>NC_060138.1:344461075-345938575 GCF_021461385.2 Schistocerca piceifrons
AGCTGCCGGCGCCACACCTCGTCACGCCACTGCAGCTCGCCTGCAAGTAAGCACTACACGTCTACATCTACATTTATACTCCGAAGTCCCATGTGTTCAGATCCGGAGAATATGGCGGCCAATCGAGGCCCATGCCCGTAGCCTCTGGGTACCCCAGAGCCAGAATGCGGTCCCAAAAGTGATCCTCCAGGACATCGAACACTCTCCTGCTTCAATGGGGTCGAGATTCGTCTTGAATGAACCACATCTTGTCGAAATCAGTGTCGCTTTGGATAATGAAGATATCGCACCAGATTATTCCGTGACTGGATATTGCACACCACACAGTCACCTGTTGAGTGTGAAGAGGCTTCTCTATCGCGAAATGCTGGTTCTAAGTGCCCAAATGCGCCAATTTTGCTCTCGATGAACACATCCAGTTTAAATGGGCTTCGTCGCTAAACCAAACCGTATTGCACATACTAATTCCCATCATGCCCCGCGGCCAATCGTGCAGTTTGAACGTTCTAACGCAAACTGTACAGAAGTTATGACGATCTTATTTCATATAGTTCCATAACAGTAACCCTGTTCGTTCTTCTTATCCAAGAAAAAACAGCTTTTACTAAAGGTACACCTGGGTCGTCGCGACCTCATCACCTTCCTGTTAACCTACTGAATGCTAAGGAATCAAAGGGAGACGCAGGTCAGTGCTATTACACATATTGCAGAGTGGGAGAAAAGAAATTTCAACGCCTGTTACAGTATGCTTCGCTAGTTGTGCATCGTTATTGATTTTATCTTCTGGTAAACCTTCCGGGATGTAAGGTCCAGCGCAGCTCTGGACGAAACGTTAGGAGCTGAAGAGTTTCATGGACCACGACCTTACATCCCGGAAGGTTTACCACAAGATATGTCACCCGGTCGTGAAAGCCTTCATACTATGTTATTGATTTTCATCAATCGACTCCTGAACAACTTGCGATCACTGCTCTTTTTGTTAGAAATTCAACAATTTGTAACAAATTTTGCTGTCACACGTTTCGTACCTAAAACATCCGAAAAGTTTCATGGAATGAGACAAATGATATGCCAACATCTTCATCGACTACTCTGATTGTGATTCGGCGATAGTTCATAATTATTTCTTCCGTTTTTGCCACGATTTGATAATCTGATAATGTACTGGGTCGTCCAGGGCGATCGTCGTCTGTACGTCTTTACAGCTTTATTCGAAACGTTAACACACCTCGTTAACCATTGTTTTACTCATAGCGGATTCAACAAAAGCAGTATTTTACATCTGTAAACCTTTACTGCACTTTATTCCGTTCTAACAGCAAAATTTGATACAAATTCTCTGATCGATTTTCATGCAAAATAAATAACCGCTGATACTACCAGACGGCATGTAACCTTTTTGACAGCTGACAACAGAATAAAATCCGATACGGCTAACACTAGACACTGTACAGATATTTGTCAGGCATGTTCACCAACACAGGAACAAAATAGCAGCGCGAATCGGACTAAATAACACGCGAAATTACAAATTACCCACTGCGTTTTGAACACGCCTCATATATTCCCTTATCTTCCAGTATATCGTTGTGTGTATCGTATCTTGTCTTGAAGAACCCAGCAAAAAAATTATTTATTGTGTCTTTCAACATAGTTTCTACAGCAGTGCTCGACAGCTCTTAAATGATTCAGAAAATAAATCTTAAATCAGCCAAAAACTATTAAATCAACAATGTTTAACGTTTTCCATCAGTTTCAGTCTTAGTCAGGTCGACAATTCCATACCTATTACAGAAATGAATGTGTGAATGCTCCACATCTCCTCCCAAGCCACCAGAACGATTTCAGCCAGGATTGCTACCCATATCGCTTACTGTCTAGAAATAATCGCTATGAGGATAAGAACCACCTGCGTATAAAAAGGGTGGGGATGAAAAATATGTGTAGCCCACGACACGCGAACGCCCGGGTTTTATTCATCCAGTGTTTCGGAATGAGAGCGCATAATGACTTGAAGCAAGCTTTACACATAACTTCGTACCTTCACGAAACCATTTCTCTCTTGTCAACCCGCGCAATTTGATGAATGGGAAAAGGTTTATTGCATATTATATTTCCGTTGTTCATGCAGTAAAACAGTATCCGAACCCGGCTGGGTCGGAAATTTTCTCCGCTCAGGGACTGGGTGTTGTGTTGTCCTAATCATCATCATTTCATCCCCATCGACGCGCAGGTCGCCGAAGTGGCGTCAAATCGAAAGACCTGCCCCAGGCGAACGATCTACCCGACGGGAGGCCCTAGCCACACGACGTTTCCATTTCCATCAGATTTAACTCAACTTATTATTTCTGTACTACAAACTGTATTCACGACAAATTTCGCAGACTGTGATTACATATACCACTGAATGTACTTACAAAATTGTTTCATTGTAAGGTACATAGTTCTGGACTCATTATTTTAGAAACACTGAGATGCGTGAAAAACTACTGCATCATGCGTGATTTGTATATTTATTATTTCTTTGCTACGAGTTGTATTCACGACACATTTCGCACGCCGGGCGCTGTGGAAGAGTGGTTCTAGGCGCTTCAGTTCGGAACCGCGCTGCTGCTACGGTCGCAGGTTCGGATCTTGCCTCTGGCATGGATATGTGTGATGTCGTTAAGTTAGTTAGGTTTAAGTAGTTCTAAGTCTAGGGGGCTGATGACCTCAGATGTTAAGTCCCATAACGCTTAGAGCCATTTGAACCATTTTTTGAACACATAAAGCACCGAAAAGTGGACTATCACAATACAAATAATGCCAGTGACAGTGAAGACGCATAAAACTCTTTGTTTTTGGTGTAATAAAGTGTGGTTTATTTGAAAATAGTAGTTTTTGTGTCCATATTTTATATTTTGACACCCATATTATATGTACATATTTTGTCATTTTTAATACATGTGTACCCGAACCCCAGTAACATGCCAATTGCAAAATATTTGAATTCTGCGAGAGAGTTCTCCATTGTGCATGATGGTCATGTTTGTTCCAGATTAAAACATGACATAGTGAATGAAGAGTCGTGTATTCAGATTCTGCTGGATGCTGGAGCTGACCCGAACAAGCCAAATGAGATACGGGATGGGTGTACGGCTCTGCACATTGCCGCAGAAGCCGGGAACTTCAGTGCAGTCATGACACTGTTGAGAGACGGCAGGACTGAAGTCAACGCACTCAACAGCCGAGGGGAGACCGTGCTGCACGCCTTGGCCAACAGGCCTGAGCCAGAGACCTGCAGTGAGAAGACCAAGCTGAAGGAGTGCCTCGAATTTCTCTTAGAGGATCCCAAACTCGACGTAAACAGGCCGAGCCGCCAGAACAGAACAGCAATACTGAATGCTGCGTTGAAGGTAAACATTACGCTAAACGTTGTTTTAAAACCAGTTTTAGTTCATATGTTAAATTATGGTCAGAGCGTCAGATTGAAATATGTAGCTGCCGATATCTGGTAGTTTATCATTAATACCGAATCGTTTTCACATTTCCGTGGGTAAAATTAGTTGACATTCTTGTCAATGGTTGTGATTTATGAGGTTTTTGGTGTTTTCGGGGTGGGGCGTCTGTAGCCCCCTCCCCTCCCCACACACACACAATGGAGTATCATATAGGGGCGGTGGCAAGAGAGGGGGGGGCTGTAGCCCCCCCCCCCACACACACACACACACACACAATGGAGTATCATATTACACTGGATAAAACGACTTCAGAAATCAGTGAATATATTACTCCAACAGATTCAATCATTTTTTTAATAATTATGAAGCAATATAAGTTGCAATGTATTTCAAACAATTTTAACAAAGGAATAACAGCGGCAAATAGCTTACTATCTAAACCAATAAATATCATTTAACTTAAAATGGGCGTCTTATTATTTATTAATGCACATTTTTTACCCTGAACTCCAAAACAGTTGCCAAAAACTACTTAAAGCAACGCCAAATTTTACTAATTTGTCAGTAGAGGACTCCAGCTCTCCTTTTATTAAGCGATATTCCATTCCCCCAAACCCCCTCCCCCCATTAGTACCCCCCCCCCCCCCGTCCCCCGACCAACTTCTAGAATCGCCCCTGAACAGAACTATAAACCCGATTGGACACCCGACAACTTATTGTCTTTCTGAAAGACGCGGTTGTTTAGTCATTGTGACAAGATTGGCATAATGACTTAAACTGACATCTGTGTAATAAAACAACTTGCGTATCATATTTTAGTTTTGCAAAATACTCGTCAACCTACTGCCATCTTATTTTATTAGCTTGCTGACAGTGATGTTTGTCAACCTACTCCGTCGTTCCGAACAGGCCTCATAATGCCCAACGCTACCAGCCGACCGCAGTGTCCTCCTCAGCCGTTAGGCGTCACTGGACGCGGATATGGAGGGGCATGTGGCTAGCAAACTGTTCTAATGGCCATTGTCAGTTTCCGCAACTGGAGCCGCTACTTCTCAGTTTGTCTCACAAGGGCTGAAAGCACTCCGCTTGTCAACAGCACCCACTCAGGAGACTCAGGTGGTCCCTGTCCACAGCACTTAACGTCGCTGATCTGATGGCAAGCTGTGTTAGCACTGCAGCAAGGTCGTTGGCTGTCAACATACACCACTTCTAAAATATTGCATACCAGTTTCCACCCTGAAGAAAAAGAAGTTGCTGTGCAGCTATTATCTAAGTACCAAAAATACCGTGAAATAACCAACTGTTTCAGTACAGTTTCTTCTTTTCGCTCTCTAAATTAGCTGCAGTATCGCTCAGTACTGCATACTTGTAGAGTTGTACCGAAATGCTCAATGCGCCCCTGGCAGCAGTGCCTAAGCTGTGTCCTCCCCTTTCCCATCCTGTAATACTACGTTTCAGTAATTTTCCCTACAGATTTAGCAAATTTTATTTTGTAAGTGGGTTTAATCAAAATGAAAGTCCGGGCCCGGTAGCTGAGTGGTCAGCGCAACAAAATGTCAATCCTAAGGGCCCGGGTTCAATTCCCAGCTGGGTTGGAGATTTTCTCCACTCAGGGATTGGGTGTTGGGTTGTCCTAATCATCATCATTTCATCCCCATCAATGCGCAAGTCACCGAAGTGGCGTCAGATTGAAAGACTTGCACCCGGTGAACAGTCTACCTGACGGGAGGCCCTAGTCTCACAACATTTATTTATCAAAATGAAGCGTTATTGAAAAGCATTACTGGTATCGTCTGCCATGCACAATCTGTCTTATCTTTTGTGCCTTGAAAATTATGGGAGCTCACCTGTCGAAATATTGCTGATTGTTGAGGACATTATCTGGTTTATTCTCAAAAGTTATTTGAACATTTGATACATTGGGATGAGGTCCAATTTTAGAGCAAATGTACTGACTGGAGGGTTTAGTAAACTACATATTCCCCCTCCCCCTTTTCTGCTTGCTTCCTCCACTGTCGCATCTTGCTTTAGTCATCAGTCAGTACAAATCGTGAGCTTTCATTTAAATCAATCAATCAAAGAAATCAGTAATGTTGAGTATGAATGAGCTGCATAGACGACTATTATGTGAACCAAATACTGCACACTGTTGCCACTTAAATCATGTTGGTGATAGCTGTATGTTATGGACAGATAAAGAAGAATTGTTGAACGGCCTGCAGCCATTAGTGCTTTGCATCTGAAAGCTATCACAGACACTGCTAAGTCTCACAGATCTTCTTATGCTGAGTCAACTGTAGTCGTTTCTTCGTGTTACTGCTTGGACAAAATGACACTGTGACAACAACATGTTTTTGCAGTCGCAGGCCCATTGTAAGGCTTCATCTCGTAGGCAGGAGGTTGGAGAACTCAAGCTTTGCTTCTTCCATTTCTTCACAGATATTGTCTATCTCTATGCAGAGTTCCCCCCCTCCCCAATGCTACACTATTGATGGTGACTGATCTCACTTTTAATCCAGCAACGTTTCTTCGGAATACTTCTCGGGCTGAGTCATATACGACTTCGCGAAGTTGAACAGTTGTAGAAATGTTGTACTGAGTTAATTAACTTTTAACCATATTGATGTACACACCATACTGAATAAGGAACCATACTAGATGGTCTTACAAAAAATAAACTTTTCATGGGGGCATTTTTCTTCTCCATGAATTTTTCTAGAAATAGTAAGTCAAAAATTTGTGTTCTGCCTTACCAGAGTAGCTGATACTAGTTGCTCCAGAAAGTTCATTCTGTAGAAATCATGGGCTATATCATGCTGAGAGATCTGATGATAAAACTGCAGACAAATTGTGTTAACAGTTGCATAAGAGGTGGTCAAATGAAAACGAGATAGATGGAAAAAAGTAAGTAAACTGTTTATGATTTCAAAAGTAACTGTGTAATACGTCAATGCCTTCATGAAAAAATGTTAACTATGGAACCTTGGTTTTACACATCCGAAGCAAATTGGCAGCCATTAACGTCTTTCTTCAGGGCTCCAAAAATATGGGAATTGTTTGGGGAGAGTTTGGGAATGTATGGAGGATGTGTAAGGGATTTCCAGTGAACTTGCGCAGTGTAATCAAAACAATCTTGACAACATTAATAGCTATGGTGATTGCTTTTGAAATAATAAACAATTTACTCACTTTCTTCCATCTGTCTCGTATTTGACTGCCCCTTATAACTTGTATGGGTGCATCCAGTACTTCCTTTCCTTTTTCAGTTTTTTGAGCTTTAAGTAATAATAAGTCTCAATAACATCCTCTTCAGATGAGCTCATGACTGCAACTGAAACAGGAACATGATTTGCATTGTGCTGTGCCAAGTTGCATCATGGTTATCATATTATCCCAGTGGAAACACAACTATTGTACTGATAAGTGCTGTGTCATGTGATGCTTATTGGAATCTATCATATTGCACATCCTATCCTCAGTGTGAACTGTGCCTTGAAGCTACCATAGTGGTAAACAAGTTACAGAGAAAGAAACACATAAACAGAAATAGAAATACAAAGTAACATTTAATCAATTCCATTTAAATGCATTTCATGTCAAATTTGGAAAATATAATTAATCTAGTTTTTGCTGTGCTTACAAATACTTTCCAAACACTGGAAACTTATTTAAGTGACAGCTCGACATACAGTCAGCAGTCAAAAGACCAGAAGGAAAAGACCAGAAGGCTATTTCCATAGAAGCCTGCCATTCACTTCCTTATTACTACATCTACACCTAAACCAGAAAGCTTCACAATATTTTCCACAAATCACACACATCTAATTCATTTGAAGTGGTGTAATGTCTTACCATTTCTTGAGCTGATTGGCTGCTCACCATTCATGGTTACATTTGTTCACCATTGTACCTACGTCATCTCTGGTTCTCTTGTCACCAACATACTCAATAGACTCCTGCCAACTTCAGTGTCTTTTTCAAGTCTCTTTCTCAACTCTTGGTCCTTTTTCCTGTCTCCTTGAATAGTCATCTTCTTACTGATCCATACAGTATACCCTCCCAATTGGCTGCCTCAGAATTGTTAATAACAATATTCTAGGATTGGTGTACATGATCTCCTTCTCTGCAAATGTTTCAAGTAACCAATGTTGGGCCATCCCGTGACTATTGTCTTGTGCAGTTCCTCTCAATCATCAGTTTGTCACTGTGGTAGGAAAATTCACCTGCTGCCACTGGCATAATATCCAGGTTATTAGTTGCTATGTTTGACTTCCACAAACTTTTAAGCTGTTACACAGTGCCAGCTGTAACATCACCAAGTCCTCTAGCCCAGTTTCTCTGAAAGTTTCTGTGGATGCTCTTCCAAAAGGAGCTACCTGCAAAAAATACTCAAACCACCTTGTTAGAACTCTTTGCCTGTTGTTCCCAATTATTTCATCACTCATATAGTAAAATGAGATATATTGCAATATATACAACATAATCTGTCACAAAAAATGAAATTCAATATGTATGCCTTTGCATCCTGTACACAAAACAGAAAAAAAAATTCTAGAAAGATACAGATTTAAAGAGCGCCACACAGACAATCTACTTTAATGACAAAGGACATTCAGCATCTATAACTTATATCAGCAAAATATAAAAAGCAAAATAAGAAAAGCAAGCTACAGAAAGAAAGAAAAACTTGTAATTTTAAAAATGTGTACAAATTTTACTGCTGAAGACAATTATCAAAGTGGAAGAAAACATTTCTGAAAAGTAAGAGTAAATTTTTCATTTTGTTCAGTGCTGTCAGGTGGATATCAAGAGTTGCAAATCAAACACGAAATCACAGTTGTCAGTGAAAGGCAGAAGTCAACACTGAAAACATATTTATCAAATGAACAAGAAGCACTATGTGCTTACACTATGTCAGCAATTACTGCATAAACACTGTCTCCACATATGCGTACACCATCATTACTCTACCATGCAAACATTGGGGTTACACTCATATGCACAAAACCCTAGGTTAGGTGTGGGGCGGCAGTGGGGTGAGTGGACTGCTGTAGCCTGTTGTGGGGTTGTGTACCACTGTGGTCTATGGTGGGGACAAAGCCTCCCCATTGTTTCTAGGTCCACAGTTCACTACCATACAATACAATACTAAGAAGCTCAAAAAGTTTTGTTTTGTTGCATGTTCTTCCACGATACTGCAGTAGTTAACAGGTAATAAATATGGCAACGGACACTTAGAAAGGCTACATTGTGCTGGAATTTCATTCACATTTGTCTATTACAACAGCATGAGACACTTCAGAATGTGGTTTTGACAATCTTCAGTGGGTGTCATTTACACTGAGTGATAGTCTGCACAGTCATTGTCAATAGGTCGCTTTCTATGTGGAAATTGCTGAATCATCAATCTGTGACTGAAAGAACTTTTGGTACATACGTCATAGAAACTATCCAGTTCAGCAAAATGTTAGAAGAACATTCCATTGCTCAGAAGATCTTAGGGAAATGGCTAAGCAGAAACTTTACCTCTTGCAACAGCAAGCTCTAATGTACAAGAACAAAGTTCTCTGAGTATGCTATGCAAGTGCAACAGGATACAGAAGACACGTTTTAACAGACATTGAAGTGCAAAATGTATGGATGAAACTAACTTTTGTATTATGTGTCACTTTCAAGTAACATATCTTGCTGAAACTTGGACCATACCTAGAGAGAACAGCTACACAGCAGTACCAAAAGTATTTGAAATAAATATGCAATGAAACTTTTATACAAAGACAATAATTACACTGAAGTCCCTGTGATTTATGATGGTCCCCTGGACATTGCAAAAGGTGGGACATGGTTCTTAACTGGGTGTATGATCACCACTAATGGCCCTGCAGTATCCTCCCATGCTGGCCACAAGGTTGGTAAAAAGTTCTAGTGGTAGAGCATTCTATTCCTCCACCATTATACTTGACAACTGGTGGTCGGTTGTTGGTGCATGTGGACATGCTGCATTAAGCCGTCCCAGTGGATTCCAAATGAGTTCAATGGGATTGAAGTAGGAGGAACAGAGAGGCTAGCCCATTTGCTGTATATCCTCTCATTCCAATTCCTGCACCTGCACTGTTCAATGCGAGCTCACATTGTCATCCATAAAATTGCAGTCTCGGTCAACATCATGGCTCCCCACACAATAACATCTGGACCACCAGAACTACTCTGTTTGAAAATGTTTCTGTGTGCATTACATGTTCTTACATCTTGCCACATGAAGGTTTGTCCAGCATCACTACTCAGACTGAATCTGCTCTCATCAAAGAAAAGCATGCGACCCCACTCCTCATTGGTCTGGACCCTATGCATCTGGGACCATTGCAAATGGCGCCATCAATGTGGAGATATCTGTGGAACACAACATACTGCTCATCAGGCAGAGACCATCCCCATGCAGTCACTGTGTCACTGTAGAGCATGCAATTGCATGCCTTGCAGTTCTGTTAAATGTGGTTACAATTGCATGTGCTGTTTGTCATAGGTCTCTCCTTGCCTGTTGCACAATGGGCAGCTGACTGTGATCAGTGGCCTCATCTCCTTTGGGCAGCAGTGTTCGTGGCTTGGAATGCTCCCCATGCACATGAAACAATGCTGTGAGCCCTACCAAACTCCTGGCCTATACTCGGCAAACTTTGTCCTCCTTCCACTTCCACAATGATTCTGCTCCATGTGAAGTCATCCAAATGTTGTCTCTGGGTCACGATGTAATGAAGAAAAACCACCACAGTGATCCATAACTGCTTGCTTATTGAAACATACTGACTTTTCCCATCCTTTCAGCTGCCTCATGTTGTGACCAGCTTTCCCTTGCACTCTAGTAAAGCTGACCCCACACCATGTTACGTCCAGCTTTCTGTGCATGACTGGGAGACCTTTGGAAACATGCTCCCACTCTTTCATTCATTTCCACTGAATTGTTACTACATTATGTTAGTTTTTCTGCCTTGCCCTTAAGTTTTGCAGAGTGGAGTAGATTGTCTTTAGTGATGAAGCAAATGTGGGATATTATAATGAACAAACACAATATGTAAAATTGAGGTACTGGAAATCTCAGCATCTGACAACTTTTCCAATTCCAAACCCATAGGTTTCTTCAGACATAGATCGAAGAAATGGTTGAGTTATTGAGACAAAGTCATGTAGTATATTAGGGGCAATCAAAATGTTTCCATTTGAGGGCATTGCTGTAACATATATGCAACATAGTGTGATTCTCCTGTGAATATATAAACACTGACAAGTAGGCAAGGAATTAGTGCAGTGTTTGTGTCTTTCAAATGTGTGTGCAGTAAATGCACGACATGAACTATGGCAACATTATTACCAAATGCATCCAAAGAGGACCAATGTTCTGTCCATCTCTTCCTGACTGCCGAAGGACAAACCGCAGTAGACACCCACGCGGAGAATGTGTATGGGGCAGTATGTCTGTTGAAAACTACTGTTGTGGAGTAGTATGCCATTTTCTGTGCTGGTATGACATGATGCAGGTTGATCTGGAAGGCCAGCCTCAACCATAATGGGCAAGTGGGAGACGCTTGAGCATCTGTCATATAGTCCTGATCTCGCCCCAGGCTATTATCACATTTTCAGCCCCTTAAAAAATGCCCGTGAAGGGTCCATGATTCCTGTTGAATGGGGATGTGCAGCAAGCAGTGGTAGAGGAGGAGGAGGAGATTAGTGTTTAACGTCCCGTCGACAACGAGGTCATTAGAGACGGAGCGCAAGCTCGGGTGAGGGAAGGATGGGGAAGGAAATCGGCCGTGCCCTTTCAAAGGAACCATCCCGGCATTTGCCTGAAGCGATTTAGGGAAATCACGGAAAACCTAAATCAGGATGGCCGGAGACGGGATTGAACCGTCGTCCTCCCGAATGCGAGTCCAGTGTGCTAACCACTGTGCCACCTCGCTTGGTAAGCAGTGGTAGACTTCTTCACACTGTGGGACATGGTGTTTTATGAAATGGGTATCTTCAACCTTGTGTGTCAGTAAGATGATTGGCTCAATGCTCATGGCAATTTTGGCTGATGGTATACCAGTTCAGGATCGTACAGCCTTCAAATGGAAACTTTTTGATTGTTTCTTATAGATTACATAGTATTAGTGAGTAATTTCTGTATAATACAGATAACACCCCAAATAAAAATTTTACTTACAGCCAAAAGAAACTACAGATTTCACATTAAATCAGTAAACTATTGCAGTATTTTGCTATACACACGAAGATGAGCCATTGCTTTTCAGCAACACAATGAATCAGCTGAAGGCTTATTGTGAAGGATTCCTCTAGGTGGCCCATGAACAGATTAGTATAGGATGGTGCCATGCAGATGCCCATTGCACCATTTTGTGGTTACCTATTCATGAGCCTAGAGGAATTCATCCTAATCACTCAGGACACCAAGCACTTCACCTGGTCAAAATTCATTGACGATGTCTTCATGACCTGATGACATCCTACCCACGTTCGTCTAGGACCTCAACTCCTTCTCCCCATTTGTTTCATCTTCTCTTCCCCAGCCCAACAAGCCACCTTCCTCCACTTCAGGTATAGGTACATCAGTAGTTTCCTCCATGGTGTAAACAAGGAATGACCCAATGATATACAGAAATCTAGAATCTCAAAATATACCCTTTATTTAACACAGTATAGTACACAAACATCAATCACTGTCGCTTGGCCCAAACTGTTTTGCACACATATACTTCACTTTGCGTTGCCATCACTGGTTAGTGATAGTCTTTGGGGCACTGTCGTCCCCCCCCCCCCCCCCCCCCCAGAGCGTGTAGCACAGAAGAAGGGAGGAAGGTTTGTCAACAACCAACAGGCAGTGCTGTTACATCTACATCTACATCTGCATCTGCATGGTTACTCTGCAATTCACACATAAGTGCCTGGCAGAGGGTTCATTGAACCATTTTCATACTACTTCTTTACCATTCCACTCTCAAATCGCATATGGGAAAAAGGAACACCTAAATCTTTCTGTTTGAGCTCTTATTTCTCTTATTTTATTATGATGATCATTTCTCCCTATGTAGGTGGGTGTCAACAAAATATTTTAGCATTCAGAAGAGAAAGCTGGTGATTGAAATTTCGTAAATAGATCTTGCCACAAAGAAAACTGTCTTTGTTTCAGTGACTGCCACACCAACCCTCGTATCGTATCAGTGACACACTCACCCCTATTTCACGATAACATGAAAGGGGCTGCCCTTCTTTGGACTTTTTCAATGACCTCCGTCAATCCTACCTGGCAAGGGTCCCACACCATGCAGCACTATTCCTGCAGAGGACGGACAAGTGTAATGTAGGCTGTCTCTTTAGTGGATTTGTCACATCTTCTAAGTGTTCTGCCAACAAAGCGCAGTTTTTGTTTCGCCTTCCTGACAATATTATCTATGTGGTCTTTCCGATTTAAGTTGCTTGTAATTGTAATTCCTAGCTATTTATTTGAAATAACAGCCCTTTGATTTGTGTGATTTATTGTATACCCAAAATTTATTGGATTTCTTTTAGTACCCATGTGGATGACCTCGCACTTTTCTTTGTTTAGTGCCAACAGCCACTTTTCGCACCATACAGAAATTCTCTCTAGATCATTTTGTAATTGGAATTGATCGTCTGATGAGTTTACTAGACAGTAAATTACAGCATCATCTGCAAACAATCTAAGGGGGCTGCTCAGATTATTACCTAGATCATTTATGTATATCAGGATCAGCAGAGAGCCTATGACACTACCTTGCAGAACGCCAGATATCACTTCTGTTCTACTCGATGATTTACCATCTATCACCATGAACTGTGGCCTCTCTGAGAGGAAATCATGAATCCAGTCACACAACTGAGATGATACTCCATATGCATGCAATTTGATTAATAGTCGATTGTGAGGAATGGTATCAAAAGCCTTCTGGAAAACTAGGAATATGGAATCGATCTGAGATCCCTTGTCGACAGCACTCATTACTTCATGGGTATAAAGAGCTAGCTGTGTTGCACAAGAACGATATTTTATGAATCCGTGTTGGTTATGTATCTATAAGTCATTTTCTTCAAGGTAATTCACAATGTTTGAGTATAGTATATGCTCCAAAATCCTACTGCAAATTGAGGTCAGTGATATGAGTCTGTAATTCAATGGGTTACTCCTATTTCCTTTCTTTAATATTGGTGTGACCTGTGCTACTTTCCAGTCTTAGGAACAGACCTTTCGTCAAGTGAGCAGTTATATATCATTGCTAAGCAAGGCGCTGTTGTGTCTGCATACTCTGAAAGGAACCTGATTGGTATACCATCTGGACCAGAAGACTTGCCTTTCTTAAGCGATTTGAGTTGTTTTGCAACACCTAAGATATCCACTTTTATGTCACTCATGCTAACAGCTGTTCTGGTTTCAAATTCTGGAATATTTACTTGATCTCCATTTGTGAAGGAATTACGGAAGACTGTATTTAGTAACTCTGCATTAGTGGCACCATCATCGGTAACATTTCCATCGCTATCGCGCAGTGATGGTATTGATTGTTTTTTGCCATTGGTGTACTTCACATACGACCAGAATCTCTTTGGGTTTTCTACCATATTTTGAGACAATGTTTCATTGTGGAAACTATTAAAAGCATCTCGCATTAACCTTCACACTAAATTTTGAGCTTCCATTAAACTTAGCCAGTCTTGTTGATTTTGTGTTCTTCTGAATTTGGTGTGCTTTTTTCATTGCTTCTACAACAGTGTTCTGATGTTTTTGTGTACCATGGTGGATCAGTCCCATCTCTTGTAGTAGTGGGTGCTGTGCAGGATTGTGTGACAGGACATGCCTTGGTCAGCACTTTCACGTGACATGAATGTGTCATCTCTTGTGGATTGGAGTGTTGCAGATGCTGTTGGTAGGAGAGGACCAATTGACTTCATAGGTGGTTGTTGGTTAGAGACAGCATAAAGAAGGTAGGGAGCAAGCTGTGGTGGAAGACATAGCAGTCGGCTGTAACGTGATGTGGTGGAGGCTAATCATGCTTCCTCATCTGCCTGAGAATGTGATATTTCAGCTACATAAAAAAGCTGTTGGGTTTTTGAAGTCACAACTATGTTGCTGGTGGTGGCAATAGTTGACAGGAAGACTGTTAGCCAGCCTGTCTCCAAGAGAAGTTGTGACATTGGTGCAAAGTCCACTGTGTTTGGCAAGTGAAAAGTGTGGATAAATTTTGTAGTGATGGGTGTAGTCATAGAATCCAATGCCATGTGTGTTGCTTCTATAGAGAGATGATTGTCAAATAGTTTTACTGCTACTTCTTCAGGCTGAAAATCTCTGGTAACATCTATGATGATATCTGCTGCTTGTGCCAGCAGAGAGCTAGTGGCAGGCACATCGCCTGAGGTGTTACTTTGTTGGAGATGGCTCACATTGTCCAAGTGAAGAATTCATGCTGGCTCTAGTCTGTTGACAGACACTGTTATTATCTTGCCATTTAAGTCTACACCAAACATGTGGCTATGCCATTGCAGCTCATTAAATGGTCCATTATAAGGTGGCTGCAGTACTGGCCATACAGTAGCATCTCAAATCATTACACAGTCATAGTCAGTGAGCCCTTTATGAAGGAAAAGTGTCTGTACCATATGTGCTGATGGAGGAGGTACACTTGAGTTTCATGTATGTGTTTTGACCAGTGGGTCAGATGAGCCGGGAGTGAGTGCATGCAGCACAAATTCTGCTGGCAATGTCAGTGTCTCCCCATCTAGAATCTCTGCTAGTGCTTTTAAATCATTCTTGTGTGCCATGCAGACTCTCTGGAGTGGCCGTGTGAGGGTCTTCATCCATTCACCCCTGTGGCACACAGGTGTTGTTTTTATTGTTCAGCTCCATTGTTCCATGAGGCCATGGAACAATGGCAAGTGACTCTGCACAAGTTGTATAATGTGTTAATTTCTGGGATTGGTCTGCAATCAAACATGAGGTTAGTTAATGCATCCTCAAGCAATGTAACAATTGTCTAATCGCATTCCTGTTCTCCCACAACTTTGTTGAAGTCACGAATGAGGGAGATGGTGCTGACTCTCGACAGGAAATCCATGAATGTGTGTGATGCTATCTCCCTCATGGAGGTGGTGAACATCCGTAGCATACTATGCGATCAGATAAATGTGATGAAATTCTCTTGGGTTGACCATAAAGACGAGTGTTGAATGGCATCCACCAGAGGTTTGTGATATGTGTAAGTAATAACATGAAGAACATGAAGAGTCCCAGTATTCACATGAAAATAGCATAAGACCTCATAAACCACGAGTAGTTCATAGGCAAAAGCCAACTATTTTGTCTTTAAGGCTGTAAGCTTTCTGGAGAAAAATTGTAGAGGTTGTATGTCACCTGCTACTTCCTGCAGGAGGATGTGCCTATGGCTGCATTGCTTGCATCCATTATAATTGTAAGCTGTGAAGCCATTACTGGGTGCACCAGAGCAACCACATCTTCCAAGCACTCCTTCAAATGTGCAACTGTTGCTTGCATTTCTGGTGTCCATTATACAATGAAGAGCCTAAAAAAAACTGGTACATCGGCCTAATATCACGTAGAGTCCCCGCGAGCACGCAGAAGTGCCGCAACACGATGTGGCATGGACTTGAATAATGTTTGAAGTAGTGCTGGAGGGAATTGATAACATGAATCCTGCAGAGCTGTCCATAAATCCGTAAGAGTACAAGGTGATGGAGATCTCTTCTGATCAGCGTATTGCAACCTTTCCCAGATACACTCAATAATGTTCATGTCTGGGGACTTTGGTGTCTAGCGGAAATGTTTGAACTCAGATGTGTGTTCCTGGAGCCACACTGTAGCAATTCTGGACTTATTGGGTGTCGCATTGTCCTGTTGGAACTGCCCAAGTCCGTAGGAATGCACAATGGACATTAATGGATGCAGGTGATCAGCCAGGATGCTTACATATGTGTCACATGTCAGAGTTGTATCTAGACATATCAGGGGCCCCATATCACTCCAACTGCACATAACCCACACCATTACAGAGCCTCCATCAGTTTGAACAGTCCCCTGTTGACATGCAGGATCCATGGATTCATGAGATTGTCTCCATACCCATACACTTCCATCCACTCGATACAATTTGAAATGAGACCAGGCAACATGTTTCCAGTCATCAACAGTCCATTGTCAGTGCTGACAGGCCCAGGAAATATGTAAAGCTTTGTGTTGTGCAGTCATCAAGGGAGACGAGTGGGCCTTCAGCTCAGAAAGCCCATACCGACCATGTTTGATTGAATGGTTCACACACTGACACTTTTTGATAGCCCAGTATTAAAATTTGCAGCAATTTGTGGAAAGATTGCATGTCTGTCATGTTGAATGATTCTCTTGGGTCATCATTGGTCCCATTCTTGCAGGATCTTTTTCTGGCCCCAATGATGTCTGTCTGAGATTTGATGTTTTAGCAGATTTCTGATATTCACAGCACACTCATGAAATGGTCACATGGAAAAATCACCACTTCATTGCTACCTCAGAGATGTTGTGTCCCATCACTCATGTGCCAACTGTAACACCACGTTCAAACTCACATAAATCTTGATAACCTGCCATTGCAGTAGCAGTAATCAATCTAAGAACGGTGCCAGACACTTGCTGTCTTATTTACACATTGCTGACTACAGTGCTGTATTCTGCCTGTTTACATATCGCTGTATTTGAATACGCATGCCTGTACCAATTTCTTTGGTGCTTCAGTGTGGTTTAGTATTGTCATGCATATGAGGGCATTCACCAGTGGTGCTTGAACCTGTGCAGCACGTGGGAAATGTCATCTATAAAGTTAAGGATTCCCAAGAATTACCGAAGGTTGGGATATGTAGGATGAGGTGGCAGCTGTTGAACTAGTTGAGTGCAGTCTATAGTGAGCTTCACCCTTCCACATTGAGTATATATCCAAGAAACATGACTAATTTTTATGTGATTGTGATTTATCTTTGTTTATGGTCATCCCTGTGTCATAGAGGCCAGTGAGAAAGCATTATAGGTGACCTTTGTGGTTCCGATGACCATGGGAAAAAATTAGAATGTCATCTAAACATGCAAAACAGCAGGTCAGTTTAAACAATACCCCACTACATTTTTGAGGCCATATGGCATCACCAGAAACTCAAATAAGCCAAATGGCATAATGATGGCCATTTTAGCAACAAGATCTTGCTGCATCAATCATGAAAAAACAGTTGCCTCTTCAGTGTATGGGTAAAGTCCCATATGTTTGGTATAGGGTAACTGTCATAAATCATGTATGAGTTAAGTGTTCTGTAATCTTGACATAGTGAAATAGAACCATCTGTCTTTGCTACTAATTTAATGGGAGATGCCCACATGTTGTCTGATGGTTGTACAATGCCCACGTCCACGTGCAACATATCATTCACTGTCACCTTATCTCCCTGCAGGAAGGCGAGGGTAAGGCAGCATGCTTTGTGCTGAAAGGTGAGCCTGTTGTTGTATTTATGTGGTGTATCATAGCATTTTTAAATACACACTGATGGGTTCAGAGTGTTTTTGGGAAGATGCGAGAGATGCTGTGATATGCGCTTTACTGATATGAGAGAACTGTTTGTGTAGTGTTGAGGTGGTGCAGTATCTCCAGATGTGACAAAAGGGTGTGGACATCTGACAGAGATGCAGCTGCATCGTTCACAGTTGCTGTGGCTTGTGTTTGTTGTGGTTGTAGCAGGTCGGACTGCATGTCCTTCTCAGCATGTTACAGAGGGGTGTTGTTGGCTGCTGGAGGTGAGGCTGCGTCTTTTGCAGCCACTGTGGCTGGACGGCATCCTTGGCTGTATCATTTGCAGCCACCATGACATATGTTAGGTCCCTTAGCTGCTCACATGTGTGTGAGAGGGTGAGCAACACCTACTGTATTTCCTGGTGTAATCTGTCAATGTCATAATATAGGTAATGAGAGTCATCCCAGGTCAAGAAGAGCCTGGACAGCAGAGAAAGCATATGCTGTCTTGACTCATTCGAGTAGTACTGGAGTTAAGTTGTTGGCCTTTGTGTGGTCAGATGTGAACAGACATGGATGTTGTCTCAGAGCCTACCTCAGATTCAAGATGAAGAGCCTGGCGATGAAATGTTGCATTGAATGATGAAATAGAGTGGTCTGGTCAAGGTCAAGGGAGAGATAGAAGATTCTAAGGAATTGGAAGCCCAGGATTAGTTCTGTATGATGGCGACATAGAACGTCCAATGACGATATAACTCGTCCTTGAGTTGTGCAGTATGTTCTACTTTGCATGCACATGGATCTTGGCATTATTTTCCACGTGGAGTTGCACACCCAGAGCCTTGTAGCAATGTTTGAGTATGTCTTGTGGTACTGTACATACTTCTGAGCCTGTGTCGATCAGAAAGGCTGTATTGGTGGATGCATCCCAGATGCATATGTGGCTTCCAGGATTTGGTTGTCATTGAGGGGGAGAGGTGATTTGTCAATTCTGGATGGGCTGGAGTGCCTACAATGGCTTGTGCTTGAAGTTTTGGGTGTGAGAAGGCTATTAACATTTGAGAGGAGCATTGCTGGAACGCTGATTGTGCCAACAGTGGGGAGGCAACAAAGTGGCAGAATCAGATGATCCAGTGTTGTTAGTTGGTAGTGTTCTATTATGCCCACTCCAAGCGCCATCACTTGGGCAGGGTGCTATGACATCATCTTTGCTTATTGCCAGACAGTGTCAGCTTCATTCATATGTGCTGGCCGGTAGGACAGGAAGATGAAGTAGGCTTGTTCGTGCAGATGCACTGCCTGTGTTCCATAACTAAAAAAATCTCTCTGCAAGAGACAATTTCCTGCCCACCAAATCGTTTTTGTGGGGAATCATTGTCAGATGCAGATGCTGATGCAGTTTCACAATTCATAGTATCAAGATGGTCGGGTCTGTCATCAGGATGTGATCCACTAATGACTGTAGGTGGTGCCACATCTGAGAGGTTGTGCCATCTGGTAAATGTTTCTTTGTACATCACTTGCCGCACTTATTTCTCCGATGCACAAAAAATTCTTGCAAGAGTGCTGCCTTCATTATGTTGTATTTGTTGCTGGCAGGCAGGACAAATATAAGATCACTGAATAACACTGTGTGCTCAGCGAGATGGCATATTAGCTAGCAAATTTTGAGTCATTGTCCACAGTTTCTAACTTTGTAAAATACACTCCATCATTGTGAAACACAAAGTTAACCAATCATTTCTTAACAGAGGGATTTGAGGTTGCTTTTCTACTCATCATTGTGTGATATAGTCCACCAGTTCCAGCTTTGTGAGGGCCAGATAGTAAGGCACTATTGTGACATGTGTTGGTAGACATGGCATAGTTGTCAGATCAATCATTGTAGTACTAATGTTCCTTGGTGACCAGAGTGGTCTTTTTGAAAGTTTGTTATCATAGTATGGCAGACACAGTAGGCATGCAAGTTGCAGTAGGTACAGCATGCACAGTCAAAATATTGTGTGTCCTCACAAAAACTAAATTTGTCATTTTGCTGCACAAGGCATCAGTGTTGTGCTAGGCTCATATGTTACAGCAGGTACAGGATGCACAGTCAAAATGTTATTTGTCATCGCAAACGGTAAATTTGTATTTTCACTAATACTGCATTGGTGTTGCACAGTAAATGTGAGTATGGAGCAGTTGTACTGAAAGTCTGTGTACATGTTGCAGTAGGTGCAGATGGTGTAAAATCAGACTGTAGGTTATGAGGGATCACTAAACTTCACAGCATTAAGTTTGGAGCACCATTTCATTGTTAAAGGTGACATTGCACTCACTGTGTTCTGCACAACAATGTTGGCACTCACATCCTGTTTTAATCTGCATGCACACCATTTGTTATTGCAATTACTGTGGGTAATCATACCATTAATACCTGATATAACTGAAGTCGTTAAACCTCATAAAGTGGCCAGTGGGCATGAAGTATCTGTTGGTTGCATTGTTGGCACTAAAAAAAAAATCACTTTGATGTGGAATATCATTGTAATCATAATGCTTTCACAGTTGGGGTCACCAGTGTGGGCAGTTTTGGCTGTAGCATAGACAAGGAATGACCCATCGATAGACAGAGATGTAGAATCTCAAGATATAGCCTTTTTTTTACACTGTATGATGGACAAACATCTTACAGTCACAATCGCTTGGTCCAAACTAACTGTTTTGAGTACAGGCACTTCACTCCATGCTGCCATAACTGGTCAGTGATAGTCTGTCATATGATGTCCATACAAGTACCTTTATCCACATCGAATCTAGCTCACCAGTTCCTTGTCTCCACAGTAACCTACCATCCTCGCCATACCCATTGTTCCCAGCCTACTGAGTACAAATCTGCTCCCTAAACTACTGTTTAAATTTTCTTTACCTCCAACTTCCAGAGCCATAATTTTAAAATGTTACCTCATTAGCCACTCCTCCAATTATTTATCAGAATATTTGGACTATAGACAGATGATAGTTGTATGCCTAAAGAAATAGAAATGAGTTGTTTGAAGTTTGAGATAAGAACAGCAGGTGCTCTGTAAAAGAGGAGGAGCAGTAACACTTTTTTTCTCCTAATACATAAATATGTGGAAAATAATTCAGAAATAATTCCTGTCATTATCATTAAGAGTAGACAGCACTAATCACAATTTGTTGTTAGTTTACTTTACAGAAGTTCGCTGCAGTGACAGATGTTGCCTGTTAATGTGTAAGTTAGCCTACTCCACATTCCTCCACGTATGCTGTTGTTCATTATGAGATTTGCAGGACCTGGTGTAGAGTAAATGAATGAATTCTTCCTTTATCACAAAAGATGAAGAGGGAAAGATGGAATGTCTTCACAAATATCTGATTAGCTTTAATTTTTTTTCCTGATAGAATGCAGGGCATAATTTGACAGTGAATCTTCAATAGAAACAAAAGTAACACTTAATGTGCTTCAAGGAAGTGTAATACAACAGTAAATGCATTCAGTTTACATAAATGGTGTGTCAAATAATCTCCACAGCACTGATAATGCTGTAATCTACAGGAAAATATCACCACTTTATGCACCATCTTAGTTTTCTCCAATTGTTTTAATGTATAGCATTTCTCTTAAAATGTGGATAAAAATACTGTCCATAACATGAGAAATAATCTGGTAGCATCCACTTAGAAAATAAATGATATACTTTTCTACTAAAAAGTGATAAAAAATGGGTCAAATATGTAAAACCATAAGTAGACAAGGTAAATGAAAAACTTACATTTGGTGGTAGTATTCAGAGGAGTACAGAGCATAAGTAAAGGAAATTATATACAAGAGGGGCAGAGTGGCAAATTCAAGAGTATTTCCCCAGCATTCAAAGCCCTTCATTGAATAGGTATGGCAGCAGACATTAAATTAATTCAGATGCCGTGCTAATATTTTTAGAGATTAGTAAGATCATGCAAAAATTTAATACAGATGCCCAGGAAACATAAATGGGAACCTTCAACGAACAGCAGTATGAAATGGATAGGCTTCTACTCACCACAGGAGTGGCATTGAGTGGCATTGAGTGGCAGGCAGGCACAGTGCAAAAGGCTGCTATTAGACTAAGTCCTTCATCATATGAAGACAACAATATATACACACATTCAAACAAGCCATTTATGTCTCTGGGTACCAATGCCCAATTGTGACCATTTGATTTAATCTTTAAAAGAGTGTAGATATAGTTCTTGTGAAATCCTGTTGGGTAAATTTTAGTGACTGCTGCATGTATCCATTCATCTTCAGTGCGCTCTTGTGCCTTCCCTCACCCCATTCATCCCACAGCCCTTGTCCATTGGCACCTTCTCTCCACCAAATGCTAAATGCTGCTTCTATACAATTAATAGAGTTTATCATCCAGCAGACATTTGTATTCCATTCTGGATTTTCAATATTATTATTATTATTACTATTATTATTTTAAATTTTCCCATATAAAGCTAATCATTCAACACCATGATACTTTCCAGTGATCTCTACTGTAGCCACAGACAGGTTTTACTGCATATAAAACTAAAGATTACATTTACGAACATTAATATATTAATATTCCTCACATAAATATATCTGTAGTATTGTACAAATAGTGAAATGTGTTTATTTCATTGAAAACTCTGTGTGTGTGTGTGTAAGTGTGTGTGTGTGTGTGTGTGTGTGTGTGTGTGTGTGCGTGCGCCCACGTGTGCGTGTATTCCTAAGGGACCTAACTGCTGATGTCATCGGTTCCTAGACTCACACACTACTTAAACTAACTTATTCTAAGAACAACACACACACCCATGAGGGAGGACTCAAACTTCTGGCAGGAGGGACCGTGCAATCCATGACATGGCGTCTCCAACAGCACAGTGAAAACTCAGTTCTCTGTTATTTATTCATACTTTCATAGCAGCATGTCTATGTAACACTAATTGTCTCTGCTCTTTCTGGTTCTTGCAGAAAAATTTGACAGTGTTGGCAACAATGTTGGACACTGGAAGATTTGATGTGGATGTACCAGCACTAAGAGACAAGGAGACAGCTCGTGATCTCATCAAACGATGCTTTCCAGATCTAGTGCTACCAGCTGCTGGAAGTGTCCAAAAGACTGAGGATACCACAATTTCATTGTTTCGCCTTCTCTACAATCGTGAAGTTGATGGTTTCATACAGAAACTTGATGCAGCTCTTGAGAAAGACCCTGTTCTTTCAACAGAAGAAAAAGAAAAGTTCCTAAATTCAGATGATGGCATGTGGACACTTCTACAATATGCATGCAACTTTGGCATGACTGAGGTAGTGCAGAAGCTCCTGCTGGAAGGTGCTGATCCTAATGCCACTTCCAGGTCACGCAGGGCTCAACTTCCGTCTATTGCAGCTGCTGCAAGTGGCTATATTGACATCTTGCATTTACTACTGAAGCGTAAAGGAACACTCTTAGCACCACGGAATGGTGGTGACAATGCTCTGCATGCTGTACTAAAAGATTTGCATTGGAACCCAGAGAACTCAGATCGTCATGGTTGCTTTGATCTGCTTATGCAGTACATAGAGAAAAACTATGGAATCATTGACATTAATGCCCCTGATAACAATGGTGATACACCATTGCATCTTGCTGCCTATTCTGGTGATGAACACTACATCCTCTCACTGCTAAGAGCAGGTGCTTACATAGGCACAGAGAATAAGTTTGGTGAACCACCTATTGCCAATATCTCAGCTGCTATTCTTGAACATTACTTGGATGAGTGTGTTACAAGCAATGGAGAGTTTCCACGAGTTGATAAGTATGAGATACAGTTTGATTATCAGTTTCTTGTACCACCTGCTGACCAGGTGGATGTTGATGTAGATCAGGATTCAACATATTCAGACTGTGAGCGACCAATGCATAGTGCCAACACTTCTGGCCACATTTCTCCTGTTCCTGAATCAAATCCATTGTTGTACATCAGCAGATCAAAGGATCTGAGGCATTTGCTGAAACACCCAATCTTCACTAGTTTCCTAACATTAAAATGGTATTCAATTCGCCCCATGTTTTATGTAAATCTTTTCTTCTATTTTCTTTTTGTTATGCTAATGACAGTTTACATTTTGGTATTCTATGATTATTCTGATGAAGCATCAGAAAATACATCTGATGGTCCAATTCCTGCACCCACTACCTCTAATGCTATTGTAAATAGCAGTAATAAAGTTCAGAAGGCTGAAGCACAAGACAATAACATAGATGAATCACAATCACCTGTAATTATATCCATTATACTATCAGTACTTCTCATTGTGCTGATAGTCAGGGAACTCTTTCAATTTGTTATGTGGCCCAAAAGATACATATGCAACTGGGAAAATTATTTAGAAATACTGCTCATAATCTTCAGTAGTATGGTTTTGTTTGGTAATGTACAAGACATGAATCTGAGGCCCCATTTATCAGCCTTGACCATTTTACTTTCTTGGGCAGAATTAGTTCTCCTGATAGGACGGCACCCTAGCTTATCCACAAACATTGAAATGCTAAAGACAGTATCATGGAACTTCCTACAGTTTTTAGCATGGTATTCATTTTTGATCTTGGCTTTTGCTCTAAGTTTCTTCACTTTGTTTAAGAGCAGCCAAGAAGATGACAACTTTTTCCTCAATCCTGGTTCATCATTTTTCAAAACTGTTGTTATGGTAACAGGGGAGTTTGATGCTTCAGATATTCCTTTTGTTCTCTTCCCCGGAACCAGTCATCTTGTATTCATCTTGTTTGTGTTTTTGGTAGCAATTGTATTGTTCAATTTGCTCAATGGTCTTGCAGTCAGTGACACACAATCTATAAAAGACAATGCTGAACTTGTAGGTTATGTCTCACGTGTGAAGCTTATATCCTACACAGAGAGCATGCTCTTGGGCCACCCACTTTGGTGCCAGACACCAAGAAAGTGTTGCTGCTGCTGCAACTGTTGTTGCTTACCAGCTTTCTGCACTAGACCCTTCAGGTTTACCCAGATACCATGGTTGATGCAGATGGTAAGGCTGTTCTCTGGTGTGTTGCCTGAAAAGAAAATACGAGTACTCCCAAATCAAGAATGCAGAATTTTATTGCAGCAGCATGACCAGACCAAAATTAATGAGAGCACTACAAACTGTTTGGGGAACTGTGCTGCATATAAGCTAGAGGAAGAAATAATTAAGTCTGCAAAGAACCTCTTACTGCAGAAGGGCCACCAGTCAGAGATGGAAATATTTAAGGAAATGATTAGAAAGTGTCAAAACGTAATGCTGTATTGTGAGCAAATGGAAGAATATCGTATAAAAGTTGAGGAACTTGAATTTAAGCTCAGGAATGTGGAAAATGCTGCTCTCAGAGCTGAGAGAAATACAGATAAAATTTTAGAAGTACTTAACAAGATGAACAGCAAATAAACCATCAAACCAGCTTGTAAAAATTTAGCTCAGTATTTACTCGTATGATCTGTATCTTGTTTTCATTCAAAACAATAATTATGTAATCATCATGAACAATATGTTATCTACTGCAATTAATTGGAAATATATTCCATTTATTGTTAATCATTTAAAATTTTGTATGCTGGAATGCATTTATGCAAGTGATTGAACTTTTTCAACAGCAAATGGAAAAAGACTGTTTATAATAAGATTGTATGTACACATAATCTATTGGATAAAAGTTTGTAAACATGTAACTTATTATGACAATTAAAGTTTTATTTTACATTCTTACATTTTGTAATTCTATGCTGATGATTTACAACTGACAAATTCAAGTATTAATTGTACATTCCTGTTATGCCAACATTCATAGCTGAGACAGTGAAAACAAGACTCACTGTAGTTACCTACCCTGAATGAAACAGACTATATTCAAAATTTATAATGTCTGTCATTGTGTTTCAACAAAAAATATCAGCTGCACTCCAGTATAGTATGGTTTATTTATTTATTTACTTGTGGTAAGGAACACATATTATGGAGTACATTTTAAATTTACTTTATTTGCTTGCTTAAATTGTCAGTATTACCAGAAATATTGTTAGAAACAAATTATATCACTTAAAGTCCCCTCATACCTCACTGAATGATGCATGCATCAATACATAAGCTAACTCCACATTCCATAGAGTATAAGCACAATTTCTATTGAAATAATTAGAGTGAGTTGGATGGGGACATTAAATTCAACATCCACCTTAGTGCTTTTTAACAGGAGCAGCCCATATGCCGGTGCTGGTTTTTCACCCTCTCCCTTCTCTCATTATCTCCAACATGAATGTGACACTACATTACACACACCCATTACAGTGACCTACACTTAACAGATACACTTACACACACACAGCTCTCATACCTCAAGAAGAAAAAGTGCCTGAGGTCATGTAGGATAATAAAAACTTCCAATTAAGCGGCTGAACATGCCCTTTGGGGTCTCCCAGTCATTCATGTTATAGAACTATTAGGTCTACAAATTTGCTTCAGCTGTTTTTTCTCACGGTTTGAAGCTTTATTGTGAAAAACTTATAGAAGATTTATGATTCAAAGTACTGACCATCATTGGCCACTACTTTCTCCCACCTTTCTTCCCATGGCAGAACACCTGGGTATCTTCTGAGGAGATCCATGAATTGATCCATTTTGCCCTTGTTCATATGACTGAAAGTGCTGGTCAGCCAAGCTGCATGCAGTTGATCAAAAAAGGTGGTAGCTAAAGGGAGCAATGTCTGGAGAATATGGTGGGTGGGGTAAAATTTCCCATTCCAACATTTCCAAGTATATTTTGATGAGTATTGTGACATGAGGTTGAGCGTTGCCATGCTGCAAAATCACCTTTCATGTCTATTACTGCATTGTGGCCATTTGTCTTTTAGTGTTCAGCTCAACTGCTTTTGATAATCATCTACTGTTATTATTTCCATTAGTTTCAGTAGCTTTGAAAACCTCCTCTCTTCCACCGCCATGCTGGTCTTTGACATCAGACTCACCATTCTTGAAACACTGAAACTATTCTCTGTGTGTGCTTTCACCAATAGGTGACTCACCTCCTCATAATAGGTCTTACCCAGAATTTTAATCCTATGTATAAAGTGCGCCAACTGGAAATAATATTTTTTTGCACCATTCCATTGTTGTTTCATAATTATGAGTATGCCTATTCTTAATTGTTGCTTCAGCTAGCAAAGGGATTAACTGTGTTGTGAAACAGTACTATAAAATAAACATTGAAGGTGAGAAAAAAATGTGTGTTCCATGCAAGAAAATGTCCCAGATTAGGAACTAGCTGCACAATTTGACAATAAGGCAAATGTGTACAAGATAATTAGTAGTCAAATAAGCTGTTGGCTGGGACCTGATGAAACTGCACTGCTTAATTCTTCAAGTGAGCCATTACACCTGTCTGTGGCAACAGAGTGAATGTTTATTTCATATTATTTAATTAAACAGTGCTGTAGCTCATGTTGTGTAAGTTTATTTTACACTTGTTTAATTAAGCTGCGATTTTGCTCATATATATTTACCTTGGTAACATAAAGACCACTATTCTTTACATGAGAACAAAGTATGTCATGCACCCACTCATGTTTTGAGAAACGGCATGCCTGCTCAAGGGTGAAGAGCATCAGCTGCAAAACTTCCCACAAATGAAGAGAATTGGGTTTATAAGTGGACATACTCAATCAAGATTAACTTTCATGCAATTGCAAACTGGCTCATGCTTTAATGGCATTATGTTTACAACTACCTAAGCCTAATGTATAATCCTTGCAGTGTACCACTTGCTACCGCCATTTGTTGCAAAATGATGGAAGCAGAGGTGTAAGCGTAACACTTCATTAGGGTGAGTCAGTTTACAGTCTATGTATATATGATTTATTTCTGTGTATGACTACATCTTGACCATTACTTGATAGTCTTTGATACTGCTCAAGTTACTAATGGACAATACTTAAATTTAACAACAATTGTAAACATTTTTGTTTCAGGTGTTATACATGCTACTAGCTTTTAATTAAAAGTCTGTGTACAGAACAGGAGGAGGTATCCAGAAAAAATGGTTTAAAATTAGATGTAAAACCCACTTTCCTACCTCTCAGACTTTAATGTAATGCATTTTGGGCAAGTTGTGAAATGCTTTTGTGGTTTTACTTTAACACATTATTGTACCACTGACAGCTTCAGTAATGAGAAATGAAGTCCATCTTTTCTTCTAGTGTTGTGACTGTAATTTTTTTAATTTTTTTATTTTTTTATGATGAATTATTCCTAACAAATTTCATTGGTGAATATATATAAAGATGAAGTTAGTTAGAATGTGTAACTGCTTGGAGAGCCACCTACCAAGATGACCGTAGTTGTACACCACGTGCTATTCTCACTGATTGCTTTCATGCAATTAATACCTCCTTTTTAAGTGAGAAATTGTCTAAAAAATAATGCTATATGACATCAATTAGTGGAAATTTTCTAAATATTTTAAGATATTGATTTCTATTTCTGAAACTAATGATTTTGCAAATGACAGCTGTTACTGTTAAAAGCCAAACTCATAGGGTATTCAACAAACCTGAAAGCATAGTGTATGAAATAATCACTACACATCCTTGAAAACCACTGTAGATAAGAAATGTTACTTCAGCTAAAGTACAGATGACAAGCAAGAATCATGCTACTGTCTAGAAATCAATGAATTCAGAAACATTTGCTATGCCAACCTGGAAGATACTCTGGTTTGATCTAGCCTGACATGAATCTCTCTCCTGTGCCATCTTCTTCATTTAAGAGTGACACTTGCACACACAACTATTGCTAGTTATATTTCAAGATTTGTCTTCACCTACAGTTTAAACTCTGTGCAATTCTTAGCCAGGAATTCTCATTTTGCCTGTGCCAGTCTGCTTCTTAAGACGTCCTTGCCTTCTCTGTCATGCATAATTTTGCTTCCAAGATAGCAGAATTCCTTCAGTTCACATACCTGACAGTCCCCAATTTGTTGTTAAGTTTACTGCTAATCTCAGTTTTGCTGTTTGTCACTATTATCATCTTTCTTTGGTTTACTCTCAATCTATATTCTGTGGTTATTAGGCTATTCATTCCATTCAACATGTCCTGTAGGTCTTCTTCACTTTCACTGAGGATAGCAGTGTCATCAGCAAATCTTATCACTGATGTCATTTCATCCTGAATTTTAATCCCATTCCTGAAGTTTTCTTTGATTTCTAACGATGGTTTTTTAAGGTATGAATTGAACAGTAAGGGACAAAAGACCACATCTCTGTTTTATACCCTTCCAAATCTGAATACTTAAGTCTTGATCTTCCATTCTTATTATTCCTTCCTAGTCCTTATACATATTGAGTATTACCCACCTTTCCCCACTTGTTTTCCCGATAATTTTGAGCATCTTGCACCATTTGACATTGTTAAACACCTTTTTTTCTAAGTCAGTGACTCATATGAAGATGTTTTGATTGTCCTGAAATCTTTCTTCCATCATCAAGTGCAATGTGGGAACTGACTCTCTTGTACCTTCACCTTTTCTAAATCCAAACTGAGCATCATTTAATGGAGCTTCCATTTTCATTTCCATTCTTCTGTATATTATTCTTGTCAACAACTTGAACACATAAGCCATTATGCTGACTGTGTGATAGTTCTTGCACTTATCTGCCCTTGCTGTCTTCTTGATTGTGTGGATTATATTTTTCCAAAAGTATGATGGTATGGCTTGAGATTCAGATCCTACAAGTCAACCTGAATAGTTGTTTGGTTATCACTTCCACAATGATCTGAGAAATTCCAAAGGAATGTTATCTGTGCTTTCAGCTTTATTTGATCACTCTTTCAAAGCTCTATTAAAATCTGCCTAATACTGGTTCACCTACTCTTCCATATCAACTCCGATTTCTTCTTCTATCATGTCATCAAACAGTTCCTCCTCCTTGTGGAGACCTTTAAGTTACTCTTTCCATATTTCTGCTCTTTCCTTTGCATTTAATTGTGTAATTCCCGTTGCACTCTTAATGTTAATGCCTTTACTTTCAAATTCACCAACAAATATTTTGACTTTCATGTATGCTGAATCAATCCTTCCAACAAACATTTTTTTTTTTTTATTTCTTTGCATTTTTCCTGCAGCTATTTTGCCTTGGCTTCATTGTACTTTTCATTTCTTTTGTTTGTAAGTGACTTATATTGCTGTATTCCTGCCTTTTGCTGGACTTTTTTGTACTTCCTTTTTTCATCAATTAACTGAGGTATTCCTTCTGCTGCCCAAAGTTTCTTCACAATCGCCTTCATAATCTAATCTAAGCTATATTTGTCTGTACAATTTCTGTGATTACCCTTTTCAAATATATCCATTCATTCTCCACATAGCTGCCTATTGTGGTATTCCTTATTGCAGTATTAGATAACTTCAAATGCATCTCATCATTCCTCAGTACTTCAGTAACTCGCGTCTTTCCACACTGACTATTTTCAATGATTCTCTATAACCTTCAGTCTGCTCCTAATCAATACTAAATTGTGATCTCAGTCTGTATCTGTATCTGGGTACACTACAATCCAATATCTGATTTCATAATCTCTCTCTAACCATGATGTAAACAGGCTGCATCTTCCCATGTCTCCAGGCCTTTTCCAAGTACACCTCCTTCCCTTGTGATTTTTGAATTGTGTATCTTTTATTACTAGCTGAAATTTATTGGAAAACTCAATCAGTCTTTCCCCTCTCTCATTCCTACTACCAAGCCCACATTCTCTCATTTTTGTCTTATATCCCTTCCCCTACTACAACATTCCAGTCCTCCCAAATATTAGATTTTCATCTCCCTTTACACACTGGATTACATGTTCACTATCCTCATACACTTTCTCTACATCTTCACATTCTCCTCATGACATCGGCAAGTATACCTGAACTATTGTGTCGGCATTTGTTTGCTGTTGTCTGATGAGAACAGTCCTATCACTAAACTGTTCACACTAACTCATTCTCTGTCCTACCTTCCTGTTCTTGATGAATGCTAAACCTGTTATGCAATTATTTTCTGCTATTTATAATACACTGTATTCAGCTGACCAGAAATCCTTTTCTCCTTTTCATTTCACTTCACTGACACCACTATATCTAGACTGAGGCTTTTCACTTTTCAGATTTTCTAGCTTCCCTACCACATTCAAAATTCTGATATTTCATGCTCTGACTTGTAGAATGTTACACTTTCATTTATTATTCAACCTTTTTCTCATGGTCACCTCTCCCTTGGCAGTCTCCTTGCACATATCAAAACAGGGTACCAATCGGGAATCTTTGGTCAGTGGAGAGATCATGATGACACTTTTTCAGTTACAGGCAATATGTCCTGTAGATATAGATTTTGTGTCTCTTAACTTTTTTATACTTCCTCATGCCACTGATCATTGCTAATTCTTTAGCCTTTTAGTGGAAAATTTCCATTCCAAGGGAAAGAGAGTGCTCTGAACCTCTGTCTACTCCTCAGTCATCTTTCACAAGGCTGTTGGCAGAATGAAGGTGACTTTTTATACAAGAAGATGAAAGACTTTGGCTGCCTTTGGTGATGATTTTTATTCTAAATGCAAGCAGTGGTTAGCATCAAACCTGTGAACCTAGACATTTTGATTACCAGTCTGTCCCTAGACCATAATGTCATTATATACCTAGCAAATGGTAATTACCTTAATGTATTACGGCAATAGTGAGAGATTTCATGTAATCCCTTAGCACTGTTTTACTCTGATTAAGTGTCAAACATGAAGTGCTACAAAACATAGCATGAAATTATCATTATGGTCCATGGAATAAGCAAATAATGAGCTACCTAATCTAAACTGTAAAACAAGTCTGGGATGTGGCATTTCTCTATCACTCTGATAATGCAAGTTAAATAAGGGCCACTGCATTTGACTCAATCAATATCAAGTAGATATGAATATTGGTATGCTCAGAGCCCAAACCTCAACACTGTAGAACACCTTTAGGATGAATTAAAACATCAGTTGTGAACAGATCAGTTTTCTCATTTATCCCATAAGTTGTTTCAACAAGAGTGGAAATTTTTCACTTTGTTAGATATTGGTGGTAACAATTCCCCAGGTGTACTATTACTTAACAGTACCAAATGGAGATTCTACACCCTATTAATTACATAGCTGACATCTTGGAGACAAACAGCAATGGCCATTACAAGTCTTTTGATTATACAATGTATGTAAATGGAGGAAAAGAGCATACATGTCTGGATAATTTGGTTATATATAGTACAAAAAATCCTGAAATTTTGGAATTTACATCCCTTCTTCTGAAGACATAGACAAAATTAAGAAAGAAGAAATGCACAGAAACAGTAACAGACACACTAAAAAATGTAATCCAGGCAGAACTCTTAATGGAGTCATGCAGGGAATGAATATGGATGTAAATCCGAAAAAAAGAAAGAGTATATTTTGTGGGACAATCAAATTTTTTCACTACAGATCAAAAATAAATAACACAAAATGTGCTCTTACAACTAACACAATACTACTACCCATCACCATAACTATTTATACTGTTAATGAGGATGATGCCAACTATGATATGAGACTATGTATACCACTAGTTGCCTTACAGCTAGTTTGCCTTCCATCTGTCACTGGAACACAGTATGTTGTTACAGTCTTCAGTCCAGAGACTGGTTTGATGCAGCTCTCCATGCTACTCTATCCTGTGCCACCCACTTCATCTCAGAATAACTACTGCAACTTACATCCTTTTGAATCTGCTTAGCATATTCAGCTCTTAGTCTCCCACTACAATTTTTACCATCCACACTTCTCTCCAGTACTAAACTGGTGATCCCTTGATGCCTCAGAACATGTCGTACCAACTGACCCCTTCTTCTTGTCAACTTGTGCCACAAATTCCTCTTCTCCCCAATTCTATTCAGTACCTCCTCATTAGTTATGTGGTCTACCCATCTAATCTTGAGCATTCTTCTGTTGCACCACATTTCAAAAGCTTCTATTCCCTTCTTGTCTGAGCTGTTTATCATCATCTTTCACTCCCATACATGGCTACACTCTACACAAATACTTCCTGACACTTAAATCTATACTCAACTTTAACAAAATTTACCTTCATAGAAACAGTTTCCTTGCCATAGCCAGTCTACATTTTGTATCCTCTCTACTCTGACCATCATCAGCTATTTTGCTCCCCAAATAACAAAACTCATTTACTACTTTAAGTGTCTTGATTCCTAATCTAATACCTTCAGTATCACCTGTTTTAAAGAGACTACATTCCATTATCCTCATTTTACTTTTGTTGATGTTCATCTTATATCCTCATTTTAAGACACTGTCCATTCTGTTCAGCTGCTGTTCCAGGTCCTTTGCTATCTCTGGCAGAATTTCAATGTCATCGGCAGACCTCAAAGTTTTTGTTTCTTCTCCGTGGATTTTAATTCCTACTCTTAATTTTTCTTTTGTTTTCGTTACTGCTTGCTCAATATACAGAGTAACATTGGGGATAGGCTAAAACTCTCTCTCTCTCTCTCTCTCTCTCTCTCTCTCTCTCAACCGCTGCTTCCCTTTCATGCCCTCCGACTCTTCTGACTGCCATCTGGTTTCTGTACAAATTATAAATAGCCTTTTGCTCCCTGTATTTTACCCATGCCACCTTCGGAACCTGAAAGAGAGTATTCTAACCAACATTGTCAAAAGCTTTCCCTAAGTCTACAAACACTAGAAACATAGGTTTGCATTTCCTTAACCTATCTTCTAAGATAAGTTGTAGGGTCAGTATTGCCTTGCATGTTCCAACATTTCTACAAAATTCTAAGTGATCTTCCCCAGGGTCAACTTCTACCAGTTTTTCCATTTGTCTATAAAGAATTCTTGTTAGTATTTTGCAACCGTGACTTATTAAACTGATAATTTGGTAATTTTTACACCTGTCAACACCTGTTTTCTTTGGGACTGGAATTATTATATTCTTTTTGAAGTCTGAAGGTATTTTGTCTGTCTCACACATCTTTCTCACTAGATGGAAGAGTTTTGTTATGGCTGCCTCTCCCAAGGCTATCAGTAGTTCTAATGGAATGTTGTCTATTTTCGGGACCTTGTTTCAACATGGGTCTTTCAGCATTCTGTCAAATTGTTCATGCAGTATCATATTCTCCATTTCATCTTCATCTACATCCTCTTCCATTTCCATAATATTGCTCTCAAGTACATCGCCCTTGTATACTCTGTATACTCCTTCCACCTTTCTGCTTTCCCTTCTTTGCTTTGGATGGGTTTTCTTCCTTCTGAGCTCTTGATATTCATACAGGTGGTTCTCTTTTATCCAAAGGTCTCTTTAATTTTCCTGTAGGTGCTATCTATTTTACCTCTAGTGATACATGCTTCTACATCCTTACATTGGTCCTTTAGCCATCCCTGCTTAGCCATTTTGCACTTCCTGTTAGTCTCATTTTTGAGACATTTGTAGTCCTTTTTGCGTGCTTCATTTACTGCATTTTTAAATTTTCTCCTTTCATCAATTAAATTCTATATCTCTTCTGTTACCCAGGGATTTCTACTAGCCCTCTTCTTTTTATGTACTTGATCCTCTGTTGCCTTCACTATGTCATATCTCAAAGCTACCCATTCTTCTTCTACTGCATTTCTTTCCCCTGTTCTTCTCAATCGTTCCCTAATACTCTCTCTGAACCTCTCTATAACCTCTGATTCCTTCAGTCTATCCAGGTCCCATCTTCTTAAATTCCTACCTTTTTAAAGTTTCTTCACTTTCGATCTACAGTTCATAACCAATAAATTGTGGTCAGAGTCCACATCTGTCCCTGGAAATGTCTTACAATTACAAACTGGTTCCTAAATTTCTGTCTTACCATTATATAATCTATCTGAAACCTTAAAGGGTCTCCAGGCCTCTTCCATGTATACAGTCTTCTTTCATGATTCTTAAACCAATTATTAGCTATGATTAAGTTATGCTCTGCACAAAATTATACCTGGCGACTTCCCCTTTCACATACACACTATTGCGTGTATGTGAAATAGATATTTTTTCCATAAAATATCAGTATACAGCGCCAATATTTTTTTTCACCGGTATACTGATATCAAAATGGCAATATCAAGTGCCAATATTTTTACTTTTACTGTGTGAAAGAGTCTTACTACTTTTTGAGCTTTCATCACGTCCACTGTGCAATACAAGTATAGAGGGCACAAAGAAGTCCAATTGTACTGGGGAGTGGTGTAGGAAGTGGAATAACAAGATATCCAATGCGAAGAAACAGCACACCAGTTGCATTAAAAACAGTTTTTAATACAACTGGTGTGCTATTTCTTCACACCAGCATTCTTCAAAAACAGCTGCAGACACTGATGAAGAAAAATCTAAATGTCAAGACTGGATGGAGACTAAGAAAAATCTAAATGTGAAGACTGGATGGAGACATGTGAGGAGAAATTCTGACAAAATCGGCACTTGGTGCTACCAACAGAAACTGTGTCATTTAACTTCACCACGCAATTTTGACACAACAGCTGCTAGGTCACTGGCATTTGCAGAAATGAAAAAGACAAGGAAGTCAACATGAAGTGTTCCCGACAAATCCAATATGTGACGAAACCAGACGACGGACCAATTGTATACCTTTTATTATTCCACTTACTTGCAGTTACCGTAGTTAGTGAATTGGTTATCGACAAGTGTGGATGTGCATCATGTTGCTTTCAAATCTTGCACTGAGGGGGATATGCAGGTTGCTAGCTTGTTGATGTACAGAATATCTAATAATAAATCAATACTTAAAAATACACCTCTGAAACTGACAGTGTATTTACAATGTGCAGCCAATATTTTTTTGGTCAGTACGTTGATATTTTTCCCATCGATATACAGATAATTGTTTTTAATACATTGAGGGCCAGTAATGATTTTTTTTTTTTTAAATACTGATATATTGGATGCCCGATATTTCTAAAAATATCAACATTCCTACCTCTTGCATCACCCGACCTCAATCTGTGTAATTATTGGTTATGGTGTTTTGGAAATGTTAAAAGAGAACATCCAATGACAATTGTTCTCCATGCCTGCTGTTATGCTGTACAATGCTGTGATGAATGATGGCAAACACATTGGTTTGTGCACTTTTTTGGTTTCAATAAAATCCCACATACTTTCAAGCATTTCTGTTACTTTTTAACTCTCTATTTACATTATCTCATGAAGTATTGAATTTTCAAATGTTAATGGACTTTTGGGTCACCCTGTACATTTAAAAGAAGACCAAGCTATTGGACAAAGTTCTTTCTCATGGACAGAAAAGTACAAACACATTCATACATGCAATTTATGATTTTTTCTACTTTTATGTTCGAAGATGTACTTTGTCTGATCTGATTGTTTGGTATTCTTCTAAAGGTACTTTAAATGTGACAGTCCATAAATATAACTATCTGAAATAGGTCAAGTAGTAGTGACACCAGTTTTTTGTCTGCCACATTCCACAATGCATCCCATCACACCCTAGTCTGTGGGCATCCCCTGCTGGTTCCTTGGATGATGCAGAGGGTGTTACGGTAGATTCTGCCTCTCCACTATCTGCTGGTTGCAAGAGAAAATTCCCTTGTTCCAACGGAGTGTCATTGTTGCTGATGGGGAGTACAGCCACATGCTAGATCACATCATCCCAATCTATTTCCTTCTGCCGAGTCACCCAGCCCACAGCTATACTTCCAGTCTGGCGTTGTTAGTTATGATCACCATGACTACACTACTGATTGTTCATTTGCCACAACTTTTGACTTCTGCTTCTTGATCTTCCACAATAGTCACTGGAAATGCAGCAGACAGGTGTTAATTGATAAGGTGATATGCTACTCAAGCCTTTCTTGAAAAAGCATTGGTGATACTGCCCAAAATCTGCTACATTGTCTCATACTACAGTAACTTCCTGAAATCTAGTCTTCCATGCCAATTCAGTTGCTGTTGACTGGTATGAACAACATAAGCTTAGAGAGGAAATCCCCAGACAGTACGTTCTGACATGTCTTCTTCACCAGACGCATATCTGGAGGCTTTTCTTTCCCAATTTTAATGTTAGTAGGTGGTGTAAGTCCCACTCATCAAGAAGTGTATCAGGTCTTTTGAGGAATTCAGGGGCCTCATTCTCAGTCTCTGTTCATGTCTGAGAGAAAACTACAGATGTTTCTCACTGTTTGGGCATTTTCCTATTGTTTCTGCCACAGGCTGTTGTGAATTTTTAAATTTTATGCTTGCTTGTGGCCCACATTCCTATTAAATTCTGCACCTTATAATATTCTTTCTTAAGGAAATACAGTGCCAGTTTTTTCATATTTGGAGAGTGTGTATACATGTCTCCAATATTACCTGCAATGTCTCAGTTAATACAGCACCAAAAGCTCCCTTCTGCTGAAGAAGTACTGTGCATTGCATGCCGTTAACTACCTGTGTTGATGTTATGAGGAGAAGCCTGTGCATCCAAGCATTCACACTGCATACCGTGACCACAGTTAGGGAAGCATTATGGTACATTCTTATTGCTTGCATTGGTAGTTTACAGTTGTAAGTAACTAGACTAATAATTTTGTTCATCATATCCCTATATAATTTTACTGCTCATCCAAAAGAAAACCTCAGTATCTGGTGACAGACTTCCTCTTTGTGGATATGTTGCTTAATTTGATGACTGGATCTTTTCAGGCCATCAGACACTTTAACTCATTGGCACCACTGTTTAATTCTTGATGCCTGTTACATCCTTCCACCAGGTTACTTCTGGAACTTCCCTTCACAAAATTCATCATGTTGTTGGCAAATGTTCCCACTCCTACAACTGCTTCACTATCCTGCAGCTTTCCCAATATCGAGTAGAGTACCAGATTCCTGAAGGCATAGCCACTAATGGATCCCTGTGGGATCCTTTCAAACTTTCTTTTGTAAGGATCTCTGTTGCCCTAGCAAAGTCTTCTCTGTTTTGAAAGTATTTCTTAAAACATGTTTATGCCACTCATGGGCAGTCCAATTTCCTCTGGCAGTCACAAAATGCCTTTAAGGTGTACCCCAAGGATTTAGAATCAGTGCACTTGAAACCTAATTCGCCTACCAACTGTTATAAACTTAAATATTTTTTCCCTTTGTATTCCAGTCAGTTTTCTCTATAACTTTTCAGCATTCATGTCTGACTCTATCTCAGTCTCTGTCTCTGTCTGTCTCTCTCTCTCTCTATCTATCTAGCTATCTTCTCTGACCCTCTCCCTTCCACTGTAGGGCTTGCTGATACATGCAGAACTCCTTTATCAAGTTACCTAGTTCTGCAATCCAAGGTGCCCTCCATTGTAGCTGTTTGTTTCTGACAGTTAACCTAACACTTCCCACTGCCAGTTTTATTGCTTTTCCTGAACTGATTGCTCTCTTGTAGAGGAAGAGATGATATGTTATCCTTCAGGAAAGTTAAAACCTTGCCTTAAAAGTGACCAGTCAACAATTTGAATATTGTAATGATGAGTCACACACTTCTGTGTTCTTGTGACCTGCTTATGCTCCACAGCTAATTTTATAGTGTTGTTGTTGTTGTGGCCTTCAGTCCTGAGACTGGTTTGATGCAGCTCTCCATGCTACTCTATCCTGTGCAAGCTCCTTCATCTCCCAGTACCTACTGCAACCTACATCCTTCTGAATCTGCTTAGTGTATTCATCTCTTGGTCTCCCTCTGCGATTCTTACCCTCCACGCTGCCCTCCAATGCTAAATTTGTGATCCCTTGATGCCTCAGGACATGTCCTACCAACCGATCCCTTCTTCTAGTCAAGTTGTGCCACAAACTTCTCTTCTCCCCAATCCTATTCAATACCTGCTCGTTAGTTATGTGATCTGTCCATCTAATCTTCAGCATTCTTCTGTAGCACCACATTTCAAAAGCTTCTATTCTCTTCTTGTCCAAACTAGTTATCATCCATGTTTCACTTCCATACATGGCTACGCTCCATACAAATACTTTCAGAAACGACTTCCTGACACTTAAATCTATACTCGATGTTAACAAATTTCTCTTCTTGAGAAACGCTTTCCTTGCCTTTGCCAGTCTACATTTTATATCCTACTTCTACCATCATCAGTTATTTTGCTCCCCAAATAGCAAAACTCCTTTACTACTTTAAGTGTCTCATTTCCTAATCTAATTCCCTCAGCATCACCCGACTTAATTTGACTACATTCCATTATCCTCATTTTGCTTTTGTTGATGTTCATCTTATATCCTCCTTTCAAGACACTGTCCATTCCGTTCAACTGCTCTTCCAAGTCCTTTGCTGTCTCTGACAGAATTACAATGTCATCGGCGAACCTCAAAGTTTTTATTTCTTCTCCATGGATTTTAATACCTACTCCAAATTTTTCTTTTGTTCCTTTACTGCTTGCTCAATATACAGACTGAATAACATCGGAAAAAGGCTACAACCCTGTCTCACTCCCTCCCCAACCACTGTTTCCCTTTGGTGCCCCTCGACTCTTATAACTGCCATCTGGTATCTGTACAAATTGTAAATAGCCTTTCGCTCCCTGTATTTTACCCCTGGCACCTTTAGAATTTGAAAGTGAGTATTCCATCCAACATTGTCAAAAGCTTTCTCTAAGTCTACAAATGCTAGAAACGTAGGTTTGCCTTTCCTTAATCTAGCTTCTAAGATAAGTCGTAGGGTCAGTATTGCCTCACGTGTTCCAACATTTCTATGGAATCCAAACTGATCTTCCCCGAGGTCGGCTTCTAAAAGTTTTTCCATTCGTCTGTAAATAATTTGCGTTAATATTTTGCAGCTGTGACTTATTAAACCGATAGTTCGGTAATTTTCACATCTGTCAACACCTGCTTTCTTTGGGATTGGAATTATTATATTCTTCTTGAAGTCTGACGGTATTTCGCCTGTCTTGTACATCTTGCTGACCAGATGGTAGAGTTTTGTCAGGACTGACTCTCCCAAGGCCGTCAGTAGTTCTAATGGAATGTTGTCTACTCCCGGGGCCTTGTTTCGACTCAGGTCTTTCAGTGCTCTGTCGAACTCTTCACGCAGTATTGTATCTCCCATTTCATCTTTATCTACATCCTCTTTCATTTCCATAATATTGTCCTCAAGTACATCGCCTTTGTATAGACCCTCTATATACTCCTTCCACCTTTCTGCTTTCCCTTCTTTGCGTAGAACTGGGTTTCCATCTGAGCTCTTGATATTCGTACAAGTGGCTCTCTTTTCTCCAAAGGTCTCTTTAATTTTCCTGTAGGCAGTATCTATCCTACCCCTAGTGAGATAACCCTCTACATCCTTACATTTGTCCTCTAGCCATGCCTGCTTAGTCATTTTGCACTTCCTGGAGATCTCATTTTTGAGACGTTTGTATTCCTTTTTGCCTGCTTCATTTACTGCATTTTTATATTTTCTCCTTTCATCAATTAAATTCAATATTTCTTCTGTTACCCAAGGATTTCTACTAGCCCTCGTCTTTTTACCTACTTGATCGTCTGCTGCCTTCACTACTTCATCCCTCAGAGCTACCCATTCTTCTTCTACTGTATTTCTTTCCCCCATTCCTGTCAATTGCTCCCTTATGCTCTCCCTGAAACTCTGTACAACCTCTGGTTTAGTCAGTTTATCCAGGTCCCATCTCCTTAAATTCCCACCTTTTTGCAAATTCTTCAGTTTTAATCTACAGTTCATAACCAATAGATTGTGATCAGAGTCCACATATGCCCCTGGAAATGTCTTACAATTTAAAACCTCGTTCCTAAATCTCTGTCTTACCATTATATAATCTATCTGATACCTTTCAGTATCTCCAGGATTCTTCCATGTATACAACCTTCTTTTATGATTCTTGAACCAAGTGTTAGCTATGATTAAGTTATGCTCTGTGCAAAATTCTACCAGATGGCTTCCTCTTTCATTTCTTACCCCCAATCCATATTTACCTACTATGTTTCCTTCTCTCCCTTTTCCTACTCTCGAATTCCAGTCACCCATGACTATTAAATTTTCATCTCCCTTAACTACCTGAATAATATCTTTTATCTCATCATACATGTCTTCAATTTCTTCGTCATCTGCAGAGCTAGTTGGCATATAAACTTGTACTAATGTAGTAGGCGTGGGCTTTGTGTCCATCTTGGCCACTATAATACGTTCACTGTTCTGTTTGTAGTAGCTTACCCGCACTCCTATTTTTTTATTCATTATTAAACCTACTCCTGCATTATCCCTATTTTGATTTTGTATTTATAACCCTGTACTCACCTGACCAGAAGTCTTGTTCCTCCTGCCACCGAACTTCGCTAATTCCCACTATATCTAACTTTAACCTATCCATTTCCCTTTTTGAATTTTCTAACCTACTTGCCTGATTAAGGGATCTGACATTCCACACTCCGATCCGTAGAATGTCAGTTTTCTTTCTCCTGATAACGGCGCCCTCTTGAATAGTCCCTGCCCGGAAATCCGAATGGGAGACTATTTTACCTCCGGAATATTTTACACAAGATGACGCCATCATCATTAAACCATACAGCAAAGCTGCATGCCCTCGGGAAAAATTACGGCTGTAGTTTCCCCTTGCTTTCAGCCATTCGCAGTACCAGCACAGCGTGGCCGTTTTGGTTAGTGTTACAAGGCCAGATAAGTCAATCATCCAGACTGTTGCCCCTGCAACTACTGAAAAGGCTGCTGCCCCTCTTCAGGAACCACACATTTGTCTGGCCTCTCAACAGATACCCCTCCGTTGTGGTTGCACCTACGGTACGGCTATCCGTATCGTTGAGGCATGCAAGCCTCCCCACCAACGGCAAGGTCCATGGTTCATGGGGGGGGGTTTGTGTTGTGCTCACTTATAATTGATTAATCATCTACCCATCATTCTTTGACATCCTCAATGTCAATAATGTAACTAGCTCCTGCTCTATTCTGATACGTCAGTGGTTAATTAATTGTTTGTTTCCGTTAGGTCTAGTTCCCTAGCATCAATGCAGTCAGAGTTCCACAATAAAGAACTCGGGTTGGTGTCCATATTTATTACACATTTTCTTCTGGCTGCCACCAAGGCTGCAGTCTTGACATGGCTAGGGTACCCTCTTATATCATCTTTATAATGAAAATAAATACTCGCTACTACCAGTCCTGCAGATACGCTAAGAACTTCCACGCTAAGTACTTGCTCATTATAAACCCACTTGCTTGTTATGAACCTGACCCAACTTAAAAAACCATCAGATTTTTGTTAAAATATTATGGGTACCCTGGAGTCCTTATCTTCCAGTAGAACTTTTGCTTTATTAGATATGTGTACAATTTTGCTGTTTCTAATACAGGAGGAAGTTATTGTCCTTTCTACGAGATTATGGAATAGGAGGCAAACTTTTGCAAGCAATTAAAGGTCTTTACATGGATAGTCAGGCAGCAGTTAGAGTTGACGGTAAATTGAGTTCATGGTTCAGAGTAGTTTCAGGGGTAAGACAAGGCTGCAACCTGTCTCCACTGTTGTTCATATTATTTATGGATCATATGTTGAAAACAATAGACTGGCGGGGTGAGATTAAGATATGTGAACACAAAATAAGCAGTCTTGCATATGCGGATGACTTAGTTGTGATGGCAGATTCGATTGAAAGTTTGCAAAGTAATATTTCAGAGCTAGATCAGAAATGTAAGGACTATGGTATGAAGATTAGCATCTCCAAAACGAAAGTAATGTCAGTGGGAAAGAAATATAAACGGATGGAGTGCCAAATAGGAGGAACAAAGTTAGAACAGGTGGACGGTTTCAAGTACTTAGGATGCATATTGTCACAGGATGGCAACATAGTGAAAGAACTGGAAGCGAGGTGTAGCAAAGCTAATGCAGTGAGCACTCAGCTACGATCTCCTCTCTTCTGCAAAAAGGAAGTCAGTACCAATACTAAGTTATCTGTGCACCGTTCAATCTTTCGACCAATTTTGTTGTATGGGAGCGAAAGCTGGGTGGATTCAGGTTACCTTATCAACAAGGTTGAGGCTACGGATATGAAAGTAGCTAGGATGATTGCAGGTACTAGTAGATGGGAACAATGGCAGGAGGGTGTCCACAATGAGGAAATCAAAGAAAAACTGGGAATGAACTCTATAGATGTAGCTGTCAGGGCGAACAGGCTTAGATGGTGGGGTCATGTTACACGCATGGGAGAAGCAAGGTTACCCAAGAGACTCATGGGTTCAGCAATAGAGGGTAGGAGGAGTTGGGGCAGACCAAGGAGAAGGTACCTGGCTTCGGTTAAGAATGATTTTGAAGTAATAGGTTTAACATCAGAAGAGGCACCAATGTTAGCACTGAATAGGGGATCATGGAGGAATTTTATAAGGGGTCTATGCTCCAGACTGAACGCTGAAAGGCATAATCAGTCTTAAATGATGATGATGATGATGATGATGATGATAACTGGAAACATGTACATCAAGGTAGTTCACTTATAACCACAGTGCTCCTTAGGGCATTTAAGTGCATTATAAGCATATGCTTCAGACTATTAACCATGAAGCACAAATGCAGCTTCCCCTTTGTAATCACTTGAGGTACATCATATGTCAAATGCAGTGAGCCTGTAACCTGATCTCTGTATACCCCATCCAGATCAAATGCACCACTTCCTTTTGTGAATGCTCTTCACAGAAGACTAAGAAGCTCTTTCACATCCTGAGGTAAGATTTTTCTGCATAACTGAATCCAATATTATTAATGAAATGTCACTCCAGGATCACTGGATCCCACGCAGCGCTGAGCTGTAAGCCACCGTCTCTATTCAGGGTGTTTGTGGTAATTTTTATTTTAATAGCTTCCTGTATTAAATTGTCCCAGAAGCCGTTAGTGCGAGCCACGACAGAGGTATCGTCAAATTTTATGTGGTGACCATTTTCTAACGCATGCTCAGCTAACGCAGATTTCTCTGGATAGCGTAGGCGATAATACCTCTCATGTTCTTTCCTGCGTTGTTCCACAGTGCGCACTGTTTGTCCAATGTACTTCTGGCCACACTCACAAGGTATTTTGTAAACTCCAGGTGTTCTGACACCTACAGCGTCTTTAACTGGTCTCAGTAATTGACGGATTTTCGTTGGAGGCCTGAAGATTGATTTGATCTTGTGTCTTTTCAACAGGCAGCTTATCCTGCCCGACACAGAGCCACAGAATGGCAGCAAAGCAAGTTTCTTTTCCTGCTCTTCATTGCTGGTCTTATTCTGATATTTCCCAGAAATCACTTCTTTCCCTTAGTTTTTTATATGATGTTTGCAGTGTCCCACATGCAGATTTTATCAGCAGAATCAACCATCTATGCCTTAGTGAGGATGATATTACGGTCAGTTTTGATGTAGTGGTGCTGTTTTCGAATGTGCCTATCAAAGATTCTCTGGATCTAATTTCGCAGTACTTTGTAAGTGACGTGGTCGAGCTATTTAGGCACACTCCTACGTCATCCTACTTCGTGTACAACGGCCAGTATTATGATCAGACAGACGGCGTAGCAATGGGTAGTCTGTTGGCTCCAGCTGTTGCAAACCTCTTCATGGAGAATTTTGAGGATATTGCCATAGATACTGCGCCATTGAAGTCTAAGTGTTTCTTTCGATACGTTGATGACACTTTCATCATTTGGCCACACGGATGCGAGAAATTAGACGAGTTTTTGGAACACCTCAATGGCATCAACAGTAATATCCAGTTCACCATGGAGGTGGAAAAAGATAATGCATTGAACTTCCTCGACTTCCTTATCCACCGTAAACGAAATAGGTGCCTTGGCCACAGTGTCTACAGAAAACCCACCCACACAGACCTGTACCTGCACGCTACCAGCCATCATCATCCAGTGCAGAAGCGCACAGTATTGCAAACATTGGTGCATCGTGCAAGAATAATATCAGATGACGACAACCTGCCCCACGAACTGAGCCACCTATGCAAGGTTTTCAGAAATAACGGCTACAGCACCCATCAAGTGAAAGAAGTGATTTCTGGGAAATATCAGAATAAGACCAGCGACGAAGAGCAGGAAAAGAAACTTGCTTTGCTGCCATTCTGTGGCTCTGTGTTGGGCAAGATAAGCCACCTGTTGAAAAGACACAAGATCAAATCAATCTTCAGGCCTCCAACGAAAATCCGTCAATTACTGAGACCAGTTAAAGACGCTGTAGGTCTCAGAACACCTGGAGTTTACGAAATACCTTGTGAGTGTGGCCAGAAGTACATCGGACAAACAGTGCGCACTGTGGAACAACGCGGGAAAGAACATGAGAGGTATTATTGCCTAGGCTATCCAGAGAAATCTGCGTTAGCTGAGCATGCGTTAGAAAATGGTCACCACATAAAATTTGATGATATCTCTGTCGTGGCTCGCACTAACGGCTTCTGGGACAATTTAATACTGGAAGCTATTAAAATAAAAATTACCACAAACACCCTGAATAGAGATGGTGGCTTACAGCTCTGCGCTGTGTGGGATCCAGCGATCGCGCGGTTGAAGAGGGCACACTGAACGCCGACTCAAAACATACCCATATATGGCAATGTCATGGGCACCAGTGACGTCACAGCCGGCAGCTAGCTTATATAAGGGCACACCAACAGCCCACTGGCAGTCATAACACTTGACAATGGCCAAGGAGTGCTTGGCCGAAAGCTCATGTAGTTTTAACCAATTAACGCAGTTGGAAACCCGAGAACATTTTATTCAATGTTATTGCCGCGAGACTCTGCATTCATACATTTCATATGTACAGTATACATGCAGTACGAACATATTATACTGTTGAGACGCAATGTTAAATGATAAAAAAAATAAAAGTTAGATGATTTTAAAACCATATGTGTCTAATGACAATGTGAGATCAAGATGTGTGTCATGGTCATAAAAGGTGTTCAATTTGATACAGTAAAAGTATTAGCATATTTTAGCTTTAAGAAGAGAGATAGTCTGATGTGTTCAAAATCCCAAAATGTATGCTTTACCATTCAAATGGTAAAATTAATTTTTAGATTTAATAAAAGTATGAAATAGTTGTTGTGGACATGGTGCCCAAGTCGAGTGTAAAGTTATGTCCCCCAGCACCATGTGTGGATGGAGCTGATTCTTATTAGCAACTAAAGTGACATTTTAGTAATTGAACTTCAAGTTGTGGAAAAGGAACCCTCTGCACTTGGAGAAACTAATAAATGAATCTGGTCTGCCACCTCTGGTACTAAAAAATTAACTGCCCTCCCTTTAGGATGACCTAATCCCACAGCATTTTAGTGCAATAAGAAAAATATCCATTTCACCTATGGTTCCTAATGATGTCGTCAATGTATTTGTAAATTTTCTTTAGATCCACATTCTCATGTAGAACCTCATTGTCCATCTGTCTTCCTGAGTTTTACTTCCTTCTTCCAGTCTGCTGCTTGACAAGCTGCTCCTCTACACTCAACAAGAAAGCCATATGTAGTGTTGAGCTTTGGGTTTACTGTTTGCACTTCTAAACTAATCTCCTCTGGCCACAGCAGGTTTAGCTTTGACTCGTGATTTATTCCAGTTTTTTTCTGATTTTAGGTGGTGATTTCTTCTTTTTCCTACTCTCTTCTGGTTCACATCTCTCATCCAACTCATTTTTGTACAATGTAGGTAACTTTATTTTATTTCTCCATATCATTGCCCTTAATCAATTCCTTTGTTTCCTTGCTTCAGATTTTACTATTTTCTTGCACTGATAAACATTTAAATTAAATAAATTTTGAAGTAAACTATCAAATCTACTACCAGTAATTTGTATTACTACCTGTCTTTGTACACACACGCAATTATCATTCATCTGTGTCTAATCAATTTGTAATATTTCTCTCTTTAATTGTGTTTGATAGGTATTACACTATTTTCCAGGTTTTGCGCATTCTGCGTGCCTTTATTTGCAAGGAATATAAACTACACAAAGCTCCAGTCTTGCTGCAGTTCTTTTTTACATGACCCTTCTCCTCCTCATGAGGGAATGCCTTTTCCATACCTGTACAGAATTTAGCTATATGTGCATAATCTCTACAGTTCATAAATGTCTGTACTGTTAAATAGTCTTTGATAACAAGTGATCGAAATCCAATGTAGGCTTGACCTGTCCATATCAGAATCTTCCTCAGTTTTGAACTGACTTCAATGACGTGATGGACTGTGGGTCTATCTTTGAAGCATGCTCTGAGGGTTCATAGCACCAAGTATCTCAGTCTTCATCTGTACTACAAACTAAACTGGAAACACCATGTACTTCAAACAGAGAAAAAATTGAGATCTGCTACTTTTGCATTATGAGTACTCTCTGCTTCTGGATATCAAACGATCACAAAGGCAGCCTATTTTGCTTATGCACACTCCATCTTGTCATATGGAGTTATCTGTGGAGGAACTCTCCTCTTGCTCAAAAAAATCTTCACTGCACAGAAAAGAGTGATTAGAGCAACTGTCAGAGTAATTCCAAGAAACTCCTGTCACACACTAGCTGGGAATACTTACCACAGATTCTCAATGCATTTTCTCACCTCTTTGCTCCATTATAAAGAACCCAGTACTCTCTTTTAAAGTAACTTAGCAATCCATAAACATAATGCTAGACATAAGAACAGCATACACCACCAATTAAGAAATCTGTCCCTGGTACAGAGAGGTACTAGGTGCTGAAATTTTCAACGTTCTTGTCACTCAGCATAAAAATTAAGGAGTAGAGAATCCCTTTCGAAACTATAATATGCAAGTAGTTCTTGAATCATTCACTCCATTCTGTTGAGGAACCTGTGAATAAGAGATTACTAAAAGAAAGATGTAAGTTGTCAGTTTCATGGTTGTCTTATGTTAATACATATATTCTATGTTGATCATGTTATTTTCGTTCAGTCAGTGTACAATATGAAAATATAATTATGTTTTATACATAGTGCTGAACTGATTGAACAGTAGTATAACAACAACTGTCTCTGTGAAACAGTTCTGAAAATGTCACCAATGAAGTGTAAAGATCATAATTTTTTTATTTGTAATAATGTAGCATCTGTTTGTAATTCTGTTGAGTACTAAATTGTAATTGAATGTATATAATCATAATCCTGGCATGTTCTATATTCAGAAGAAGCTCACTGCACCATGAATCCATGGAACACACATAAATAAAATAAATACATAAAATAACACATGACCTGCCTTCTTCTGTGTTGCTGAAGGGGATTTGCAGAACATGAGGCTTAAGTGAGCCCCAGTCTGGCACAGAACTTCAGACATTCATATAATGTTACATTCAATAACCTAGCTACAAGTAGATTCAGATTCAATTTTGTTCATGTATGTCACCTCCGTAATAAGTGAATATGAAGCTGTAGTGGCATCAGCAATTACCAAGGATCATGGGATGTTACACTTAGCTACTTATTTTCACATTTGAGTGGTTGTAAAAGCAACTAGTCTGATCCCATAAACTTCTTTGGAATCCATAATGAAGGAAATTCTCCAGCAACATAGAAAAAGTAAACATGTGCATTGAGAAAGTGACTAAACTGTTAGAAGTGCATGTAACTTGGCACAATGAAATGGCTGTAAACTGTTTGTTATGACCCTAAGATAAAATTAACACAGTAAAATTAACAACAGAGCCACTACATTGAAAAAGTTGCTTTGAAAAAGCACAGGTCGAGTTATTGGTCTGAATGGCTATAATGCTACACGTATTTGATCTCTTAACACTCTTCCTGGTATCGTGGACTGCATAACTAGAGATCAGTAACTCACACAATACCATGTGGCTGTAATTGTCCAAAGTCAAATACCTGAAGATGGAAGATTAATATTCTGAAACTGTCACCTTTAACTAAGGAGAGTGTGACAGAGGCCAATTTCATGATGGGTAGTCAAAAATTTTAATTTCTATCTTGAAAAAATAATGTCACATACCTTTTTTTTATTGGTGGGAGCTACATGTCTGCAATCCAGGTACACACTATAATCCCTGTACCATTGTACCACAACAAAATGATGCAGCATACTGATACAGTGGAGAATTATGTGGTAATTCACTTTTTGCATTTGAAGGGGAATGACACAGCAACAATCTATGGTGAGTGGGTCAAAGTGTGTGGCATCAATGCCCCATCATATGACGCACTAGTTAGGCAGTGCAGATGTTTCCAGCGTGGTCAAACAAGTCTGAATGAAGAAGAACTAAGTGGCAGATTATTTCTCTGTCAAGAAATGGGAACTGCAAGTCAAATGGAGGCTATTAACCAGTGAATCACAATCTTTGCAACACTGGGTGTCACAGATCATTATTCTGTTTTGAAAATGCTAAGAGCACTTTCAGTTGGTTTCCATGACTTAACATCCATTCAAAAAGCCTGTTTAACTAAGACAGCAGAAGAAGTGTTGTAACTGCGCCAGTTAAAATCAGACATCTTCTTTAGCCACTTAATCCTCAGAGACCAGTGCTAGATATATCACAGACTATGAGACAAAGCAGAAAAGCAAGCAGAGGAAACAAAAGGGTCCACTACTACCAAAAAAAGGTAAAGACCCAGCCATCATTTTGCAACATGTAAGGTGATGTTAAGTTTTTTGTGACTCCATAGTACAGTGCTAACAGATTATGCTCATAAGGTGGAAACTGTCACATGGGCGTACAACCAAAATCTCTTGACGAGGTTATTGAGGACCATCAAGATGAACCATCATGAGAAGTAGTTCCTTGGTGTTCTCTGCTCTTTGACAATCACCAGGCTCATTCTGCACAGGGCACAGTCGTAAATGCTGCTTTTTGTGTTGTCAAATTTTGCCTCACATTCCATGTGGTATGATGCCCAATGACTTCTAATTCTTTCCTCAGATGAAGATTATGATGGCGTGGCAGGTACTTCTACAATCATGATGAGGTAATTTTTGGTTGGAACATTTCCTATACAGCCAAAACTTGAACATCTACAGTCAAGATCTCTGCCATGATATCTGCTGTTGGAAGTTGGAGTCAAAATATTGAGAACCAATTGACTTTTTCATGTACAAGAAGTAATGGCAATCACTTGGAACCAAATACAGCCTAAAGGGCAAAGAAAAACTAAGCAAATGGTGTATTGCACAAGACAGAATACCTTTCCAATCAAAGGACAAATTTCAAAAGCCCTCTTTGACATCCTGCAACAAGTCTTATCTTTGCTGAGTACAGCATTGCCAAGGATTGCAGTGCAAAAGAACACCACAGGTAGTGAAGATAGTGTGTTGTGTGTTTTAAGTGGCTCTTTTCTGTTCTCATAATGTCTCCCAGTAGGATTCAGAATTGATTGTCCTTCCATATTCCATGTTCCATTTAACCATAATATATGGCAGAGCCTTAGAACAAGGAGTTCAGAGAAAACATGGATCACAAGCAAGGAGAGGGTAACAGAAGTGATCCAAAAAGCTACCCTCCTGCACCTTTGATGTACATCTGTTGTAGACTCTTAGAATAAGTTCTGAGCTCAAACAGAAATGATCCCCATGCTAACCAGCATGGGTTCTGAATAGATTGGTCATGCAAAACACAAATCTCACATTCTCATACAGTATCCAGAAAGCCATGGATTAATGCAGTCTGGAAGATACAGTATTCCTTGACTTCCAAAAAGCTTTTTGCTCAGTTCTGCATGAACAGTTATGAATGAAACGACAACCAAATGGAGTTTCAAATGAACTTAAATTTATCAATGTCATATGGAAATGTTTGAGGTCTGGACCTGTATTGTAATTTTATGAAATAAGTTCTGTTGCCTTACTCACTTTTAACTAATGTTAATTAGCATGATGCATTTTGGCAGTATGCCGCCATTTTCAGGTTCATTACTGGTACGTGTAGATTGGATTAACCTGAATGTGATGAGGTCACTTTGATGGTTGTGCCAGTGAAGTTGCGTATCAAAATAGAACCATTTTTGCTGGAATTTTAGTTGTCTGGCACACAGACCACAGAAACAAATGTATCAAAACTGACAGAAAAGTTTACTAAGTATCATACTGGGTCATAATTTTTTTTTAAAAAAAGCTATATTGGAGGAGCCAATGTTTCATCCATGGTTACAGTGGCCTTTTTCTGGGTATACTGATGTGCTTTAGCTGCGTGGAATTCCCACTCCTTCCACCATAAGTGACCAGTCAAAACATTGACCTTTTTAACAGTGTGACAAACATCATGCACTGTAAGTAGCAATCACAAAATATGTGGACTCCACTCAGCTAAAGCACATCAGTAGACCAAGAAGAAGACCACTGTGACCATGGTCGAAATTTTGGTTTCTCTAGTATAGTTTTTCTTTTTCATTATGGCGTGGTACGATATTCAGAAAACTTTTAAGTCCACTGACTTTGGCCGTGGAAGCTTATGCAATTGTATAAACACATCACAAATCAATCATAAACTCAAATATTTTACTCATAATGCATTTATTTACAGTGAAGTACTGTCTGAAAAAAAGAAAAGCTACACACATATTCACTCATATCTTGATAAGATTTCAAAGATTAGGTTAGATTAGATTCAGTTTTCATTCCATGGTCCCAACAATGAGATGATTCTCATGGGTATGGAACATGTTAAAAAGTACAACATAAAAACATAGAACATTTGAATATAATACTCAGTTCCCCGATCATCTGTCAGGAACTTGTCAAAATATGTGAAAATATTACAGTAAACTGAAGATCCTCAAGACCAATAAAACCCAGAGTTCAAAGTGATGTGTTTTTGTGGGAAAGTAAAGCAACTAACAAATTCCCAGGACTGGGTACAAACAACTGGCCAAGCCAGCTAGTTAAAACAACAGAAGCTGTTGCATCAACTGCAGACTCTTCAGCATCACTTACTCAATCAAATGTGGTGGAGTATACAACTCCAGTTACTGCAACACCAGGCAGCTCGGCAACTCCTCGGACTGTACGGAGCAAGAAGGCACCTCAACAGCTACCTTGACAACTAGACAGACAGAAGCCAGGTTGGGTAGTAGATCGAGAAATGCAAGATCGCCAAAGAACAGGAACACTTTTAGTGCCTGGATCCAGAACTTATGTAAGTGAATCAACTCGGTGCATTTTAAAGGAAGATAATCAGAGTGATCAGTTAAAAATACCACTAAGGCTCATGCACCTAAACATACAGTACATTTAAAAACAAAGATGATGTGACTTACCATACGAAAGCGCTGGCAGGTCGATAGAAACACAAACAGACACATACATACACACAAAATGCAAGCTTTCGCAACAAACTGTTGCCTCATCAGGAAAGAGGGAAGGAGAGGGAAAGACGAAAGGAAGTGGGTTTTAAGGGAGAGGGTAAGGAGTCATTCCAATCCCGGGAGCGGAAAGACTTACCTTAGGGGGAAAAAAGGACGGGTATACACTCGCGCACACACACACACACACACACACACACACATATCCATCCACACATATACCAATACCATTATATTAAACCATTATATTAAACATACAGTACCTTAGAAATAAGCTTAATATATTACAGGTTTTTGTAAGTGAACAGTCACCTCATATAGTAGTGTTAACTGAGCATGGATTAAAATCTGATGAAATTATTTACTGTAAACTAGAGGGCTACTCCTTAGCAAATAGTTATTGTAGACAGCAACATAAGGGTGGTGGTGTGGCAGTTTACATTAGTGAGAATCTCGAGTACAAGAAAATAAACTATCTAGACCAGTACAACAAAGAAGGCTTGATTGAAGTGACAGGCATTGAAGTCCACACCAAAGAGTGTAGAGGGGTTATGAGAAAACATAAAGTTATTGGAATTTACCATCCACCAAAGGCTGATGTAGTTAGCTTCATAGACATATTTAGTAGAGTAGTGGGACATTGTGGGGTGCTGGAATATGGATTTTCACTACTCTGACCACAAATGCCAGCTTGTAGAGTATGTAATCACAAGCATCCCAAAAATGACAAAAGTTATCGAAAATAAAAGACTCCTAAAAGAGGGCAACACCCTTGCCCTAAGAAATAAATTAGCTGTAGAGGACTGGGATCTGGTTTACCAGACTGAAGGATCTGAAAACAAATGGGCCAAATTCTATGATACTATGCTAAGACACTTTGACAGATGCTGCCCTGTTAAGAAAATACAAAGAGTGTTCACCCATAACCAAAGTGCAAAAACCAACAGACTGATACTTCCAGCAAATATGATAAAACTCAGGCAAAACATCCAGGACCTGGATGTGTTACACATGTCAACAAACCTGAAGGTTTTTAAGGCCAAGTATAACGAAGCCAAGAAAATCTTTAAGAAAGAGCTTTCAAATCTAAGAAAACAGATATACAGCAGTGAAATAGCTCAATAAGACAATATAGCCAAGACCTCATGGAGAATTGTAAATCAATTTCGCAAAGCCACACCGAAGCCAGAAACTAAAATTTTAATTATAAGACATGAAGGAAACACAATTAAAGATCCTAATAAAGTCTGCAATGTTTTCAATAAATACTTTATATCTGCAGCTGTTAGTCCAATTAATAACACAGTTGTGAGTAGTGAGGTAAAGCTCTGCCCCTTTGAAGAGCCACCTTTTGAATTCAAACAAGTAAGTGAAAAACAAATAGGCAGGATAATAAATAACCTAAAGAATAAGTTCTCATCTGGATGGGATGGTTTGAGTAGTATCGTGATTAAAAAATGTAATAAGGAATTAGTTAAAATAATCACCCACCTGGTAAACTGCAGTATCAGAGAACATACATTTCCAAATGTATTGAAATGGAGCACAGTTAAACCAGTGCATAAAAAAGTATCCAAGGAAGAGGTTTCAAATTTCAGGCCCATATCATTAATACCTGTCTTCAGCAAAGTATTTGAAGTTGTGCTGCTGATACAACTTAGTGACTATTTCTTGAAAAATAAGTTCCTAACAGAGACACAACACGGATTCCGAAAAGATCATAGTACTATCACAGCAGTTACGGAATTTCTTCACAAAACGTATGGTGCCCTTGATCAAGGAATGCAAACAGCTGGCATATTTCTAGACCTTACTAAAGCCTTTGACCCGGTAAACCATGAGTTACTTTTAAGTAAACTTCAGTCATACAATGTAAATGCTGCATCCATGCAATTGCTGGCTACATATTTATTTAACCGCATGCAGTGTACAAAGCTGACTTACAAAATCAATAATCAGATCATTAATTTCCAGTCCAAATATGAGACAGTCACACAAGGTGTACCCCAGGGCTCAATTTTGGGCCCTTTCCTTTTCCTAGTGTACATAAATGATATAGAGCAACCTTTCAACTCCCAGTTGGTAAACTATGCAGACGATACCTCACTGTTATTTCTTGGTAAACAAAATGGTGAGTTAACGTTGGTAGCAACTGAGGGACTACAGCAAATAACTACTTATTTCCAAGATCAAGGATTGAAAGTTAATATCAGTCAATCTCAGTTATTGCCATTTAAACTTACAAACTCACACCAAACCTCTATCAGTAACATAGGTGGAATTGAAGTAGTGGACTCAGAAGGCTGCAGATTTCTAGGTATTCACCTTGATGAAAATCTAAGATGGGTAAACCATATCAAATTTTTATGCAATAAAATCAGCACTTCATTACATCTAATCAGCCAGTTATCAAAAATAGTTCCACATCAGACATTAAAAACAATTTATTATGGAACCATTTTTGCACAGATTAATTACGGGGTAGAGATATGGGGTTGTGCTGCCGACATACATATGAACAGAATATTAACCCTACAGAAAAGAGCAATCAGAATTATCCATGGATTAGGGTATAGAGATTCATGCAGGGAAATCTTTGTTCATCATGAATACCTCACAGTCTACTCACTGTTTCTTTACAAATTAATTATATTTTTTGTGACACATCAAAACAAAGAAACAAAGTGCTCTGATATGCATGCCTATAATACAAGAAATAAAGACTGCTACTACAGACAAAGAACAAAATTAAAAATAACAGACCATAGTCCATGCATTAGTGGTCAAATATGGTACAACATATTACCAAGCTCTATAAGGTGCCACAAAGGGAACTTATTCAAAGTGAAACTGAAACATTTCTTGATTGACAAGTGTTTATACTCTTGTAAAAAAATGCTATGACGTTTGCAAAAGACACCAGTTGGTGTCTCCATGCAAAAAAAAAAAAAAAAAAAAATAAAAAAAAATTACAATAAATAAATAAATAAAACTGCTAATATTTAGACCTAATACACTGGCAGATTGAAGCATAGTTATGCACTTTTAGTTACTTTGTCATACATGGGATCCCTAATCTTGACTGTTGTGACTGAGTCTTGTCAAAATTTAAATCTAACACACATTTTTAGTGAAACAGTCCCCGTTAAGACATTCATGTATAGAATAGAAGTAATTGACTACCAAACAGTCTTTCAAACTCTGCTTAATCCGTGATTTATCTTAAACCAGGTTGTGCAAAGACTGACAACTTGATTTAAATATTCAGAAATGTAAAATAATGCAGAAAAAAAACAAGAGAAGGATTATCCAATAACTAGAGTATCAAAGATTCATAATTGGAGCCAAACTCATATGAGTACCTGGGTGTACCAAGATGGAATGATGTCACGTGAGAAAAGTAAAGTTCAGTTTTGCATGACTGATGTGCTGATTGACATCAGGGAGGGGTAATATATTTTTCAGTTACCTTACACACACTAACCAATTAAATCACATATGATTCAGCATGAAACTGAACCCTTTCAAAAATCGTTGCTTGATTGTGAATTTTGTGCTCGTGTCCACCAATTCATTATCAATCAAGTATTTGAGGCACTTATTTCTGAGATCAGGGGCAACTTTTAAACTGGACTGTTGCCTGATATGTACAAAAAATTCTAGTAAGTCTTGAGTCCGGTTTTACAATTTGCGGAAAAATTATAAACTAAGAAAACGTATAAACGTTAAAAAATTACAAAAAGTGATTTTGAAGTTATCTTAGAATGAGGAAAATCTGCCAATTCGGTGTGCCACAGATGGTTGGTTGGTTGTTTGGGGAAGGAGACCAGACAGCGTGGTCATCGGTCTCATCGGATTAGGGTAGGATGGGGAAGGAAGTCGGCCGTGCCCTTTCAGAGGAACCATCCCGGCATGTGCCTGGAATGATTTAGGAAAATCACAGAAAACCTAAATCAGGATGGCCGGACGCGGGATTGAACCGTCGTCCTCCCGAATGCGAGTCCAGTGTCTAACCACTGCGCCACCTCGCTCGGTGTGTGCCACAGAGGTAATGTATCAAAACACAACATTTTTGACCGAATTTTAGTTGTCTAGAAATAACCCAACAATAGGAGAGAAAACATAGTTTAAACTACTAAAATTATTTATTAGAAAACAGTGCACTTCTAAATATTCCAAACATTAAAGTAGGCAACTTTGAGCTTAAAAAAATTCTGGATTTTTCATCAGAAAAGGTTAATTTTCCACGTATTTCATTGAAGTGGGGGTCAGATCATTGGATTTGTTTGGAAAATAAAAACGTTTCCTTCTGTCATTTATTTTAGGTTATTAAAACCTCTCCACAGAACCAATAAGGATTTGTTACTCTATTCTTCCTCATCATTGTCCAAGGCAGACTGGCACTCTTGCCTTTTGAATGAAGTTACTTTTTCAGTTGATATAAGTGGAATATTGTACCTTTCAGCTGCTTTTCCAAAGTTCATTTCCTACTGCAGAGATTGCTAACTGCAACGTTAATACCGTCATAATTATGATACCTGTGGCCTTGGAGCTAGGTCGTAATGCGTCTTGGTATTTTATTAACAACAACATGCAAAACAAAACGAAAAATTCTCGATCAGAAAAAAATTGACATGATTACAGTCTTTACGTTGGCAAAGTTGTCCGTTTCCATCACGCTACCAACTGCAATACTGCCAAGTGATACTATACTGAAACACAACAGAAGATTTACATTTAAATGTTATTCTGAAGGGTCAACAGAAGCGTCCGATCCCACCCGTCTGCTTTGACCCGTGACGTAAGGGTGTTGTCGTGTGTGACGTCATGACGGCGCGGAGTTTGGTTTGAGTGTGGCTGTCTCCAGTTCTGTTTTATCTTATTTTATTTACTTTTCTGATCTGCTCGTTCTATCTCGTGAGATTTCTTTAAAATTTAAAAACACTTATTACTTATTTTAATTATCTGTTTCCTCGAATTTCTGTTTTGGTTTATTATATTTATCTTTCTGATCTGTTCGTTCTATCCCGTGAGATTTTTTTTTTAAAAGACAAAAAACACTAATCAGCTACTGAAGCATCTTTATCTTCTATGGGTTGCGGGGGTTACGACCCCTGGGGAGGTGGGTGGGTATTCATGGCTGTCTTCACTTACACGTTGTAGCTACGCAAGGCGTCTAAATTTGTTTATATTTAGTTTGCCCCCCACCCAAAACACCCCATTTCCCGCTGGTCCCGTTAGTGTCATTAGGCTTCTTGTGGAAAGTGTGTGTTTGTTTTTGTTTCCGCCATATTTGTGACGTCGTGGGTCAAAGCAGACGGGTGGGATCGGACGCTTCTGTATTTCCATTCTGAAATACTGTTACTATACGCTGCGTTAAGCGATACCATGAGTATAACAACCATGTCAACGACGTCAAGACTCAATAAACATACTGGCCTTTGAGATTTTATGTTGTGCATCTACAGAGGAACGCAATCATGTTTCGGTCACGAATTGGCAGAAATCAGATGTTTGTTGACGGCTCACCATCTGACAGCTTATATTACTCCTTGTTCTTACTGCTTTTCACTGTTTGTTTAAGATTTTGCCGACGGTGGATGTAAACTGTCACGCTGATTGCCATTCGACTCGTCTCAAATTGATGCTAAGCAACGGCGTCGGTCTGTCAGCATTCCCTTTATTGTTGAGAACTGCGAAACCGTTACAGTTTGGCGTTGACTCTACCGTTATTCTGAGTATTGATGCTTTCTGCGGTCCCGCCAAGGCTGTTGCAAACCCACTATAATGAAAAATATGTCTTTTTTTCTGTTTTATCCTTTACTTCACCATACCAAGTAAATATTTATTTTTAAGATGGCTAGTTGCGACAAATATCTGGTTGTCTTCAGATCTGCGTACTTACATAAGCTACCCCTTATCTCTACATAGAAATGCAATTACGACGACACACATAAAGTTCAACTACGCTCCACTCTTCCATTCAGACAAGAGAAATTTTTGTGTGAGACTGCAATTTGTAGTTTCATATGGACATGATAGATTACTTCCGCAGCTGCACTGATGTGAAGATGATCAAATATATATCGAAACTAGTTACGGAATAGAGATGTCCAATTGATAAGGGAATGGTCCAATCCGACATGACGTAACGTAGCCTGAAATGTTTCGCGCAAGAAGAATACACCAAAAGAAATGCACCGTCAAAATTTTAGCTGCATAGGCGCGCTGCAAGTCTGTTTAAAATATAAGAATAAAGTTATTCATTTTCGCAGCACGAAGAACTAGCTCGCGTATCGGCGAACAACCAGACGCAGCCATGACAAGTGAACCGTAGCGCGCTAAGCGCGAGAAGTCCAAAGTCCATACACCCGAATTTTAAGCACTTAAACCATACGAATTTTAAGCACTTAAACCATGCCACAAATGTCTCAGATCATTAATTTTTTGAATAATTTGCCGTTCATTTCGACAGTTGTTGCAGGTGTAATTGATACCGAAGTAACAAACGGAGCAAAGAAACACAAGGCAGCATAGATGCAAAACAAAAGTTTTCAGAGTCCAAAAGCGTGTAATACGTATTATTTGTGGAGTAAATTGACGGACGTCCTGTAGAAACCTCTTCAAAGAACTGGGTATACTAACTACTGCCTCTCAGTAGATTTACTCCCTAATGAAATTTGTCCTAAATAATATATCTCTTTTTCCAAAAAACAGCTCAGTTCATACATACAATACCAGGGACAAAAATGATCTGCGCAAGGACTTAAAAGCACTTACTTTAGTTTAAAAAGGGGTCCACTAGTCAGGAACACTCATCTTCAATAATTTGCCAGCAAACATAAAAAATTTAGTTACAAATAAAGATCAGTTTAAAAGGAGCCTGAAAGACTTACTAGTGGCCAACTCCTTCTACTCCACTGACGAATTTTTTAATAGAAACAAATGATGTATTGGATATAATCATACTATTAGTCTTGTTATTTCAGCTTAAAAAATGATGTATTGTATATACTCATACTATTAGTATTGTTATTTCAGCTAAAACAAAAAAAGTTTGACATGTTTCACATCCACGAGGATCTCCTCAGCACGGATCTATGGAACGAAAAACTAATCTAATCTAATCTTGCATTACAGACGACTTCCATCAATTGAGACTTTAATTTGTTGACATTAAATATTTTATAAATATTCCTGTTGCACAGTTCCTATGATAATTTTTGAATAATGTATGTATGGCTAGCAATAAAACAGTTCCTTGTTTATTCCCTGTACTGTTCACAAACATGTGAAATGTCTATTAGATGATAAAAACAAACATTTTCCTTTCACAAGGCACAACTGACAAAAGAAAAATTATGGCAATTCACATTTGTTACTACTTTTATTTATAGAAAACTGAATGGAGTAGGAAATGCTTGTGGTTGGTGATCTGCATATTTTACTGCGTATCAGGCGTATTTGATCAAATTCGTACAATGTGGCGATGCAAACTGACAATGCAGAAATGACTGAAGTTTAACAATACTATTTCGCTGATAAACCTGAAAAGAGAAAGAGCTATCAGAAATTATTTTGTCCGACAATTTTCTGAAAATTGCCTTACACTGTTGAAAAATTTGTTATAAGGAGGCAGAATCACACAATTCATACCAGGTGAAAACCGAATTATGTTAAGTCTCTTCGTCGCCTTCCTAAAGAGAGAGGTGTCGTTATGCCTAGGTCAAAAGTCAAACAAAAGCAATGGATTATTTTCTGCAAATGGTAAGAAGACGCCTTGTATATGGTGTTGAAAATTATCCTCTCCCATTTTTCCAGAGTTTACTACGCAGATTAAAATATATTTGCAAGCAAATAGCGCTTTAAACAAAAATATGTGGTCCTAATTTACTTTGATATTCCTGAATACAGATATAAAGCTGTGCCCAACAATAATCCACTGATATTTATCACAGAAAATGTATAAGAATGTGTCATAGCATTCGTTGATTGCACAAGCGACTCCCTCGTTTTTTCGTTGAACTGATAAAATAAGGTTTGCACACAGTTCTTGCATGAAACGTGACTGATGGGCTTTATACACAGCAATTTTGGGGATGTCAGCTATGAATTTCCCTGTAGTATTACCTGTTAATGACATCTCCTATAATGTTTACTAGGGGTAAACTTCGTAATTTTGCGACTTCCTTTTCCATATAATTTCCTGAATCTGTTAATAGGTCGAATAGGTCTGGAAACCAGTAATGTTTATCTCACTAGCAACTCTAAATCTTTCGAATAGTTTTTTCACCAACTGCGACATAGTCGCGTATACAAACAGTGATCCAATACTGTCAAATGTGTTTTAGTCTAGTCTTTGATCACAATGTCAATTCTTTAGACGATGACCGGTTTCAGTCCGTAATGATCATCCTCAGATCTTTTTTACACCATGGTTGATGACTGAAACCAGTCATCGTCTAAAGAACTGATATTGTGATTAAAGACTGGAATAAAAAACATTCGAATAGTTTTCCTTTCACACTTTTTGAGGGTTTCATTTTGGCACGTATTTCATACTTTGCGTAAACTTTCTTCGAGTTATATAATTCACGCTCAGATTTTATGAAACAAAACCCACTTCGTGCACTGCTTAAGATTAACCGCTTTCTCCCTCCTCTGTTTAACTAAAAGACTTACAGCCCATTCTTTGTCACTGAAAGACATTATTGCACATGTTTTCTTTGGGCTTGGAAGGCACTATATTTTTGTTCTGGACTTTAATTAGCACAATAATCATCGTTTGAACCATAATTCATGCAATGATCTGAATTATTCCCTGTTTCTTTAAATGTTTCCACAATTCCTAATCAAATGTCGACATTATTTGAATGAATATCCAAGGAAGTTGTAAATAACACGTATGTAGGTCTTCAGAAGTGTGTGATTTCGACTGCATGCGATGTTCTTCATATTTCATCTTTGCAAGGTTGAAAACATTAATTGCTTTCCCCATTACTGTGACATTCTGGAACCTGCACAGAGACAGATGCTGCTATCAACCACTGCAGATGATTATGGTAACTTCATGAGTTGCAAATTCGAACTAATAGTAGGTGTTGGAGAACCTGTCAACGGAAACTGGAATTTTCTTTACAGATTACGATCACTCTGTGACGAGTTATTTGTTTACCGATGTGCTGTCAACCAAGTCTATGTGCCCACCATGTCGCACATGCACTGCTGCAACTACGGCAGTGGTATACGCCTCACCAGCCTCCTGGTGACATATGAATTTGGCAAACTACAACTTTTTTTTCATTGCTTGCAGCGTGTCTTTATCAGGTAAAATTCTGACATTGTGCTTCTTTCGGTGTATTCTTCCTGTGTGAAAAATTTCCCAGCAGGTTTGGGTATGAAACTTCCTGATAGATTAAAATTGTGTGCCGGACCGAGCCTCGAACTCGGGACCTTTGCCTTTCATGGACAAGTGCTCTACCATCTTTAATTAATTAATTTTTTTTGTAGTCTCATTTTGTTCGTTTTTGTTCGTTGTATCTGCTCGGTGCGGACGTCGCAAGACACCCGTGTCAGTTCGTCGTTGATCGATTAACTCAGTTATTTTATTACAGAGGGCAGCTAACCCTCTGACCGAACACGCTGAGTTACCGTGCCGGCTCCCTCTCAGCTACCCAAGCACGACTCACGACCCCTCCTCACAGCATCAATTTCGGCAGTACCTCGTCTCCTACCATCCAAACTTCACAAGAGCCCTTCTGCGAACCTTGCACAACAAGCACTCCTGGAAGAAAGGATATTACGGGGACATGGCTTAGCCACAGTCTGAGGGTTGTTTCCAGAATGAGATTTTCACTCTGCAGTGTGCGCTGACATGAAACTTCCTGACAGATTAAAACTGTGTGCCGGACCGAGACTCGAACTCGGGACCTTTGCCTTTCGTGGGAAAGTGCTCTACCATGGTAGAACACCATGGTAGAGCGACTCGGACTCGAAAATACCCGACAGAAAAGAAAAATCACAACAATAATTAATGTAGAGCAATGAAACTTCGGGAATGTAATTGTCTAGATAACGCTTTTAAGTGGTTAACATTGCAAGATCACAGTTTAATGTAAGCGCGAGATACGGCATTGCAAATGTGAAATGTTGGTTCACTAATAACCAGTGTAAACACCAAAATGCTGAATGGCTCTGAGCATTATGGAACTTAACCTCTCAGGTCATCAGTCCCCTAGAACTTAGAACTGCTTAAACCTAACTAACCTAAGGACATCACAAATATCCATGCCCGAGGCAGGGTTTGAACCTGCGACCGTAGCGGTCGCGCGGTTCCAGACTGAAGCGCCTAGAACCGCTCGGCCACCAACGGCCGGCAAAATGCTGAATGCAAGCATGGAAACGTGCATGCGTAGTTTTGTGCAGGTGCCAGATGTCAGTTTGTGCGATGGAGGTCCATGCCTGTTGCACTTGGTCAGTCAATATATTGATTGTTACTGCTCTTTGAGGACAGAGGTATGTGGGCGAGCGTTATGCTGTTGGAAAACACCCCCTGGAATGCTGTTGATGAATGGCAGCAGAACAGGTTTATTCACCAGATTGGCGTACAAATCTGCAGTCAGGGTGTATGGATTAACCACGAGAGTGCTCCTGCTGTCATGCGAAACCACATCCCAGACCATACGTCCAGTTGTAGGTCCATTGTGTCTAGTGCGTAGACATGATGGTTGCAGGACCTCCAACTGGCCTGCTTTGAACGAACCGATAGCCACCACTTGCACTGAGGCAGAACCAGTTTTCATCAGAAAACACAACAGACCTCCACCCTGTCTTCCGCCGAGCTCTCGCTAGGTACCACTGAAGTCGCAAATGGCGATAGTTTGGGGCCAGTGAAATGTGCGTTACCGGGCATCTACCTCGCAGCTGTTCTCGAAGTAACCGAATAGCAACAATTCGTTGTGTCACTGAGCTGCGAACTGCTGCTCAAATTCTTGCTGCAGATTCAGTAAGATGCGCCAGAGCCATACGTCAAACACGATGGGCTTCCCTGTCAGTAGTGCCACGCGGCTGTCTGAAGCTCTGTCTTCCTGCGACTGTACATTCTCATGACCACCGCTGCCATCACTCATGCACAGTAGCTATATTCTTGCCAAGTCCTCCTGCAGTATCGTAGAAGGAACACCCAGCTTCTCGTAGCTCTATTACATGACCTCGCTCAAACTCAGTGAGGTGCTGTTTTTGTCGCCTTAAAGGCTTTCTTGACTATCACAGCTCACCATGTCCAATCTCAAAGGTAACTGACGCTCACGACCGTTAGCGCGTGTATATAACGCAAACTTGATTTCATCTACCGGCGCCACTCATATCTAGAACAACGCCTACCAACTTCCGTTTACGTCGCACGACTCCTTGGAGTTACTTTTTTTTTTTTTTTTTTTTTCAAAAATGGCTCTGAGCACTATAGGACTTAACATCTGAGGTCATCAGTCCCCTAGAACTTAGAACTACTTAAACCTAACTAACCTAAGGACATCACACACGCCGGTCGGAGTGGCCGAGCGGTTCTAGGCGCTACAGTCTGGAACCGCGCGACCGCTACGACGGCAGGTTCGAATCCTGCCTCGGGCATGGATGTGTGTGATGTCCTTAGGTTGGTTAGGTTTAAGTAGTTCTAAGTTCTAGGGGACTGATGACCTCAGAAGTTAAGTCCCATAGTGCTCAGAGCAATTTGAACATCAGACACATCCATGCCCGAGGCAGGATTCGAACCTGCGGCCGTAGCGGTCGCGCGGTGCCACACTGAAGCGCCTAGAACCGCTCGGCCACTGAGGTCGGCTTTTTTTTCGCTCAGCATATGCATACTGGGTGTCCTTCCTAAGGCGCGTTTTGTCGATACAACAGATGTTTGCAATTTCGTTTTCATGACACGTAGCTGGCTGATGATGAAGATATGGTTGTGTGGTTGCACTACGTCAAGGTTTTAGTGACTGTGCTAAAATGTACTGAGATTACTGTAGTTGAGGTCCACACAATTATTAAAATGGGAACTGCAAATAAAAACATAGGGCAAATCTGGGAGAGCTGGACCACTGGGTGAGAGATCGGTGGCGTATTTCACAAACGCGCCGCTAGAGAGCATCTCCCGCTACTTGCGAGGAAGCTCTTTCGCGAAAAAATGTGGTGCAAAAGTGTTGTTGTTATTTTTGTGTTAGCTCGGGAGATAAATCACTTTCTCTGTTCTGGTAGGCCGAAAAGTTTTATCGTGTAGTTACATAATTTTTGTATCAAGGCCCTAGTTTGCACAATATTAATGCAGTTTCTTTTTTTTACTGCAAGCTTCACAAATAGGTACGCATGAAACTAACGGCCATCGAATTCGCTACCTGCAGATAGCAGTCGCTGTGGTCTATCTCTTCCAGACAGTCGGGAGAGACGAATGGTTCAAATGGCTCTGAGCACTATGGGACTTAACTTCTGAGGTCATCAGTCCCATAGAACTTAGAACTACTTAAACCTAACTAACCTAAGGACATCACACACATCCATGCCCGAGGCAGAATTCGAACCTGCAACCGTAGCGGTCGCGCAGCTCCAGACTGTAGCGCCTAGAATCGCTCGGCCACCCTGGCCGGCCGGGAGAGACGGACCTACGTTATTTGGGAGAGGTGGTCCACTTGTTTTAATGTGGGAGAGATGGAACGCAATTAAAGTTAGCTTCAAGGCCTGTGGAATAATCTCACTGAAGATGGTCACGGCTCCAGACTATGTTTATTTGTCGGAAGATACGTCTGTGCTAACAAATGGAAGATCAGAGTCGCTCACACAAGTCAAAAGCGGGAAGCGGGAAGGCTGTACTGCCTTTGACACAGCGCATATGGGCAGTGGAAGCATTGCCCATCCGAAAAATACGTACAGCCTTGCTGTACATTGAATTTTATTGTTCACTGAGTAGTGTTTCGCTTTTTGCCCTTTAAGCGCTCCATCTCTTTTCGTTACTACTAATACTTTTCAGTTACATATATATCTGTACAGTTTTTTGTTTTGTTTATTCTTTAGTCAAAAACAATGCGCAGTTCAATAACTGGTGAGCTATAAGCCACTAGGATTATATCTTCTGCCTCAGATCGTAAGAAGGGACTGACGATTCATCGTGAGGGTATTTAATAAGGAAGTAAGGAATATTATAAAATCATGTGCTCTATAAGCAAGGCAGGAAAGTAAAACAAGGTTATCTATCTGTACCTGTTGTGCTGACGTATCTCTACGATCTGTTACAAAAAGTCGAAAAGACATAATTTCCACAGGTGTGAGCCCTTTGTGCTCCTGCCAAAAAGCGTCCAAGATATGAAGTACATAAGTTCCACTATCGTTACTTGGATACGGATGTAACAAGGGACATTATAATACTTAAATGTGGACATCACATTTCCACTGCAAGCTAGAAACAGTCAAGAAGCCCTCACGAATAACAATGTTTAATCGGCTCGTCGCGACGAGAAAAAGCATTTCAGTGGTCGCATACATATGATCAGCATTAGTAAACTAATTATACAACAGTCTACACAAATGGAGTGGTGGTTGGTATTATTCCGAAAGTATGAGTATCCTGAAAGAGTGTGGTGATTTGATATATTTAATTTGTTGAAATGCAATTAAAGTTAAACTAAATAAGTCCTCGGTCACAATTTTTAGTCTTTTGATCAGGTTTCAACACTTCTATGAGTGCCTTCGTCAGAAAGTGGCGATAACATTAAGTACAGATTCATGGGAAAAAATTTTATATAAAAGTGTAAGTACTGATTAACAGTGCAAGAAAGAAACAGTACTTACATGTCACGCATAAGATAAATATCAGGGCAGAAAAGCTTTAGTCACAAATTTTTTTAAAAAGAATACATGAAAGGCGAGCCATTATGGGCTCCATATACCTATAAAACCACAAGTAACAACAGGCTGGCCGGCCGCGGTGGCCAAGCGGTTCTAGGCGCTTCAGTCCGGAACCGCGCGACTGCTACGGTCGCAGGTTCGAATCCTGCCTCGGGCATGGATGTGTGTGATGTCCTTAGGTTAGTTAGGTTTAAGTAGTTCTGAGTCTAGGGGACTGATGACCTCAGATGTTAAGTCCCATAGTGCTCAGAGCCATTTGAACAACAGACTGAGGCGCCCGCGTTAGCAAGTGCGGGTAGCTGGACATTACACCAAGAGTGCCATCTAGTAGCCGTAAATATAAGTAGGCTACTTAACATTTAAAATATAGATAGCTGGTTGTTAAGATGAACACTATTTAGTACATGAACTAACAGGCGAAGTTTTATTTGACAGCAACAGACATGGCAACTTTTTACTTATGTAAAAGCACAGAAATACAGTTTGAAGACTGAAAACGGATTAACAGTAAACAGTACTTACACGTCACGCATAAAATAAATATTAAGCGCAAAAGCTTTATTCACAATTTTTAAGTAGAATGCGTGGAAAGCAAGCCACTACGAGCTGCTCGTATATGTCGAGCTACAGGTAGCATCAGACTGGTGTTTGATATTACTAGACTTCTCTTGACCAGAAATGCCCTTTTTGCCAACGCTAGTCTGCTTTTTACGTCGCCCTTGCTCAGTCTGTCTTGAGTTATTTTGCTACCTAGGAACCAGGATTCCTTAATTTCAACTACTTCGTGATCATGCTAAGTTTCTCGCTATTCACATTTCTACTACTTCTCAACACTTCCGCCTTTCTTCGATTTGCTCTCAATTCACATTTTGCACTGATTAGACTGTTGATCCCATTCAACAGGTCCTGTAATTCTTCTACACTTTCACTGGGGAAAGCAATGTCATCAGCGAATCTTATCACTGATATCCTTTCACCTGGAATTTTAATTCCACTCTTGAACCTTCCTTTTTTCCGCCATTGTTTCTTCTATCTATAGTTGAACAGCATTGGGAAAAGACACCACTTTCAAACTGAGCACTTCATTCTTGGTTTTCCAGTGTTACTGTTCCCTGTTGATTCTTGAATAGATTGTATATTACCTGACTTTCGCTACATCTTACCTCCATTTTTCTCAGAATTTCGAATATCTTGCACCGTTTTACATTGTCGAACCCTTTTTACCGGTCGATAAATCCTACGAATGTGTCTTGATTTTCCTTCAATCTTGCTTCCTCAATCAGGAGCAACGTGAGCACTTCTCGCTAGTTTCCTTACCTTTCCTAAAGCCAAAGCGATCGTCATCTAACAGATCCTCAATTTTCTTCTCTATGTTTCTGTGTATCATTCTTGCCAGTAATCTGGACGGATGAGGTGTTACGCTGATTGTGCGATAATTCTCGCATGTATCGGCTCTTGCTTTCTTCTAAATTATGTGGATAATGTTTTTCCGAAAGTCTGATGGTATATCTTCAGTCTCATACCTTCTACACACCGACGTGAATAGTCGTTTTGATGGCATTTCCCCCAATGATTTTAGAAATTCTGATGGAGTATTATCTATCGCTTTTCCCTTATTTTATTCTAAGCCTTCCAGAGCTCTTTTAAATTCTGATTCTAATACTGGATCCCTTATCTCTTCTATATCGACCCCTATTTCTTCTTCTATCACGTCGTCAGGCAAGTCCTCCCTTAATGGAGGTCTAAAGTGTATTCTTTCCGCCTATCCGTTCTCTCCTCTGCATTTAACAGCGGCATTCCCATTGCACTCCTAATGTTACCGCCCTTGCCTCTAGTTACAGCGAAGGTTCTTTTAATTTTTCGACAGTCATATCTTTTCTGAATCATTCACGTTTTGCATGCAGCTACTTCCTCTTAACTTCCCTGCAAGTCCTAGTTATTTCATTCCTCAGCAACTTGTGTTTCTGATTTACTGAATTGTCTAGCCATTTTCCTACTTTCGTCGACCAGCTGAAGTATTTTTATTTCTTACCCTTGGTTTATTTGCTGTAATCTACCTTGTACCTATTCTTTTCTTTCCAACTTCTATGATTTTAGAGATGTCCATTCCTCTTCAACTGAACTTCATAATGACTATTTATTATCGTAGTATTTACAGCCTTATCGAACTTCAAGCGCTCTCTTCATTCCGTAGTACACATGTATCCCACTTCTTTGTGCATATTTCTTCCTACCTAGTCTCTTAAATTAAAGCTTACTCTGATTACTAAATTGAGATCTGAGTCTTTATATGTTCCTAGTTGTTGTTGTTGTTGTTGTTGTGGTCTTCAGTCCTGAGACTGGTTTGATGCAGGTCTCCATGCTACTCTATCCTGTGCAAGCTTCTTCATCTCCCAGTACCTACTGCAACCTACATCCTTCTGAATCTGCTTAGTGTATTCGTCTCTTGGTCTCCCTCTACGATTTTTACCCTCCACGCTGCCCTCCAATACTAAATTGGTGATCCCTTGATGCCTCAGAACATGTCCTACCAACCTTCTAGTCAAGCTGTGCCACAAACTTCTCTTCTCCCCAATCCTATTCAACACCTCCTCGCCAGCCGAAGTGGCCGTGCGGTTAAAGGCGCTGCAGTCTGTAACCGCAAGACCGCTACGGTCGCGGGTTCGAATCCTGCCTCGGGCATGGATGTTTGTGATGTCTTTAGGTTAGTTAGGTTTAACTAGTTCTAAGTTCTAGGGGACTAATGACCTCAGAAGTTGAGTTCCATAGTGCTCAGAGCCATTTGAACCATTTTTTGAATACCTCCTCGTTAGTTATGTGATCTACCCATCTAATGTTCAGCATTCTTCTATAGCACCACATTTCGAAAGCTTCTATTCTCTTCTTGTCCTATCGTCCGTGTTTCTCTTCCATACATGGCTACGCTCCATACAAATACTTTCAGAAACGGCTTCCTGACACTCAAATCTATACTCGATGTTATCAAATTTCTCTTCTTCCGAAACGCTTTCCTTGCCATTGCCAGCCTACATTTTATATCCTCTCTACTTCGACCATCATCAGTTATTTTGCTCCCCAAATAGCAAAACTCCTTTACTACTTTAAGTGTCTCATTTCCTAATCTAATTCCCTCAGCATCACCCGACTTAATTAGACTACATTCCATTATCCTTGTTTTGCTTTTGTTGATGTTCATCTTATATCCTCCTTTCAAGACACTGTCCATTCCATTCAACTGCTCTTCCAAGTCCTTTGCTGTCTCTGACAGAATTACAATGTCATCGGCGAACCTCAAAGTTTTTATTTCTTCTCCATGAATTTTAATACCTACTCCAAATTTTTCTTTTGTTTCCTTTACTGCTTGCTCAATATACAGATTGAACAACATCGGGGAGAGGCTACAACCCTGTCTTACTCCCTTCCCAACCACTGCTTCCCTTTCATGTCCCTCGACTCTTATAACTGCCATCTGGTTTCTGTACAAATTGTAAATAGCCTTTCGCTCCCTGTATTTTACCCCTGCCACCTTTAGAATTTGAAAGAGAGTATTCCAGTCAACATTGTCAAAAGCTTTCTCTAAGTCTACAAATGCTAGAAACGTAGGTTTGCCTATCCTTAATCTTTCTTCTAAGATAAGTCGTAAGGTCAGTATTGCCTCACGTGTTCCAGTGTTTCTACGGAATCCAAACTGGTTTTCCCCGAGGTTGGCTTCTACTAGTTTTTCCATTCGTCTGTAAAGAATTCGTGTTAGTATTTTGCAGCTGTGACTTATTAAGCTGATAGTTCGGTAATTTTCACATCTGTCAACACCTGCTTTCTTTGGGATTGGAATTATTATATTCTTCTTGAAGTCTGAGGGTATTTCGCCTGTTTCATACATATTGCTCACCAGATGGTAGAGTTTTGTCAGGACTGGCTCTCCCACGGCCGTCAGTAGTTCCAATGGAATATTGTCTACTCCGGGGGCCTTGTTTCGACTCAGGTCTTTCAGTGCTCTGTCAAACTCTTCACGCAGTATCGTATCTCCCATTTCATCTTCATCTACATCCTCTTCCATTTCCATAATATTGTCCTCAAGTACATCGCCCTTGTATAGACCCTCTATATACTCCTTCCACCTTTCTGCTTTCCCTTCTTTGCTTAGAACTGGGTTTCCATCTGAGCTCTTGATATTCATACAAGTGGTTCTCTTTTCTCCAAAGCTCTTTTCTCCAAAGGTCTCTTTAATTTTCCTGTAGGCAGTATCTATCCTACCCCTAGTGAGATAAGCTTCTACATCCTTACATTTGTCCTCTAACCATGCCTGCTTAGCCATTTTGCGCTTCCTGTCGATCTCATTTTTGAGACGTTTGTATTCCTTTTTGCCTGCATCACTTACTGCATTTTTATATTTTCTCCTTTCATCAATTAAATTCAATATTTCTTCTGTTACCCATGGATTTCTACTAGCCCTCGTCTTTTTACCTACGTGATCCTCTGCTGCCTTCACTATTTCATCTCTCAAAGCTACCCATTCTTCTTCTACTGTATTTCTTTCCCCCATTCCTGTCAATTGTTCCCTTATGCTCTCCCTGAAACTCTGTACAACGTCTGGTTTAGTCAGTTTATCCAGATCCCATCTCCTTAAATTCCCACCTTTTTGCAGTTTCTTCAGTTTTAATCTACAGTTCATAACCAATAGATTGTGATCAGAGCCCACACCTGCCCCTGGAAATGTCTTACAATTTAAAACCTAGTTCTTAAATCTCTGTCTTATCATTATGTAATCTATCTGAAACCTATCAGTATCTCCAGGCTTCTTCCATGTATACAACCTTCTTTTATGATTCTTGAACCAAGTGTTAGCTATGATTAAGTTGTGCTCTGTGCATTATTCTATCAGGCGGCTTCCTCTTTCGTTTCTTAGCCCCAATCCATATTCACCTACTACGTTTCCTTCTCTCCCTTTTCCTACTACCGAATTCAAGTCACCCATGGCTATTAAATTTTCGTCTCCCTTCACTATCTGAATAACTTCTCTTATTTCATCATACATTTCTTCAATTTCTTCGTCATCTGCAGAGCTAGTTGGCATATAAACTTGTACTACTGTAGTAGGCGTTGGCTTCGTGTCTATCTTGGTCAGAATAATGCGTTCACTATGCTGTTTGTAGTAGCTTACCCGCACTCCTATTTTTTTATTCATTATTAAACCGACTCCTGCATTACCCCTATTTGATTTTGTATTTATAACCCTGTATTCGCTGACCAAAAGTCTTGTTCCTCCTGCCAGAGAACTTCACTAATTCCTACTATATCTAACTTTAATCTATCCATTTCCCTTTTTAAATTTTCTAACCTACCTGCTCGATTAAGGGATCTGACATTCCACGCTCCGATCCGTAGAACGCCAGTTTTCTTTCTCCTGATAACGACGTCCTCCTGAGTAGTCCCCGCCTGGAGATCCGAATGGGGAACTATTTTAGCTCCGGAATATTTTACCCAAGAGGACGCCATCATCATTAAACCATACAGTAAAGCTGCATGCTCTCGGGAAAAATTACGGCTGTAGTTTCCCCTTGCTTCCAGCCATTCGCAGTACCAGCACAGCAAGGCCGTTTTGGTTAGTGTTACAAGGCCAGATCAGTCAATCATCCAGACTGTTGTCCCTGCAACTACTGAAAAGGCTGCTGCCCCTCTTCAGGAACGACACGTTTGTCTGGCCTCTCAAGAGATACTCCTCCATTGTGGTGGCACCTACGGTACGGCTATCTGTATCGCTGAGGCACGCAAGCCTCCCCACCAACGTCAAGGTCCATGTTTCGTGGGGGGGGGGGGGGGGGGGGGGGTATACCTTACAATACAGTATCTGGTTTCAGAATCTGTAATGTAACAGAAATTTTCCCGCACCTCCCGGCCTTTTCCTTGTATACCTCCTCTTGTGATTCTTGAACAGAGTATTCACTGTTACAAACTGAAATTTACTGCGAAAATCAATTAGTCTTCTTCGTCTCTCATTCCTATTACGGGCCCATATTCTCCCGTAATGATTTCTTCTACTCCTTCCCCTACAACCGCATTTCAGTCCCCCGTGGCTACTACATTTTTATCTCTCTTTACGTACTGTATTACCATTTCAATATCCTCCCATGCTTTCTCTATCTCTTCTCTTCTGCTTGCCACGTAGGTATGTATACCTTAACTGTTGATGTTGGTGTTAGTTTACTGTCCATTCTGATCAGGACAACCCTTTCACAGAACCGTTCTCTGTAACCCAGTCTCTACCATACCTTCATATTGATAACGAATCCTATTCCCGTTATATCACTTTCTGCTGCTTTTATATTACCCTACGAGGGTCTCAGCAGAAATCCTTGTCTTCTTTTGATTTCCGTTACTGACCATCATTACATCTAGATTTAGCATTAACATTTCCCTTTTCATATTTCCTAGCTACCCTACCACGTTCAAACTTTTGACATTCCAAGCTCCGGCTCGTAAAACATTATTCTGTCGTTGGTTATTCAGTGTTACTCTTGTGGTCATCTTAACTGGCAGTCGTCTCCCGGAGGTCCGAATGGTGCACTAGTCCGTTATCTTCTGCCAACGAAGAGATCATCATGACACTTGTGCAATTATAGGCCACGTGTTATTTGAATTCATCTTACGTGTCTCTGATGGAGTGGTTTCCACTGCCTTCTGCATCCTCATGCCATTGATCTTTGCTGATTCTTCCGTCGTTTAGGAGCAGTTCCCCACCCCAAGCGCAAGAGAGTGACCTGAACCTCTGTCCACTCCTCCGCCCTCTTTGACAAGGCCTTTGGCAGAATGAGGGTGACGTCTAATGGCGGAAGTCTTCAGCCGGCATTGCTGATGATTTTAATTCAAAATTTAAGCAGTGACTAGGTCCGAAACCGCCACCCAAGGCGTTTCCATTACTAGTCGAAAACGCTACCCCTGTACCACACGGATGCAGTCCATCTTCCTACCCTACTCTAAACGCACAATAAGCTTAATTTCGCTACCTACTATCCTTCTCGGTGTTGCAAGTTTAATGGCCAGCGGAATATATATATCCGGGTTTCATAATGAATTGCGAAAAATGATGCAGGTGAAAATATACGACAGAAGAAGCAAATGCGTTCCAGAATCAGACCACACGGCTACGGGGTTGGAAGTGAAAAAATTATCCTAGTTACTAAAAATGCAATTGAAATCTAAACTTTTCGATTCAGTCCACGTATATCTGAGCTCCAGATAAACCAACGACGACGACGACATCATTACGGTCGAAACGTACGATTTGGCTGGACAGGAATAGGCTGTAAATCAACGGCGACGCTTTTGGAAACAATCATTTGAAGTGAGCCTCGGAAACTACGGACAACCTTCTCCGGGTTTTCAAACCCGCTCTACCAAATACCAATGCAGTGCCTGACTCATTTCGCCGGCACGTCCAGTACAGATCAATAGACAGGGGTTACGAACGTAACTGAATGAAATGGTTTTCGTGTTGATTCCTCAAGCTTACTTCAGTTACTGGACTGTTCAAGGTGTTTATCCCGAACCTGGTTACACTAGCACGAGTCAAATTACTCAACTCTTTCGAACATTTGGAGCGGAGTTGAAACGTGTTCTTGTCCTGGCCGTGGAAAGGTCTTGTTCCGCCGGCATTCTACTCCCTGCTTTACCTCTACATCACTCGAAGGCGGTGTTCTTCATGTATATTCGTAGTGGCCACGAAAAAGTGTAAGCACCTGGTTTTAAATTGCGCGACTGCTACGGTCGCAGGTTCGAATCCTGCCTCGGGCATGGACGTGTGTGATGTCCTTAGGTTAGTTAGGTTTAAGTAGTTCTAAGTTCTAGGGGACTGATGACCACAGATGTTAAGTCCCATAGTGCTTAGAGCCATTTGAACCATTTTGGTTTTGAATTGTTAACGTAAATGTAAACGAATTCGAAGTCAATTGGCCAGTCTTCCAAAAGCTCACATCAAAAGGTACTACTACAGGCTGAAAAAAAAAAAAAGATTATCTTTCGTGGTAAACGCTTCAGAAGATGTTCAAAGAGTGGAGGGAAGAAATACGACAGTCTGAAACAAAGCACTACCGTTCAGTTTCGCAAAATATGGTACAGAGATGCAAAACATTGAACTTCAACAGAGAACCGAGGAGTCGGCAGGTTAGGTGTGGAAAAAATCCGACATGAGTTACTATGACCACCATAAATGGAGCAACAATTCGGGAAAGAGGAAATTGTCAGAGCAGCTAAAGAAGCCTACCAGAAACGCCACAGTTAAGTTTAATAATGCCCCCCCCCCCCCTCCACCCCACCGCCACCCCTCCCACCTCATCCCCCTGAGGCGATCGTGTCGACCATGGCAGACTTTCTTTCGAACTTAAAGAAGGACGAAGTGGTCCTCACTCGCTTTCGTATCGGACAACACTCAATGACAAATCCATAGCTCTTGCTGCATAAAGATCCGCCGGTATGCAGTGTTTGTGGCGTCGCATACTTTGTATGCCGATAGGAGGAAAGTTACTGGTCTATCGCGAGACTTACCCTTAATCTTGGGCTCTGAGGAAGCAATAGCAAAAAACTATTGACATTTTGTGTGGCTATTTAACTGAAGGAAGATTTTAATGTGTTTTCTGGGTGGCTGGTTCATCCTATTAGTTTCGCCATCAGCCGCCCGTAACTATGCCATCTACTATTTTACTAATACAAGTAACATATGACAGCACTATGAACGGATATTATTTACTGGAGAACATACGTGAAATTTTTTATTACTTTGGTTGTAGTCGTATGGCCTTGGCTGTTCGTTTTAACACGAGTTAAAGGGTGCTGACGATCACGCTGTTTAGCATCCAATCAGTCTACATCCTTCCCTCTATTCACCGTGACAATAGTTCCTCACAAATCGGTTTCGGTTTCCGGTGTTATGTCACCTACAGTCGCTTTGAGTATTTACGTAATACTGGAAACCCACAACGATCTGGGGTAGTATTAAAATCATAGAAACTTGATTTCAAATGCTAACGTAAATATAAAACGGACTCGGCTTCACCGAGTTTCTTTCGGGTACTCTGAATCACTCTGCATATTTTACGCTCCTGAGAATGGAATAGTGAACGACTGGTATACAACAACAGATACTCCCGATACCACCTACCCTGGCTCAACGCATGTTGGCGGTTTTGGGATCCTTTGTTAATATGGGCATGTTATTTAAGATTCGTTACTAGTCCCTAACCCTCCCGAGGAGCAGAGGGGTTGAGGCTTTTGTCATGTTCAGAACAGAGAGAAGGCCCTGTTCGTCAGCTGTCACCTGCAACTGTGGCGACGAAGTCCGACGTGCCTCACAAGTCTCTTACTGGAAGCCTTACGACCAACCTCACTCGCACCCCCTGTGACGATATCGGACATCCCAGCACCTTTCTTCTGCATTATCCAATTCTTCCTTGAATTAAGCTACATCCTCACCGCACTTCTACCCACACGCTTGGTAGTGACGAGGGCGATATATGCTGCCATGCAAATGAACAGGACGCCTAATGTGATTGAAAGCAAACACCCCACTGCAAAGTGGCGCGCTGTGTGGCAGGCAGTGAATGCCACCACCCTTGATACTGACGTGCAGTCTGCATGGTACGTAACTGTTAATGGGAAACAGTTGTGCCAGTCCCGCCTACATTACATCCACCTCGCTGATTCACTTTTGTATGCCACATGCCAAGTGATTGACACGGATGAACATCGTTTCGAATGCGGGTCGGCAAAGGACGTTTGGTATTTGGTGCGCCAGATATTGGTTTTTCTCACACTCACGACTCCCGACAGAATAATTACCCGATCACTTCTTTTCCTCGATAAGATTTATTTCCCAAGAGCAAAAACGAACTCTGTGACGTGGATCAGCGGCCACGCTGTTCACTACCTATTCGGTAATGGCGAAAAGACAGTATCAGATTTTTGGTCTTACCTCAACGAACGACATTGTGCGATCGTCAAGAACCCTAAATATAGGCAATATTTTTTAAATTTTCTTTGGAGCGCATTCCATAATTCGCCTCGTAGCTGGATTATCGATGACATGAGAAGATAGCCATAGCACCTCTTCCCAGTTCCCTTTTTTTTGTGAGATTGAACAAACAACGGAAACAACACAGTAACGAGACGACAGTCATCGAAAAATTCCCAGCAGGCTATAGTATGGAGCATCCTTTGTCCTAACCGGACGAATTCCTATTATTCTTTTTATGTAGCAGAAGAGGAACGGCCTTCCTTTTATCCATTTGTATAAAATAAAATAAAAATAAAAAAAGCAGAAAAACAAACCTTCCAAAATCCTTTTTTCTTTTTTTCATTTTTGTTAAAAAAGTGGCTAGGATAGATGGCTCTTAAGAAAATGCCCATTTGTGTTACGTACGCATTTTGTTATTTAAATTAGTGTAGGTTTTGAACATGTCGACATGCTAATTAAGCCATAACTTGAGAAAGTTGCAACTATTTCAACTTTCTGGTTTCATTTCACTAGTTAAAAAAATATTATAAATTAAAAAAAAGTGGTAATTGTCGTGCATTCTAAACTTATAGTAACGTGTTCGCGTCCAACTTTATTTATTTATTTTTTTACCACATTTCGGTCTAAAGATATGAGTCTGGTTGAACATCGAAGATAATTCGCTTAACATTCTACCCACCAGCAATAACAAGTATTCCAGAAACAAGTCCGCAGGACATCTCGTGGCTGCGTCGCGATCATAACAGCTTACGCTCCAGCGTTTCCTCGCGCTGCAGCGGCTACCGGCCACCGGCCAGACGCCACCCGCCGCCTGAAATCCGGCGCCGCCCAGGTGAACGCGGCGCCACGCTGTCAGTGTATGTATCAACTGTCATTTTCGAATTTGAAGTTCTAATTATCATCTTGCCGTTAAGCATACTTACATTTTGCATACTTGAAAATCATGAACTACATTTAAGCATTGTAAAATTGAGTCGCAAGTGGAAAAAGGCGTAACATCTGCAACACAAAGTTTACTTTTATTATAACAGAGGGGTGAATGCAGAGGAGGCAGCTAGAAAGATTTGAACTGTGTGTGGAGCGAGTGCCAGAAAAAGATATTCTTGTTTCAACAAGGATCGTTCTGGAATGAATGATTTTCCACATTAATGAAGTCTGGACTACTGATATATGTGATAGATTACCATTTCACCATCATGCGACATTTGCATTCAACAGGCAAAGTTCAGAAGTCTGGTGTAGGAGTACTGCATGCTCTAATTCGAAACAACAAAATTCAACGGAGTGACTATTATTGAACGTCATCAGGTCGCTCATTGAGCATTCCTATGCAGTACTGTTACTGGTGACGTGTTATGATGCCTTTATCGTTAACTTCTAAGAAGAAATGAAAGGCTGAGCCCCACCAAAAGACGTAAACTCGAGCAAAGAGTAGTGTCAACATAATATTTTACATCTGATAACTGCCGGCCGCGGTGGTCTAGCGGTTCTAGGCGCTCAGTCCGGAACCGCGCGACTGCTACGGTCGCAGGTTCGAATCCTGACTCGGGCATGGATGTGTGTGATGTCCTTAGGTTAGTTAGGTTTAAGTAGTTCTAAGTTCTAGGGGACTGATGACTACAGATGTTAAGTCCCATAGTGCTCAGAGCCATTTGAACCATTTTTGAACATCTGATAACTCCAAAAGTGTGTTTTGGGCTACGAATTCTGCCCCAAGGGGTGTGTGCAACACAGCTAGAATTTGTTGCCAACAACTGAGACACCTTTCCGTCGCAGTGTAAGAAAATCGAGCATCAAAACTACATCACCTGTGATACTGCATGATAACGCACTCTGTTGATTTGAGAAACAAAACTATCCAGGAGATTGATAGGAAAGTCGTCTCTCAGGCGCTTGTATTGATAGGGAAATCCTCTCTCAAGCACTTGTCCCTCTCGTCAAATATTCGTAAAATTTTACCTTTCCCGCTCTTGATCGATCAACCGTCAAGGCAATTCATTTCTAGACGAAAATACACTCCTGGAAATTGAAATAAGAACACCGTGAATTCATTGTCCCAGGAAGGGGAAACTTTATTGACACATTCCTGGGGTCAGATACATCACATGATCACACTGACAGAACCACAGGCACATAGACACAGGCAACAGAGCATGCACAATGTCGGCACTAGTACAGTGTATATCCACCTTTCGCAGCAATGCAGGCTGCTATTCTCCCATGGAGACGATCGTAGAGATGCTGGATGTAGTCGTGTGGAACGGCTTGCCATGCCATTTCCACCTGGCGCCTCAGTTGGACCAGCGTTCGTGCTGGACGTGCAGACCGCGTGAGACGACGCTTCATCCAGTCCCAAACATGCTCAATGGGGGACAGATCCGGAGATCTTGCTGGCCAGGGTAGTTGGCTTACACCTTCTAGAGCACGTTGGGTGGCACGGGATACATGCGGACGTGCATTGTCCTGTTGGAACAGCAAGTTCCCTTGCCGGTCTAGGAATGGTAGAACGATGGGTTCGATGACGGTTTGGATGTACCGTGCACTATTCAGTGTCCCCTCGACGATCACCAGTGGTGTACGGCCAGTGTAGGAGATCGCTCCCCACACCATGATGCTGGGTGTTGGCCCTGTGTGCCTCGGTCGTATGCAGTCCTGATTGTGGCGCTCACCTGCACGGCGCCAAACACGCATACGACCATCATTGGCACCAAGGCAGAAGCGACTCTCATCGCTGAAGACGACACGTCTCCATTCGTCCCTCCATTCACGCCTGTCGCGACACCACTGGAGGCGGGCTGCACGATGTTGGGGCGTGAGCAGAAGACGGCCTAACGGTGTGCGGGACCGTAGCCCAGCTTCATGGAGACGGTTGCGAATGGTCCTCGCCGATACCCCAGGAGCAACAGTGTTCCTAATTTGCTGGGAAGTGGCGGTGCGGTCCCCTACGGCACTGCGTAGGATCCTACGGTCTTGGCGTGCATCCGTGCGTCGCTGCGGTCCGGTCCCAGGTCGACGGGCACGTGCACCTTCGGCCGACCACTGGCGACAACATCGATGTACTGTGGAGACCTCACGCCCCACGTGTTGAGCAATTCGGCGGTACGTCCACCCGGCCTCCCGCATGCCCACTATACGCCCTCGCTCAAAGTCCGTCAACTGCACATACGGTTCACGTCCACGCTGTCGCGGCATGCTACCAGTGTTAAAGACTGCGATAGAGCTCCGTATGCCACGGCAAACTGGCTGACACTGACAGCGGCGGTGCACAAATGCTGCGCAGCTAGCGCCATTCGACGGCCAACACCGCGGTTCCTGGTGTGTCCGCTGTGCCGTGCGTGTGATCATTGCTTGTACAGCCCTCTCGCAGTGTCCGGAGCGAGTACGGTGGGTCTGACACACCGGTGTCAATGTGTTCTTTTTTCCATTTCCAGGAGTGTACTAATAAAACTACTCTGGTTTAACGACATCGTTAGAACCAGTAGGTTTCCACTGGTATAGAATTTGTAAACAACTTAAGCATTGTCAGATCGCTTTAGATACCGTGAAAGAAAATTCAGCTGCTGATTAACTTCTCTTTGATAATTACTGTTGCTTTTAGTAAACTAATGGAAAATACAATTAAAATATTCACTGTACTAATACAAATTAAATTCAGCCTACTACAGAAACATCACGACGGCAGTCTATCTTAATGAAGCATTAAGTGTCTGTAAGACGATTGAGCCTATTTTAACACGAATTAGTAGGATATTACCGATGTCGGCAGAAAACAAAATTTTGGCAGTACCGTAAGGTTTTCACTCTGGCACTAAGGGTTACTGGAAGTAGCAAGACGAATTTTTCTCGAGCGTTGTCTTACGATTCCCTTATTGAGTTTGTGTCTGCCTGCTTGTAGCTCTGCTACAAAAGAATTAAAAATCTGGCTTTCAGCGAGTCTCGAAAGGCGAACGAAAGCAGCTTGCACCTGGTAGCCAAGCATGCTTGTTACCTGGGAACTGGTTTTTTCCTAAAGTGGGAAGACATCCTTTTGTGGTTGAATTGTTGGCAAATGTCATTCAGACGTATGCCGTTGGTCTAAGCGTTTCGGTGTGTTGAATTTGTACCAATGATTTTTCTACAGGTTTTTTCTGTCCCAAATAGAGAGCTGAAGTCTCCTATTAGTATTTTCACGTCATCTTGGAGAATTTTGCTCATAGTATTTTCGAGTGTCTTCCAGAGTTTTTGGACATTTTTGGAATTTTTCTTATTTTCGATGTTGGTGGGGGCATGTGCATTGATGAGTGTATATTTTTTACTGGGGCTCTGGATGAGCATATTCATAAGTCGATTGTTGATGGGCGTGATTTCTTTGACAGAGCTGATGATAGATCTGTGTTCGAGAAATGCAATGCCGAAGATTGTTACGCCTTTCGCTACCTTTTGTTGTATTTTTCTCTTGAAGATTCAATGGTTTCCGTAATGCAAGGTTTCATTGCCAATTGGTCATGGTTCTTGAAGAGCAAGGATGAGAAATTTTTGTCGGTCGATTTCTTTTGTGAGATTATTTAGTTTTCATGTTTGGATCAGTGTATCGATGTTTAGTTTTCAAGTGCATGTTTTCTGCTTGTAGGGAAATTTACCAGAGATCTTCGATTTTCTCTGCCGTGCTAACCTGGACTCCCCAGGATTCGAAAATCCAACTGCCGACTGTCGACAGGCGGGTTGTGTACCACCTGGAGTAAAGCTGACTTTGCTTGCACAGTTCATGTTTGCTTATGTTTCATTGGTTTGGCCAGGGTGATTCCAGGACCGGACAGGACCAGAGGGTGTTGAAGCCTTTGGAAGCAAATATTTCAGCCCAGCTCATTGAGCTAACAGACGGTGACCAGCGTAACGATGATTTTCACTCACACGTGTCCGGATTTTGGGTTCAGCAGATTGTGTAGCCGTTCAGGATTGTGTTAGTATTTAGTTCACCCCAAGTATTTGATTTCCTCGGAACCACCCATATGGGGGAGAGTTTCCCCTATCGGCCACAAGGGATTTTTATTATTATTATCATTATTATTATTATTATTATTGTCATTATGTCATCAGCAATGAATCAGCGAGGTGGATGTGATGTAGGCGGACTGGCACAACTGTTTCCCATTAACAGTTCCGTACCATGCAGATTGCACGTCAGTATCAAGGGTGGTGGCATTCACTGCCTGCCACACAGCGCGCCACTTTGTAATGGGATATTTGCTTTCAATCACATTAGGCGTCCTGTTCATTTGCATGGCAGCATATATCGCCCTCGTCATCATCAAGCGTGTGGGTAGTAGTGCAGTGCGGATGTAGCTTAATTCAAGGAAGAATTGGCTAATGTACGAGGGCGGTTCAGAAAGTAACCTCCGATTGGTCACAGTGCGGGTTGTGGGGGGAGTAGCGACGCCATCTGTGCGTTCACGCACTCAGCAGGTCAGTCGGCATCAAGCCGTGGTCGAGTGAACGTCGTACCTGCGCTAGTTTAGTTTTTGTGGCAGTTTGAAATGTGTGCTGCAATAGAAAACCCCGCCAAATGTGAAGTGCATGCTGTCATAAGGTTTTTTACAGCCAAAGGATATTCTGCAGCAGCTATTCATCGTGAGCTTTGTGCCGTGTACGGACCAAGAGTTATGAGTGAAGGAGTTGTCCGTGAATGGGTACGATTATTTAAAAGTGGACGAGAAAACGTTCATGATGAAGAGAGGAGTGGTAGACCATCATTGGTGACTGACGAACTCGTTCAGACAGTTGATGCAAAAGTTCGTGAAAATCGACGTTTCTCAATGTCGGAGTTGTCTACTGGTTTTCCACAGATTTCTAAGACTCTCTTGTACGAGATAGTAACAGCAAGATTGGGTTACCGTAAGTTCTGTGCACGATGGGTGCCCAAAATTCTTACCGACCACCACAAAACTCAAAGAATGGCCTCTGCATTAGACTTTCTGTCACGTTATGAGGACGAAGGAGAACCATTGTTAAACAGAATCGTGACCGGTGACGAAACCTTGATTAAGTACGTGAACCCTGAGACAAAAGAACAATCAAAGATGTGGGCACATTCAAATTCGCCTACCAAACCAAGAAAAGCCTCGCAAGATTTTTCTGCCAGAAAACTGATGGCAACGGTGTTTTGGGATGCCAAAGGGGTGTTGTTGGTTGAATTCATGGAACGTGGTACGACCATTAATCAAGACGTGTACTGTGAAACAATAAAAAAGTTACGACGGGCTATACAGAACAAACGCCGTGGTATGCTGACTTCCGGTATCGTTTTTTTGCACGATAACGCCCGTCCTCACTCTGCTCGCAGAACAACGGCCCTTCTTGAGTCCTTCAAGTGGGACGTTATCAACCATCCACCTTACAGCCCAGACCTGGCGCCAAGTGATTATCACCTCTTCATGCATTTGAAGAAATGGCTCGGGTCACAGCGGTTTGATGACGACAAAGAGCTGAAAGATGCGGTCACAGGCTGGCTCCAGGCACAAGCGGGTGATTTTTATGCAGAAGGAATTTCAAAGCTTGTGAAGAGATACGATAAGTGCCTCAATCGCTATGGAGACTATGTAAAAAAATAGTGCAAAGATGTAGTTGTAAGATGTATATATTAAAATATTTTTATTTAACTTGGTGTATTTTTTTAAATCAACCGGAGGTTACTTTCTGAACGGCCCTCGTAGAAGAAAGGTGCTGGGATATCCGATATCGTCACAGGGGGTGCGAGTGAGATTGGTCGTAAGGCTTCCAGTTAGAAACTTGTGAGGCACGTCGGACTTCGTCGCCACAGTTGCAGGTGACAGCTGACGAACAGGGCCTTCTCTCTGTTCTGAACATGAACCACTAGACCACGGGTTCACACAGCTCGAGGACATCTCGGAAGTAGACACCACTTCCTCCTAACACTTACGCATCTTACAATGTTGCCAGATTGTGCAGATGGCCGGACTTAAGAGTTGTCAGGGGCAGTCAGTTTTATTGGCCACCTTAAGTGAACCACTCGGACTTAGTCTCTGTGGCGGCCGGCCGACTGTCAGTTTTTATGTCTAAGACTGTACATGAGGACCCTTAAACTTTCATGGTTGGAAGAATCATGCTCATTAACAAAACTACACGAATGTGCTTGAAAAAATGTAAGTATTCTTATTTTTAATTATTCGTTAAGTGAAGCACAACAAACTACAACTCTTTAAATAACAAATGTGATTTCATAGACAGTCTTTTGACCCGCTCAGAATTATAATTGGCGGTGCAAATGACAGCACAACGCTAAATTCAAGTTCAGCCACTTTTTCTTAATAAATTAGGACACTCTGAATTAAATTCACTAGGATAGAATCCTCTCCAGGCTTGTGATTTGGGATAATCACGGGTGTAACAGAGTTTTTAGTAACACCACGACTATTATCAACATCAAGGAACTTTCACAAATATCTGGTCCATTTACAGAGTGCCAAATACAAAACTGTTTAGTGGAAGGCTGGTGGTACTGGTGCGCAATTTGCAGTGGCTATTAACCTGGCGGCGACGCAGTCGCCCTTATTACTGATGTTCTCGGTGTCGAAATAATATTTTTATAGGCCCAAAAAACCATGCCATGATAAAGGTATCACGAAATTCAGCATCCGAATACTACCCTTAAGCTCTGCTGGCCTCAGAACTCCTGGAATATGAGCCACTATGATCCGCTGCTGCTAGCGAGGTGTTAACCACAGCACTGCTCAGCACAGACTCATTACCCGTCACGAAGGACGAGTTGCCACTTGCACGCCAACCACACCTTTTTCACTACACCAGGCTACTCCCGTAGCTGCGGGGCTGCCCCACGTCTTTTACATGTAACCCAACGTTCCCTACTTATGGACCAAGTCATTTATAGTACATTACATAACAATCATTTCAGTAGTCATTTAAATTCACAAGCATAATTAAAAAAAAAATCTTTCAAAAATTCACATAACTGAAACATGTATGCATAGTCAAAGAATTTCCATGACAGATACAACATTATACATAAGCAATGCTAGAAATTTACATAGAAATATCGATACAGATACAAAATCGGTCAAAATTAGGTTGCGTCATACCATCAAATCTTAAAACCCCACCAATGCGCTAGCCATCTCCAACCTACACTATTTACTCAAAAGGAATAAAACAAAAATCAGAGCAACTCCTATATGACTTCGTGAGTTTTACAAGTACTATAACAAAAATTAGATTTTTCCCTTTTCAGATGTTGCCTTTGTAGCCATATCGACTTGCAAGCAAAATAGAGCACTAAGAATATTACGTGTGTTTATTGCCTTTTGTTTTATTCCTGGTCTTGGCTAGGTCATTTTGAATTGCCTGGGATAACCCATGTGTCTCGTGTCCTGCGATCATTCATGTTTAATAAAGTCGCTACATTTCGTGGAACCAATACGTGCATCTTATTCCGTCTATTCACCACCTCGGAGAAACCCACACCTTGTAATCGGTACTCAGCTCTCCAACTCATATTTTTCAAATACTTTACAAATTACACTCAAACAGTACCGTCAACATCTGAGATTCGAAGCAACCTCCTTCACACATCTCACCGCGTTTTAACATAAAAATTCAAAATGTAGTATACTGCCCGCAGCTCGTGGTCTTGCGGTAGCGTTCTCGTTTCCCGCGCACGTGGTCTCGCCTTCGATTCCTGGCGGTATCAGGGATTTTCTCTGCTTCGAGATGACTAGGTGTTCTTGTGTCGTATTCATCACCTTGCCTAGCACAGCGGTGCGGTTCTCCTGCATCGTCCCCTACGCTCCTTCATCATCATGAATATACTGGCTGAGCATCAACACTCATGAATAATCTCACAAGACCGGTTTAAGGCGAGAAGGTTTGTATAAAACACGTATCACAAATAGTAGCGAAGAATAATGTATTGCGAATACATAGAAAGAAGGATCCTTTATTGTATGATTATATGATAGCGGAACAAACACTGGTAGCAGTTACTTCTGTAAAATATCTGGGAGTATGCGTGCGGAACGATTTGAAGTGGAATGATCATATAAAATTAATTGTTGGTAAGGCGGGTACCAAGTTGAGATTCATTGGGAGAGTGCTTAGAAAATGTAGTCCATCAACAAAGGAGGTGGCTTACAAAACACTCGTTCGACCTATACTTGAGTATTGCTCATCAGTGTGGGATCCGTACCAGATCGGTCTGACGGAGGAGATAGAGAAGATCCAAAGAAGAGCGGCGCGTTTCGTCACAGGGTTATTTGGTAACCGTGATAGCGTTACGGAGATGTTTAATATACTCAAGTGGCAGACTCTGGAAGAGAGGCGCTCTGCATCGCGGTGTAGCTTGCTCGCCAGGTTTCGAGAGGGTGCGTTTTTGGATGAGGTATCGAATATATTGCTTCCTCCTACTTATACCTCCCGAGGAGATCACGAATGTAAAATTAGAGAGATTAGAGCGCGCACGGAGGCTTTCAGACAGTCGTTCTTCCCGCGAACCATACGCGACTGGAACAGGAAAGGGAGGTAATGACAGTGGCACGTAAAGTGCCCTCCGCCACACACCGTTGGGTGGCTTGCGGAGTATAAATATAGATGTAGATGTAGATGTAAAATTGTGTGGCTGGTTGGGGGGGGGGGGGGGGGGAGTGATAAGCCGCTTGTGTGGAAAAAAGTTATATCGATCCGGCCCTGTGCAAACTGACAAAGGAGCAATACCTTGACTGTAAATAATTATATTTATAATTTCAGTTAATATACATTAAAAATATACAATTTTGACACTTACACAGCTCTTCACAGGAGAATATATTTAACCCGTGCCTCGGCATTTTGATTGTTGAAAATCTGAAAAAAGGAGTACTCACTGAGATTCATAGACCAGAGTGGTATATGAACAGGCGATCCATCGTTGAGGCAGCTAATATTTAAAAAATGCTCTTACATGATGGTGCCAGTGCGATGGCACTTCTGTTCTATTGAAAACTGACATTTACGACATGTTGTCGCAATTGTGGAAAAAGCCAGATCTCCAGCATATTCAGGTACGTGATTCCTGTAACTGTCTGTTAAAATGCGCACTAAGCGTTGTTGTTTATCACCATTATGAACGGCCTGAGGCAAATGAACGCTATATGATTTGAAACACAAACGTCGCGTCGCCGCAAAACATGCGAAACAGACGCAGGATTAGAGATTAGATTAGGCTAGGTTAGTACTTGTTCCATAGATCATGAATACGACACTTCGTAACGATGTGGAACGTGTCTGGTTAATAAAAGGTGTCTATACTAGATATTACATTACACAAAATATTACATGACAATTTTTTTTGTTGGGGTTTGGGAGATTACCCACTTACTATATCCAAAAATTCATCTAATGAGTAGAAGGAGTTGCCATTAAGAAATTCTTTTAATTTCCTTTTAAATGCTATATGGCTATCTGTCAGACTTTTGATGCTATTAGGTAAGTGACCAAAGACTTTTGTGGCAGCATAATTTACCTCCTTCTGAGCCAAAGTTAGATTTAACCTTGAGTAGTGAAGATCATCCTTTCTCTTAGTATTGTGGCCATGTACACTGCTATTACTTTTGAATTCGTTCGGATTGTTAATAACAAATTTCATAAGTGAATATATATATTGTGAGGCTAAAGTGAAGATCTCTAGCTCTTTAGATAAGTGTCTGCAGGATGATCTTGGATGAGCTCCAGCAATTATTCTGATTACACGCTTTTGTGCAATGAACACTCTTTTACTTAATGATAAGTTACCCCAGAATATGATGCCATACGAAAGCAGAGAATGAAAATAGGCGTGGTAAGCTAATTAACTGAGATGTACATCACCAAAATTTGCAATGATCCTAACAGCATAAGTAGCTGAACTCAAACGTTTCAGCAGATCTTCAGTGTGTTTTTTCCAGTTCAAACCCCCATCAATGCATACACCTAGAAATTTTGAATATTCTACCTTAGCTACCGATTTCTAATAGAAGGCTATATTTATTAATGGTGTCATTCCATTTACTGTGTGGAACTGTATGTACTGTGTTTTGTCAAAGTTCAATGAGAGCCCATTTGCAGAGAACCACTTAATGATTTTCTCAAAAACATCGTATACAATTTCACCAGTTAATTTTTGTCTGTTGGGTGTGATAGCTACACTTGTATCATCGGCAAAAAGTACCAGATTTGTATCTTCGTGAATATAGAATGGCAAGTCATTAACATATATTAAGAACAGCAGAGGACCCAAGACCGAACCTTGCAGGACAAATGGATACCGCTCGCATAGTGCGATGAGTGGACTTCTGTGAACTACAAGCAAAAATTCGTTGAGTTCGCTCTATGTCTTGAATGAAAACACGGGAATGACCAGTAGATTTCTTCTTATACGAATAAACAATGTATTGAAACTGAGTACTGCGACACCAGGGAGACCTCTGCCGGCAAACATATGAACCAGCAGCTCATAGCAGGCCGCAAAGTAAACTTTCGGTTTTCATGAGTAAGTAGAAATTCACCTCATGTTTCCACCTTCACTGATGTACAAGATACAGTCTAGTGAAATCGGATGAATCTTTTTGAAACATCCTCTGTTTTGTCAACTGACCTTGTCAGTAACCGTAAGTGAAATGTAGTTGACTGCCCAGGCAGCGAGCACATGTTAAGACACCGCTAGCAGCTCTTTATTGTTATAATGTGCATAAAACAGAAATTATTGATCGGCTTGACACCAAAAAACAGTGTTTTTCATTATTTAGGAATCGAATGAAAAGATCTTCATTCATTCAACCGAGAAAATCACGCACACTAGTGTCCGTAGCTGTTCCAAAAAGTCACTGATTTCTAGAGCAAACAATATTTCGCGATAACTTTTAGCTGCCCTCCACGGGTCGCCTATGTCGTCGTTTCGTTATCATTAGAAAACAACCGCGCAGAAAGTGGAGAAGTCTGATACTTCCTCCCTCGCTCACGTTGCAGAATGAGAGAAATTTCACAACTTGTGTATTCATAAGAAGTGGATGCAATGTAAATGGAGTGTTGTAATCGTAGGACTCTTCGAAAGTGCTACAATACCCTACGTATCGCTCCTATACAGATCATGAAGAAAAGCAATTATAAGCAATAATTCTTCTCGCGCTTCATAAACGGATGAAACGTGAAGGAGTCCTAATAAGTGGTACAATGGGAAGTACTCTCTTCCATGCACTGCACTGCAGCAGCCAGTGTATAGGTGTAGATGGAGAATGTGGTTCGATCCCCAACCAACCGAACTTACTTATACACTGAAGGAAAAGAATCACAACATCAAAAAATAATTAGTTTAGAGTAATGAAATTTCGGAAATACATGAGTCTAGGTAACATATTTAAGTAATTAACGCTGCAAGATTACGGGTTAATAAAAGTGCGAGATAAGGCATTGCAAATGTGAAATATTGGTACATTCATAATCGGTGTAACCGCCAGAATGTTGAATGCAAGCATGCAAACGTGCATCCATTGTGTTGTACAGATGACGGATGTCAGTTTGTGGGATGGAGTTCCATGTCAGTTGCACTTGGTCGGTCTATATAGGGACGGTTAATGCACGTTCTGGATGACGCTGGAGTTATCGTTCCATAGTGTCTCGTGTGTTCTCTACAGGAGACAGATCTGGTGACTGAGCAGGACAAGGCAACATATCGCCAATCTGCAGAGCTGTTTGGGTTACAACAGCAGAATGTGAGCGAGCGTTATCTTATTGTAGAAACACCCCCTGGAATGCTGTTCGTGAATGGGAACAGAACAGGTCGAATCACCAGACTGACGTACAAATTTGCAGTCTGCGTGCGTGCGATAAAAAATGAGTCAAATGACTCTAAGCACTATGGGACTTAACATTTGAGGTCTTCAGTCCCCTAGACCTAGAACTGCGTAAACCTAACTAACCTAATACATCACACACATCCATGCCCGAGACAGGATTCGAACCTGCGACCCTAGCAGCAGCGCGGTTGCGGACACAAGCGCCTAGAACCGCTCGACCACAGCGGCTGGCGCGTGCGATAACCACGAGAATGCTCTTGCTGTCATACGAAACTGCACTCCAGATCATAACTCAAGGTTTAGATCGAGTGTGTCTAGCATGTAGACAGGTTGGTTGCAGGCCCTAAACTAGCCTTCTTCTACTCAACTCAAGGCCATCACTGGCACTGAGGCAGAACCAGCTTTCATCAGAAAACACAACAGACATCCACCCTGACCTCCAATGAGCTCTTACTCGACACCACTGAAGTAACAAATGATGGTGGTTTGGAATCGGTGGAATGCATGGTAAGGGGCATCTGGCTCGGAGCTGTCCTCGAAGTACTCGATTTTTAACAGTTCGTTGTGTCACTGTGGTGCCTATGACTGCTTTAATGCTGCTGCAGATGCAGTATGATAAGACAGAGCTATACGCCGAACACGATGGTAGTGCCACGTGACCATTGTGAACCCGGTCTGCTTGCGACCGTGCAACTTGTGCTGCCAGCAATCACGTACAGTGGTAACATTTCTGCCAATGTTTTCTGCAGTATCGCAAAAAGAACATCCAGCTTCTCGTAGTCTTGCTACAGTATCTCGTTCAAATTCAGTGAGGTGTTGATAATGGCGCCTTCGTCTCCTTAAAGGCATTCTTGACTAACGTCAACTCATCACGTCTAATCTCAAAGGTAAGTAACGTTCAGGACCGTTATAGCGTTTATTTAAAGCAAAGCTGATTTGCATCCTCATAGCGGTCTACTAACGCCACTGTTCCACGTTTGTTGCGGAATTTGAATAGACGCCGTCTTTCATATGTAGAAAGACGGTTACCAACTTTCGTTTACGTTGCACAGCTTCTTCTCGCTGCTGCGATTTTTTTCCCTTCCCTGTATGTTCCATGGTTTTCCAGGTTTTTTTCAGTTGAATACCAGGAAATTCCTTTAAAAATCACCGCCGATGTACACTGATGAGCCAAAACATTATGATGTTGATTAAGCTTTGGAACGCAATACATTAACGCTTTTGCGTGACATGTATTCGACAAATCCTTATTAGAGAATCACAAAGCAGACTCAATAAATTCGTTTTTCCTAGCTCATTTTTCCTGTTATTTCATCCCCACTCGCCCCATGTTGTCGATGTGGAGCAGGGGGCGGGGGGGGGGGGGGGGGAGGCGAGGGGCTAGGAGCGGTACAAACAACTTGCTCTTGCAGCCAGTTGAATACGTCTCTAACGTAGATGATAAAACAAAAACAAAGCGAGAAGACATCAGTACTGTGAATTAAAATCGTTTTAAAAGGCGAAGTTAAGTGGAGAAAATAAGTAATATAAAGCTGCCTTGATGAAATGTTTGAAAATAGTGATAAAAGTGTGGACAGAGAACACAGTTAAAATCACTTCAGAAACACTTGAAGAACACTTAACACTTGAAGAAAAGCCAGTTGAAAATAAAACGCTGAACATGATAGAAGATACACCGACCATTAAAAACGCAGCACTGTTCACTTTGACTAAAACTGTCCCTGCCCTCAGACACTAGGCTGTAGGAGAAAGAAAGGGCGGGTACAGAGGGAGAATGAAGAGTGGTGGTGATGAGGAATGAGAACTGGCGAGAACAAGGAGAGAGGGCCAGCTGGCATTGGGCTTTATACGAGGGTTGTCCAGAAAGTAAGTTCCGATCGGTCGCGAAAGGAAAACCACTGGAAAAATCCGGTAAAGCTTTGCAAAGATGTGTTGGGCAGTGTCTCTAGTATGCCCGTCGATCGTGTCGCGTCGCTCTTTTCAGTTTTGAGTGAATAGTGAGCAAGTAAAGATGCGTAGGGAGTAGCGTCTTCCGTCAAGTATGAGGGCCTGGTTAGAGATTTCGCCTGTATCATGCAGCCCACATACCACAACTGTCGAGCAGTTCCCTCCTCGTGCCAATTCTCGCCCGCTCACTGCAGGGGCAATGAAACGCTCCTGCAGCCTTCCTGATGAGAAGTGTTTGATCACCCCAATACAGTCAGTAACTGGCTCCCCCTGAGTCTCATCTCTGCTCACAAGAACGGCTGGCTATGAAGACAAAATTTTTCCATAGACAGGGAGCTGCAGACCAGTGCAGATAACTGGCCGAAAGCACAGGCGGCTGCTTTCTATGACGAGGATATTGGCAAGTTGACACAACTCCATGACAAAGCTCGAAGTTGGAGCTGCGACTATGTAGAGAAGTAGGTCGAAGGTGTACCTAACTGTTGCAAACAAAACGTTTCTGAAACTTCCTGGCAGATTAAAACTGTGTGCCGGACCGAGACTCGAACTCGGGAACTTCGCCTCTCGCAGGCAAGTGCTCTACCAACTGAGCTACCCAAGCACGACTCACGCCCCGTCCTCACAGCTTTACGTCTGCCAGTACCTCGTCTCCTACCTTCCAAACTTTACAGAAGGTCTCCTGCGAACCTTGGAGAACTAGCACTCCTGAAAGAAAGGATTTGCAGAGACATGGCTTAGCCACAGCCTGGGGGATGTTTCCAGAATGAGATTTTCACTCTGCAGCGGAGTGTGCGCTGACATGAAACTTCCTGGCAGATTAAAACTGTGTGCCGGACCGAGACTCGAACTCGGGAACTTTGCCTTTCGCGGGCAAGTGCTCTACCAACTGAGCTACCCAAGCACGACTCACGCCCCGTCCTCACAGCTTTACGTCTGCCAGTACCTCGTCTACTACCTTCCAAACTTTACAGAAGCTCTCCTGCAAAGGTCCCGAGTTCGAGTCTCGGTCCGGCACACAGTTTTAATCTGCCAGGAAGTTTCATATCAGCGCACACCCCGCTGCAGAGTGAAAATCTCATTCTGAAAACGTTTCTGTTTTTCACTGTGGTTTCCATTTCGCGACCGATCGGAACTTACTTTCTGGACAACCCTCGTAGATTTGAGAGGAAAAGGAGATGGGGGCAAATGGGAAGGGAAGAGAGGAGGTGCGGAACGGGGAGAGGAGGAGGCAGGAGCCTGTAGGGCGGCCAGTGAGGGGAAATTGGACTCAGAGTTGGTAGGACAGGTACATGTTGGGGCCGACCTCGTGGTCTGCGAGAGGGAGATGGTTGAAATTACTTTTGGGAGAGGATGCGGAGGGTACGCAGGTGTAGGTTTGGTGGAATGTGCAGGTAGAGACGCACCTGCACATTAGGATCAGAAAGGAGACGGGACACAATATGACTAATGGAATCAAGTGTACAGATGGTGTAGGTTATGCGGAGGTGTTCAATGTGAGCGAGGAAATGCGGGAATTTGATGAGTTCGTAAAGGATCTCCCTGGCGGAAGGAAAGCAGATGCAGAAAGTGATGTGGAGAGCATTATGTTCGAGGGTCCAAATGGACTTATAGAACTTTGGAGGGTAGGAGATCCACGCAACATTTTCGTAGCAAAGGATGGGGTGGATCAGGGATTTGCATGTGTGAAGGACAATGGATGGGTGAAGTTCCAGTTTCGGCCAATTAATAGTTTTAGCTGTTTTAGTCTGTTGTGGGCTTTTTGTTGGATGGTTACTGGGTGAGGTTTTCACGTTAGTCGCTGGTCGGAGGTTAGTCCAAGATATTTTAGTGTGTTAGCTGATTGTGGTGGCAGTAAATGGTGAGGTAGAAGTCATAGAGAAAAGATGCGAGTGGTTGCATCTGATAACTATTGCCTGTGTTTTGGAAAGGTTAATTTTAAGAAGCTACTCGCTGCACCGAGGGGTAAACCGATTAAGATGAATTTTTGGACGGATCGTTGGGATTTAAGGAGCATAGGATAGAAAGTGTGGAAAGTGGTATCATCAGTATACTGAAGGAGGTGGATGGGAGGACGTGGTCTGGACATATTAGCAGTGTATAAAAGGTTAAGAAAGGGGAGAGAATGGAACTTTGGGGCACTTCTGCAGTGGTGTGGAAGGTGAGGAATTGGTGTTGTTAATAATGACGTAAGATGGGCGACTGGAGGGGAAGGACGCCATAAGAGAGGCACACTTGATGGGAAGTGCAGAAGTCGAATTTGGAAAGGAGGACGGAATGATGGGAAGTGCAGAAGTCGAATTTGGAAAGGAGGACGGAATGCCGTACGCAGTCATATGCTTTCGCTAGGCTAAGGGAGACAAAGATGGCGCATTGGCAGTTGAGCTGTTGGGATAGGATGTGGGTGAGATTCAAGAGTTGATCATCAACAGAGAAGGAGAAACAGAAGTGACACTAGGTAATAGGAATCGGTGGTTGTTGCAGAAGGCAACAGATGCGACAAGAGAGGATCGATTCAGAGATCTTGCTAAACACTGAGGTGATGCAGATGGAGCGGTGTGACGAGGTATCAGTGGGCGCTTTGTTTGGTTTGCGTAAAAGCAGGATTTAGGAGATTTTCCACAGGTCGGGATAGCAGCTGATGGAGAGGATAGTGTTATACAGGGCTGCAGGGGTGATGAGAAAGGAGATAGGGCATTCTTTGAGATGGCGATAGACGGCGATGATCAGGGGATGTGTTGCATTTTCTGAGAAGTACTTCCATTTTCTGTGAAGTACTTCTTTTATGTCCTGTGCTGTGATTGAGGTTTTTAATTCTCTTTCTGATGCGTTATTCAAGTACCAAATATCTGTGATATCTGTGTGTTTATGGACAGCAGGGAATTGGGAATAGTTAAAGTGGGGGTCGTCAGGGATAGTGAAGATGTCAAGAGAGATAGGGTGCAAAGTGATTGGCTTCGCTCAGGTCGTCAACTAAGGGAAGATAGTTGTGAAGGATCGGGTACTGAGGGAGGGCATTGGTGCCAGTAATTCAGTGGAATGCTCTCTAGTACTTGAGAGACTAAAATGAGAGTGTAGCATTGAGTCTATTGCATGTCTGGCTCCACACCCGGCGTTTGGTGGCATTGAGTAAATTTCTGGTGTGTTCCTGTAATTGCTGGCGGCGTTTAAGTGTATCCTGTCATGAGCCCAAAAGAAGAAGTGATACAAAATACGGGATTCATAGAGAAGGAAGACAGCTTGTGGCGGAAGAATGGAGTGTTGAGGATATATGGCTTTAATAGCGATATATGCGGAGATGGCATCTGACCAAGTCTGTTGGAGGAAGACTGTGGCGTTGGTGATATCATCAGGTTGCTGGAAGGTTAGGGGGTATCTTCTAACTGCGGTGTCTATGGATTCCCAGAAAGCATTTCAGTTGGCACATAACTGGATTGAAGACTTCTGCGTTGAGGCGTCCAAGCTACGTATTGGCTTCCTAACGCACACTTAAAAATCTTGGTGTTCCACTTTCATTGCCCCCTTTTAATTTTTATGTGATTTATCACCAATGTTTTCAACGTTTCGAACATTTCATTCCACTCTGCATTGTTGAAGACTCTCTGAAGATTCTAAAGTGCTACGAATATTTCTTTATTGTTTTTATTCCGGATCATGCTATTTGACCTTTTTTCAGTAACTTTTCAGTTTTGCTTTCTGTTCGTGTGAATATTACTGTAGTCTGATGACTATCGCAGAGACATTGTGATAGTTACACTGTCAGTTTGTCGCTCTAAAATCACTGAAAGCTAAATTATACCGTAGACTCAATTAAAAATTGCTTTTATCGTTTTGTCATTTACGTCACTGTATTCTTGGTTTCATGAGACGTCAAGGCAAAGAGCGGTTGAAAAATTCGTTGATATCTCTGAAGTAATATCGACCTTGAGCAAAATATCAAGGAATATATATTTGTAGACAAAAAAATTACATCTTTTTGGTGTATACGTTAGAGAAGTATGAAATATATTTCAAATTTAACCAACAGGAACTAGGTAAACATCTGTCTTTGAGCTGTCTACCAGTAACACAATTTAGGAATCATGGAACGCTGATTACCTATCGTTCCCGACAAAAAAGTCGTCACCCTTTTCCATGCTGAGACTCTTCCTTTGGTTTTGTTCCTTGGACTCAGCAGTATGATGGTAAATCCAAGTTTAATCCAGAGGCGTAGAATTCTGATCCACTTCTAAAACTGATTTCCCGTCTTTTCGCTAAACCGGTCATTTAGACAATTGTATTATTATCAGATAATCGCACTGAGTCAATAGTACGGCTTTAGCAATTATTGCATAACATATCTCCATGGCAATTTTGTACTGTTGTCCTCCCCCCCCCCCCCCCCCCCCCCATCCCCACATTCATACATTTCTGCGGTCGCCCATCGTTTCAACGTTCAACGACCACATAAACTAATTAACGCAGAGTGAATAGTCATCAGTACCAGTGCAGAGAGGGCACAAATTTAGAACACTTCTCTTTTGATCTGTACATCTGTCGAGCCCTTTAAATGAATGGCATTATTAACAACACAAGTCACGTTTTCCTCAATTTTGTCCGCCATACGCCATCCAAGTCACATTAGATGGTTTAGTCACTTGAGACTGCTGTCACACACAGATGACATAGTTTCAACTAGTGCGTTACAATAATCGGTTTATCAGCACCGGTGCAGCTTAACAATATTTATCACTATCTTACAGAAACGTTTACACAAACTTTCTTAGTAAGCATATAATGCTCGTAAAGTGAGAGCAGCCCTGTTCAAACGCCGCCATTTTTGTCTCACAATATTCCGTACAGGTGATGGGAAAAAAGTTGTTTTTGCTATAAGACTACCAAGAGTTTCACTTGTCCTCGACGTATAAAGTTCTTTCAGTTATTCATATCTTGCGCGGTGTTTGTTCCTTTGCTCTAAAATGGATGTCCGTCAATGTACAGTAATAAGCTGTAGCGATTATCAGACCACGAGAGTGAAGATCATGGACTGCCAAGACCGTCGGTGTAATGTACTGCCATTTGCAATGCGACAGAAGAAAATGCCTTAGCCGTTCTAACCACCGGATGACTATCGAGGTTACAAGTGCGCCGCATAAAAAAGATTACCTTTTGTTGTCATTGTCATAAAAAGGTTTATTGTGCTCCGTTGTGCAAAAGAAGGTCAAGGCGCTAAAAAACAGAAAACTGGGTCAGTGCCGTTTACAGAACATTGTCTAAACTACTAGCCGGACTACCCTTGCATTCGAGGGGCAACGAACAGCAGCTTTCGGAAAGTGAAAACGTTGCGCGTCGAACGGTCGTAGTCAAATCACAGAGCTAATTTAGATCTCTATATTGGTCATTTTTTGATCATATAAAACCATTTCAGTATGATGCACAAAATGTCAGTTGCGCGTCGAACGGTCATAGTCAAATCACAGAGCTAATTTAGATCTCTATGTTGGTCATTTTTTGATCATATAAAACCATTTCAGTATGATGCACAAAATGTCAGTGTGCTACAGAATACAATAAATCAGTGTAACTTCGAAGAATTTCTGTGAGTTCTAGATTGAACAAACGAGCAAATGCGTTTTCTGTATTGTATTTCATGTACTGCGCTCGAATTCTGTTTTTTTTTTTTTTTTCCTTCTCTTTACAGAATTCAAATGGCTCTGAGCGCTATGGGACTTAACATCTGAGGTCATCAGTCCCCTAGACTTAGAACTACTTAAACCTAACTAACCTAAGGACATCACACACATCCATGCCAGAGGCAGGAGTCGAACCTGCGACGGTAACAGTCGCGCGGTTCCGGACTGAAGCGCCTAGAACCACTCAGCCACAGCGTCCGGCTCTCTATAAAGGACTTTCCGTGGTGATTTTCTGGCTTGACGGAAAAGGGCAGAGGAAAAAAGTTCGAAGTAGGATCTCTTACGCGGAAATGATAAGTCGAAAGTTAGAACGAAAAAAAATTTTGTAAATTTGTGGTACGATCTGATGGGACCAAACTGCTTAGGTCGTCAGTCCGCGCGCGGCTAGAACGAATTGATGAGTCGGAAGTTATAAAGAAAATCAGAAAATGCCTAATTTATCTTTGTTCTCCTGTCGAGGTCGGGTAAGTAGATATTTTTTGCAACAATTTTATTTCTCTGTACTAGTTACAAAAGATGTTCCATTCAGAACAGCTGTTCAAAGTGACGTCCCTCGGCTTGTGTGAAGTTCTGTACCATCGCACAAAGTGCTGTCGTTCCCGTTCCAACAAGTCATTGCAGTCCTATCAGGACTCAGGTGAGCGAATTGACCACGCAACAGGATCACCTTTAGGATCCTCTGGCACAGGTGTTTGCGAGCAAGAGAAGTAAAATGAGATGGGGCTCCATGTTCGAGCCATATACTTTAAGCGGGAAAGCAGGAAGGGCGGGTCTGTTAACCATGAAACACTAACTATTCTCGCCTAAACGTTCAGTGCGAATCAGTACTGATGTCTCTTTAAAACTATAGAGTGGGAACTCTCAAATGCTCATACAAAACTACTGCGATATTGAGCACTCCGTCTCTAGTGAAAAGGCTTCATTAACGAAAAGTACATACGCAAAGAAGAGACAGTACATCATACATGGCTGCAGCACCCACTGGCCCAACACGACCAGAGGTTCTGTCAGCAGCAGCTATAGCTTGCAGTTTCTGTGAGTGGCAAGGTCTGCAGATGATATTTCTGAATTAGTTTCCACATATTACTGTGCTGATTGAAGACCATTCATGCAGTGGAGCAAGCGTTGTGTCGAGGAAGTCGAGAGTCTCTACAGTTGATCGTCCTTCTCGGTCGATGTATTGTAGTACCGCTAACTGCGTTTCTCTTAGCCGTTGGAAGAGTCCTGAAAACATTGTGTGCGTCTGTGATCCCTGTAATACGCGATCCAGGAGAAGTTGCAGCAGCTTGTAGGCGTATCAGCTAGTGCCGACGCTACAGCCAATATTCATCACTTATTACACTAACGATGACACAGGTTGTAAATCTGCTACAGTCCAGGAGCTTTTTTCGGACTGCTTTACACAGACGGATTTTAACTTGTAAGTAGTTCTCCTTATCGTTCGTTCGACCTTGTGCAAGAACTCTTGGTACACTATGCAGTTAAATTCGGAGAACACACTGAGCATAACCTCACGTTTTTTTGGCGATAGGGAATGCTTTACTGAGACGACTGAACCTTAGTTTCAATGTCGTATACGTAAAATCATCTTTCATCATCTATTACGACGCATTTCAGTAATTCTGCTTTCTGGTTCATTTCATAAAGCGAGTACTGTGAAATCTGCATTCGCCGCCCTTTTTGTACGACGTTCAATTTTGGAACAAATTTTGATGTCACATGGGAGAATTTTATAGAGTGCGCCGCTTTGTACACTAGCACCATCGGCGATTTCTCTGACGGCGGTTCGGCGATCGCTCATACTCATTTCTTTCACTTTCTCCGAGATTTCATCGGTTGATGATGTGCTGAGGCGTCGAAGGTGCTCTTCATTTTCAACGTTTTTACAGCCTTCTTCGGAACGCTTGTACCACTCGTAAACTCTTGTCTCACTTATATCACACACAACAAAAAGTAAAATTAATATTTTGAACACTTTGTTGCACTTTATTCTGTTCTCATAGCAATATTTAATGCAAATTCTGTGATGTATTGTCATGCAAAATAAATAATCATCAGTACTACCATTAATGTAGACTAACTCATTTGATAATTGATAATTAAATATCCCATATGTTCAACACAATTAAAATGGCTCTGAGCACTATGGGACTTAACTACTGTGGTCATCAGTCCCCTAGAACTTAGAACTACTTAAACCTAACTAACCTAAGGACATCACACACATCCATGCCCGAGGCAGGATTCGAACCTGCGACCGTAGTAGTCGCGCGGTTCCGGACTGCGCGCCTAGAACCGCTAGACCACCGCGGCCGGCTGTGCAACACAGTACAGAGACTTTTTAAAAACGAAATAACAAAATTCCCGTTACTTTTTGAATAAATTTCGTACGTCAATAGGGAAAATATCTCTTCTGTGAATGAAGAAGCTACTGTTTGCGTGTCTTCTGTGTAAGAAAGCTAGTTTATTTCAGAGAACACAGTTGTTTATCTTACATGAAGTGATCAATACCATATCTTTCATCGCATTACGTTCTAAGAGAGCAGCTTGAAGAGGTTTTATTGCAGATGGTTGGGAAGTAGTTTGTTAATAGAAAAAATAAGTGTAGATATTCAAGAGACTTAACGAGGTTAAGGGGTATAAAGAGAAACTGGGACGTCAACGTATTCCCTAACGAGGTTAATGGGATTAAAGAGGAACTGGGACGTCAACGTGTTCCTTCCTGGGGACAACAAGGCGAGGAAGTAAAGCTCAGATTACTAAATGTGGAGAAAGTGTTATCTATACATAACCGCTGTTAATTTAGAGTAATTTCTCATTAGCGTTTTTTGACAGGAAACCAGACAGCGTCATATACATGGTAGATATTACAGTGGTGTTGTCGAACACTGGTCCAGTACTCTAAACAGTACCTCTTCACCGTCACCGATGTTCAACAGACACATCAATCCAGTTCTGTGCAAATTGCGGGCGCGGACTGTAGTTGCAAGCGTAGAAAGTGATCCAGTCAGGAAACGAGTCGCTTTCACCAATTTGTGACGTCATTCTGCTTTCGCAGCTTCAGTTTCATCTGCAGAATCGCCGCTAACGTGCTTTCTATTTGGTGCAAGCAAATGAGACGCCACGCGCGCAGCACTTTCATATCTAAACGGAAAATCACAGCAACCTTTTGACCTGCGATACGAGCTGTATTTCATTCGGGGAAAGGGGAACGAAAAATAATGTTTCTAGAGAATCTCCGATTTGACCCTCTCGAGTTTATCGTTGGTGTTTTAACCTCACAGCTAAAATATAAATCAGTGTCGTTCGACATTCGAATCCATGTCTCAGCAGTGGTGCAAAGTTCAAGTTAGCGTTACGTCTTCAGTCATAGGCTGGCCAGTGCAAACGTATCACGTTAAGAGAGGGCGGCATGAAGTTTCCAAAACTTCTGAAAACTTTTAATTCCGTTTATTGCTCGGTCCGTTTTCGACATGTTGTTGAAATATAAGTTGGCGTTTGTGGGCCTTGCTGTAAGTGTATATCCAACGTAGCGCGACTCCAATGTGGTTATACACTACTGGCCATTAAAATTGGTACACCAAGAAGAAATGCAGATGATAAACGGGTATTCATTGGACATATATATTATAGCAGAACTGACATCTGATTACATTTTCACGCAATTTGAGTGCATAGATGCTGAGAAATAAGTACCCAGAACAGCCACCTCTGGCCGTAATAACGGCCTTGATACGCCTGGGCATTGAGTCAAACAGAGCTTGGATGGCGTGTACAGGTATAGCTGCCCATGCAACTTCAACACGATACCACAGTTCATCAAGAGTAGTGACTAGCGTATTGCGACGAGCCAGTTGCTCGGCTACCATTGACCAGACGTTTTCAATTGGTGAAAGATCTGGAGAATGTGCTGACGAGGGCAGCAGTCGGACATTTTCTGCATCCAGAAAGGCCCGTACAGGACCTGAAACATGCGGACCTGCTGAAATGTAGGATTTCGCAGGGATCGAATGAAGGGTAGAGCCACGGGTCGTAATACATCTGAAATGTAACGTCCAGCGTTCAAAGTGCCGTCAATGCGAACAAGAGACGTGTAACCAATGGCACCCCATTCCATCACACCGGGTGATACGCCAGTAAGGCGATGACGAATACACGCTTCCAATGTGCGTTCACCGCGATGTCGCCAAACACGGATGCGACCATCATGATGCTGTACACAGAACCTGAATTCATCCGAAAAAATGACGTTTTGCCATTCGTGCACCGAGGTTCATCGTTGAGTACGCCATCGCAGGCGCTCCTGTCTGTGATGCAGCGTCAAGGGTAACCGCAACCACGGTCTCCGAGCTTTTAGTCCATGCTGCTGCAAACGTTGTCGAACTGTTTGTGCAGATGGTTGTTGTCTTGCAAACGTCCCCATCTGTTGACTGAGGGATCGTGACGTGGCTGCACGATCCGTTACACCCATGCGGATAAGATGTCTGTCATCTCGACTGCTAGTGATACGAGGCCGTTGGGATCCAGCACGGCGTTCTGTATTACCCTCCTGAACCCACCGATTCCATATTCTGCTAACAGTCATTGGATCTCGACCAACGCGAGCAGCAATGTGGCGATACGATGAACCGCAATCGCGATAGGCTACAATCCGACCATTATCAAAGTCGGAAACGTGATGGTACGCATTTCTACTCCTTACACGAGGCATCACAACAACGTTCCACCAGGCAACGCCGGTCAACGGCTGTTTGTGTATGAGAAGTCGGTTGGAAACTTTCCTCATGTCAGCTCGTTGTAGGTGTCGCCACCGGCGCCAACCTTGTGTGAATGCTCTGAAAAGCTAATCATTTACATATCACAGCATCTTCTTCCTGTCGGTTAAATTTCGCGTCTGTAGCACGTCATCTTCGTGGTGCAGCAATTTTAATGGGCAGTAGTGTATAAGCAACGACATGTAGACAAGGGATTAGTGTGACATTCGTGTCATTCGACGTGCGTGCTGTAAATGTCGGAAAGTGATTTATGGCTGCGTTATTATCACAAGCGTCGAAACAGGTCCAATGTGCTATTATTCTTTTATTGGTCGCCGAATGACGAACACCGGTAGAAATCCATCGGAGATTGAAGAATGTGTGTGGGGCAGCATGTCTCTCGGAAACCTCCGCTGTGGAATGGTGTGTCCTGGAAAACTGTGACAAGGGGTACTGCTGCTTCATGATGACGCGCGTCCTCGTATCGAAACTTTCGTAACGTAGAAGCTGCGCCAGTTCAAGTGGAAGACACTTGAGCACCCGCCCTACAGCCTTCATCTCTCCTCATGCGATTATCATGGCTTCGGTCCCTTAAAAAAACATTTTGAAGGGTCGATATTTCCTGTTGGACGAGAATGTGTAGCACGCGGTTACCGACTTCTTCATGCAGCAGGATACGGTGTTTTACCAAATGTGTATCTTGAATCTGGTGCGTCGGTGGGATGACTGCCTCAATGCTCATGGCGATTTTGTCTGATTCGCATAGCGAGTCCGGACCGTGCGGTCTTCGAACGGACATTTCTCTATGAGAACGGAGAAGTTCTGAACCACGCCCAATCGAGAAGACTACGTTGTTTCTCAAGGAACACATGCGCCTGAATCGGGCTGCAGATTCATCCTGCTATAACCACACATTATTAATAATTCCGCTGGCTTCGATCTGAAGTATTAAACATGTTTGCAACATGAAAAAATTAGAATTTTTGTCAACCCACCTATTTTATAATGTGTTAAGCGGTAGCTAAATGAGAGACTGTCCCGTATCACAACATGAGGTGGATTCGTGTCTAATTCTTGCACAAATAGGCATTTTCCCTTAGGCCAGAAAGCCTTGTTTGTTCTGTACGATATATCATCAGAAGAGAGGACCCTTCAGCAAGACACGACATTCGGAAATTGTACCAACAAATCACAGCCTGCTGCATCTAGCTGTTCCCTGTCACTGTCAGATAATTCATAAACACAACTCTTAATCTTCTCATTTCCAAATATTTTTTAATATCGTCATGCATTGTTGAGCCAGTACTTGAAGTTCAGCTGCTGCTTTGCGAATGGATATCACTGGAGACTGATCAACTGACTGACGGACGGCTGCAGACGTTTTCTTGCTTTTACTACGCAGCCTATATTTTATACTGCATGAAACAAAAGGCGCCGTGTCACTGATTGAAATCCCTCCCGCCGGAGGTTCTAATCCTCCCTTGAGCGTGGGTGTGCGTGTTGTTCTTAGCACAAGTTAGTTTCAGTGAATTTAAGTAGTGTGTAAGTATAGGGACCGATGACTCCAGCAGTTTGGTCCCTTAGGAATACACACACATTCGAACATTTGAACACATGCCACTAATCGCTCTCCATTAGTCACGGCTTCACAAATTAAACAACACAAATCTGCAAAAATGCAGTACCGAGATTATGTTTCAGAAATTTTACAGTTCAAATTCCAATGGGTAAAAGGGATTGACAGAGAACTTACATGTGTTGTTCCCGCTGAGTCGGTTGGGCATTCGTTCATTTTCGATTTGCTGTAATTTTATAACTGAGTCTAAAACCATTCCCATGTTTTCCTTAATCTAATGTAAGGTGAAAGGAAAGTAGTATACAGTGTCTGTCTGTGAACAGTTTAAACTATGTTGTGTTCGTTATCCGGTATTGTGTGCAATGTTTTGATACGGATGTGTGTCACAAGTCCGTCTTTTGTCTACGTCGTTTTGAAAAATTACCAAAAAACAGGCACAGATTGGATGGTCTAAACGATCAACTCTCTGTTATCTGGCACATCGATTCAATCTGTTCCTGGCTCTCCTACATGTTTCGAAAGCCACTGCGCTGCGCGACCTATTACACACAAGCTTCATTTCCACCTCCCGTAAATCTCGCACAAGCTGAAGACATCCATCTGTTGATATCTAAATGCCATTCTACTGTAGACAGTCACAACAAATAGTTTTCATTTCACCGTTACGCCTTGAAATGAGTCTCATCGCATACGCTGAAAGCGAATAATTGGGTTTCTTTGCTATTACTGATGACGGGATGTGTAAGTTGTGGGAGCATTCTGCCCGGCTCGACAGTTTTGTTCGCAATGATGTTTATAGTCCAGTCAACGAAAGAAAATCAGGGGAAAATTTCGTGCAGTCATAAATTCTTCTGCAGTGGTAGGAGATAATACTGTGAACAACACATTAAAAAACTCCGATTATTGGTACGTGTGTGTGTGTGTTGCGGAGGGAGGGGGGGGGGGGTGCCATTTATAGGCCACTGTTTTACGTTTCTCAAGAACAAATCAACAACCTAGTTTTCTATTGAAAATGTTTCCTGTATCAAATTGAACTACATTGCATTTCCTACAGAAAAGGTTGCAGAGAGTATGAAAGATGCACGTGATCAAAAATAGTATTTTAATGATATAAAATGAATGTTTATCGTTAACTGGAGATCAAAAATATTAAACGTATGGTAGAAGTGGTAAATAGTGTGCAAGGGCGGTGTGACAGGATCAGTAGGAGAGGTGAAAAGTAGACGTGTGAGGGAAGGCACGTCATCAGTTTGCGGTCATGCACTTCGTAGGTCTGCCAACTGAAGAATGGACAGACGAATCCTCTCTCTCTCTCTCTCTCTCTCTTCATCACTACGTCACAAGGAACAACCACAGTTGTAGAATTATGCAACATGTTTTATGCTCAAGAATTATGACGTTTTTGGAAAATGAACATCTCCTCTATAAGAATCAACATGGATTCCTCAAACAGAGATCCTGCGAAACTCAGCTCGCTCTGTTCCTCCATGAGATCCACAGCGCAGTGGACAACGGCGTTCAGGTTGGTGTCGTGTTCCTTGACTTCAGTAACGCATTTGACACCGACCCGCATCGCCGTTTAATGGAAAAAAATAGGAGCTTACGGAGTATCGGAGCAGACTTGAGATTGGATTCAAGACTTTCTTGCATATAGAATACAACACGTCGCTTTTAACGGAACTAAATCGACAGATGTAAAGGTAATATCCGGAATGCCACAGGGAAGTGTGATAGGACCGTTGCTGTGTACAATATATACAGGGTGAGTCACCTAACGTTACCACTGGATATATTTCGTAAACCACATCAAATATTGACGAACCGAATCCACAGACCGAACGTGAGGAGAGGGGCTAGTGTAATTGGTTAATACAAACCATAAAAAAAAATGCACGGAAGTATGTTTTTTAACACAATCCTACGTTTTTTTAAATGGAACCACGTTAGTTTTGTTAGCACATCTTAACATATAAACAAATACGTAATCAGTGCCGTTTGTTGCATTGTAAAATGTTAATTACATCCGGAGATATTGTAACCTAAATTTGACACTTGAAACCTCCGACGATCAGTTGCGTGTTGTAACAAACACGGGCCACGGTCTGCGAGCGGCATCTGCAGGGACATGTTTACGATGACGACCGTGTTTACGAGTGTGGCTGTAGTGCACTGTTGTGGTTTGGTCTAGCTGTCGCAGTGTCCGCATGTAGCGCTTGCTGCTATTGTTATTCTGCATTCGTCTCCGCACGCAGACCAATTGTAGTACACCGTGTTATCAGACGTCTGTGATAGTGTAGTGTTGTAGGAACTGTGACCATGGTGTATTCGAACTCTGAAAAGGCGGAGATGATACTCATCTAGCCGGCCGCGGTGGTCTAGCGGTTCTAGGCGCGCAGTCCGGAACCGCTCGGCTGCTACGGTCGCAGGTTCGAATCCTGCCTCGGGCATGGATGTGTGTGATGTTCTTAGGTTAGGTTTAAGTAGTTCTAAGTTCTAGGGGACTGATGACCACAGATGTTAAGTCCCATAGTGCTCAGAGCCATACTCATCTATGACGAGTGTAGACGAAATGCAGCTGAAGTCTGCAGGGTGTATGCAGAACGGTACCCGGACAGAGAGCATCCAACGTGCCGCACATTGCAAAACATCTACCGCCAACTGTATGCAACAGGTATGGTCGTAGCACGCAAACGGGTCCGTAACAGGCCCGTCACAGGAGAAGCGGGTGCAGTTGGTGTGTTAGCTGCTGTTGCCATGAACCCACACATGAGTACACGGGACATTGCGAGAGCCGGTGGACTGAGTCAAAGTAGTGTCATGCGCATACTGCATCGTCACCGCTTTCACCCGTTTCATGTGTCGCTACATCAGCAATTACATGGTGATGACTTTAATCATCGAGTGCAATTCTGTCAATGGGCATTAACAGAGAATGCGTTGTGGTTCTCATCTATTGGCCTGACATGTCGGGACACACTCTATTCCACTCCGTAATTGAAAACGGAAACCACGTGTGTACGTGTACCTCACCCCTCATGGTAATGTACATGTGCGTCAGTGAAAAAGACCAATAAAAAGGTGTTAGCATGTGGACGTAATGTGCTGTTCCAGTCTATTCTGTACCTAAGGTCCATCACTGTTCCCTTTGGATCCCTACGTAATTCGGTGCTCTCCGATACACACGATCGAACAGCGGAGGAGTGGTACTCAAGCGTTAACTTTAGGTTACAATATCTCCGGATGTAATTAACATTTTATAATGCAACAAACAGCACTGATTACGTATTTGTTTATATGCTCAGATGTGCTAACAAAACTAACGGGGTTCCATTTAAAAAAACGTAGGTTTGTGTTAAAAAACATACTTCCGTGCATTTTTTTATGGTTTGTATTAACCAATTACACTAGCCCCTCTCCTCACGTTCGGTCTGTGGAATCGATTCGTCAGTATTTGATGTGGTTTACGAAATACATCCAGCGGTAATGTTAGGTGACTCACCCTGTATAAATGATCTAGTAGAAAGCGTCGGATGCTCTTTAAGGCTATTCGCAGATGATGCAGTCCTCTATACAAAAGTATCAACGGCAGAAGACAAGAAGAATTTGCAGAAAGACCTGCAAAAAATTGACGAATGGTGCAGGCTCTGGCAGTTGAACCTGAGCGTAAATAAACAGCTCGAGACAACGTCTGCCGTAAAATATTTAAGTGTAACTCTCCAGAGCGACTTTAAGTGGATTGACCACATAAAACAGATAGTGGGAAAAGCAAACACCAGACTCAGATTCGTCGGAAGAATCTTACGGAAATGTAACTCATCCACGGAAGAAGTGGCTTATAAGGCGCTTGTTCGCCCGATTCTTGATTATTGTTCATCTATCTGGGATCCCTACCAGGTAGGAATGATAGATGGGATGGAAAAGATCCAACGAAGATTGGCGCGTTTCGTCACGGGATCGTTTAACGGGCCAGAGAGCGTTACGGATATGATAAACAAACTCCACCGGCAGGCGTTAGGAGAGAGGCGTTGTGCATCACGGAGAGATTTACTATTGAAATTTCGGGACAGCACTTTTCAGGAAGAGTCGGACAATATATTAATTTCCCCCGCATGCATCTCGCGTATTGGCCACGAGGAGAAAATACAATAAATTGAAGCCAATACAGGGAATTACCGACCATCATTCTTCCCACGTACTATTCGCGAGTGGAACACAGTTGGAGGAATCGGATAATGTTACCGGAAGAACCCTCCACCACACACCATTAGTTGGCTTGCGGAGTATGATGTAGATGTAGACGTGGATGTATATGTAGCGTTTCACAAAGTCATAATGACCCGTCAACGTCGGGACTTATGAATCACTCGTAACGCAATGAGCAGGCGTGTCCAGCGGCTGTTTATTTTCCCAAAAGTGCGTTAACACTATATGGAATACAGATTTGAGTTACTAATAATAATAAACGCATCTGAAAGGTAACCTCCTCCACCACGGGCGTTGCTCGATTTTCAGTTTTCAGACTGACTACCTGCCCAGCAGCATTTCCTGTCCCGTTGTCTAATGCAAGTAGACAAAATAACTTCAATGAGTTCGTGTTTGTGTAGTAGTGTTATTTTCAATTTAGACTTATTTGAAAATGCTAAGTGAGATTTTACGTGAAATACGTTGCCATAAACAATCTCTAAGAAGTGTGTAATTTGTGTGATACTGTCAGTGACCTATATAGTACAACAAACAAAATACCATTAAAACAATATTACACTATTTTTGATAATATTCACGGAAATTATTAGTCCTAGAGGAAAAGTAAGTAGGGTCTATTTATAGGAAATTTAATTTACTTTAAATTGGTACGGGAAACATTTTCACCAGCAACTGCGGTTTTCGAGCTGTTCATGAGGAATATACATAGTGACCTATAGATTTCCCCTCATCCCCAAGCTCATTGCACAAAAATTTGCACCTAAACACAATTTTTCTCCCATTCGACCTTTTTTCGTCTTCATTGCTTGGGCTATTAGTGTAGTTTACTTTATTGCTTGTTTCATAGACTATATATTGATAATGCGTTACGACTTGCATAAACATTACAAGATATCTAACATGAGCACTGTTTAAGAAATAAGGATTATATCTAACTATTGTTGGATGTGAGGTCCGCCAGTTATGCATGACACCATTTTTCTCAGTACCCAAACATGTTTCGGCACCACTGTACTATCATCAGTGTGTTTTCATTTTTATTTATTCTGCAATGTGAACATTTTGTTAAATGATTATAAAATTATGTGCATTTTTAGTTCAAACAATAGATCGTTTCTTTTTGTAAATACCTTTACATTTGGTGTGCATGAATTTTCTGGATCACTTGTGTGTTAATTACTACAGGTAGCTTGACATCTGCAACCAAACGACGTAGATGAGAAAATTTTTTGCTGGGAGTTAACCTATCTTCTAGATTGTAATTCAGTTTTTCGTGATGTTTTTGCACCTATATTCGTTTTTACTTACGTTTTCACGTGGCAGGTACTTCCATTCTCCGCATAATGCTGAGATGTTGTGATGAACACATAACTATAACAAGTATTTTTCACAAATAACGTAGTAAAACACTTTTCACTTCACCAGAACACAGTGTGATTGTGGTTTGTTATGTGTCCCAACCCAGATAGTGTTCATTTGTTCACCAGAGAGTTCGGCGCCAATTTTGAATTTTGTTTGCATTTTATCTTTGTGTGTGTGTGTGTGTGTGTGTGTGTGTGTGTGTGTGTGTGTGTGTGTGCGCGCTTGCATGTCCGTGTGTGTGTTTCCGGTGCGCTTTTGATTTTTATATTTTATTCCTTTTATGTGTAAATGGTGCGTCTTTGCAGATTTTAGTTTATTTTTCCTGTGTGTGTGTGTGTGTGTGTGTGTGTGTGTGTGTGTGTGTGTGTGTGTGTGTAGCCTTTATCCGATTGTGCTGTTTTTATTTGTAAAGTTCCTTTAATGTGTTAAATAGTATGCCCTTGCAGAGTGTAGTGTATTCGTTTTAGACCTGTTTTTCTTCTGCTATTGCCTTCTGCATATGGAAGTTTTCCTCAATGTTAAGTTTGCTGTGTTAGGCTGTGGCTGAGTTTTAGTACCCTTGGGTCTGTTTCTATTGTGGTTGGGTGGTGACTGATGGCTACAATGTGGTCAGCAAATGTGCTATGGGAGCTGTTGCTTTTTAAAGCTCTGAGATGTTCTGAATACCTTGTTTTGAAGTTTCTGCATGTTTGTGCTATGTACACTGACTGGCAAGTGCTGCATGGAATATATGAACTCACATTTTTATATATTACATCTGCTGTACGCTAGCTGACAAAAAGGCGAAGCACCCAGAAGGGGAAGAGGAAAGTCTATGGCACTTCACATCTTGAGAGGACATGTGATCTTATTTCAAAGTTTACTGATGCAAGATCTGGTTTGGATGCATGCACTGATACAGTCTGGATTGGTCTCATAAATGTGTTGTATCCACTCCTCGGCCAAGCTGGCCGACAACTGTTGTATCTGGCGCTGAGGCAGTTCTGTTGGGGATAGATCTGGAAGTCTTCATGTACACAAGTGTACCTCATCACACAGGCAGTTCATAGAGACACGTGTCACGCTTGAACGAGTATTGTCCTGCTGAAAAACGGCAACACGACGGTGTCGCATAAGAGATAACACGTGAGGTCGCAGGATATCCGTGACGTACTGTGGTGCTGTCAGAGTTGTTTTCAATCACTAACAGTCGCTTACTGAAGTGATACCGGATGGTTACCCACTCTATGACGCAAAGAGTACATAGCTGTGCCTCTCCAGAAGATTGGGAGAATGGGCTCGCTCTCGAGGTCGCAGTCGTACTCGCCGACGATGGTCACCGTGGGAAGTGCACAACCACGATTCGTCGCTGAACACCATGCGATGCCATTCATCAGTAGCCCATGCTTCCCCGTCACGACATCACTCCAAACACAACCACTTGTGTTGTGATGTTAACGGCAGGCCACGCATGGAACTGTATTTCCTTAGGCCGGCTGCTGCCAGTCTCCGATCAATGATGCGGGATGGCACAGAAAGTTGCAGGGAGCCCACTACTTCTTCTTGGATGGCAGGCGCGGAGGTGACGGAATTACGATGTTCTTGATGCACAACACGGCAGTCCTTCCTTGTGGTGATCAGACGTGGTCGACAGAATCCTTGACGGTGGACATGACTGCCAACCTGTTCCCGTGCTTTCCAACATCGGGCTGCTGTCGCATCCAAATGCCTCACAAATCTGGATAGTGCGTGACCGACCAGCTGGCCAAATGGGGACCCAGTATGAGGCGCCTTTACAATTGTGTCTGGTGCTGATAACGCTGTCTCACCTGTGCATTTGGCATCTCCGCGTCCTTCACAGTAACCACTGAACATCTGACGCAATTCACGCTACATATATACGCTACCAGTTCTCGTAACACTAAACACGAACGACAGTAATGCACTCTGGTGGACGGTCTATCAGTAACATATAATCATTTACATATCCGCAGATGGTGTTTACGTGTACGAAGTTACAATGGCATCGACCATGTCTTTTGGGTGCTTTACTTGATTTTTCAGGCAGTGTGCATCTCAGTAACACCACCTTAAATTCAACTTGCAGACTGGACTCCCATTCGGGAAGACGATGGTTAAATCCTGCATGCGGCCATCCTGATTAAGGTTTTCCGTGATTTCCCTCAAACGCTTCAGGCAACTGCCGGGATGGTTCCTTTTAAAGGGCACGGCCAACTTCCTTCCCGATCCTTCCCTAATCCGATGAGACCGATTACCTCGCCGTTTCGTCTCTTCCACCAGATCAACCCAATTCAACTTGCAGACTCTTTTATAAACTTTTCATACAGTTAAGATGCAGTTTAAAATTATATGTTAAAGAATGCAAGATTTTGTGTGCATCTGCTACTCTAGACGCCATTTTACCTTCCAATAGTACTGTTGAATTTTACGGGGGACATTTGACCTGTTTTAAACTGTTCACTTTTACTGGCCTAACTAGTTAACAGTATGGTGAGTCGTGAGGACATGTGCAATCAAATTCTGTTCTGGAACAATGGTAAAGGATAAGCGCAAGTTCCTACCTCTGTCCTCAATATCCCATTTTAATGTCCTAGTAGAGAAGATGCTGACTTACGAGCAGAACGTATCTCTTGCTATGGTGTTCGCAAAGGGTGAATTTTTAATTAAACTTGAACCTCCTTTCCGTATTCAGGTATAAGGATTATGACCATCCGAGATTAATGATAGCCATAGATGGTGTGGTCATTTTAAAATCAGTGGCTATCTTTCATCATCGAATGTTGTATCTATGACTCAGTCTTGCATGCAGAGATTTAAGGAATCTCTTAAGATGGATAGCCTTGCATTAGCATTTCCTGTCGTGTCTTTATGGAGATTTTGAATGAAATATTTGCTACCGTGTGCTCTATAGTTTACAGTTGTTACAAACTCGAAAGCCTACAAGACGACACATTTTGCTCGTTCAGTTACTAAATGAAATATTGGTAAATCAAGGCGACTTTATCGAGACCTCTTCAGTGTTTAAACAACATTTCAATTCGGCTAAAAGCTGAGCATTCATAACGTGCGCTATCTGTTGGTCATCCGAAAGAGATATTGGTTGCGAATAAAACCACCAAAATTGAAAGTTTTTGATGCTAATATTCAGAGGGAAAATTTATGGCCCATTCTTTTTTGCTGCAGCAGGTGCGATTGAAACTACATTTGTTTACATGTTACATCTATGACTTCTGCTCATCCGCCACGTGAAACAGGGTGTTATTTAGTAATGTGATGGTGTGACTCCCCACAGGCACAACTCTGTACTAGATTCCCTAAATGACTTAGTTCCACCATGGTTTGTTTGCCATGGGCTGGGTGGCAAGTCTTGTCGTATCCTCCACCCTCATCCGACTTAACGCCATGCTTTTTTGTCCTTTGTGGGTTGATAAAGTATCGTATGTATGTGCTAAGCTACCCAACATGAGAAGAAGCAGCAAATTTCCCCAGACACACTAATCAAGTAACGTTAAAAATTTGCCTTTAGACTAGACGCTTCGTAGATTAACTACTTAATTGCATCTTATCACACGATTGATATATGTGACGTTAAAAGAAAAAGAAATTACGGGCAAGATGGTATTACCACATCGTGATTACTGGAAGCAAATACAAATCTTTTAGAATAACGAGGAAAACTTAAATAATTGTATGAATACACCAGTTTATAATGAAGTGATATTGCGATTTAATCTTCTAGTAGTTCGATGACTTCCGCAACGCAGAGATCAAGCAATACTTTTCAGAAATGAGCACTTGTAAGGAAAATTGTTTGGTAGACTTTTCATTGCATTTATCGTTTGCCAATTTGTTCAAATTTAATAAATATTACATAGCTTTAAAGCCCCAATATAATTTTTAAATACCTAGAGTCCTCTGAAGTTTTCTCTCAGGACTGCTACTTTAATCGCAGAAAGTTCACTCTGCCCATTTCTTATCTTTCCTGTCTCATATCCTCTTGCGCTATCCCTGCTCAGCTAGAAGACAAATAATCGTATTTAATAACAAATCTGATTTCCTTAGAAATTCTGTAGCTAAACTAATGAGCTTGATACAGTACCTTATAATTAGTTTGATTTTCTATGTAAATTATGCTGTTTATCATGTAGTACAACGATTCAGTACTCAAAAGTACGAAATACAGCGCCGTCCTTCAGCCTTGAATGACTGTTAATGGATTCTTTCGTCGCTCCTTTGTAGAATGATTTCATATTTATATCGGAAAAAGAAATCGTTGGATGTTAGAGTTCTGCTTCTTGTACTTTCTCCCTTTAATACTAAATCTAGGCTTTTTAATACCATAGTCCTAAAACATTTGTATTTAACATAGCATGTATTCATTTTCTAGTTCTTTGGTACCATTCCTTCTGTAAACTGTAATTTAAACTCATGTATATTTTGCATCATCCTGCATAATATACGCTGATGAGACAAAACATTATGATCAGTGTCCACCGCGAGAACGTATGCCTCCTAATAGTCTTCTGGGCACGTGATGCGGTAAGGAAAGTACATAGACGCAGCAGATGCGAATGGGGCAGCATTATAGCGACGATACGGGCCGCAAACGGGGAAATAGTTTGTCGTAAGTGATTTTGACAAAGGGCAGATTGTTGCGGCCTGGTGCCTGGGAGCGAGCATCTCGAAAAAGGCGAAGCTAGTCGGTTGTTCCCGTGCTACTGTCGTGAGCTTCTGAGGAATGTGGTTGAAGGACGGTGTGTTGGACATCAGCACCTAATCACAGGACGTGGAGGTCGAGTCTTTCTTGCCCTGTAATGCAGGATAGTGGGCAATCTGTGGCAAATCTGACGACACGATGCTGGTTCAGCCACAAATGTTTCGGAGCACACCGTTCGGCCCACGCTGTTGAACACAGGTTTCCGCAGCACTCGAATCTTACGTGCTCCCATGAAGATCCAACTGCAGGGGGAACAGGATCATCGGCATTGGATAAAGGATCAATGAGACGCGTTGCCTGGTCGGAACAATCACGTTTGTTGTCACAGCAGTTCCACGGTGGTGTCCGGATACGCTGCCATCGAGGCAAATGATTGCTCGAAATACACATCGTGCCAGACTTGTGCTATGGGGAACGTTCACCTTTGGTTCCATAGAACCCGTGGTATTGATCGAAGTTACTATGACAGTTATGGACTACGAGACCATTATTGCGGACCATGTGCATCTCTTCATGTTTGACGTCTTTCCCGAGGACGATGACACCCTCCAGCACGATAACTGTACTTGTCACAAGGCCACAATGGTACTACAATGGATTGAGTAGCATGATAGTAAACTTGTGTCGATGTCTTAACCACCAGATTAACCTGATTTTATTCGGATGAAATATAGGGGACAGTTCTCGAAGTTGGACCGTTGCCTAAGTTGGACCACTTTAGTATTTCGCTATGTATGCGTAACTTAAACCTTCAAGTTGGCTCTGCTGGTTAGAAATGTTTTCAGGGTCGCTTGGCCCAGCAGTCAGTCGACTGGAGTCATTGAAACAAGAGTAGCTGCCATTGTATTACTCTCTTCGTGTAACACGCCCGGGAGTACAAATGGGGGTGGGGGACCCTCAAACTGGTTTCACTTCTGCTTTTCTAGACCGTGCGCCCTGTCCACACAACGTACCAGATAATCCCGTGACGGTCGTACTGTTCTGATCCACACTGCTGCTGGTTTGCCTCAAATTATCTATCTAAAATACGCAAGCGGATTTAGGGGAGCCACTCAACATTAAAACACAACACTGTCTTACGTTTGGTATGAACAACTATATTCTGACACGATAAAAGAAAAACGCAGATTGCACTGTTTACATTCTAAGTCGTAAATGTTTACCCCAATTAACAATCTTGGTAATTATCTGTCCACAATACAACTCAGACGAGCGTACGCGTAACCGACACGACGCGGGTGATTCTTGATGATGCGGAAGCCGAATGATCGAACGAAAGTTCTTACGCTCGTCACGCATACAGATATCTGGTAATAGTCCTCCTTGACACTAGTAATGATATAACACTGTTCGTAAAGTTAATTTTTCAGTTCTCAGTTCTCACTTGTACGAGCGTGTGCGTAACCGTCGCGGCGCGGCTGATTGTTGATAATGCGGAAACGCGATGATCGAACGCACGTCTTCACGCTCGCTACAAGACACTGGCACTTGACTGCACTCTTTTATGGTAACTAATTTCTACTGATTCACATCAGTTCATTCTGGGAGACCGAACACGGGGCGGATGATTGATACAGTACGGTACGACACGCAACGAGAGGATACACAAATCCGTTATCAGCAGCACTGCTCATTTTTAAATTACTCCTTGACGCACTTTCCTCTGAATCATATACTTGTTTTATCACTTTACTGTAATAGCACTTGTAGCAACACTTCAACTTCCATACTATCAATGCCTCTCACATCAGAGCTACACACTACACAACATAAGAGTTCCCTATCCCGCGCTCGACTCTGCCGACGCGGCTGCCCGCATAGATACTCCACAACTAAACCAGCGATATGACAATACGCTTACATTCGTTTTCCTTATAAGTGTTGTGCTACGAATCATAAGCTTCCGTATACACTATGAGTAGCTGTCATTCTTTAGTTAATAACTAAGACATAGCAAAACTACAATTTAACTTTGTGTGTCCTGTAACATTATCTTTTCTTATATGGCGTCCAGTTTCCGAAGTCGGACCACTGCTCGTTTCCTAATTTAGGCCGGTCAGTTTTAGGAGACACTCATAAAGATTTATATTTAAATGCATTTTTACAATAAGGAGTAGGCAGGAGTAATGTTTTTAGGCTTTGAAGATGAAAAAAGGGGAATGTACAGGAAAATAGACAAAAGATGAGCTGACGGTTGCCGTGGGAGCATGGGGCTATGGACTTCATCAGTGTGATCTTGTCTGTGGAGTACCCAAAGTTGCAATAAAGAGACACGCTGACAGCAAAAATACATTATCGACTGAAGTTGAGTCACTCGGAAGTCAATCAACTTTTACGGCTGAGACGGAAAAATTTCTAGAACACCACCTCCTCTTATTCAAAGAGAGGTTTTTCGGATTTACCATCCAAGATGCTCGCAAACTTGCATTCGACATGAGTTTCCTCATTGTTTCAACAGAGGGAAGAAAATGGAGGAGAAAAAGTGGTTATATGCTCTCATGAGACAAAATACATAGCTTTCCCACCACCAGTCAGAAGGAATTAGTGGTCACAGTCAGTTGGTTCAATAGGGAGAATGTGAGTCAATTCTTCGATCTCTTTGAGAAAACTGTCGATGAACATAAAATTATTGCTAAGACTATATTCAATATCGATGCATCTGGATTTACAATACTTCAAAAAGACTATAAAATGTCATAGCAAAAAAGGCAAGCAGCAAGTGAGATCCAACACAAGCGGGGAGCGAGGGGTTAACATCGCAGTTGTTTGTGCTGTCAATGCAGCTGGACATTTTGTTCCATCTATGATTATTTTTAAGTGTAAGAGGAGACAGGGAGAACCTGGAATTGGTACCCCAACTGAAGCGGAGTTGACATCTCAACCACTGGCTACGAAAATTCTGAGGTGTTTCTATCGTTGCTCAAACACTTCAAAAATCGTGTGAACTGTAGCAAGGACTCACGTGTGTCCCAGATACTTGATGGTCATACAACAGACAGTAGAAATCTAGTGGCTGTCGAGTACGCCCATAATAATGGTATTAATCGTGTTGAATTTATCTGTCCTCACAGCCCATAGATTGCCACCTTTTGATGTTTCGTTTTTAGCTCATCTTCAAACCCATTTCATTCAACCCGAGGACAAATGATTGCGTGGGAACATTGATACAACTATAAAACAGTTTCAAATATAGGCACTGTTGAACGAAGTCTATGGCTGAGCAACAACAGCTGGAACAGCAGGATTTTGGCCTGTGAACAGGAATGCGTTTTCAGATCATCATTTTTCACCAGAAGATTGCTTGAAAGTTGCTGATAATATACTAGAGAAGCCTACTTTTGCAAACAATGTCAGGGAGGAGTCTTCTTCAGAAGACATTTCAAACACCACCCTTATGTGACATGAAAACGAGAAAAATAGTAGTTTTAGATCAATGTGTGCGTTGTGTGGAAATTAGAATCCATGTAATGTTTGTACCGAAAAGTGTCCCACGTACAGTGACCACTACTTACTCTGTGATCTTATATCCAGACATAACTTCGTTTCGTTATAATGTTTTAAAACGCTACTATAAGGCAAGTTACTAACTGGATGCAACGTATTTGACAAATAATATTAATTATTAACACTCTGGTATTTTCTGCGTAATTTTACCATTAGAGAGTCTTTACAGTTGTAAATATCGCTAGTTTTCAAAATTTGGTACAGTAATCTCTAATTTTGTTTCTTCATACTAGTGCGTTTGTAGACACTACTTAGTTGTTACCGAACGAAGACGTAATAAGGTGAAAACCTTTTTGGAATAAACTGCTGAGGAAAGAAATCAAAATTTGTTTGTTTTTCATCTTTAAACTAGAATTCTTGATACCACAGTCGTTATTTAGCGGTCGGACAACGAGTAAATAGATGTTTTTGTCCAAATGATATCATTAAAATACATAAAAATGTTTGAGAGGTTATTAATGAATTTTAATTTTACACAGGCATCGTCGATGGCGATTCTCACTGACAAGCGCATTTCAAATAGTGTTCTGTTTACCGTAATTGCACGGAGTATTTTAAAAATGTTGGGTCTCTGGCAGTTTTTATTTACGTAAATATTTCTTTACCTCATTTGTAAACCATATTCAAGGAACTAATCGGTTCGAGACCTGTTGCGTACACAAGCAGCACTACAGTCGTAGTGAAATGTAACCAGGATGACTTATGTCCAACCTGTTTCTCTATATATTACAGGCGGGCATTGAAACATCTTACCTGACAAATGATTCAGAGACTTGGCGTACTTCCAGGAAATACCCGTTATTTCTAGATGTTGTATTTGTGAAACATGAAGTTGACGGCATACGTACCTCATTATCCTTTTGCAGGTCAGTTCCTCGTATAGAGAGATTTCCGCTTTCATTCACTACGAATAAATCTTTTAGCAATGCTGCTAGATTGCTTTTTACAGATGCTTTTCTAATACTGTCTTCTACGTTTTGTTGAATTTAAAATTTAATGTAGCCTTTCTTTTCGATGAGGGTAAATGTAGTCGAGAGACGGATCCCGCAAAACAAGAGAAGCTACTTTGATTCGCAACATTTCACGTGTGGACACGTTCCTAGTCGCACGATCCTCCCTTTTCTAGTAGTACGACCTTCCCTTATAAACATTCATGAGAACAGTGCTGGGATAAGGTTCTTGGGAATTCATACAGGTAATTTGTCACACACTTAAATATGATGTTGTCAAGCCTCTTCACAAGGAAGGAGGTGAAACAATATCAAAGAACCACTTGCCCGTTCTATGGTTTCCACCAGTTTTAAAAATTTTTGCGAAGATCGTGTGTAAAATATTATAAAAATTCTACTAAAGATAATCTTGTTCACAGAGTAACAACTTGAATTTTGAAAGCTGACAGAACCACTGACCCATCCTATTGTTTCCAGTAATTTAAAAACGATTTATAAGAGTCATGTACAACACGAAATTAAAAAGGAAAAGAAAAAAACGTTACAACAGAAGAAAAAATTTGCCTCTCAGTAACAGTTTGGATTTTGTAAATTATTACTAACTGAACATTCTGCATTTATTTTGACAGTTAATATAGCAGAACCCGCAAATTAGAAATCATTATCAACGGGAATATTTAGGACTCAGTTAAGACTGTTTACTGTGAGAAACACAGTACGTCTACATGAAAATGAAAATATTATCCAATAATCGACAATGTAAATATGTATATGTATGGTTTTTGTACTGACCGTACGATAAAAAGCAGAAGCTATTAGTTTAATGTTCAGCACAAGACAACTAAGGGACTGAATTTTAAGCAATCAGATAATATGGAACACATTGTAATATACGTTTATGATATTTCAATTTCACATCAGAATATGATATTTTTTTCTTTTTACAGAGAATATAAGTATGCCAATAAAGAAAGAAAAGCAGTTGTCTTACTGAAAGGGTAAAACGTGAAATATTTGAAAATATTAACATGTGGTGCCACGGCAAAACAGTTATGATTAAATTTCGACTAGGTTCAATATACAGGAGGGCATAAGTAGGTGTACAGTAGGTATACTATATCGTTATCTGTTGTTATACCATTTTTCTATTCTTTTCAGATATTCCGATAGTCATGGATTGTAATTTAAGCCAAGACCAACGGAAGTGGATAGTTAAACAATACTGTGTAAGACATAGAATACTGAACAGGTTCGACAGAAACGGGCAGAATAATTCAATACACCACCACCAAGCATGCTACCAATTTTCAAAGTGCGCGACAAATTTCATCGAAATAGCTCTATCTGTAATGCGCCAAAGAGTGGTCGACCAGTCGAGTATTACCACCCATGAAAATGAAATGGTGCGCAGGCATTTTATTCAAAGCCCAAGAAATCCAAAAGGACAGCCTGTGTTGAGCTGAAAATTCCCTGTAGGGTCTTGAGCCACCTAATGAAATGTTTATGTTTGCAAGAATATCGGTCAAGATTACTTCATGGATTACTAGAGGATAATACAGATTGCCATTTAGAGTTGTGCGAGATTCTTTCATTGAAGCATGAATCAACCTGGGGTCACAGTCTGGGCGTATCTTTCAGGTCAATGGATCACTGGGCCTGATTTTCCATTCAACTATTACCCACGACGCCTATGGTAATATGTCGCGGGATACTGGTATTCCACAATCACGTCTGCACCAGGATAATGGAGAGTTCTTCTTCCAGCAAGACGGAGCCCCTTCCCACTATGCTTTAACACTGCTAGGTTTTTTTGACAACGAATAATCCTACAGTTGGACAGGCCGACGAGAACCAACTGAATGGCCACCACGATCACCGCACCTTACTCCAATGGCCTTTCTCTTTTGCGGTGTATCAAAGATAAATACTTCGCAAGAAGACGACGCACTGTTGATGACATGTGTTAATTCATAAGAGAAGCATACCAGGACTTCATAACAATAAAGAACCCTGTGCGAAAGCTTGCTTAATGTACAGACTACAGATATGTGAAAATGCTGAATTCGCCAATTGGAACACTTAAGACATTCCGCTAATTGTGTCTTCAGAAATCTATTTTCTGTAGTTTTCTGTAAAAAATTTTTCATTCTCATTTTATTATCAACGTGTCTCTTACACTGAAGAGCCTTGTAAGAGCACGAAGGGGTGGAGATCTCTTCTGAACAGCACGTTGCGAGGCATGCCAGATATGCTCAATAATGTTCATGTCTGGGGAGTTTGGTGGCCAGCGGAACGGTTTAAACTCAGAAGAGTGTTCCTGGAGCCACTCTGTAGCGATTCAGGACGTGTGGTGTGTCGCGTTGTCCTGCTGGAATTGCCTAAGTCCGTCGGAATGCACAATGGACACGAATGGATGCAGGTGATCAGACAGGATGCTTAATTACGTGTCACCTGTCAGAGTCGTATCTAGACGTATCAGGGTTCCCATATCACTCCAACTGCACACGCCCCGCACCATTACAGGGCCTCCACCAGCTTGAACAGTCCCCTGCCGACATGCAGGATCTATGGACTCATGGGGTTGTCTCCATACCCGTACACGTCCATTCGCTTGATACAATGTGAAACGAGACTCGTCCGACGAGCCAACATGTTTCCAACCATCAACAGTCCAATGTCGGTGTTGACAGACCCAGGCGAGGCGTAAAGCTTGGTGTGGGCCTTCGGCTCCGAAAGCCCATATCGATGATGTTTCGTTGAACGGTTCGCACGCTGACGCTTGTTGATGGTCCAGCACTGAAATCCGGAACAACTTGCGGAAGGGTTGCACTTGTGTCACGTTGACTGATTTTCTTCAGTCGTCGTTCATCCCATTCTTGCAGGATCTATTTCCCGCCGCAGCAATGTCGGAGATTTGATGTTTTACCGGATTCCTTATATTCACGGTACACTCGTGAAATGGTCGTATGGGAAAATCCCCGCTTCGTCGCTACCTCGGAGACGCTGTGTCCCATCGCTCGTGTGCCGACTGTAACACCACGTTGAAACTCACTGAGATATTAATAACCTGCCATTCTAGCAGCAGTAACCGACCTGACAACTGCACTAGTCACTTGTCTGACCGCAGCGCCGTGTTGTGCCTGTTTACATATTTCTGTATTTGAATATGCATGCCTATACCAGTTTCTTTGTCGCTTGAGTGTATAATAATAATAGTAAATATAATAATATGTAATCTATACCCACTTGGGCACACACACTATATAGTTGCGTGCTTAATATTGTGTACCTGAATCCGTAACAGCGTAACCCAAGAAACAGATACCATTATGCTTTTGAAACTACAGACAGATCGCAGCTAAATAGGGAAACTCAAACGTAACGCGTAGCGAAGCACCTCATTTCAGCTAAGTTTTTTTCGCAGTGTTAGAGTTACAGCTCATTTAAAAATGATGAAACTAGTTTGTTCCGGTTTTTGGGAACTCGATTTAATAGAGGTAGCATTTTTCAGAATACAAAAGCGTCTAACACGAACGATGATCTGAAATTATTCCTCGTTAGGTAAATGAATGCTATACCAGGTTGCATTATGTAACGTCTCGTAGAAGTACTTGCAGTACTCATTGCATGTATTTGTTAGGACTAGTTACCATCCCCCGTCCACCCAGATGGTTGTTGTGAAGCGTCAGACCTTTTAGCGAACTATTCCTATGTGCCTCTCCTACTCATTGCAGCAATAAAACCTAGACGGCAGCGGCTCCTGTCGCCTGCATTTCATTGGCCATAAGGCAGGTGCGCCTGCTCGAGGAGATTATGGTACACCTTGACATAGTGGCCTCGAGAAGCCCAGTGCCTGAACGACTTCCAAGTTGTGGATCGAGTCAGTATATTGGCTGCGATAAAATGATGTGAGATATTAGTCTTGTCGACCCTCTGTGCGATTGCCGCTCAGGCGGTGACGTCGAAATCTGACGCCATCACAGAAACATGCCACGCTTAACTGTTCCAGTTCGGTGGCGACAGGGACGGTACTCGTACTTACGTTAGTAGAATTAGATGTCATTGGACATAACGACAGGATAAAACTATTGGATGGAAATTGAATGTCCTGTAGCGTTTTATTCGGATCGATAAAGCGTCCATTTTGTTATATTCTTACCTCCACGATGGTCAGCTTTTTTAAAAGATGCATCTTCCACTTTCATTTCACTTCGAGTCGCGTTCTCTATGTCAGAATATCAAGTTTCACTGTGTTTTAATAAACGATTCTGTTACAGCACACTATAATGAATCACCCTCCTCTAACATTATCCTTTTTTTTACAAAGGTGACGGATACCATACTATCTGTTCTTGCATTAGTTAAAATTATCCCAGCTGTTTCATTAAAAGAATTCATATGATTTCGAACGCGATGTATTATATTTCTGGCTAAAATTTCTAAAAAAGAAATTAATGTGTTACAGTCGATATGTACTAACAGTTAAAATTAGTCTTCTTTTAAAAATATTTTAAATTACGAAATTTCTGGAGTACTTAAAATTCATATTATTAATTGTACAATGAAACTCTAATTAATAAATTTATTGCTGGATTTATTTAAAAAATAATGATATAATTTGGTAAAGATTCTTCTCTGGTAAAGAAAGATTGTAACGCGTTTGCTTTGTAAACTCTTTGGCATAATGTGAATACAGCAGAATGTAAGTAGTGGTGGGCTTGCCTCTGGTGGAAGAAGACGTTTTCTAAGTTTGTCACCGACTATGTAATTATTGATTTCTTTTTTTTTAAGTGGAAAATGTAAAAACGGTGTGATGTTGGAAGATGTGACAAAGAATAAAATTCAAGAATGATCCAGGCAAATGGTCATTAGTTATTTAGTCATCAATAACCTACAAAATCGAAATCTCAGCTGTAAGAATATACCCCAATACAAGACTTTGAGCCATCAACAACAACGAAATAATGAAGATAAGTAAAAACTTATTCTTTTGTATATCTTACGCCTCTCGAAGCTTTCAAAATTTGTACAAAGACAGCAAATATTAATAGTGATGTGCGGAAGGGTAAGATTACAACACATAACGTTGCCGCGCGGCCTCGGGCGCCTTGTCACGGTCCGCGCGGCTCCCCACGTCAGAGGTTCGAGTCCTCCCTCAGGCATGGGTGTGTGTGTTGTCCTTAGCGTTAAGTTAGTTTAAGTTAGATTAAGTAGTGTGTAGGCTTAGGGACCGATGGCCTCAGCAGTTTGGTCACATAGGATCTTACCACAAATTTCCAAAACTATAACGTATTTTAAAAGTTTCCAGTTTCTGAGAAAGAAGCTGCTATTTTTGCCTTGCCATAGCACATTTGACTCATATATACAGGGTGAGCTAGAGGGAAATGTATATACTTTGAAGGGTGTTAGTATTAGTGATTCTGAACACAAAACTTCATATGGACCTATGGCCTATTCCGAATGGTTTCCTACATAGAACACATTTAATATCACTTTTGTAGATTTTATTGAAAAACTCGAATCCGAACCCTCCAGGGAAAACGTGTCGCAGTACAAAATGAAACTATTTTAAATTTCCTACAGAAAATGTCCTATTCATTTTTTTTTCTAGAAGAGAGTGCGAGATTGTTGAAAAACTCGCTCGACGCGCATGCGCTGTAGCTTACGTAGTTTTTGTACGCCAATTTGATGTAGCATATTGACGTAGCAAATTGAGACGAACAGTTTGATTCGGGGCCCTTGTGATCTATCAAGTCGGGAAAACACCTCTAGCAGGTCGAGTTAGAAGAGCTTACTTGGTAGATAAAATTACAGCATGACACAACTGGTAAAAAAAGTTTATTTTCTCAGGTCGCACCATTGGAGTTTCGTCAGCCTTGTGTATGACGCTGCCTAGTTTGGGAGACCTAACTTGTGGTGTTGTTGTGCTCCAAACGTGAGCTGAAAATGACCGTGCGGACACCAAGTTCAAATAGCTCTGAGCACTATGGGACTTAACTTCTGAGGTCATCAATCCCCTAGAACTTAGAACTACTTAAACCTAACTAACCTAAGGAGATCACACATATCCATGCCCGAGGCAGGATTCGAACCTGCGACCTTAGCGGTCGCACGGTTCCAGACTGTAGTGCCCAGAACCGCTAGGCTACTCCGGCCGGCAAGTGGACTTGACTGCACACTGTCCGCAGTAATATGTTGCAAGGTAACTTCTTTCTGATTTGATGGGGACGCAATTAAAAATAAAATCGCGTTCTGGAAGGAACACATTCTGGCAAAGAGTCCAGCTCCCTAAGCTCACTGCTGTCAAAGAAAGCGCGAAGCCTGAAGAGTTCATTGTGGTCTTGAAACAATCACAAGGTTAGTCTTATAAAGATTCTGAGGACACTGTCAGTCTTACATCTGTTTTCAAGCTGTTTTTGACACCATTCGCTACCTCAGCTGAAAGCGCCATGTGCATATACCGACGTAACCGACTGGCCTGCAAGGTAATTCCAGTTTTAACGACAAACCATTTTACGTTAAAACTGTCCAGGACATCTACATTGCTTTCGTCAATAGTTTCCACGATTCCGTAATGAGGTTGCAAAAGTACTACAATATTTTGATCGACATATTTGTGTGAAAGACATTTTCTTCGTGGCAACGTGAATGCGAAGCTCGAGGAAATTGTGTCTGTCTGCATGCCGACAATTTGTACCAGATAAACATTTTATTATGCTTTCAGTCCGCCCAAAATAATCAAATAATTCTGAAAATTTGTTTTGTTTGTGACGTACGGGTTGAGAAATGTGAAATATGAAACCAACTAGTACGCAGTGTGCCTGCACTGCCATTTCAATGCGGCTTGTTCACAGTTTTCCACTCCTCATGCTCAGAAAGAATGGCGTAGCGGTGGGGGATAAGTGAAGCGAGGTTGACCGCTTTTAACAGTAGTTCCCGAGCACGGCCTGCGATTCGAAAACTTCGCCTCCCCTGTTGTAGACATATAGTGAATTATTTTGAAAATGTACTGAATCAGAATACCTTCTGGGCTGTTATCCTCTGTATTCTTCTGGAGTAAAAGAGTGGGCAAGATGAATATAGATTCCTTCAGTTGTTTGTAACCAAGAAAGTGAATCAGAATTATGAAACCAACCAGCGACAACGCTTTAACACAAATATAAACATGTATGGTCTAAATAAATTTACAGTTCATAAATATGATATCACTAATACCTGTTTCATATTATAGTTACTAAATTTCAGTTATTTTAGAAAGAGACATTTCGGACTAGAGAATTAAAGTGATATTAAATATACTTCCAGCGAAATGACCAGCCAGAAAAACAGATATTATTACCTGTAAACTAAACAACAAATAATGATTCAAAAGTGAAGTTCCTGAGAACTTCTTCTTAAGTCTACCAGGGAAATTAAGCTAAAATATTTATGTAGTATAAGCAAACCAATTTGTTGAAAAACCTTTTTGGTCAAATCGAGATTTGCTACGCTTGAAACATATTCTGGTTCAATTGTAGCCTTCACCCTCCCTAACTGGCGATGCAAATGACCTTGATTGCGTGAACCTAATGGGTTCGGAAGAATTAAGTTAATCGTTTCGGAAATAATAACTGGTTAGCAACGGAAGTGTACAAATTCCAACTGGACAAACTTTGTTCATTAATCAATCAGTTATCAGAACAGTAATTATTACATAACTTATGTGGAAAAACGTGTATTGACGAAATAGTTCGCACACAAAACCAACTGAAAAATTTTACGAAATAACAAAGACAAATGTTACTGACGGTAACTTGGGAAAAATACAGATAACTGTTACGGAAATAATCAGTTGCTGAGCTATCCCTATTACAAACAAAACTACGTTACCTCGCCATTGCGTTTACCTTCTCAGGCAAACACTCATCACATTCACAAATAAACATTATGGAATTTCACTATTTTAAATAATTTGGAAGTCTGTGCATGAAATGAATCAAAATTCTGTGCAGTTGCAACGCCGAATACCAAACACCAAGCACGCAACAGCAAACACTTGAAAAACTCAATCACGTTAAAAAGTTTGAAAACTAAAGTTTTAAATCACCAGCATTATTGCTTTGAAACTGTTTGCTATAACTTTAATAGAACTTTCGTTAAAATTACAGTAACTGTAACGTTCTCTGATTACGTTCATTACTAAACAGTTTAGACTATTTTCCAATAAAACAAAGCTGGCGTAAGTTTTGAAATACGTTATTTCTTTGACAGGTTACTTATTGATGACACACAATTTTTGCCATCGCGATAGGACCAGTGCAAGATCCTAATGTGGGTCATTGGGCTGAAGTGAGTGACACGACACTATCGAGGAATTAGAACTTCACATAACTACCAGTATTATTCACTTTTCTCAATGAAATTCCCTGGGTATGCCTTACGAAAGGTCTAATCCAATGCGACGTAAGCAGTCTCATAGGTTGTCGATGCCGTGGAGACGTCGGTGTCGGCGCATGTGACAACACACAACTAGCTCCATTCGTTACGAGAACACTAATTAAATCCAGACAGTTTTGGGGCCGGTTCTTGATGTTATCTGCAGCTTAATTCGTCTGCCCACATACGTCACCCCCAATTTGACACGTAGAATATGACTTGATATCACATTGATCAACTTCTCTTCTTATACGACACCACTTCTTCTACACCGAAGAGCCAATGAAACTGGTGCACCTGCCTAATATAGCGTAGGACCCCCGCGAGCACTCAGAAGTTCCGCAAGACGACGTGGCATGGACTTGACTAATATCTGAAGTAGCGCTGGAGGGAACTGACACCATGAATCCTGCAGGACTATCCATAAATACGTAAGAGTACGAGGGGTGAAGATCTCTTCTGAACAGCACGTTAAAAGGCCTCCCAAATATGCTCAATAATGCCCATGTCTGGGGAGTTTGGTGGCCAGCGGAAGTGTTTAAACTCAGAAGAGTGTTCCTGGAGTCACTCTGAAGCAATTCTGGACGTATGGGGTGTCGCAATGTCCTGCTGGAATTGCCCAAGTCCGTCGGAATGCACAGGTGACATGAATAGATGCAGGTGGTCAGACAGGATGCTCACCTACGTGTCACCTGTCAGCCTCGTATCTACAGGTATCAGGAAGCCCATATCACTCCAACTGCACACGCCCCTTTAGAGCCTCCATCGTCTTAAACAGTCCCCCGCTGACATGCAGGGTCCATGGATTCATGAGGTTGTCTCCATACCCCTAGACGTCCATTCGCTCGACACAATTTGAAACGAGACTCGTCCGACCGGGCAACATGTTTTCAATGATCAACAGTCCAATGTCGGTGTTGATGGGTCCAGGCGAGGCGTAAAGCTTTGTGTCGTGCAGTTATCAAGGGTACACTAGTGGGCCTTCGGCTCCGAAAGCTCATATTAATGACGTTTCGTTGAATGGTTCGCACGCTGACAGTTGTTGATGGTGAATTTCACTTCTGTCACGTGGAACGATTATCTTCAGTCGTCGTTGGTCCCGCTCTTGCAGGATCTTTTCCCGGCCGCAGCGATGTTGGAGATTTGATGTTTTACCAGATTCCTGATATTCTCTGTACTCTCCTGAAATGACCGTACGAGAAAATCCCCACTTCATCCCTACCTCGGAGACGCTGTTCCCCATCGCTCGTGCGCCGACTAAAACAGCACGTTCAAATTCACTTAAATCTTGAAAGCCTAACACTGTAGCAACTGCGCCAGACACTTCTGTTATATAAGCGTTCCCGATCGCGGTGCCGTCTTCTGTCTGTTTATGTATCTGTATTTGGATACACATGCCTACAATAGTTTCTTTGGCGCTTCTGTGTATAATGTAGATAGAACCAAAGCGCCGAGCACGCGCACTTTGACGTAACGAGGAAACTCCTGCAGTCAATGCTAACACCGCTTACAAATATGAAAATACCTAATTGCCCTTACCATTTTCCTGGCGACTATGACCAATTGTAATAATATTTTACGAAAAATTGTAAGGGTTGATAAAAATGATTTTACAATATGCACATCAAACATAGAAACCGAATTTCGTTTTACTGGCAGGTGAGATTTAGAAGTTGTAGGAAAAGAAACATTTTTATTTGGACAAACATGGATTATATTTAAGAATCGTATTGAAAAAATATCACATCTGTGTTATTACGTTACATGGTTCCTTTAACTTGCCACTAATGAGGAACACAGTGTGTAATATGATAATTATAAGAAATTTCGTTGCAAAACTCAACCGGCAATATCATAAGAAATTTAAAAAAAAATAGAGTTTGTTTCATAAACACAACTTAATACATTGTTAATTATACCTGAAATAGCACATTACAGAGATTCACAAACAAAAAGTAACGACTTAACTGATAGGCGCAAGGCATCATTAACCCAGGATATTGTTTTCCTGCGTGACATGAGTTCGAAAATGTTTGTGAAAGTAATGTGCTTGCAACACTCTATAAACTCCAGTGTGAACTTCAAAAGAACTTCCCAACCAATCATGCTAAGTGCTCATTCTCAAAAGTTCAGCACTGCCTACTCTTTTTGTGACCTGTCCAAGGTATTTTCGGGAATTGTGACATTTCTGTTCTCAGAAACTTGCATTCGGTTATAATTAATGATATGGTAAAGCTTAAATTACATCGCAAGTAACGAAAAATTTGGAAATTTGTGATAAATAATTTGTAGGTTTTAATATATGATTTGATGACGGGATCAGCACAATGATCCGTTAGAAACGAAAATAAGCAACATGTTGAATCTTAAACGGGAGAATGATAGAGGTAGACTGGCATTCGGGAAGACGGCGGTTCAACTTCCCGTTTGGCTATTCAGATTTGAATTTTACGTGGTTCCTTTGCAAAAGACACGGTCGATTTATGTTCTCAATCTTAGTCTATTCGATCTTGTGTTTTGTCTCTATTGATTTTTTAATCGACGAGACGTTACAATGTTATCTCCTATCTTCTAATAGCAGCAGATGTTTCTCTATGACACAACTAAACATGTAAGATTTATTCTGGCGCAGTGCTAATTAAATAAGCAGTTTCGCTGAACGAAAGTACGTTGCTCATCAAGACACCACTGCTTCTCTGAGAGAAAACGTGATAGGATCATTACTGTGTCCGATATCCCTGCTCTGCAAAACTGAAGGACAAGGTAGGTACAGTAACATAAAATATTAACTACTCGCTGGAAATGAGTAAAAGTGCGGAAGATGTTCAGAGAGGTCTCCAGTCGTGCACAAAAAGTAGGACGTGTCATGGTGTGACGTTAGCGTGACTGCAGTGCAGCAAGAGGCAACTGAAGGAAAGAGAAAAGACAGTGTGTGTAAATCAGGGAGCAGTTACGGTGCGCTGTGGTGGTGTTCTTCATTACAACATGAACTGGAGAGAATATCTGGATGACTTCAAACGGGAAAGAATCATCGGGAAACTGGAGGAATGACGAATTATGACGCATGGAACAGGGGAGTTCGATACTGCTCACAACATTGTGCATGAGCACAGTTACGAACTACAGACTCTGCTGCCTGAAGGAGAGGACGTGGCCGACCACAGTCAACTACAACAGCAGACGATAGCTACATTGTGCAACAGGCGAGAAGGGACCCAAGACAAACAGCGGGTGTAACGGCAACCTCATTTAACATGGCTTGCAAGACACGAAATAACACGCTCCACAGTGGCACAGCGACAACTTGGGATGGTCTCTTTGTCCTATGACCAGCACGTTGTATTCCGGTGACAGTCCCACATCGGAGGCACCATTTACGATGGTGCCAAGAGCACAGCGACTGATCCATGTTTATAATGTGGGGAGACATAATGTAGCAAGGACGCATGACCTACAATCTTTGAACAGATTGAACTTGATGAGCGTTTAGACAGGCTGTATGAACGAGCCTTTTCAACTGTTCTTTCTTTGAAAAATAAGTACAGGAATAGATTGAATGTAGGTATCAATTTGAGGCTAAAATTAACCAGGCGATGCGGTTGTCTACAAAACGATGGCAATGCCGGAAGAAATGCAAGAAGACGTGCAGAGGATCGATGATTGGTGCGGGGGCTGAGATTCATAGGAGGCATCTTGAGGAAACGTAATTCATCCACGAAAGAAGTGGCGTTCAAGACACTTGTTCGACCAATTCTTGCTTCTTCGTCATCGGTCTGGGACCCTTACCAGGTTGGATTAATAGAAGATGTCGCCTTACGTCACGGGATTGTTTGATCGGCGTGATAGCATTACGGAGATGATTTAGAAAGTCCAGTGGCAGTCGCTGCACCGGATAAGTTGAGCATCAAGGAGAGATTTACTACTGAAATTCTGAGAAGCACATATCGGGAAGAGTTGCACAACATATTACTCTCTCTCAAATACGTCTCTTAAAATGAGCACTACGAGAAAATCCGAGAAATTAGAGGTAATACGGACGTTCACCGATAATCATTATTCTCACGCCCCTCCACCACAATCCATTAAGTTGCTTGTGAAGTAGGGACGTACACTGGCTGACAAAAAAAAGTGGAGCACCCTGAAGGTATCGTTGGAAGTCAATGTAACTTGGTTCACGTACACACCATCGGCGGCTATGTAAATGATTAGAGTTGCAGTTCTCTGTGACAGGTAAACGGCCGCCAGAGTGCATCAGTGTTGTTCGGGTTTAATGTTCTTACTAGACGTGTTATGGTGTATAAGATAGTGAACAGCACAAATGTTGAGGAATCTCTGTGAAGGGTGCAGAGACGCCTAGGATCATAGGAAACAGTGTTCGGCGCCTGACAGAAAGGGGCCTCATTATTGGTCTCCATTAGGCCAGCTGGTCGAATCGTACAATATCCATATTCGCGGAGCATTATGATGTGACAGTGGTCTGATGTACTGCATGGGCAGGCACACTCATCTTCAAAGTTCCGGTCGACTACGTCTGTCCACCACAAGGGAGCATCACTGTATTGTGCACCGATCACATCGGAACTCCCGCCATCCGAGAACAAAATATGGATCCTGCGCAACGTTCTGTGTCATCTAATACCGTTGTGTTCACTAATGAATCGCGGTTCTGCACTACCCTGATGACCAATGTCGGCGAATATGACTGCGACCTGCAAGAGGTCCCACTCTTTCAATGTTCAGGAGAAACACAGCGGTGTTATCCCTGGCGTCATGTTGTGGGAAGCCATCGGGTACGACTTCAGGTCACGTCTAATACTGACTGAGGGAACTCTGCACGGCGCGTAGCGGACGTCCCGTGTCCTCGTCTGTCACCTCTCATGTGACACTATCGTGATGCTAATTTTCAACAGAAGAATGGTCCTACACATACGGCACGTGTCTCTGTGAACTGTCTGCCTGATGTTGAGGTATCCCTGTAGGCAGCAAGATCGACTGATCTGTCCCCGATGGAACGCGCGTGAGATAAGATCGAACGTCAAAACTACAACATTCAAATTGCAATGAAATCCAGACCATTAGCTGCTCACAGGCCTTGATAAATATCAATGGGGAAAGTTGAAAATGTGTGCCCCGACCGGAATTCGAACCCGGGATCTTACATGACAGACACTCTATCCGACTGAGCCAACGAGCACACAGAGGATAGTGCCACTGCAGGGTCTTATCTCGGGTACGCTTCCCGTGAGACCCACATTTCCAACTTACTGTCCATACACTACATTTGTAGTGCCCCTGACCACTATACTCATTTATCGTGGCAGTCAATCCACCGATTCCCGTAAGAGCCTGAGCAATGTGAGTGCATCCGCACTGAAGAAGATCACTGGCCAGTAAACCTTATCTATAAGAAGGTGGTATCTGTTCAAAAAATGGTTCAAATGGTTCTGAGCACTATGGGACATAACATCTATGGTCATCAGTCCCCTAGAACTTAGAACTACTTAAACCTAACTAACCTAAGGACAGCACACAACACCCAGTCATCACGAGACAGAGAAAATCCCTGACCCTACCGGGAATCGAACCCGGGAACCCGGGCGCGGGAGCCGAAGTGGCCGTGCGGTTAAAGGCGCTGCAGTCTGGAACCGCAAGACCGCTACGGTCGCAGGTTCGAATCCTGCCTCGGGCATGGATGTTTGTGATGTCCTTCGGTTAGTTAGGTTTAACTAGTTCTAAGTTCTAGGGGACTAATGACCTCAGCAGTTGAGTCCCATAGTGCTCAGAGCCATTTGAACCATTTGAACCGTGCGCGGGAAGCGAGAACGCTACCGCACGACCACGAGCTGCGGACGTGGTATCTGTTCTTTCGGACATGTCCTAATGAACAGATGCCATTGGCGATCTTGCAGAACTCAAAGAATGAAATTACAATGAAATCCAGACCATTAGCTGCTTATAGACGTTGATAAATATCAACAGGGACAGTTGAAAATGAGTGCCCCGCCAATGACCTTCTTCAGTGCGGATGCACTCACATTGCCCAAACTCTTACGGGAATCGGTAGATTGACAGTCGCGAGTAATGAGTATAGTGAGCAGGGGCACCACAAAAGTAATTGTGGACAGTAAGTCGGAAATGTGGGTCCCATGGGGAGCGTACCAGAGATAAGTTCCTGCACTCGCATTACCTTCTGTATCTTCGATGGCTTAGTTGGATAGAGCGTCTGCCATGTAACAAGGAGACCCCGGCTTCGAGGCCCAGTCGGGGCACACATTCTCAACTATCCCCGTTGATACTTATCAACGCCTGTAAGCAGCTAATGGTCTGAATTTCATGGTAATTTCATTCTTCGAGAATTGCAAGATCACCAGTGGTATCTGTTCTTTCGGACATGTCATCTTCATACGGTTACAACATCTGTGGGCTATCTTGCCTCAGCAGAGGATACAACGGCTTTTTGACATCTTTTCAAACGACTGAATGCGTGCATCCATCAATGCTGATGGGGCTGCAACGTCATACCGGTATGTGGGCTCATAGTAACAGGTTCTTCTTAAAATTGACTCGTTATTGTAATGAGTGAAACAACAACACATACTCTTCCAACAAGTGAAGTTTCATTTTCTTTCCTCCCCCCCCCCTTCCCCCTTACTGGCCGATTCAAGTTTTTTTGTCAAGCAATGCAGACGCTGATGTAGTTAACAAAATTTTGGTTCTCCCGGACGTAGCGTTTCAAAACCCTCGGCATGGTACGTTGAAACCAAATAAGAAATGTCACATGTCTGAAATTAAGAAGTTCTTACATAACGAAACGCCTGACTCACAGGTCTCGCTCAGAATGGCCGTCTCAGTTTATAGGGCGATATGCGCAGCAGAGGGCCATTACTTTCCTGCAGTGGCGCAGGATATGACGCAGAGGCAGTCGCCTCCGCATGCTACGCACGTCCTCCAGCAGTAATGGATGCTAACCTCGCCTCATCAGTCATCAGTCAGCTGCAAAGTCACTTACGTGGTCGAGATGCTGCCCACCATTTTTTCCTTACGGTAGTCCTCTCTGAATCTTTTGCTACCCTGTGAACAACGACACATCGCGGCTGCGAAAAAACAAGACTGGAAAGAATGCACTGAAGATAGGGCCATAATTATCTGCCTTCACTTGTCACAACAATTAGAGGATTAATAGGAAAATAGTGGATTAGTAGGAAAATAGTACATTATGTTACGCAAAACTTTTAACTGATTCGGCTCAAATGGCTCTGAGCACTATGGGACTTAACATCTGAGGTCATCAGTCTCCTAGACTTAGAACTACTTAAACCTAACTAACCTAAAGACATCACACACATCCATACCCGAGGCAGAACTCGAACCTGCGACCGTAACAACAGTGCGATTCCGGACTGAAGCGCCTAGAACTGCTCGGCCACACCGGCCGGCCAAAATTAATCACCAGATCTGTTAATACTTTTATCCCACTGTGAGACAAGATGTTTAATGACTTCGGCCACCGCGGCCGGCCCAGTTGAGTTACACACACTGGACCCACACCTGGAATTATTGTCTGGGGTACGATTTCGTATGATAGCAGGAGTACTGTCATGGTTATCCCACGCACTCCGAATGCGAAACTGTACGTCAGTCTAGTGTTGGAGATCTTGTGCTGCCGTTCATTAACATCATTCCATGGGGTGTTTTCCAACGGGATAACGCTCGCTCACATGTCGCTGTTGCAACGCAACATGCTATGCAATGTTTACACTTGTTGCCCCGCCATACTCGATCACCAGTCACCAGATCCGTCTCCGATCGTGCACATGTGGGGCGTCATCGGTCGACAACATCAGCGTCAATCACAATCGTCATTAACCGTCCCTATACTGACCGACCAATTGCAACAGGAATGGAAAAAACTGATATCCGGTACCTGTACAAAAAAAAAAAAAAAAAAAAAAAAAAAAAGAAATGCATGCACGTTTGCATGCTTGCATTCAACATTCTGGCGGTTACAACGGTCTTTAATGTATCAGCATTTCACATTTTTATGGCTTATCTCGCGCTTACATTAACCTGCGATCTTGCAATATTAACCTCTGAAATATGTTTCCTAGACAAATGTATTCCGGAAATTTCATTACGTAACTAGAAATGTAAAAATATATGATAGCAGAAGCAAAAACATTCCTGTAAACATGTATCTGAAAATGAATTTTGGGAAGTGGCCATAACATCCGGTAACTGATTCGGATATAATACTCTGTGGTTACACTTCCAGATGTAGTACAACATGAAAGATAAACGTGTTGAAGCAATGGTTTTTGACTGGTCAGTCACATTGATGTGACCACCCGCCAAAAGAATGAATAACCACCTTTTGCAGCGCAGACCGCTTCGCGAAGTATTGCGTGGAAATGCTAACATGCGAAATCCACCTTCGCCTCTATTGGAACAACCAAATGCAGCACAACCTGACATCGTTTACGAACATCTGCAGAACGAATTACAGATGTCAAAAACAATACTGTACAATTACTAACGTGTTTACTTCAAATATGTAGGCCTACCGACTTCATCACAAAACGCTTCATTATTTCAACTCGTATTTAAGATCGCAAACGCTAATTACGTACTAAAAACGATATACAACTAAATCTAACATGCATGCACAACGCATAACAAGTCTCTCAATAATTAAAATACCTTTTAATCGTTTCCAAAAGTCCTCTGAACTTCAATTCAACTCAAAAGCACGGCGCACATGGGAAGCGCGAGAGACGTTTGGCAGAAAAATGGCGCCAAAGCTAATCAACCAATCGCGGGCTACTTCACCTATGGCCACTCTCTCTCTGTGTACAGGCTCTCTAACCCTCCACAGCTAGTGCTGCCATCTGCCGTCTATGAGTAGTCATTGCAAGTTGACGTCGAACATAGGCGGTGGTCGCATCGATATGACTTGACCGTGTACAGTTTAAGATTTTTTTACGTATTATGCACATTGCACACTGCATATTTTCATAATCTCTGCATCATACACTTATATATAGGGTGTTACAAAAAGGTACGGCCAAACTTTCAGGAAACATTCCTCACACACAAATAAAGAAAAGATGTTATGTGGACATGTGTCCAGAAACGCTTAATTTCCATGTTAGAGCTCATTTTAGTTTCGTCCACCTACGCTCAGTGGAGCACGTTATCATGATTTCATACGGGATACTCTACCTGTGTTGCTAGAAGATGTGCCTTTACAATTACGACACAACATGTGGTTCATGCACGATGGAGCTCCTGCAGATTTCAGTCGAAGTGTTCGTACGCTTCTCAACAACAGATTCGGTGATCGATGGATTGGTAGAGGCGGACCAATTCCATGGCCTCCACGCTCTCCTGACCTCAACCCTCTTGACTTTCATTTATGAGGGCATTTGAAAGCTCTTGTCTACGCAACCCTAGTACCAAATGTAGAGACACTTCGTGCTCGTATTGTGGACGGCTGTGATACAATACGCCATTCTCCAGGGCTGCATCAGCGCATCAGGGATTCCATGCGACGGAGGGTGGATGCATGTATCCTCGCTAACGGAGGAAATTTTGAACATTTCTTGTAACAAAATGTTTGAAGTCACGCTGGTACGTTCTGTTGCTGTGTGTTTCCATTCCATGATTAATGTGATTTGAAGAGAAGTAATAAAATGAGCTCTACCATCGAAAGTAAGCGTTCCGGACACATGTCCACATAACATATTTTCTTTCTTTGTGTGTGAGGAATGTTTCCTGAAAGTTTGGTCGTACCTTTTTGTAACACCCTGTATACTCATGGTTCTGAGTAGCCGATGATTTACAACTTCTAGAAATTTTTCGGAAATCATAATTTACACAGAGCTGCATTCTCTCTTTATTAAACAACTAGTTTCGTGGAATACGTATAGTACAGTACATGCAGTAGCCAGTACGTAATGCAGCCACGCCGTAAATAATATGGCCACATTACCTACTGTGTATTATTTGTTCTCCAGTATTACAGTTGGATTTAATATTCGATTTATGGCTTTTGTTTTTCGCTGGAAAACGCTCTGCCTTCCAAATACTTCGGTATTTTCAGTGGTCTTCCCTTTACAGCGTGATTTTAGATGGTTTTCAAGGCGTTGTCTATACGAAGCATTTCAGCACTCGTGCGGCGAAGGAAAAGAGGAAACGAATTGAGATTTATCGCGAAACCGTATTTTGGCATTCTCTGTCTTCCACCGCATCTGCGCGAATATTTAGTGAATCAATGGGTAGTGGTTTGGAATCATTCGCTAACTTTTAGATAACAGCAAAATTTCTCAGGGTTCTTTGACAGTTTTGCAGATAAGACATTGTTTTTGAATTCGTCGAGCACTTATCAGTAGTTTCCCTGCGTTCGTTTTGACTCCTACAGCTATTGATTCATAGCAGATCTTCTCTTTCCCTCGCAATTTTACTCAGCACAAAGCTACTGTGTGTAGCACAATACCATTGAATACTTGCCGTTGATCCCTTACACTTTCAGCCCGAGAGACTATGGCGTTTTTTTAAGAGACGATCAATAAACGATTAACTTCGTAGTCCCTATTCAACCCTACAAATTCAACTTTTTGATTTCATCGACAATCAATGATGAATTAATTAAATTGGCTGTAGTCCATTCCAGGAGTTTGGTCATCCTAAGTACTAATTATTATTTATTATGTAACAAATAATAAGTTAAAGCACTTATTCATAGTACGACGTTTATTAGTAAACACACTTCACAGAGTTCACAATAACAATAGTCAATGGCCACGTTTTGCCAGTGTTGCCAACCTAACTTAGCGATGCAAGCACAGAACTAAAATATCTGTCTTCTAACGCCTGTGAGTTGACCACTACCTGTGAAGACTGAAGGAAGATGCAGGAAGTAAAGAATAAAGCTTGTAATCACTTTCGCCTCCTCAGGGGTCAACCAGCTTAATTTTCTGGAAAAGCTTTGTTCTACGAGAAATACAACCCACAAAGAATGCTGATGCTGATACTGTACTTAACCTCAGGCTTATAGTGGAAGGATTTGCTAAGTTAAAGAGGAAGACTGTCGTGATTTTGAAAAATATATGCATAATGAGTACATAACGCGATCGGTCTATCTCGTTATGCTGTATTGTTAAATGTTGTGAAAGGCTGCAAGTCCTTTGCCACACGAGAAAAGAAAATCTGATAAATTAGCATTTCGCATTACGTCAATTCCCGGACTAGCCCCACATCTGAAATTTCGTGTCTCCTTGCAAGTAATAGCTGCAAATCAAAAGCTGGTAATTACACAGCATTAAAATAGAAGGAGACGGTCGGGCTTTGAAATAAATAAACCAGTTAAATGTTGAAGGACTTCATTATATTTATAGTGAAACGTCCCCTTTTGAATAATTATATACGTGACTGGGCTTAAACTGACACACAATGTTTTTAGCGCAACGCAATCTGACTTTCAAAAATCCCTACAAAAAAATGGCCCTGACTAACATTAACCTATGCGTTTCACAAATCGCTTGCCTCACAAAAATCTTGGTTACTCGAACTACTGCAATACAGCGAGCGCCACTACTGCCAGCTAAATAAAAGATTCAAACTACGGAAGGCACTAACTACTGATAGGCATAGTTAGCAAATGAAAGATTTTAATAGAGAACAAACAATGTATTTACCTTAATAGTGTTGAAAATCATAATATACATAGCAGTTCATGACATCCAGTCTTACAAATTTCAAAACTCCGCCATTTCTCTCCCCACATCCACCACTGCTGGCGGCTCACCTCCAACTGCCGAACGCTATGCGCTGTTAACATCCAGTTGCCCAAAACTACAATGGCAGACAACAATGCAAACTAGCCACAGACCGCACACAGCACAGCCAGTGATTTTCATACAGAGCGCTACGTGGCGTTACCAATATAAAAACCTAAACAGCCTACTTACATAGCCCCCATGCTCCCCACAAAAAATTTTACAAATTTTTTTGGGCACTGGCCAATAAATATTTGTTAAAATTTTTTTCACAGTTACAATAACAAAGAAATCAAATGCACACACTTATTGATGCAATGTTGGTCAAAAGCTAAAATTTTCTCACAGTCCATAAAGACAGTCCTGATCATCCATCACAGTAAAATTGCATTGTTTTTTTTTCATTTATTTTTCAAAGTCTGAGCAGTAAAAGACAATGCACACGGAAGTAGTGGATTTCCATGCAATCTTGAAGAAGTAGTGTTGTCCTTCCAACGGAAAGACAGTGCTGACTCTTGACATGCAGACAGGTATTGGTCCACAACAGAGCAAACCCACAGCAGAGTCAGTCGAAATTTTGAAGAGTATTGGTAGGTAGGTCATCAAAGAGCAGACCCACTGTAGTTCTGGTAGAGAGTATGGTATTGGTGAGTCATCAAAGGTGCAGACCCACTGTAGCCCTGGTAGACATTGTGGTATTGGTGGGCCACCAGAGGTGCAGACCCACTGCAGTCCTTGTAGAAATAATGGTATTGATGGATCATCAAAGGTAGTCCTTGTAGAGATGGCCAGCAGCCATCTGCTGCGACTGTGCAGGTGCACAATCACCATCAAAGAGTCTTGCGGAGAATATAGCAAGTCCATAAACCACCACCTGTGCACTCACACAGTTTTTGGAATTGTCCTTAGAACCAGCAATGCTGTTATCCAGTCCCTTGCTGAATTATTAACACACGTGCAAACACTAACAGTCCCTACTTCTCACATATTGTCCATATACTATGACCAACAGAAACGTGTGCAGTGAAATGGAACTTACAAGTTAATAATATGATGAACTGGTGTCAATTACAATTTTATAACATAAGAATACAATTACAAAGGTACAAAATACATCATTAAAGAACATAACAATACAGATAACATTTGTAGTACAGGCTTTACAAAAGAATCGAAATAAACAGATACATCAGTGTTACAGGAATTATGACATAAGTGAATATGTAAAATAATGAGAATAGTTTTCGAAACATTAATTTCACACATGAGCATTAAAACAAAACAGAATAAATCATGTCTAAACATCTTTATGAAGTAAATAACATATTATTAATGCAAATTATATTTGAGGATAACAGTATTCCTCATCATAGTGAATGTAGCTTAGTATTAGAAGAGAAAAAATTCTATGAAACAGTACACAGAGACAGGAAGAAAACAAATACACAAGGGTACACAAACACATAGTGGGATAACACAAAAGGAAAGGACAGGGTTTGTTCTCAGTGTAACATTTGGTACTGCAGTCCAACACAAAACTTCATTCCATAGATCTTTCGTCTTATTTCAACATTTGATTCCACCAATAAAAATCCTATCCAAGCATGCTTTCTGTATTTATATGTACACATATTTCTTACCTCATTATTTATTTTCCATTATCTTACCTCATCATTTATTTCGAAGAAAATCCTACCTATACCTGCTTTCTGTACTTTTTTTGTATAACTTCTCAATGCATTTCTTGCAATTCATGGCAACTCATTCTCTTATATAGACTACCCCCTCTTGAGCTAACTTAAATCTACTGAGCTCAGATATATATACTAAGGGACGAGGCAATGCAGCAGCACAAAACAATTAACACAAACAGCAATGACAAGAAAAATGGACATTGGCAAATCAATTGCAATATTACGACTAATATAAGGCACTGAGCAGCAAACAAGAAAAATAAATCAGTAGTAAAACTAGCTTAACCGAGTAATACAAAGTGATATTTAGTAGCACTATGCCTGGCAAACAGCAGCAGCAAATGCAATAACTTATATCTGAACATGACATAGCTCAAGCAGAAAAAATATTACACTAAAGACAACAATGCAGACAAGGAAAATGTTTATTCACATCTTAATGTCTATGTAATTAAAGTGGTGCGCCACAAGAAGTTATTCTACCAAAAAAATTACCAAGTAGTTGAAAAGAAAATTCCGTATGCAATTCCTGTGAAGGGAAATGTCTTTTATGCTCCTTCATTTTTTTTAATAAATCATAAAATTATTTTCTGGATCTGTAGGCATAAAATATTTATATTAGTACATCTATTAAATTTTATTTTAACCAATGCTGCTGCAGCTAGAAACTTGATATTAAACAAAATGAGCAAACTCTCAACTAGAAAGACAATAGATGTAAAATGTGTCTCATCATTTCATTAGGCATTTTAGTAAATATCATAAATTAAAAGCTCCACAGTATAATCATATGTTTTCAAGTTTGAGCGTGTCGTATTTGCGATGCTTTCTACAAAGGAATGTCAATAGCGAGGATAATGGCCTCCCTTTTTTTTTTCTACCTGTGCCTCTGAAAAGGCACACACTAATGGCTTTTTCTCCAGGTGTCTGACACGCAGCTGCTCACGACGCATTACATGCAGATGGTCACTTAACTTTCTTACGGAAATATTTACGACAGCAGTTTCCGCTACAGTGACAGTCTCATATAAAAATTTCACAGGTCGAGAATTTGCATTTCAAATCTGTAGAAACAAAATCCTATAAATAACAGTGTCCAAAAACTTTCGCCGACATTGTGATAACTAACATTCATGTATTTACACACATTTCATAACTCTTAAAGTATGATTCTTGGTTTCCAACATACTTTTTCACAAGTCAGAGTCCCTGACCACTACTCATTATTCCTTACCTTATTACACATATACATATTCGTTGACACTTCTTCAATATTTCATCATAATAAATACGTAGCATAATCAAATTACTCATATACAGTAGCATCATCTTGTTGATCATAAACATACCTCAACAGCATAATACACATCGTCGTCATAAAAATAACATCATAACACCTCACTCAAATCTAAAAAACGTCATAGCTTTCTGCAATAATGTCAAAACCTAAATAAAAAACCTCTGCTCATTTCAACAGTGTCATCTACCTCCAACGTACTTTAAAAATCATGATCCCATACCAAATATATTATTCAGAGCTCTCATGGTATCACAATGGTTCCGAAAAAATACGAACATTTCACAAAGTACAGACAAAATACAATTTCGTAAGTGTGAAGTAATCCAACTCTGCAATTGCGTAAACATATGTCACTGATGTAGAAAAAAAATGTTTATCTCTCAGTTAAATGATCAGATAGCTGTGTAATTTGTGTGTTAGAGAAATATGGTACCGATGTGTAAAGTCGTATGAGCAAATACCATATTAGCTAGGGCTCCGTGTGCTTGCCAAACACATGGTACACAAAGTAGGCGTGTACCCCCCTGAGGATTAATGTATAATACCCTCAGGTGTTACAGATTACAGCAATGGAATGAAATGTATCACGGAAGACTTTCTTTGTAATTCAAAAATCTTTAAAAATAAATGTTATAAGTATAAAATTAATCACTCAAATGCGTGTCCTGTAGCGCTAATTATGCGTCTTGCTGTAAGATAATTCTGTGGAACTGTTGTAGTTATCGTCCTTTGTAAGCAAAGTTATGCTGAAATCAATGTACTTACCTCATCATAAACGAAAGTGAAATGCTTTGCGTATAGATATCGTAGTTATTACGTACCTTACTGTGATCAAGAAAGTACTATAATGTAACATATTGTTGTGCTATGAAAAAGGCTGTCTCATTGTAGCTATACCACAAAATTTACTAATAAAACATGTTTTACTTTCCAGAATAATACATAAAACTGTGCAGACATAAATCAGAAACACCGCAAAAGCAACATTGTAAATTGTCACTCATTAGTAGTGTCATGATAAAATCGTGTAGCTGTCACATAAACTAACCACTGCGTCATCTGGTATCTCACAGAAAGTACTTTAAATCCAGAATGTATTTTCAAGTAAACCAAAATGTTGCATTAAAATCTCATTAGCAATACTGGTAAATGTTCTAAGTATGTGAGCCTTATAGTCGTTACGCAATCGTGCAACTAACAAGCAAGAATGTATACACACAATAACACTGTGTCGTCTGTTCACAATAACAATGCATTCGTAATTTCTGTTTAAATAAGTTCTATTGGTTCATGACTGGATATTTAACTTCAAACATTGTTGCATATTAACAGATTCTAAGTCTGACAAAGCATACTAGTAATGTAAAGTGAAAAATTTTATGGCAAAGACTAAGTTAAAAAGCAGATTATCTTTCAATAAACGGATTTACATGTGAAATGTGGTGTAAACCTTTACTCTTCCTAGTACGCAGAGTTTGAGCTTCAGCGGAATTATCATGTGGTATATGGTACATCGGTAAAGAATGCTAAAATTTTTCTCAGGGTTAGTGTCTATGTTAATTTTCACCAAGCCAGCCGGCGCACGTGGCTGCATGCGGTGCGGGTCATTGTCTGTCTCTTTGTTGGCGCGCATCGTTAGGAATAGGAGACCTAACTTCTACAAATTCACCTTGTCGAGAGTGCCATGCTCTGTTTGAATCCCGCCAGTTCTGATGCAATTCAGGTCTGTCGTTAGGATTATATCGTCTGTCGGCATGTAGGTAGATTCCATAATTTCTTTCTTGTCGGTCACGTGGTGGAGAACTTCTCCCTGAGTGGTAACTGCGTGGAGGACCGTTGTGTCTAAAGTTATTCTGTCTTCCTTGATAATAATAGTTCTGGTTGCTATATTGTCTGTTTCTATGATTGTCTCTGTCATATTCATTACTACGGAAATGCGATCTTTCTCTGTAACTATTATTACTCTGCCAGTGGTTGTCATATGGGTGGTGTCTGTTTTGGTCACGGTTTGCGTTGTAAGAATAGACTTGTCGTGTCCAGTTATTGTTTCTGTCATCACGGAATTGTGACGGATGTGACCTGTAGTGATTGTTTTCCTGTTTTCGCATCCCGCGACTGTCTGAGTCAATTTCTAATTCTTGTAAGAGTCCCTGAAAAGCTTCAATGTCGTCTTTGCAACGTCCTGCCAAAATAATATTTCTTAAATGTTCACGCAATTTCATTAAGCAAATGCGGATGCGTTCTGAAGGGCTGTATGGGTTTGAAAGATACTGATTCTGATGCAACATGTCTTCAAAATATTTGACAAGACTGGAAAATTCAGATTGTTCAAAGTGTTTCATCATCATGATGCTATGTTTTACTCGGTCTTGTGTAGCTTGAGACCAGTATGCTGAGAGGAAAGAATGATAAAATTCTCCTTCACTGTGGCAATCGTGAATGACTGATCGCAATCTTACACCTGGTTCATTCTCCAAGTAGCCACACATAAATTCTAACCTGTGCTCCAATGACCAGTTGGGAGGAAAACAATGAGAGAATTGATGAAGCCATGCTTGTGGATGAATGTCGTTGTCAGAATTCTTAAATGTTTTGAATTTACGTGTAGTAATGAACAGCTTATAGTCAAAATCATCATGTCGGCGAGTCGCATGTCGGTCATTGTTACGTCGTTTCAGCGGTTCCATCTCAAAATTCGGTGTGCCTTGCCAATTTCTTTCATAATTTCCGAAGTGTCCTGTGTTATTATTTTGTGGTTGTTCCGAATTTCTAAGTCCCTCTTCCCGTATTGGAGCGCGAGTGGCCTCTGAAATACGTAATTCTTGTATTACCTGAGTCAGCTGATCTTGTATTTCCTGGATTTCTCTTTGGTGTTTCGTATTAATTTGATTCTGATTTTGTTTGAATTTCCTAATTTGTTCGCACTCTTCTGTGTCATTACAGACTACCGGTTTTGTGTCATTCAGATTATCATCTACCTTCGTAGATAAGTTAGTGAACTGATCCGAAGGTTCGGCTACTTTCTCCGATAGTGAACACATTTCCTCAGTGTGTTTTTCTGAACCAAGTTTCAGAGTGTCCATTTGTGTTGAAATCGAATCTACTGTGTCCTTTAAGTTTTCTTGAGTTTTTGCAAGTTGCGTAACCGAATCGGTAGATGCAACTGAGTCAATTTTAGCCCACAATGTCTCATGATTTTCATGAACAATGGTTTGCAGTTCTTTTATGGCTGCTTCGTGATTCTGTAATGCATTTTCATGCCGCGAAAAAATGGGTTGAAAATGCTCACAAATTTGTGTTTTTACGTCGTTACAGACTTTTTGACATTTCGATTCGATTTTATGTAACTCAGTAGTTAAATCTTCACGTGTTTGTTCAAGCGTGGTGTGAAGATTTTGTTCCACTGCGTCTAACTGTTGCTGTGTTTGTCTCTGGTGTTGTTCCATTGTGTCTAACTTTTGAAGCTTTTGCTGTGTTTGTCTCTGGTGTTGTTCCATTAAGTCTAACTTTTGAAGCTTTTGCTGTGTTTGTCTCTGATTTTGTTCCATTTGTTGCATTAGCTGTAATAACAATGCATTAGTGTCTGGAATCTGTTCCTCTACGCTTTTCGGCAGTGCATTTGCACCGGCAACATTCACATTTTGACAAGCAGAATATGTGTCTTGACTTATTTGAGAAAACGGTGAGGACGCAAAACCTGAATCTACGGTATTTGCAAAATTGTGTCCTGTCATTTCGGATTCCTGAGGCGAGCTGTTGCCGAGCGATCGATCGATAATGCTTCCCTGTTCACTAATTGTTTCACTACCTACGCCATTGTTTGCCGCCCGCTCCATTTCCCTATGCACAATTACCAAATTACTATGTTGAACATTAGTTAATACATTACACGGTGGCGCTAACACACTGCTTTCGTCTTCACTGTCATTTCTCAGTTTACTTTGGAGCCTAGTATTACGTTTTTCACACGCCATTATTGTCACAATATTTCACACGATAACACAGAAAATAGGAAAACACATTAACATAGCACTGAAAATAATATCTAGTTAATTGCAAGCGCAGCTGCGAAATACTTGCTGCAAATCTACATGCATGCCACAACTGTTTTACTGTACAACAATGAAAAACTACAACTACAAAGGAAATTCTCTCTATAATTACGCGCTAGCAATAAACAAAAGCCACACTAATTACACAAACTACAAGAAAAAATCAGAAGATTCCAGTGAGGTATCTTCGGCTAAGGGTCGACATATGAAACGTCCCCTTTTGTAAAATTATACAAGACTGTGCTTAAACTGACACACAATGTTTTTAGCGCAACGCAATCTGACTTTCAAAAGTCCCTACAAAAAAATGGCCTTGACTAACATTAACCTATGCGTTTCACAAATCGCTTACCTCACAAAAATCTTGGTTACTCGAACTACTGCAATACAGCGAGCGCCACTACTGCCAGCTAAATAAAAGATTCAAACTACGGTAGGCACTAACTACTGATAGGCATAGTTAGCAAATGAAAGATTTTAATAGATAATAAACAATGTATTTACCTTAATAGTGTTGAAAAATCATAATATACATAGCAGTTCATGACATCCAGTCTTACAAATTTCAAAACTCCGCCATTTCTCTCCCCACATCCACCACTGCTGGCGGCTCACCTCCAACTGCCGAACGCTATGCGCTGTTAACATCCAGCTACCCAACACTACAATGGCAGACAACAATGCAAACTAGCCACAGACTGCACACAGCACAGTAAGTGATTTTCATACAGAGCGCTACGTGGCGTTACCAACATTAAAACCTAAACAGCCTACTTACAATAGTTAATGAGAGACTAATCTATTGAAGCTTACACGGTGGTAGCTGGAGCAAAGCTTCTCCTCACTGCTCCCAGAAAGAAGTGAAATCTGAGCTTTGCTTTATTTATAGGCAATCTTTTTACAGTACGTTAAATATCACTAGGGGACTCTTTGGTCCTCTTTCTAGTGACACACAATTTGAACTTTACATTTAGAAGACATAAAATAGGAAACTGGATATGGCGTCTTGTATGACCTCGGTTTTGGAATGTCTTAAAAGTCTGTGTGTAGACATGTTCTTCCCCACCAGTTTAAGGGATTTGAAGTCACAAAAATAAAGTATAAATGTGTACTTCACAGCAGAATTAAGCTGTTCGGTTGCCATCAGTTGTTTTATTTATTTTAATATCAGAGTTTTTCCTATATGTATTAAATTTATCATGTACATTTATATAGTAGCAGTTATATCGCTAGCATGCTGAGGCAATTACTCCTTTCACAACGGGTTCTGTCATCTTAGCAAAGTAAAACAAATATAATGTTTACGAAATTTAAAACGTTTGTGAAATAATATGGAAAATGTCTTCATCTTAAAGGAATTTTCTGTGCTAATCCCGTAACTGGTCTTAGACTTTTTTGACCTGCAGTATTTCCTATGTTATAGAGGATTCAATATTATGATTAATGTCTTATTAATATTAATTCTCCTGAAGGTCTGGACTACAGTTGTATGTGTAAAACATGATCTTTTGTTGTCTAGCATCAGTTGAGCGTACGTTACTTTCAAAAACAGTCGTCTAACTGAATTTCGGTATTGCTTCATAGCATCTGACGTTAATATGTAACACTATTTTGGAATTTGGCCAGTGAAAAAATCCCGCATGAAACCTGTCATCTTATTATCATCTTGAGTTCTTACAAATCCTCGATTCATGATGACATAATATGGGGTAATGAATTTAACTGGTCTCAACATTTGAAACATGGATTGCTTACAGGAATCCTAAAATACAATTTCAGAAGGATTTATGGTATGTATGGAATCAGCAAGTAATGACCAATGCTATTGTTACAAACATGTGTTATGTATAAGAAAACAGAACTTTTATAATATCTGTTTAAGTTAGGGTCAAAGAGTCTGTTGCTAGGAGCGCGATGGACTTTGTTTCTTGCCTTACTTGCTGTGTGGAAATATTTCTTACGTTTCTGAGCATTTCTTTTAACACTCTCGTGATCACAGATTCCTTTTGTTAAGAATCTGAATTAAAAAGTACAGACTGAGAATGTTATTCTGACGAATTGGTTCTGTCTCAGACTGATGCCATACTTAACACTGTTCTTGCCCGGCTTTTTCTGCTAGTGTCAGTCACCCAATTTGCAGTTGGTAATTTGAAATCTCGCGTTGTTACCATAAAAAGACCGGGGAATGCACACGCGATGTCCTCTTTTCCTAGAACCATTCTGCCACTACAGTATATGAATCAGATGGCCTCTAAAAATTACTTACGCACCCCGATGCAAAGAAAGACATTTATAGGTCTTGCTACGGTCAGTGAACGAGGTGGCGCAGTGGTTAGCAAACTGGACTCGAATTCGGGAGGACGACGGTTCAGATCCCCGTCGGGCTATTCAGACTTAGATTTTCCGTGTCCCTCAGTCGCTTAAGGTAAATGCCGGGTTGGTTCCTTTGAAAGGGAACGCCTGATTTCCATCCCCATCTTTCCATAATCCGAGCTTGTGCTCCGACTCTAATGATCTCGTTGTCAACGGGACGTTAAACTCTTGTCTTCCTTTCTTCCTTCCTTGCGATTGTTGAAGAAGATACCACAAAATTTGCACGGTACGTAAATATTACTGAGCGCTATGTGAGGCCACCCGCGCCCTTTTCTCAGTGGTCAGTGCGCCTCACTGCTCTCCGGAGCACCTGGCTTCGATACCTCGTATTACCAGGGATTTTCCTCGTTGGCAGAAGGACCGTAACGGGGCGCACTTAGCCTCGTGGAGTCAGTTGGGGAGCTACTTAAATGAGAAGTGGCCACTCCAAGTTCTGGGAAGCTGACAACGGTCGCAAGAGAGCGGTGTATTGACCCACGGCCTCCATACCGCGTCCAAATGACGCCACTGGCTGAGGACGACACGGCGGTCAGTCGGTACTGAATTACCTGACAGGGCCAGCAGACGGAGCTTCAAATGGCCGTGGTGACCCTAGACCTTGGAGGTCTCGGGTTCAAACCCGGAAGGAGCCGAGCGTTCTTCCTCGTTCCAGTCCCACCCACTCAGCCTGCTGTCACATGATTACCAGAGATGTTTCTGTGAGTAAAAGGTGGCCGAAACGAGATGGGCCCCCAACCATCTCCCTCCTAATACCGTGGCGTATAACGGCTAATACCGTGGCGTATAACGGCAGCAGTAATTCCAGTAGCCCGTTCACTGCTGTGTGCCTCAGACATTACCTTTCGTTTATTCTGTAAGCTCGCCGCCCTCTGAACAGGGTCGCGTTTACCCGCATGAGGCTGCAACTCCACAAAGAGACCCGCACCATAGAAAAACTAATATTAAAATATTCTTTTTTCTTAATGTCGTGGACTGGGCCCTCTTCTGGCTAAAAAGACGTAGACCTAAGGCGAAAAAGACGTAGACCTAATCATTTCGTAAGAGCTTATTCGGCTAATTTTTTCTGTACTCAGCTGACGATAATTGTGTCAGCATTCATATCTCAAAGCTCGCGCTTTGACTTTATTTCCCGCCCGATAAAAAGCGTGGCACTTTAGTTGGAAAAATCGCTAAGACTTTTGAAAGAATGATTAACGAGATTTTTCCAGTCCGAAGTAATCATTTTCGGAGAAAACTGATTTGTTTCATGCCTCCTTTCATCCAAACCAACACCCATAACATGTCAAAGACACTATTCACAGTGTCGAGGTCACTCTTCGAATACACCAGTCACTTACGGTCACTAATAGCAGTGCCAACATGTCACTTTCTAAACAGAGGTTGTTTAAAGACAGAGTTCAAAGCGCTGTATTATAAGGCAGGTTCAGTCTTTTGGCTCTGTTCAGAATTGGAAGTAATGTTGTAAGATAGCTTGAGTAATATAAGTAGCCTTCTTCGTTAGTAAGAAGAGTGGGTGCAAACAGATTAGCCACTAAGATTATTTGCAACTTGCATTTTAAGGCAGATTGTTCGACATAGAATTTTGTTTGGATGAAAGACAGATGAAACTAGCTAAGTGCTAAAGTCCTTTCATTACCTTGCACTTGTCTAGGAGACATGTTTGCTAATAGTTACAATACGTTATTTTCAAAAGTGGAATACTGATTTTTTTCGTCAACGTGAAACTAGACTTTTTGTCCCTTTCTTGAAAGACAATTGTTCATAGCGATGTCAATAAGACATGTTGAGTATCTTAATGACTTCATTTTTCCAATTTTTTAATCTTATCAGTAAATCAACTCATAAACTTGCAAATTCCACGTGTAAGCTGAGAAAACTTGTCGACTTTAGTGTCCGATGGCGGTTGGACCTCCTGGCAATTGGGACGCTCCAGACTCATTCGGATACGTAATTTGAAATTAACGTTACACGACATATCGAAAAGGATGAGGCCCCCATAAATAGATAACGGCTACCAGCTATGTTGGTTGTCGGGTTGTTTTTGGGGAAGGAGACCAGACAGCGAGGTCATCGGTCTCATCGGATTAGGGAAGGATGGGGAAGGAAGTCGGCCGTGCCCTTTCAGAGGAACCATCCCGGCATTTGCCTGGAGTGATTTAGGGAAATCACGGAAAACCTAAATCAGGATGGCCGGACGCGGGATTGAACCGTCGTCCTCCCGAATGCGAGTCCAGTGTCTAACCACTGCGCCACCTCGCTCGGTCACCAGCTATGCAAAATTAATTATGTAATCGGGATGATCATCTAACTCCAGCTTGAATACCAAAAGATCCAGTTAATCCTTTCTTTATTGGTTCCACTGGTTACACGTGAAAAAACTGCATGTAGAGAAAATGTATATTTAAGTACCATAATATACAGGGAAAAACATTAAGTCATATGAATTGGACATTAAGAAATTTATGAATGTGCAGCAGGGAACAAGACAATGAATGGAAACGTTTCCTGACGTGTTCACCCTCGTACCTTGTTTCATCTACAGAAAAATAAAAATTGCATCGAACATGTTGTGAGTGTGAAAGAGGAATGAAAAAGTAGTTAATACAATGCTACTGGAACGTAATGAGCAATCACTTTGACCAACCGACATAGGTTAGTCACACCATAACAACAATGGAAAATCATACTGCACATTAAACAGTTTTCGAATTCGTGTAAGTAATCTCTACAGCAACAATATGAATTTTGAAAACTGTTACATAATAACCATCTATCTGCACATGCTACTGAATCCAATAGTGTAGCTTGCTTCACGTTTTGCGGAAGCACAAGGAAATAAAAAGAAACTCTTCCAAATAGATCGCAGAAAGAATCAAGCAGTGCGAGAATTATTCACTTTAGAAGTACGAAACCGTTGACAGAACTTATATAGAGGCGTGAACAACTGTGAAACTTTCTCCAGCGCCAGTCACTCTTGGATCACAAAGAAATTGCAATTAAATTTCTGTTTACCAGTACAAAAATTACTGGGGGATACCGTCCACCAAAAAAAAATTGACAGTTAAACTGAAATGGTTGATCTGACAGAAACTTTGAAGAGCCTTACATCACATACGTGCACCGTCATGAGAAAGAAAAATATAATACCAGATAAAACTACAACACCTGTATCAGTTTAAAGTAAAATAGATACATTAATCCCATGACAAACTCCTCGTGTGAAACACTCTTTCAAATGTGTCATTACAAAAGACTATACAAATTCACCCAGTCACATGGAAGCACATACACAAAGATTGTTCTAGAAATTGCATAAAATTCCCTCGCAAACTGCCAAAAATTAATATTGCACAGCTAATCGAATGAAATATCACCGTAAAGACTCTAAAGTTCAACCGATGCCTGACTAGAACTACAGCTTTTCAATTATGTTTCAAGTCAACTGTCGGAGCGAAATCAGTACTTAATCTGGCTGGCTATGGACCCCACCAACCAAACGTCCAGAGTGAGAAAATACTCAGTCTTTCTGTCCTCTCGGCACCTACACGAAAAAAGTGCACCTAAAGTGATAACAGTCAAGTGAAACACGTGACTGGTTGCCACCATATGAACCTTCTTCCCAGGAAGATTTGAAGTGACAGACCAAAGATGAAGACAAATACCTGTCGTCGCTACATGGCAGGACCTTTTTAAAAAATTTGCTGAAACATTGACTGTGCAAGAGATATACGTAACTGCCAAGAAGTGGACGGGATAGCCGGCCGGGGTGGAAGAGCGGTTCTAGGCGCTACAGTCTGGAACCGCGCGACCGCTACGGTCACAGGTTCGAATCCTGCCTCGGGCATGGATGTGTGTGATGTCCTTAGGTTAGTTAGGTTTAAGTAGTTCTAAGTTCTAGGGGACTGATGGCCTCAGAAGTTAAGTCCCATAGTGTTCAGAGCCATTTTTCGGACGGGATATCAGGAAGCTAATTACTCATCGTCACAATTATTTCTGTTATTGGCTGTTGTCGTTGCATTCATACTTTATGAAACTGACAGAATTTAGAATAAGAGGAAACGAATCAGCCAGAAAACTGGCGGACGCATTTCAAACTGTATAGTACGTTCTTATACAACTAAATAATAAACTTACAATACAGACTTTTAATTCGAAAATTGATATGAATTTTTTTTTTTTTTTTTTTTTTTTTTAGATTTTTCCCAAGGTAGCACTCGCGCCACAGGTTTAACTTACAGGGTCTACAGATGCTAAATAAGGCCCTACTCATAAATCTGAAAGTTCATAAGGCAGTGCAATTAATAAAAATAAAAAAAACGACGCACCGCGATAGAATTATCCTAATGGGACGGAAATCGGTACATGTGATATACGTGAACTGAAAAACATATGATTACAATTTCGAAAGGATTGGATGATTTATTCCAGAGAAAGAACTTCACAAACTCAGCGAGTCGATAACGCGTTGGTCTGCGTCTGGCCTTCATGCAAGCAGTTATTCGGCTTGGCATTGATTGATAGAGTTGTTGGATGTCCTCCTGAGGCATATTATGCCAAATTATGTGCAATTGGCGCTTAGATCATCAAAATCCCGAGATGGTTGGAGGGCCCTGGCCATAATGCTCCAAGCGTAATCAACTGGGGAAAGATCCGACGAGCTTGTTGGCCAAGCTAGGGTTTAGCAATCACGAAGACAAGCTGTAGAAACTCTCGCCGTGTGCGGGCGGGCATAATCTGGGCAAAATGTAAGCCTAGGACGGCTTGCCATGAAGGTCAACAAAACAGCCTAGGATAGCTTGCAATGAAGGTGAACAAAATGGCGCGTAGAATATCTTGTAAGCCTAGGACGGCTTGCCATGAAGGTCAACAAAACGGTGCGTAGAATATTGTGTAAGCCTAGGATAGCTTACCATGAAGGTCAACAAAATGGCCCATGGAATATCGTGTAAGCCTAGGACGGCTTGACATGAAGGTCAACAAACAGCGCGTAGAATATCGTGTAAACCTAGAATGCCTTTTCATGAAGGTCAACAAAACGACGCGTAGAATATCATATACATACCACTGTGCTGGAAGTCTGTCGCGAATGACAACCAAAGCGGTCCTGCTATGAAATGAAATTCTCTTCCGAATGCGAAAATAATTTGTTGACGCCGTCCTACAAAGGGAGAAACGATCTGCATTATAAAATCAGGGAAATCAGAGCTCGCACGGAAAGATATAGGTGTTCGTTTTTTTCCACACGCTGTTCGAGATTGGAATAATAGAGAATTAGTGCGAAGTGCACCGCAGACCGTCACTATTGGATGTCGCGCCGCATGGTGGGCGATAGTCAGGTTTTTATCCCACTGCTGTCTGGGCCGTCTCCAGACATTCTTCTGCCTGGAATCTCTTTGACTGGAGTAGAATTGCCTTCAGTGAGAAGTCCCTCTTCGAACTGAATCCAATGACCAGCGGAGACGTCCATGATCCCGCTCGACCCAAAGAGTATGAAGGCCTAGAGACACTATATGCCTACAGCTTCCATTCCTGGCTGCAGTTTCTCTCATTGGACACTCACTACAGGCTCTCCCAGAACAATCGATTATGGCACGTGCACCAAAATCGCGCTACAGTGGTCTGATGGGTTTTTTGAATAATTGTTGTCATGGTCCTGGTACTGAACCTGGCAAGTAGTTGAGGTGATCGAGGTCCCTTTCAGAAATCACAACAGTCTCCTCGTCAACAGTAGTACAAATATTTGCGCAGCACTTTGTTGGTATATGGTCCGCCGCCGACTGACAACATCCGTGTTGCGAAAAACTGCCGTTATTTAGCGAGTTTCATATGTGGACCAAGGAGGTATTGCATGGATGGTCGTAAAGGTTTGCTTACTCAGTGCACATACTCCACACGGTACACTTACAGCTATTCACGGGGAGTGGGGGATGCACCATCCACAGATTCCACATTGACGTCCTCACATTAAATCCTTCTCATGACAACCACGATGAATCGCCGAGCAGTCTGAGGCGCCTTGTCACCGTCCGCGTGGCTCCCCCCCCCGCCCAGTCAGAGGTTCGAGAGAGGTGTGTGTTGTCCTTGACACAAGTTAGTTTAAGTTAGATTAAGTAGCGCGTAAGCTTAGGGACCGGTGACCTCAGCAGTTTGGTCTCATAAGACCTTACCACAAATTTCTGAACACCTCATCGCCAGATTCGTGAATTGCTATGGCAAACCTGTTGGATTTGCCCAAGACATTACAGCGAATTTCCGCATTTTCTTCAACTCACATTCGAATATCGGAAATTTCTTCATTTTAGATTGGCTTCTCGTAATACAGTTGCTGTTTGCCATGACAACCTTCCCAGATTGGAGGAATATGCTATCGCACGCGTCGACAGTCATTGCTATTCCTGCTGAGGCACCCGCTGAAGGTACGCTGGCTGTATTGAAATACCCTGTCGTCCCTCAGCGTTCTTGCATACCTCTCAGCAGTGTTTGAGGTACATAAAGCTCCTTTCTTTGAATGTGGCCCATGTAAAATTAAATAGCGGCACCGCTACGCTCTCAGCCTTCATTAAAGGATTTTAAGTGTCATGTCGAGGATTGTCGAACGTAAATATCCTTCGTACATCTTTTCTGACGGCGTTATCGATGAGGCATTTAGTGAAAGTCAGACAATCTTTTTCGTTTTGTAAATAATAGATGTCAGCTATCAGTCGCCCTTTGGAATATTTATTGCCAGATCTCGATTTCGGCTAGCAACTAGCACTATCCTTTTTTGCTCAATGCATGTAATGCCTGTTGGTCTGGTTTTGCACACAGTTCATGGAACTGACCAACAGGCATTACATGCATTGAGCAAAAAAGGATAGTGCACTGACAATGGCTAGTTGCTAGCCGAAATCTAGATCTGCCAATAAATATTCCAAAGGGCGACTGATAGCTGAAATCTATTATTTACAAATCAAAATAACGGTCGCTGCGTGCAACAGCCTCTGAATGGAGGGTAACCTGATGAATCTCTTTTGTATTATTCCTCATTATGTAAACCGATAGCTATGTTTGTTCCACGTAAAGCAGTACTAGATACTTGATCTATATTCCAATTTTGTGATTTCAGTGCTGCAATCGAAATAACCATAGATTTATAACTGCGGACACTGTCTCTTACTGCACGTAGCTTGAAATCAAAGGCCAGTATACATCTCATATGGTAAATACACAAATTAGTCCTAGAAGCTACTTTTTCTTTCAGTCTCATGACTCGTTTCCTTGCAACCACGGTAAGACATACAATATAAAGGGCTGTAACAGCATTCTACTTAAAACGGTATCTTGTCACAGCTGGCATGATGTAGACACATTTTGTACTACGTCTTGACGCTGTGGAGTCCTTAGGGCATTGTTAACAGATTATGGCATTATCCATCATCCCTTGTCATATATAGTAGCATGCGTATATCACTCTTCTATGATGAACGCGATGGAGCATTTGCGCTGTTGAGTGATATTGCGGACTTACGTCAAATGGTATAGGGACTTTTGGATACAAAGCGCTGTATAGCGATTTCGCAAGCTTCGATTATGCAAAACTTGCTTCGCTCTGTTCGTTCTTCGATCAGAAGGCTGAAGATGGCAGAGCCCTGCTTGGTGCCGTGTTTTTTGACTTCCGAGAAACCTGCGACAGAGTTCTGCACCCTTGGTTATAAAATAAAACCTGTCTTTATTGAATAAGAGAAAAGTTTCGCAAATCGACTAAAGGCTCTACAGCTAAGAGCAATGAGAAGGTAGTTCTTGATTGAGAGACACCGTCAGAAGAGAAATGGTGTCTGGTGTATCCGAAAAACTCAAATGGCTCTAAGCGCTATGGGACTCAACATCTGAGGTCATCAGTCCCCTAGTCTTAGAACTATTTAAACCTAACAAACCTAAGGACATCACACACATCCATGCCAGAGGCAGGATTCGAACCTGCGACCATAGTAGCAGCGCGGTTCCAGACTGAAGCGCCTAGAACCGCTCGGCCACAGCGGCTGGTGGTGTATCCGAGAGAAGTACGAAAGGACCCTCACCGTTCTCCACCCGTAAAACGACATAAGAGGCAACATATTTAGCTCTCTAAGGCTGTTCGCTGAAGATGCAGTTGGATGCAGTAAAGCCCTGAAGCTAGGAGATTGCTACGAAATTCTTTAAGGCATGAAGAGGGTTAGTGGTAGGTGCAAAGACTGACAACTGACCCTCAGCGAAGTAAATGTCATGTTTTGCGCATAATAGACGAAAAAATTGTATACAATTTGACTACGTCATTGATGTTCAATCACTGCAACCACTCTGATACGATAAGAGTGTGGATAGAGGAGTGGAGCGCGCTAGTGGTATTTATTTATTGATAAACAGACAGTTAGCATATATTTCACATCGTGGGAAGAGCAAATACGGTCGTTTATAAAAACATAGTTTAGAAAGCACCTGCATTTCATGACGTTTACCGACAGAAAAAAAAACTTTTCGACTTGCAAACCACTCAAAATATTTACATGTTAGATTTAGATTTATTTTAAAACACTCATCGACACACAACTTTAAAAACATACATTATACACATATATCAGTTGTCTTTAAAAATGTAAAACGCTTTAGCTAGCCTTAGTGCAATTAGCGCACTAAGCCATAACACAGTTAAGTGGAGCCATCATTGCATAAATGGCTCTCATATACAGGGTGATCGTAATTAATGGCGTAAACGCATACAGTTGAAAGTACACGATACTAGAAGCAAAAAAGACTCAGTAAACATAGGGTTGAAAACGCATACCTTAAGAGCTACGAGCAATTTTTAATCTTCGATACTGTGAAGCAAATCTCTTCTACTGCAGGCTCTTTACTTTCCACATTTTGGGCAGTGGTAGTATGGACCAAAACAAGGAAAAATGTTCCGTAAACATTTGCTCTAAAATGCATACCTTAAAAGTTATGAGCAATTGTTCATTAGAAGAGTTCTGTTTCCAAGTAGCGAAGATGAGCGTGTGCTCATAGCTCTTAAGGTATGCATTTTAGAGCACATATTTACTGGACATTTTTTCTTGTTTTGGTCCATACTACTACTGCCCAAAATGTGGAAAGTAAAGAGCTTGCAGTAGAAGAGATTTGCTTCACGGTATCGAAGATGAAACATTGCTTGTAGCTCTTAAGGTATGCATTTTCGACCCTATATTTACTGGGACTTTTTGATTATAGTATCGTGTACTTTCAACTTCCGCGTTTACGCCATTACTTATGATACACCCCGTATATTCCACCATATGCCATACGATGTCGGCGGTACCAGCCCCGGGGTCAGGGATTTTCTCTGCCTCGTGATGACTGGGTGTTGTGTGATGTCCTTAGGTTAGTTAGGTTTAAGTAGTTCTAAGTTCTAGGGGACTGATGACTATAGATGGTAAGTCCCATAGTGCTCAGAGCCATTTGAACCAATTGGGTACCAGCCCCGTAAATATTTAAAAGCAAGTGAATGGTGACAACTTTCACAAAATAAGCTTCAGTCAAACATCACATTCTTCTAAATAACTTAAAAGACACAAGACTAAAACTTATATCATAAATTATAAATTCCAAACTTAATACTTATTGTAAACAGGGGACGAACAAGAAATAATCTTAGAACTGGAAATCCCTCACTTGTACTTATACACTAACACATATACTTTAATAAAACACTGTCTCATGCTAGGAAATAACACTAAAGCGATTGAACACATGAAACAAACATGACGGAAAGACACGACTAAAACAACAACGCCGTAATAAACAGCAGAGACGGGTTAAAGCAGAGTTGTTCGTACACCGATAGACCACAATGTCACACGAAAACTAATCAACGACAAGGACTCCCAAACGGCGTCGCTCACACACTGATGAATCACAATTTACGTACATGTCACACTAATGTGGCAGCACACAGTAGTAAAGAGGAAAAAAGAGCAATTAGCCTCTACCTGAACAGAACGCAAAGTGAAAAACGGCAAACAGACAATAACGTCTACTTTTTCATTACAGAATAGTCGTCGCAGCATTACTGCAAAGATGATTCTGTAGGCAGTATCGACCTCTTCCTTGGGATGTCTTCTCTGTAAGGTTTGCGGACGATCAGACTGTTGCCCGCACTCAAACCACACTGGAATATAGCTGTCGAATACGCTACTCTGGTGTGGATCACAGAGAGAGTTGGAGGGGAATGCTGTTCCTTAAGATGGCTTACGTTGGTGGGGTTATCCGTAGGCATTGCAGAGCTGAAAAATTATTTCGTTAATTTTCCAAAATCACCCTGTGAAATTTCTGTTATCAGCGGGAGCGGACTTAGTTCCACGTGCAGTCACAAACTTTTCCTGTCTTTGTGAGGTCGGTACCTACGAGACTTGGTATAGAATCCAACTTTAATCACTTAATCCGAAGAGCGTTTCAGTCAATTCAGTCACTCTCCCCATCAGTTTAGCTTATTAAATGCTTACCGGCCGCTGGTGGCCGAGCGGTTCTAGGCGCTTCAATCTGGAACCGCGCGACCGCTACGGTCGCAGGTTCGAATCCTGCCTCGGGCATGGATGTGTGTGATGTCCTTAGGTTAGTTATGTTTAAGTAGTTCTAAGTCTAGGGGACTGATGACCTGATATGTTAAGTCCCATAGTGCTCAGAGCCATTTGAACCATATTAAATGTTTTGTGTTGTGTATGGAAACTACAGTATGTTCAGAAGATGAGTACGTATTTGCATTTTGCCTAACATGTGTCGTTTGTGCACTCAGAAGGCATGTATTATTCTGTTATTTGACTTCTCAGGTCGGTTATATGAAGTGGTATATAAGTGCTTCCTCTCACTTCGATTTCCGTGGTCGTTTAATTATTTCATTCTATTTGCAAGAATGATACTTTCCAGCCATTGTCCTATCGCACAGTGAAATACATAACCTTTGGCTGTACCGATTGACTCATTCTATAATTATTACATGGTGCTTTCACTTCAAAGATAGCATAGTCACTTCTGAACATCATGTACCCCGTCCTGTGGATACATTTCTCAGTAAATAAGGTAAATGTGAAGGAAGTACAACTTGCAGAGACCTGGTACTTGATTCTACACAAGTATATATGTTCGAGGTTACATATTTGACCGTAATAATTTCAAATCAGTGTTCATATCCCCACAGAACAGTGGCTGACAATTAATCGAATGACTAAATCGCATTCACTATTGCTGGAATATTAGAGAAGGCTTTTCAAATTCAGTTATGTTTAAATCCGTGTCGCCATGAATATTACAAGTATTTACCGTTGCGCTGCAAAAGTGTAAACTGTTCACGTGTCTGTCATTTGTCACGCTGTAGTCAGATTTCGTTCCTTAATTAGTTACTTGCGTCATAACTTCGTCTACAATAGGACACCTTGGGATGTACTTGCACTAGTAATCCAGTTTCAAACAAAGATGTCTTACAAATTACCTAGCAGCATCTGTACGGAGCGACTTACAATAGAGTAACCGAGTGAGGTGGCTCAGTGGTTACAACACTGGACTTGCATTCGGGGGACGACGGTTCAAACCAGCGCCACGGCTGGGCATCCAGATTTAAGTTTTCCTTGATTTCCCTAAATTGCTCCAGGCAAATGCTGGGATGGTTCCTTTGAAACACTACGGCCGATTTCCTTCCCCATCCCTGACACTATCTGAGCTTGTGCTGCGTCTCAATGACCTCGATATCGCCGGGACGTTAATCCCAGTTTTCCTTCCTTACAATAGATAAACCACGTAAATCTGTCTGTGTGGTAGGCGGAAGTCAAAATGAGATTTCTCAGAATAACGCGTGGAATTTATTATTCATACCTGTAACAGTTCAGCTACAAACCCGTCGTAACACCAATTGTTGTGTATTATCCGTCCTCTACCAACTACTTCTAAAAGAGCAGACAGAAAAGATGAAAACAAAGGTATGCGCTTCGTCATGTGTTTGCTTAGTCTGTGTGATAGCGCCATGGAAGTTCCCAACAAATTCCCGTCAGAAAAGAATATTATTATACATCATGTAGAGCCTTCCTCTCGAAATTCCGAGGATCCACTTTGCCCTACGAGCTAAGTAACCCGTTACTCCCTGCCACTAAAACCTCCCATTATGGCACAAGAAGAATATTAGATAAACTGGGGAATATGCAGAGGAACAAAAACAGTTTTTCTTCTTGTGCACTGTCTCAAATGAAAAAGACAGGTGGGATATGATTTGTACACGATATACCCTCCACCACACACACCATATGATAGCCTTCCCAGCACTAACGTAGCCATGTTGATAATCTTTACTTCTACGTGCTACGGACAATACGAACACCAACTGTTGCGTGACGAAGTTTTTAGAATTTGAAGCACCTCCCTCCTTCAGGCATCTCCAGGTGATATATTTCAGTACCAGTACGCCTTTATGTAAGAGCGATGGGTACCATAGTTTTGTGTGACACGACCCGCATCGAACGTGTCCTGGTGGGAGATTCCCTATAACATAAGCATACCGGATAAAAAATTGGCGTCCTGGTTGATGTCACGGTAAACATAAACGAGTGGGCCCAAGTACGGAGAATATCATAGAACCACCTCTGGTATTGACATCACTCTGCACACACAGTGAATTAAACGTCGCATTGGCATGCCGGTGCACTCGATGTTTTGCATCATTTGAAAAAAGCGAAAATCGCGGCTCATAGGGTCTCTCTATTCGCATTCAGTCAGCTACAGTCAACCTTCCATGTTTTTCAGCCCACTGAATACGTGCAAATTTACATGCTGCTGTGAGCAATGACCTTGTCAGAGATACCCAAAAGTCCATTGCAGTGTTCCCTCCGCAGTGTTCTCTTGGAAAATGGTTGACACGGACATTCATTCACTGACAGAAGTAATTCCTGTCAGGTTTGAAACCGATTGTCATTGATAAGGTGTGACATTCATCTCTAGACCCTTTTGGTTAGAATAGCTGTATGAGCTCTGTTATTCTGCCAGGTTACATCCCTACGAGTGCGTAGCACTCATTGTCGGTGTGTTTAACTACCTGCATTTATGCGTGAATTGTGGTTTCGTAGAGCACAGATGGCAATGGAAACACATGTTTCCGCCATGACTGCTAATGGTGGTCACGCAGGGACCCAGCAGATCCAGTGACGCGCTCCCACTGAGCCACACTCACAGCGTCTCCGCCTACCAGCGGCCTCTGCCGCCGCGATAATGGATGCCCTACAGCAGCTAAAAGCCCCAGTGTTAGTCCTCAATCTTCAACAGTCTTCAGTCTCAGTCAGCGTCCGTCAGTTAGTTCGTTCATTAGCAGCAGAAGCCTCACACTGCAGGACCCTCTGTAGTTGCTTCTAGTAGTAACCAGGTTGAGATTCATTGGGAGAGTCCTTAGAAAATGTAGTCCATCAACAAAGGAGGTGGCTTACAAAACACTCATTCGACCTATACTTGAGTATTGCTCATCAGTGTGGGACCCGTACCAGATCGGGTTGACGGAGGAGATAGAGAGGATCCAAAGAAGAGCGGCGCGTTTCGTCACAGGGTTATTTGGTAAGCGTGATAGCGTCACGGAGATGTTTAGCAAACTCAAGTGGCAGACTCTGCAAGAGAGGCGCTCTGCATCGCTGTGCAGCTTGCTGTCCAGGTTTCGAGAGGGTGCGTTTCTGGATGAGGTATCGAATATATTGCTTCCCCCTACTTATACCTCTCGAGGAGATCACGAATGTAAACTCAGAGAGATTCGAGCGCGCACGGAGGCTTTCAGACAGTCGTTCTTCCCGCGAACCATACGCGACTGGAACAGAAAAGGGAGATAATGACAGTTGCACGTAAAGTGCCCTCCGCCACACACCGTTGGGCGGCTTGCGGAGTATAAATGTAGATGTAGATGTAGAACTGGACTTTATTGCTGTTTGTTCTTTTGTAAAGTTTCGTCGCAACGCTTGGAGAAATCTGTAAGTTAAGTTAAACTTCTGCTTACTGTATTTACATGTTCGCTAATCATCTCTGCTCCTTTACATCTTCCCTATGACGACAGCTGCTGCACCACTCTGTAGCCCACCTCTTCTTACCGTTGTGTACGATGTAGTACAGACAAGAATAAGATTTTCACTCCGCAGCGGAGTGTTCACTGATATGAAACTTACTGGCAGATTAAAACTGTGTGCCGGACCGAGACTCGAACTCGGGAACTTCGCCTTTCGCGGGCAAGTGCTCTACCATCTGAGCTACCCAAGCACGACTCACGACCCGTCCTCACAGCTTCAGTTCTGCCTGTACCTCGTCTCCCACCTTCCAAACTTCACAGAAGCTCTTCTGCGAACCTAGCAGAACTAGCACTCCCGGAAGAACTTCTGTGAAGTTTGGAAGATAGGAGACAGGGTACTGGCAGAATCGAAGCTGTGAGGACGGGTCGTGAGTCGTACTTGGGTAGCTCAGATGGCCGAGCACTTGCCCGCGAAAGGCAGAGGTCCAGTAGTGCAGACAAGTCAGACAACCTCAACCATGGTGTGGCCAAGTGCGCGTCCAAACACGACACCTCTTTCCTGCCATTCTGTCATGTCTCCATGGAAACCAGTCTCATAGCGCTGTTTGCATGCAACTGAATAGCATAAATATATACTTCAGTGCTATCACTTACGTCAGCGGTGGAGGACTTCGTGTGTGCCTGGTACCAGTTCTACATTATCTACAACGCTCCAAAGCGACCCACGTCGTCTTTTTAAGTAGATGATGGGTCAAATGGCTCTAAGCACCATGGGACTTAACATCTGAGGTTATCAGTCTCCTAGACTTAGAACTACTTAAACCAAGTAACCTAAGGACATCACACACAGCCATGGCCGAGACAGGATTCGAACCTGCGACCGCAGCAGCAGCGCGCTTCCGGACTGAAGCGCCTAGAGCCGCACGGCCACAGCGGCCGGAGAAGTCAGAGATCATGTGTAGTGCATAATGGAGAGGTGTTCAGTAAATAATGCAACACCTTTTTTTTCTGAAAGCTGCTTGGCTTTATTCAGGATTCCAATACACCACATTATTTTCCACTGTTTTGGTTAAAAAACCTTATTTTTCAACATAATCGTCATTTAATGCGACGGCCTTACGCCACCTTACTAGGAGGGCCTTTATGCCGGCATGGTACCACTCTACTGCGCGGACTTCCTGCTGGATCGATAACTTCCCCATCATACACGTACTACTTCTTGCAGAGTGCATCCTTCACTGGGCCAAACCGATAGAAGTTGGAAGTTGCGAGATCCGGGCTGTCGGGCGGATGAAGAAGAACAGTCGAATAAAGATTCCTGAAATCCTCTCGGATGCGCAGACTTGCGTGAGGCCTTGCGTTCTCATGGAGACTGACAAGTTCTTTTGCATTTCTGTGGGGACGGGCACACTGAAGTCGTTTCTTCAATGTCCTAAGGGTATCACAATATACTTCAAAGCTGATTGTTGCACCATGAGGGAGGACATAAAACAGAATAACCCCTTCAGAGTCCCAGAAGACTCTCGTCATGGCTTTGCCGACAAAGGATGCGGCTTTGAACTTTTTTTCGGAGGAAAGGTACTGTGGCGCCATTGCATGGATCGCCGTTTGTTTCTGGTTCGAAGTGATGAACCCATATTTCATCGCCTGTGACGACGTTAGACAAAAAATTGTCACCATCAGCCTCGTAATGGGCAAGCAATTCCGCAGTGATGGCCCTTCGTTGCTCTTTATGGTCTTATGTTAGGCGGCGAGGCACACTCCTTTGAGCACCCCAATTGGTGGACAAGTGTGTTAGCACTACCAACAGAGACGTCCAGTTCAGCAGGGAGTAGTTTGATTGTGGTCACTTCGAATGAGTGTGTCCGCACGTTCTAACACTGCAGGAGTCACAGCTGTGTGCCGCAGGCCGGCACGAGGGAGATCGAACAGGTTTGTGTGACCTTGTTGCGATGACGTCAGACGCCTCGCCCAACGACTCACCGTACTGTTGTTCACTGATAGGGGCCCGTAGACATTCTACAACTGACTATCAATATCTGTGATATCCTGGTTTCCCAAGAAAAGAAACTCAATGACAGCTCTCTGCTTGGAACGCACATGTGTGCCAGATGCCGTTTTGAAGGTTATATATAGCGCCATCATTCTTTTTCCCAGCATAGTGGGGTAGCCCGACGTGGCATGGACTCCACAAATTGTTGCAAGTCCCCTCCAGAAATATTGAGCCTTGTTGCCTATATAGCCGACCACAATTGCCCAAGATTTTGTGCACGAACTGACCTCTCCTTTATGTCCTACGAATGTTCGATGGGATTCATGTCGGGCGATCTGGGTGGCCAAGTCATTCGCTCGAATCGTCCAGAATGTTCTTCAAACCAACCACGAAAGATCGTAGGTCGGTGACTAGGCGCATTTTCATCCATAAAAATTCCATCGTTGTTTGGCTGCAAATGGTCTCCTAGTAGCCGAACATAACCGTTTTTAGTCAGTGATCGGTTCAGTTGGACCATAGGAGACAGTCCTTTCCACGTAAACACAGGCCACACCGTTATGGAGCCACCTTCAGCTTCCACAGTGCCTTGTTGACAACATGGATCCATAGCTTCGTGGGGTCTGTGCCACACCCCAACTCTAGCATCTGCTCTTAACAACTGAAATCGGGATTCATCTGCCCAGGTCACGGTTTTCCAGTCGTCTAGGGTCCAAGTAATATCGTCATTAGGCCAGGACAGTCGCTGCAGGCGATGTCGCGCTGTTAGCAAAGGCACTCGCATCGGTCGTCTGCTGCCATTGCGCCGCGCTGTGCCAACGGATTCGTTCGTTGTAAGTCCCACATTGATATCTGCGGTTATTTCACGTAGTGTTGCTTGTCTGTTGGACTGATAACTCTGAGTAAACGCCGCTGCTCTCTGTCGTTAAGTGAAGGCCATCGGGCACAGCGTTGTCCGTGGTGAGAGGCAACACCTAAAATTTGGTATTCTCAGCACATTCTTGACCCTGTGGAACTCGAAATATTGAATTCCCTAACGATTACCGAAATGGAATGTCTCATGCGTCTAGCTCTAACTACCATTCCGCGTTCAAATTACAGTCGTGCGGTCATAATCACATGGGAAACCCTTTCATGTGAATCACCAGAGTACAAATGACAGTTCCGTCAGTGCACTGCTCTCTTATACCACGTGTGCACAGTACTGTATATGTGTATATCGGTATCCCATGAATTTTATCACCTCAGTGTATAGGAGCTGAAGAGGAAATAATCCGTGAACTCCCACAATAAGTGCCGGCCGCGGTGGCCATGCGGTTCTAGGCGCTGTAGTCCGGAATCGCGCGACTGCTACGGTCACAGTTTCGAATCCTGCCTCGAGCATGGTTGTGTGTGATGTCCTTAGGTTAGTCAGGTTTAAGTAGTTCTAAGTTCTAGGGGACTGATGACCTCAGATGTTAAGTCCCACAGTGCTCAGAGCCATTTGAACCATTTTTTGAACCCACAATAAGTCCCGCTTGCTTTTCAACCGAAACTGGCCGAGAAAACATGTGCTGTGTTACCTACTGAACGCCTCTCGTATTTCTGTACTATCATCTGCCTTTTTTTCCTAATTTATCCTTCGTCTTGAGAAATTTTCATAGATGTTAGTGCGATAAAAATAAATTGTCTTTTAGAGGTTCTCGGCATATATTCTTTTTTCGCTGCCCAATTCGTGCAGAAGTTTCAACATCATAAAGACTTTGCAAGTGTGCATTACTCACTATGAAGGTTAACACATTTTACAAGCAGAGGCCTGTGTGCCACAGTTTCATGTGGCTCACGTGAACGTTGAGAATTCTACGTGCGACTAACCGCGCCGTACATCTTTCGGTTGCTTCATTCACCACGGAGGTTTGTAGATCGCCATCCCGGCCTTGCAGAGTAAGGAGATCTTACGATCATCTCCCACCCCATCCCCCTTCCTCCTTCCGCCGATACACTAATGAAATTAATGGCGTCAGTATCGGTGTTGTAGGAAGACACAACCTTATCTTAACAACTGTAATTGAAAAGAATGATTGGAGGACTTGGAGCATCACTAGCTCGAGTAAAACGAGACAGAAACGTAAAATATTCGAAAAGAAGGTATTTGATGGAGTGTAGCCTTGTATGGAAATGAAACGTGGGAGATAAGAGTCCAGATAATATGAGAATAGAAGTTTTTGAAGTATGGTGCTACAGAAGAACACTGAAAATTAGACGTACAGTCACGGAACGAATGAGGAGGTTTTTGTTGTTGTTGTTGTGGTCTTCAGTCCAGAGAATGATTTGACGCAGCTCTCCATGCTACTCTATTCTGTGCAGGCTTCTTCATCTCCCGTTACGTACTGCAGCTTACATCCTTTTGAATCTGCTTAGTGAATTCATCTCTTGGTCTCCCTCTACGATTTTTACCTTCCACGCTGCCCTCCAATATTAAATTGGTGATTCCTCGACGTCTCAGAACATGACCTACCAACCGATCCCTTCTTCTAATCAAGTTGTGCCACAAACTCCTCTTCTCCCCAAATTCTATTCAATACCTCTTTAGTTATGTGATCTACCCATCTAATCTTCAGCATTCTTCTATAGCACTATAGCACCACATTTCGAAAGCTTCTATTCTCTTCTTGTCCAAACTATTTATCGTCCATGTTTCACTTCCATACATGGCTACACCCCATACAAATACTTTGGAGAAACGACTTCCTTGCACTTAAATCTATAGTCAATGTTAACCAATTTCTCTTCTTCATAAACGCTTTCCTTGCCATTGCCAGTCTACATTTTATATCCTCTCTACTTCGACCATCATCAGTTATTTTGCTCCCCAAATAGCAAAACTCCTTTACTACTTTAAGTGTCTCATTTCCTAATCTAATTCCCTCAGCATCACCCGACTTAATTCGACTACATTCCATTATCCTCGTTTTGCTTTTGTTGATGTTCATCTTATATCCTCCTTTCAAGCCACTGTCCACTCCGTTCAGCTGCTCTTCCGGGTCCTTTGCTGTCTCTCACAGAATAACAATGTCATCGGCAAACCTCAAAGTTTTTGTTTCTTCTCCCTGGATTTTAATACCTACTCCGAATTTTTCTTTTGTTTCCTTTACTACTTGTTCAATATACATATTGAATAACATCGGGGAGAGGCTACAGCCCTAGGCTATTCCCTTCCCAACCATTGCTTCCCTTTCATGTCGCTCGACTCTTATGACTGCCATCTGGTTTCTGTACAAATAGAAAATAGCCTTTCGCTCTCTGTATGTTACTCCTGCCACCTTCAGAATTTGAAAGAGAGTATTCCAGTCAACATTGTCAAAAGCTTTCTCTAAGTCTACAATGATAGAAACGTAGGTTTGCCTTTCCTTAATCTATTTTCTAAGTTAAGTCGTTGGGTCAGTATTGCCTCACGTGTTCCAATATTTCTACGGAATCCAAACTGATCTTCTCCGAGGTCGGCTTCTACCAGTTTTTTCCATTCGTCTGTAAAGAATTCACATTAGTATTTTGCAGCCATGATTTATTAAACTGATAGTTCGGTAATTTTCACATCTGTCAACACATGTTTTTTTTTTTTTTTTTTTTTTTGAGATAGGAATTATTATATTCTTCTTGAGGTCTGATGGTATTTCGCCTGTCTCATACATCTGAACAGAATTGGAGAGGAAAGAAATTTATGCTACATTCTGAGACATCAAGAAATAATCAATCTAGCGTTGGGGGGATGTGTGTGGATGTAAAAATTGCAGAGGAGGACCAAAAGACTAATGCAGTGAGCAGGTTAAAGTGGATGTAGATTGCAGCAGTTATCCGCAGATGAAGCGGCTTGCACGGGATAGAGTAGTGTGGAGAGCTGATAGGCACGAACTTGAGCAAGTTAAGTTGTACAAAGAGTGATACCTTCAATAGAACTGATGTGCAATATCACTAAGTTGCTGCTGTAATAGCAGATCCAATCGCATTCACTGCTTGTCATTTTCTTATGAGTATATTACGTTAGTGACGAGATACCTGTGAAAGAAGTATGTCCGTTGACATTCCGCTTCGCGAAGAAAATCCGAAGACTTCGTGTGTCAGTGACACTGTCATAAGTGACGCTGTGGTATTTTGTACGAACAATATTTGGAGCCTGACGCTGATAAAGATGAGTTAAAGAACATTTTTTTACAGGAACTAATAAATAGAGGGCTGAGCGATCGCTAGAATATTTACTTAAATTTGATTGAAGCTGACAAAGGTAGGAAACCTAGGTACTGTTTAGAGGAGGCCACTCACAACAGTGAACCCGAAAGTCTCAGTGACGAGGCATGCGGACCAATTCGACCCAATCATTGTTGATTATGAGTGAGTCAGCGTGGCCAGATTGCTTGAGGGTGTAAAGGCCTGCGTCAGGCCTTACTTGTCGCCAATGGCCCGAAGTGTAATGGGACGTAAATGCAACTTGTATCACTTGATAAGCATTTATTCTCAGAGCATGACGTACGCACTTCAAGTGGTTAAACGTATTCTTCCGCTTTCGTGTGTGCATGGTGCTGGTTTTGTATTTATACAATCTTTTGTAACCCGGGCTGCCGGCCGTTGTGGCCGAGGGGTTCTAGGCGCTTCAGTCCGGAACCGCACTGCTGCTACGGTCGCAGGTTCGAATCCTGCCTCGGGCATGGATGTGTGTGATGTCCTTAGGTTAGTTAGGTTTAAGTAGTTCTAAGTCTAGAGGACTGAAGACCTCAGATGTTAAGTCCTGTACTGTTTAGAGCCATTTGAACCATTTGTAACCAGGGTTACTCTGTGTACTCGGTATTTGTAACACAGAAACGTCTCCTCTGAAGTAGGTTCGACACATTTACGATGGAGGAAAATATTACTTTCTCTCCGTATATCCTGACTTCGAATAAACTGTTGTAACGTTCTGCGAACAAAGATTAAACGGCTCCTTCTGTTCGAGGATAGATAACTATGGGTAAATATGTCCAATGGTAAGATTTAGAGATCCGCGATAACAGCAGAGCTCGCTACAGTACTCGGAAAGAACCAGCCCTTACCCTGGTCCTACAGGTAGCCTATTCTAGTTCTGGTAACGGAGGAAGTTCATATTTCCAATGTCTGGCCAGCAACTCGCCTTGGTTTCGACCTCTCCGCTCACAAAATGATGGTATGTGACACGGCTGATGATTCGTCCGACAGATGACGGTGTTAAACTCGGCTGACCCCTTTCGAGTTATTCGACTGGAATATTATGTGCTACACCTATTCGACTGGAACAGTATGCGTTAGCACTCCCGTCCTTTCATCACAAATTCTTCACCAACGACACAAACGCAACACTCGCTGTACGGTCAGTTATCGTATTCATGAAAACGAGACACATACGTTTGACAGTAACAGCTGCAGTATTCCAGTAGATCCTACTATCATCCATGAAAGTGGTTCAAAGCAGTCGTTTTTGAACTAATGATTTGACTGCGATGTAAGTGTTTCGAGATTCACACAAAGAGCTTCTTGATACTAAGTCTGCAATATCTTAGCCGGCCGGAGTGGCCGAGCGGTTCTAGGCGCTACAGTCTGGAACCGCGCGACCGCTACGGTCGCAGGTTCGAATCCTGCCTCGGGCATGGATGTGTGTGATATCCTTAGGTTAGTAAGGCTTAAGTAGTTCTAAGTTCGAGGGGACTGATGACCTCAGAACTTAAGTCCCGTAGTGCTCAGAGCCATTTGAACCATTTCTGCAATATTTTAGTACGTGGTGGTCAAAAATGGTTCAATTGGCTCTGAGCACTACCGGACGTAACATCTGAGGTCATCAGTCACCTATAACTTAGAACTACTTAAACCTAACTAACCTAAGGACATCACACACGTTCATGCCCGAGGCAGGATTCGAACCTGCGACCGTAGCGGCCGCGCGGTTCCAGACTGAAGCGCCTAGAACCGCTCGGTCACACCAGCCAGCACATGGTGGTTAGGTGAGATATCTAACAACGTGTAAGAATAGAAGAGATGAAAGGGATGGCTCCATTCTTACAACACTGAACTCTTAGTGAGGTTGAGCAGTGTTCAGTTTTTCGACTGGTTCACTTATTTGGGGTCTTGGTTCGAAACAGACGGAGAGAATGACTTTCAAAACTCATCTCCTACCATTTCGTAATAAGGAAATTGCTCAGTTCCAAGATAAAAAAACAATCAGATTTACTAAATTCATATAAAAAAACTTGAAGTGCCTGTGTAACATGAACATGAAGAACTGCAAATCATGGCGTAGCAAAATCAGACAGTCAAATTTCAGGTCATCAGAACTAGCCAGCAGTTGAACTATATATATAAATACATATGACGGGTGCCCTAGCGCTGGTGTGTTGGTAGAGCCGGTCTCAGTAGCACGAGTATTTAGCATTATATTATTGTTAGTGTTTGGGTTTGGAGCCTTAACATCATGGTTATTAGTACCCTAAAGCATCATCATGATCGAATTCCCTTTAAAAATGATAAAAAATGCTTTCATAAAATTCTTATTGTCTATACATTACGTCACATTGAAAATGATGAACAAACTTTCGGAGTTACTGCAAAGTGGCTTTCCTCAGAATATGTATTAGGCTTACTAGACGAGCTATGAAACTTCAACTGTAATACACTGTCCACACTCTTGCCCCTATAATCCCTTAAAAGGAATGTAAAGGTATTGTATCGAAGTGACGGTAACAGTCACACGAAGAAATATTAAAGTACAACAATAAAACAAAAATATTAGAGACTGTGACTTATTCACCACTGATTTTAAAACTTGCAAACAGTCATCCACTTACCCCTACTCTTTCAGAAATTCACAATACCCAATAGGTAAAATTCAGAAGTGTGAAAGTGAAATAATAATATTTAAAGCATCCACTGATGTTTGCGTCTGGCTGATCAGCAATATTAAAAATTGTATATAGCCATTCACTTTCATACTGGCTAAAACTTATACCCTAACGTAATAACTTAGCGAAGAGTTCTGTTGCCTCACAAAATTTTGCATTATATACAAACAGAATAACGTAATAATATTCGTTACACTGATTTTTTCTTCAAACGGGTGAAAGAATTTCAAAACGTTAAGAATCTTTTCTATAACAAACATAATTTTGATTTTTTTCACATTTCATCTTTCCTTTATAGTACATATCCGTCTATTCCCAACTGTTGCTGAAAATTCTGGAAGTTGTCTACAGAATAGGTAGCTATTTTTTAGCTCATAAGCGCATAGAAATGATACTTGTTTTGGCTTTGTCAAGCTATGATAAAAAAAATCTGCAAAAGCGATTTTAAGAAGTACACATTTTTGATACATCTCGCGTAATTTTGTGATGTAAAGCTGCAAATACATCACTGATACGTTATAACATCAGACAAGTTTGTTTCTGTTCGACTCACTTACCTAAAGAGCATTAGCAATCTGCAACATCAAGGATTTCAGCGTTCCGTGTACTAACTAAACAGATGGTGGTTTCCATAGATACGTCCGTATTATTGCGTGTATTCGTGGTGACACTGAAGCGCTGCCATTTTGGTTCATTCTTTTCTTTTACTTCGAGGAAATGTGCTGCTTTACCCACGATGAACGCGTCTTGTAAGCGAAAGCACTTGTGAAACGAAGTGTCCCGACACAACGATGAAATGTCAGAGGGCACTGACATCGGTTCTGAAAACAGCAGTAATCGGTCAAACATAAAGTGGTTAACGAGTTAACGACCTTCTATAGGCTATTCTCCGAATGGTAAATAGTGGCTGTAAGTATTTGATGAAACGCGAGCGCAGTGGGTGAGTTACATCCGAATTACGTCTGGCTAAGCTAGGTATTAAATAGCTGCTAAGCAAACCTGAGGTCGTATATTCCTGTTTCAGAAAGTTCGAGGTACCGTGAAATCTGTTTTTGGTTTCTGTGAATCTTCAATGGTAGTTTAAAATCACATTTAACATATCGAACTCGAATTATTATGTTCTTTTATGAACATTCAGTGTTTTCTTCTCTTTTTTAGGTGCAAGCGTCGCCATTCTCTGACCATGCAATGCCTTTTCTGGATCTAAGACGGCTACTTAAACCTAGAAAATTCAAAAATATGTTGATTTGCAGAAAGTAGTGGTGAGAGAATATAATTAAGTTGCTAAACAGGCAATTGCTTCTGGCACTATTCCGCCTGGTACGATGTGAAACTATACCTCCCTCTAGACTACTATTTCTTAACTAATAGCAGCGAAAAATTATTGTTCCAAATATGGTTGTATTTGAAACAGTAAAATTTTAGCTGCTAGTTACATAATTAGAAGCCATGGCGGTCTAGGGGACAGAGCAATAAATTCTTGCCCTGGAGGTCCAGGATTCAATCTCTGACAGGGTGGCTGATTTCTCATCCTTCCAGTGCCTCCAGGGCGGCCTCAGATCAACTCAGCCTGCTATCAGATGAGTAGCGGTGACCTTTCTCGAGGGCAAATGCGGTCGGGGCGGTGGTCACGAGATCCGCAGCCTCCCAGTGTCGCGGCAAAGAAAGGCTCCACTGTAGTCACATAATTCGCTTCTAATTAACTGGATGCCTTTGGTATTATATACACTGCTGTCCAAAATTAAAGCAACAAACGAAGATTTTACAGGGTTGCGTTTATTTTACAACAAGACAGTACGAGGTTTGTCCGGAAAATACGTATAAAAGTTGAATAATAACTTTATTTTACAATTATTCAGGTATTACAATATGGTCTCCTTCAAAGTACTCGCCCTGAGACGCGATACACTTCTGCCAACGCCGTTTCCATTGTTGATAACATTGCTGAAAGTCTTCAGTTGTGATGTTGTTCAGTTGCCTTGTCGTTTCCGCCTTGATGGCTTCCACATCTCCCAAGTGCCGCCCCCGAAGCACCATTTTGCATTTCGGGAACATGAAGAAGTCACACGGGGTTAAATCGGGTGAATAAGGCGGGTGGTCTGCCACGGTGATTGAGCATCGGGTCAAAAACTCGCGTACGACGAGCGACATGTGAGCGGGCGCATTGTCGTGATGAAGGATCCACCTGCCCCCCTTTGCCAACTCTGGTCGAACTCGGGCCACACGAGCTCTGAGACGTGTCAGAACTTCAACGTAAAAATTTCCGTTCACTCTGTGGCCGGGAGGGACAAATTCCTTGTGACCACTACCCCTAGAATCAAAGAAAACAATCAACATTGTCTTCACATTGGACCTTGATTTTCGCGACTTTTTTGTTCTCGGTTCTCCTGCTAATTTCCATTCCTTGCTTTTAGATTTGAGCTCCACATCGAATTCGTAAAACCAGGGCTCGTCTCCAGTGATGACTCGGTTGAGAAAGTCTCCTAGTTCCTCTGCTTCCAACCAATCCTCACAGCACTCAACCCTCTTTGCTTTCTGTTCTGGCGTCAAGAGCTTCGGTACGATTTTCGCACACAATTTCTTCATTTCAAGTTTTTGTGTCAGGATTTCGTGAACGACTGTTTTGGGGATTGACAGCTCGCCAGGAATCTTTCTGACTGTCAACCTACGGTCTTTAAGAACAAAAGCCCGAATTCGTTCAACATTTGCATCGGATCTCGATGCCGACGGGCGTCCCGGGCGAGGGTCATCGTTCACTTCTTCTCGGCCAGCCCGGAACCTTTTTAACCACTTGTTCACGGTTGGTTTCTTCAGAGAATTGTCTCCGTAAACCTGTTTCAAACACTCAAAAATCTCACGGCCATTCTTGCCTAGCTTTGCAAGAAACTTGATGTTGACGCGCTGTTCCTCAATCAGAGAGAGCTCCATGTCGACGGCAGGTGAAAAAGGGTAATTGTCAACAAGCTGCCGCACATTCCCACCTTCACGCAGGGTGCTCTGACTCGAACTAAGCGTTGATGGGATTGATTACAGCAGTAGTCCCACCTGGCGGTGACTGCAACTTGTAACATAAAGACATTATTCAACTTTTATACGTATTTTCCGGACAAACCTCGTATAAACAGGTGATAGTAAAGTAGGAACAATTTAAAGAATACACAAAGTAAACAACTTCAAAGGTAGACAAAAATGTCCTAGGGGTTTTTTTTTCCAACTCAGCAGATTTGCACATACATTCCGACAACTGGTTAATGTGCTCAGTATAAAGGGTGACCACCTCTGGCACCAATACAGGCATGACAACTACGAGGCATCCTGTGAATGTCATCAATACCATGTTGAGGCAATAATGCCCATTATTCTTCCAGAGCTGCTCGTAAGTCTTGGAGAGTGGTTAGTGGATGCTGACGGGATGCAACCAGTCTCCCTAGTGCATCCCAGAAACGCTCTATAGGATTGAAATCGGGGGAGCGAGTAGGACACGCCATGTGTGCAATATCTTCCGATTCCTAGAAGACGTCAATCACGTGTGCTCTATGAGGTCGAGCATTATCGCCCATGAATATGAAGTCTGGGCCGACAGAACCTCGCAACAACCACACATGAAGTCCCAAGATTCCGTCACGATACCTGATAGCAGTTAAGTCTTTCCGATTCACCCGTGCAGTTTCATGAAGAGGTGTTCTAGGGGTCAACGTAATCGCTGCCCACATCATTAGGGATCCTTCTCCATATCGGTCTGTTTCCACAACCCTTGAGTCCCGAAATCGTGTTCCAAATTCCATCCAGATGCGAATCCGTCGACAATCACTTTCCATACCAAATCGGGACATATCTGTGAAAAGAACATTGGCCCACTATGCGACCACCCAGGTCGCATGTTGACGACTCCATTCTAGACATTCCCTTCGGCGAAGGCGCTTCAGTGGTGCACATACATTAGATCTCCGACAATAGAAGCCTCTCTGCCGAAACCTTCTGCACACCGTTTGCCTCGATACAAGATGTCCAGCGGATGCTGCGAGGTTGCCAGTTGCCGTGCGGTATTAAGGCAGTACTGTCGTGCCCTTACAGGCAAATAACGGTCTTCTCTGTCTGAGGCCAGGCGTGGTCGACCAAGCCCTGGTCTCCGGGATACAGTTTCGGTCTCTATAAACTGTCGCCACATCCGAGAAATAACAGAACGATTCACATGAAGCCATCGGACCACATCAATTTGCGACTGTTGCTCTTTCATTCTTTCTACAGCCCTCCACCGGAGAGAGTCTGGTAGGTGTCTTCTCCGTGACACATTGTACCGTCTGTGACTGTATCTACAGCGATTTTGAACGTGCGACTATCTGTTAAATACCACACCGCCTGATAGGTGCCCTGACGTCAGTGCTGGCGTGGTTGTCCGATGATCGGAATGCCATCATCCGTGCAGAACACGATCGACCGGGCATTTGATGACAGTTTGTATGATTATATCGTGAATTAGATACAGGAACGGAAAATAGCGATTTGGTGCTTTAATTTTGGACACAGGTGTGTTATATTATACCTATGGCAGCCGTAGAGGAAAACATGAGAGACAATTTCATTGTGAAAATTACCTATAGTGAGAGTTTGACTTCAAATCAGTATAAAATCGATTTATTTTCATAATTAGCAGTATCATTTATGTCTGTTTCTTATTTGCGTGGAAATTGCGTGTAAAACTGACGGCGTAGGCAGAAAGAGCTTCCGTTTTACGTACAGAGGTTTCACTCCTCCCTCGCATACTGGCAGTGATTTTGGTCAAAGATGACGTCCCTCTGTCAGTGCATCAGTGCTATACCTAAACAAGAAAAGATCCAGTAACGATACTCTGTGATGCTTGTCGAATGGTGTGTCTTAAGCGGCCTGCACGCGTTCATTACACGTTTATTGACAACACTTGTTTCTCAGACCTTTCATGTAATGAAGTGACCCTCACACCAGCAATAATACGAGTATTGTCATTTGACAATGCTATTTCACAAGGATACGACGTCGAATACCCAAAAGAACGCGGGTGCGGCAATTATATTAACTATAGCTAGAAAGAAACAACAGGAAACAACGAAAAAGAACAAATGGGCCCAAGAATGGACGGAAAAAAAGGAGCGACTAGTTGCATGTTAATTTATTGACTGAAATCACAACCACAGACTCTAAAGACTTCATAAACTATTTTCGGATGACTCCCGCATCATACGACAAATTATTAATGTTGGCATGACATAAAACAGAGCAGCAAAATATGTTAATGAGAGAGGCAGTCGCAGTCGATAAGAGATTAAGAGGAAGTTTGAGGTTTCTGGCCACATTCGAGTCATTAGAATGCTTGAAGCTTCGTGCTGTAAAATAAGCAAATACAATCAGCAAAACTGTTACGGAAACCTATCAGGCAATTGAGGGTCTGAGGGTATAAGCGGTACATGTGTTTGCTGAGACAAACTGAGTAAATGGATACCAAAGTTTAAAAATTATGCGAATTACTATCGAAATATCAGATATTTTCTTCTAATGGTCAGTTAGTCCCGTATAGCAGTATGCCTGTTTCGAGATTGTAAGGCTTATGCATAATTTTGTATAGCATACTTAAAATGCTTATACTCCTGGTGTTGTGGCGTAGCAAGACAGCCACGCCACGGAAGTAGCCGAAAGGCACGCGTTTAGCAGGCAAGTTATAGGTCTGTAACAGGATACGATGTTATAAAGAAAAGTACGTAGCTTCAGTAATACTTAACTTTAATCCATCCTTGGTACATCGCTATTGACGATATAAGTGAGACTCCATAGATACATGCAATGTTACTAATGGCGCCTTGCTAGGTCGTAGCCATGGACTTAGCTGAAGGCTATTCTAACTGTTGGCTCGGCTAATGAGCAATGCTTCGTCCGTGTAGTCTCTAGCTACGTCGTCCGTACAACTGGGGCGAGTGCTAGTCCGTATCTCGAGACCTGCCTTGTGGTGGCGCTCGGTCTGCGATCACACAGTGGGGACACGCGGGTCCGACATGTACTAATGGACCGCGGCCGATTTAAAGCTACCACCTAGCAAGTGTGGTGTCTGGCGGTGACAACACACCTGGGGCATCTTAAAATTTTATAGAGTAAAACAGGTTCAAGTGCAAAAACATTTTCTTTAGTGTGCTTCATTCTGAAGATTTTTGTTTTTGGTATAACACTCATGATCCCCGTCGTTGTACATGCTCGTTATAAAACAAGAATATGTGAGTAATTAATGAAAAAGTAATGTAACAACCTGACAAACAATAGGTAACCAGCAAATGAACTAAAAATACTTAAACGAAAATGTACTGGTGTGGCTCCAACACACGTAAGAGATTATTCATTTTGATTTCTTTAATATCCTTACAGCCAGTGCCTTAATATAGAATCTGAATCATTTACTCCTGTCGTATCTCTTGAAGAATGTCCTCCCTGGGACATCATTAGTCATGCTGTCATTGCATTGGTACAGTTTTCAGCCTGGCCTATCCACTTCTTTGACCACACCTCTTCTTTTTCCACTCCCTCTTCTTACATTCATGGTAACTGCAATCTGGAAATGGGATACATTGTTACAGAACCCACGATAAATTGAAGTGATGTAGTACTTTATTTCCTAAAGAACTTTACCCCTTGATGCAAAGCCAGCAGGAGAAATGTTGATGAGCGGCCAGTATTGTGCGTCCTAAGATTCGCATCGATAAACTGAAGATCACGTTCTAGTGGGTTCTTGAATAGCTTTGTTAGAAGATATTCTTTGCTGATTCTGATCCTACTAATATTAGGAACTTCGTCCTTTGCTACGGAATCCATGGCTTTAATCGAACAAAAGTTTTCCGTTTTCATTTCTACTACGAAAAACAATAGGCTGACATTCTTCACTGCGCCCATCCTGTATTGGGGAACAAATGCAGTGTAGCCACTGGCATGAAGCCTAAACTTTATTATCACAGAGTGCATAATTGTGCAAGCAATCGCTTGTACTTCTTTTATTTTCAAGAGATACAAACTTTAGCTTGACGAGTGTGGTTGGTTGGTTGATTCGGGGAGGGAACAAAACAGAGAGATCAACGGTTCCATCGGATTAGGAAAGGGTGGGGAAGGAATTCGCCCGAGCCCTTTCAAAGAAATCATCCCGGAATTTGCCTGAAGCGACTTAGGTAAATCAAGGAAAATCTAAATCACTATAGCCGGACGTAGGTTTGAACCGTCGTCCTCCTGAATGTGAGTCCTGTGTGCTAACCACTGCGCCACCTCGCTCGATTTGACAAATGTGTGCTTGTGAATGTCACTTGTACGCTCAACTCTTCAATTACATCTGCCCTGCAAACACAGAGTGAGGTAATTAACGTGAAACATTTTTTTACTGTTTGTTACAATTTAGTGAGAATGACATGCATTTTACAGACCTCTTAGTATTTGTTGCATATGTATGATGTATTCTTCGAAGTAGAAACGTTTTCCCACACTGATGGGTAATTAAAAAAACGGATACTATGTCTTCAGATTCATGAAAAAAGCAGTGACATAGCGAATCCTCCAGTGACCATCCTAAAGTTGAAAATACGTTGGTCTATAAAACTGTTTTGTATGTATGTTTAATAATTCTTTATAGGCGATTTTTTTAAATCGTCCAGATATTCTTTTGGAGATTGGCTGCGCAGGGATTATTTTACTGTTGCAGTCGATAAATTCAATCATTATTTCTTTGTTCACCCGCCTCCATAACCGAGTGGTCTACGTGACAGACCTTCATGCAGGAGACCCGGGTTCGAGTCCCCGTACTGCAGCGATTTTTCCTTGGTGGAAGAACTGGACCGCGGCGCACTCAGCCTCGTGATGCCAATTGAGGAACTACCTGAGTGAGAAGTAGCAGTTCCAAGGTCGGGACGTCGACAATGGCCTAGAGTGCGATGTGCTGACTCCATGCCCCTCCATACCGCATCTGACGGTGAATGACTGAGAATGATACAGCGGTCGCTGGGCTAAAGCGTGGTCTTCAGGGCACTTTTTTCTTTAACTTCTTTGTACACTTTAGAAAGTAGAGCAGGGAATTGTGAATATCTATCGAAAGGAACAAAGACGACCTACAAACACAAACGGTGCACACTAACTCTGTGTGGCCGGGTCATGAAGCTCTGACACCATCTGAATGGAGCATCCTGTCAAAACGTCAATTATGGACCTCATAGGCTTTGTGCACATTGACAGTACTGATAATATCTTGGGAGCTATCAATACTAATGGTCAATATTTGTGTTATCAGTACGCGCGGGATTAGCCGAGCGGTCTTAGGCGCTGCAGTCATGGACTGTGCGCCTGGTCCTGACGGAGGTTCGAGTCCTCCCTCGGGCATGGGTGTGTGTGTGTTTGTTCTTAGGATACTTTAGGTTAAGTAGTGTGTAAGCTTAGGGACTGATGACCTTAGCAGCTAAGTTCCATAAGATTTCACACACATTTTAACATTTCGTTATGAATGCAGTAATTCTATTTGTGCGCCGTTGACTTTTTTACGTTTCGTGAAGTTCACAATTCTACATTTCTAATCATTTAAAACAGGTTGTCGACCTTTTTACCAAAGTAAGATCTTATCGAGATATGACAGGATATTTCTACAGTTATTTTCAGATATTTCATCGTTACAAATGACTGAACCATTTTCAGAAAGTCTGCAGGTCATTAATATACAATATGAACAACAAGGGTCGTAACTCACTTGCCTGGGACACTCGTGAAGTTACTTGATATAATTACGAAGCTTAAACGAAGACATTACACATAATAGTTGGACGCCTCATCTAATACCTCAGAACAAACAGTCCATTTTCTTCGAACACTGGTGTCTTTAGACGGCTGCTTGACTACAGGAACAGCTAGTCCACAAACAGGAGTTCATAGTTCCTTTCGGAGAAGCAACAAAGCGGAGAGCTGCCAAAGAGCGCTTCGCAGAATCGTAGCCCACCTGCTGTCGGTTGACTCCCCACGGGAGTCCTTGGTCGCGGCTGAGCCACTCTGCGGATGATGTCATGCTCCTCCCCCCCGTCCCCCCTCCCCCGCCCACCTCCTGGCGGCCACTGTGCCCTCCCCTCCGACCGCGACCAGCCCACGGCCGTTCCTCCGCGTAAAAGTCTGCGGGCCGGGCTGCTCTCGTCCAGTGTGACTGTTCCTCGCGATGCAGAGCTTCGCCAGGTTCCTGCTGTTGTCGGCCTGCTGCTGGTCAGCGGCGCTGGCCGCGACCACCAAGGTCGTCTGCTACTTCAACACCAGCGCGCTCAAACGACCAGGTAATTTCGCATACACTCGTGTGTGGTAGAGGAATTTGATCCCCAACGCAGCACATATTTTAACTGTTGTCTGGGACAATGGGCAACGCTGACTCAGAAATAAATTACATTAGTACGAAGCCCTGGGTTCCAACCAAGGTTGTGGAGGGGTTTCCTTTTGTTATCACATGAATACCAGGACTGAAATTCCCCTCCACAATATCCCCAATTGGGGACCCCTCTGTAGCACTTCCCATTCTACTGTTACTACAATTCCAGTACCATCAAGAAGCCAGGTAACGACGAGTACAGTCGTGCCTGATTGTGGAACTTGTACCCCAATGCACCGTTATTTTGTAACCTGTCGTCTGGCTCAATGGACAATGTTGCCCCAGAAACAGTGCAGTTCCAGATCCCAGGTTCTAGTCAATGTTTTCCGGAGGTTTCCTTTTTTTATCAGAGCTGAAACTCTCTTCCCAAATATTCCAAATTGGGAAACCCTCTGTGGCACTTCCAGTCTACTGTTACAACACCAGTGGAATCAAACGATCAGATAACTACGTCTCGACCAGTGTGTGATCGCGCAACTGAAACCCCAAATTTTTACCTTTTGACTGGGAGTATGGATAACGTCGTCCTTGAAAGAAAGCAGTTCCGTCCCACTGGTTGCAAGTAAGGTTTTTGAGAGGTTCCCTGTGCATTATCAGGTGAATACCAGAACTGAAAATCTCCTCACAAATATTCCCAATTGTGAACTCCTGTGTGGCGCTCCCAGAAATTGGAAGAGAGGTATTTTCAAGAGAACAGTGGGACATATAATTCGTCGTTGTGATGGGTATAAAATAAGTTTAATGACCACTTTCGCCATTGACAAACTGAAACAAATTATTTCAAAGGAAGCTATCTCAAAGAATACAGAGCGACTTAATTACTCCAGTACCTCCAACAGATAATGAAGCAGGCGTAACACTGTTATTTGCACAGGTCATTTCCATTTGCAAGTTACTGATGTGTTTTTACAGTTATTAATAATATACAGTTAGTAATATTAGTTTCATCGGCAGTGCTAAATTACATATTAATGGTACTTTTGCTTGTATTAATTAGACTGTGCGAGTCCCCCTTACTCGAATGTAAATGCTAAGCTCAGACATCCAGAAGAGAATATGGTGCACAGTTTCTTCTGCCTTACGACTGGCCCTTCATCTTAGAAAAACTTTCATACCCGCCCCAATAATCTAGTGGAATCGTTGTCTACCTTTGCAGTTTCTCCCCTACAGTACTCTGTCGGAAGACACAAACGCATTAAACCGAGCGGTGTGTAACAGATTTTTTTCGACGACCATGTTCTCGAGCCCTGGAATGCTGTCTCCGTAAATATAACTGCGGGGGAAAATCTTAAGTAAGGGTAAATTAAGAATGTTGAAAATAGATCTCATTGCTTTTCACAACCACACCAGAAAGAAGGTAGGAGCCACACCGCGAACACTGCCAGGTTCTCTTCCATTATTGCATCCGGCCAAGGCTGGACGTCTGGGAAAAGCATTATGCGCAATTGCTGTAATTTTACGGTTGATGTTATGGATCTTGCACAGTCGCAAGAAAATGCGTCGTTTCCTTTCTTACTTACATATATTGTCTCGTCAAAATAAACTGTTCCTCAGCGGGTGGATTTTTCCGTTGGCTGACTGTCGATAATGCTTCCTACATCACGATGCATAAACCAATCCCTGTGTCGTATGTTGCTACAATTAAAATGTAGTTTTACTTTTCATTGGTGGACATTTCTCACAAATATCTTGTAAACACTTTTGGTCTCTGGAGTTGTTCTTGAAACATTTCATACAATTTTTTACTCAGTTTGCAAAATTACTGCAGGTTGTTGTGGATGTCCATAAATTTTTAGAATCTCGTTAATAAAATGCTTGTTATTATAATGTCTACCGTCACTGTTCAACATCTTTGCCGCTATGCACTATAGTTTCTTTTTTTAGTAGCTACCTACTTATTAGCGTTTTCTGCACTACTTTTGTTTGGTACTAAACAACGAACGGGTTTCATAGCCGAGAGCGATGTGGTGCATGTCGAGCAAAGTAGATCGATAAATAACTACAACATTTAGGAGTTTAGCACTTAGGAACATTACTTCTTTTCAGATTTAAGTGGTCATGTCTCATGTGCGACATAGTCTCAGAGTCTTATTGGATCTGCCGACATACTGCTGTGCTGCGACCCACAACATAAATGCAGCGAATTACTTATGTTACTGTTGTGCGTTAACCTGAAGGTAATTTTATGGAATACGGAAGTGAAACATGGAGAGCAAACAGTTCAAATAAGAAGAGAATAAAAGTGTTTGAAATGTAGGACTACAGACGACGTTGAAAATTAGATGAATAGACACAATAACTAAAGACTAGATAATGAAACGAATTGGGGAGAAAAGAAATTTATTGCATAACTTAACTGAAAGAAGGGACCTATTAATCAATCACCATCCCGAGGCATCAAGGATTCGTCAGTTTGGTAAGGAAAGAAGTGTGTGTCTTTAGGGGGGGGGGGGGAGGTAAAAATTGTAGAGGAGAGAGACCATGGATTGATGGAGTAAGTTCAAATGGATATGGGTTGCAATTGTTATTCGTAAATGAAGAGGCTTGCATAGGATAGGCTAACGTGGGTAGCTGCAACAAACCAGTCTTTGGACTGAAGACCACAACAATACAGTAGCGCACACTGATTCACACTGTGAGCGAGGGTATTGATGTTCTGTGATCCTCACAAGCTTCGTCTACTTTTTAGATTTCTTTGTAACTCTTTCTCATTACTTGTGGCTCACTACCGCACACACTTAAATTCAAAATCGAGCTGAAAGGGTTTCAGTTCCCTTCCTGGACACTCTAGTTTAGCGTTTTCTTTTTAATTTCGCTACATCATTTTATGCGAATGCAGGACTGTTTCGTTCAACAGGGCCGGATTATTTGCACGAAATCATTGTCCAGTCAGAACTTGTACTCTGCCTTTAATGGCCTCCCATTCGACGAAACGTAAGCCCGTTCCTACCTTTATTCGCTACCATTGAGGAAAGCTAGCATGTAACATGTTACAAAATTCAGTAGAAGGCTTCTTTAGTATGTTTCTCCATAACGTTGTTTCTACTGTACGAATTACCAACCTCAGAATTCTCATTTTACGATCTCTGCTTGTGCTTGAAGTACCGGAAACAACACAATCTGAGCCTTTTCCAGGATGTTAATGTGCAGACAGTTTCTTGTGCGTGCTTTACGCCAAAATCGTGAAAGTAGACAACAAATTTTATTCATTATATTTTCTCAAAGTCGAATTACTTTCGATCGAAGTCAGTACAAGATCGTGAAATCAAATTAAACATATTTATGAAATATTTTTTACTGCTTGAATCACTTTTTACTAATACTTATTAGTAGGACATGTTTCAGCAGCGTGCTGCCATGATCATGTGGTTCATACATGTACATTAACGCAAAAAGTCATGAGACTGTATTCGATACAACATGGTGAGTTTAAGCTTAAACTAAATGTGTATGAGTATTCCATAATAATGGCTATAAATGAATATATTTGACAATGAACTCGCACTGGAAGGATACTTTCTAAGGATAATTATGTGTGAGTTATTTGAAGACCTGTAGTACTATAGTTCAGATGGTATTGTTAAGCCAAAATTATAATAAATGTCTTAAAATTAAAATAAAGAATTCTATAGTTTGTTGATGCAATGTGTCGCACATGCTTATTCTCTTTTTGAAGTCAGAGGAATTTCTGAATCAGATATTGCAAGAAAAATTGATGAACGCTGGTCTATAGCGCTGCTGAGACAATGGCTTCTCGCCCTCCCCCCTTATTGAGAAAGAGCTTCACCTTGTGCGAGTGCGTTGACCTAACACAGACGCGCTAAATTCGCTGGTAACGCGTGCCTTTGCATCTACGTATATGCCTAGTAAGGCACTTCACAGTGCGTGATGCAAAATACTTCGTAACGATATTAGACATTCCCTATCGTATTCCATTCGCAAATGGAAAAATGGGAAAATGTCTGTCTTTATGTACCGGTACGTACAGTTCGTTGAGCATTGCAGGAATCTGTCAGTTACTGCCGAAGTGGAGCCGAGGTCGATATGGACCTCGTAGAGAACTCTAATTCTTGACAAAGACTTCTTTTCTCCCATCTATCATTCTGGGGAAGTGGGCTGGCAAAGACTTAAGTCGAATCAGACGGAGTTGTTGAGAACTGTACATCATTTTCCGTACAATAAAACAAGGAGACTGGCTACATTAGAGTGGCAACCTAAGAGAAATGAACGATTTCTTTAATAATATCTCCGTACCCATCCGATTTTTTTGTTATGATTTCAAAAAACAGTCATGGTTTCCAGAAAAATAGTTGGTAACTTACTTCAGCTTTCGTCAAATGTTTAATATCACATACTGGTAGTTCACTAATATACGGTTGATATATACTGTAATTTCCTTGTGCTTTTGTTCTTTACTACAACAAAGCGCTGGTAACAGCATGGTCCATCGTCGTCATTCCTTATGTGGTATGTTGTGTTTGTAAAGATGCCTTGAATTCGCCTTATCCGAAGAGACTTAGCGCCATTTTTGAACTAACTAAGGTAGAGTATACAGTGGGAGAAAAAATTTATGTTCATTTCTAATGATTCTATGATGCTTGCCCCTATTTTTTTTAATTTTCGTGCAGTTGTACAATTTCGACTTACACCACTTTTAAGTAGCTGAATACGTTTTCAGTTATGTGAGCATAAAAATATTTACCATGGGGAACGTAGCCAGTACCGCAGATATTGTTATGATTAGAGAACCAACAAATATATTTAGGTACTTGAGAATGGCCTAAGGCTGAAATAATACAACAGTTCGAGAACAACATAAAAATTAACACTCCATGGAAACATTCGAATATTTCATAGCAACTGTGCTCGGAGAAAATCATCTTAGTTTGGAGATAACGGGAAGAGCCAAGTGAGGAGAAGTGTCTTAGGGAGAATAGTATTGCAGAAAGACAATGGTTCTGTTATTTCGGAAGTAGCAGTTTGGACAAGAAAAATTCGCCACTTCCAGTAAGACCATCAGTTTTTGAACAGCAGTATCTGAACGTCTTAAAGCTAAATGGATCAAGTCAGTCGGCATCAGTGTTGGTACGTATGGATAAATGTGACCTCACGACAACCCAGCAGCATTTACACCCAGTGGATCTTACGTGAAAACTACAAAAATCAGAGAGTGAAAGTATGGTTGTCTTTAGTTATCTCATTAACGATAACGAACGTTCGTATCCAAGATACTTGCCTGTGCCTTTATGCAAAGATGAAAGAAAAAGCAAGTAACTACGAGCGCTATTCGAAATCTAAATCCGCACGAAAGTTTGCTAACTATCCATAAAGAGTAATGTTATGTGCAAGTGGGACAAAGAAAGCACCGAGCACTACTGATTTAGAAAAATACAAATATAAATGCTGGCATTTATTGCGGACAGCTCAAGTGTAACGCGATAAAATAGCTCATGGTGAATCTTCATTGGGGTATAATTCCAACTTCACCTCTTTTTCCGATAATACACCCTCAGACTTCCACATCTCCCGATCTCTACCCAGCAATCTTCAAGGAAACTAATTAAAATTGGTTAGATATATTTGAGGTTTCGTCTATGCGTAGTTGTAGGTCAATTGTGATAGCAGTGTTGTTTAGACAAATTTATTCATGTACAATGGAAGAGATTTCTTCAGAACTTCAACAAAGAAGCGCACCGAATAAAAATGATAAATTACAAGTTGTAAAAATAGTAAAATTAGTTAATGCGAGCGTGTTTCAAATAACAAAGTAATGAGAGGAAATGGTCAACACAGCCTGCACAAAATCGTTGCTGAAAGGAGTCTGAAGCTTGGAGGACATGTACGCACGGAAGAATCTCCAAATCAGCACTGTAGTGCAAAACAAGGGTGGACGCAGAACTAGAGTAAGAGGTCGTAACATCTGAGAACGATCTTTTGCAAAGGGTCTTAACCGCATGGATATGAACTTGGAGGAAGCTGGAAACCTTGCAGCTGACAGAGTTCGCGGGAGGAAACTTGTTGCCCTATGTAGTCCCTAGCACTGGAGGAAATAAGTCTAAGTATTGTGTAATGCGTCAGCAGCTATTATATACACTGTTTCCTGTTTTGTGCTATTCCTGAGTTTATTACCAGCACTTGGGCGTTAGGTCTGTGACTAGAATCAGCGTAAGTGCAGATCTTAAGATAAGAAACTTTATGTCAAGTGACACACTAGGCTCCCTTGGCCTACCAGTTGCGAGAGTATCGAGTTCGTTGCCTTCTCAAACCGGTTGCGTTAGAAAGTTCTGTGTGATGACGCTCGTTCTTCGTTGCTGGTACAAAACTCTCACCTACGCATAATTGCAGAGGTATTCCAGGAAGATCTGACGACCATGTGCCGCAAATACTATCTCAGCAACATACGTCACCCATAACCAGATATCGGTCCTATTCTGTAAAGACAGGTGCAGCCACAGTTCTGCCAAACTAACTTCACTGTACCGCTACTGGAGTTTCCCGATCTGTCAAAGCAAATGATATGACTGCCTCAAGAGTCATTACTTCACATTTCATTTTCAATTTACTGCAACTTTGGCGTCATTGCGAAAGAAACGATGCTGTACTTTACAGACAATATTCCCCACATTCTTCAAGGGACAATTACGTTTTCCGAACTCAGAATCGATTGCTGACGAGTACAAATCTTACTGCTTTGATCCCAATGCTTCCCGTTTCGAAACAATCTATTATTCAGGTTCTTTAGTTTTTAAGTACGCGGTAAATATAATAAGGTTTTAAACGTGCATGATGTATCTGAAATGGAACTTCCGATACACAGATCACTTCTTGTTTCGCCGCACTTGCGGTGATAAACATTTATGAAAGTGATAGATTGGTCTATTTCCGCAATTTTGTCACGAAAATGGAATCACAAGAAAATGAGAACTAATATGTAATATTCCATGAGCCACTGAAATCGGCTCTGTGATGGTGTTTTGTTTCCAAGATGAGTCTCCGAAGAGATCAATGATTCTCAAAGGTCGCTTTGCAAAGAGAGGCCTGTTAGAATCGTTGAAATAAAAATAAAAAAAAATACAGCTCCTGAAGACTGATTTCCTGTCTTAATTGGCATAGGAACAAGCCATACGTCACCTGTGAGTAAGTACCGCCACTTTATTGTGAACTCTCTTCATGAACGTGTGTGCCTGTTTCTAGAGCATTTCTTCGTTAGTGTGACTTAGCGACCGACCAGCTTGTTTGGATGTAGTGTCAGCGGTTGCCACCGTTTATCTACGGTCGCGAACCACGATAACAGTTGAACTCTGACGCCGATGTTTAAAGGCAACGTGAAAAAATCGACGACTGAAGAACTCAAAAGCAGAATCGTTAGCTGATATGAGAAGAAATATGGAACTGCGAACAAATGAAAGCAACAGCAAAAAAAGCATCACAACAGCGATGCAAAAGCAAGTTTGCGAAGATCAGTATATAAATAACGTTGGTAGTATCTGTATGTATCACATAGCAAAATAGTTGCTAATTCTCGCTGATGTAGGTAATTTGGTTGAAACTTTGTGGTTTAGATTACGTTCGACAAAGACTAGAGGGTATTTAACTTTGCAGAGATACATCATAGTTATTTTCTTTCCACTACACTGTACCTTGGAGTCCTATAAGGATGCACAAACGTGCCGTTTACCTATTGCAAAGACAGATAGTTTCTTTATGTGAAACAGGAGACACTAAATTTCAAATATAACTTATTTTATTAAAAGAACTTCACTGTCATTCACTGATATAACCCTTAACTCCCAGAGGGACAGCGAAGACAAGACAAGACTAATTACAGCGCACTCAGAGGTGTTAAAGCAGTCTGTCTTTCTGCGCTCCATACCCGAATGGAATGAGAAAAAACCCAGAATGGGAAGTACCCAAATCCATTTACTTCAGTGGTTTGCAGATACAGATTTCGATTATCGAGACACGAATAAGTGCAAAAGCGATGCCTCTTGTGACGTCACTATCGGTCTCGGCGAGTCTTCCTGCAGCAAGGTGTCGATACGTGCAGAAAAGGCTGGTGGTCAGAAGTACCTATGAGGTGTAAGGTGGGTTCTTGATGCCACTTAGATACCAAATTTCACCACAAGTCTGCCAGACGACACCGTGGTTCAGATGGCTCTGAGCACTATGGGACTGAGGTCATCAGTCCCCTAGAACTTAGAACTACTTAAACCTAACTAACCTAAGGACATCACACACATCCATGCCCGAGGCAGGATTCGAACCTGCGACCGTAGCGGTCGTGCGGTTCCAGACTGAAGTGCCTAGAACCGCTCGGCCAGACGACACCGTGGACGTAACACACCACAGGTAGGTCGTCATACCTCCTGTGACAAACAGCCCACCCTTTCTCTTGACTCCTTTGTGAAGGAGGTCTGGACAGCGACGTCCAGCTTTGAAATAGCGCCGTTGTTCTTATCGGTTGCCGAGGAAAAAATTTCGGACACTCCGCTGCGCTGTTCACAATCGGCACGAGAAGGTTTCTGGAGTTGAATGAAGTAACCCCATCCCCTGTGGCGTTCATTTTCACAGTTTTCGCGGCAGAAGATGACAGTTTGCAGTCCAATGTGCAACAGGGCGACATTCTTGACAACCTTTGACACTGCCAACATCGCCCGGACGATTCATCCTTTCTCTAAGGACATCACGAGACTGCACCTTACTGAACGTGATCTAACTCCTTTTAGTGTAGCGTGGCCGCAATGCGACGAAATCTGAATGTGATCCCTCCTTTTTGGTGCCCTTCAGTGCCGTGTGCATGGGAGGGGAGGGGATGTGACATTGACACGTGGGCGAATAAAACAGCAATGAATACCGCAGTTCGTTAACTCCATCAATTCCACCTGCATACCTTCACTGAGTACTTTAAAAATGTGCCTGTACTAAGACACCCTTGACCGATTTCTTGGCACTTGCAGGCAGGCAACCCTCTTGACACCTCTCAGATACCGCATGGCCCCAAGCAGGCACTAGAGCTGTAGGGTGTCGAAGGAGTTTCCTGCCCACAGGCATCTAGTAACCAGTCAAGCGTTTTATCTGAACAGGTACACTTTTAAAGCGCTCAAGAAAGATGTGCAGGTGGCACTGAGGGTGTTGCTAAACTGGAGGGAGGGCGGGTGCGGGTCTTTGAGGGATCCTTTGCCATTTTATTATGCACATTTCAATAAAGCAACCCTCTGGGATCACGCCACAGGAGGTTGCAAAAAAGGAGGGACAAAAACCACAAACACTCTTTTCTGCTTTGGATCATGTTCAGATTTCCTTGAATGGTTTTGAACGGTTCCAAGCGGTTCCAGTCTTTATATCAGAGCAAAGATTGTGAGATTATTTTCAATGGAGTTAGAGCCCTGTCATTTCCTTAGAGAAGGACTGAATCGTCTGGGGTATATACGTAACTAGCGTCAAAGGTTGTCAAAAATATCGTCCTGTTGCACAATGCTCTGTAAACTGTCGTTTTCGACTGTGATGTCTGTGAAAATTAACAGGTCAAGGGAAGAGCTAATTTCATTCAAATCCCTTATGACACCTCCTGAGGCCTTTTCTTGACGATACACAGCAGCGGTGCGTTCGAAATGTTTTCTTCACCCACCCATAACAAAATCGCATTATCTCAACGGTGGGTGTTGTGGATCTGACCTCTGTTGCAGAGGCATCAAGGGAAGGGGTGAGATGTGGGTACAGAGAGATGTGACGGCCTGTCCCCTTGGTGTGTTATGTTTATTGTGTCGTTGGGAAGAATTTGGTGAAACCTGGTGCGAATGTGACGTCAGTGACCCACCTTACTCCTCACATGAACTTCTGGGACGTGTTTTTTCTTTATTTTTTTTTCTTTTTGCACATCTCGACACCTTACTGTTGAAGCGTCGATGCAGGCTATGTGAGTGCATTTTAATTGGTACCTCATTTGTCTATGTAACATGGTGTGTTGTAGTTCGGTGAAATCCGTTACCACTTTTGGGTCAATGCCTGGTGCAATGTATGAACATAACCAGTTTGTTCATGAAAGGAAGGAAGAGAGCAAGCAAGAAAGAAAGAAAGAATTGGCCATACCGTTTTTAAAAGAATCATCCTGGCATTTGCCTTCAGCGTTTAAAGGAAACCAGAGATTCCCAAGTCTGGATGTGCACTCCACCACCTCGAACGGTAAGTAAATTTTGGAAAGTGGGTAAACGAAAATTGCCACAAATATGTGTGAAATTGGACGTATTCAGTAGAAGAGATGTGTTTTACAGTAGCGAAGCTGAACAAGTCCTCATATCACATAAGGTACACATTGTAGAGTCCATGTTTACTAGACAATTTTTTCGTGTTTGTGTGCCATACTACGTCATCCCACAATGTGCAAAGCAAAGAGGTTGCAGTAGATAGAGATGTGTTTCACAGTATCGAAGATGAAGAAGTACTCCTGTTTATTAAGGTATTCATTTTAGAGTCTATGTTTACTGGACTTTTTTGCTTCGAATGATCATTCCTGTCGTATCCCTGACCATTCCTCCTGGAATATCTTCCATGCATTGTGTATCTTTCTTGTTTGTCGTGCAGAGTAAAGATTACAGAGGTCCTCAATAGCCATTTTAGTAGTTAATACGCTGATGAGCCAAAACATTAAGACCACCTACTGAAAAGCGTGTTCGTCGACTTCTGGAGCGCAGTTCAGCTGTGATTCTGCGTGTCCTGGATTCTATAAGAACTTGGCAGGTTTGCAGAGGGTTGTGCCACCAGTTTGCCACGCCCAGGCCACACATTACCGTAATTTACGGACGAATGATTTGTGGGAGCAGAGCTGGCGCCAGATATCGTCCCAGTTGGGTTTCATTGGATTCAGATAATCTGAATTTGACGGCCGATACATCAACGTGGGTTCAATATTATGCTTCAAACCACTGCAGAACGATTCTGGCCTTGTGACACCGACAGTTATCCTGCTGGAAGATGACATCGCTGTTGAGGAAGACATCAATCATAAGAGGTCTTTAATAATGTTCACATAGTCCACAGCTATCATGGTGCCTTCGATTACTTCAGCAGGTCCCATAGAACCCGATGTGAATGACCCCCCCCCCCCTGCCCCCCATAACATAATACCGCTCCCACCAGTCTGCGTCCATGGTGCGCTGCAATTTCCGAGCTTAAATGACGTCGTATATGGTCATGACCATCGATCTTTTTTAACAATAAACGGGTTTCATCCGACCAGGCGAAACGATTCTGCTGACCCGTGGTCCAATCTCGATGAACTCGTGCCCACTGTAAACATAATTGACGACGTCGTTGGGCCAACTTGGGAACACTTCAGGGGTCCCCTGCTGCGGAAGGCCATGTTCAGCACTGTGCGCTGAACGGAGTGCTCCAAAACACTTGTCCCTGCGCCAGCACTGCACTCATCGTCCCATCTCCCTCAGAACGCCGCCTATCCTGCATTAGAGAGCGGGCAAGCCTCCGATCCCTATATTCTGTGAGGAGGTATGGACGCCCAATTTCTAATCTCAGACTCGTGGTTTCAGCTTTCTTCAACCACTTTCGATAGATGCACACGATACTGGCACACGAACAGCCGACCAGCTTCGCCGTTTCAGAGATGCTCGCTCCCAGGCACTGGGCCACAACAATCTGGCTTTTGGTAAAGTCGCTTAAGTCGACGGACTTCGTCATTTGAGCTGCTTATCGTCGCTAGAATGATTCCCCATTCGTCTCTGCTCCGCTCATATACTTCTCGTACCGTGCCACGTGCCCTCAGCGCGTTGGACAGAGGTCACAATGTTTTGGCTCCTTGGCGTAAATTTTCTGCAGTCGAGATGCTCATAGCAGTGTCAACGTCGTTATAAATATTCCAGCCAGGGTAAACCAGAGAGACCGGCAGCATTACCTGAGGTCGCTTGGCCGAGCGGTTCTAGGCGCTTCAGTCCGGAACCACGCGGCTGCTACGGTCACAGGTTCGATTCCTGTCTAGGGCATGGATGTGTGTGATGTCCTGAGGTTCGTTAGGTTTACGAAGATCTAAGTCTAGGGGACTGATGACCTCAGACGTTAAGTCCCATAGTGCTTAGAGCCATTTGAACCATTTTGAGGTCGCTCAGTTACGGCGATGTTAGGGGGATGTACGTATAGTAGTAGCATCGGAATTCTACACTTGTCATCGTTACATCCTATACTCACTTTTAGCAATACAGAATGCCGCTTGATAGAAAATCATTACAATCAACTACGAGTTTGTTGCGAAGATACTCATCTGATCACCATTCACGGGAGCAAGGAGGAAGAAGAAAATGTTCAAATGTGTGTGAAATCTTACGGGACTTAACTGCTAAGGTCATCAGTTCCCAAGCTTACACACTACTTAACTTAAATTATCCTAAGGACAAACGCACACACACCCATGCTCGATGGAGGACTCGAACCTCCGTCGGGACCAGCCGAAGGAGGAAGACGGTGGAAAACTATGTACACTTCAATGTTCTCTGCATTCAAATGCTCGTTCCACTGCATAACAAATAAAGACTTTCTAATTATTACTTAAACAGTGTAACTAATATTCAGTACTGTAACAAAACTATGACTTTTCCCTATTGCTGTCAGGAAAACTCATTAAGGTAACCAATGACAGTAACATAATTTTCACAAGCTGCGACACTGTCGCGAAAAAACAGTGACCCGTATATGTAATCAGTTTCCTTTAATTTACGTCTATGGTCACAAACTAAAAAGTTTGTGACCATAGACGTAAATTATGGGAAACCGTAACAGAATTTGTCATTGCTTCTTAGACATCTCGACACAAAATTAAAATAACACCTTTCAGAATGACACCTGTAAAAGTTTAGAGAGAGAAAAATGCTGCATTATGAAAATTTCGACAGAAAGAGTTTTAGATCCACTTCAACAAAATTCAAATAGCTCGGAGCACTATGCGACTTAACTTCTGAGGTCATCGGTCGCCTAGAACTTAGAACTAATTAAACCTAACTAACCTAAGGACATCCATGCCCGAGGCAGGATTCGAACCTGCGACCGTAGTGGTCGCTCGGTTCCAGATTGTAGCGCCTAGAACCGCACGGCCACCACGGCCGGCCCACTTCAACAGACGAAATTGTAAGAATGTTTTGTACTATGATATCCCATTCAAATAATACGACGGGAGCGAAAGAAAGGCTCACTTGTATTGAAAGTTACATGACTGTCACACAGAATCACTCAGAAATTCGGATGTGATAATATCACTGGTACTAGTCAGTTCTATGTCTAGTCATGTTCCAGTATGTGGATGCAACAGACGTTTCATAATGTCAGTCGCTGTTTTGCGCTCTTCGCAACCCTTCTCCAGCATGCCCATTTGTTTCTGCTTGTTCGCTGTCTGCTGATTTGTTTACATATCGTCCAAGATTCTTCATATCCAAGGACCCATACGTCTTAGAAAGTTGCAGTGTAGTAGTTCGACAGTCACTTTACTTTATTTACGTTGAGTTGAGCTGCAGAGTTCGGAAATCGCTGTTGATGCGTTGTTGGGTGACTGGTTGCATTATGATTTGGCGAATTTTCAATCTCTCGTCACTTGCGGAAATCGTAGGTTGTTTGCTTGAATTGGGGGAGGGGGCCAGACGGCGAGGTCATCAGTCCAATCAAGTTCCGGAAGGATGGGGAAGGAAGTCGGTTGTGCCCTTTCAAAGGAACCATCCCAGCATTTGACGGAAGCGATTTAGCGAAATCACGGAAAACCTAAATCATGATGGCCGGACGTGGCTTTTGAAGTGTCGTCCTCCTGAAAGCGAGTCCAGTGTGCTAACCAATGCGCCACCTCGCTCGGTTTGCAGAAATCTTACTTCGGATATAAACTGGAAATAAGTGCGGAAATCTGTTTCCGATCGTTCGCTTAACAATGGTGATGCACAAGATACGCTTTTCATTCCAGTAATAAAACAATGTTTCACTATATCGAAACAGGCATTGTGGCGGCAAGGTTCCTTATGTCCCTTTACGACGAACCTGCACATACCTGTGAACATTGTCTCAGCAGATCATCAGTAGGGAAGCCGAGCGAAACCTACTGTACTTGGACGTGAACCGGGCTGCAATTAAAGTCACTAATCTACGTTTCGGGAGAAAGTTTTCACACGAAATGAAAGGTTGGAAATTTTGTCCTTAATTAACATATTCTGAAACTTAGGTGAACAAGTATCACTGCCAAGCCCGTGCTAGTCTTAACACTGTCACTCACAATCCCTTTCTCTCACGTTAGCAAGTTTATGGTGTTGCATTTCCCGAAAACGTAATAGCTACAAAAATACGGATTGTTTTTGATGAGAATGCTCGCCAAATATTAAGTTTGTCGGTATCTAATGCAGTCACAGTTTTTAGCTACCGACCTGCTCAATACGTCATGCGGCATTTATGTCTTTTCTCGTCACAAAATTCACTTAAAAATTCCGAAATTTCTACACACCCATTGGAATAATTATACCGTCACTTTACAACACTTTTGATATATGAAACACTGCTAGATCCGGCAACTTATCATTTCCATCGGAACTACTACTACACACGTCCGAACTGCTTCATGGCTAGGCTCCGACTCCTCTCTAGAATACTCTAAGTCTTATCTACCAGCAGAGAAAGGCGCGCGAAAAATATTGCTTTACCATTGGTCAGTTCACTCAACAGCCAATAGCAAAACAACATTCTCCCGCGTGAGTTCGCGCTTTTCATCAATAACCAATCGCAAAATGGTTAACCTAACGACTGCACTTTTTACCGACGCAATTATCTAATATGCTGAAGTTTTGTTCATGCATAAAGTTATTTACTATTGATATTAATACCTGAATTAACTTTCCCTTTACCATAAACTAACTTTACAAATCTATTCTACAAAAATCCCCTTTGTCCACATCCATAGTTCTTCGAAAGTTGCCACACTAAATCCCACTACATAACTCGTTAAACAATTATCTTCATATTAACCTTAAACCACACTCAAGAATCATTCATATTGCTAAAACACATTTATAACATTTTGCATACTCAAAAAGACATAATAACACTTTATGAAAATACTAGAACAGTTTATGAAAAACATTCTATTACGTTAGTGCACTCTAGTGGGCACAATCGAAACTAAATCACAGTCCCCTATCCAGTACTGTCCTCTATCGGCTGATACATAAACTACGTGCGCGTCCAGTTTCGCGTCACCATCTGTCACTATCCATCTCTGAGACACATCTCCCACTTAACCGCCTCCAAGGTAGGATCGGTATACGGCGCTACGCCTCAGCATGATTAGAAACAAAGCTAATGATCATATCTGTAGATGCATGCGAGGGGGGGGGGATTACTTCATTTCAAATAAAGAGGTAATAAATCTGCAGAGAAGTTTATTACATTCGTGTTCTAAGGAGTTGCAGCAACAGTTACAAGAACGACATGAGCCACCAGCTGGGACCTCATAATGTTAGTGTGGTTACCAGACAGCTGACGAGCGTGGAACATTCTTTCCGTGACGCCGCCTTTGCAAGCTGCTGGCGCAGGATGACATCAGCCGTGCGTCCTTCCTGTAAGTCAGCGGCTGACAGAGCAGCGGCTGCGTGAGAATGGAGAACAGTGTTGGCTCACTGGCTACTGGCTAACGTAGCGCAACGCGGCGGCCAACGTCAACGGGGGACTCACCTGTTGTGAAGTGGCTATCGGAACATCTGCTAACCAGTCCGCGTCAACAGATCGCAATAAGACACAGTTGTGCTAGCAGCTATTATCACAGGGTTGCTATATACATGTTACTAAAATGAACAAAAGGACCGCTGATCTAGTGTAAGCAATTCCATTAACACAGCAACAAGTCGAGACTCCTCACAATTCCCATAATGTGATTCGAACGTGGAAGTTAGTACAAATATTGCACTGCATTCCTTCGTTAACATACTAGGACTGCAACGCCAGCAGTACAAACTTGCTGTAACTGTTTTAGTATTTCATCTGCTGAGCATTTCACTTTAAGTCGAGTCCATCATTACGGAGGTGTGTAATTACTGTATGAGCTAAGTACTCTGGACAAAAATTTGCTCACCCCCAGGAGACATCACGCTATCTCTGCCTGCAGCCTTAATAACAGCCACAATGTGGCTAGGAAAAAAATCCACAAGTTCTTTTAGATACGTCGTACCCAGCTCAAGCTGTTCATTAACGGGGTTGTTGTTGTTGTGGTCTTCAGTCCGTACGCCATTTTTTTTGTTTCTTTTATTGCCTGCTGAAGGTACGGACTGGATAACTCCCTTCTCAACAACTGCTTGTCTTTCATTCCCCTAGAATACTATAAATGCCTTTGGTATCTGTACATGTTGTAAGTAGCCATTCCCTCCCTTCTGCCTTCAGAAGTCCAATCTACGTTGTCAATAACTTTCTCTAAGTCTACAAATGTGGGATCAAAATCGGAAAATTTAACAGGTCTATCGAGGTGCGATAGGGTGCCCTAGTATTCGTCAAGCCAGGAAACTATGCGTGCAGCGATGTGAAGCCGGCTGATGTCATCTTGGAAGACGGGAGTGTCCAGCGTATATTTACCCTACTGCCCATTAAAATTGCTACACCACGAAGAAATGCAGATGATAAACGGGTATTCATTGGACAAATATATTATACTAGAACTGACATATGACTACATTATCACGCAATTTGGGTGCATTCATCCTGAGAAATCAGTACCCAGAACAACCACCTCTGGCCGTAATAACGGCCTTGATACGCCAGCGCCTTGAATCAGAGCTTGGATGGCGTGTACAGGTACAGCTACCCATGCAGCTTCAACACGATGCCACAGTTCATGATGGGTAGTGACTGGCGTATTGTGACGAGCCAGTTGCTCGGCCACCATTGACCAGACGTTTTCAATTGGTGAGAGATCTGGAGAATGTACCGGCCAGGGCAGCAGCCGAACATTTTCTGTATCCAGAAAGGCCCGTACAGGACCTGCAACATGCGGTCGTGCATTATCCTACTGAAATGTAGGGATTCGCGGGGATCGAATGAAGGGTAGAGCCAGGGGTCGTAACACATCTGAAATGTAACGTCCACTGTTCAAAGTGCCGTCAATGCGAACAAGAGGTGACCGAGACGTGTAACCAATGGCACCCCATACCACCACGCCGGGTGATACGCCAGTATGGCGATGACGAATACACGCTTCCAATGTGCGTTCACCGCGATGACGCCAAACACGGGTGCGACCATCAAGATGCTGTAAACAAAACCTGGAGTCATCCGAAGAAATGACGTTTTGCCATTCGTGCACCCAGGTTCGTCGTTGAGTATACCATCGCAGGCGCTCCTATCTGTGATGCAGCATCAAGGCTAACCGCAGCCATGGTCTCCGAGCTGATTGTCTATGCTGCTTCAAACGTCGTCGAACTGTTCGTGCAGATGATTGTTGTCTTGCAAACGTCCCCATCTGATGACTTAGGGATCGAGACGTGGCTGCACGATCCGTTACAGCCATGCGGATAAGATGCATGTCATCTCGACTGCTAGTGATGCCCTCCTGAACCCACCGATTCCATATTCTGCTAACAGTCATTGGATCTCGACCAACGCGAGCAGCAATGTCGCGATACGATAAACCGCAATCGCGATAGGCTACAATCCGACCATTATCAAAGTCGGAAACGTGATGGTACGCATTTCTCCTCCTTAAACGAGGCATCACAACAACGTTTCACCAGGCAACGCCGGACAACGGCTGTTTGTGTATGAGAAATCGGTTGGAAACTTTCCTGATGTCAGCACGTTGTAGGTGTCGCCACCGTGCCAACTTTGTGTGAATGCTCTGAAAAGCTAATCATTTGCATGTCACAGCATCTTCTTCCTGTCCGTTAAATTTCGCGTCATCTTCGTGGTGTAGCAATTTTAATGTATAGTAGTGTATTTTAAAGATGCAGAGAAAAGGACAACCACTGATCACCAAGAATATTGAAATAAACGTCCTGGTACATGCTGACAGTGAGTGGGCCCAAGTCATGGTAGTAGGAATACCCACAGAACATCTCAGAACCACCACCAGCCTTAGCTAACCCCCCGCATACTGCTGTTTAATCGCCTCATTGGGTCGTCTCTGTTCTCGACTTCCTCCATCATTTGAGGAGAGGTAAAATAGCGACTAGACGAACGTCACTGCACACCTAGCTTTGGGAAATCTAGGACTATGGAACCTGCATGTTGCGTTCATCCATGGTTCGCAGGATATCATGTGACAAGAGGGCAAGCCGAGTTTCACGCGAGCGATGATTTTCATCTGAAGGTAATTTATTAGATTGTAACTCAAATTATATTCAAGAATTCTGCAGCATACCGATGATATTGGTCTGTAATTTTCTTGTACCCTTTTTATTATACAGCGCTCAGGCCTTCATAAGCCTGTAACACGTGTGCTATGCATATGATCCTATATAACTGTACTTTTCTCTCCAGATATCTTGCGACAGTAGCTGGGTAGTTAATTCTTTTGATCAGCTGTAATTTTTAGCGTCACAAGTAAGTCTACGAGCAGTGCATCCGGTACTGCGGGCAGTACATTTCTTTGAGTCAGAACACAGTCATCTGTCATCAAAAGTCGAATTGGTATGCTTACAATTAGCAGTCACTGGCGTATCCCCTATTGTTCGCTTTTTAGTATATTTATATTGGTTCGCGCATTATGCAGATTGCACCCACATGTGCTTTTTTGAAAGGATGAATTCTACCAGGGAGAATCCTGTCACATTAAACTTTTCTGTGGCATGTTGTACGTTTTCAGAGCCTAACAATTCATGTGCGTCGTAGACTGAGTTCAATTTGATCACAACCTAAGGTGAGGTAGTTACATGTAATGGCGCTGTATATAACAATTCTTCTTTGTGAAAGGTAATTATCGAGGGTCATGTCAAGTCAAACACGCAGCAACTGAGCATAAACTTCCAAGAATTCACTATAAGCATAACCACAACTTCCTTACAACTGTTTTCAACAGCAAGTACCGTGAATGAATGCAACAAGACACACAACACGTCTCGCTGACATTTGCACTGCTGTGCATTTACTACCAGTACAACAGAGATACAAAGATAAATGGAAGTAAGAATTCGAACGGGATACAATTACTCCGTGGTTTCCCTTGGCTCAGATAAACAGAGCGAACATTCTACACTAGTCCTGAGGAGTGGAGCGCTAAGAGTGACCAGCTCGGAGCCAAGGGGGCCAAGGTATTGTTTCCAGCTTGAGGTTGACGACCTTGGGAACATTTGTGACCGGCGCCAAGCCGCAGCTGCTGCCAACTGTGGTGAGAAATTGACGGTTCGTTGCATTGTCTACATTTCCCGGTGTCCACTTTGTTCACCTGTCATAATGGCGAAAGGTATAAAGATAGATAAAACGACAGAAAATGTCTCGCGCCGCTGGGCATCTAGTTTCCGCAGTCGAGTTTACCATTAGGGACAGTGGCGGCGTTAGGCGCCGGCGACGTCGGTGACAGCTGACCTCGCAAAAAGTTGTTCAAGTTGTTAAAATTTTAGCTATTTAGTTATCCGTGTTTATTTCCGTACGAGTGTAGTAGTATTTATCTAGGGTCGTCTTGCAACATTATGAAAGTCAAGTCCCTATTACAAGATACACCTAAGGTGCACACCTATGCAGCAGCGACCCAGGCGTACATGTTTGGAACTGCAGACGAAGTCAAAACAGTGGTGATGCAGCGGTTAACAAGCCAGGCGGCAGACTTCTATGAGGAGGGTATTCAAAAACTGGTACAACGTTATGACAAGTGCCACAACATTGACGGAAATTATGTGGAAAAGCAGATTAAGGTACAGGCTTTCATGTAAAAATAAAATTATTGAGGTATCTTAGCACGTCTTTTTTTAATTTCAAAACGGCACTTACTTAAAAAAACACGCCTCGTATGATAGACCTAGAAGTCTCTTAAGTGGACACCTGGACTTTATAGCCGTAATATATGCTTCAGATTGTCCAGTGGCGATCAATATTATTCTTTCACATTGTTCATTACACTTACGGGTAATAAAATTACTTGACTCAATAGGGAACAAATATTAGGCATGTTTTTTATTGTAAAGGATCTAGGCTTCTACCTCTGATGGTAGTACCAAGTTACAGGGGAGTGTGTCTTAGTGTTTGACGTTACTTCGTACATTTGGATGGAACTTAATACTAGCCAATGAGTTATGAGCGGATAACCGTAACGTGTTAGCCGGATCTCGAATGTCTGCTTTCTGTTGGCGGAGCTTCATGGAGCCATGGCCCCTCATAATTATGGCTCAGTTTAAAAGAGTTGTAAAATTGTCTTGGGTAGTAGCGCAGTTGTATGAGTTTCGTCTGAGATTTCGTATTCCTAAAGAATTTCGCTACTGTGCAGGCCGGTGTTTTTCTGAAACGCCAGCGCATTGGAATAATAACAAAATGTCTTAGTTCACTGACATTCAGATTGAAATTTTCAGATTTATTTTTATTACATCGCAGGAGTATGGTCTATGAGTGTAAACTCGGCGTGTATGCCTGTTGGCAACGGCTAAGGTGCGCAGGATCCCGCTTTGCGGTGACTGCAAATTCATCAGGTCTCTCTGCCACAATGACCCACATTCCTGAATGCTGCAATTCCCCCAAATTAGTGTCCACGTGGCCGGACAGGATTTAGAGTGACATTCGACATGAATACAGATTTACAGCCTTGCTCCCAGGTCACACGGCACTCGTTCTCTCTAGCAAGTAAGAAAAACGTACGTCACTGCGTGACCTCGCACTGAAGAACAGCGGTCGCGTCGCTGGTGAAGGGCAGCTTCAGAGAAGTAGGAGTTCTGAGAAGTGTAGCGCCTAATAGGTGGAGGCGGCTCCAGTGGGAGGCCGAGAGTGGCGCTTATTATTCCATATGAGAGGGGAACGGAATGCCTGGCCTGTGTAGCAGCTGAGGAAAACGGGGAGCAACTGTGAAAGGCAGCCAGCCTAACATGACGAGAACGTGTTGTTCTGTCGTTGCTGGTAGGAGGCGTGCAGGGTAATCTGCAAGTGCACAATGCAGGTCGTGGAAAGATAAGCTAGAATGTCATTGCAGTCTGTACAGCCACTGCTGTTCCATTACATCAGTCTTACCCTAACTGCACAGTAGCTATATTGTCTGCTTCTGTAGTATTGTTAATTTTTCAGTGTATAGTGTGATTTAATACCCTCAAAACAATTACACAAGTCATGAGCCACGTCAAGAAGCTGGAATAATTGCAGTTCCATCAATGGAATAGACTCACTTAACCGAGTTGACGAAACAATAAATAATATAAGCTACAATCCAATTCATGGGGCACTTAGAAAGAATGGACTCAAACAGGTTAACGCACAAAATCCATACATTTATAAAGAACAAAACTACAAGACCGAACTGGTACAAACAGACGGAAAAAGACCTGAGAGAATTAGGGTCTCCAAATCTACATGATAGAAATGAAATCAGAAAAATCACAAAGACACGGGGTTTTGAGGAAGAAGAGAGAAAAACTAACCGACATACATGGTCTACGCAACGAAAGCTAGCCCATTCGTTGTTTATGAAGGAATACTGGGCGAAAAGGAAGACCAACAAATGTTGATTACGCGTGGTCCTAAGTGATCCATCCGCGAAGATGAAGAATAAGCTACAAGTCATGAGTCACGTTAAGAAGCTGGAACAATTGCAGTTCCACCAACGAAAATATTGATGAAACAATAAATACTATAAGTTGTTGTTTCAATAGCTGTTACAATCAGTCACAAGATCAAGACCTTTTTTTTATTATTTCCATTTTTGACGCTCATTTTCAGACATCACGTTTTATTGTTAAGGCATTTATAACTCATTACTCAGTATTAACTAAATAAAAGAAAGAGAAATTGACGAGTTTATTGTCCTATCGCCGACGGTTCTGCTAGAGACGGATGGCAAGGCCGAGCGAGGTAGCACATTGGTAAGCACACTGGACTCGCATTCGGGAGGACGATAGTTCGAATCCTTGTCGAGCCATCCTGGCTGAGATTTTCCATAATTTTTCTAAATCGCTCCAGCAATGCCGGGATGGTTCCTTTGAAAGCGCACCGTCGATTTCCTTGCCCTTCACACATTCCAAGCGTGTTCTCCGTCTCTTATGTCATCGATGTCGGCTGGACGTGAAAAAGTAGCCTTCCTTCCTTCCGTCAGACGGGAAAAGAAGTTAGCTGTGTCCGTTTCAAGCAACCATTTGTCTCAATCAGTTTAGGAAAACCATAAAAAATCAAAATCGGTATAGTCAAACAGGTATCTGAACCCAGCTCGTGGCGAACGTTATTTTTTATCTGATGATTAGTGTACGCCGGAACAAGCAACGGAATTTGAATGAAAGAAGCTGAAGGTGCGATCTAGGCGGGTATTGTATCGCCAGCAGGATGCTAATCAACGAAGACCTGATTACAGATGTTTCATCAATTAGTAGGCATTCGTGACCATCTCTTAAAGTGTGAAGCCGACAAAGATGAGTCTTCGACGAAGCCTATCCTCTTTTTAAAGAGTTCTGGGATAAAATTCTGTATGAGGCAATTGCGGCTTCTTTGAATATTTGCTCCCCCGTAAACTTGTCACGAATAGCTCCCGTTTGATAACTGGCGGAAGTGCAGCAGTCTGCAGTCTTTCTTTTTTCCATATCATGAACTTATTCTACGACTTCTAGTGTGTTGCCTTCATTCGGCTATGTTGACAGCGCTTCTGTGCCCACATTTATTTCGTTAACAACATTAACAAACGATCTTCAGTGAGGTTTGAGAGTCTTCACCCAGTTCGGTTGCAATTTGTGCAAGTGTTCATCATTTCACATGAAAATATTTAATAACATCCAACTAGTATTTTTTTAACCGTCTTGTACGCTCACTTGTTATTGGCCTTTCGGGGTGGCTATCAAAAACCATTGTATGCCCATCATATATTCAACAAAAGCATTATTGGAATGGTGCTTACCAACAGTGACTTGCTTCAATAAAATTTTCTATTATAAAAGTTTTCTTGGGTAATGAAATTGCCCTCGTAATAATGCCTGAAGTTAGATATTTAAGATGTCTAGTAATTAAATGCAATTTACTTTCTTTTCGGTGTTTTGTTGGGTCATACTTGGTCTGTATCTGTATATAGAAGGTGAACAGTTTGGATCGGAAAGACCCTACCGTCGAAAGTCGATCAGTGTGTGTATAGGAAAATCTACAGATGCACACCACTACGTACGTACACACACTAGCCGAGAAAAATTATTCTACTCTAGGTTAAACCCTTCAAAAGGAGTATCTTTACACATTGGGCAGCAATAAGAACAGCTGGCCAGTGTCCATTGACACCCAACTCAAAGCAGCTCACCAAAACGTCTGTACAGTGTGTGTAGAAATATGTTTGTAGGTTGCTTAGTACATCCAATTTGGGTGTCACAAGCAAGCCATTTATTTTCACCAGGGCAGAAGGTCAGGTACTGAGTGTGAATATGTGGACGAAAAACGAATAGTCTACACTGAGAGGTCTAGCCCATTTAATGCACCGTTACGACCGTGCATAAAACATCATGCAGCAAATTATGTTCTATGTTTGTGGGGAGACTGTTACATGTAGAGAAAATTACAACAAACACCCTGAATTGGGTATATACTGTCAGTTCCACAAGAAAGTGTACGCCGTTATCTGTAAAAAAAAAGACAGTGTTATAAATATACGTTTACATGAAAATAGATGTTGTTACTAATTGCACAATTACCTAGTAGCTAATCCAGTCGCTGCCATGATCGGTTACAGCTTAGCACATTTTTGGCACGCTTTTCACGAGATCTCTATATCGTCCTGATTTTATACATCAGTTTCAAAGTATATACTGGCTCTCCTTTAAGTTTCATCTTAATATACGACCAAACATTTTCGATCGGATTTCCATCCGGAGACAGTGCGGGCAAATCCATCGTGGACGTCCCATTGTCTTGTTTCCATGCTGCACAGAGACGGCTGCGACGTTTTGGATCATTATCCTCTTGAGGCACCCAGCTTGCCTCGTTCGGAACAAATACCTTCTTAACGGACCTCAGAAGGCATTTTTGATAAACACTGCACATTTTGTGAGCACTCAGCAATTTTGCAATCATTTGAAACTGCAACCGATGAAACGAAACATTTAAATCTCACACTGTTTATGTACAAACACTGTGCAAAAGCGCACTGAGTACAGATTCAAGACCACTAACAGGGATGTCGCGGCGGATATTACATCTAAAATTGTGGCGTACAGTTTCTTGTGGGATTGGCTGTACTAAGGTTGGTTGGTTGTTTTGTGGGAAGAGACCAAACTGCGAGGTCATCGGTCTCGTCGGATCAGGGAAGGACGAGGAAGGAAGTCGGCCGTGCTCTTTCGGAGGAACCATCCCGGCATTTACCTGGAACGATTTAGGGAAATCACGGAAAACCTAAATCAGGATGGCCGGACGCGGGATTGAACCGTCGTCCTCCCGAATGCGAGTCCAGTGTGCTAACCACTGCGCCACCCCGCTCGGTGACTGTATTAAGGTACCAATAATTTACGTTCATGTACTTATACCCGTAACAACATTATATATATGAAAAGGATAGACTGCTATTCATCATATTGCGGAGATGCTGAATCGCAGATAGGCGCAAGTCACACACACATGACCACAGCCCTGTATGTGTGTGTGTGCGTTGTTCCTATGTTTGTTCTGTTGACACGTTTATCACAAATACATACTATGGATAAACTAATTAAGTAATAAGACCTCTGAGGACAGACGCCTCACGTGACTGGCCCAGTAGCAGAACTTAACTGATGAGATGTATAAACTGAAGTACGTCGCTCCTGTGTCAACTAGCGTGTTTTCGGTGCGCTCATACGCAGGCGACGTCTGTTGCAGAGTCGAGCCGCATTCTGCTGTCGCAGATCGAGCCCAGCTTCTCGTACTGCACGCACCTGGTCGTGGGCTACGCCAAGATCAACACGGAGACGTACAAGGCGGTGCCGCCGAGCGAAGACGAGCACACCACGTACACCAACATCGTGGCGCTCAAGAGGCGCTTCCCCAGCCTCAAGATCCTGCTGTCGATCGGCGGCGGCGCCGCGGACACCGACAGCAGGGAGAAGTACTTCGAGCTGGTCAGTTGACACGCGGAGCGCTTTCACACATTGCTGCGTACAAGCATTAACAAAGCGTTACACTAAAAGTCCTTGGTAACTATCAAACTTGTTTGTCATATTCGATGCTTCATATCCACGACTCTGCCAAACAACCGCACACACGTACTGGCCAAGTTTGTCACATTTGACCTCACTTTTGAAGCAGCTGTCTCGCTGTGCATATCGTGTGGTAAATTATTTTGAGATTAGTGGAAATAGCTAGCAATAAGCCAAACCCGGGTTTGATATCCGGTCAGCCGGCCGGTGTGGCCGTGCGGTTCTAGGCGCTTCAGTCTGGAACCGCGTGACCGCTCCGATCGCAGGTTCGAATCCTGCCTCGGGCATGGATGTGTGTGATGTCCTTAGGTTAGTTAGGTTTAAGTAGTTCTAAGTTCTAGGGGACTGATGACCACAGATGTTAAGTCCCATAGTGCTCAGAGCCATTTGAACCATTTGAAATCCGGTCAAGTCGAAGATTGTCTCCGCTCATGGACTGGGTATTTAATTGTTTTAACGTTCGTATCGTCGTGATTGACATTCCATTAATGAGGTGACTGTGTGGGCACTTCCCGAAATCCAATAAATTAAAAAAAAAAAAAAAATACGATGGTTGGAACTTTAACAGCGGCAACTATTTATTTAGAGCTCGTACAAAATAGATACGTGTTTCAAAGTTTTACTGACCTTCAAAGTAGTCACCAGCATTGTGTATAACCCGTTGCCAGCGATGTGGAAGTCGTAGGATACTCTTCGCAGTGCCAGTTGTGTTCGAGCGGCGCGGTCTATTGGTTCAAATGGCTCTGAGCACTATGGGACTTAACATCTATGGTCATCAGTCCCCTAGAACTTAGAACTACTTAAACCTAACTAACTTAAGGACATCACACAACACCCAGTCATCACGAGGCAGAGAAAATCCCTGATCCCGCCGGGAATCGAACCCGGGCGCGAGAACGCGGTCTATTGCCCGACGAATCTGTAGCAGTTCTGAAGCGAATGCCCAGAAGTGTTCCCTTCAGTTTAGAAATCGAGTTGAACTCACGAGGGCTTAAGTCAGGGGAGTGCAGTAGGTGGTATAGCTCTTAGCAGCCCTATCAGTCAAACAAATCAATAACAGCTTGCACTATACGTGCTTGAACATTGTCCTGCAAAATGATGGGCAGCTCCTACAAAAAGTCTCATCACTTCTGTCTCTATGCTGTTCATTTTTGGAACACAAACTACCACCAGCTTTCTAAATCACCTTGAAGGTAAAATTGGAAAGATTTGAGCTTATACGGATGTCTGCCAACAACCATTCTTCCCACGCACCATTTGTAAGTGGTGCACGAAGTACTCTCCACCACCCAACATTAGGTGGCATGTGAAGTACAGATGTAGATGTACGTCGTGATGTTCTAACTGAGTGTTACCATCAATTCAGCCCAAAAATCCACAGTGGCAAGGAATCAAATTTCTATTTTTCTCTATAAGGTGGCAGTCTATACATGCTAACAAAAATCTAAACACGCACTGCAAAAATTGGGTGGCGTTAGAACATAAATGTGGCAACACAATTTAAAATCATAAGTTTCATTTCTTAACACTGAATATTTACAGTAAATGTACTTAACTTTCTTACTAGTTGTATGCTTGGCATTTGAGTCCTATACCTAAAATGACTGAGCGTTAATAACAGTGCTGTCACTTGGCAGCCCGTGATTTAGTCACTATGGATGAAAGTGATTTGCAGGCATATGCTGTTAACTGTTACCATTGCTCCCTTAAATAAAGACTCCAACGTCGAAACATTAGTCACTGTAGAACTTCGTAACTGTCTGTAGAAGAGATGGGACTGTAGCAGTCTCAGAATGAGGCTGCCAAAACAGTGGTCCATAGTGTAATCTGTCACAGAGATGTGGCGCAACTAACGGGTGTCCCAGTTGGGGGAGTGATCTCAACCTGTGTCCGTATTCTGTGGAATCAAAGAGCCATCTCTGTGGCATGTGGCAACACTATCAGCGGGTGGATATGATTTGCTGACGAACATTTTGCTGAAGCAGAAGATAGTCCCTTTCGGCGAGAGGCTGCTACTCCGAACTTAGGCGGCACATGGCAAGTGTGTGTGTGTGTGTGTGTGTGTGTGTGTGTGTGTGTGTGTGTGTGGTGGCAGAGTTTCGTGGTACTGCTGTGTACTTCTTGAGCTATGTACACAGCAATGTGTATGATATAGCGTCCTATCCATATGAGCTCTGTACAGATGGACATCCGAAAAAGCTAGAACAGGACAAGGGCAAGGAAGCGACGCAGAAGTAACCACCAGCAGCGTAAATGACTGTTGCAACATTGCAGATTATAACTGTTTTTAGTAGTATTTTGATAGATGGTGAGATGGTGTAAACTACAAGGCGAAACCTGCAAACAATAATCCATACAATGATCTGGTACAGAATATGATTGCCATAATTTGAATGTTCCTGTGGACTCCACACAGTGGAAATGACCTCTAAATATCAGACACAGCGCAGCAGTCGTCCATTGGGCCCATTGACTTTAACAGCACACGTGGGCGCTACCCGTCATTAAGTACTTGAGCATTCGCCTCTGGCCTTACAAGTAACGACGTTGACAGACGATCCGCAGCACGGGCAGGTCACTACATAACACCACATGGCTCTCATTGAGTCATATGTCATTCTTTTGTTACTCTCGAGCACGACATAGCGCGAAGAGTTACCTCCCCTTTACTTTCTGCGCAAAACTTGTTTGTACCAACCTGAGTTAAGAGGCAGTGTAGTCGAGTGTAAACTCTACAAAAATCCATAAAAGTACTAGTACTGCAATTGATTCTGGTATTATAAATGAGATTTCTTTGGTTGTTCCAAGTCATATTTACGTGAAAACGTTTACTAACTGATAAACGATCTTTATTTTTAAAAACTCCACCGACGACAGGCTACATTTCGTGGCAGACGAGCCACTAGTAAGTTTGTGCAAAGCACAGTACATGCTATATTATGAACAAAGCATACGCCATGAACAGAAACCACCTATATCTGTCAGTACAGGGAGGAATGATTGTCCAGGGAGATCAGACAGAGTGTTCTGTATGGTAATAACATTGTACTTCTCTGCCTTCTCTCAAGAGGATCGGACTCAAACCGTTCCGCGTAACTCGAATTGTGGTCCCTCTCATGTGTTTAACCCATCATTGCTTACCCACCGTTACGGTTTCTTCTAGCAAAGACCTACGTAAATGTACGCAGAAAATTGTCAAAAATAGGGTTCCTCAGTAGAAAAGCATATGCTCCGCTCCAGTTTGCGGTTTCGAAAAGATGAAGGGTTAATTTTACAGAACACGCCAATAAGAAGTGATGAGATATGCTTTAGAGCTCATCAAAGTTTATTACTTTGAAACTTATGGAAAACGTAAAATTTAAGTCTCTCTCGGCGAATAAAATATTCAATCAACCCTCGGGATTGGAGCCTGGTGACTTCTTCGACAATTGCCGATAATTTGAAGGTACACAGCTTGTCATTTTCCTTAGCGCCACCACGCAACCAACGTCAGAATTCATCGATATTGAATATCAATTACGTACAAATGACGTTCTCTCTGTTCCTCTGTTTTCTGACCAAGGAGAGTGTAGCATTCCAAGCAGAATTTAAGCAAACAACTGCATCTGCATTACAAGGTTACTTGCTAACTTTAATCTGAACTCCTCGTTAATAGCACTATCCCAGTAGATAGAAGTCCATTCTGCGTTTTTATATTCATTAGGATGACCGGTGGCAAAGCAATGTTTTACAATAGCCTATTAGCTCACTTGTTGTAATTGTGTGATACTTATGCAAGATTTGCTTTTATAAGCCTTTTTATGATGATGATGATGTCCCATACTCCGTAAAAGAGCGTAGGGGACGATGCGGGAGACCCGCACCATATGAAGCAGCGATTTCATATTGGTCCATATTCATGTTCACTATCTAAAAACGCGAACTATTTTCACCTAGTAGTGTCCTAAGTTGATTATCTCTTGATGTAATTCACCAAAAGATAATAAAAATTTGTCTTGCAAAAACCAGGAAAAATATCACATAAATAAGCTAACTTTACACCTTTACGAAACCTTTTCAAATTTTTAATATTCTGATACACATGAGAGCCAATAAAAATCACCTTTCAAAAGACTACGATTTACACAACCACAATGTATAGCTAAATAATTTACCTTTAGATTTGTTATTTTGTTCTAGTAACCGGAGTTGCGTTTTGTACTTAGAAAACTCCCCCCAGACATTAGGAATCCCTGAAAATTCGAAAGAAAATTAACCAGTCGCGCATATTTCGATATTCACAAGTCCCTGTCAGTAGCAACAGTGTTTACTCATGGATACTTATTTCCTTCTTCATGCCGTCTACTGATGTTTTACTTCTTCTTAATTTGCAATCTACTTCGTTCTCGTTTTCTTTAAGGAGACGCTACAATCCTTCAGATCTATTTCTTTTTATCACAGCCATAATCTTTTCACTGGCCTCCATGTCACCAGATCTTTTCACTTTGTGTGAGCTACTAAGTGTCGTCCTTGGTACAGCGACTAAGGTTGGTTGGTTGGTTTGGGGAAGGAGACCAGACAGCTTGGTCATCGGTCTCATCGGATTAGGGAAGGATGGGGAAGGAAGTCGGCCGTGCCCTTTCAGAGGAACCATCCCGGCATTTGCCTGGAGTGATTTAGGGAAATCACACAGCGACTAAGGATCAGTGGCATATTGCGGGACCAAGCAACTGACTTCCATGCTTTCAACGTACCATGGATAGTGTCACAAAATAAACTTTCATAAAGGCTATAGAGTAGCTATTATTACTGAAAATAAAATACGAATCACTTAACGAAGGACTGTGAAACTAAAAGACTGAATGTAGGTTATAAATGCAAGTGCTACCTAAACTATAGAACCGTAATTTATTTTACGTTACAATTGTTTTTTTAATGATGAGGACATGTAATAGAGTACGGTAGTGAGAAATATGTTGTCTTCTTTTACAGCTTGAAAGTGATGAACACCGAACGACTTTCGTAAGTTCGGCAAAGAGCCTACTGAAGCAACACGGATTTGATGGCATTGACATCGCCTGGGAGTTCCCCAAGAACAAAGCAAAGAAGGACCGCGGCACTTTTGGTGAGTGGCAATAATTACAATATTCACACGTTGGCACAACAGATGCATGTAAAAATTTATCAATTAGAAGGACTGTATGAAACTCCTGGAAATTAGCCTAGATGATAACGTTCCTTTAACACACAAAGCCATACATACCACAGTTAATGCACAGCAAGTTACGTAAGAGAGATGCGCATGCGATACTTAATGAACAGTTTAAGTATTTAATCATAGGGTGCAGACCTCCACGAACTGTACTTGCGTAATATTAAATATTAGTTTTCTGGGTATAAGGCCGTGGATCAGGGCACAGAATTATACCTCGGACTGCTGCCTTACCCCATAAAATAAATATTAGCAATTAGTTTAAGGATTTCTTACCGAAGAACTTTAATTTTTTATTCTATTTTAACATATACAGCAACCAGTGATTTTTATGTATTTTTATTTATTGCAATACACGTTTCGGGCTTTTACCCATCTTCAGTTGATGTAATACACATCTGAGCACTAAGTAAGTACATCGTTAAAACATCGACAGCAAACTGGATGTTGCAGCTGCTCTGTGTAGAATAACAATTTCGTTTAGCGGCTACACTTCGCGAGTTGTGTATTTACGATAAACTGCTCGTTAGGTGTACTTGCGTTCTACTCTGATCGTTGTTATTCCGATTTTTGCTTTTAGAGGATTGGAAAAAAAAAACACTTTCCCACTTGTATTTCACTTTTGCAAGATTGTCAAAAGCTGCATATCTTGTAGGCAAGAGTTTCCAACTTGATATTGTAAAGGCTTTGAACAAAGAATAAGTTAAAATTCCACTATTTTGGTACATCGTAATAAATTATCTTCAAATGAAACATATATTATAATTTAATGAAAAAAACATGTTGATGTTAAATCACAATTTGACTGAAAAACAGAAAATTGAATATAATATATGTAGACTTTTATAATTATGCAAAAGATATAATGTACATGGAAAAGTTGATATTATTGCAAAATTAAAGAAGGGAAGTCAATAAATGGTTGAAGAGAATGTTGGTGCTGATTTCTCTATGGAAGACTTTCCGATCGCCTGATTTTCGGAGTATTATTCAGATGTGGCATTAACTCAGTACAGTGAGGCCTCGACAGACAGTGTAAACGCAGATAATTGTTAACACGGAAAACTGACTCTAGTTTCTAACCGTTTACTTTGAAACGTATTTTCTACGAAAAACACATAAAATTTCTGGTAGCTTTTTTTTTCCTGTGTCACTAGCGAAACAATGACGAGATGAAGTCGCTGGGAGCATGCGTCACACTGTCCACAGGTAACCGGCCACTATTGAAGCGGTTGCTTCTCCACGAGAAGTTTCTCAGGTGCCACTCTCACTATCCTGTTCTTCATTTTCCATACAATCTTCTGAGTAAAACACCGCAGTGATTTAATTAGTCTCTAATCAGGATGGTACAGAAACAAACAAACAAATGCAAAAAAGTCACACTCAAACATGAAAAATGCTTTTCTTAGAACAATCAAAGAATTTTGCTAAAGAAAGCATAGAAATTCAGATATTAAGATCAAGTCGTCCGTTAGTAAACTAATAAATGGAGACACAGACGAAATTAGAATGCCCTCACACTATAAGAAGAAGCAATGACAGACTAGGAAATTGTTTTTGTGTCTTCAAGAAGGAAGGGGAAACCACAGCGTTAAGAGACACTTAAGTTGCATCCACAGCACATGTGATCTGTAACAGGAAGACCTATTCATTGGCAAAAGATTCCGAATTATTTCTCCATCCGGATTTCCGGGAGGGGACTGTCAAGAAGGTGACCAAGACAAAAAGAATAAATAAGCAAAGGAAGAATAATATTATACGAGTCGGAGAGTGGAATGTCAGAAGTCTGAAGTCTTTTTCTCCTACTGCTCTTTCTGTCGAAGAAACAATGGCAGAAATAAAAGATGGGTTCAGCAATGGAATCAAATTAAGGGTAAAAAGATATCAGTGATAAGACTGCTGATGAAAGTGCTATACTCAAGGAAAGCGAAGGAGAATTACAGACACACAAATGGAATGAACGGTCTACTGAGCAGAGAACAAGAACTGAGAGTAAACCGATGAAAGACAAAAGTATGAGAGCTAGCAGAGGTTAGTGAAAAATTTACCATCCAAACTGGGGACCGCGAAGAAGGCGAAGTGGAGGAATTCTGTTACCTCGGAATCAAAATAACACATGACGGTCGATGCAAAGAGGGCATAAAAAACATACTAGCGCAGGCGAAGAGTGCATTCCTGGCCAAAAGAAGTCTGCTAGTATTAAACGATACCTTAATTTGAGATAGAGAATTCTGAGGATGCACGTCTGCAGCACAGCACTGCATGATAGTGAATCACAGACTGTGAGGAAACAAGAAAATAAGAGAATTGGAGTCATTTAACGGGTGGTGCTATAGAAGGATGTTGAAAGTTAGGTGGGCCGATAAGATAAGAAATGAGGCGATTCCCTACTGAATCGGTGAGGAAAATAATAAGGGGGAAACACAAACAAGAAGGAGGAAATGGAAATTTGTGGTAAGGACTAAGGCACCAAACTGCTGAGGTCATCGGTCCCTAGGCTTACGCACTACTTAATATAAGTTCAACTAACTTACGCTAAGGACAACACCCATGCCCTAGGGAGGACTCGAACCTCCGACGGGGGAGCCGCGCGAACCGTGACAAGGCGCCCAAGACCGCACGGCTACCCCGCGAGGCCAAGAAGAAGGGACCGGATGATAGGGCATGTGCTGAGACATCTATAGTACTGGAGGAAGCTGTAGAGGGAAAGAGAGATTCGAATACATTGAACAAATAATTCAGGAAGTAGGGTGCACGCAGTACTCTTAAATGAAGAGGTTGGCGCAAGGAAGGATTTCGTTGTGGGCCGCATTTAACCAGTTGTACCGTTGAGTAACCCTCCCCCTACAACATATATATATATATATATATATATATATATATATATATATATATATAGGGTGTTACAAAAAGGTACGGCCAAACTTTCAGGAAACATTCCTCACACACAAATAAAGAAAAGATATTATGTGGGCATGGGTCCGGAAACGCTTAATTTCCATGTTAGAGCTCATTTTAGTTTCGTCAGTATATTCTTCCATCTACGCTCAATGGAGCACGTTATCATGATTTCATACGGGATACTCTACCTGTGCTGCTAGAACATGTGCCTTTACAAGTACGACACAACATGTGGTTCATGCACTATGGAGCTCCTGCACGTTTCAGTCGAAGTATTCGTACGCTTCTCAAGAACAAATTCGGTGACCGATGGATTGGTAGAGGCGGACCAATTCCATGGCCTCCACGCTCTCCTGACCTCAACCCTCTTGACTTTCATTTATGGGGGCATTTGAAAGCTCTTGTCTACGGAACCTCGGTACCAAATGTAGAGACTCTTCGTGCTCGTCTTATGGACGGCTGTGATTCAATACGCTATTCTCCAGGGCTGCATCAGCCTATCAAGGATTCCATGCGACGGAGGGTGGATGCATGTATCCTCGCTAACGGAGGACATTTTGAACATTTCCTGTAACAAAGTGTTTGAAGTCACGCTGGTACGTTCTGTTGCTGTGTGCTTCCATTCCATGATGGATGTGATTTGAAGACAAGTAATAAAATGAGCTCTAACATGGAAAGTAAGCGTTTCCGGAGACATGTCCACATAACATATTTTCTTTCTTTGTGTGTGAGGAATGTTTCCTGAAAGTTTGGCCGTACCTTTTTACAACATCCTGTATATATATATATATATATATATATATATATATATATATACTCTTGCCAGTATTTCTACACATGTTTTGTCGTTACCAGGCTCCATATGGCACGGAATCAAGAAGGCCGTCGGCGCGGCCCATAGCCACACGGACGAGAAAGCGGACGAGCACAAGAGCCAGTTCTCGGCCCTGATCCGCGAACTGAGGACGTCGCTGAGGAACGAAAACGCTCTCTTGACTCTCAGCGTCATCCCATACATCAACCAGTCGGTGAGTATTAGGCGCTTCCTTTTTAGATGCCATAATTAGGAATTTTGAATTATACTGTGTTTTTAACGCTCTTATTACAGGGGAGATGCATCTACCCTGATACTTAAATCACGGACATCGGTCAAATTTTATAAATGTTTCAAAATACTGAAGCACGTGATAACACGCAAAAGAGTAGGTATTTAGTATATTACTAAAAAATAGAGATATAGAGATTTTTTCCTTATATCAGAAAGATGGGCTTTTCTTCGAAAGGCTACCGTAGTTTCGGAAAAAAAAGTGAAATACGGCATGCTAATATTAGGAATGAGCCTAAGACACGTACAGAAAGTCCGTCATCACGTCCAGTTTCACCGCCGTTGTGCGAGTTTACAAGGCAAGAAGCAGTATCTCCTCCGTGCATTTCGCACGGTTCTTTATACACCTCTAAGAATCAGAGTGTTAAGAGCACATTACGTCGCTCTGCTCCGACTTTCAGGAGCTTCCGAAAGTCGATAAAAAGTATTTTGTTTCTTGTAAAAGAACCACAATTGCTTTACCACTTATGTAAATGAAGAAATATTAATCATATCTCAAGGTACCTACTCTTTAATTAACTGTGATACGTGAAGACCATGTTTATGTAACGCGAACCGTTCAGAATCGCAGGTTCTTATAATATATTGCACCCACGAATACGTAAACATACGAATCACCAGTAGAACTTGAAATTAATGGCACATATAATGAACAGAGATGTCATTGAAGTATATGATTTGCAGATGGGTAAATCAAAAGCATTGTCGGCAACAAGCAACAAATGGTGGTGTCATCGTTAACTACGTACATTTAAATTGGTATTTATAATAACACTTCACTACGGTGATTCAAGGACGCATTTAAAGCGCGTTGCAGTCATGGCGTGCCATAATGCTTCGATTCGCCTCAGAATCTCATAGGTATTGCTGGGCCATTTCAATATTGATGATACACTATGTGATCAAAAGTATCCGAACTCCCCCCAAAAACATACGTTTTTCATATTAGGTGCATTAGACTGCCACCTGTTGCCGGGTATTCCATATCAGCGATCTCAGTAGTCATTAGACATCCTGAGGGAGCAGAATGGGGCGCTCTGCGAGAATTCACGGACTTCGAACGTGGACAGGTGATTGGGTGTCACTTGTGACATACGTCTGTACGCGAGATTTCCACACTGCTAAACATTCCTAGGTCCACTGCTTCCGATGTGATAATGAAGTAGAAACGTGAAAGGACACGTACAGCACAAAAGCGTACGGGCCAACCTCGTCTGTTGACTGACAGAGACCGCCGACAGTTGAAGAGGATCGTAATGTGTAATAGGCAGACCATCACACAGGAATTCCAAACTGCATCAGGATCCACTGCAAGTACTATGACGGTTATACGGGAGGTGAGAAAACTTGGATTTCTGGTAGAGCGGTTGCTCCTAAGCCACACATCACGCCAGTAAATGCCAAACGACGCCTCGCTTGGTGTAAGGAGCGTAAACATAGGACGACTGAACAGTGGAAAAATGTTGTGTGGAGTACGAATCACGGTACACGATGTGGCGATCCGATGGCAGGATGTGGGTATGGCGTATGCCCGGTAACGTCATCTGCCAGAATGTGTAGTGCCAACAGTAAAACTCCGAAGCGGCGGTGTGTTTTTCATGGAGGGGGCTTGTTGTTTTGCGTGGAACTATCACAGCACAGGCCTACATTGATGTTTTAAGCACTGTCTTACTTCCCACTGTTGAAGGGCAGTTCGGGGATGGCGATTGCGTTTTCAACACGATAGAGTACCTTTCCGTAATGCAACGCCTGTGGCTGAGTGGTTACACGACAATAACATCCCTGTAATCGACTGCCCTGCACAGAGTCCTTACCTGAATCGTACAGAACAACTTTGTGATATTTTGGAACGCCGACTTCGTGCCAGGCCACCACTTACATTATGCTTTTGCACAGGTCAGACTTTAAAATCCTCCAAAATGTATAGAAGTCGTCGTCAAAACTAAGCCTTTTCACTTTAGGAATACAATAACATCAGACGAGCGCGAAGCCCTGTGCAACGCGAAATGAAGTAAATTACTTGAATTGTATACAGTGTTAACCTCCTTCACGTTTTTGTATTCTTACATCTTTTGAGGTACGACTTGATAATGGTCCTGCCGAAATTGCAACTGTGAAATAAATAATTTGCACGGTCAACGACAAATATGATGTCCTGTAAAAAATACCCACAAACAACATCAAAAGCTCTCATCGATGATGATCCAAGCAGAACATGAGATCATCCACGCACTCTCATGATCTATAACCAATTATGTAGAATAAATTTCTTTTATTTAACTTCTATGGCCACAAACTTTAGGTCCTCAGACTACGAGTTTCGGTCAGCAATGACCATCTTCAGATCTCACGATGTGACTATTGCCCCAGTATATTAGGACATATTTTCTATAAAACAGATTTGAAGATTGTCGTTGCTGACCGAAACCGGTAGTCTGAGGACTTACAGGTTTGTGACCATAGAGGAGAAATGAAAGAAATGTATTTTACATTTTCGGGTCGCTGTTCCATTCGCAATGTTGCAGCTTGTGAAACCAATTACGTTGGCCGACTGAGATTGACACAGAGCAGTCACTCACTTTTTGAACTCACCATACATTTTGCAAGCAGCATTCCTCTGAAGCCAATAGATAGCAAGCAAGCGATAGAACTACTTTAGTACAACATTCGATAAACAAATCTAGAGAAAATTGGAAAAGTAAGCCAGGCTTTAGCACTAAGGTCGCGGGTTCGAATCATGGTCGGACCACTGAATATTTCAGTCTGCCTTTAACCTAACCTTCACCCCTCAATGATGTGAATGTATGCCAGGGACGACACATCGTTCAGATTCCTCGTTAAACTGTGGGTGCCCGTCCCCTGGTAGTACCACTGGGGCAGGTTCTTTCTTCTTCTTTTTAGTGTTCAACCCTGAGGTTGGTTTGCAGCAGAGCGCCAATCCTCTCTTCTGTCTGCTTTCCTCTTCATTTCCACATACGTGTTACATCCACCATCATTCATGATCTGTTGCTTGTGTGATATCCTTCGTCGCCCCCGCCGATTCCTTCCCTCAGTAGCTCCTTTTGCTATTGTTCCAATGACATTGTTGTGTCTTATGATGTGCTCTACAAGTTTGTCTCTTCTTGTTTGGATGTGCCTCCACAGAGATCTGGTTTCCTGCACTCTCCTAAACACATTTGTTGCTTAGTCTCTCCAGCTGATCTTCGTCATCCTTGTATAGCATCTATAGCACCACCATCTCCAGGGCCCCTAGCCGTCTTCTCTCTTCTCTTCCCCTTGTCCAAGTGTCACATCCGTATAGGGCCACACTCCAAACGAAAGCTTTCATGATACGTTTCCTTATTTTCAGACTGATGTTCTTGCTGGTAAGTTCCTTCTCAGATTAAATGAAAATTTGGCCTGTTGTATTCTGCTCACAATTTCTTTCCGGCTTCTACCATCCTTTGTGATTTTGCTTCCCAGGTAGGTAAATTCCTCTATCACTTCCACTTCCTCGCTTCCAATTCTCGTTCTCAGAGGTTCATATTCTGCTTCAGAGCTGCATACCATCACTTTAGTCTTTTTCTTCTTTATTCTCATTCCATACTGATTGCATAGAATCCTTTCCATTGTTCTGAGGACTTCATCTAGATCTTCTTTTGTCTCCGTGACTATAACAACATCATGTGCATAACATAGCATGTCTATCTTCTGTCTACCAATTTTGATCCTCACCTCATTAGTTCCTCGAACTTGGTCTGTAGCTTCCTGGATGTAAGCACTGAATATAAGAGGGCAGAGAGCACGTCCTTGTCTTACCCCTTTTCCAATATTCGCTTCTTTTCTTGGTGACAGTTCCTAATCGCTTCCGTCACATTCTTGTGGAAACTGAGCATCACGCGGATGTCTTTGTACTTCATTCCACTGTTCCTCAGCACACTGAACACCTCTTGCCAGATAACGTTATCAGGTCTTCAAAGGCAATATAAGTTGGTTTATTTTTCTGTAATTGCTTTTCGATAGGGAGTCTCAGCGCCAGAATCGCTTCTCTTGTTCCTAACCTCCTTCTGAAACCAAACTGATCTTCACTTAGCATATCCTCCACCTTCTCTTCAATTCACTTCAGAATTATTTTTACCAGAATTTTTGATTCATGTGAGATTAGGCTGAAAGTTCGGTACTGTTCACATTTTGTAGTTGCTGCCTCCTTTGGTATAGGAACAACGATGCATTTCTGGATGTCTGTCGGTATCTCTCATGTGTTGTAGATGGACCTAATAAGTTCAAGAAGCATCATTTTCATGCTGTCACTAGCGTACTTTATTAGTTTTGCAAGGATGTCATCAATGCCCATTGCTTTGTTGTCCCGTAGTTCTTTTAGAGCTTTGTCAAATTCTTCTTGCAGAATGCAATTTCCCCCGTCATCTTGGTCTACTTGCTTTTCTCTTTATATTACTTCCCCGGAGCCGCGCGGAGTGGCCGCGCGGTTTGAGGTGTCGTGTCACGGACTGCGCGGCCCCTCCCGCCGGACGTCCGAGTCCTTCCTCGGGCATGGCTGTGTGTGTTGTTCTTAGCATAAGTTAGTTTAAGTAGAGTGTAAGTCTAGGGACCGATGACCTAAGCAGTTTGGTCCTTTAGGAATTCACACACATTTGAACTTCTTCGGAAAGCTGTGTTCCGGCGTACAACTCCTCAATGTATTCCAGGTTAGGGACACGCAAGTCGCTGAAGTGGCGTCCAATCGAAAGATTTGCACCAAGCTGTTGAGCCACACGGAACTCTCTTTAGGAATGATGCACTCTGCAGTTGCAGTGTATCGCCGTTTACCTAACGCTGAAATCGCTGGTGTTGCAGCTGTACTACGACCCGACGGCGCTGAACCAGCAGATCGACCAGCTGCACGTGCTGGCCTTCGACTACCGCAACCCGGAGCGTGACCCCAAGGAGGCCGACTACCCTGCGCCGCTCTACCCAGCCGGACAGAGGGACTCTGACCTCTCGGTCGACGGAAACATACGCTGGTTCCTCGAGAACTCATTCCCAGGTCAGTACGCCCGCTGCTGCTGCTGCTCCGGATCGGAAGCGAACAAAATCTTACTATACACTTTTTATTCAGTTCATATTACTACCGACGTACTGCCGGTTGCAAGAGTGAGCAACACAAAAAACAAAAAATGTTTTAGTCTGTAGTCCCACTTTTATATTGTCTAACAGCTACATGTTTCCGTACCAAGTACCATCATCAGGCCATCCTACGATCAGAAAACCAAAATACGTAGTTAAAATATTCTTTAAGAAACAGTTTCAGAATATTTTTCTCTCTGGTAGCTAACTTCTATATATATCATAAAAATGGATGTATATATGCGTTTTCCACATCTTCTCCTAAACCAATGGATCAAATTCAATCAAACCTGGTATTCATACCTCTCATTGTCTGGAAAAAACTACTGTGGGGCTAAGAAACATCTCCCATTGACGTGGGGTAGATATAAACGGAGTGACATAGGAGCTAGACATAGAGATAGGCAGGAGGAGACTCACAGAAAGACGGGGTAGAATGTGGGAAGAGGAGGAGATGGCCACAGAGAGAGGGGGAAGAGAGGGTGTACAGAGAGAGGGGGAGGAGGAGATGTGTGAAATATATGTGACGTGTGGCGTACGTGTATGCGGGCGAAGCCGTGAGTAAGAATCTAGTATGTTATAATTTTCAGTAAGAAGAAACAGTCTAGGTTGCAAATAGCAACAGAAGCTTTTGCCGCCATTTTGAGGTAGCTTCAGAATTTATTTGGGGGTTGCAGATAATGTATTAGTCAGAAGTACCCAAAATTTTGACATGCACCTTCGGCGGGGCTTGGATATATGTTTCTGTGTATTCACGAGTACTTCAAATTGTGTTGCAGTATTTACGTTTCAAGATTATAAGTGTGGCTCTATCATATCGTCGTAAAACGAGCATACCAAAATTTTTGCTACTTATGACCAATGCCTTGCCCCAGTTTCCAAATAAACTATGAAGATGTCTCGAAAAGGTAAAACGCGTAAATAAAACTTCTGCTAGCATTTGCAGCCTAGAGTATTTTTTCTTGAGGCTGCTGCACCATATCCACGGAATGGTGTAAACGGCAGCCTTAAAATATAGCCAGCCCCCTAGCTCTGGCACGAAGTCCTCAAGCTCGCTTACCCGAGTAGGTGAACCATATACTATAAGTAAAGGTCTATGCCGTGCATTAAAGACGCAAATGCGGTCAGAAGTGTAAAGTACCCGCCTATGTAAAGAGGTTTTTATTTATTAAGTAAGTGTCACAATGCAAAAGATATCTTAAAATAGAACTAAACATCACATGAAAGTAGGGAATGTGAAAAGATCAGTAAAAAAAAAACAAAGAGTGGAACAGTCTCCCATGCAACAAAATATTAAAGGCACAGTAACACATCTAAGTTGCTATGTTTCCATTGTTCTTTGGTATATAGTGCGTACCATTATAAAAAACCGATTTCATCATATATCGTGTAGTCAAGTATGCGTTGTCCATAAAGTAGCGTTGTATACTGAAAACCAAAATTATTTTTATTGATAAGATATCCAGCACCCAGACGGAGTAGCGGCTCATCCTGGCTGTCTATTATTCCCGAGCTGACCATCTTCGGCCTCATTTCCAGTTTCCTGTTTATCTCTGCAGTGTCCGTGTGTTCGGCGGCGCGGCATCACGTTTCCTGCACACCGTATCGCAGTTCACTAAGCCCCACGGCCGTGATGATGAATCGTCAAATGCAACTTGTAGTTGTAAGACGCTACATCGATGGGTATCTGTATTAGGAGAAGACCACAACACTAACCCATGCAACTATGAATGTTGTTAATGCAATAACATTCCGACATAAAAATCCAATGCTTATGTCCCTATCTCGATGGAACTGCATAGCTGTAGTCTATGAGAACAGTCTACATCCAAAATTTCATCGTGAACCTGAAACTTAAAATAGTAAATCGAGTGCATTTACACATCATGGTAGTTGAAAATCAGCCCCTATCATCTTACCTCCGTGTGTCAGGGGTAAGGTGCTGCCTAAGCTTAAGGTTGCACTTTATACCATATGTTAGTTATCACAGAGCATTTTATGATTGTAGGCGGGCCTGATGATGGTGTTTGGTACCGAGACCGATAGTCATTAGAAAAAGTAAAAGTAGAAAATAATTTTTGTGTGCTGTTGTTTGGAATTACTGGATGGAAGATCCCGAGAGATTGTTCTGCAGCCTACTTCCAAAGAATTTCTTACCTCGCATACAATGCAAGCTTGCCTTAGCGAATTATGAGTGTGGCATCTTAAATGTAACTGTCCAATGTATGAGGTTACGATGCAGAGTTTTGTGTCATGTTTGACGAGAGAGAGAGAGAGAGAGAGAGAGAGAAGAGGGTGAAATCTGATACCGACACACAGCCCACTCTTGTTGAATAGCACTAAGGGGGCCTCCGAGCCCAGCGATGTATTAAATGGACTGATTACTGTCAGCTGCGTCTCAGGCCCTCACTACACGAGGTAGCCGGCCGAAGTGGCCGTGCGGTTAAAGGTGCTGCAGTCTGGAACCGCAAGACCGCTACGGTCGCAGGTTCGAATCCTGCCTCGGGCATGGATGTTTGTGATGTCCTTAGGTTAGTTAGGTTTAACTAGTTCTAAGTTCTAGGGGACTAATGACCTCAGCAGTTGAGTCCCATAGTGCTCAGAGCCATTTGAACCATTTGAACTACACGAGGTACTGCGGGAGTGTTTGGACTTTAACGCAAGACGTGGGCTCAAAGTGTAGTTTTAATTAACTATACCATGTCCATCTTTGCTACTCTAACAAGGCAGACATTGGCGATTAAAATTTCTTCCACCACCAGTATTCGAGCCAACTGCCTCCCAGTCGATCGCCACTGCACAAGCGACTGGATGCAGAAGTGGAGACGGTAGTCTGAGACAGTATTCTCCGAGAAAAACCGCATCAGCCTGTTATACTCATCGATTCAGTACGGAAGCTTCTTCTGACGAATGAGTGGTCATAAAAGTTAGTTATGAATCTGTGTTCGATTGTGATTACTTACACTCGGGGTTGGAAACTCATTTCTAGCAACTTGTCTTTCAGTCATGTAACATTCCATAATCTGAATATGTGGAAAGTCATTATTTTCCACTAAAGAAGATAACAAAGCTGCTACAATTACTGCACGGAAAGCCATCGAGAAAGGTATCCCAACGTCTTATGGAACCGAAAATCGACCTAGTGGAACAGCTGGGCTTTGGCAGCGTCCTAGGAAAGTCAGCTACTATTACAGACTGATGTATCGAAATTGTTTTTATGAAAAGCGTAACTCTTCACTCAGAATTTATGCCTTCACATAAAAAATGCGACATTGCACTTTGGGATACCGCAACAGTTTATTCTTTCTTGATTCGATTTTATGTTACCTGTAGTTGCATTTTTGTAAGCTTCATTTGTTTACTAGTGTCACAATTAGTTTTTTTAAATAGAAATTTTATATTATCCAGCACGCAGTAATTATTGGCCTCTAGCGTGATGGCGCTCGAACTAGAGGAAGGTCGTCGTAAGTCTGATATTTCATCATCAATACTTATCCGGCAAGAGCAGGGAAACAACTACTGCCTACAGTTGCCGATCCCTACCCTTTGAATCAGTATTAAGTGCTAACTCCTTCGCGCAGCAGTTCTTCATGTTCCTTCTGGTGTTGCCAGCGTCCAACTCCTACCTGCTGTACGATTATAAGCATTGCGAGCGCTCAACTCCTACCTCCTGTACGATTAACGATGGAAGATTGGGGGGATGTGTCCTGTGCTAGAGACATCTCTCTTGGACTCAGCTAATTGAGGAAATCTTCGGAAAAAGGGAAATCTCAAGAAACTAACATTGAAGTTCAGCAATTATAAGGGGCAGTCATAGAAAAAGAGACATATAAAAAAGGAAGCAAACTATTTATTTATTATTACAAAAGTAATCGCCATAGCTGTTAATACATTTATTGCATTGTGAGACAAGACGGCCAACGCCTTTATGGAAAAATGTTTGCGGTATCCTATGGAACCGCGTTTGTATCCAGGCGCGCACCTCTTCATCCGAAACAATTCGACGGCCACGAATGTCTTTCTTCAGAGCCTAAAAAACGTGGAAATCGGATGGGAGGAGATCAGCACTGTATGGAGGATGTGTAAGGGCTTCCCACCTAAACTTCTCCAACGTAATCGAAACAACCTCGGCAACATGTGGGCGGGCATTATCCTCCAACAGAATGATACCGTCTGTCAATATTTCTGGGCGTTTGGCCTTTATGGCGCGTTCTGTGTTAGTTATGGCTCCCTCTTCGAGAAAGTTATTGACCAACGAACCCTAGCAGTCACAGTCCATCATGACTTCTCCGGAGCTGGCATGCCTGTTGTTTCGGCTAGCTGCAGAAGTTTCGGTGGGAAATCCTGACGCATCCTCCATACAGTCCCGATTTCTCTCCATACGGTTTCCATACTTTTGAAGCCAAGAAGAAGAGATATCCGTGGCCGTCGGTTTGCTTCGGATGAAGAGGTGCAGCCCTGTGTACAGTCACGGTTCCGTAGACAACCGCAAACGTTTTTCCATGAAAGCACTGACCGTCTAGTCTCCCAGTGGGACAAACGTATTAACAATTGTCGCGATTATTTATGAAATAATAAACAGTTTACTTACTTGTTTCCATCTTTGTCATTTTCATTAGGACGTCCCATATAAGTATGCTCTGTCTTTGAGTATAAGCAACCGTATAAGAAATTCTTAGATGGGGAAGAGGAACAGCACAAAAAATAGTGTCATACGAAGGATATAGTACTGCCAGTGGTTAACTGTGGTGAGGTGAGACGCGAAAAAGCGAACCTCTACATCACTGTTTGGAAATCGACGGTCACAGGTTCTGTGCACCTAAGACTGGAGTCAAGGTAATAGCTTATTACAGAAATATAAAAAAATAAAAAAGTTAGGTTTTACAGGCTTGCATATTTTTTCTTCACCTCTCCATGAGGCGGGAAACTTTGGGACATGTTAAACTTTGAACATAGCTGCTAAGGTTCAGTGACCGTGTCAGGATTATATTAGAACAAATAAGCCCTCGGCCACAAATATTAAGTCAAAATTGACCAGTTTCGACGCTACTATGAGCGTCGTCTTTAGAATTAAACTAACTGTTCTAAAACAAGTGTGTACCGACTGGAAAGAGATGCAGTACATTACAAGTCACATTCTAAAAAATCTAAGCCGGAAAGGTGACGTCACAAAAAGTTGTAAATAAGATAAAATGGCGAGCCGTGACACATTTCACAGAGCATTACGGAGCTGCCTGCCGCGGTGGCCGAGCGGTTCTATGCGCTCCAGTCCGGAACCGCGCGACTGCTACGGTCGCAGGTTCGAATCCTGCCTCGAGCATGGATGTGTGTGATGTCCTTAGGTTAGTTAGGTTTAAGTTGTTCTAAGTTCTAGGCGGCCGATGACCTCAGATGTTAAGCCCCATAGTGCTCAGAACCATTTGAACCATTACGGAGCTGTCTAAAGTGTTGTCGTGTCCTTTCGTGTGTCACCGCGAGTGATGATTCCTTGGGTTTCTTGGTATAAATAATAATAACAATTGTCGCCCGTGCGGCGTTGGTGGAGACGGGAGCTGACTGTTACCTCCTCTTTGCCAGAGTGGGGACCCCTACTTGAATTCTTTTGCTCAGCGTCCCAGCTGTACCAGATTACTGGTTTATGAGTTCACTCGAACGGAAGCTAGCAACAGAGTGCTTACAGCAAACCTTGTCTAACTGTGTCACTGGAAACCTCATCGCGACTAACAGAGGTCCATAGTTTAAGGTAGCAGCTGTTCTCAGCCGCACCGCCAGGACCTAGTAGATCATGGGAGAGAGAGGATTGAAATGGGTGGGATCTGCAACAAGAGCTTTTGTGTTTCTACTGTTTGTTCATCCGTATCAATTTTCCCTTCTCTCAGTTTCTCTCTTATTAACACTGCCAGCTGTAGGCGCAGATCAAGACAATATGTTGTGCAGCAAGATGAAGTAATACGAAGAAAAAGATTTTAAAGTGTCTCGTTTTCTTTTGCGTACAGCTAGCAAGCTGGTGCTCGGCATCCCGACGTTCGCCCGCACGTGGAAGCTGACGGAGGACAGCAAGGTGTCCGGCGCGCCGCCCATAGAGACGGACGGCCCCGGCGACCAGGACGCGATCGTGCAGACGCCGGGCCTGCTGGCCTACCAGTCGGTGTGCACCCTGCTGCCCAACCCCTCCAACAAGGACAAGCCGACGACGCTGCGCCGCGTCAACGACCCCTCCAACCGCCTCGGCTCCTACGGCTTCCGGCTGCCCTCCGGGGACGTCAACGGCCTGTGGGTGGGCTTCGAGGACCCGGACGTCGCCGCCTACAAGGCAGCCTACGCCAAGACCAAGAGTCTGGCCGGCATCGCCTTCTCCGACCTCACCCTGGACGATTACAACGGCATCTGCACTGGCGAGAAGTTCCCCATTGTTCGGGCTGGAACGCTGAAACTTCGTTCACCGTAGTTTGTAACAATTTCAGTATTCTCGCAACGAACACACATTTACATCCGTATTTTAAAATAATGTACTGATATGCTCTCATCAAATACGTTTCAAACAGAGCCAGTAATATTTTTTATTTTCTTGCTCCACAGAGCACTCTACATCGAACGTGCTTTTCGAGCTCGTGGCACAAAACCAGATTTTATAATCACAGTGGAAGAATTACAATGAATACGAACGAAATTCACATTTTAACAGTGAGGTCTATGACTGTGCTACACAAAGCGATAGAAATAAAGATCTTCTTTCCAAACATAAAACCTTGTATTTTTCTTTTACATAACAGTTACTACCCGATCGTCCAGGTTCACACCTATACGAGACGCACGGTTTTCGACATACCACTCTTACTGTTTTCCACTAAGTTTCTTTACAGCCAGTTTTCTATCTGCAATAGTTTTTACATGTATTGGAGTATAGTTTCTGCCTCTTGTTATCAATCATTCGGTATAAAAACTCTCGCAACACAACATTGCTTATACAGGATCACTCATAACTACCTCAAGGGTTTCAGAAGACGACTGTGCAAGGACTACAAGACATAGAGAAAACTAACACTTATCAGTGGATAGAGCATCTCTGCATATTTTTAACTCACGTTACTGGTGTTCGATATAGGCACCATCTGTGATGCGACGAACATCAATATGTGCGTGCAAAGGAGTGGCAGCTGCTCAGTTTGGAAATCTGGTCATTGTGTTGCCTATCTACAGGCACAAACACAATTTGTCTTCATATTTCGACATGTCTTCGCCCCAGTGCAACTAAGCTACTGCGCGTATTGCGACTCGAAACTGGGACATATGCTCTTTTCAATCATATGCGTCGTTTTCCTGTAAGTCTTCTAATTTTTGTGCAGCCATCTTCTGAAACCACTGAGGTGCGTATTAAGAACAAAGTATATACTCAGCAAGACACCGAATATACCAAAGAAAACCAATAAGAGTAAACAGATGTCCAGCATAATGCTAATTCTGCTTGATTAAGGTAGTCAAATAGAATTGGATTTCAAGACAGTGAAATCTGAAACACACATCTGCTGTTCTACTACACAGAGTATCTCAGCGGAACGAAGGAGAATAATATAATTCACACTGAGCCCAGGAAGACATGTGGAAGTGAAAGCAAGAGATGCCATATGCATGGTTTGCTCATCATTGAAAGGAACAGTAGCTGATCGATGATCAACTGAGTTAACTGAAAGTATTAGTGCCGTCTGTAAGACTAAAATAAAGGATTACTAATTTAAGGAGATTTACAAGTACAGTTCTTAAACGAATCTGACAGAAGCAGTAATCGGCTCTTTCACTGAAATGGTGAATGTCTGCTCTGAGTGAGCTTTCAGGAGGCTTCATTTGGCATAAGGTTTGTTCATTACAAGCCAGCAGTGGAACAGACACACTTGATAAAAATTTACTTTTCCCTCTTTATTACATAAAGAAAATTTTGCTACGTGGCCTTCAAATTTCGGCCATCGAGAACTGCAGTTTGAAGAATACTCAGAGAGATTAAAGCTTTTCCTGCTCAGCTTCCCAGACCCTAGACGGGTTGTAGTTCTGCAATAGCTGTCAGGAGGTCATCAAAGAAACATTGGATTATGTTAAGTATCAAAATGTTTTGATAATGAAAAAAGCAAGTATACAAAATGACCAGGACGAACAAGAAGTTTGACATTATGAGTAATTCTTTCCATATTGTAAGTGCTGTACCATATTAAGAAAAGCTGTAAAAATGTCCACGATTATGCTTATCACGTTCAGTCAGACAACTCGAACGAAAATATAGAATTTTTTGCTAACAGAGAGACGATGACAGAAACAATAGAAGGTAACACTATTTCTGTTAGAGGGAACCGGAGAATTATAAAACACGGTTCACGTATGGCAGATATGCAAAGGATACACAAACAGACATCAAAAATTACCAGTCAGTCTCACTTAGCTAAATTTAGAAAAAGATGTCTTAAAGGACTCTTACAACCCTTCCCCCCCCCCCCCCCCATGCAAAACAGAATGCTAAATTGATCACAATGCTGCTGTATTCGCCGAACGTTGTGCTTACGTCAGGGTCACTTAACAAGGGACAAGTATCTTACATGCCCTATAGTTCAGTACTTCTTGCGGATCCTCTGTCAGCACCACGAATATAACTAGATGTCGCCGGTTCGAGCTGAACCCAGCGCATCGGTAATGACATCCATGTTTGCATTTTTCTGTTTGTCTTCGTTAATTTTTTATGTTTGTTGCTAGCCGTTAGTGTTCCGCTATTGTTCAAAAGCTTCTCCCGAATTCTGACACTGCTCTGTGCCATTGTTACCATGATGACTGCATGAATTCGTCCGCAAAAATTTTTTTCTTTGTACCACACGACATACAGTGACTCAGAATTCGTGTCCAAGAGCTGAATTGTGTCTCAAGAAAACAGGGCTAATATTATGAACCGGTGCTAAAGATATAGCGACTACAGGGCACATTTTACCTTGAATCCTAATGACGTAATGTGCGCGGTTCATTGGCCAAAGCTGCTACGAGCATTCTACTCTGAAACATCTTGACTAAAACTGACTGAATCTCCACTTGGTTGGTTCCAAAGTGGTGGAAGACAACACATGTACAATATGTAGCAGCAATTCCTGAACAACTACTAACAACGAAACGCAGCCAAACAATAGGGTTGGGCCGAAGTGGCCGTGCGGTTAAAGGCGCAGCAGTCTGGAACCGCAAGACCGCTACGGTCGCAGGTTCGAATCCTGCCTCGGGCATGGATGTTTGTGATGTCCTTAGGTTAGTTAGGTTTAACTAGTTCTAAGTTCTAGGGGACTAATGACCTCAGCAGTTGAGTCCAATGGTGCTCAGAGCCATTTGAACCAATAGGGTTGGGAAGTAATCTCACCGTAGTTTTGTAACACTCCAATAGCAGGAAGTCCCTATAACCAACTCGAGTGGGCAGTGGCAATGCATATGGTTGCGGCTGCTTTTGATCGTAGGGGCACCTTGACCTCTTTGCACCGAGTGGTGGCACCAGTTCTGTGGCGGTAGTGCCCTTCAGCATCGGTGTGGCTGCAGCTAGAACTTGAAACTAACGACCCTGGACTTTACAGATTTTCGCGCTCTTGTGAATATTGTGAATTAATTGACTGGCGAGCATTAAAACTGCTTGCCTCCACCATTCATTGCTCCTACACACAAGTAAGGCATCCGTGGTTTCAACTGGAAGAGGAAAATTGATTTTGATGCATAAATTGACTGATTTATACTTTTTAATTAATTGATTTAAAGGCCTGTAACGAGTATAACTGATTTCATGGTTACCTAAGCAATAGGAGGCCAAAATTTTTATTTAATTCAACTCTCGTTCTTTGTAAGACGAACAGAGTTAACAGCTGCTGAGGCTTCTCCACGTGCCTTATGCGTTTCAGAATACTCTCCAGCTTACAGTCTCACTTCTGACTTCTCCGTGAAACTCTGTATTGCATGTATAATTCATTTCCAGAAGTCCGTAATAGACTTTATATATTACAGTTAAATTTTCCTGCGAAGTATGTGACCCAGTAATGTAATGATACTATTCTGATAATACTGCTCATTCATGATAGCTTTAATGGCTTCTTGTAGGTGCACAAGTATTTCTTATATTCTTACTCGTACGCTGTTGGTCAAGTACCCTGTCGTTAATTTATTGGGAAAATGTAAATAGTGCATCTAAACACTTAAGTAGAATAAGTGTTTGTTGTCACTGTACGAATTGGTAACATTTTGTACACTGAAGAGGAAATGATTTTCACATTCTGTTATTTCTTTTAAGAACCATGCACTGAAAATTTCCCTCTCTGATGTAAGGCACCGTATCTTCAGCCGGTTTCGCGGGAAGAAAGCAGTCACTAATTCGTTACTCTTACACTTGACTGCATAACTTAACTAAACATTCTGCAAAATTTCGCCGTCGTTTTCTTTCTGTTGAGGTCTTACGTCGAAACAAGGATGCAAATATATGAGCGAGCACTAATATAGGCAAGGCATCAGTGTGGTATACGTGCCACCGGCGTGCGTGGCGTAAATACGGGAACGTGTTTTTTTTTTTTTTTTTTTTTTTTTTTGGGCAAACACCGATAGGCATTAATCGGATACTGAAGAATGTGTATGGAACAGCACGGCTGTCGGAAACCGCCGTTGTTGAATGATGCGCAACAGTGGGTGCTGCTGCTACCCACATCCTCATATCGCAAATTTCGTAACGCGGCAGTTAGGCAACACAAGTAGGAGACACTCGAGCACCCGCCCTATAGTCCTGATCTCCCCCATGCGATTATCGCGCCTTTGCTTCATTAAAAAAGGCCTTGATGGGTCGACAGTTCCTGTCGGACGATGATGTGTAGCAGGCAGTTACGGACTTCTTCACACAGGAGGACACGATGTTTTACCAAAAAGGTAACTTCAACCTGGTGCGTCGGTGAGGCGATTGCCTCAGTGCCCTCGGTGATTTTGCCTGATTGGCATGCAGACTTTTTATAGTACGACTCTCGAACGGAAACTTTTTGAACGTTCCTTATAAATTAGAGCATGGAGTTACGAATGCTGTATTTTCATATTATCCTTCCGCACCCCAATCCATTACGCCATACGATCGTGGTAGGTAATTTTGTGACATCAGTCTTTACTCCGAAACATGGAAACTTATTTTCAGTTTAAAAAATACGAGTTGTCAGAAAAAACCTGTAAATATAATGGGATTTTCATTTTTAGTTAATTCCAGTTAAACAGTTAAGCCTAGATAGGGCATCCTCAAGATTTTACAGCTTCGATGTCTCATATGTGCAAGTGTTATGTTGCTGTGATTCGAAGCTGTGTAGCCAGAGAAGTAACCAATATTTGCACACCAGGTACAGGTGATTACAGTGTACATCGTGTATCTTTTCTGTAGCAATGACTCACTTCCTTTTTCTGTCGTCACACCGTGAGCAGGTTATTATGTTGCCAAATGGTTCGAATTTCCTGCCCAATTTTTTTTTTCTGTGGAGGGCATATGGTTACTGCAGCTGAATGCAGAAGTTCGTAAAGCACTGAAAATCTTATAGCGCCCCAGCTACAGATCATGGACTTAAAGGGGACGTCAGACCGAATTTGTCCGATTACTTCCACAAAGCTTACAGGAGATCCCGACTTGATTATGGATGCTCAGATTGTGCTTCAGCCCGGAAAACCTTTCTAATAATTATCGATTGTGTTCACCGGGAGGTGAGCAGGATAAGAAAAGAACCTTTGAAGAACAGCGCTGAGAGTGATGGACCAGCAGTTGTCATCAGGTGCCGTCTCCTCGTGGTGTGGCAGACTAACACAACCCTCTTGTCTTCCAAACTACATGCCTTGTGTATTGTTGCTTGTCTTCTAATAACTTAACCGCAAGAAAGTCATCGATGAACAATGGAGATCATAAAATACATCATCAGCAGTGGACAAATTGTATTTCTTAAATGTGGGTAAGGCGTTTATCACATTGTCAGTTGAGGCGGCCAAGTCATTGAATTACTACATAAATAAAAATATATCTGAATAAATTTTTGGCCTGTGTGTAACCTTATAATTGAGTACACCAATCACGTCGGTGTATACACTAATCGATCTAAACATGATAATTTCGTAGACTGCTCCTTTGTATTACCCGATGCGCCCTCAAGTTTCACTCACTACAGAAATCGATAGTACTGAGCTGCATACAGTCCTCAGGTCACCACTTCAAAACATTTCTCTATTGCTACCTAAATCAATTTCAGTCGATTCAGCACCTGCTCTCAGCACAGAAACAAATTGAGTGCTTTCAAGATAGCCCATTTTCCTTACACGTTGTGTAGATGGCAATGTCAATACGCGGGCTTTATACCATGGTAGAACGGTGCAAGCTAGCCTGTAGTGGCGGCGCCGGCGGTGGTGGCCGAGTGGTTCTAGGCACTTCAGTCTGGAACCGCCTGACTCCTACGGTCGCAGATTCGAATCCTGCCTCGGGCATGGGTGTGTGTGATGTCCTTAGGTTGGTTAGGTTTAAGTACTTCTAAGTTCTAGGGGACTGATGACCTCAGATGTTAAGCCCCATAGTGCTCAGAGCCATTTGAACCATTTTTTGGTGGCGGCAGTTCTCCATCTGCCAAACAACTAAAAAATTGTAAACACCAAACCCAAGAGGTGCCACATTTATCAATAGCAAATGAATATCTGATATTCATTCAGTAGCGGTCCCTGTGTGGGTCACCTAAAGAGTTGGCTAACTTGACATGAAATTAATTTAATTCCTTCAAACCCACAACAAAATAAATGATATCATAGGGAATGAGAATGGGTGTGGTTGAAAAAATGAATAACAAGGTCCTGGGGTATGACAAAGAAACTTATTAACTAATATCAAGGTCAAGAGAGAACAAACATATAAACAGACACTTCAACTTTATAACATTTCATTGACTGGTTGATTGGCAATAGACCTGGGGAAACTAAGTGGAATCTAGGTGTAGATGAGACTGACTACTGTGAGTGGAAGAATGCCAATCTAGGCTAGCACACTCTATTGTATCGTTCCACTGATTGGTCACTCACATCAAATTATAGTTAAGCATTAAATGGACACTGGGAGTGACTACTGTGAATACAAGGCTGCTATAAAAAAAAAAAAAAAAGATGGCCATGAAAACGATTGCTAAGGTTTTGAATTTGCCGAAGGTGCACAACGTTACCGATGTAGCCGTGGAAGACGAGGTGCTGTTGTCTGCTGCCGAAGCCGCTAGGTTCGTTGGCGCATCGTACTGTGAGAGATGATTCCATGTCCGTCGGTGATTGTCTCACGTCCCCAAAAATCTGCAGTTTCGCCCGGGTGTCCAGACGTCTTTACAACAAATTGCTCTCTCTGTCGAAAAGGAAGATCTCTAGCGACTGTACTCTGCGACGGTCGTGAAGCAAGACACCTGCCTCTCCCGTTGCTCAAAACATTCCAGAAAACAGTCGTTCCCCCAATGTTCTTGAATAAACCTATCATGGCCCAGCAGTGGTTACTCTGCCTATCTGTTTTCTAACAAGGAGATCCAATCCTCCTCAACCAATCACTGCAATGCAGTATATATTCTGTTCTCCAAAAACACTACACACAATGCCTTAAGGTCCTGCAGCCAAATCCCCGGCGCATTTCACAAGACGAGGGAAGCTTCCTAGTGAAAAAACGTTCCGTCTCGTCCATAAAAAGATTTAGCGGGCGCCGTTTTGGCTAGGCGCGACGGCATCTAAGAAACGCGACATCTGGAGAAATTCGTTGTCCCCTCTCACAGGGTACGCTGTTCCTGTAATAAACGTACACTACTGGCCATTAAAATTGCTACACCAAGAAGAAATGCAGATGATAAACAGGTATTCATTGGACAAATATATTATACTAGAACTCACATGTGATTTGGGTGCATAGATCCTGAGAAATCAGTATCCAGAACAACCACCTCTGACCGTAATAACGGCCTTGATACGCCTGGGCATTGAGTCAAATAGAGCTTGGATGGCGTGTACAGGTACAGCTGCCCATGCAGCTTCAACACGATACCACAGTTCATCAAGAGTAGTGACTGGCGTATTTTGACGAGCCAGTTGCTCGGCCACCATTGACCAGACGTTTTCAGTTGGCGAGAGATCTGGAGAATGTGCTGGCCAGTGTAGCAGTAGAACATTTTCTGTATCCAGAAAGGCCCGTACAGGACCTGCAACATGCGGTCGTGCATTATCCTGCTGAAATGTAGGTTTTCGCAGGGATCGAATGAAGGTAGAGCCACGGGTCGTAACACATTTGAAACGTAACGTCCACTGTTCAAAGTGCGTCAATGCCAACAAGAGGTGTCCCCATACCATCACTCCGGGTGATACGCAAATATGGCGATGACCAATACACGCTTCCAATGTGCGTACACCGCGATGTCGCCAAACACGGATGCAGCCATCATGATGCTGTAAACAGAACCTGGATTCATTCGAAAAAATGACGTTTTGCCATTCGTGCACCCAGTTCGTCGTTGAGTACACCATCGCAGGCGCTCCTGCCTGTGATGCAGCGTCAAGGGCAACCGCAGCCATGCTCTCCGAGCTGCTAGTCCATGCTGCTGCAAACGTCGTCGAACTGTTCGTGCAGATGGTTGTTCTCTTGCAAACGTCCCCATCTGCTGACTCAGGGACCGAGACGTGGCTGCACGATCCGTTACAGCCATGCGGATAAGATGCCCGTCATTTCGACTGCTAGTGACACGAGCCCGTTGGGATCCAGCACGGCGTTCCGTATTACCCTCCTGGACCCACCGATTCCATATTCTGCTAACAGTCATTGGATCTCGACCAACGCGAGCAGCAATGTCGCGATACGATAAACCGCAATCGCGATATGCTACAATCCGACCTTTATCAAAGTCGGAAACGTGATGGTACGCATTTCTCCTCCTTACACGAGGCATTACAACAACGTTTCACCAGGCAATGCCGGTCAACTGCTGTTTGTGTATGAGAAATCGGTTGGAAACTTTCCTCATGTCAGCACGTTGTTGGTTTCGCCACCGGCGCCAACCTTGTGTGAATGCTCTGAAAAGCTAATCATTTGCATATGACAGCATCTTCTTCCTGTCGGTTAAATTTTGCGTCTGTAGCACGTCATCTTCGTGGTGTAGCAATTTTAATGGCCAGTAATGTATTAGATGAGTGCCAGCCCGACGCCGCTTTACCTGGACCTGCACACGCGATAAGGAGTCCAGACTCCCACACCAAGTCCAATCGGTAATAAAGCGGTTAGGCCGGCGCGAGGATGCCCGGCGCCACCGGTTTCTAAAGCAGTTTCACTTCGCAATCAGCCACGGCATTCTCATATTCTTGCTTGGCCGCCAGTGAAACAAGGCGGACCGCCATAATGGCAGCCCATAAACAACTGCCCTGCAGTGCCCACGACCAGTTTCGGTGACTACAAAGGATAGCATTGAGAAGGTGCCGAGAACTTGCCGCTTTTCCGGGAAAGTTCTAAAGCTGCCCCTAATGCAATAGTCATCTACAGCGTCCAAAAATGTCTCTACAGCCGAGTTTAATTCTCTTACTGCTACTCAAGTCATCCAAGTACTGTGAGATCAATCAGTGCATCCCTAACAGTACATCAGTTTAATATCAATCAGGGAAAATTTAGATAAACCAAAGGCGAATGAAACTGCATGATAATCACCGAAACAAAATGAAAGGGGAAGTGCCTGATGGACATTACCACGTCAGTGGCCTGCCCGGAAGGCACCGCCATCTTTCAAGCGCACACCATGAGCGATCCCACTGCGTGCCATAACTTAGTTGTTGGCGCGCAGGATCATGTGTATCTGGGAGGAATAGTTGCTGAAAGTGAATGATTAAGTGGCATTCGATGAAACATACGAACTGGCTCCTTTTAGCCACTGAGACCATACGAGATCCTCCTAACACTGTTTTACATCGTCCACTGATGCATTTAGTTCTTCTTTAGAGGGAAAATTCACCAGTGTGGTTGACAGATTACGCCAATTAGTGTGACAATATGCGATGTTTCCTAATGAGAGGTCAGGTTTGAATGCAGACATACCATCAATGTTGCCTAACAACAATGAGCCTATACAAATTTCTCTTCTAACACCCACATAATTTTAGAGATAAGAGATTATCTATATTCTAGCTGAAATTCTAATTCCCTCAGAGTGAATGGTGGTATCAGTATTTTTATACAGTGATCAGCCAAAATATAATGACCACTGTCCACCTCGAGGCCGATTGCTGTCTGGTGGCCTTGCGCCCACGTGATGCGGTAAGGGAAGCATGCAAGCGGAGGAAAGACGAATAGGGAATCACACGAATCGACGAAACGGACCACAAACGCGGATATTCATTGACATAACCGGTTTTGGCAGCGAGCGGATCGTTAAGACACGATGCCTGGGAACAAGCTTCTCTGAAAAGACAAAGCTGATAGGTTAGTAGCGTGATTGAGGGAGGGTGACACCATGAGGAGGCGACAAGATGCTTTACATTCACTGTAATCACAGAATGTGAAGGTCAAGCTCTTATCCGCTCTGTAAAGCAGGACAGGCCGCGATTCATGACGAATCTGACGACATAGTACATTGCTACATACTTATATGGATATGTCCGAAAGACATGTCCGAAAGAACAGACACCATATCCATTTAAGTATACAGTTCTGGAAATACCGCCCATGTCCTTCCTCTCCTGTGCTGATGCACACATATTACGCGAGCTCTTACGGGACTTAGTAATAATGTCTTCCACGAGTGATGAGTGTGTTGGGTAGGGACACTACAAATGTAGTGTGTGGACATATAAGGTGAGAATGTGGGTCTCGCTGGAGGCGTGCGCGAGATAGTCCCTGCAGTCGCACTATCCTCTGTGCCCTCGGTGGCTCAGATGGATTCTCTGTAATAAAAAAAAGTGAGTCAAGGGATCAACGATCAACTTGAACAGATGTCTCGTGACGTCCGCCGAGACCAAATGCAACGAACTGTATCGAATAAAATTTAAAAAAAAAAGAAGATGGATAGAGCGTCTGCCTTGTAAGCAGGAGATCCTGGGTTGGAGTCCCGGTCGGGACACACATTTTCACCTGTCCCCTTTGATATATATCAATGACCGTCAGCAGATGAAGGTACTAATATATAATTCTAATTTAGTACAATGCTTGTGCAGGCACATGTTTTGAGGCTCTCTGCTGAGCGCACACTGCTGAACATGGAACTTAGCAGCAGACGACCCCTAAGTGTTCTCATATTGACTCAACGACATCCTCAATTATGATTTCAATATTCATGGGTTCGATTGAGAGTGAACCATGGATCAATGGAAACGTGTCGCTTAGATGGGTACGCCGTCATCCAGACGAACAGGTACTCGAAACAATCACTGACATTCACTTGGGCTTCCACGGTATTTGGTGTAGTAACTGGAGGCACCGTAACAGCTGTGGACTACGTGGACAACATGCAAACTTAATCCCAACAGCCGTGGCTACTTCCATAAGGGATAACTGTCCGACTCGCAAGGCCAGAATCGTGTTGCAGTGGTTGACGAGCATTATACTAAAGTCAGTTGAGGTCTTGGCGGCCAAATTTATCTGATATGAACCCAATGGAAGACATGTTGGACGTTTATAGCCGTTAGGTGCGCAAACCACAGGCACGTAATTTAAGGAGTTGCGTGACCTGTGCTTCTAGGTGCCACATACTTCTGTAAACCTTCCAAGGACTAGCCGAAACCATGCTCGCATGATCATTGCTGTATTGGAGCTCGAAGGTGTATCAACACGCTATTAAGCACGTGGTCATAATGTTTTGGCTTATCACTGTAGGTGTTTACAGTACTTCCTAAAACGACTTGCAGTAGTAAAATTCGTATTTAATTCACCTAGAATGGCGTACCATTGAAACGCGCAAGAGTGCCAATGACCACGCCGTCATGTGCCATTACCCTATTATCACAAGAAGTACGTTAGCTCACGGTGAAGGAGGGCTACAGCGCACTGCATTCACCGCCTTGTCTAGGACGTCGTAATGAAAACATTCCAGGTCAGTGGACAGACCAGATTTCAGAGTTGGAACACTTCTAAAGGCATCAAGTGCTTGGTTTAACTTTCATATTGCAAAGGTTTTTTATGTTGCAACATGATAAATTCGAAAACAACAAAAACATGTGCGAAAAGACTGCTTTGATAGTACACAAAGGAATCCATTTGTTCTTATACAATTTATCTGCGTTTTTCAGTTTTTCGTTTCTTAGGATTTCTTCAGCGGGCGTCGTTTACAACAATAAAATGGTCATATTGCAGTGAAAAGAATACATTTATTTGTTCATCGTGAGCAGAAACTAGGCTCTAGCGACCAGCAACACGGCGCAATGGTTGAGACTGTGGCAGAGCTTGCGAGGAGCAGTGTTCTAATCGCCGTCCGGCCGTTCACATTTTGGTTTTCTGTTGTTGTTTATTTATTTATTCAACCTTCTCAACGATATTTTTTCATCTTGTCCCATTTCTTCGATGTTTATGGAACAGTTGACCTCCTACTTCACTTATTCGTCCTCTTCCTCTAACGAGTTTCGATAGAAGCTCAGTTGGGTGTACGTCACCACATTTCCAGTGATCCGGAGCAAGTGATAAACTTAAGACCCGCTAGCCTTGCAAACGTTGTTTTGTTCCTATTGACCCATGTTTACAGGAAACTTACTGATACACTCCAAAGGCAGTGAGAGACTGACGTTTAGATCAACGTCTTAGTCCTTCACTGATACCGGGCAAATGGATGAAAAGAATGAATACAAACCTCATATTACTGAATTATATTTTTTTGTGTCCTGAAAGCGGTGGAGATTGTAACGTCGTGTAACTTCGTCAAATAATGCGCTCTTCAAGTGAACACCGACTTCCATGAACTCATCAAGTATTTGATGAGAGAGTAGTACTTCGCCCTACTGCTCTTAGCGTCTTCCGAGAAACCCACTGTTGCAAAAGAGGAAGTCTCTGCCGTGTGACGTGCTTAGAAGCATGGAATGATAGCGGCATAAAATGTTTGAGGGCACGAGTGGTGACACAAAAGACGGAGGCTTGCTCCTTTGAATAACACATGAATATGAAGAAAGAAGTGTTGCAAGTGTCCAAGTGCTCTTTAGGCAAGGTTGTGAAAATTGAGAAAGACTGTAGTTGTTCACTCGGAATGTTATTTCCTACGGCAGCAACGAATGGCTCTGAGCACTATGGGACTTAACATCTATGGTCATCAGTCCCCTAGAACTTAGAACTACTTAAACCTAACTAACCTACGTACATCACACAACACCCAGTCATCACGAGGCAGAGAAAATCCCTGACCCCGCCGGGAATCGAACCCGGGAACCCGGGCGCGGGAAGCGAGAACGCTACCGCACGAACACGAGCTGCGGACACATGGCAGCAACGAGATCTTCGCAACAGACTTAGAAGAATTCGAAGCGTTGTCGACGAACCAAAAGCTGAAAGAAGCCAAAATGAATGTATGGAGAGAAATGTAACAAGCGCTCAGTGATTCGAAAGTGAAATACTCTCTTCCGATCCAACACAAAATACGGAGATGTTTTAGTCTGACGTAATCAGTTATATCGAGATAATCCTTATGACAGTCTGAAATCCCACCGGGACAGAAACGTAAGAAGACAGACAGAAAACAATAGTGAAGGAAGGGAGGTCAGAGTTTAACGTCTAGTCGGTAACGGCGTCAGTGAACAAAATAAAAGCTTACGGAAACTCCTACCACGTTTCTGGCTGGTTTCCTTCCTTGCAGATGGAACTCAAGACGTCATTCTTAACGGTGTGAAATCTTCAGCTACAAAAGTAACTTCTGCATTCCCAAAGGAAGTGTCAGAGAGGCGTTACTGTTTGTGTAGTACAAATAAGTGATGTAGCGAACAGCATCAGAAACTAAGTGAGGCTCTTTGCGGGGGCCAACTGAGACTCAATATAAATGTAACCTTTTTCGCAAAATCGTGCAGAAAAACTCATTACTCTTTGATTATATTATTGGTTATGAATTACTAATCACGGTAAAAGGCTGTAAAATATCTATGAGTGTATAACCGGATTTACTAAAGTGGAACAACCATAAGTAGCTCACTGAAGGGAAAGCAGTTGCTTAACTGAAATTCACTGGCAAAATTCTAAGAAAATGTGATTCACAAAAAAAAAAAAAAAAAAAAAAATTACAAAATCCTTTTCCGACCGATTCTAATTATTCGGTGGCCCTAAGCTCTTAAGGAGTAGGATTAATAGAACAGACGAAGAGCAACCAGTTTCCCGCCCGGCTCGTTTAACGTTTAATAAGCGCAGCAACGTCATGAAGATGCTTATAAAACTCCAGTACCAGACACGATGAGAGTGCTGCTGTTAATCTCGACACCTGGAGAACATATGTTAGCAGTAAAGGAATTTTTGACGTAAATTTTCTCGGCCAAGACAACTGTTCTACGCGTTACCCATCCAACCAGGCCGTTTTTATTATATTCCATTTTTACGTTGACTTGAGAATGGTGCTTCCTACAGAAGCCAGTCATCAATGAAGCATTATTCACTGTTCTTTTTTGAATGTATGTAAGACAGACTTGCTCATTGTAGCCATTAACATTTCATTTGAATGTTGAAGAGACAAAAAGATTACCTCAATATGGGAACTGCTTGTCACAGACCGCGAATCAGTACAACGCAGTTCGCACACGATAATCGCCGAAGGAGAAAGGGTACTCAGTCTGGTGCTTAATGGTTGAGGCTTACGATCGAGTGTTTAATGGTGTGAGGATTACCACCGGGTGTTTAATGATGTGAGGCTTACCTTATGGGCATAAACGGAAAGAAAAAATAAAGGTTAATGATGTGCGCAGGAAGCGGGCGTGCTGGATGACTAAAGGTTAAATTTGAAGGAATGATCATTGAAAGGACGGTAGAACTTTGCTATGTCCGAAGTAGGGTCGATACTCAAGCAAGCTGGAAGAAAGACATAATACCAAGGTTTCCACAAGGTGAGCCGGCCGGTGAGGTCAAGCGGTTCTAGGCGCTACAGTCTGGAACCGCACGACCGCTACGGTCGCAGGTTCGAATCCTGCCTCGGGCATGGATCTGTGTGATGTCCTTAGGTTAGTTACGTTTAAGTAGTTCTAAGTTCTAGGAGACTGATGACCTCAGGTGTTAAGTCCCATAGTGCTCAGAGCCCTTTGAACTTTTTTTTTTCGCAAAGTGAAGGGCAGTATATTAGAAGAAGAAGCTGGAAACATTCAAAAATATGTATCTTGACACCAAAAAAAGATTAATGAAAAACTATGTTTGGAACACAGCTGCGTATGGGTACAGAATACAGACAGTTTCGAAAACAGGAATGGAACGATGAGAAGTCTTCGAAATACAGTGTTACCGAAAACTGTTGATTATCAAATGGATTGAATGAGTAAGTAATGAAGACATCCCGCAACGTATTAGTGAGGAAATAGTGGTGCGCCAGTCTCTCGCAACCTATGAACAGACGAGAGAGATCTGGAGAACGTGCTGATCAGGGAAGTAATCAAACACGATCCGTAACGAGGTAGGTCAGGACAGTACTGGCACCGCGCTATCGTGCGTTATCTTGCTGAAAGACGTCGAAAATATGGCACACCCATCAGCCTTATCATGACATTTGAAACGTAATGGCTACTGCCCAAATTACCAGCTCTGTTAAGAAGATGTGACCGAGTGGCACCTGACGTAGTGTACATATATATTTATATTTATACCCAAATGGTTCAAATGGCTCTGAGCACTATGGGACTTAACATTTGAGATCATCAGTCCCCTAGACTTAGACCTACTTAAACCTAAATAACCTAAGGAAATCACACACATCCATGCCCGAGGCAGGATTCGGACCTGCGACCGTAGCACCAGCGCGGTTCCGGACTGAAGCGCCTAGAACCGCTCGGCCACCGCGGGCGGCTTCTATACTCTCCACCCCACCTGACGGTGTATGGTGGAGGGTACTTCTGGCGCCACTACCTGATCCTCCCTTGCATGTTGTATTCGCGAACGGTTCGGGGGAAGAATGATATCGTGGACATTCGCATTAGCCCTGATTTCTCCAGTTTCTCGTTGTGACCGTTTCTCGAGTGGTGTATGGAAGGAACAAGTAAGCTGCCCGTCTCTTCACGGAACGTGTTCTCACGGAATTTCAATAGTAAACGCCTCAGTGATGCACACAGACTCTCTTGTAACGTCTGCCACTGTAGTTCGTTGAGCATCTCGATAACGCTCTAGCACCGACTAAATGAACCCGCGACAAAACGTGCCGCTCTTCGTTGGACCTTGTGTATGTCTTCTATTAATCCAAAGTACTAAAGGTCCCAGACTGATGAGCACTACTCACTAATCGGCCGAACAGGTCCCTTATAGGTACTTCCGGATCTACGTATACTGACGGAAAAAATCGCGACACCAAGAAGGAGTTGTGTGGCGTAAACGAAAGTTGGCAGCCGTATTTCAAAATCTGGAAGATGTATGTACAGAGTGTCCCAAAAAGAATGATCCGAATTTAAACAGAATTATTTACTAGGAAGAAGGGCTTAACACCATCAAGTTGCATAGTAAATTACCCAGAAAAGACAGAACATTATAAAAATCCATCATAAATGTTCAATATGTCCTCAATTGGCTGCACGGACGACATCTAGCCGATAGCCGACTTCATCCCAAACTGAGCATATGGTGTCTTCTGTCACTGAAGCTACAGCAGCTGATATTCTGGTTTTTAGTTCCTCAATGTCACGAGGTAAGGGAGGAATATAAACACACTGTTTAACGTATCGAATATGAAATGCCCGCTGAACTGCGATCACTGATTGAGTACGACTAAATTCTGTAACACAATACGCCTTCTGTTGCGCGGGCGCATATTTCGCGAGACTGGCTGCAGACTGTGATAGAGATACGGAGAAGCTGGATGTTCCTTCTGCGATATCGCAGAAAGACTTGGCAGGCCTGTAGTCACCGTGCATAACAGCTAGCAACGGTGGTCACGAGAATGTACAGTCACAGGAATCATGTTCAGTGTACGGCTCTGGCGCATCCTACTGTACCTGCACCAGCTATTTCAGCAGCAGTTGGCACCATAGTGACACGAAGAAATTTTACAAATAGATTACATGAAGGACAGCTCCGAGCCAGACTCCATTCCACTGACTTCAAAGCACCGCCATTTGCGATTTTAGTGGTGTCCAGCGAGAGCTCAGTGGAGAGTGGGATGGAAGTCTTGTGTTTTCTGATGAAAGCTAGTTCCGTCTAGGTACCAGGGTTGGCCTCATATTGATTAGAAGGAGGCCAGTTGAGGGCCAGCAACCAACCTGTCTGCGTGCTAGACACACAGGACCTACACCTGGAGTTATGGACTGCAGTGATTTTTTGCATGACAGCAGGAGCACTCTCGCGGTTATCCCATGCATTATGGGAGCAAATTCGTGCATCCATCTGATGACTCGACATGTTGTGCTGCCGTTCATGAACAGTATTCCAACAGGACAACGCCCACATACCACAATTGTAACCCAACATGTTCTAAAGAGTGTCGACACGTTGCCTTGACCTGCTCGATCACCAGACCTGTCCCCAACTGAGGACATATAGGACATCACTGGATGATAACTCCAGCGTCATTCACAAATAGCATTAACCGTCCCTCTATTGATCGATTAAGGGCAACAGATATGGAACTTCATTCCACAAACTAACATTCGGCATCTGTATAACACAATGTATGTACTTCTGCATGCTTCAATTGAACATTCTGACGTTTACACCACTTGTTAATGTACAAACATTTCACGTTTACAATATCTTATCTCGCACTTGCATTAACCTGTGATCTTTCAATGTTAATCACTTAAATATGTTACGTAGACAAATGTATTCCCCAAATTTCATTACTCTCCATTATTTGTTTTTTGGTGTTGAGATTTTTTCGTCAGTGTACATACTCGGCAAGCCCATGTAGGGTCCATGGCAGAGAGTACCAAGTACCACAACTAGTCTTTTCTTTTTTTTTTTTTTTCTTTTTGCTTTTCCACTCGCATCACACCTAATTTCACTCATCTTATGTTTGTCGTCCCTCGCGAAATATTCGTTGGCGGCAGTAGAATCGTTCCACAGACAGTGTCAAACGCGGTTCCCTAAATTTCCTCGGTTGTTCGTCGCGAAAAGAACGTCGTCTTGCCGCCAGGGATTCCTATACGTGTTCACGAAGAATCTCTGTAATACTTACCTACTAATCGAACCTATCGTTCAAATCTAGCAGCACCTCTCTGAATTGCTTCGACGTCTTCGCTGAATCCGACATGGTGGGGATCCTAAACATTCGAGTAGTACCCAGCATGGGTCGCATTAGTGTTTTATACGCCGTATTCTTTACAGATGAGCTACACTTTCCCAAAGTTGCCACAACAAAACGAAGCCGACCATTATCCTTCCCTTCTACCAATATGACTTTCTCGTTCCATCTCATATCCCTTCGCAACGTTACGGCTAGATATTTATCTATGTGACTGTGTCGGACCGCACACTAATAATGTTGGTTATTTTTCCTAATTATCCGCATTAACTTACATTTTTCTACATTTAGAACGAGCTGCCATTCATCACACCAAGTAGAAATTCTGTCTAACTCATCCTTTATATTCCTACAGTCACACAACGATGACACCTTTCCATACACCTTAGTGTCATCAACAAACCGCCATAAATTGCTGCTCATTCTGTCCATCAGATCATCTATGTGTATAGAGAACAAGAGTTGCCCGATTACAGTTCCCAGGCGTACTCCTGACGATACCGTTGTTTCTGCTGAAGACTCTTCGTTGAGGACAACTTACTTCACGACTCTTAAGAAGTTTTCGAGTCTCTGGGAACCTAATCCGTAAGCCCGGTCTTTCGTCAACAGTCTATGGTGGGGCACTTTGTCAAACTCTTCCGTGGATGAATTACATTTCCTTAAGATTCTTCCTATGAATCTCAGCTTTGCCTCTCCTACTCCTACAGTTTGTTTTATGTGATCACTCCAATTTAGGTGGCTCCAGCTGGTTACTTCTAGGTGTTTTATGGTAGTTACTGTTTCCAAAGTAGTGTAACCACACAGTAGTGGATTACTTTTCATATGTACGCGCAATATGTTACATTTATTTACGTTCAGGGCCAGCTTCCAGTCACTGCACGATCCATCAATCCTCTGCAAATCTTACTGCAGTTTTTCTTATGTTGATACCTTCCTATAAACAAACGTATAGTCTGCAAATAGCTTCACCACACTCCGTGCTGGGCCTATATGAGGATTACGAGTTCAGTCCATCAGCGTTCTTTATCCGCAGAGCTTCGATACGCAGATATGGGAATCGGTAATGCCTTATGCAGAAACAAGTCTGAAAAGGCGATGCGGTGGCATTCCTGTTTCCAGTGCTGCCATTAAGCACATCACCTCGCTCTCTGCTGCCGTATCAACGGAATCTACATCAGTGGTCGTTGTACTGATATCTCGTGATGCTCCAGGCGTCGTTGCACTGCCTGTGTTGACACTTGTATTGCTGCTAACTAACCCATTTCTGATTTGAAGTACCCTGACATGGTCACGTTATCCTGCATGGCCGAGCAAACCATTTAAGCACGTCTGCCCTCTTGAGCGCTAGTTGTACTGTCTGCTGAGATCCTCCAGTGCGTTGAGTTTGGCCCTCCTGCACCCAGAGATTTTATGTTCGTATGGCAGTAGTGGGACACACTCTAGCGGGGTCAGTAACACAGCGGAACAACAAACGACAGTGTCAACCACTGGTGGACGTTTCTCCTTGTTACACGAGAGGTAAGTCAGCCTACCCCACAAACAAGCACTATTCCAAGGTGGTATCTGAATGGCAAAGTGCTACTTACAGAGTGTAAAGTAAGGCTGTCATCAATCCGATTGTTGGTCTAGACATCATAATGCTTTAATAGGCATGATCCTGTTAGGAGTACTATGCCATTGCCTTCCTCCAGTCTCTGGACTGACTTACCCAGCCAGTGATAGAAGGAGCTGCAGTTTAACTTGGAGTCTGAGCCATGGTGCAGCTCTGTAATTTAACATATCAACAAACATTACCAGAGGCGAAAGAAGTGATAATTGACAGACAAAAGCCACAGGACTGATTGGGGATCGAACTTGAGACCTTTGGATTTGTAGTGCTGTACATCAATACTAAGCCACCGAGCCACTGAAGGCAGACCGCTCAAGTTCCAGCCACCTTTGTACAGTTGCACTGAAATGGCAGTCATTTGCATATTCAAGTTGTTCTACACACCACCCCAAATTGATGTTTGCTACAGTTTCAACGGTCAGCATTCCGGAATGTTTGGGCACATATCAAATGAGTCACTGCTGAAAACTGAATTTGAAGGTATGTTGAAGAAATGAATCACAGGGACAGCATGTGTAGGTGTAGGTATTCAAAGCATATTATCGAAGATATGGACTGCCTTAGTCATGTTGAAATGAAGGAACACATTATATGAACCTGAGGATCGATGTTCGAACCAACAGCCATAGATATCCCCCAACAAGCAGGCCCAACTACCATACCCCACCCATCCCAGTAAACTGCAACGGAACCATCTCTCCGGTTTTTTCAGACTCATTGTGTAATGATGTACTTACTGTTGTTCAGCCGAGTTGTTGTTTCTATTTTATGTTTAACATTTCGACGACCGACACAGTTGTCTTCTTCAGGTGCAGGAACTTTGTAAGGCGACAATTTTGAGGATGTATATTTCATATTTACTTAGTATGGGATCGCATTTTAGGTGGTGTAATCGAATTATTAACTATTTATTGCTTGATACTGGGTAGCCTCATACTGACATTTCTGTAGAGTTGCACCCTTGGAAAGTAAATTTGCACTGGTTCTGACAGCAGCGAGAAATCGAGGGCCTTCGCCATCAAAGAGAGACACAGGCCGAGGGAAATGGCGCTGGAGGTAGGACAGTTTTTATGCCTCTGAAGAGAATAGGAGAACAGGTGCATGTCAGTGCTAAAAGGGGTTTAGGGCGAGGCGATAGCTGAAAGTTTAAGATCGTAGAGATAACACCGCACATGAAGGAATGTGCGAGAGGCGCCTAATGCAGATGCGAGCTAATAGCCGTGGGAATTCTCACACAAGACACCATGACGTATTCCAGCCACAAGGAAGAGAAACGAATCTGGCTGAACTTTTAGCCATAGGAGTAGACGGAACGCTCTAGAAAGTTTTAGCGAACTGCGTATGAGTTGGCTGACAGCTTCATGACTCGTAGCATGGGAGGCATTCCGTCTGTAATGGGCGCGAAGATTGGCCACATGGCGTGTGCATGCCAATGACGTGAGGTGTGCTGTAAACTGGAGTTCCGCGTGTCAGGATTCTCTAGGCCTAGGGCGTGCCGACAAGACACACATCACTGGAGAGTATTTTGAGATATTTCTGTTAAGGAGCCAGTCAACAGTCTCAGTACGAGTTTTCATAAAGTGCTGATTTCGTCGCTAGGAGTGGACTCACTCATTTCATGTGAGCGGTGAAACGAGTCTATGCTTCTTTGCGGAGACAGAAGCACTACAAAGCCCTTGTTTACGACCACACACTCCTGACTTATGAGCACGCAGAAGACTTGATTCGTGCCTAGCATTGCACTGAAGTACACTCATGCTCATAAATTATGGATAATGCTGATACATGGTGAAACTACGCTCTGGTGGGCAGTTTGCGGGTTTAAATCATCTCGGGGTATGACCATGCGGTGCATTTGACCTGCAGTCGTCGCTCGGTGGCGCTGGCAGCAGTCCACATACCCAGAGGTGTGCTGGTGCACGTCAGAGTACGATGCAGCGAGTAAGTGTGCAGACGTTTTCAGACGTGGTAATGGTGAATTTGTGTTGAAAATGGCTCAAAGAACACATATTGATGAAGTTATGAGGGGTAGAATACTAGGGTGACTGGAGGCTGGTCAAACAAAGCAGGTCGTAGCACGGGCCCTCCGTGTGCCTTAAAGTGTGATCTCAAGATTATGGCAACTATTCCAGCAGACATGAAACGTGTCCAGGCGTTACAGTACGGGACGTCCACAGTGTACAACACCACAAGAAGACCGATATCTCACCATCAGTGCCCGCAGACGGCAACGGAGTACTGCAGGTAGTCTTGCTCGGGACCTTACCGCAGCCACTGGAACAGTTGTCTCCAGACACACAGTCTACAGACGGCTGAACAGGCATGCTTTATTCGCCCGGAGACCTGCAAGGTGCATTCCACTGCTCCTGGTCACAGGAGAGCCCGTAAAGCCTGGTGTCAAGAACACAGTACATGGTCATTGGAACAGTGGTCCCAGGTTATGTTCACGGACGAGTCCAGTTACAATCTGAACAGTGATTCTCGCCGGGTTTTCATCCGGCGTCAACCAGGAACCAGGTACCAACCCCTTAATGTCCTCAAAGGGACCTGTAAGGAGGTCGTGGTTTGATGGTGTGGGGTGGGATTATGATTGGTGCACGTACACCTCTGCATCTCTTTGACAGAGGAACTGTAAGAGGTCAAGTGTATCGGGACGTCATTTTGCATCAGTATGTCCGCCTTTCCAGGGATGCAGTGGGTCCCACATTCCTCCTGATAGATGATAACGCAAGGCCCCACCGAGCTGCCATCGTGGAGGAGTACCTTGAAACAGAAGATATCAGGTTAATGGAGTGGCCTGCCTGTTCTCCAGACCTAAACCCCATCGATCACGTCTGGGGTGCTCTCGGTCGACGTATCGCTGCACGTATTCAAACCTTTACGACACTTCAGGAGTTCCGACAGGCACTGGTCCAAGAATGGGAGGCTATACCCCAGCAGCTGCTCGATCACCTGATCCAGAGTATGCCAACCCGTTGTGCGGCCTGTGTACGCGTCCATGGTGATCATATCCCATATTGATGTCGAGGTACATGCGCAGAAAACAGTGTCGTTTTGTAGCACATGTGTTTCGGGACGGTTTTGTCAACTTATCACCAATACCGTGGACTTACAGATCTGTGTCGTGTGTGTTCCCTGTTTGCCTATGCTATTAGTGCCAGTTTTGTGTAGTGCTACGTTGTGTGGCACCACAGTCTGCAATTATCCTTAATTTATGAGCATGAGTGTAGTTTTCGACCCTAGGAGTTTGCAAATGCTAGTTCAGATCCACTCTATTGTCAGAATTTACAGCTAGGCAACGCACCTTGAATGCGCGACTGCCAGCAGCACTGAATTTGGTGGCAAGCACCATGCATCGGCAGACAGGGTATCTTTAGTAGCAGACGTGTTAAGTTCCATTTGCTTGATCTCTGAGCTCTTTACTGTCAGTGTTAGTCAGGATGGAGGCTTTCTTAGGTGAGGAGTGGCGGCGCGGTTTGAGACGCCATATCACTGATTGCGCGGCCCCTCCCTCCGGAGTTTCGAGTCCTCACTTGGGCATGAGTCTGTGTGTGTTGTTCTTAGCGCAAGTTAGTTTAAGTAGTGTGTAAGTCTAAGGACCGGCGACATCAGCAGTTTGGTCCCTTAGTATTTCACACACATCTGAACATTTTTGATGCTTTCTTAACTTCGATGCTAATTGGTATCAACCACTTAGTTTTCCAGTTGAATAAACGGGGGTGCGATTTCGTGTGAAGTCATAAATGCTTCACCGATCTCAAATTTAGATTAATGAGTAGGAGCTAATGTTCTATGTCAACACCTGTTCACTTTGCATTTTTTAGTTTTGTTTTTTGTAATAAAAACTCCACTGTCGCCAACTGTTCTACTTTTTCTGGGATTAGAGTCCAAATAGCGATCCTGTTTAAATAAGAGCATTGTCCTAATTTAGGGATTTATTCCCATGTTATTCCCGGTTGCAGGTTGACAATAGCAGGGCTAATTTAATTCACCGTTAGGCGTGACAATTCCATTGCAAACACAACATTGACAATCTTTACACTGACACAGGTTGTATGTACGAGTAGCATTGGAAGTTGTGTTGTTGTGTGTTCTCGCTGCCTGGACTGACTGGGACTGAAATTTTCATCTGATGATGCACATTTTGGACTTACGCAGTTTACGTCAGATTGTTTCATCTGAAATTTAGGACAGTTCTATCAGCAAGGTCAAAAATATTCAGTTTTATCGCCAAGTTCTCGTCGCGTCGGAAAATCACAATGTCGACAAGAATTTCTCACTTTTCTTCCGCCTTCTGAAGGAGGCGCTATCCAATTTGTCTATGATCTTACAGGGTAAAGTCAGAACCGTCTTCTGAAAATTAAATGGAATGTATGCTGGAATATGGTCTCCATAGATTTCGTATTCGTTTTAGTCCAGTGTAATCTCTAAGGACATCGATTTCAACAGGATATTACGATCTGACTGACCCCTAGTTTTCACCCTGAAGGGTAAACTTTTGTAGAGCTCCAGTTCCGCACAACATTGAAATTGCTTTCACGATCGGTAGGAGGAAGAAGTGCGCTGGCGGATGCGACGGAGCCACCTTGAAGTGACGTCACAACTCCCCTCCCGACCCGTGCCCCCCGCCATCGCTGGTAAACAGCTGGTGTCTGCACCGCAACACATCGCACAGTGTGGTATTCCCCGCCATGGCGAAGACCCTGCTGCTTCTGGTGGCTGTGGCCACGTTCTGGTCCGCCGCCCACGCCGTCGTCGCCTCCAACCGCCGCATCGTCTGTTACTTCGATGGTGCTGCCCTCAGACGACCAGGTAACCTCCAGAGTGTTTTATGTTTTGTGACGTCCATGTTGTCTAGGGAAGGGAGCGTGGAGCGAAGGACGACTGTGACGGATGTGATGTCATACTAGAGTATGATGACGTCAGACGTTTCGTAATGAACAGATAGAGGTAGGTGAGTCAGAGAAACTGTAGATGGGCACAGTTGACGCGCCTCAGAGAAATGGATGCATATTCAGAGAAATATAAACGTGTCGTAGCACACAAAATGTAAAAATAGCATGGATTTCAAGTTTTTAGGTTGTATTACACACGTCTAATAACAGAAGTTTTAATATCTTACACCAAAAAGCCGGTATAAAGCTTTAATGCGCTGCAACTTGTTTCCGCAATTTACGTCATCAAGTTTTAAACATATAACGCTGTATATCAAATGTCCATTATTGCAAGATATGTTACATAGCATTAAGATATGCAGGGTGTTTGTTTTGCCTTGAGACAACTAAACATCTCGGAACCGAAGTGTCGTATGAAAAAACGTTCTAGGTGAAAAGTATATTTTAAATACGGGGATATCTGTCTGTGCTTATAATTGGCCACCTCCGAACTTACGCTCCTGCTTGGGCAGGATTAACTTTGTATTTTCAAATGGGAACCTCCCATTGTATTGCATGTTTGGATTCTACGCCAAAAATACGTATAGTTTACTCAAATCATTGTTTTCGATTTGTGGTAGAAACCGCTATAATCGACAAATATTGTGTGCGCCTGTCTTTGCAATTAAGAAGAGACGCATTTGATTCCACATTTCATTTACGAGGTAAATGTAAACGTTTGTGCTCTAGCGGTGAATACTGATGTTCAAACGTTACTTGAGTGTTGCAAATGTGATTGTACAGCACAGATAATAGTGCTAGAGATCGACATTTCTGGTAAAAAAAAAGCTACTTGTATGGTAACGTAGTTTTATGTTCCCTACGAGTTTGATTGTGATGAGACTCCAAACCGTCGGAATGCTTGATTTCGGTGGCTGTCCTCGAACTCCACCATCGGTGTGACTGACTTCGGTGTGTGTTTCGATCCAACCGCCGTTAACTCACGCACTGGCCGCTGTGCGGCTACCGGAGGAATGTGACCCGCAACCATTGCAATAAGGTTAAATGACCAGAACTGATAGTGAGAGGCGCACTTGGCAAGGGTACTCTCCGAAATCAAGTACTCCTCAGGTGAGAGCCAAGAGGACTAATCAAGCAACCCAACGGCGAGAGGCAATGGGACTCACCAAAAAACAAGCACTCCGATGGGAATAGAAAATTATTACATCCACGTTATTGCGTTAGTGTTTCTCGATGACGCTTAACGTAGTTTCTAACCAGACATTGAAACGTAATAATAGTGTACTGTACAATCAAATTTACAACACTAAAGTAAATTTTGGACATAAATATGAACCATAAGGAAGCAAAGGTTTGCATACATCGTAAGTGAAATGTAGACTCGAATACGTCGGTTCTTACTTGCAAAAACAAGGACACATGATATCTATCGATCACTGCGCCATTGTCCACGAATGGGAAACAACGGTTTGAATAAACCGTATGTATTTTTTGTGCGTAGAATCCGAATAGGCAATAAAAATACCGGGGGAGAGGAGCTCATTTGAAAATACAACGTTGATACCGCCCACGCAGAAGGGGCGGTTAGCAAGCGACTATAGCACAGACAGGTGTCCTCTTTACCAATATTAATTTATCACGTACAACATTTTTGTCATACGATGCGTCAAGAAATTTAGTCGTCTCAGGTTGAAAAAAACACACTGTATATATCTTGAAATAATGGACACCTGCTATACTGTACATATCATTTCAGGCATTAAAGCCTACCGGATGATGACGTAAATGGACGGAACTAGTTCCAGGAGAATAAAGTTTTATGACAGTCTTTTTGCCGGCCGGAGTGGCCGTGCGGTTCTAGGCGCTACAGTCTGGAACCGCGCGGCCGTTACGGTCGCAGGTTTGAATACTGCCTCGGGCATGGATGTGTGTGATGTCCTTAGGTTATTTAGGTTTAAGTACTAAGTTCTAGAGGACTGATGACCTCAGAAGTTAAGTCCCATAGTGCTCAGAGCCATTTTTGAACAGTCTTTTTGGTGGTATACATGAAATAGTCTATTACATAAAAAGCAGAAATGTTAGCTGAAATGTTAATTCGGGCAGCGATGTGGCATTTGCCACACTGCGAGAATATTCCAATCAATAATAAAAGCCGATGTTTCGTCTAATATGAAACATAGCACTTGTCAACGTGACTACTTTTTGTATGTCGTGGCCGGCCGGAGTGGCCGAGCGGTTAAAGGCGCTACAGTCTGGAACTGCACGACCGCTACGGTCGCAGGTTCGAATCCTGCCTCGGGCATGGCTGTGTGTGATGTCCTTAGGTTAGTTAGATTTAAGTAGTTCTAAGTTCTAGGGGACTTATGACCACAGCAGTTGAGTCCCATAGTGCTCAGAGCCATTTGAACCATTTTGTATGTCGTGACTATTGTTTATGTGACGTCAATTGGTTCAGTAATATCCGGCCTACTTAATTAAATATACATAACTTTTCGGCGGATAAACGCAGCACTATTTAATTTTTATGAGTACAACAAACGTAGTTATTGTGTGTGGTATGATGTGTGTCATTGAATATGCCTTTTAATTTGAACATATTCCGTCGAGTCACATTAATGTGACCACCGCTTATATTCGACGTCGACGTGCAGTAAGCACTCACAGACGGCAGGTGGTGGCAGTAGCATTAGAGGGTATATAAAGCGCGACCGGGGGGGGGAGGGGAGGGAGGGAAGGGGTGGGGGTGGGAACACGGAAAAACAATGCAACCTTTGTCAATGTGGAAACTGGGCGATTTATCTGACGACCAAAGGGGCACGATCATTGGCTTTCGGACCAACGGTGGAAGCATTTCCAAAAAGACGAAGTTTGAAAACTGTTCCCGTGCCACCGTGGTTAAAGAATATCGTGTATGGCAAAACGACGCTATGTGAAACCACCGCCGAGGCAACTGTGGTTCACCACGAGCCATAAATCACAGAGGCGAACGGCAGCTGCGGAGATGTGTACGAGGGAATAGAGGTACAGCTGTTGAGCAACTGACCGCCCAGATGAACCAAGGGGCCAACAACAGTGTATCCTCAACGACTGTTCCGCGAACGTTGCTGCAGATGGGCCTCCGCAGCAGGTCCTGATTCATACACTCACGCTGACCGCTGTTCGTCGGTGACGAAGGCTGGAATTTGCACATCGATATCCAACATGTACCTCCAATGAGTGAAGATAGGTGGCCTCCTCAGGTGAACTACGTTTTATGCTCCAAACACACTGCAATAATCTTAAGAAAGGGTCAGGCCGACAGAGGGAGCGTTATGGTGTGGAGAACATTTCCGTGGCACTCCCTGGGTGATCTCGTCATTATGGAAGACACAATGAATCGACACAAGTATGCATCCATCCTTCGGGACCGTGTACACTCCTATGTATATGCAGTTTGTATTTCCTCGGCACGACGACATCTACCAGCAGGACAATGCAATGTGTCACAGGGCTCGCAATGTACATGCTTGGTTCGAAGAGCACCAGGATGAGTTTATCGTACTTCCCTGGTCACCAAACTCTCCGGATTTAAACCTAATCGAGAATCTGTGGGACTACTTCGATGGGGCTGTTCGCACCATGGATCCTAAACAGAGGAACCTATCGGAGCTGGCCACGCCACTGGAGTCGGCATGGCTCCACATCCCCGCCGGTATTTTCCCGAACCTCACTGACTCGCTTCCTGCAAGTCCGCGCTCCTGAAGGTGGTTATCCTGGCTTCTGACAGGTGGGCACCTTAATGTGACTGGACAGCGTGTCACGTATTGGAGGCTGGCTGAGTAGGTCATGTCCGAAAGTTACGAATAAAAAACAAAAATTAATAAAACGTCAAAAATTGTCTCTTTGCAGTACCACACTCTAGAATTCGTGTTCATTAAAGAAAAAAAGAAGTTTAATCGACCTCTCGTAGGCTGAACCCAGTGTCATTAAACCCGCATCGCACCTTCTCGGTGCAGTGGTTTCTGACTGACCGGCGGCGAAGTTGCAATCGCTTTCCTATATGACCGTTATCTTCTCATCACATGCGCTGTCAGGAAGCCGCTGACTGTGATAACTATAGGGATGCGGACCGAATAAGACGTAAAGAGCTATTGTTGCACATCGCAAGTACGAGGGTAAGTCAAATGAAAACCTTAAATATTTTTTTAAATGTTATTTATTGGGCAGAAGTGGTACGAAGCTGTATCACTTTTCAACATAATCTCCTCCAAGCTCAATGCAAGTTCTTCAGCGCTTACAAAGTGCATAAATTCCTTTAGAAAAAAATTCTTTTGTTAGTTCGCGCAAGCACTCATGCACTGCGTGGCGTACCTCTTCATCAGAACGGAACTTCTTTCCTCCCATTTCGTCTTTGAGTGGTCCAAACATATGGAAATCAATTGGTGATGAGGAATGGCGCCATTCTTTGCTCGCTCTCTTCGTTTCCGGTTGGTGGAAGTGAACCCAGGTTTCGTCCCCAGTAACGATTCTTGCAAGGAAGCCATCACCTTCTGATTTAAAGCGCTGAAGAAGTTCTTCACAAGCATCAACACGTCGTTCTCTCATTTCAGGAGTCAGCTGCCGTGGCACCCATCTTGCAGACACTTTGTGAAACTGGAGCACATCATGCACAATGTGGTGTGCTGACCCATGACTAATCTGTAAACATGCTGCAATGTCATTCAGTTTCACTCGGCGGTTTTCCTTCACTATGGCTTCAACTGCTGCAATGTCCTGTGGAGTCACAACTCGCTGCACCTGACCTGGACGAGGAGCATCTTCCACTGAAGTCACACCATTTGCTAACTTCTTACTCCATTCGTAGACTTGCTGCTGTCACAAACATGCATCACCGTACTGAACCTTCAATCGTCGATGGATTTCAATAGGTTTCACACCTTCGCTACGCAAAAACCGAATAACCGAACGCAGTTCTTCCCTGGTGCAAGTCACAAGTGAGGCGTCCATCTTTACACTGATACTGCGACGGTATGTGTGCATCTCCACTATGCTGCCACCTACAGGCCATTCTGCAAGCTGTTTGAAACACGCTTACCAACTTACACGATAACGGCGCGAAATTTCGATTTCTTGTTACAAATTTAAGGTTTTCATTTGACTCGGCCTCGTAGATATACTGATTAACGATTGCGGCAACAGTAACAGAAACGTTGATTTTGTTGCATATTAAGCACACTGTTTGCCGATAGTTAATAATATAGACTTGCTCTCAAATTTTCTTATGGGTCTAAGCTGAAGCTTTGAGCCAGTCTGTGAAGAAATCTCGGATGATGTACATGGCAGGGCCTGGCTGTGCAAGACAGGGACCTGGCTTCGAATTCCGATGTGGGACTCAGGTTTGCCACGTACAGTCATAACAGGAGATTACTTTGAGAAAGAGAAATCATTTGCACTCATGGGCCTGAATTACGATGCGGCCTCATGGAACTAGATACTGCCTTGGAAGTACATCTGATTACGGGCCGATGTTTTGTGGGCGCGTGCGATATGCGTTCAATTGGATTGGAATCAGACGAATTTCGTCACCAAGATATCAACCTGAGTTCACTGCTATACTCCTCAAACCACGGTATCACGATTGTGACTATGTGACACAGTTATCCTGTTGGAAAGTGCCATCGGCGTCTTGAAGCATCAGGGGATGTAGGTGCTCCGTAAAAGCAGCGTTCACGTAGTCCACACCTGTCATTGTGCTTTCGATTACTGCCACATGTCTCATGTAAGAGCGTATGAATGGCCCACATACTATAATTTTGACCCAACCGCCATACGTTCCTGGTGCGGTGTATCCGGACACTACCATCGACCTGATGTATTAAAAAACGTGATTCATCCAACCAGACGACGCATTTCTGTATGTCCATGGACCAAATTCGACGATGCCCTGCCATTTGTAACTGATGGTGTCAGTTTACATATACGTAGGGACTGACTGCTGTGGAGCCCTGCGTTTAACGATGCGCTCCAAAACACTTGCGCCTGCACCAACAATCCGCTCTGTCGTCAGATCTTAAACGGATCGCCGTCTATCCTATTTTACGGAGCGGGCAAGCAGTTTTCATGATGGGACGTACACGTCAAACATCTTGTCGCCTACTCGTGGCTTCATCGCCCTTCAACCACCTTCTATATGTGATCGTGACAATGGCACAAGCACAGCTGACCAGCTTTGCCGCTTCCGTGATGCACTCTCCCTGGCGCCGATAGCAGTCTACCCTTTTCCCTGTGTCCAGCACTTGTTGCTAGAATAATTTCCCTTTCGTCTCTGCTCCGCTATACTTTCCTTACCGCGTCACGTGACCGCGACGCCTCCTTTGGGTAGTGGTCATAATGTTTTGACTCATCAGGCTATTTTGTCGTTTTGTTTATGGATGGAGTGCAGGATCAGTCACTGATAGTATGCATCTTTGTGAGATGTTGTTAGCTTAATTTCATGTGTACTGCCTCTACCAGATAGATTGTTAAGGGGCTAAAGAATATTTGTAATTTCTGTCCCGAAATAAGGTCCTTGTAGATTTCTAAGTTGGAAAAATAGAAAACAAACCACGCGAACAGACCCTGAAGACCACGCCTTGTTCATCGGCCGCCATGTCATTTACCACCATGCGGCGTCATGTGGATGCCATAAGGAGGAGCATGGGGTCAGGCCACCACACTTCCGACCATTGTCGACATTTAGACCGTGAAGCCGCTACTTCTCCATCAGGTTTGTCTCTCAATTGGATTTACGAGGCCGAATATACCCCGTACCAGTCCTCTCACCAAGGAAAAATCCATGGCAGTATCGGGAACCGAATCCCGGTCCTCCGCATGGCAGCACTTACGAAAGAGGACGATTTCTAAGTAGGTTCTTGCAAAATGTACGTTGGCTTTCAGTATCTGCCAGTTAATATTTCTCTACATTTTTTCCTCACACCAATCAAACGTCTGCGATTATTCGTACCGTCCTTCTTTGTATACAGTGTATTCGGAAATTCCCGTTATATACTTCTAGAACCTGTAGAGGGGAGTGAGTACATAATATTTTGAATAGGAACCTATGTCCAGAAATGTACGACGGTTTCAGTTCAAATGTTTAACTCATCCACTTCCGCTTGAGGAATTAATTTAGGTGCGATGCAGTGCAATTATCAGGCAGCAATTCGAAAGGAAACACAGCGAAACATTCTTTTATCACTTAAGCACATTAGTTTGTAGTAATACTTAAACATGTCCGTGCGTACAGTATGTTGGTTTTTTTGGGAATAATGTAAATACGTAAGCATGTTTGATGAAAACATTAACAAGCTATATCCACAAAAATTAGGTACATCGCAATGAATAGAACAATGAATACGGAATCTATAGGTAATACATGTGGCTTGAAATGAGTGAATGTCGAGCCCAGGATTGGATCATCACTTCAAGTGAAAAGAAAGAAGGCATTTAGTGATAGAATATGGATACAAAAGACAGATAAGTTGTGATGTGAACTGTCGATGTATGGAGAAAAATGCCTATACCGAAGTCATTTAGAAGGCTCTCGGACAATAAAAGGTCCAAGAAAAGTATAAGGGCAGTAGAACGTCAAGGCTGAACCGCGAGTAATTGCTGTTTTTCAACCGAAAAAACTGTTATTGAATGATTAATATCATATAGAAAAATTAATCAGTAAAGATGCATAATTCTGCGAGGTATTACACTACCTTCTGCCGCCTCAGCTGCTTAGACAGTTGCACTGCACAAGACTCGTCCAGCTCGTCTTCGTCTCCTATATGAAAACTGTCGTCAACGTTGGAGCACGGCCCTGCACATTGCTGGCAAAGTTTCATGCAGAACAGTCCTGCCGGCCTACACCCACACCGACCTTGACACAGAAGCCAGGAGCCGCGGGTTTCAGTGCAGTAATGAGAACCAATCAATTTCTTCGAAGAACGCATAGTTTCCGAAATAAAAGCAAAAAGCTGAAATAAGGCCAAAAATTGTGAGGGCCGGCTGCTGTGGCCGAGTGGTTCTGGGCGTTTCAGTCCGGAACCGCGCTGCTGCTACGGTCGCAGGTTCGAATCCTGCCTCGGGCATTGATGTATGTGATGCCCTTAGGTTAGTTAGGTTTAAGTAGATCTAAGTCTAGGGGACTGATGATCTCAGATGATAAGTCCCACAGTGTTTAGATCTATAGTGTGAAACTGTGAGGTTTCTGGGGATTTTCGTTGTGAACTTGACCTCCTACGAGGCGCTTACTTGTATCACGCCAATGAGTCGTAGCCTGCCATTTTCTTTACCTTATGATGGCTCTCCTTCATATCTCTACACACTGTTGTTCCCAACTGTCTGTATGGCATGACTGACTACTTGTTATTCATTAATCAAAAAATGGTTCAAATGGCTCTGAGCACTATGCGACTTAACTTCTGAGGTCATCAGTCGCCTAGAACTTAGAACTAATTAAACCTAACTAACCTAAGGACATCACACACATCCATGCCCGAGGCAGGATTCGAACCTGCGACCGTAGCTGTCCCGCGGTTCCGGACTGAGCGCCTAGAACCGTACTCATTAATCCCGTACTCGAAGTATGCCATGTTTCATGAAGAGCTCAAGTATGAATTCCTCTGTATTAAGGACTAACTGATGGACTTCACGTCAGTTTGATACTTTGTTGAGATCTTACTGGATATTACTAACATTTTTGTCGGACAGAATTTACTTTGTTCTAGAAATAGTCAAATATTGCAAAGGTACCACTCGCTAAATTATTAATGGCCGTTCATGTATAATATTAACTGTAACTACTTTATTACAAGTAGGATTGGTCTCCACCCAGTATAAACTGCTGTAGCTTATCTGCCACGATATTTTTTTTCCTTTAATAAGGAAACAGGGTTATGAAAGGCTTTCCACGAGAAACTACTGAGAGACATTTTGGAGTAATTATCTTAGCACTGGATAGAGCTGCAGAGAGGAGAAATTAACAGGCATACAAAAATGGGCGTAATAGCATGGCGTGTGGAGAACGTTGGGCGTAGTGTATATGTAGGAACGGAACAAGTGTCCCATAACAGCCAAAAGTGTAGAAGGCTCTCGACTCTTACTTTAAGTCAAAACAATGATGTAGTTCACCGGCTCAATTCTTCACAGACTATTAGTACCTCGTCTTAGCAATGTTAGTAGCCCACAATTTAAAAACACCTTGTACAGGTGATGTTTACGACGTGAGGAATAACATTTTTGTACTCAGGAAAGCTAGTGCAAAAGACTTTTGGAAATTGATCAGTCGCGTTCTTTATCGCGTGTTACGCTACGCTGATCTCCCAGAACATTCACGGAACTGTGCGTTCGTAGAGGTCAGCAACCGGTCACGTAAGCGATAACACATGATCTTCAGAAGCGCATTATGAAATTAGTCTAGTACTGAAAACTTTATACGCAGTAGAGCATTATCAGCCAGAAGAAATTCATAACATACGTAATGAGTCTGAGGAACTCGTGATACATCGGGCAAAAATGAGATGTTTAGAAAACAAACGCACACGTGTCAGGCTCAATAGCATCCCAGTATGGAATTGTTGTAATACTGCTTGGGTACAACAGATATAACAAAGACATAACAAACCTCATTTACTGTATTTTATTATCTGCAAAATAATGGTTTTGCGAAGAGATACTACACGTAGATGCTAGTCAATACGCGGGATGTTTGAAGAAGTGTTTTATGTTCTCACAGAAGTCAGTGTTGATGGGCGCTGGAAAAAGAGCTACAGAAGTATGTCCAGAATTCAAATGTTATTACTGTTGTTGTGCTGTACATTTCGAAGATTGGTTTGATGCAGCTCTCCATGCTAGTCTATGTTCACCAAGCCTCTTCGCCTCTGCTCAGCTACCGCAGCCTACATCCATTTCAATCTGCTTACTATATTCAAGCCTAAGCCTCCCTCTACAACTTCTACCCCAACCCCCACCCCCAACTCAGACTTCCCTCCACTACCAAACTGACGATGATGTGTCCTGTCTATCGATTTCTTCTTTAATCAAGTTATTAAATAATTTTTCTTTCCACAAATCGGTTCAATATGTCCACTTTTTGAATTATATCTACTCATTTAATTTTCAGCATTCTTCTGCAGCACCTCATTTCAAGATATTCTATTCTCTTCTTGTCTATACTGTTTATCTCCCAAGTTCGCGCCAGAGAAATATCTTCAGAAAACACTTCCTAGCACTTAAAATTTATATTAGGCATTAACAAATTCCTCTTTTTCAGAAATGATTTTCTAGATATTGCAAGTCTGCATTTTATATCCTCTCTGCTTCGGCTATCGTCAGTTCTTTTGCTGTCCAAATAACACCACTCATCGAATACTCACGTTGTCTCATGTCCTAATCTAGTTCCCTCAGCAACACCTGATCTAATTTGATAATGCATTACCCTTGCCTTAATATTGTTGATTTTGATCTTATAGTATCTTTTACAAGACGCTATTCATACCGGTCAACTGCTCTTCCAAGTCGCGTGCCGCCTTTAAGAGAATCACAATAGTACTATAGCTACGACTAACCTGGTGCACTTCCCATATGGTTAGTGCCGAGAGGAGCCAAGCCCCATCTAAAGTCACGAACCAAGATGGCGAAATCAAAGGTAGAGCTCATGAGAAGCTTAAATATGCAACATGGTGGTGATAGTAAATTTAAAAATGCAAAACGGCGGAACGAAACTAGTGTGATGGTCGGAAATAAAAAAATTTAAAATTTAAAAAAAAATTCAATGAAGACGGAACTCGGTCACTTCTGATAGTCGCCATTACGGTGCCATACTCAAATGTATCTAAACGATCTGAAATTTGTGCCATTTCATAAAGGGTGTAACATGCAATCATCTCTGTACCACACTTGGTGTAAGAAACAGTAATCCTTTAAATCAGATATTTTCACGTCTAAATTGTTTTATAAAACACTGATTCCCACTATATCTAACTTCAACATATTCATTCCCCTCTTCAAATTTTGTAATCTTCCTACCGAATTAATGGGTCTTATATCCCACGCTCTGACCAAAAAAATGCTCGTGTTGAGTTTTATGGTGACGACATCCTCCAGAGTAGTTCCCAGACATCCAAATGGGGACTATTTCATCTCTGGTATATTTTACCCAAGAGGATGTCATCACCATTAAGTCCTGTAGTAGAGCTGCATGCTCTTGCATTCAGCCATTCACAGTACCAATATAACAAGGTCATGTTGGCTAATCTTACAAGGCTAATCAGTCATTCGTCCAAAATTTTGCCCCTGCAACTACGGGAAACGAGCGACCTTCTCTTGGCAAGGTCCTTGATTCATGGAGGGAACCGAAAATCAAATACCTTGTGAGATACACATTGATGACCCAAAAAATTACGACCATTGCTTAATAACGTGTTCGATCACCTCTGCACTCAGTACAGCAGCTGTTCTGCTTGGCATCGGTTGGACTTGTCTTTGGTAGATTGCTGAGATATGTGGCACCGGACGTCTATGTACAAGTTACACAGTTCCCATAAGCTAGGGGAGAGTGGTTTGTGAGCATGGGGGTGACGTGAAATAGCGTTCCAGATGTCTTCCCTCAGGTTCAGATCAGGTAAATTTGGTGGCCAAGGCACCAACGTGAGTTCGCTATCATGTTCCTTAAAGCACAATAGTATGATTCTGGCCTTGTGACATGAAGAGTTGGTTTGCTGAAAGATGCCATCGCCGTCAGGAAACATATCAAGCATGAAGGGATGCAAGTGGTCTACAATTATTTTCACATAGTCCACAGTTGTCATGATATCTACTACGAAAGGGCCCAGGAAGGCCAGATTAATGTCCCCCACAGCACAATACTGCCCCCACCGGTCTGCATCCGTGATGTGGTGCATGTTTTGAGCAGCCATTCGCCTTGATGATGACATATCGAAACACGGGACCAGACGACATGTTCCTATTCACCCATGGTTGAATCTCTATGATCCGGTGCGCACTACTATTATAACTGACGATAACGTTCAATAATGCGCGCTGAACTGTGTGCTCCGAAACCCGTGTTCCCGCACCAGCACTGTACTCAGTCGTCAGATGTGCCACAGATCGCCGCTTATTCTGCTTTAGAGAGTGGGCACGCCTCAAACCTCTGTGTTCTTTGGCGAGACACGGACGTCCACCAAATTGTTGCCTCCTCTTGGTTTCACAGTTCTTCACGAACAGTACATCAGCATGCGAGCATCCATCCATCTCCGTTGCGTACGAGATGACCGGCCGTAAGATTCTGTCTTTGTCAGAGTTGTTATGTGGGTGAATTGCGCTATCTGCCGCTCATATCGTCACTAGAAGGATGCCTCGTTGGTCTCTGCTCCGCTTAAATTCTTTTCCTCGCCACGTCACGTGACCACAATACAACCAGGCACCATTCAATCTCGCGGTGGACAATGGTGATGACACAAAACTGTTGAAGCTATCGTGACAGCCGGCCGGTGTGGCCGAGCGATTCTAGGCGCTTCAGTCTGGAACCGCGCGATCGCTACGGTCGTAGGTTCGAATCCTGACTCGGGCATGGGTGTATGTGATGTCCTTAGGTTGGTTAGGTTTAAGTAGTTCTAAGTTCTAGGGGACTGATGACCTAAGATGTTAAGTCCCATAGTGCTCAGAACCATTTGAACCATTTTGAACCTTTCGTGACACTTGTTGAATTATTGCCCTCCTGTCTCGGGTACTTCGGCCGACGTCGGTTTGACGAATTTTGTGACGTTTCGCTAGCAAAAATGATCGGCATTGTCAAAACTTCACCCTCCATTGCTGGTGAGAATGGAAGGTGAAATTTTGACAGTGCCAGCCTCTAGTGCTGGCGAAACGTCAGAAAAATCGTCAAACAAATGTCAGCCTTAAAACGTCAGACAGAAATATATAGGCAATGTTTCAACAAATGGACACAGTGTTTTTGCTCATCAGTCTTGATTATTTGTAGCGAGAATGTTCGGTGTTTAGTACTCTCTCCTTATTAGAGTTTGTTGTCCATTCGATGTCCGCTGTGTTTGTCTGTGTATTTACTCCACTGGCTGTGGCGTTGCTGCCACTCATACCACTTTCAACTGTCTTCTACGTCAGTCATTCCACGTGTATAGTACTGAGCGCTGAATATCCGCAGTTCAAATCTCGCATTTTATTTACGGAGGAAGTGGGATTCGCGCCACAATAACCACCTGTGGGCAGATGGAAACTCTCGGGCGATTACTGCAGCAAAAGATCATGTTCGCTTTAGTATCAATTGATGGAAAAGAACTGAGAGTGACGGATTCAAAGGGACGTACGCATAAGTGGTACTGACGTCGTTTGGTACAAATGGCTCTGAGCATTATGGGACTTAACATCTGACGTCATCAGTTCCCTAGACTTAGAACTACTTAAACCTAACTAACCTAAGGACGCCACACACATCCATGCCCGAGGCAGGATTCGATCCTGCGACCGCAGCAGCAGCGCGCTTCCGGACTGAAGCGCCTAGAACCGCTCGGCCACAACGGCCGGCTGACGTGGTTCACTGACTATGTGCCCATCCCACTTTCTGATCTCGTACTACACATTACCTAACCCATTCGTTTAAAGAGAGATACAATGATCGAGAAAGATCAGTAAGATTGTCTCCCTGTTCACCTGACCTTAACATTTTAGAATTTCTTTGTGTGGGGACATTTAAAAGCATTGGAGACTGCAACATCTATCGATAACGTTCATACGTTGCAGGAGGGTTTGTCTGATCCGGTTTACCAAATTCGAAGAACGAGGAAAAATGAGTGAAAAACAAGTCGGTAACTCTTGTAGTGAAAACAGAGATATGGTTGTCGTGAGACAGAATGTAACATATTTCGAAAAGGTTTTGGTTTCCGGCCATGTGTTCACAGAACTTTTTCTAGTCTTCTCTCAAATCATCTCCTCTAAGAAAATGGGATACTTTTTAAGTACCTGTGTGCTAAGGAATGTAAGTTTGCAAATGCGAATCGAACTTAGTGTTCAGGAGAATATACAAGAGTGTGCTGAAAAGTAATGGTCCAGAATTTTTAATTCTGTTCTCAATATCGGTTGAGATATTACGTGCTATACATGTTATACGGTCGAATTTCCCGCTTCGCTGACCGAAGTTGCAACTCTCTGCCGCTAGAGGGCACCGAATTATAGCGTGTAACATGGCAGTGTGTAACTTAACTATACTGGTGCGTGAGAAAACAGAAAGCACGAATTCGAAGAGCTTCCACACACGGACCACCCTCTCTTCAACATGGCAATGCCAGAATACACAAGAGCGCTGCTACGTCTGCAACAATCCGACGGGTTGTGTTCACCGTGTCATCGATCATCTTCCATACTTCCCGGCTTGGCCCCACTCGATTTTCATCTGTGTCCAAAACAGGAAGAACATCTTCGAGGACTTCGCTTTGATAGTGATGAAGTAGTGCTAACAGAGGCGACGCTGTGGTTTCGCTAACAAATCTTTAGTGACGGTATCAACAAACTGGCCTCTCATTGGGAGAAATGTGTTCGTAGCAGGGTGACTATGTTGAGAAATACAGGGTGATTCAAAAAGAATACCACAACTTTAAAAATGTGTATTTAATGAAAGAAACATAATATAACCTTCTGTTATACATCATTACAAAGAGTATTTAAAAAGGTTTTTTTTTTCACTCAAAAACAAGTTCAGAGATGTTCAATATGGCCCCCTCCAGACACACGAGCAATATCAACCCGATACTCCAACTCGTTCCACACTCTCTGTAGCATATCAGGCGTAACAGTTTGGATAGCTGCTGTTATTTCTCGTTTCAAATCATCAATGGTGGCTGGGAGAGGTGGCCGAAACACCACATCCTTAACATACCCCCATAAGAAAAAATCGCAGGGGGTAAGATCAGGGCTTCTTGGAGGCCAGTGATGACGTGCTCTGCCACGGGCTGCCTGGCGGCCGATCCATCGCCTCGGGTAGTTGACGTTCAGGTAGTTACGGACAGATAAGTGCCAATGTGGTGGTGCTCCATCCTGCTGAAATATGAATTGTAGTGCTTCTTGTTCGAGCTGAGGGAACAGCCAATTCTCTAACATCTCCAGATACTGTAGTCCAGTTACAGTAGCACCTTCGAAGAAAAAGGGACCAAAAACTTTATTGGCTGAAATGGCACAGAAAACGTTCACCTTAGGCGAGTCACGTTCATACTGAGTTGTTTCCCGCGGATTCTCAGTGCCCCATATACAGACATTGTGACGGTTGACTTTTCCGTTAGTGTGGAAAGTTGCTTCATCACTAAACACAATCTTTGAAACGAAAGATTCATCTGTTTCCATTTGAGCAAGGAAGAAAAAGGGACCAAAAACTTTATTGGCTGAAATGGCGAACAAATGTACAACTAAATGAAACTTTATAGCTCCCTTAATTCGCCGACAGATAGTGCTTAGCTCTGCCTTTTGTCGTTGCAGAGTTTTAAATTCCTAAAGTTGTGGTATTCTTTTTGAATCACCCTGTATATATGTAGTCATGAAGACCGAACTGTAGAATGTTGATAAAGTTTCTTTTATTTAAAAAAGCTTTAAGAGTTTTGACATAAGAATACCGGAGGCATTACTTCTCAGCATGCCCTCGTATTTTGTGGAAAGCAAATTAAAATGAAAGTTAACTATGTCTATACTCATAGAGCTAAATAGGTGTGCTTTGTTTGAAAAAAAGAAAAAAGAAAGAAAACAGCTACATGTAAAACTTTCTCGATGAACTACAAAATGGAAATGTGCCGATAGAATAAATCACTGCCAGGACATCCTGACATGCTGGTGTTACGTGTCTCGTGTACTCATGACGCTGAATTGCTTTGAGTTCCATCACGCTGTCATAGAGATCCCACCCACCTGTCAAGTGATTTCAAAAATGGTTCAAATGGCTCTGAGCACTATGGGACTTAACATCTGAGGTCATCAGTCGCCTAGAACTTAGAACTACTTAAACCTAACTAACCTAAGGACATCACAGACATCCATGCCCGAGGCAGGATTCGAACCTGCGACCGTAGCGGTCGCGCGGTTCCAGACTGCAGCGACTAGAACCGCTCGGACACTCCGGCCGGCTTCAAGTGGTTTCTCGATTAGAAGTCTCGTTCAACGATTGACGTATATCACCGTAATAGGCGAGGTTATATTTGATGCTATGCACTCTATGTGTTTCTATAAGCATTTACATCAGCTTCTGAATGTCTTTCCGCAAACCTCTCTGTAATTCGTAGGTTGTTTCATTGTTTCCTTAAGTTGCTACGTTTCGACGTCATCATCCTGTTCACCGATTTGGCACTCTTCCGCCCCTTCAGGCCCTTCGGCCCACGCCCTTTTTGATCGCTTTATGCTTCTACCGTTTGGTCGGTGGCAGATTCACATCGTACTCGTAGTCTCCAGGCTTAACGAAAGTAGCAGAAGATAAAACTGAGGATGTGTTAAATGGGTACCAGTTTCACTTTAGAAAAAATGGCGGCACCAGAGACGCAGTTCTTACATTGCGCTTAATAATGGAAGTAATAATTTAGGAAATTCAAGACACGTCCATAGGATTTATCGACCAAGGAAAAGCGTTGACAACGTAAAATGGTGCAAGCAGTTCGAAATTTTGAGACAAATAAATGTAAGCTACAGTGAAAAACGGGTAATAATCAATACGTACAAGAATTAAGAAAGAAAAATAAGAACGGAAGATCAAGAATGAAGAGTTGGGACTCGAAAGTGTGGTCTCTCACCCCTACAGTTGAATCTATACATCGAAGAAGCAATCACGGAAATATGAGAAAGCTTATTAGTCATAATTCATAATGAAAGGATATCAGTGATAAGATGCGCTAATGACATTTCTATCCTCAGCCAAAGAGGAGAATTATTGTAGCATCTGTTGAATTGAATGAACAGTATAATGAGTGCACACTATGCATTGAGTAGAATGGTGTTGTAAAAGGATGTGGAAAATTAGGTGGACTGTTAACGTAAGGAATGAAGAGGCCATTCGCAGAACCTGTGAAGAAATCAACATATGGAAAACACTGACAAGAAGAAGGGAGAGGACAACAGTACGCGTGTTTCGACATCAGCAAATAAATTCCGTGATACTAGAGGGAACTGTAGAGGGTAAAAAACTGTAGGGGGAAACAGACTAGAAAAGTCCAACAAGTAATGAAGGACGTAGGGTGCAAGTGTTACTGTGAGATAAAGAGATTGATTCAAGAGGGGAACAGATGGCGGGGCACATCGAACTAATCAGAAGGTTAATGACTCCAAAAAATATCAATTATATATGCCTGAATCAAATGTGGACCGTATAGCTCGTTTCATCTAGTATGTGTCTTATTTTAATGAGAACAAGTTAGGATACATATTCAATTTCCTTTTAGTTTTAATATGTTCATAGTTTGAACGTTGGGATCCTGTTTTGTATGGAAGCCGGGGTGTCAAGCGCAAAGCTAGTTAAAAACAAATCTTTGATCGTACAAGACGAGCGGGGGCGAATGCTCGCTCTTTTCTCCGAATTCTTGATCTAACTGATCGTTGAGTTTGGCCACCGTACTCATCGATAATGCCCTCACAGTGCGAACAACGTACTTAGGTATGCACCAGCTTATCTCTATTATTAGAGGGTCACTTAACCATGGAAAAGTTGCAATACAGTGTAAAGGATCTTATTAACAAATATTTATTTGCTCCAATGACTGACAGAAATCGCAATAAAAATTTAGAGAGAATGAAATTCTCTAAAACTGAGATCAATTACAAAATGACACTAACACCATGAGAAGGTACCAAAAAGTGTGGAAAAGTGTATGGAGAGCAAGTAACAGGATATGCTAATCTGAGCAGCTCGCGAAATCAATGCTAACGATAGAACAATATGCCACAAATTATAATCAAACTAAGCAACACAAGTTGCATATAATGTAAGCAAGTTGCGAGCTGCTCAGAATATGGATCGAACTACCAGAACTGCAACACTTACATTTCCTCGAAATCAGTAAACGTTGTGCCCATCAGCGCCAAAGGTCGGCTGCGAGATGAGGACCATAAAAAAACAAACCTTGTGTGGGCAGGACGACTCAGTACCATTGTCAGTTTCATGAAAAAGCGGGAGGCGCTGCTGAAACATCCCGCTTTTGGCATACAAAACACATGCTAACAAGTAAGGGGTTCGTAGTGGGATGAAGCAGGATCAAATCGATCGGTCGGCTTCTTCTCACCAAGCACGGTGGCAGGGCGACTCAATTTGACTGGGTGCATCAAATTTTGGAGTGAAAACAATGGCCCTTCCCACACTGGTAGGGTGGCGTCTCGGCTTCTCGTCCTCTCATGTCCGAAAAGAACAGGCAAAAATGCCCTGCTCAATCATTCTCAGGGGATGGCAGTGACGACACGGTGCCCTTCGCTCAAGGCTAGAAGAGCCACTGGCTCGGCGGACAAAGGCGCAAAGTAGGCCGCATGATTACAGTACTTCCGCAAAAACAGCCCAACACCCAAGGGACTTTCCGTCTTCCTAACGATATTCGCTGATCGCCTCCTGCCGACAAAGAGCGTCCCAGAGACCACACAAGGAAAATGCTTCTCTAATGAGAAAATACGAAGTTTTTCTCATAACACAAGTACCAAGTGCGCCCTAAATAAAGTTAATTATGAAATGATAGCAAAAATGAATCAGTATTGTGTCGAAAAATGTGACGAGTTGTAAAACCTTAACGAATTGTCAGTTCATTTTTTAATGTACACTCATGTGTTTTCTTTATAACTGCTTACGTTAAAAGAATGCTATTCAGGATAACAGACATAATGAAGCACACCTTCTATTATACCTATATATGGTTGTATAAATGTGCTAAAACTATGCATTTGCGGCACTTTCAGAATAATGACATGTACATGCAGAGCACATTTACAAGAAGATACATTTTGTACTTTGCAGTAGCAAAAAATGGTATGTTTGCACGTCATACCTATGTTACTTGTAATATAAATGTGAACTGTAGGTCATTATCTTTGGTGTAATTCAGTTGTTACCTGTGGTTTTTCTTATATATTTACTTTAGCAGACTGAAGATGGCTAGCCCCAAAACCGGTAGTCATGACAAAGTGTATATGCCACGAATGAATGGAAATAATTCTAATAAAAGTTCATGCTTAGGCTTTATAGTTTCCAGCAAAGGGCTCAAAAATATAGTGCGAATCACATCACAAAAAACTATTAATTATCCTCTTAACCCTTACGTGGTTCATAGGTACTTATGTCCTTCTAAAGTAATATGCAGTTTTGGACGTCTGGTGCTACCATGTAGCGAGATGCTTTCCTAGCATGGATAAAAATCCTACGGATCATGAAGTGGATACACAGGGTCAACCAGAACCCCTTCCAACGAAATTTCGGAGGTTGTTCAGAGATGTTTTTTGAGTATTTTGATTCAAGGGACTGATATTCAATAGGTCGTTACGGAGTAATGATTTGATTAAGATTTAGTCGGCTTTCTTACCAGAATTATTTTAGTTTCAGTGAAATCTTTTCAGAACGGTGGAAATACAGTCACCAAAACCTAGGGACAAGAAAGAAAGGATCCAGTTATTCGTGGGCGCCCATGAACGAATGCAAAATTATTGAGATGTAGTTGGTGTTACTGCGGGTACTACTGACCATAGCGTCGCCATGCCGTTTCTCCATTGTGTGCAGTGGAACTATACACGGAGTGCATAAAGATCAACTCTTCATTAGTTATTTCGTATTCCCCTATCAGAAATTATGTAGTGTTCCTTTTGTTCTTACTTTGATGATTTGTGATTATTGTGTTCCACGTTATCCCACGGAGAACGTCTGTAATTTCATTGCTGATCTATCGTGTTGGTTTTCTTGAATAATAATCAATAATTATTCCCATTTATCTTCAAGAGTTTCTCATCCAGAAACCATTTATAATTTGTCATGCTTTCCTAGTCAGCTTCCACGTGCTCATTTAATTTTTGTCTATAGTCAGTAAATGACGTGAACACGCTTAACTGAATACGTTCTGCCTTCAGTGAAATCGTTATTTAGAAAAGCTGTTACCAACACATTATGTAATTATTTTTTCGCATGCAAGTCACAGCGAGTATAAGGCATGTCTGAGCTAAGATCGAGCCACGTGCTAATCCTTAGTACCTTGAGAGCAACTGTTGTGAGTAATGGCGTTTTACAAGTAGGCGTGACGTTATACAAGCGGCCTCCTTGTAATGGTGGATGCAGTATATTTCAAGTTGTGTTACCAGCTTTGAGTGTGTTGGTGCTAGTGTTCAGCATCCCCTATCTTTATCGTTGCCGTATCAAAGTCTTTCCTATCTACCAATATGTCATAAAAAGAAACCAGATCGCTTAAATATTCATTCGTGGGTGAAAATTATGTACACAAGGGGAATGTTTTCAGGGAACTGATACTGCAGTCATACCAGTTTGTATTCAGACTAAGTTTAAAAAGGAGTAGGACGCTTTCAGTATTGTACTAGTCACAGGACATCTTCAGAGACAGACAGTGGCTCGTTGTACTACGCAAATGCTCATGTAAAGACGCAGAAGTAACCTCGGAAGTATCAGTTGCATGTGTGATGAGGTCACTGCTATGTTATTGTTTACTAATTGGAGAGAGTATATTAGCAAATAGTATTAGTTGCAATAGCAGAATACATAGTTATCTGTGAGGAGGTTTAAGAAAAGGGAAGTTTATTAATAATCTTTCTGTGCAGGTACAGTCGAGTTAGGACGGAGACGGGATATGGGCGTCCGGACCTCTCAGGAAAGTTCTCAGGAAAAATCCATGACCATAAGACTTTGCGAAGTACTGGTTGAAGTTATTATTTTATTAACTGTCCTTTGACTCATGTTTGTGCATGTGAAATGCCGCATTACTCCACTCAAGTTCAATGTGTAATAAACCCGCCCAAGGTTCTGAAAAACCGCATCTAAAGGAATGAATTTAGCCCTGTGATATTTAGTTTAAGGTCTGGCATTTAGCACAAATTACTGCTGATTCTAACTGTTTGTAATAAACATCTGACTTACATGAATTTGGCTCTGAGCACTATGGGACTCAACTGCTGTGGTCAGAAGTCCCCTAGAACTTAGAACTACTTAAACATAACTAACCTAAGGACATCACACACATCCATGCCCGAGGCAGGATTCGAACCTGCGACCGTAGCGGTCGTGCGGTTCCAGACTGTAGCGCCTTTAACCGCTCGGTCACTCCGGCCGGCTTTACATGAATTTAAATTTAGTGCTTGTTTCAATCTGTATGCATAGCATACAAAATTTTTTAAGATGACTAGTGCTACTACTTGAAGCAAAGATGAATAGCATTTATTTTCACCATATAAAAATCGACATTGAACATGATTTCAACAGCTACTGATCACCTTAAACATGACCCATAAGGTCAATTAGAAAAACAAGAATGAGTTTAACTGAATTAGGTGACGTGACTTAGGATACGGGATAAAGGTAAATAGAAACCAACAGACTTCCTACTTCTCCTTCACAAGACAAATTGTCCTTCCCGAATGAATGTGCATGACAGATGTTACCAAAAATTGTACATGCATTAAACAGAAAAGAAAAATAACTGTCGAACAGAAAGAAATTATGCTGAATCTTGCCACATGACTTCTGTACCATGCTAGAGCTGATCAGTACTTTATCATTGTTGAATGATTGTGGCATCATGGTTGTGATGACTGGTGGTGGTCGGATGTCCTCTGCATACCGGGCCTGTGTTTACAGAGTAGTCTGGCAGTGGTTGAATCACGTCTAAACCTACCCTATGCTGAATTAATTTTTCGAAAGATCCTTACAAAATTTACGTCAAAGAGGATAACAGTATGCGTCCAAAGCAAGAGCCAAAACCTCTCTCTAAATTTGTGCAGAATTTAAAACAAAGTCCTTTCCAGTTTCCATGTTCATAACCAGAAGCCTATCACATCTTGAAGTTATGAATAGATTTTAACCTGTCACAACTGAGGATTAAACAAAAAACTGTATACTTGGCTGTGTGCTAAGGCAGGTAGCTGGTCAGCACTTGCTGACTGCCAAAGAGAAATACCTCCTGTCCATTGCTAGGACAGCCAGACATAGAGACGACTTTTAATCTTGTAAATCAGTGAGCTTGAACGCAGAAAATTGGGAAACAGAATGACGCCAGATTCTCACACTGGAATGCAAAACTTCACATACCCCTCCTACTATCATTTCTTGCATGCCTTTGCCTATCAAAGGACAGAGCAGAGCATCTCTATTTCAAACGAGAAAATTTTTTGTCTGTTGCGTCATGTTGCTACATTTTTTTGTTTGTCAGGAAAGCGCCTCCCAACGCCCCTCTGACGTCATGCTTAATCCAGTCAACATTTCTCTCTCTACACATTGCTAAAGTTACAGTTTTCTCACGCACAGTTTACAGTTTCTCTAAAAACAGCAGTGGTTGTGGAACGTATTCCACTGTCCTTTGGCTGAAATTCTAAGACTGTCTAAGTTCCAAGAGAGCCGCCTGTCCATTGTGGGGTGTGGAACACTCTTTCCACCCTGTAGTGCATTAAAATTGCAACTAGAAAGCTTTTTCTGAGTTTTTTCAGGGCCTGAGGCCTATTGTATACTTCGGAGGCAAAATCGACTTTCTACATGCAGCTGCACATATGCTATGGCCCCTTGCGAAACAATAGTGTGTGTCCCAGCGGGCGGAGTCGCCTCTGCATTGTAAAGATATTTATCTGACGGCCGAGAGCATGCCACTGGTGACTGCCCCCTGCGAGATCTGCCTTGTCGCTCAGCCTCGACTAAGCCATAACAAATCTGCGTAACCTGTCGATTCAATACTCTGTAAGGCACTTAAAAGCAGAGTTTTAATTTAATAAAAATATGAAAAACAGCACATAAATTTGCAACGTTTTTCATCTTGCTGTTACTACTTTAGTTTATTGGCTCCAAATCGTACTGGTAGTAGATACAGAGGAGATGCGACCTGCAGCGACAAGAGGTTGCCCTGATAGACAGAGGACATCTTATCCAAGGAGAGGAACCAGGAGAGGTGTCTCGTAGAGAGGGGAACCGGAAGGCTAGAGAGCGACCCTACGGCACAGGCTTGTGAGCCCACTCTTCATTCCCCACATGACCATTACCAACCCACCAACTGGCTGGCAGAGGGGACCTCAGTGCGTCCCTCTGTCACCAATACTTCTTCAACAGCGTCCCGTGCTCAGCAGTACTCAATGTGGCAATGCTGCCCTCGTGAACTGAGCCTGGGTAGATGAGTATCTATCAACATTCAGTGCCATACCAGCCCAGTTGCAGTCCCTGTTCCATCATAGACCCAAGAATAAAATCAACTGACAAAAAAAATTAGAAAAATCCCTCAATCTTCTTGATAATCCACTCTGCATGACTGCTCATCGCACACAACCCTCCCTCTTCCACAGGAGTCATGTGTGGGTTTGAAAATGAGATAACAATCGCAATAGATAGCAAGAATTTATGGATTCCTAGGATATCTTGTGCCGACATTTAGTAGGGGACTTATTCTATTGGTGGGTGGTTCCCAAATTGTAAAAAAAAGTTTTAAAGTGGCAAAAGAGCAATGGTTACAGTGTCAATAGTTTCGAAGCAATAATTATTACTCAGTTTTTGTACAGTAAGTCATTTTAGCTGTGCGAGAATGAAAAGAATATGGAGGAAATGGTTCTTTTGGTTTAGATCGCTGATGTGATGTGGTCAGCCTGGAGACGAACTGCGGGTGATGATGGTGGATGGAGCTGATGAGGGCGGCGGCATAGAAGTGTCAGCTGGGCAGCAGCTGGGCTGGCACACTGACAATGTCTGAGCTAAGCGATGAAGGATTGTGCTCAAAACCGACAGTGTTGACACTGTCAAAGGAAGGTCAGCAGTCACAGTGATCGGCCTTGCAGCTTACATGAGACTGCAACACACACTTACGGGGACACAGTAATGGAGGCTCATATTTAGGTGTCAATATGAGGGGTAGGGGATGTTACGGGTTAAAGTGGTACAAACTGTTCATAGCAGTAGTATGTTTACACATAACAAGTAAGACAATCAATGACAAAAATTTATAAGCGTAAAAACCTGTATTATTTCCTATATATTTCAATGGTATATATCTTTAAGAAGGTATCTTCAGAATCCCACATCCAATTTTGGGGGCTGATCAAATGGAGAACAGTAATCCCATGTTACTGCATTCCTATTACATTTAGTTAAATTATTTCTATAGTATGAGATACATCAAAATGTAAACGCTTCGTTTAAGGAAAACAACTAATTGTCGTGAACACATAATTCCTAAGTCTTAATCTAGGATGGAGGGTCATGCTTGAGTGTAAAATGTTCCACAGTGTTTCAAATGGTTCAAATGGCACTGAGCACTATGGGACTTAACTGCTGAGGTCATCAGTCCCCTAGAACTTAGAACTAATTAAACCTAACTAACCTAAGGACATCACACACATCCATGCCCGAGGCAGGATTCGAACCTGCGACCGTAGCAGTCCCTCGGTTCCGGACTGCAGCGCCTAGAACCGCACGACCACAGCGGCCGGCTCCACAGTGCTTCAATCACGATATTTGCCTGGTGGCTGCTAATCAGGTAGTGCTGGCAGTTGTGATCTACAATGTCTACAGTGACCTTGCGTATATAGAATCCATATAACAAAACAGATAATGATCACAGTCAGAGTAAGCGATGTAGCATTAGGAATATCACAGAGTTAGATAATCCTTAGTGTTCCAGACAACAATGTGAGCAGTCGCACGATCAAGAGTAATCTGCCCTTGTTTCCAAGGTAACAAATCACATACTTCAAGAGACGAACCTTGGTGTTATTTGGCAATACAGGCAGGTTGTCAGGCTAACGCAACACCACGGAGCTTCAGGCAGGTAGAGTAAAAAGATTTGATACAAGCACTGTGTGCGTGTGTTAGACGGGCAGACAGTTTGACAGTGGGTGTCACTACATCAGAGAGGAACTGTTAAAAAGAACTCCATTGTCATCCAAAGCTATCCAATAGGTCTGAGAGACAAATGCATGATTGTAGCAAAGCTGAACCACCATAAAGGGTTGTGGTACAGAGTATGGTATACTGTTTCTGAAAGGGACGAACCAGGATTCATGTGTCGCAACAACAGAACGAAGGGAAGAAGGCGTTTTAGTTTTCTCTAGAAATAGTGCGATGTCGCAGTCACTCGCCCAAATCCTAAATGGTAAGGGCGTGAATGCAGGATTGAAAGGCATCAAATGGCATACCTGAATGCATTTGATGGTCTTTACTTCGTCTTCAAGCCACGAGTGGCCTACCGGGACCATCCGACCGCCGTGTCATTCTCCGAGGAGGATGCAGAAAGGAGGGGCGCGGGGTCAGCACACCACTCTCCCGGTAGTTATGGTGGTATTCTTGACTGAAGCCGCTACAATTCGGTCGAGTAGCTAATCAATTGGCATCACGAGGCTGAGTGCACCCTGAAAAATGGCAACGGCGCATGGCGGCTGGATGGTCACCCATCCAAGTGCCAGCCACGCCCAACAGCGCTTAACTTCGGTGATCTCATGGCAACCGGTGTATCCACTGCGGCAAGGCCGTTGCCCTTGATGGTCTTTACAAACCATTAAAATATATTTGATTTGCCAAATGATGTGTTTCTGGGCTGCCGCGCAACCTACTGGATGGACTGAAAATGGTAACATTCGAATTCACAATTTGCACAAGTTACAGGTAACGATAATTGCACGTTAAATGTGGCTACATACCATAATAATTGTGCCCTGGCAGCTGTTTAGTAATATGGCACGATCGAATCCCATATGGGGTAAATCATCTCCAAATACAAAATGGTTACCTGAATCACAAGAACAGAAAACAACCTCATCATACTTGAGTTCCGTTCTGACGAAATGTCAACATCGGGAACTGTTGTTGTAAATGTAACGGAATGTTTGCTTTGTTTACCTTTGCCGTTGCCCTGCTTGACCGTTTCCAGCCCTCCGTCTGGCTGGCAGAGGGGCAACTCAACGCATCCCCTTTGTCAGTAATGCTTTTTAAATAGCGTCCACTGCTCAGCAGATGTCGGAACGCTGCACAAGTGAACTGAGACTGGGTAGGTGCGTATCTCGAAACATCTGGTGCCTCGCCAGCCCAGGCGCTACAGCTTTTCCATCCTTACACGCAGTATAAGGGTCACAAAAATAAAATATACTGAAATAAAAATTTTGAAAAATCCCTCCATCTTCTCGATAATAGGCTCACTCTGACTGCCCACAATGCACAATTCGTGTCTCGACAGTGTATTAATCTTTTGCAAATACAGTTACCTCTAACGAGGGAACCTCCCCATCGCACCCCCCTCAGATTTAGTTATAAGTTGGCACAGTGGATAGGCCTTGAAAAACTGAACACAGATCAATCGAGAAAACAGGAAGAAATTGTGTGGAACTACGAAAAAAATAAGCAAAATATACAAACTGAGTAGTTCATGTCCAAGGTAGGGAACATCAAGGACAATGAGAGTTAAGGAGCACCGTGGTCCCGTGGTTAGCGTGAGCAGCTGTGGAACGAGAGGTCCTGGGTTCAAGTCTTCCCTTCAGTGAAGAGTTTAATTTTTTATTTTCAGACAATTATTATCTGCCACCAGTGTCGTATAGAACATATCAGACGTGTTTTCCTGTGGAGGAATCGGTTGACCCATGACCTTGCGATCAAATGTTTTCGGTTCCCATTGGAGAGGCACGACCTTTCGTCTACTAATCGCACCGTTTTGCGGTGCGGTCGCAAAACACAGACACTAAACGTATTACAGTGAACCGAGACGTCAATGGACGAATGGACAGATCATAACTTTGCGAAAATAAAGAAAATAAATTTTTCACTCAAGGGAAGATCTGAACCAAGGACCTCTCATTTCGCAGCTGCTCACGCTGACCACGGGACCACGGAGCTGCTGAGTTCACGTTTTCCTTGATGTTGCATATGTCGCACATGGACTACTAACTTTGTATATTTTGCTAATTTCTTCATAGTTCCACACAACTTCTTCCTGTTTTGTCGACTTATCTGTGTTCAGTTTCTCAATGCCTATCCACTGTGCCAACTTATAAATAAATCTGAGGGGGGTGCGATGGGGAGGTTCCCTTGTAAGTGCCAAGAAAACTGTAGTTCAGTGTTTCAAGGAACTACAATGTTAATGAGTCAGATTTAGAATCTCTCATGTCATACAAATGGGGAAAACGTATTGTAGAAGAAAAATAAATAGTTTAAAAATGTAGCAATAGATGGCGCTGTAAGCATCATAATGTAATGGTGGTCGACTACAAATGACAAATGAATCATACAACAATGCTTAGTTGTATGTCAGTCATTAAAGAAAATGTACTACTCAGTGTGCATGGGTGTACAGATGTGATACTGTTAGTTACGTAAGCCCATCCACCATGGCAACATCATATTACATCGGACGGGAAAAATCTGTTTTTAATCGACCTGAGGCCAAAAACCGCGTAAAAAGCATCACTCACACCGATTTTTAACTGTCCTGAGACCAACACCGCAAAAAAAGCGTCAATCACATCGATTTTTAACTGTCCTGAGGGCAAAAACCTCATAAAAAGCATCAGTCATATAGCTTTTTAATTGCCCTGACGCCAAAAATAGCATAAAAGGCATCAATGGAAATCAAATCGCGTTATTAATTTCCGTGCGTCTGGCGCAAAACATGTTCAATATTTTGTCCACCGTTTTCTGCAACAAGTTGAAATCGAAAAACAGCGTGTTCCACAACTGATCGAAGTGTTTCTGGGGTCACGTTCAGAATGTGTTGCACAATGCGTGCCTTCAATGCAGGTAAGTTTGCAATCGGAACACTGAACACAACGTCTTTCAGACAGTCCCAAAGCCAGAAGTCACACAGATTAAGATCAGGTGATAGGGACGGCCAGGCTGTAGAGAAATGGCGGCTGATAATTCTAGCATTTCCGAAATGGCGCTTCAGCAGCTGCTTAACTGGATTTGAAATGTCCAGAGGTGCGCCATCTTGCATAAAAATGATCCCATCCGCACATCCACGCTGTTGGAGAGCTGGAATGATGTGGTTGTACAAAAGACAGTCATAGCGTTTACCAGTGACGTTACAGGTAACAGGACGGGAAGCGCTTGTCTCTTCGAAAAAATATGGCCCTATGACAAATGATGTCGTAAAGCCGCAACCACACAGTGGCCTTTTCAGGATGAAGTGGTACTGGTTGATTTGCGTGTGGATTTTCCGTTGCCCATATTCGACAATTCTATATGATGGAAATGGGCTTCGTCTGTCCACAAAATCTCTACGGCCAATCATTGTCCACTTCCAAGCGAGCAAGAAATTCTAAAGCAAAGGTCTCTCTTGCTGGCAGGTCAACAGGAAGCAACTCGTGCACATGGGTAATTTTGAATGAATAGCAAAGAAGAATGTTTCGTAGGATTTTACGCACCGTGCTCACGGGTATGTCCAATGTTCGGGCTATTCACCGTGTACTACACGTGTGCACACCACCACTCGTCTCCTACTGCATTGCTCTGGCCACTGCTTCCACTGACGTCAAAGCAATTCGTTTCTCCCTCTACCAGGTTGCACACCAAAAGAACTCGTCTTTTCGAATTTCCGAATCAGTTTCTCCAGACCCACAGCAGTCATCGCACCAACACCTTTTTTCAAAGCGTTCAGTGTCCGGAACTTCTGCAGAGCGACGTGTGCACGGTCATCATTCTTGTAATACAGCTTTTCAAGCAGAGCGCGATCTTGCATTGAGACAGCCACGGCGAACGTCGCAGACTCAAAAGGAGGAAAAACCGCGTACCCGGCGCGTTTATACCAACTTCAGTGGGTCGTGTATTTTTATTTACGTGTTCTGACACGTACAGTGCCATCTATTGATCAATTTTCACACTATTTTTTCTTCTACCTTATGATTTCCCCTTCTTCGATAATATTCCGTTGCAATTTGACGTCATTCTGACCAGTGGTGTTATTTATACACCGTTTTGAAAGTTTAATTATAAACACCCTGTATAAGAGGCAGTCAAATGGAGACGAGACAGCTGGGAAAGACGTATGTTAATTATTTCAAAATTAATTACCAGATTTGTTAATACGTTTATCCCACTGTGAGACAAGATGGTCGATGACTTCGTCGAAGAAAGGGTGGGCCCACATGTTCCCACAGTTGTTTCGAATACGCTGCAGACGTTTCGCTGCGAAGCCTTTACGCGTCACCCATACAGTCCCGATCTCTCCCCATGCAACATCCACATTTATTGAACGTGAAGGAAGACGTTCGTGGTCGTATATATGCTTCAAACGAAGAGGCTCAAGCCTTGGTACAATCATAATTTCGAAGACTACTGCAAACAATTTTCCATAAACATTTGTTGGTTGGTTGTTTGGGGGAAGAGATCAAACAGCGAGGTTATCGGTCTCATAGGATTAGGGAAGGATGAGGAAGGAAGTCGGCCGTGCCCTTTCAAAGGGACCATCCTGACATTTGCCTGGAGCGATTTAGGGAAATCACGGAAAACCTAAATCAGGATGGCAGGACGCGGGATTGAACCGTCCTTCCGAATGCGAGTCCAGTGTGCTAACCACTGCGCCACCTCGCTCGGTTTTCCATAAAGACACTGACCGTCTTGTATTACAGTTGGATAAATGTGTTAACAATTATGGCGATTACTTTTGAAATAATAAACAGTTTATTTACTTTACTCCCATGTGCCTCGCCCGCATCTCGTGGTTGTGCGGTAGCGTTCTCGCTTCCCACGCCCGGGTTCCCGGGTTCGATTCCCGGCGGGGTCAGCCGGCCGAAGTGGCCGTGCGGTTAAAGGCGCTGCAGTCTGGAACCGCAAGACCGCTACGGTCGCAGGTTCGAATCCTGCCTCGGGCATGGATGTTTGTGATGTCCTTAGGTTAGTTAGGTTTAACTAGTTCTAAGTTCTAGGGGACTAATGACCTCAGCAGTTGAGTCCCATAGTGCTCAGAGCCATTTGAACCATTTGAGCCGGCGGGGTCAGGGATTTTCTCTGCCTCGTGATGGCTGGGTGTTGTGTGCTGTCCTTAGGTTAGTTAGGTTTAAGTAGTTCTAAGTTCTAGGGGACTTATGACCACAGCAGTTGAGTCCCATAGTGCTCAGAGCCATCCCATGTGCCTCATTTTCATTTGCCTGTCCTTTGTACATTCAACGGTAGGCAAAGGAAATGACAGGACTCGATCGCTGCTAGGATCCTGGTAAACTGCATTTGTTTTCTATAGAGATGGCCTATATCGGACGACTGCTCAAGTTTATACGAATCGTACACTTTGGCAAACCAACAGGGTGAATTGTAGAGTGCAAATTAAATTCCCACAAAGCTTCATAATTTTAAATGGCAATATGGCACAATATTCGTACCATTTAATAGAGCACTGAAAACTAAATATCTTTTGTCTAAAAAGTCTTTCTGTATTTTGGGCCAGTTCGATAGCATTTTGACAGCGACCTGTGGCATAACTTCTCAGCGCAGCTCAAGTGACTGCGTACTGTTGACAGTAGGTAGCGTAACCTGTTCTTCGCTTCTCTGTTGTGACTTTTATTGTGCTTACGTTATTTGATCGGTAAGGACACATTCTGAAGGAGAGGGATTTGACATGTTTATGGTATTCGGAAATGTTCCCAGAATTAACGACAAGGTGAACACGTTATGCAGAGAAATATCAAGACCGTTCATGCCGGTAAAGATACGAGTATGTTTCTCGCCTATTGGAGACTCGGAATCACAATCATGGCCATGATTGAAATGACTCACGGTCATAACAAAAACGGCAGATGTGTTCCGACGGAAGAAGTTCAATGATTCTCGTTACAATAAATTGTGACCCATTTCTTTCCACACGAAGACTAGCACAGATTTCCCGAGTGGAAACAAATACCGTCTGGAGAATTCTGTATGATGATGTTTCACAGTCTTGTTCATCAGACTTTAGACAAGATGATTTCCGAACCAGAATCACCTTTAACACCTGCTTCCTAATTTAAAGTCTAGATTTACCGACTTTTGTCTGTGGTCTGATGAGGCCACATTCAAATCAAACGACTAAGTAAACATCCACAATGCCTTAGAGCAGAAGAGTAAAGTCACTAGAAGATAAACTAGCGTAGATCCATCGACGATCAACTTGCAGATCTTATTATTTTATGAATGCCTCAAGCTAAATGTCAGGAAACACTCCTAATTTCCCATCAAGCATTGAATGAATTGCTAGATGATGTTTCATTATAATTATGGTTATTATTTACACTGCAACATTAAAAACTGCACCTTTTTCTTGGATTAACCGTTCTTACAGTAAGATATCTACATCTACATTTATACTCCGCAAGCCACCCAACAGAGTGTGGCGGAGGGCACTTTACGTGCCACTGTCATTACCTCCCTTTCCTGTTCCAGTCGCGTATGGTTCGCGGGAAGAACGACTGCCGGAAAGCCTCCGTGCGTGCTCGAATCTCTCTCATTTTACATTCGTGATCTCCTCGGGAGGTATAAGTAGGGGGAAGTAATACATTCGATGCCTCATCCAGAAACGCACCCTCTCGAAACCTGGCGAGCAATCTACACCGCGATGCAGAGCGCCTCTCTTGCAGAGTCTGCCACTTGAGTTTGCTAAACATCTCCGTAACGCTATCATGCTTACCAAATAACCCTGTGACGAAACGCGCCGCTCTTCTTTGGATCTTCTCTATCTCCTCTGTCAACCCGGCCGGTGCGGATCCCACAGTGACGAGCAATACTCAAGTATAGGCCGAACGAGTGTTTTGTAAGCCACCTCCTTTGTTGATCGACTACATTTTCTAAGGACTCTCCCAATGAATCTCCACCTGGCACTCGCCTTACCAACAATTAATTTTGTATGATCATTCCACTTCAAATCGTTCCGTACGTACACTCCCAGATATTTTACAGAAGTAACTGCTACCAGTGTTTGTTCATCTATCATATAATCATACAATAAAGGATCCTTCTTTATATGTATTCGCAATACATTACATTTGTCAGTTGCCACTCCCTGCACCAAGTGCCTATCCGCTGCAGATCTTCCTGCATTTCGCTGCAATTTTCTAATGCTGCAACTTCTCTGTATGCTACAGCATCATCCGCGAAAAGCCGCGTGGAACTTCTGACACTATCTACTAGGTCATTTATATATATTGTGAAAAGCAATGGTCCCATAACACTCCCCTGTGGCACGCCAGAGGTTGCTTTAACGTCTGTAGACGTCTCTCCATTGATAACAACATTGTGTGTTCTGTTTGCTAAAAACTCTTCATCCCAGCCACACAGCTGGTCTGATATTCCGTAAGCTCTTACTTTGTTTATCAAGCGACAGTGCGGAACTGTATCGAACGCCTTCCGGAAGTCAAGGAAAATGGCATCTACCTGGGAGCTTGTATCTAATATTTTATGGATCTCATGAACAAATAAAGCGAGTTGGGTCTCACACGATCGCTGTTTCCGGAATCCATGTTGATTCATACAGAGTACATTCTGGGTTTCCAGAAACGACATGATACGCGAGCAAAAAACATGTTCTAAAATTCTACAACAGATCGACGTCAGAGATATAGGTCTATAGTTTTGCGAATCTGCTCGACGACCCTTCTTGAAGACTGGGACTACCTGTGCTCTTTTCCAATCACTTGGAACCTTCCGTTCCTCTAGAGACTTGCGGTACACGGCTGTTGGAAGGGGGCAAGTTCTTTCGCGTACTCTGTGTAGAATCGAATTGGTATCCCGTCAGGTCCAGTGGACTTTCCTCTGTTGAGTGATTTCAGTTGCTTTTCTATTCCTTGGACTCTTGTTGAAATTACTTTTTAAAAGTATAAAATAGAAGATGATAGAACTACAAGGAACACTTCGCAGTTAATATGACTTATAAAAATTATAAAAGTCCTAGTCACAACTACCCTCCTCTCTCTTACACAGAAAATACGTTTTCATGCATACGAGTAATAAAAAATGCACGTCACAGAATAAAACCTGAAAGATAACAACCAAATTCCTTATGAATATACCAAAGAAATAAATAAGTCTCTGTAACTGATAATGGAACAAAACTACTTTCAGTTTAATAATGAATACTATTTACAAGAAGCTAAGCTACCAGTAGGATCACCAGTGTCAGGTTCCCTAGCAAACATTTTCATAAACAACGAAGAAAATCTTTATCACAAAGAAGTACAAGATACTACACTGAATCAGATGGACAGATGATCCCTTGTTTAATTAATGAACCAGAAACAAATGGGTAATTTACATGCAGATATAAACACAATACACAAAAAGATAAGATACACTGTGGAAAGGAACTTCTTAGATATAACAATTAAAAAACAAAACAAACACGACGGCTTTGAAATTTATTGTAATCCTACAACATCTGGCACAACCATACATCAAACTTCAAATTACCCACACTCACAGAATCAAGCAATTCTTATATACATAGTTTGCAGGGTCAACACAGTACCACTCAGCAGAGAAAACTTCCAGAAACAAAATCGTCAAATAAATAGCAAAAAACAAAGGTTACAAATGCAGTCTAGTCACAACAAATGCACGTAAACGCAATACACTCACAGAGCCACAAACAACAACATAACAAAGCCCACACAAACAAGCACACACAGTGACAGAACAACAACACAAAGACTACAAGAAAACACGACAGAAGATTCTAGGTCATTCACAATTGCATACAATCGGAAACTCACACATACAATAACAAACATTAAAAAAACAAGCCATAACTACAGCATTCAGACAAACAGCTAACATCTAACGTAGCAAATGACAAAGACATCTGCCAGAAGGCTGCAATATACCAACTACTATGCAACACATGTCATTCAAGGTAAGTAAGAAATACCAGCAGAACACTCGACACCCCATACAAAGAACATCAGAGAATGGAAATATGAGAACATCTACTCAATTGTTGCATAACGTTCAAGGAAATGAGTCACAAGCACACTACAAGAGATAAAGGTATGAAAATAGAATAAATAATGGAACACACCTGCTAACTTTACAAGAAAATGATCATATATACAAAATAAAGGCAGAAAGAAGCTACTACTAAATGACCAAGTGAATATGACATTCATTGTTTACACTAACTGATCATATAACAGACAAACATTCCAATAGATGATCACAAATGACATTCCTGTCCAAAGAACATAATTGAAAACAACTGTATAGACACAAACACACACACATACACACATAGAGAGAGAGAGAGAGAGAGAGAGAGTGAGAGAGAGAGAGAGAGAGATGCTGAGACACAAAACTTACATTGCCACATATACAGTCAAACGAAAACAGCTGGAAGTAAAGACCACGAAAGTTGGCAACACTTACGAAAACAAATGAGACTCTACACAGAGAAAAAAGAAAGTTAAAGTGTTATCTTACGAAAACACAATGGGTGCTAGAAAAAGTGGAAGCTTTCAACCAGTTTTCATTTGAGGAATGCTGCTTGCTTTATAACTAAAGAATTAAACACTGACCTGTAAGTACTTCTCCATTTCATTATACAAAATACTTCCATGACCTGTTTTAACATTATAACTTATGTGTGACAACGGGAAAATCATGTAATATTCCAAGACACCCACTGAAAATGCTTTTTTTTAGGCGAAATGACTGTGGGTGCATAAGTAAAACAAAAAATTAATGTGCAGCATGAAAATAACATTTTTATGCAAAATACTACAAAACATAAATATTTTGAGATTTGCTGATGATACTGTAACTCAGTCAGATATGGCAAAGGACTCAGATGAGCAGCTGAACGGAATGGGTTGTGTCTTGAAAAGAGATTATGTGATGAACATCAACAAAAGTAAAACAATAATAATAAAATGTAGTGGAATAAAATCGGGCGATGCTGATGGAATTGGATTAGGAGAAGAGACAGTAAAAGTAGTAGACAAGTTTTGCTATTTCGGTAGCAAAATAACTGATGATGGCCGAAGCAGCGAGGATATTAAAATGGAGCCTGGTGGTAACAAGAACAGCATACGCAAAAAGAGGAATTTGTTGACATCTAATCTGAATTTAAATGTTAGGACGTCATTTCAGAAGATATTTGACTGTGTCGTAGCCTTGTATGGAAGTGAAATGTGGACAGTAAATACTAACGGCAAAAAGCGAATTGAAACTGTCGAAATGTGACGCTAAGGGCGAATGCTGAAGATTAGGTGGGCTAATTGAATAACTAATGGAAAGGTACTGAAGCGCATTGTGGAAGAAAGACATTTATTGCACAACTTGACTACAGAAGAGATCGAAAGCTAGGACATATGGCGAATGGATCATGAGTTCCAAAATGGAAGGAAATGTGGTGACCAAAAATTGTAGATTCAAAAGGATGTAGGTTGCAGTAGTTTTGCAGAGATGAAGAGACCGCACAGGACAGACTAGCTTGGAGAGCTGCATCAAACCAATCTACAGACTAAATAGCACAACTGCAAACACTCAACTAACGCTTCTATTCCAATTTCTAAGCGTTGTCGACATCCTCAGCCTTCCGATGTGTGTTGTTCATGCCTGTAACTGAGTTAGATCCTGCTGCGTTCACTGGACAACTCTGGAATCGGCAAGGGCCTTCCAGCACAGTAAAACACTGTCACGTCACCTCACATTTCCCAGAGAAAGTTGTTTTGTTCGTGTAGCTGCGCTGAATTGGAACGAGCTACCTCTCTTGCGCAGTACAAGGTTGCTACGCTTGGCTACCTGGCAGAGAACTCAGTGTAAGGCCTTGAACAACAGTCTTGAGGTCAGGGCAGTGAGGTGGCGGGGATCCACTGGCCCATTTGCGGCAGTCCAGTCTCACGGCTGCTCTGTCTTGTAGCGATCCTCAGCAGCGGAAGTGTTGCGCCACTTGGGTTCCCTCAGGGTGGCTGCAGAAGGAGCCCCTAAGTAATGAATCATGTTTAATTCACAGGTCGTCGGCTTTCTTAAATCCGTACGTAAGACATTTACAGCACTAGTAAAAACAATGGTCAAAATAACAATGTGTGCCGGTTTAACGTAAGAACTGACATCTAAGTAATTTCGTTTAAACATATCTCACAAAAACAACTGATATCAAAACGTTTCTGGATCCAATTACTACGAGAAGTATCTGTGTTTTCGCTCGAGGCGATTACCTCAAAATGGTTGATTTAGTAATTATTATTCATGACTTATGATTGCACGAGAGCACGCTGTGAATTTACGCCTCTGACTTTTTATCTCAAAACTCTTAAAGCTGTCTAATTGAAGGCCGCGCGGAATTAGCCGAGCGGTCTGGGGCGCTGCAGTCATGGACGGTCCGGCTGGTCCCGGCGGAGGTTCCAGTCCTCCCTCGGGCATGGGTGTGTGTGTTTGTCCGTAGGATAATTTAGGTTAAGTAGTGTGTAAGCTTAGGGACTGATGACCTTAGCAGTTAAGTCACATAAGATTTCACACACGTTTGAACTTTTTTTTTCTAATTGAAACGAACTTAATTAACACTCTGCATCTTTATTTTTCATGTCTACATATTTGTTTCTCAACACAGTCACCCTGGCGACGAACACATTTCTCCCAACGAGAGACCAGTTTGTTGATACCGTCTCTGTAGAATGGTTAAAAATGGCTCTGAGCACTATGGGATTTAACATCTGAGGTCACCAGTCCCCTAGAACTTAGAACTACTTAAACCCAACCAACCTAAGGACATCACACACATCCATGCCCGAGGCAGGATTCGAACCTGCGACCGTAGTAGTCGTGCGGTTCCGGATAGAAGTGCCCAGAACCGCTCGCCCACAGTGGCCGGCTCTGTAGAAAGTTTGACTTGGTTGACGCAGCCACAACCTCACCTCTGCTTGCACCGCTTCATCATTATCAAAGTGAAGTCCTCGAAGGTTTTATTTATGTTTTGGAAACAGATGAAAATCGGATGGGGTGAAGTAGGGGCTGTACGGAGGATGACCGAGACTGTGAACCCGGATTGTTGCAGATGTCACAGCGCTCTTGAATAGTCTTGTATAGTCATCTGAAGGAGAGCGTGCTCCTTGCGGTTAGAAACTCGATTACAGCAGGCCGTTTCTCACTTACCGATATCGTTATGTTGCACACTTCTATGTTACGCGCTACAATTCCGTGCCATTCTGATAGCAGCGGGAAAGTCGCTCGAGTAACGTGTATGACATGTAATACCTCAGCCGATACTGAGAACAGAACAAAAAATTCGGAGGCATTAATTGACAGTACTCCCTCGTAGTTGTCTCCATTTCTAGCCTCTGAGTATCCAACGGATCCATCCTTATACAAATGAAATTACGCAATTTCAGTGACTTTAATGGTCTTATACAGGTATGATTTTACGTATTTAGACTGAAGCGGCCAGTGAAAATTTGTATCAAGGCCATGAATCGAGTAATGGGGAATTTAAAGTAAGAACATTGAGAATGTGGATCGAGGAGGGAGACATACCAGCATAATCAGTGCAGTTGCGTGCACTGCTGTGCCGACATGGCTTAGTGATTAACGCACCCTGATAGCAAGCGGGAAACATAGGAGGCTACGTAGAATGATGCTTAGAATTCATCCCGGACATATAGTGTTGCGACAAAAGTCATGGGATACCTCCTAATATCGTATCGGAACTACTTTCGCCCGGTGTTGTGGGGCAACTCGACGTGTCACGGACTCAACAGATCTTTCTAAGTCCCCTGCAGAAATATTGATCCATGACGCCTCTATACCCATCCATAACTGCGAAAGTGTTGCCGGTGCAGGAGATTGTGCAGTAAATGATCTCTCCATCATGTGACACAAACATTCAATGGAATTCATGTCACGTGATCTGGGAGGCCAAATCATTCTTTCGAAATATTCAGAATGTTCTTCTCACTAGTCGAGAGGAATTACAGTCCGGTAACATTACTTATTGTCATTCCTAAAAATTCCATCGTTATTTGGTAACACGAAGTCCATGAAGGGCTGCAAATGGTCAATGATCAGTTCAGTTGGACTAGAGGACCCCCGGTCCAGTTCCAAGTAAATACATCACCCACCACTGCGGAGCTAACACCACTTTGCACAGTGTCTTGTTGACAACTTGGGTCCACACTCGAACCCTACAATCAGCTCTTACCAACTGCTATCGGGACCCATCGGTTTTCCAGTCATCTAGGGTCCAACGATATGGTCACGAGCACAGGATAGGCGCTGCAGGTGATCTCATGCTGTTAGCAAAGGAACTCGCGTCGATCGTCTGCTGCCGTAGCCCATTAACACCTAATATCATCGCACTGTTCCAACGGTTACGTTCATCATAGTCTGTGGTTATTTCAAGTTGAGTTGCTTGTCTGTTAGCACTGACAACCCTACGCAAACGCCGCTACTCTAGGTCGTTAAACGAAGGCCGTCGGCCACTGCCGTGTCCGTGATGATACAAGGCTTGTCCAGAAAGTAAGTTCCGAACAGCCGTAAAATGGAAACTACATTGAAAATCAGAAATGTTTTATTTGCAACAGCTGGCTCCACCTTCCAGCTACTTCGCTACGTAGTCGCCGCTTCAACTAGGACATCTGTCGCACCGTTATACCAACTTCCCAATACCCTCGTCATAGAAGGCAGCCGCCTATGCTTCCCGCCAATTCTCTACGCTCAACTATAGCTCGTTGTCTGTGCGGAAATGTCTTCATAGTCAGTAGTTAATGCGAGCCGAGATGAAACACAGCGTGAACCAATTACCGGCTGCAGTGCGGGTGGTCAATCACTTCCCATCGAAAATGCTGCAGGAGCATTTTCATTGCCTCTGCAGATTGTGACCGATAATTGTCACGAACTAGGAACCGTATAACAGTTCTGGGCTGCATAAGATCAGGCGAAATGTCTCACCAGGACCTCATACTTTGCGGGAGACACTATTTTCTACGCAACTTTATGTGCTCACCATGCTCTCAGAACTGAAAAGAGCGAAGTGATGCAACGGACAGGGATACTAGAGACACTGTTGAACACATATGTGCATAGCTTTATTAGATTTTCACAGTGGTTTCCATTTCTTGACCGATCGGAACTTGCTTTCCGAATAGTTAAAGCCTGAAGTATAATATTCTGGGCACACTCTTCTCACTGTGGATCTCGGAATATAGAATTTCCTTACGATTTCTGAAATGGAATGTCCCATGCGTCAAGCTCCATCTAACATTCCGCGTTCAGAGTCTGTTAATTCTCGTCGTGCGGCCGGAATTGTGTGGGAGACCTTTTCACGTGAACCATCTGAGCATAAATGACAGCTCCGCCAATGCACTGTCCTTTTATACCTGGTGTATGCGGTACTGTCGCCATAGTTACGCACTGAAGCGCCAAAGAAACCAGCAGAGGTATGCTAATTCAAATACCGAGACATGAAAACAGGCAGAAACGGCGCAGCGGTTGGCTCGGCAATGCCTATATAAGACAAGTGTCTGGAGCAGTTGTTTCATCGATTACTATTGCTACAATGGCAGACTATCAAGATTTAAGTGAGTTTGAACGTGGTTATATAGTCGGCGCACGAGCGATGGGACATAATATCTCCGAGGTAGCGATTAAGTGCACCGTGAACATCAGGAATCCGGTAACACATCAGATCTGCGACATCGCTGACGCCGGAAAAGGATCCTGCAAGAACGGGACCAACGACGACTGAAGAGAATCGTTCAACGTGACACAAGTGCAACCCTTCCGCAAATTTTTGCAGATATCGATGCTGGGCCATCCACAAGTGTCAGTGTGCGAACAATTCAACGAAACATCATGGATATGTGCTTTCGGAGCCGAAGGCCCGCTCATGTACCCTTCATGACTGCACGATACAAAGTTTTACGCCTCGCCTGGGCCCGTCAGCACCGGCATTGGACTGTTGATGACTGGAAACATGTTGCCTGGTCGGACGAGTCTCGTTTCAATTGTATCGAGCGGATGGACGTGTATGGATATGGAGACAATCTCATGAATCCATGGACCCTGCCTGTCAGCAGGGGACTGCTCCAGCTGGTGGAGGCTCTATAATGGTGTGGGGTGTGTGCAGCTGGAGTGATACGGAACCCTTAAACGTCTAGATACGACTCTTGGCAGGTGACACGTAGGTAAGCATCCTGTCGATCACCTGCATCCATTCATGTCCATTGTGCGTTCCGACGAACTTGGGCCATTTCAGCAGGACAATGCGACACCCCACACGTCCAGAATAGCTACAGAGTGGCCCCAGGCCCCAGGAGCACTCTTCTGAGTTTGAACACTTTCGCTGGCCACCAGTGTCGCCACACACGAACATTATTGAGCATATCTGGTATGTCTTGCAACGTGCTACTAAGAATCAATTTCCAACCCCTCGTACTATTACGGATTTATGGACAGTCCTGCAGGATTCATGGCGTCAGTTTCCTCCAGCACTACTTCAGACATTGTATTAGGAACTACTGCGTGCTCGCCGGGTCCCAACACGATATTATGCAGGTGTACCAGCTTCTTTGGCTCTTCAGTGTATGTGCACACGGCTATCCCATGACTGACAGAAAGACAGAGAAATACACACACACACACACACACACACACACACACACACGCTATGGTCAGTTTAGCAAGCATCATATCATGTCTTATAAGTTTATTAATTTACTGTTTCTGTTTTATTCACTGTAATTACAAAATATTATTAGTCACTGAACTTTAAGAGTACTTCGTCTGTCGTTTAAAATGTTCATATTCGTCGACTGATAATCTAATCAGTTGCGAAATATATAGTTGTGTGTGTGTGTGTGTGTGTGTGTGTGTGTGTGTGTGTGTGTGTGTGTGTGTGTCTGTCTGTCTGTGTGTGAAATAGGTACTGCCCCCCTGATAACAGTGGGATCTTTACAAATCAAGATGGCAAACACATACATTTTTCTTTGGAACATAGAAGAAAATGGAACGTTGAATTACCTTTTACCTCTGTGAAGTGGATTAAATATACTTATAGACAATAAACAACTTTTTAAAGACAAAATGAAATCTTTTATGTTTGCAGCTTTCTCTGTTCGTCAGAAGAAATTTGAATACGTAATTGTGTCTCTATCTCAGACTACAATATCCTACTATGTGCGCGCGAGTGTGTGTGTGTGCGTGTGTGTTTGTCACTTAGCAGTAAATTTTTGATAATAAAATATAACTGGTGGTATAGGAACCATTTCGATGACTTGTCAATGAATTGCACATAATAGCTACAGAGAACAGCCTTAGCAGTTTGACTATTAGAAGTCAAATAGTAACTGATAATGAACATACAGAGGAAAAAATTCATTCGAAATTCGAGGATATACCGGAATAGACGAAGAAGAAGTGGACATGGTTGCCGATGTGGTCTATAGCAAGAAGACGGTTTTGATGTAGTCCCCCAATTCGCTCTATCATGCGCAAGTGTTTTCATCCGTGAATAACTGCTGCAACATGCAATCATTTGGACCTGGTTACTGTATTCATGCCTTTCAAAATTACCTATTGGCAAGATGTTTTGCTAATCTGTCACCGCGATATGGATGCATGTGCGAAACAAACTCATTGCGGTTATAAGTTTCAGGATGGGCGAAGACTTCGTCAGTCTTTGATGGCTCTCCTGAGGATGACTGACAGGCACCCTGTCCAAATATTTTGGGGTGTAGTAAAGGAAGAGCGGCTGGAAGCCCTAAACTTCTTTTAAAGTTCAGTTATCGAGGAAATTTTTTAATTCGCGATAGTCACGGTTTACTTCTAAAAGACGACACGTGCTGAGAAAGATTATCTCCTCAATCTTTACATCCTACTTGCTTGAGAACGTAACAACTGTTGCAGATCCGAAGCGTATGCTCGTGTCGGAGATAGAGCCCAGCCTGACCTACTGCACGCACCTCATCTACGGCTACGCCACCATCGACACGGACAGTTACAAGGCGGTGCCGCGATACCAGGACGACACCTCCAAGTACACCAGTGTGGTGGCGCTCAAGGAGCGCTTCCCATCGCTGAAGGTGCTTCTGTCCATCGGTGGTGGAGGCGCCGATGCAGACCAGCGGAAGAAGTACTTTGAGCTGGTTAGTGTCGTAATAATAGATTGTCATAGAAGAGAACTACTTAGACCATACAGTGAGGGTAAGAGGTTTTGATCTGATGACGGCATAAACAAACTCTCGAAAGCACAAAGTGTGTGTGTGTGTGTGTGTGTGTCTGAAAGAGAGACAAAGAGGCAGACAGAGATAGGTAAAGCTGTGCAGTACTGTTAGAAAAGAACAAAGAAGTGGGTGTGGAGCAAAAAGAGAACTCAGTGTTAATATCGGGGTATTATGGGACATTTAATGAAAATTAAACTCAAGCATGGCAGCGCTAGTTAATGAAATAACTTCACAGTAGCTGATGTCAGACATGAACTGCGGGATTAGAATAATACGAGTTCGATCTTCTGTCCCCGACATAAGGAGCACACGACGTGTAACATCAGCTGCTAAAAACTGTTAACTTTTCATAGAACAATAAGCACAAGCACGATGAATATCGCATACATACCAGTTCTTCATTAGAATAACACTTAGAAGAAGCGAGTGAAACACTGAAGGGATGTTGAAGGAGATGGCAAAATAATCGAGTAACAAATATGATTTTACATCTTTTAGTGAAAGAAAAACTGAAGAAAATTGGTCATTCCAGCACAAAGCAGAAAGCTTAAAAGAACGGAAAGACTAACACAGAATACGTTAGATAAAAGGAAATAAAAGGAAGTAGAGGAGAAAATAACAATTTGTCGAAACTTTCTTGGGCATTAGTGTTTTCGAGGACACTACATAATTGTCACCTAACGATGGCCTAATAAGCAAAAATTGAGTAATAATAGACAAATATTAGTGGTACTAAACGTTCTTTATAAGATTTTCACCCTTACATACGAAGTTATGCTAAGAAGAATCGCTCGAAGTATCAACTAACATGAAAGAATGATGGTACCTGTGAAGCAAAACGAGATGGCTAAGCAAGGAAGAAATCAGATGTAATGCCGGTCACACGAAAGAGTATTTCGTTGAATAACAAGTTTAATTCTGATAATGTCCTAGGACGGAAGAATAAGTTCTGAAATTTGTACTTGTGGAGAAACGCATTGGACAGGTGCTAATAATGATCAGAGGTAAATTTTGAAACGGAGTTTAGATAAGCGTTTAGAGTCAGTTACAACTGAAAGACATTAAAAGTTATGTGGCTAAAAAAAGTACGAATGGATGGCGCATTTGCTGGAAAGACGCGGACAAAAGTGAATGGAAAATCAATACCAAGAGAAATTTTCTAACGTATTCGCGGTAAAACTGCGCCGATGAAACAAGCGTATGATGTTTCAGTCTGATCTTTCGAAATGGGGTTTGTCATACTCTAATGAACGAGCTGAAAGATTCATGTGCTTTACAGGTACTTTGGGATAGTTTATCCTTAAAGTAATTTTGGGAATGGCAGAAACAGACAACATTTCAAACGAAAGTGACACTGGTCTCTTTGGATTCCAAGAGGACAATTTAACCTGTAAATATTATGTTTCTTGTGTGTACTTTGGCTAGCCTTATTGACTGAAAGTTAACATGAACATAATAGAGAAAAGAGATACATAAAAGAGTAATGTGTTGCTGTTACCCAGGTATGTCCAGAAAAAAGCAACGTCTACAGCATAGGCATCAGCGCTATGACAATATTTGTCTGTAACAATCTCACAGACGACAGTAATCCCTGTAAGTTTGGCTGTAGAGATGGACAACATATCCATTATGCACCACTTGCAGCCAGCTAGGACTCTTGATTGAAAAGAACGAGACTTTATTCTACAACAGCCTGCCCAACTCCAAGGAGCGGAAAAAAATGTCTTTGGAACACAGCAGCCAATTAAGCTCTCAAATACTCAAACAACTTTTACTTCTGAGAAGAGAAATGAATATGCTGACTGACAATAACGTAATTTTTAAAGGTAATGTCCTATGGAGAAAGTTCTCAATACATAATTATCTCTTTGTCTCAGACTGTGTGTGTGAGTGTGTGTGTGTGTGTGCTTTTGTGTGTGTGTATGTGTGTTCAAATGGTTCAAATGGCTCTAAGCACTATGGGACTCAACTGCTGTGGTCATCAGTCTCCTAGAACTTAGAACTAATTAAACCTAACTAACCTAAGGACATCACACACATCCATGCCCGAGGCAGGATTCGAACCTGCGACCGTAGCATCAGCGCGGCTCCGGACTGGAGCGCCTAGAACCGCACGACCACCGCGGCCGGCTTGTATGTGTGTGTGTGTGTGTGTGTGTGTGTGTGTGTGTGTGTGTGTGTTTAATTGTTCGCCTATGAACTTCATCCATTAGGTAGTGTTTCGGCTAGAATCTATCAGGTGTAACTGGTAACTGATAATAAACAAATATAAAGGGTAAATTTATTCGACATTTAGCGATAAACATCATTTGTAGGACAAGTGGACAGTACAGAGAAAATAAGAGTACTTAATTTGTTGTGCACTATCAGAAATTAAATAAAACATAACACATAGCATAATTAAATATTACAACACAATGTCACTGCGCCTGTACTCTACTGAAAAAGGAAGAGTATTACAAACTGCAGAACTGACATATTTCTGAGAGGAATAGGGGGTCATAAGCAGATACCGCAAAAGAAGTTTAGAACAAGAATGTAATAGCAAACACAAAATTATAAAATTACGAATAGGACGAAATTAATAAATACTTTAGACACATAGTCCACAGATTTATTTAAAAAAAGACGTATATGTATCAGACAAAGAGGTAAATACAACGAGGCTGAATAAGAAAAGACGTGTATCACTCATAATAAATCGTAGCGGGCTACAAAACACGATACGTGGAGCAAGAGGAACATGACGGAAAAAGAAGAACTGGAAAAAGACTAATACAATTCCGTACGAGAAAGTCAGGTTAACAATACAATGGGAAAGCTCTATTTTTCTTTTTAGTCTGCTGATTGGCTGCTCAGCACGAAACATTGTGACACTGCAATACACTTTGGAGATGTGGCGGTGGGACTTGGAGTGCCATACCACCCTGCAACGGTGACAGTACGCCATAAAAACGTAGTCCAACATGGGCAGGTAAGAGTGAAAAGTCGTGGACGTGGAATGGAGGGCTAGTCCTGGCAAAGGAGGCAGCCGTGGTGGGCGTGCGAGGCCCAGCGCTAGTCCTGTTCGGAAGCCGATTCCTCGAAGATGGTCAGCGGAACCGGTTGGCGATGCCAGCGACGTGGATGTGTAGTCCCAACGTGGCGTAGCCCATGGACAGTGTCCCGTAGGGCAGCCACTTTCTCATAGAGCCGCAGCGCGTTGTTGCGTATAGTCTCCTTGAGGGGGACGATATCTGCTTCCTCATGCAGAGTCACAATCCGCGGGAGTGCGGGGCGTGCAGGCTCCACCTGAGAACCTTGTTCTGCAGGCGCTGCAATGTCCGCATCCTGTGACACTAATCGTGGCCCATGCAGTGGAGCCATACGTGAGGGCAGGCAGGATAGCGGCCCGGTAGATACGGAGCTTGGTAGGCAGGTTAAGTTCCTTACTGCGGAAGAGGGGGCACAAGGTCCTGGTCAGCTTTTGCCCCTTGTTGGCGACATACTCTGCATGGCAGTGGAACAGCAGCTTGTGGTCCATCTGGACCCCGAGATAGGTGGTCGTCGGGGATCAGGGCACCTGCACGCCTGCAATCGAAATATTGCGGCGGAGTACTGGGCGCCGTTTCGTGAAGTAGACCGCCGTAGTTTTGGTGGCATGAAGAGCGATTTTGTTTGTCTCGCACCAGGTGATGGTGGCGTCCACCTGTCGTTGGAGGCGGGCGATGACCGCGTCAGTTCAAATGTGGGTGAAATGTTATGGGACTTAACTGCTAAGGTCATCAGTCCCTGAGCTTACACACTACTTAACCTAAATTATCCTAAGGAAAAACACACACACCCATGCCCGAGGGAGGACTCGAACCTCCGCCGGGACCAGCCGCACAGTCCATGACTACAGCGCACCAGATCGCTCGGCTAATCCCGCGCGGCACGGCGTCATTGATACGTCCAGTGGTATAGAGTGCTGTGTCATCAGCATATTGTGCCAGTTGGCACTCGGGGATGACCGGCATATCATTCACGTAAATGTTAAAAAGAATGGGAGATAGCACGAATCCCTGTGGAGTGTGTAATGGTTCTTTATTTACGTGACCATTACGGCACTCCAACCCCAGTTCTCGATACCAGTAATGTCATACTACTTTTCTGCGAAGTAAGAGACATATTTTTGTGACAATATTCACATTTGGTTTTATTAATGTATAGGTACTCCGATGTATCGATATATTACAGTGATATGGATCTTGTGTGTATTCATTTATGTGAGACTGTCATAATCTTTGACTTACTTGTAACCGTTTTGGCGCGATTGCGCAAAGAGCAGTTTTTGTTTCATTTTGCAGAAGTTAAGTTGTTATTTCGCTTTGTAAAAGAACAGTCAAGTCTTGTGTTTGGTTAAAGTGGAAATCAAATATATGAAGATTGATACAAAACTGTTTTCTTGGTGATGTGCCAATTAAGAAGAAGTATATGTGAATTTACAAGAAGTTTAATAAAATTGTGGATCGTGAACACCAAGTCAAAAATTATTTTTGCCACACCACTGTTCTGATCTGGGATTGTTTGATCATTAAGAATTTCCTGAAAAACGCATTTGTTAGGTCTTCAAATATTGCTAAAATACAGATCTGGATCTTCTAGCAGTCAAAGTGGAATCACCCTAGAATCAACAAAATGAGCCATAACAACTTCGACGAAATCTACGTGGGAATCCGTTCAAGATAAGTGCCAAAATTAATGACTTTTTTACAGTGACTTCATTATTTCCATTCTGATGATACCATCCACAGTCAATAACTTTGTTGTCGCCCGATAAAGCGAACATATGCTGCGTCAGCAATATTATTAATCTGATTTCTAACCTACTTTGCAAGTGGTGGTATTGTTAGAAGTGCCAACTGTCAATGGGCGAATGCCAGAACCCATTCTCCGGTGAGCCACGAGGAAAGTCCTACCACGGAGGAAGTCGCCCACAATCTTCACATAGATATCCGGTATTGATGTCTGCGTCAGCATCTTGCGCACGAGGTTGTCGGTCCAGATCTTATCGTAGGCGTTCTGCAAGTCCAGAAAAACCGCAGCTGTCGACTTGGCAGCGTTGAAGCCTTTGCTGATGTGTTCAGTGAGTCGGAGGACCTGAAGTTCGGCAGAGAACAGAGCGGTGTGAAGCAGTCTTTTTTTTTCCTTTATTGAGTTTCGATTCCCCCTGAAGGGGGCGGGCTGGCAGCAGCTTAGTACGCCACTCTTCAGCCTACAGAATTTGTTTTAAAAAGATGAAGATAATAAATAATAAAAGCCGGCGATAAAATCGGTGACTTAAATGGTAAAATGGCGGAAATAGTGGAACTTAAAACATAGAACAAATGGTTGATGATGCCAATAAAATACATATGAAGCAGACAGGTAAAAGAATAGACAGACAATTAAAAAAACACGGCGACAGTCTGGTTTCTGTTCGCAAGCGATATAAAATTTACACCCAGCGACAGCATGGTTTCTGTTCGCAACACTTTGAAAAGACAAACAACACTGAACATTCACTTGAACACTGCACTAAAAAATTGGCACAAATATGATATACCAGAGCCGAGGGCAGATGGGGGGAACCTGGACAGATGATGGGAAAGGAAATGGGAGAAGGAGGGGAGGAGACGAAAAAACGAAGTGGGGGGAGGGGGGAAAGGAGCCGATGGAGGACAAGGACCCATAAGAGGGGGGGGGGGCTGGGCAGACACGACAAGGAGTGCAGAAAGGCAGAGGAGGGGTATACAAAAGGACTCAGCAGGGTGGTGGGAGAGGGGAGACAGAGAGGTTAGGTAGGGTGAAAACAGGATGGCGGGGGGGGGGGGGGGAAGAGGGAGCCCGGAGAAGGACAGAGGAAAGGAGGGGGGGGTGAGGATCAGAGTTGATAGGAGGGATAAATGGAGGGACAGAGGGCATCATCCGGGAGGGGGAGTTGACGGAAGCCACCTTGGGAAAGGAGATGAAGAGTGTAGAGATGGAGGGTAGGGGGGACACAACATTAAAGTCGTGGCAGAGGACGGGGATTGGAGAGGAGCAACCAGGGGGTGAGGGGAATCGAGGCGGCTGGAGGCATAGCATATGCGGAAATGTTCGAGGAATAGGAGCAGATGGGGGAAAGGAATGAGGTCATAGACGATCCGGGTGGGGGACGGGAGGCGTATACGGAAGGCGAGGCAGAGTGCATGGCACTCAAGGATCTGGAGGGACTTATAGAATTTGGGAGGGGGGCGGATATCCAGGCGGGACTGGCATAACAGAGGATGGCACGGATTATGGATTTGTAGGTGTGGAGGATGGAAGCGGGGCGCAACCCCCATGTCCGTCCAGAGAGGAGTTTGAGGAGTCGGAGGCGGTTGTATGCTTTGGAGTGGATGGAGCGGAGATGAGAGATCCAGGTGAGGTGATGGTCAATCTTTCTTTCATTTATTTATTTGTTCCTTTTATTACACACACTCGCGGTGTAATCAGCGAGAGTGAGCTGTTACTGATCTGATACATCGGCGATTGACTGCCGAACGTCAGACAGTTATGCGATTTCGAAGGTGAAACTATTTGGCTGCAATTTTCTGTGAACTGTTCTCTGCCACTTGGGACAGCTGAGGGAAAAGCTCTCGCCAGCGGACTGTCGCGATTCTGCGAATGTTCCGCTCCGACACAGTAGATGGGGCTGGGCACAAAAGCCGGGGAGGAGGTCGCCGACGTGCGTCTGGCGTCCAGGTCCACTACCCTGTTCAGAGTACGGGTCAACGCAAGGCACTGGCACCGCCGCAGTCGCTTCACGGCGGAAGAAGCGAGCTTTGGGGATCGTATATTATTCTGTCGGTTCTGTTTGTGCGCCTCTTCCTGGGATGGAACATTTGGCGCAGCAGGGAGTGTGACGAACAGGTGCCCACGGTGCGAGGGCGTTGGCTCGCCTGCAGTTTTCCCGCGCACGCCATAGGCGAGCATGATCTCAGGCCGAAGGCTGATGACGTAAAGTGGCGAGAAGCCAGTCGATTGGTGTAACGTTTTCCGCCGGAGTTTGTGACTAGAAATCTAGTCAGCTGGTACCATCAAATGCCCCAGGTTCTCAGGGATCGCTGCGCGGTGGAATGTTGGAGAGATTCCATTCCGGACCGCTAGAGGGACAAGTGTTGCTGTCTCGGTATCTTGGACAGTCTTGTTAGTGTTTCGCGTTCTCGAAAACTTAAGAGTACTTCCTGAGACGAGAAACTCGCGGCCTCTTCTGTCGGAGTCCACATCTGAAGAGACGGTACAGCAGTTGCACATCGCCAACGAGCAGCACTTCATTGTCTAGCTGTCGACGACGGGCGCCAGCAGCTGACTGTGGTAGTGTAATTGGCAGCTCCGACTCGGTAGGGACTTAATCGATTTGCACTGACACCCTCAGCAGTGAGAGTATCCGTGTTGTGGCAACAGCAGTCACTAGTTACATGAACGGTTGAATAATTCGGCCAGGTGCTCACTGACTGTGACGCGACAATGCAATACACCCAATAGGTCAGCTGTCGTCCTGCTCACAACAGTTGAACGGAATAGTTACATCTGCATCTACACCTACATTTATACTCCGCAAGCCACACAACGGAGTGTGGCGGAGGGCACTTTACGTGCCACTGTCATTACCTCCCTTTCCTGATCCAGTCGCCTAAGGTTCGCGGGAAGAACGACTGCCGGAAAGCCTCCGTGCGCACTCGAATCTCTCTAATTTTACATTCGTGATCTCCACGGGAGGTATAAGTAGGGGAAAGCAATATTCGACACCTCATCCAGAAACGCACCCTCTAGAAACCTGGACGCCAAGCTACACCGAGATGCAGAGCGCCTCTCTTGCAGAGTCTGCCACTTGAGTTTGCTAAATATCTCCGTAACGCTATACGCTTACCAAATAACCCTGTGACGAAACGCGCCACTCTTCTTTGGATCTTCTCTATCTCCTCTGTCAACCCGACCTGACACGGATCCCACAGTGATGAGCAATACTCAAGTATAGGTCGAACTAGTGTTTTGCAAGCCACCTCCTTTGTTGATGGACTGCATTTTCTAAGGACTCTCGCAATGAATCTCAACCTGGCACCCGCCTTACCAACAATTAATTTTATGTGATCATTCCACTTCAAATCGTTCCATACGCAAACTCCCAGATATTTTACAGAAATAACTGCTACCAGTGTCTGTTCCGCTATCATATAATCATACAATAAAGGATCCTGCCTGCATTTCGCTGCAATTTTCTAATGCTGCAACTTCTCTGTATACTACAGCATCATCCGCGAAAAGCGGCATGGAACTTCCGACACTGTCTACTAGGCCATTTATATATATTGCGAAAAGCAATGGTCCCATAACACTCCCCTGTGGCACGCCAGAGGTTACTTTAACGTCTGTAGACGTCTCTCCATTGAGAACAACATGCTGTGTTCTGTTTGCTAAAAACTCTTCAATCCAGCCACACAGCTGGTCTGATATTCCGTAGGCTCTTACTTTGTTTATTAGGCAACAGGCGAAACTGTATCGAACGCCTTCCGGAAGTCAAGGTAAACAGCATCTACCTGGGAGCCCGTATCTAATATTTTCTGGGTCTCATGAACAATATTTCCATACCCCTCGAATCTAATTTGCCAATTAATCTGTGCTGTGTTAGAAAATAGAGATAGATTTGACTTCATATATGCTTATTTACACCCCGGTGTTTAATATCAATTCAGTTTATGTTGTTTTGCAATAAATCTATTGTTATATTCCAACCATCAGTCGTTATAGTACTACACTTATCCATCATAAATCCTGTCCTTAATGCCTTCTTTATTTTCTAGGACTCATTCACATTAATTTGCGTCATCAATGCTTTGTGTACAATAAAAGTAGGGTTTCTTGAGGGTGGAGTGTTTCGAGAGGGCAGTCCAGTGACAGATTACGTAAATAAACGGTCAGTAACATCCTACCTCCATCTTGGGCATCTCGCAAAATATATTTCGTGTATATTATCTGGACGTAGTATTCTATGGTGTTCAGATGCACAAAACAAGATAAATATTCTTCAGATGTAAAAAAAAAAACTATCTGAAGTGCAGGAAACTTAATTAAACCTTTATTTATTTTACAGCTTGAAAATGATGAACACAGACGAACATTCGTGGACTCAGTAAAAGAACTTCTTCAACAAAACAGATTTGATGGCATTGATATAGCTTGGGAATTCCCCTTCAGCAAGGAAAAGAAGGACCGAGGTGCACTTGGTGAATACGAAATATGTAAATTAGTTCAAGCTCTTAAACACATGCATGTACTACATTTTATTTACTATTAAATTATGCAGTATTTCTCATATATGTACAGGTATTCACTCCTCAAAAGTAACATTAATGCACAGTATATCAGCTTCATCACATTAGTTGGCTAAGTGTTAAATTCAAAAGCAAACTTTATTATTGTTTTAATAACCTTATATATACTGAGCAGTTTGTAATTCAGACTGATATGTCTCTTGTTGTTAACTTACAGTAGAAGCTATTCAATTATACTTCTTGATTTTCACTGGCAACTAAAACCAGACTCAATTGTCTTCTTCAGGAAATGTTTGGCATGGTGTCAAGAAAGTATTAGGCTATGCTCACAGTCATAGAGATGAGAATCCAGATGAACATCGCAGGCAATTTTCAGCTTTAATTCGTGAACTGAAATCATCTCTAAAAACTCAAAATGCATTGCTGACTCTGAGTGTAATACCCTACATCAATCATAGTGTGAGTATAAAATACTTCTATTCCATCCTGATATCAGATGCAGTTGTTTCACTTGCAGTACAAGTTTCTTACGTTTACTAAATTTACTTGCTCAAACAAGACTAGAGATTGTGATGTAAGTTTTTTCTGTTTTAAAATGAAATTCCTTTATAATTTTCCCTATTGGTATCAACGTACAAAATAAGAACGTCATAGCAATTATTATTTGGTGAAAAACTCCTCTTTGTTATCTGAACATTGGTGTTTCACTCACATAAGCTAGTTACTTTCTCAGTATGTCTTAGCAATTGATAAGTATGTGCTTTATACTCCTGCATACAAATAACAAGTGTCTTATTCCGAAGATCTATATAGTTTGTGTAAATTATTAAAAATTCAACCCTTTTTATTTCTTCCTGTGTGAATACTTCATGGGATTTAAAAATCAGAAAACATTAATGTCTTACTTTTCTTGGAATTGCTGCCAATTCACTGCCTTTTTTTAATAAGTATTTTTTTCTCTGTAAATGCTTTTGTATGGACTTTGAATTGATTCACTGAAATTTTAAATATGCTGTTAATTTTTCTCTTCACTTTTAATGAAACACAGAATCACGACAAAAATCAGCCTGAGAGACCTTACAGTCACTTCTTATTCTCCAGAAAGTCTTCTATAACAGCTATGAGGACAGAACACATATTCTTTTTACATGACACTGATAATGACATTAATTCCAGTTCAGAATTATTCCAAATTACACTTTGCCTTGCATAGCATAGAAGAACCACAACATTAAACTTGAAATCAGTATGTCTCTTTCAATAAAACTGCTTTATTCCATCCCACCAAGATTATTTTCATGCGGTAGGAACAGTATGTCAGAAAGAATATACGCAATTAATTTACAGTGGCTTAATTTCCAAGTGTAAAATACCTTCTAAACAAGCTTGACAGCTTTCCAGGTGCAAAGCGCTGCTGCTACGTAACAAGTCGTACTGATCTTGGATGTTTCATTTCTTTTTGTCCACAGCAAGCAACAACACAATTTAAACCTACTTTTAGAAACCACAATTCTTTTCAGTCTGGATGTCTCAACTTTGGAACAGAGTCAATTACATTTTTTCAAAATATCTGAAGTTCGTTTTTTGTTTCAGCATCTTATCATTTTCACTTATGTAACACAATATTCCAGCATTAAAATAGTGAATGCTTAATCCTTCAAATATCAAATTTTTATCACTAAACAAACAAAATCACATAGCTCAGTACAGTTTGAGTATACCTTTTTGAGTTTTCTATATAATGGTTAGTTTTCTGCAGTATAAACTAGATAAAGGGAAATGGATAGGTTAAAGTTAGATATAGTGGGAATTAGTGAAGTTCGGTGGCAGGAGGAACAAGACTTTTGGTCAGGTGAATACAGGGTTAGAAGTACAAAATCAAATAGGGATTATGCAAGAGTAGGTTTAATAATGAATAAAAAATAGGAGTGCGGGTAAGCTACTACAAACAGCATAGTGAACGCATTATTGTGGCCAAGATAGACACGAAGCCCACGCCTACTACAGCAGCACAAGTTTATATGCCAACTAGCTCTGCAGATGATGATGAAATTGATGAAATTTATGATGAGATAAAAGAAATTATTCAGGTAGCGAAGGGAGACGAAAATTTAATAGTCATGGGTGACTGGAACTCGACAGTAGGAAAAGGAAGAGAAGGAAACGTAGTATGAAATGAAAGATGAAGCTGCCTGGTAGAATTTTGCACAGAGCTTAACTTAATCGTAGCTAACACTTGGTTCAAGAATCATGAAAGAAGGTTGTATACATGGAAGAATCCTGGAGATACTAAAAGGTTTCAGACAGATTATATAATGGTAAGACAGAGTTTTAGGAACCAGATTTTAAATTGTAAGACATTTCCAGGGGCAGATGTGGACTCTGACCACAATCTATTGGTTATGAACTGTAGATTAAAACTGAAGGAACTGCAAAAAGGTGGGAATTTAAGGAGATGGGACCTGGATAAACTGAAAGAACCAGAGGTTGTACTGAGTTTCAGGGAGAGCATAAGGGAACAATTGACAGGAATGGGGGAAAGAAATACAGCAGAAGAAGAATGCGTAGTTTTGAGGAATGAAATAGTGAAGGCAGCAGAGAATCAAGTAAGTAAAAAGACGAGGGCTGGTAGAAATCCTTGGGTAACAGAAGAGATACTGAATTTAATTGATGAAAGGAGAAAATACAAAAATGCAGAAAGTGAAGCAGGCAAAAAGAAATACAAACGTCTCAAAAATGAGATCGACAGGAAGAGCAAAATGGCTAAGCAGGGATGGCTAGAGGACAAATGTAAGGATGTAGAGGCTTATCTCACTAGGGGTAAGATAGATACTGCCTACATGAAAATTAAAGAGACCTTTGGAGAAAAGAAAACCACTAGCATGAATATCAAGAGCGTTGATGGAAACCCAGTTCTAAGCAAAGAAGGGAAAGCAGAAAGGTGGTAGGAGTATATAGAGGGTCTATACAGGGGCGATGTTCTTGAGGACAATATTATGGAAATGGAAGAGGAGGTAGATGAAGATGAAATGGAAGATATGATACTGCATGAAGAGTTTGACAGAGTACTGAAAGACCTAAGCCGAAACAAGACCCCCAGAGTAGACAACATTCCATTAGAACTACTGACAGCCTTGTGAGAGCCAGTTCTGACAAAACTCTACCATCTGGTAAGCAAGATGTATGAGACAGGCGAAATACCCTCAGATTTCAAGAAGAATATAATAATTCCAATCCCAAAGAAAGCAGGTGTTGACAGATGTGAAAATTACCGAACTATCAGTTTAATAAGTCACAGCTGCAAAATACTAACGCGAATTGTTTACAGACGAATGGAAAAACTAGTAGAAGCCGACCTCGGCGAAGATTAGTTTGGATTCCACAGAAATGTTGGAACACGTGAGGCAATACTGACCCTATGACTTATCTTAGAAGAAAGATTAAGGAAAGGCAAACCTACGTTTCTAGCATTTGTAGACTTAGAGAAAGATTTTGACAATGTTGACTGGAATACTCTCTTTCAAATTCTAAAGGTGGCAGGGGTAAAATACAGGGAGTGAAAGGCTATTTACAATTTGTACAGAAACCAAATGGCAGTTATAAGAGTCGAGGGACATGAATGGGAAGCAGTGGTTGGGAAGGGAGTGAGACAGGGTTGTAGCCTCTCCCAGATGCTATTGAATCTGTATATTGAGCAAGCAGTAAAGGAAACAAAAGAAAAGTTCGGAGTAGGTATTAAAATCCATGGAGAAAAAGTAAAAACTTTGCGGTTCGCCGATGACATTGTGATTCTGTCAGAGAGAGCAAAGGACTTGGAAGAGCAGTTGAACGGTATGGACAGTGTCTTGAAAGGAGGGTATAAGATGAACATCAACAAAGGCAAAACGAGGATAATGGAATGTAGTCGAATTAAGTCGGGTGATGCTGAGGGAATTAGATTAGGAAATGAGACACTTAAAGTAGTAAAGGAGTTTTGCTATTTGGGGAGCAAAATAACTGATGATGGTGGAAGTAGAGAGGATATAACATGTAGACTGGCAATGGCAATGAAAGCGTTTCTGAAGAAGAGAAATTTGTTAACATCAAGTATTGATTTAAGTGTCAGGAAGTCGTTTCTGAAAGTATTTGTATGGAGTGTAGACATGTATGGAAGTGAAACATGGACGATAAATAGTTTGGACAAGAAGAGAATAGAAGCTTTCGAAATGTGGTGCTTCAGAAGAATGCTGAAGATTAGATGGGTAGATCACATAAATAATGAGGAGGTATTGAACAGGATTGGGGAGAAGAGGAGTTTGTGGCACAACTTGACTAGAAGAAGGGATCGGTTGGTAGGACATGTTCTGAGGCATCAAGGGATCACCAATTCAGTATGGAGGGCAGCGCGGAGGGTAAAAATCGTAGAGGGAGACCAAGAGATGAATACACTAAACAGATTCAGAAGGATGTAGGCAGTAGTAGGTACTGGGAGATGAAGAAGCTTGCATAGGATAGAGTAGCATGGAGAGCTGCATCAAACCAGTCTCAGGACTGAAGATCACAAAAACAACAACAAACTAGATTTGCAGCATTTTTTTAAATATTTGGTCAGTTCTTGGTACACGATACCAAAATGTTATTCAGCAGAGAGCAAAGCCTAATATAAAATGTGTAGCAGGACTTTAGTGTACATATGAACTCAGTTACAGCTATCTGAAAATGGAGAGTGCTCTTAACTTGAATTATTTAATAGCACCTATCGCAAAAGTTTCCTAAATAGTTACAGTTTGTCTCCGTCCAAAAACTTTCGATGTGAAGCTGATATCTGCGGTCATAATTTCAATATTTAAACTTGTTTTATTCACAAACTCCTAAGGAAACATTTTGTGAAAAATGTTTAAAAAATGGTTCAAATGGCTCTGAGCACAATGGGACTCAACTGATGAGGTCATTAGTCCCCCAGAACTTAGAACTCGTTAAACCTAACCAACCTAAGGACATCACACACATCCATGCCCGAGGCAGGATTCGAACCTGCGACCGTAGCGGTCTCGCGGTTCCAGACTGCAGCGCCAGAACTTGAAAACACATGTAGGATTCACGGATTCATAAAATATCGTTCTTGTGAAACCCAGCTAGTCCTTTATTCACATGAAGTAAAGCGATCTAACGAAAAGGGATCTCAGGTTGACACCATTTCTCGGTTTTCAAAAGGTATTTGATGCGTTCCTAACAACGGTTTCTGATCAAATCACGTATCTAAGGAGTATTCTCTTAATGGTTCAAATGGCTCTGAGCACTATGGGATTCAACTGCTGAAGTCATTAGTCCCCTAGAACTTAGAACTAGTTAAACCCAACTAACCTAAGGACATCACAAACATCCATGCCCGGGGCAGGATTCGAACCTGCGACCGTAGCGGTCTCGCGGTTCCAGACTGCAGCGCCTTTAACCGCACGGCCACTTCGGCCGCCAGCATTCTCTTAGTTGTGAGGCTATATTCACGATTTACTGTCAGAAAAGTCACAGTAGTAACTTGCAATTTTGTCATATGATGACATGTTGGAGACCGTGGCTGTTTTTGAAGACAAATGTTGTTGGTGTTAGGACAGCAACCAGCCACAAATTTACTTTGAGTTCCTTTATTCAAAGGAAACCGTTACCGGTTTCGAATCGTTGCGATTCATCATCAGACAGTTTACACGCTTTCTTTCTGACATTTGGTGTGTTTTTATAGATTAATTGTCGTAGTACCGACGTTTCACGACAATTAATCTATAAAAACACACCAAATGTCAGAAAGAAAGCGTGTAAACCGTCTGATGATGAATCGCAACGATTCGAAACCGGTAACGGTTTCCTTTGAATAAAGGAACTCAAAGTAAATTTGTGGCTGGTTGCTGTCCTAACACCAACAACAGTAGTAACTGATAGGAAATCGTGTTGTGAAACCGATGTTATATTTAGGTTCCCCAAGGAAGTATTACGGACCATCTGCTGTTCTTAATATATATGAATGATTTAGAAGATAATCGGAGCAGCACTCTTACGTTTTTTGCAGATTATGCTGCCATTTAATCGTAGCAAAGTCCTCAGATTGAAAAAACGAAATGCAAAAAGATTTAGACAGGATATCAGTATGGCGCGAAAACCGCAAGTGAAACCAAAATAATGTGCTGATAAATGCTCCGAATTTAAAGGCTCTAGATTCAAAAAAATACCTAGGGGTTCGAGCAACTTTCATTGGATGCAAATATTGTGGAGAAGGTGTACAATGGATTGTGTTTCGTTGTCAGAACGCTTGAAAGATGAGGCAAATCTACTAAGGAGACTGCCTGCACTATGCATGTCCATCCTCATCTGAACAATTGCTACGTGGTACGCGATCCTTACCAAGTAGTACTTACGGAGGACATTGAGAAAAATCAAAGGTGGACCGCTCGTTTTATTTTATCGAGAAATAGAGGAGACAGTGTCACTGATATGACAAGAGAGTTTGGGAGTCAATCATTAAAACTAACTTTATCTTCCGAACGCCAAAATGTTTTGTCAACTCCTGTCTACATAGGGAGAACTGATCATCGTAATAAAACACGAGAAAACAGAGCATCCACGGAAAGATTAAGGTGTTTACTTTTCTCACGTGCCGTTCGAGAGTGGAACGGTGGAGGAACAGTCTGAAAGTGATTCTGTGAAACCTCTGCCAAACAGTTAAGCGTGAACTGCAGGGTAATCTTAAAGATCACTGTTATTAACTGAGTGATAAATGAACGACATCACCAGTTACATCTACATCTACATCCATACTCCGCAAGCCACCTGACGGTGTGTGGCGGAGGGTACCTTGAGTACCTCTATCGGTTCTCCCTTCTATTCCAGTCTCGTATTGTTCGTGGAAAGAAGGAATGTCGGTATGCCTCTGTGTGGGCTCTAATCTCTCTGATTTTATCCTCATGATCTCTTCGCGAGGTATACGTAGGAGGGAGCAATATACTGCTTGACTCCTCGGTGAAGGTATGTTCTCGAAACTTCAACAAAAGCCCGTACCGAGCTACTGAGCGTCTCTCCTGCAAGTCTTCCACTGGAGTTTATCTATCATCTCCGTAACGCTATCGCGATTACTAAATGATCCTGCAACGAAGCGCGCTGCTCTCCGTTCGATCTTCTGTATCTCTTCTATCAACCATATCTAGTACGGATGCAACACTGCTGAGCAGTATTCAAACAGTGGGCGAACAAGCGTACTGTAACCTACTTCCTTTGTTTTCGGATTGCATTTCCTTAGGATTCTTCCAATGAATCTCAGTCTGGCATCTGCTTTACCGACGATCAACTTTATGTGATCATTCCATTTTAAATCACTCCTAATGCGTACTCCCAGATAATTTATAGAATTAACTGCTTGCAGTTGTTGACATGCTATATTGTAGCCAAATGATTTTTTTTTTTCAACTGCGCACTATGTGTTTCAGACAGTAGCTATCCATCTTCGGAAATTGATTAACCACCTCTTGAACATGCTTTCATAGGGTATGAAATTATGTGTGCAGGAAATGAAATGTTTTTGAGACTGAAGACGACATTATTTACCATGGTTTGTTCAGTATAGTCGCGGTTATCAGCATCTCCATTGCGTATCAAAGGTGGTGTAAATTTACTGCGGATATTTATTGATACCAGAAGTGGGAAAGATTGTTTTATGAAGCAGCCGTGTACCCGCGAAGCACGGAGAGTCTCTCTCCGAATGAGATATCAGCCTGTGGCTCTAATTTTAGTGACACATTCTTTTCTACAACTGACGTTTGATAGTCAGATGAAAACTACTGATCGGTCGAAATGTGTTTCAGCTGTACTACGACTGCGCAGCTCTCTCGCCAGAAATCGACCAACTACACCTACTGGCTTACGACTACCACAGCCCAACGCGTACCCCAAAGAAGGCCGACTACCCTGCGCCGCTTTATCGAGCTGGGGAACGTAGCGCAGACCTCACAGTCGACGGTAATGTGAGGTGGTTCCTGGAGAAAGGGTTCCCCTGTAAGTACATTCATTACCAACTGCCAAATAACAAACAGAAGTTCTCGTACGTTCATCAAAGCGTGTGTGTGTGTGTGTGTGTGTGTGTGTGTGTGTGTGTGTGTGTGTGTGCGTGTGTGTGTGTGTGTGTGTGTGGACATGACATGGTAAATAATGCATTTTGCAGATCAAGCTGTGCATCGTACTGTTCACTGAACTGTAGAGTGCAGACCTCAAAGGAAGACTTTTGTGCTTCAACTTTTCCTGAAGGGCTCGCTAGGTAAACGTGCACTTAGACTTACACTGATGAGCTAACGACAGGTGCGGCAGTAAAACGAGCGATTTGACAGCCCTGGGAACAGAACGTTATGTTATGAATCAGAAAAGGAGAGTAAGCCATGTGGACAACAACCTCTTTCAGTTGACCCCGATATCGATGTTCAGTCGAGATGGCGTCGAGGACCAGTGAACGCGGTGTTGCCATGAATAACGACGACAGCCACGTGGCCGCGCAGCGTGTTCTTCGTGCTTATCACAATCTTGCACGTCATGCTCCAGTCCCGTCGGCACCTGCTATCGAAGTATGAATACAGAGCTTGGAGGAAACGGGTGATACGGCTCGAAAGACGGTGGAAGTGCAAAACGCATGTGCACATCAGAGAATGTCGCAAGAGTGGAAGAAGCCTTCATCTGAAGTCCCAGGCGCTGTGCAAGTAAGCATGAGCTGGCACTTAAAATATTGGATCGTAGTATACGGAGCAAGGAGCGTCAATATCATCCATATGATAGTGCAAAACCTTAATGCAGATGATCTCCTAAAGAAACTATCCTTTTTCAGGGAACTGCTGGAACTTATGAACGACAATCCAGGACTGTGCGCAATCCGATCATGAGCTATGACGCCAATTTTTATGCGTCAGTCTGTGTTAAGAAGCAGGAGTTCAGATGCTGGTCACGTGAAAATCCTGAAATGCTTCACGAAACGCTTCATCACATACAGGAAGTGGTACGGTTTATGATTGTTTGGAATTATAGGTCCTTATTTTCTTGAAGGCGATTGTGGCAATGCCGTTACGCGAACATAGAACACTATGCTCACATGTTGAAACATGTTGCCGATCTTCCTGTGTATGCAAACACATTCTTCCAAGAAGACTTGACCACATACCATACATACTTCGCGGCATTCCATTGACGTGCTATAATACACCTCCAAGAACGGGGACGTATCCTGGCCGCCAACATCCACCGATCTTTCAACGTATGATTTCTTGCTTTGGGGTCATTGGAAACCTCATGTCTTCCGGTGTGACCCACGACACACCATCTAGGAAATGAAGGATCAAATTAGGAAGGAAGTTAATCTAATTCCAGAGTCAGTCGTACAAGACGTGACGTAAATGTCTTGAAATTTGTGTGAAGGAAACTGGCGGCCACCTTCGTGATGGGAAATACAAATTGCAAGCATTGTACATTCATGTTTCATGTGTTTTATGTCGCTGTGAATAAATTTGTATCGCTGGTGGAGGTTTCAAAATTGCCCGTTTCACTGCCGCACCTGTTATATAACCACTCTCCAACTGCGGGACTTAAGCCGCCCGATGGCGTTGTGTAAATATAACGCGTTAAGAACAGCAGAGCAGAGACCAATAGGTAATCATACCAGTGATGATACGGGCCAAAAATGCGCAAATCCATTCACATAAGTGACTAGTACAAACAGCAGATTGTTGTCACCCGGCGCCCGGGATCTAGCACCCCGGAAACGGCGGAGCTGGTCGGCTTTTGTAAGCATCTACGGCAAGTAGTTGAAGGGTGCCGGAAGCACTAGTAACGACAAGAATTTAGACGTTATCACAAAACGTGGAAAACGAATCCTTGCCCGTTCTTTTAAGCAAGATACACTATGTGATCAAAAGTGTCCCGACACCCCCAGAAACATACGTTTTTCATATTAGGTGCATTGTGCTGCCACCTACTGCCAGGTACTCCATATCAGCGATCTCACTAGTCATTAGACATCGTGAGAGAGCAGAATGGGGCTCTCCGCGGACCTCACTAACTTCGAACGTGGTCAGGTGATTGGGTGTCACTAGTGTCATACGTCTATACGCGAGATTTCATCACTCCTAGACATCCATAGATCCATTGTCTCCGATGTGATAGTGAAGTGGAAACGTGAAGGGACACGTGCAACGCAAAAGCGTACAAGCCGACCACGTCTGTTGACTGATAGATACCGCCGACAGTTGAAGAGGGTCGTAATGTGTAATACGCAGACATCTATCCAGAACATCATACGGGAATTCCAAACTGCATCGGGATCCACTGCAAATAGTACGACAGTTAGGCGGGAAGTGAGAAAACTTGGATTTCATGGTCGAGCGGCTGCTCATAAGCCACACATCACGCCGCTAAATGACAAACGACGCCTCGCTTGGTGTGAGGAGGATTGAATAGTGCAAAAAAGTGGAGTGGCGAATCACGGTACACAATGTGCCGATGGCAGGGTGGGGGTATGGCAAATGCCCGGCGAACGTCATCTGCCAGCGTATGTAGTGCCAACAGTAAAAGGGTGGTATGATGTGGGCGTGTTTTTCATGGAGGGGGTTTTGCGTGGCTCTACCGCTGCACAGGCCTACATTGATGTTTTAAGCACCTTCTTGCTTCCCACTGTTGAAAAGCAATTCGGGGATGGTGATTGTATCTTTCTACACGATCGAGCACCTGGTCATAATGCAGGGCCTGTGGCGGAGTGGTTACACGACAATAACGTTCCTGTAATGGACTGGCCTGCACAGAGTCCTGACCTGAATCCTGTAGAAGACCTTTGGGATGTTTTGGAACACCGACTTCGTGCCAGGCCTCACCGACCGACATCCGATACCTCTCCGCAGTGCAACACTCCGTGAAGAATGGGCTGCCATTCCCCAGCACCTGACTGAACGTATGCCTGCGAGAGTGGAAGCTGTCATCGAGGCTAAGGGTGGGCCAACACCATATCGAATTCCAGCACTACCGATGGAACTTGTAAGTCATTTTCAGCCAGGGGACCGGATACTTTTGATCACATTGTGTAGGTGGCGATCTGCAGCAGATCTGACGACGTAGTACAACGCTGGTGCAAGCACAAGTGTTTTGGAGCACATTGTTCAGTGCATATTTCGATCGCGGGGCATCGCAGCAGGCGATGCGTAAGTGTTCCCACGTTGAACCACCGATATCGTCAGTTACTACTGCAGTGGGCACAGGATCAAGGAGGATGGACCGTGGATCAATGGAATCGTGTCTACTTGTCGGATGACTACGTTTCCTTTTACATCAGCTCGATGATCATTTCTGGATGGGCCCTCGCCCAAAGGAACCGCTACTCGAAACACTCAAAGTGTGACGTTGCAATTTTATGCAATGGGGGACTTTCACCTGAGCTTCCAAGTGACTTGTGGTAGTAATCGAAGGCACCGCGACAGCTGAGAATTACGTGAACATGAACATTATTGCGAACCGCTTGCTCCATTTCATTTTTGATGTCTTCCCCGATGACAATGGCATGTTGCAGGTCGATAACTGTACCCGTCACTAGGTCCGAATTGTGTTAACTTATTTGAAGAGTACGTTAACGAGCTAACGTTCATCGTTTCCCCACCAAATTCGTCTGATTTGAACTCGATGGAGAACATCTGGGACGCTACTGAGCACCAGCTTTGCATCCGCAAACAATCGGCTTGTAATTTTCGGGAACTGCGTGGTATGCGTGTAGTGCCACTGACCTCAGGAAACATACCAAGGACTTGTCGAATCGATACTACGCAGAAACACTGCTGCATTGCGTTTCAAATGTTGATCGGCACATTATTGAGCAGTTGGTAACAATGTTTACATTCGACGAAACAGTTCATGCATGGATCAACGGCCGGATGTCAGTGTCCAACGCGCACAATATTTCGGCAAGGACCAAATTGCCATTGTCAGGTGAACTCATTAACTGACCTTAGAGGTCAGCACGGTGCTTCTATTTCCTCCCTTCCCTACGAACTGCCATTTTATACGCCATCTGTGCCCAGATTACTTCCTTCTCTCCTCCCGCCGACACGTTGCTGAGTCTCTGGTTCGCAACCAGGGAAGCATGCTGGTGACACCTCTGCTATTATTGGCCTACCCCGAAGTCAGTTTGATGTGGGATATTTCCTTCAGTAACTATGGGCTCCAAGGCGTTGCTAAGGATGTACTCACTATCACGACTGACGAGCGGGTCCCTCACTCGAAACACGATACAGTGGTTAATGACATAGTGCCAGTTGTTAGACCCCTGTGTCAGATCCATAGTATGATCGCAAATATGCAGAATAGATTACAACCATACTATGGTCCTAAGACTGACGTCTAACTTCTGGTACTGTGCCATTAAATAGACCACCAACATTCGAGTAAGGGAATCGCTGATCAGTCGTGACAGTGATTACATCCTTAGTAGAGCACGGGAACACGCATTTAATCTGATTAGTAACAGAAAGACGGTATCCCACAATTAACTGACTTCAAGTGAAAGCAGGGAAACACCTGAGGTGTCACCAGCATGCGTCCCTGGGCTCGAACCGAAGATGAATCAACTTCTCAATAGCGGGATGGTGGGAGTAAATACTGAACGCAGACTGCGTACAGACAGGTCAGAGGGAGGGGGAGGCAAGAGGGGAAAGAGATTAAAGCACCCCACCGGCTCTTAAACAATCAGTTTATCAGTTCACCTGATAATGATAAACTGGTTATTTGTCAAAATTTTGTGTCCGTTGGAAAATTACATCGGACGTACAACCATGAACTACTTCGTCGTTATTTATGCCAGGATAAGCGGAAGAATCACATCTCGTATCACTATGGGAAGGAGTTGTGCCACAGCATGAAAAGACTTGATGATTTGTGCCGCCGGAGAAACCGTTTGCTAAGTGGCTTTGCATTCCTTTTGAGATACCGTTAAGAATGTGCGTTTGCCGAACTTCGTCAAAGTAAGGCATCACATCCACTCCGGGGCACGCAGAAAAATTAGTAAACTTCCCAGCCTAGCCATGGTACGGGAAGGAGTATGCGTTACCCGCTGGTGCCTTGTCTAACAAAGAATTTTTCAAATTACATCTACAGCTGTCCAACAAGTTCAATTTGTGGAGTGAGAACGGATTTATGGTGTGTCATGGGCACAACTGTCCCCTCGTAAAGGAAATTTGATCGTGCATCTGAAGGAAATCCTTCTGATGCTCTCTGCAAAATTATCATCAATCTCACGGCCATGCAACTGGATAAGGAAGCGGTTTCAGTTCTCATGAAATGACGCAGTTTTGCACTCGTTCCTAAAATTGCACCTACCACGGACACCATCAGCGCAGCGGAACAGCCGCCTACACGACTTCCATGCGGCTTTTCGCGGATGATGCTGTAGTATACAGAGAAGTTGCAGCATTAGAAAATTGTAGCGAAATGCAGGAAGATCTGCAGCGGATAGGCACTTGGTGCAGGGAGTGGCAACTGACCCTCAACATAGACAAATGTAATGTATTGCGAATACATAGAAAGAAGGATCCTTTATTGTATGATTATATGATAGCGGAACAAACACTGGTAGCAGTTACTTCTGTAAAATATCTGGGAGTATGCGTGCGGAACGATTTGAAGTGGAATGATCACATAAAATTAATTGTTGGTAAGGCGCGTACCAGGTTGAGATTCATTGGGAGAGTCCTTAGAAAATGTAGTCCATCAACGAAGGAGGCGGCTTACAAAACACTAGTTCGACCTATACTTGAGTATTGCTCATCAGTGTGGGATCCGTACCAGATCGGGTTGACGGAGGAGATAGAGAAGATCCAAAGAAGAGCGGCGCGTTTCGTCACAGGGTTATTTGGTAACCGTGATAGCGTTACGGAGATGTTTAACAAACTCAAGTGGCAGACTCTGCAAGAGAGGCGCTCTGTATCGCGGTGTAGCTTGCTCGCCAGGTTTCGAGAGGGTGCGTTTCTGGATGAGGTATCGAATATATTGCTTCCCCCTACTTATACCTCCCGAGGAGATCACGAATGGAAAATTAGAGAGATTAGAGCGCGCACGGAGGCTTTCAGACAGTCGTCCTTCCCGCGAACCATACGCGACTGGAACAGGAAAGGGAGGTAATGACAGTGGCACGTAAAGTGCCCTCCGCCACACACCGTTGGGTGGCTTGCGGAGTATAAATGTAGATGTAGATGTAGATCAGCTGAAGAAATACGTCGCGAAAATGGTCGTGCTCTTACGCAAACAAAACCTACTAAAGTGGACGTCCCTAGCAGGGAAAGGGCAGCCACACGTGAACTAACAGAAGATCCACATATTGTGGTCTTACCAGTCGACAAGGGCAATGCAACTCATCAGAATTACACTGAAAAGATCGAGGATCTGCCAGAAGAAAAAGTACACACCGGGAGATTGACCTGATCATACCAAGAGCAAGTAAAGAAAAGTTATACCGCTTATTAAAGAAACCGGCTACTCAGACGAAGCTGTTAAGAAGTTCACCAGTTTCGCCGAGACTTTATGAACTTCCGATGTTCACAAGATAAGGTGTCCTTATGTACCATTTTAGCAACATTGGTGCCCCAGCGTTCTCACTCGTGAAATACCTGAATTATTTGACTAGCCCTTTCGTAGGGAATTATTCACATCACCATGGATTTTGTTGGAAGCCTTAACAACTTTAACCTTAATGATGGGGACATGCTCGTGATCTTTTACGTTGTCTCTCTTTTCACCAGAGTGCTTTTATAAGAATCCTGGGGACTTACTGGCCAGTGATTTGACATAGAGACGACCAACCTTTTTAGGCCTATCTGTCGTCGACATAATTTCTTTCCGACAATGGCTAGTACGAACAGCCGGAAGGAGTAGTCACGGGAGATCATTATCATCAGCTGGAGTAGTCACAGGGAGTCTGTCATCACCAGCTGAAGTAGTCATGGGGAGTCCATTTTCACCAACTGACGCCAAAATACATACCGAACATTTCGAGGAGGAAGCCTTGGAATCAGGTCAACGGAAACCTAACCGCTTTTTCCGGTATGTAGTCAACAAATAACGCGTTGGGCACTTATTATGAATTACGATCACACAGTGGTGTACAAATAATGACCGTGTGGGCTATTATTAACATAGGTACTTTATCCTCGAAGTCCGACCAGGCAATTAGTAGGCGGCTGATGTATATTCCTCGATACTGTCATAAATACCAGGTTTGTAATATTCTAGAAAGCTTTTCGCGAAGTATTGCAGGTTTCTTCATTCACGTTTGGCGCTTGTTGACCCGAAAGTTCCCAAATTTCCTTCGAAAAATTATATTTTCTCAACACTTACGAGTAATATATTTGGGCAACAGAAGAGACGCAATGCAAAATTGCTATTGCCATTTGTAGTAGGCCTTAGGATTGGAGACCAGGTTGTTCGTCTATTTGTTCCTCCATTCAGAAATTATGTCACATCCTAAATTCGAGAAAAAGTCGTTTGCAGGTATTTTTAAAACGGTGCAATGAATTACAAACACAAACGCATGAGATGACGAAATATGTACTGACTACAATGTGAAACACTTGCTAAAAACAAAATAATGATTCTCCTAGTCAAAACACAATCCAAATTGAAAATGTTATTGATATACTAGCAGAATATGTAAATCATTTTAAAAATTTCATTCCGTTTCATTTCACCACTGTGGAAGCGATATGAAAAGCAATGTTAAAGAGTTTAGTCTGTGGATCAGGTAACAATCACTGAAATATAAAATACTTGCCTGAAAATAAACCACAATTCTGTTTGGAAAAGTAATGTAGTAGTCAGATGAAACTCTGAATGGTGCCATGAGTCGCTATCGGAAGGGTCAGCTATTACAGCACTGTCAGCTAAAAGCGAACCACATTTTTAGCCCGCCTGATAACTGCAAAAGTACAATTAAAATTTTATACGTAGGTAGTTATCCGCACATTGTTATACGAAAATGAATTCAAATAAATTTACAGTATGCAGAGCTAGATCTCTGCTCAGCGTGTGTCTTATAACATTTGGTATCCCCTCGAAGCCCACGACGTCGCTGTTCAAACATTGGCCTTGGTAGAGTTAGTGACTGAAACTTTTTAAAAAAAGTCGTTCAAATGGCTCTAAGCACTGTGTGACTTAACATCTGAGGTCATCAGTCCCATAGACTTAAAACTACGTAAGCCTAACTAACCAAAGGACATCACACACATCCATGTCCGAGGCAGGATTCGAACCTGCGACCGTAGTAGTCTCGTGGTTCCGGACTGAAGCGCCTAGAACCGCTCGATCACAGCGGCTGGCACTGAAAATGTTAACAGCAATAACATTATACTGAGGTGATAATCATGTATGTAAACAGATAGTAGTAGTATCGTGTATGCAAGGTATAAAATGGCAGTGCATTGGAGAGCTGTCATTTGTAGAAAGTGATTCACGTAAAAAGGTTTCCGACGTGATTATGCCCTCACGACGGGAATTAAAAGCCTTTGAATGCGGACTGGTAGCTAAAGCTAGATCATGGGACATCAATTTCGCAAATCGTTAAGGCTTTCAATATTCCGAGATCCACAATGTCAAAATTGTGCTGAGAATAGCAAATTGCAGGCATTGCCTCTCACCATGGACAACGCACTGGTCGACGGCCATCACTTAACGACCGAGAGACCGAGAAATGTCAGTGCTAATAGACAAGCAACACTGCGTGAGATAACCTCAGAAATCAATGTGGGGCGTACGGCAAACGTATCTGTCAGGGCAGTCGGAATTTGGTGTTAATGGGATATGGCAGCAGACGACCGAAGCGAGTGTATTTGCTAATAGCACGACATCGCTTGCAGCGCCTCTCCTTTGCTAGTGACCACACTGATTGGACTCTTGACGACTGGAAAACCGTGGCCTGGTCAGATGAGTCTCGAGTTTAGCTGGTATGAGCTGATGGTAGGGTTCGAGTGAGGCGCAGACCCCACGAAGCCAACGACCCAACTTGTCAACAAGTCACTGTGCAAGTAGTTGATGGCTCCATAATGGTGTGGGCTGTGTTTATATGGAATGGACTGCGTCCTCTGGTCCAGCTGAACCAATAGTTGACTGTAAATGGTTATGTTCAGCTACGTGGAAACCATTTGCAGCCATTCATGGACTTCATGTTTCCAAACAATGATCTCATGTCCCCAGGCCACAAATGTTTGCGGTTGGTTTGAAGAACATTCCGGACAATCTGAGTGAATGATCTGGTCATCCTCATCTCCTGACATGAATCACATCGAAATTTATGGCACATAATCGAGATGTCAGTTCGTGCACACATTTATGGATAGCTACAGGGGCATCATACTCAGATTGTCTGCAGGGAATTTCAACGACTTGTCGAGTCCATGCCACGCCGAACTGCTGCACTGCGCCGGGAAAAAGTAGGTCCGACACGGTATTAGGAATTATCCTCTCTCTTTTATCACCTCAGTGTAAATGAATGCGAAGTAGACAGTGTTTACAATCAAGGCACAGGAAACATTATAATTCCATATAAACTGTATCTAAAATTATGTACTGTGTCCGTTCAGTGCAAGTGACTGTAATGGGTACATGCATGATGTACGCGGTGTGCAGCCCGGTGTACCAGCATATATAGCCTCTGCCTCTGTGCCTCTGCTTCTGTGCCTCTGTGCCTCTGTGCCTCTGTGCCTCTCTGCCTCTGCGCCCCTCCGCCTCTGCGCCCCTCCGCCTCTGCGCCCCTGCGCCTCTGTGCCCCTCCGCCTCTGTGACCCTCCGCCTCTGCGCCCCTCCGCCTCTGCGCCCCTCCGCCTCTGCGCCCCTCCGCCTCCGCGCCCCTCCGCGCCCCTCCGCCTCCGCGCCCCTCCGCCTCCGCGCCCCTCCGCCTCCGCGCCCCTCCGCCTCCGCGCCCCTCCGCCTCCGCGCCCCTCCGCCTCCGTGACCCTCCGCCTCCGTGCCCCTCCGCCTCCGTGCCCCTCTGCCTCCGTGACCCTCCGCCTCCGTGACCCTCCGCCTCTGCGCCCCTCCGCCTCTGTGCCCCTGCGCCTCTGTGCCCCTCCGCCTCTGTGCCCCTCCGCCTCTGTGACCCTCTGCCTCTGTGCCCCTCCGCCTCTGCGCCCCTCCGCCTCTGTGCGTCTCCGCCTCTGTGCACCTCTGCCTCCGCGCACCTCTGCCTCTGCGCCTGCGCCTCTGCCTCTGCCTCTGCCTCTGCCCCTCTCTCTCTCTCTCTCTCTCTCTCTCTCTCTCTTTCAAATTATTTAGTCAATTCCAATTCTCCATGACACCTTGACCTAAAGTATCCCAATTTCTTCTACCCTCCAATTTCTCATGCGGACTTTACAGGTTGTAATCAGTTACTTTTCTTTTTTCCTTTTAATACTGACCTACTTGTTTGCTTTTCGTTCCAGGCATCTATTCTATGTCGTTCAACCATTCTAATAATCGTCTCTTGATATTGTGGCTGCAGTCAGTATCAGCGAAATCTGAGCGCCAAGAAAATAGAATATAGAAGCTACCTGCATTGGTTCTAATCCTATATGCCATGAAGTGATAGGTGTAGTTGCCATAATTTTCATTTTCTTGATATTCAACGTTAGACCAGCTTTTGCACTTTCTTCTTTCACGTTTAGTAAGAGGATCTGTTGCTCTTCTTCGCTTTATACCATCAGGACGATATCATCTGCACGTCGAAGGTTATTTATAATAGTTCCGACTATTTTACGAACATTGATCAAAAAATACGACCAATTATTATTTTAGCAGCAACTGCTGACGCTACCACTATTCGATATAATTTATCTAATAATCTGGTCAGTTGAGAGAGGCAGCGTCAAGCTGGAACACGTCCTTATTTTGTCAGTCAGCGTCCAGAGACGCTACAGTGAGGCTTTGTTTACCGTATCTGGCGTGCATCATGGCTTTCAAACAACGAGTGAACATGAAGTTCTGGCGCAAGTTGCAATAATGTGACAAAGGAATTCAAGAAATGTTGAAATTGGTGTATAGCTATAACGCTCTGAAGACTGCTTATAAGTGGTATGAGCGTTTTAAAAGCGAAAATGAGTCGGTAGAAGACCATCAATATTCGCGACTTTCCTTAAACGCGCCGTGCCATACCTCGCTTTTGATTCGTGAGTTTTTGGCCGACGAAAGGTTCCTATCTGTCCACACCCGCCTTACGCATCATATTTAGCACCATGCGACAACAGTGTCACACGCCCTCATTACATGAGACACTGAGAAGAGGCGTAGAATTTCATCCAGGACATTGGCGCAACGTCTGGTAATGAGAAAATTCCCTTACCGGCCACGTGCTCGTCGTGAAAATTTCTCCCACTACCATGATTCGTATCAGCCACCTTAGGATCGATGGAATCTACACAGGCGTGCTTCATTGACCTCGGATAGGAAGGTGGGTACTTGTGTCTTCATATCACCTGTGATGAGGTTCAGACGCCCGTTTCAAGTATCGTCATGCATGTTTGTTCGTTCATTATTCGGTGTTTCAGAGCACAATTCCAGAATTCATTCTGTCATTACAGTACCACCATATTAATTGTTTACTCTAAGAAGAGTTTAGCGCAGTGGCGCACAGGAGTGGTTGTTTCGATAGAAGTTGGAAGACGGGGTATGGCTCCGGGCCGATATTCACTTATTTCTGGTCGTTTCCAATATTTCTCACTTAGAAGTACGGTAGACGCTCTGAACACACTAGCTAAATAGAATATTATAATATTATAATAACCGATCGAGACCATTGGGCATGTATCGAAACAGCTACTCTGCTCCCGCTTCGAAAGTCTTCCTAGACTGAATATTTCTTACAATTCTTTAATTGGCAGTAAATTTCTGCAGAGGTCAACTTCGAAGAATTCAAAAATCCAATAACATCTCTGACCTCAGAAGCAGCGCAACTTTGTATCACATAGTTCAGTGTAAACAGTCACAGAGAACAATAACAACTTGTTTGGATTGGGACTGACACAACACAGATATGAGATTTCGAGGGAACCAGTCAACCTCAGATAGAAACCTCACATAGGATCAGTACGGAGGGAATGAGCAATAGGTCACAACTTATCGGGCTACCCTCTTATAAGTTACTGTAAGCGAGAACAGAATGTTTTGCCAGTCTTAGTAAGTGTCGCAATTTGTCACTGCATGTTCCTCGTCTGCACGATTCGCGTGTGAGCTACTTCACGAGAGGCGGGGCATATTGGGACTTTGCCAGCTGCTTGCTGCGAGCTGATGCACGTCACCGCCCATTGACAAGGATTTACGTGACGCTCATACGACATGAAAGACCCTCTCAAAGCAAGCGGGTTCTTCTTTTTCAGTGTTCTCAGTATTCGTTGCAGCCCCATCAACGGACTTCCAAGATCTCGCCAGTTATGAAGCTAGCAACAGAGAGGCACTGTTCCTATCCTCTACACAGATGACGATCACTTTCATCTGAGGAAAATTGTTGTCAGTTTTGATGAACGCGTGTGTATTGATGAAAGTGAGTAAATGAAACTGAGAGATTCGTTGGGACGGAGATATAAAATTTTTAATTAATTCTGTCAGATATTGTTCGACCGAAATTGTAGTTCCGAACATTGTTGTTTTTTATTTATTTTTATGTCCAGTTGCCGTTTATAAATTTTATATCCTTCCAATCCCATTGCCTTTACTTCTGAATGTCAAATTTCTGCAATGCCAACAATAACATGTGCCATCTTTTCCGCACATATTTTTATTTGTTTCAGTTTGACAATTTTCTGGAGTGTGTTGATATTCAGTGTTCCTGGGAGACTGTTAGATGAAGCCTCATGCAAGGACTTCTGTGAAGTTTGCTTACTTGATGTTCTAAGCTCTCGATTCTCTGGTGGTCCAGCGCAACTACCATGAACTGTCCTGGCAGACAATCTACCGCCTGGAATACTGTAGGGGTCACCCGCAGCCGGGCTGGAAACCTCTGCTGTTTTGTCAGGATGCAGACCGAGGACATGGGTGTCATCGTTAGGAGCAATAAAACAGTACGGAAGACTACTCCACTTATTACTCATGATACAGGTCGTTGCCGTGTTCTTTTACGACGTTTGAGGTCTACGTAATCCATAAAGGAATCCGCTGAAACCAACCGAGGACGCTGGATCAGCTCTGAGCGGAAGTCGCCGCCCGAAGTGGCCGTGCGGTTAAAGGTGCTGCAGTCTGGAACCGCAAGACCGCTACGGTCGCAGGTTCGAATCCTGCCTCGGGCATGGATGTTTGTGATGTCCTTAGGTTAGTTAGGTTTAACTAGTTCTAAGTTCTAGGGGACTAATGATCTCAGCAGTTGAGTCCCATAGTGCTCAGAACCATTTGAACCTTTTTTTTTGAGCGGAAGTCGATCACACCCTGGCGCGGCAGTCATCCGCCCGCTGGCGAGGTAGGCACGCCCTGTAGGTAGTTCAGCTTAGAGATGGCGGTGACCGCGACGTGTGTGTTGATTCACAAGCCGTTTCGGGGAGTACTCAATCCCTCCCAGATCACTGCCCGTGTTATCCAGCCGTGATGGAGTGCTGAATGCTGATCCTGGCCCACCGGCACGGTAGGCCGCCAGACTCGCATGACACTCGAATTTAAATCCCCTTTTACACGACCGCTTTTCTTGTCTCAGTTGACTACTCGAGACAAGGGGAGTCTGCTGCAGCGCCCTTAGCGTTTTTTTCCTGTACTGACAAGGAGACGTTCCCAGCCGAGGGACTGACTTTTTGAAACCATCTATACGCTGATATAGGTTAGGATCCCCAATTATCTCACCTTGCAGCCGTTCATCCCGGTGGGCTCTCGCTTGCGAGTAAATGAAGAAAAAAAAAAAAAAAGAAATTCTATGTGACTCTAACTACCATTAAAAAAGAAAGTACTATTGTTTTGATTGGTTACGTGGGACAGAGGTTGCAAAGTAAACAAATAAATAACCAACGGTCGATCTCGCTTTTAAATTCTTATTATAAAATTGTAACTCGAGTAATAAGCGCCTTATACCAAGCACCACTGACATCATAGGCCAACAGCAGACCTGCGCTTTTAGAAGAACGACTTTACCAACTGCGGCTTTGTACCGAGATGTCATTGAGCTAACACATACGAGTAAGATAAAATGTACGCTGCTTTTCATAGACTTCCATAAATCGTTTGATCAAATTAATCACGCATACCTGATAGAGACTATGTGACGAATGGACTTACCGCCAGAAACCATGGCGAAGGGTGTTACTGCTCAAATTTCCGGTAATTGATAACTGACAAAACAAACTGAAATAAAAAGAAGCGTTATCCAAGGATGCCCCTTACCAATGCTGCTCTTCGTTATATCGCTGGAACCTTTCCTGAGATAGCAACATCATAGACTGACAGGCATTACCGTTCAAGGAACAAAGACTGTGCTAGGTGCCTAAGAGGACTCATCAGAGACGACGTAGATGTGCTACAACTAGAGATGACACTTGCAAAATATTGTTACGCATCATATGCCAGGGTAAATGAAAATAAAATTCAGTTTCTGAATATGTTTCTAACTTGCGCGTTGAGTGGGCGAACCGTGTTAGTGAAGACAAGGCTTTTAGAATAACATTGATAACTTCCCTTTTAAAAATGACAACAATAAATTGGCGGGACGTAGTAAGGAAAATCAAGGGAGCATTGACCGAAGATTGTCAACGTAGCACAGACCAGTTCCACAGAATACAGTTTGCCAACACGTATATCTTGTCCAAGGCCTACTACATAGTATGATTACTCCCCGTCCCGTCATTGATGGCGAAACGATCACGTCCACCCTAGCAAATTTCTTACGGGTAGGGGAACTGTTTCGGACCCAAGTTGTGGAGAAATGGGATTAACCGATATCAGATATGTCAAACGAACATCGAGCATAATGTGCAACAACCCAGAATCCATCACAGCAAAACTATACGGTCTTGGCAGACCGGAAAGTGTAGAACCGCCGATCAATATACAAAAAAATAGGCTTTAAACTGAAATATATTATTGAATTTTATCTTGAACGAATCTAGTTGAGCAAAAAGATTTTCAAATCCAAAAACATTACAGCAAAGGCGATTTTAGAAGAAAGAAGGAAACACGAAAGGAAAAATAACATGGAAACTAAATACGCCGGAACAGCAGGGAATGCGGTCTGGAAAAACATCAGTAGTAACATTCTTCCGTCTGACGTGAGAACAGCGTGGTTCAAGGTAGTCAGTAACATCATCAGCACTAATGAGTGTCTCTTTGTCATCGATTTAAGTGACACAAACCTCTGTAGTAAATGCAATCTTGTTGACACTGAGCCTCATCGGTACAGGTCTGTAGATTGGATTATCAACTCTAGGTGGATCAGGGAGAAAACTGCTCAACTAAGAAGAACTTCCGTGAACAATATACCGACTAACATTTCCTACAGACCAGAAGAAAGCTACTACCCTCAGGCAAAAATACTGCAGCGATCTAGCTGATGGAAAAACACAAGCTACATTTTTAACAATTTGGAAGTGATGAACATCTTGAATACCGAATGGCTGCAGAAGAAGAAAATCTGATTGCTAAAATGTCACCAGTTGAAGGTGACAGTGAAGATGCCTCTCGAATGGAGGACGCTGTTAAATTTGTTTCCATGTGCTTCTGTTAAGGACTGAATATAATTCCTCATTCTATGGATGCTGTACTTGATGACTGAAACTAGCTGTCACTTTGTCTATATCATTTCATTGTAAGCTAGTCACTTTTGTTATTGGTTTTTTGGAAGACAGAAAATAGTGTAATAGATAGGGAACGGCCTACACGTGCAAAGGGTTGTGGGTTCGAATCTTTCCAGGTGCTATAATTCTTTTTATTTTCAAACCTTTATAGAAACGACTTTGATCGTTATTTCTATTCAATTAATTGGCTTAAATGTAAATATTTATTTCTTTTCGTTTGTCACACCATTTTAATCATCGTATGAACTTTTTCATTTGTGCTCATTTTTTCTTTATAACACTCTTTTTCCACTAGGAATTTTTGTGAATGTGAATTTAATTATATTTATTTATTACAATAATTTAATATTTGAAATGGCCGAGCTAGCGGTTACAAAACAAAAGATGAAATAATCGATGTATATTGACTGTGCAATGGTCTCAAAAATGTATTGTTAGTTAGAAATGTGCAACTTTTTTAATAATAAACATACAGACATTTAAAAACGTAACCTAAATTCCTATTGAGCTATGGACGAAATATTGCAGATGAAGATTTAAATGAAAGAAGAGATTATAAGTAAAAAAAATTCAAGCAAAATGCGGAATCAAAATAATGAGTACAGTAACATGAGCGAGAAAATGAAATTATAAACAGAAAGTAATTAAATTAAAATTAATACACACAATTAATTAAATTAACGTGAACAAAGATTTCAAACAGAAAAAGAATGATTAGAAGAAAAATGAGAGCAAATGAAATTGTAGTTATGATTAAAATGATGTAACAAAGGAATAGAAAATAAAAATTATTTTTAAACCAATTAATTGACTAAACACAATGATCAAAGTCATTTCAATAAAAATTTAAGAATAAAATTTAAAATAATCGACAAGATTCTAAGCCACAACTTTCTACAAGTGAAAGCCTTATCCTATCCTTTGCACCATCCAACAAGTCAATCCAATGATCCTTCTTCAAATGCTACTGAGCGTCACACAAAATTCTTTTTATTTTAATTACTCCCAAACGATGGCCGACAAGGGTGTGATACCTGGGATCACCGAATAGATGGTTTCAAAAAGAAGTCAACCTCATTACTGGGAACCTCTCCTTCTGAGTCCTGTCTGTCTTGAATGATCATTTTCGTTTAGACATCAGCGCCAAAATAGCACGTGTTGTGAGAGCTGTCTGCTGCCCAGTTTGGCACCCTAACGGTGAAAGTGAAGTTATGAGGGACTATCTTTTCTACAAAAATATCCAAATATAGTAACAAAATAGTTAAAAGAGCAATGATAATAAAGTTTATCGATGTCCATCTCAGAATTCATAGTGGAAGCTCTTGTCGAATGTAGGCTGATAAATTTTTTACACGCCTGAGAGCTGAAAGAATAGGAAAACTGTCAACCAGACATTTCAGAACACACTGACATTCATTTATTTGCTGGAGGAAATGTATACTTGCAAAGTGCAAACGCATCAAACGATATCCATAACGCAGTAAACAGCGTCTTCTTGCTTTATCCTTTATATCTTTTTTCTTGCTAAGTGCCAAATAACATCGGAAATTATTTTTCTCGTCAAATAACTCGGACTTTTTCACGGTTGAATAATTTTCATCAAAACACTTTATCCAGTTACATTCTTATCTCTGCATAGGGTAGGCTTTTTTTCTATACTACGTAAATATCTTTTTGGTTTGAGATATTTCGTCTATCTTGTAAGTAGTAGGAAAATTTTTCAGGACCCTGTGTATATTTTCAAAGTGCCTCGACAAAAAAGCAAACAATACAATGAAGAATTAAGGGACACGAAAGTAAAACTTCGTTTCTATAATAGATGTGAGCAGGGCCAGGATAGATAAACTTTAGGTATTAGCAGGCGCCGCCAAATTCCCTTTTTTCTGCGAATGTGAAAAGTGCATCATACGCGAAAATTTAGAACTCCCTACACGGCACAACCTACAGCTCGTTGACGTCACAGACACACTCGCGTCGCGGTCGGTTGATTTACACGCAGGCACGAAAGATGCCCGCACATTGAGCAGTCGATTTTGACCAGAAAGTAGCTCATGTAAGGCGGGCTTCTACCTGGACCGGAGCCGTGTTGGTAGGCCCCTGGGCTACCCATTAGTGCTGGCTGCTGTGCAGACTTCGGTACCGGACGCTGGACTTTGTTGTCCGTGGCTACGGATAGCTGATCTTCCCGTGAGGCAGCAGGTGTAAGACCAACGGTAGAATGGTCTCACAAACAAGATGTTGCCATACCGCAACCAGATAATCGAGTGCGAACGACATGAACGCCATCGATACCACTAATCGAGTCCTTTACCATAGTGGGAGTGGACTATTTGTGTCGTCAACTAGACGCTCTCCTCTTCAGCGTCATTCGTAATGATCCAATCGGTTCTGCTCTTCTCGAACTGTCATAAAAAGTTTGTTACAGTGTCTTTACCGCTTAGTTAAACATCTGCTAGGTCAGTGGTCGTAAAACAGACGCCCGCGGGCCGCATGCGGCCCCAATCAAGTGTTTGTGCGGCCCGCGACTTTCAGCCCTACTTCCTAGTAACACTAGCGACCCGCCCAGGCTCCTCATAGGCACCACCCACTATCTACTGACACACGATTTATCTACCGTAGCGTTAATTTTGTTCGTAGGGAGCGGCGTAGAGTTATGATCAAAAATCAAAGAAGAACTTAGGTGACTGAATATTATAACTTTCATATACACTCAACGATTAAAGCAGGAAACGCTACTTGGCGTACTGCAGCGCCTAAGGGGTAAAGCATCAGTGTAAGATCGAAAGAAACGCCTCCCACAGGTGATAGTATTAAAATCGTATTGGCAAACTGCCGAAGCATTCGCAACGATACCAGAGTTTGAAGCGCTCATGAAAATCTATGAAGCTCACGTAATACTAGGTACAGAAAACATGTTGAAACCTGAAGTTGACATCAGTGAGGTTTTCAGGGAAAATTTAAGTATGTATCAAAAGGATAGGCAAATGGGCAGTGGGGGTGGTGTACTGTTTATCGGAGCAGGCAAGAAACCCAAATCCACCGAGGTAGAAATTGAAGCTGCATGTGAGATTTTTTTTGGTCAAGACTCCGTATCAGGGGTGGGCATAAAATGGTAATCGGATCCTTCTGTCGCCCACCAGATTCATCTCTTGATGCACCCGGAAATTTTAGAGAAAACCACAGTCCACTTGCACGTAAGTTCCCCAATCATACTGTAATCATCGTTGGAGACTTGAATCATCCCATACCTAACTGGGAAAATTGAAATTTTGTTAGTGGTGGGCGTGATAAGGCGTTCTGTGAAACTTTACTAAATGCCTTCTCTGAACACTACCTATAGCTAATACTTAGGAACGCCTCTCATGAGGGAAATGTATTGGATCTAATGGCTACAAACGGACCTGACCCCTTGGAGGATGTCCACATCGAAACTGGTATCGGTGGCCATGACGCGGGTGTGGCAACAATGATTACCAAAGTACAAAGGACAACTAAAACAAGCATAAATATATATATGTCCAGTAAACCAGTTAAAAAGCAGTAGCGTCGTATCTCATTGAGGAACATGAAACTTTCAGCACAGGGCAGGAGCCCATAGAGGAACTCTGGCACAAGATTAAAAGATTAATTGACCATGCACTAGATAAATATGTACTCAGTAGGACAGTTCATAATGGGAGGGAACCTCGTGGTATACAGTCACTGTGAAAAGAAAAACTTCTAAAGAAACAGAGATTACTGCGTAATAGATGTAAAACACAACGTAGGGTTATAGATAGAAATAGGGTGAATGAAACGCGTTTGGCTTTCAGGAGAGTAAGGCGTGATGCCTTCAATGACTACCATAGGAGAATATTGTCAAGTGCTGTTTCACAGAACCCAAAGAAATTCTTGTCGTATGCAAATTAGTGTCCAGTCCCTAGTGAACGAGACAGAAACTGAAAATGACGGGAGCAAAGCAAAAGCTGAAATGCCTAACTCCGTTTTGAAATGTTCCTTAAGGAAGGAAAACCCAGGAGAACTGCCACAATTTAATCCCCTTACCCCTGAAAAGATGAGTGAAATAAGTATCAGTGTCAGCGGTGTTGAGAAACAGCTGAAATCGTTAAAATTGAACAAAACTCCAGGTCCCGATGGAATCCCTGTCAGATTCTACACTGAACGTGTGGCTGAGTTAGCCCCTCTTCTAACAATAAACTATCATAGATCCCTCGAACAAAAATCCGTTCCAGTTGTTGGAAAAAGGCATAGGTCACAACACTCTAAAAAAGGGTAGACGAAGCGATCAACAGAACTACCGTCCAAATGCTTGACATCGGTTTGTTGTAGAATATTAGAACATATTAGGGGCTCGAACACAATGAGGTATCTTGAACGGAATGAGCTCCTCAATACCAACCAGTACGGATTTAGAAAATATCGATCATGTGAAACCCAACTCGCACTTTTCTCACATGACATGCTGAAAGCTTTGGATCAACGCAGTCAGGTAGATACCATATCTCTCGATTTCCGAAAAGCATCTGACTCAGTGCCACACGTACGCTTATCATCAAAAGTACGATCTTATGAGGCATGAAGTGAAATTTGTGGCTGGAGTGAGGACTCCCTGGTAGGGAGGACACAGCACGTTATCTTGGACGGAGAGTAATCGTCAGATGTAGAAGTAACTTCGGGTGTGCCCCAGGAAAGTGTTTTGGGATCCTTGCTGTTCATCTTGTACGAGTATATTAATGACCTTACAGACAATATTAATAGTAAAAGCAGGCTTTTTGAAGATTATGCAGTTATCTACAATGAAATACTATCAGAAAGAAGCTGCATAAATACTCAGTCAGATCTTGGTAAGATTTTAAAGTGGTCTAGAGGCTGGCAACTTGCTCTAAATGTTCAGAAATACACACAACAAAAAAGAGTTTTGCATCACCCCAGTTCCCAGAACTCCCGAAGATAGACATTGACTGTGGACACTGTACCTCAGACACAGTCTCTTTGACTGTTCAGAGATGTCTCTAAACCCACCCAAAGACGTAAACAACGATACATGAGCAGCACTTATTAGACGCAGGGCGTCCGACAGCCGATCATTTCCAGTCATTCTACCAGGAAGGAGGTACACGGCTCGTGTTGTCTGTCATTCAGCCATGCAGACGGTCAATACCGCGGTTCGATCGCGTCTGCATTACTTTGTGACAGGAAGGGCTCTCAACAAGGGACGTGTCCAGTCGTCTCGGAGTGAACCAAAGCGATGTTGTTCGGACATATGAGGAGATACAGAGAGACAGGAACTGCTGATGAAATGCCTCGCTCAGGCCGCCCAAGGACTACTACTGCAGTGGATGACCGCTATCTACGGATTATGGCTTGGAGGAACCCTGCCAGCAACGCCACCATGTTGAATAATGCTTTTCGTGCAGCCACAGGACGTCGTGTTACGACTCACACTGTGCGCAATAAGCTGCATGATGTGCAACTTCACTCCCGACGTCCATGGCGAGGTCCATATTTCCAACCAAGACACCAGGCAGCGCGGTACATATGGGGCCCAAGGACTTGCCGAATGGACCGCTCAGGATTGACATCACGTTCTCTTCACCAATGACTGCCGCATATGTTTTCAACCAGACAACCGTTGGGGACATGTTTGGAGGCAACCCGGTCAGGCTGGACGCCTTAGACACACTGTCCGACGAGTGCAGCAAGGTGGAGGTTCCCTGCTGTTTTGGGGTGACGAGGTGGTCATGGAAGGCACCGTAACGACTGTACGATACGTGAATGCCATCCTTCGACCGCTAGTGCAACCATATCGGCAGCATACTGGCGAGGCATTCATCTTCATGGATGACAATTCGCTCCCCCATTGTGCACATCTTGTGAATGACTTCCTCCAGCGTAACAACATCGCTGGATTAGAGTGGTCACCATGTTCTACAGACATGAACCCTATCTAACATGATTGGGATAGACTGAAAAGGGCTTTTTGTGGGCGACGTGATCCACCAACCACTCTGAGGGATCTACAGCGAATCGCCGTTGAGGAGTGGAACAATCTGAACCAACAGTGCCTTGATGAACTGGTGGACAGTATGCCAGGACGAATACAGGCCTGCATCAGTGCAACAGGACGTATTACTGGGTATTAGAGGTTCCGGTGTGTACAGCAATCTGGACTACCACCTTTGAAGTTCTCCTTGTATGGTGGTACAACATGCAATGTGTGGTTTTCATGAGCAATGAAAAGGGCGGAAATGATGATTATGTTGATCTCTGTTCCAATTTTCTGTACATGTTCCGGAACTCTCGGAACCGAGGTGATGCAAAACTGTTTTTGACGTATGTATAACACGTTGTATTTCACAAAACGAAAAAATATAGTATCCTATGGCAATAACATCAATGACTCACTGTGGTTCAAATGGCTCTGAGCAATATGGGACTTAACATGTGAGGTCATCAGTCCCCTAGAACTTAGAACTACTTAAACCTAACTAACATAAGGACATCACACACAGCCATGCCCGAGGCAGGATTCGAACCTGCGACCGTAGCAGAAGCGCCGTTCCAGACTGAAGCACCTAGTACCGCTCGGCCACACTTGCCGGCCTCACTGTGGAATCGGCAAACTCATGAAAGTATCTTGGTGTAGGACTTTGTGGGGATATGAAATGGAGTGATCACATAGAGGCAGTCGTGGGTAAAGCAGGTGGTAGACTTCAATTTATTGGTAGAATACCGGGGAAGTACATCAATCTGCAAATCATTCATGCGACGTCCGCCCCCGGTAGCTGTGTGGTCAGCGCGACAGAATGTCAATCCTAAGGCCCCACGATCGATTCCAGGGTGTGTCGGAGATTTTCTCCGCTCAGGGATTGGGTGTTGTGTTGTCCTAATCATCATCATTTCATGCCCATCGACGCGCAAGTCGCCGAAGTGGCGTCAAATCGAAAGACTTGGACCCGGCGAACGGTCTACCCGACGGTAGACCCTAGTCACACGACATTAATGCGCCCAGTTCTAGAATATTGCTCCAGTGTGTGGGACCCGTACCAGATAGGCCTAACAGGGGATATTGAACGTACACAGAGAAGGGCAGCAAGACTGGCCACAGGTTTCTTTAATCGACGGGGGTTTGTTGCAGAGACACTCAAGGAGCCGTACTGGAAGACTCTTGAAGACAGATATAAACTGTGGTGTCACCGCCAGACACCACACTTGCTAGGTGGTAGCCTTTAAATCGGCCGCGGTCCGTTAGTGTACGTCGGACCCGCGTGTCGCCACACGTCAGGTCTAGAGAGACTTCCTAGCACTCGGCCCAGTTGTACAGCCGACTTTGCTAGTGATGGTTCACTGACAATTACGCTCTCATTAGCCGAGACGATAGTTAGCATAGCCTTCAGCTACGTCATTTGCTACGACCTAGCAAGGCGCCATTGTCAATTCCTATTTATCTTGTGATGCATGTACAGTCAGACCGATGTTCACCAATTATGGATTAAAGTTAAGTATTCCAGCAGCTACGTACTTTTCTTGATAGTATAATTACTTTACCTGTTCCAGACCTCACGCCAGCCTGCGTGAGCTTAAAAGCGTGCCTTTCGGCTTCCTCCAAACCCCGTGAATTGGCTCCTGCCAATTCACAACATAAACAATCTCCAGGAAGTCTATTAACAAAGTTTCAAAAACCGGCTCGTACGCATAGCTAACATAGGGACCGTGAGGATAAGATTTAATTACTGCATGCACAGAGCCATTCAATCATTCTTCCCGTGCTCTATACGTGAATGGAACAGGAAGAAACACTAATAACTGGTACAATGGGACGTACCTGCTGCCATGCACCTCACGGCGGTATGTAGACGTAAGTGTAGATTTAAATGCGTGGGCGGACTGCCCGACCAGAACCCGGTAACAATGCGAGCCGCGCCTCAAACGCGCCGTACCTCCGCGGCCACCCGCCCACTCACTTGTCGGCGGGGCGGTCGCGTCAGTCCGCCGCGATTCTCAACATCCCTACAGTCGTTCCTGAGAGCAGGTCGCACACGCCGATAGCAGCGACAAGGAAAGCAATTTTATATGCAGGGCTATTCAAAAAGAAGAAACAGATATAAAACATTTATTGCTTCCAAACTGCAAGTGATAGAAACGCAATTCCAACGCTCCTTGAACGAGAAAAGTTCAAATTTTTATGCATTCCATGTAAGCACCATGTGTTAAACGACAAATATCAAAATGATGGCTCATTTCCTGCCACACCCAAAGCAGCTGGCCTCTCGTTATTGAATTCATAGATTCAACAATGCGTTGTCGCAGAGTGTGAGGTATAGGGGGAATAAAAACGCGGTCTTTTTTACGTGAGCCCACAGATAAAAGTCACAAGGTTTGAGGTATAGAGACCTGGGTCGATGAAGTTCATGTTCTGCTCTTCTCTAAGTACGTTCGTCGTTACCTGAATGATATCATTCCAGGGCCTTGGATTGGAAGAGGTGAAGCAGAAGATGAACTTTATCGGCGCCGGCCTCCCAGATCTGCGACATCGCGTTGTTGAAGCTGTGAATTCGATAACGAGAGGCCAGCTGCTTTGGATGTGCAAGAAATGAGACACCGTTTTCATATTTGTGGTAACACATGGTGCTCACATTGAATGCACACAAATTTGAACTTTTCTCTTTCCAGGAACATTGGAATTGTGTTTCTATGTTTTGTAGTTTGGAAGTAATAAATGTTCGTAATCTGTTCCTTCTATTTGAATAGCCCTATATATATATAGAAGACAAGGGATGCATATAGCAACTAGTAGCCCAAGCCATACATATACAGACAGAAAAACTGGGTGGAGTCTTTAATTTATAACATGTATAAGGGGAGAATGTATTTATATATGTATAGATTTCGGTAATAATAATAGTAATAATATCCTGTGACTCAATGTACAGGTGTAAGTATTTCAACCGGACCTCACTTCGGCGATTTACATCCCCCTACACAGTTATCCAATCACAAAAAGGAGAACTACAGCTGAAAGCGGAATCTGGAACACGTTTCGTTTCTGGCGGATCTCCACCATCATCGAGAGATGCCTGCTAGATTAAAAACAGAGACAGAAGTCCGAGGTCCGGCCAGGATTCGATCCCGCGACATTTCGGTTGTCAGGCATCCGCTGCACCTGCAGTCCTGACTCGGATTCTGTTGAAGCTTCGCTGCAGTCAGGAGCCGCGGCGGCTGCACCACTGGATGGCATAGAAACTCTTTTTGCAGGGGTGGCAGAATTTAATTCGTCGTAGTTCAGCCAGTTTCTACAAAATAATTATAAATTATATATGGGATTCTTTCTCGTGAATCAATGCCAAAAGCGGATCAAAATCCCTATTGCAGTTTCTGAGAATACGCCGTACGTACAGACAGAAGCGAGGAAGGCACTTCAGTTTATTTCAACGATCGTGAAGAGCTCCTTGCTCAGAAAAAAAGTCTTTACAGAGATAGTAATATTTTAAGATGTGCTTAAATTTAACAGGCGTTGCCGAAGTCGACAGTGAGCTAAAAGAAATTTGTTGCTTAGAGAGGTAAGTAGCGTGGCTACGGCGGGGTTAAGGGATGTGAGAGGGGCGAATGTTTTATTGTTTGTCTTCTAGTACTGAAAAATCACAGGCATGCGCGACTCGTGCAGGTTAGCTTCTGTGGTATAAATTTTGACACGGATGTAACATGCATTCGTGAACACGCCTTATAGAAACAAGTACATCTTTTGTGGTAAGGAATATGAAATAAAATTGAGGCTGTTGTAATACAATGCAATGAGTAGAAGAAAAATGGCATTCAAAACATTTAGTAAACATTTGTGATCGTATATTATTTTGCATAACGCATTTGAAGAGAAGTACAGCTACTGTCGTTAATCAATTAATCATCAGGTCACAAGGACAACACAACAATGCTTCGTCGGGCAATTACAGTATCACAATCCTGGGGTCGGTGACCGAGGTAATTGTCCAAAACAGAGAACAGGCAACACTAAGTGTTCTGAATGATGCCGGCCTTTAACGATTAGTGCTTCGAGGTCATCTGCAAACCTATTGCACCCTTACTGTAGGTAGTCTATTGGGGGCTCATAACACATTAGTTTATGGGGGTTGCCTATTAATACTAAGATCGGTGCATATGTGGTCCGAGGTAGCACCCCACAAGGTCAGTATTGGCTCTTCAGCATAACGTTACGAGGGTGATGAAGTCAGCTCGGTCTCCACCCTTCTAATCATTTTCTGCTAAACTCGCTCGCAGTTGTATACAAGAGTGTCGAGATTGCTGTCTTGCTGCCAAAGTAACAAGAGTTGAAACGTTTACGGTTCCCGACTGGCAGCAGCTGATCTTCCGCTTGGTCTAGTACTACTGGCTGTTAGATCTTCCACGGTACTATATTGCTAAAATTGTCAAGTGTATCGTTTGTGTTACGCAATATCTACACCGCCGGCAGTTAAAATTACAGCACTCGGAAGTATAGTGGGAAGAACATATGATTAAATTTGTTGGTGACACAGGATATATTTAATACATAGAGCTGGCACCTCTGACAGACACGACTGTAATCCCGCTGGACATCGAGGCGGACTGAGAATGGGTGACAGATAAGGGTACATCATTCTATGCTGAAGAGATTTCATCAAACGCTGAAGGTGGCTACTGGTGATATGGTAGATTTTGTCATCCATGACGATGTGTTATAAGTGGATGACAGGTCTGGAGATTGAAGTGCCCAGAGTAAGTGTCGAATACCAAATATATCGAGGTACGTCAGACAACACGCCTTGCATTAGTTTGTAGATTATAACGTCACAGCGATCTCGAAAAAAGAAAAGGACAAAGAACCGCATTTATTACGTCATAAATGTAACGGCTGCCCTGATAAACAGAGGTGTTCTTGAAGTGTACCCAGTGTCAGCTCCACTACCCCGCCAGTTGTTGACTCATGTGACGGTGACGAACGCAATCCGGCAACGTGCAGTCTCCTCGAAGCCTCCACAGAGGTCCACATCCGTCGCGATGAGGTACGCTGAACTAGCAATCGTGTGAGAAGACGTGGCAGCGCTCCTGCGTCCAATGACGTGCCTGGGAGCACCACTATTGGTGCGCCTCTCTGCTACCACGTTATGAAGAGAAGCTGCATCAAAGGTCGCCGTGCCGCTGGACCGGGGTGCTCCAATTGTTACCGCAACGTCCGTACCGATGCCTTGCAGCAAACAAGGCCATTTCCTGACTAACTAAAAGTATATGACGTGGCTGTGTTGTCCTGCACGGCCTAGTGAACGATATCTGTCATCCAGGGCGCTAATCGCATGTAGCCGTTGATATGCTGTATGGCGTTCAGTGTGGCGCTCCTGAAACCGTTGGTTCCATATTCGTATTAACAGTGGTGGGATTGCGACCAGCACGAGCAGCAGCAATGTCGCTGAGTGATAAACCACAGTTCCGATGGGCCACGACCCTGCCGATGTCGAATTCCGTCATATGTTGGTAGGCGTTTCTCCTTCTAATACTAGACATAACATGATCTTCTCACGAGAAACCAACTTTCAAATGCGGTTTCTGAATGAGAAACTTACTGCGTAATCTTTTCTTGCAGACAATATGTATTTGGCGTTACGCCTACCTGCTCTGTGCAGTTGCCTTAAAATGGTAATCATTCGCATATTCAAGCACGTAGTCGCTTCCTACAATTTGAAGTTTATTGCATGCTGCCTTCAGGATGTTGCAAGTTTAATGACCAACAGTGTTGTACAGAACATAATATTACAGACGCCTGATTATATGTATGAGGCAACATCACCAAGCGAGGCTACACAATGAATTCGCATTCGGGAAGACTGAGATTGAAATCCCTCATCCATGTCACATTGTTCTCGACTGCATATTAAACCTCAATCCGTATTTCGTCCATTCTTTCTTCAAAAACTTTCCCAGTGAAGTACGCAGGGAATTAACTAAGCACTACGCAGAAACCATAGGGACTTCGATTTGAAGAGAAACTTTCCAGTACTTACAGAATTATTTATACCCACGTTAGCTAAGTTTAGGTATCGTGACTGTGTGAAATAGTTGTTTCTGCTGCCAGTCACATATGTTTACTTTACTAGCCTTTCCCTTCCATTTGGCTCATGTATGGATTCGACACATATATCGAACACCTCCTAATCCATCTCTCAGTGTCCACCACTTCCTCCATCCATCTGTCCACCTAATCCTCTCACCTCTACCTATCTCCTTATGCCTACTCTCTCTGTCTCTTCATCTCCTCCTGTCTCTCTCTTTGTCCATTTTCGCGAACTCCTCTCTCCTACCATATCTTCCTTCCCCCTCCATCTGACCTTATCCTCCTCCCCCTCTCTTTCCATTTCTGCCTCCCCCTCATTCTTTTCCACCTGCCCCTTACACATCTACACCTTCCGTCTACATTATCCACCTCTCCTTCCTCCCCTCTCTCTGTCCCTTTCTTCCTCCCCTCTCTGTGTCCATCGCCTAATCAATCCATCTCAATCTTTCCCAGCCGTGCTCAACAGATGTGTAGCCCTTGCAATACAGTTCAATTGAAAATCATTTCACGTACAGGCCACCATGCAAAGCAGGTTGATACAGCAGTACTGCACAAATATAACAGGCCAGTCATGCAGGGCAGCCAACATGTTGGGACCTGGGAAACCTTTTCTTGACCCTCACATATAGGCTGCCCCCTATTGTTCCCACACGACATGCTTGTTGTGCAGAGTATCTTATACACCAGTACTGGAGAACTACTTTTTGCCTGTATCTCTGCTCCTAGTTGAGCTACATGGTTATGAATACCACAGTGCTCATACCTGGAAGCCTGCTGTTTCTGTGCCAAATTTGTTTAATATTGATCCAAGTGTTTGGGAGAAGATTACACACACACACACACACACACACACACACACACACACACACACACACACTGCTTTATATATAGAGGCTGATTCAGCTGCCACTGCAGCTGTCGTTTTATGCGATAAAAAAAAAGGGGGGGGCCTTTTTCGTAGGAAATTTAATGTAGTTAAATTGTACACTGGGATAGATTTTCGGATTATTCGAATTATTCAAGAAAAACGTACAAAATTGAACTTCAAATGCACTCCCACTCCCACACTCAGCCCCCACTGGTCAGGGGTTTTAGTATATTGTTCATGGCACTCCCTCCTACCGCCATACAAGAATTTGTGACTGCACTAATTATTTCCCATATCGACCTTTCTTGGTATTCAATTGACTGTCTGTGGTATGTCACTCACTAAATTAAAAAGGACAGCATAAAATAAACAATTACTTCTTTGTATTCGCATGGCCTTCGGACTATGAAACTTACGCGCTTGTAAGGATTAAGTTCGGATCGAACTGTCAGCAATATTAGTTTGAGGTTAATGTTTACAAAAGTCGTTTTTCTTTTATTATCCTCGTGGGCACGTTTAGATTAATAATGTTAACGAAATAGTCGATTATGCTGGTGGCGTAATGGCCCAGTCAACGGAGACTAGTCCGCCCCGATAGCTGAGTGGTCAGCGCGACAGACTGTCAATCCAAAGGGCCCGGGTTCGATTCCCGGCTGGGTCGGAGATTTTCTCCACTCCGGGACTGGGTGTTGTGTTGTCCTAATCATCATCATTTCATCCCCATCGACGCACAAGTCGCCGAAGTGGCGTCAAATCGAAAGACTTGCACCAGGCGAACGGTCTACCCGACGGGAGGCCCTCGTCACACGACATTTCAACGGAGACCAGAAAAGATCGAATATTGGGAATAGTTCCTGTTGTCTGAAGTGTTTCTCCTAACTATGGTCAAAGAGTGGTCGCTTTTAGCGGATATTTCGGTCTGCACCCCACCGGAAATTCGCATTCCTGTTTTCTTCTGTTTACAGCCAGGAAGATCATCCTCGGCATACCAACGTTCGCCCGCACTTGGAAACTGACGAAAGATAGCAGAATCACGGGCGTTCCACCGATTGACGCCGACGGTCCTGGAGTCGCTGGCAGCATAGCCAACATTTCCGGACTTCTCGCCTACCAGGTGGTCTGCACGCTGCTGCCAAACGACGCCAACGCTGCCTACAGAACAACACTGCGCCGCGTCACGGATCCGACGGACCGCCTGGGTTCCTACGGCTTCCGGTTGCCTACCAGAGAAGTCTCCGGCCTCTGGGTCGGCTACGAGAACCAGCACTCTGCCGAGTACAAGGCGGCCTACGCCAGGAAGAAAAGTCTGGGCGGCATCGCGTTCTCCGATCTGTCCCTTGACGATTACAACGGCGTGTGCACCGGTGAAAAGTTCCCCATTGTGCGTGCCGGGACACTAAAACTTCTCTCCACTAGCGTGTAAATAAGTGTGTTGTGTACAGTATTTCTTCGCGCTAAAGATTAAAATTGTAAAATAACTGATATATATGTGTATCAATAAAACACAAAACTCTGTTGTAATCCCGATTAAGTCTAAATATGATACCGCATATCATGTCACTAAATTTTCAGTCACCCTCTGTCACAGAAATATGGTTTGCTTCATAATAGCCAAATATCTGTAGATCAAACACAAAGTAGCGTTACATAATTAATGATACACACTTCGTAAAGCTCTTTCTGGAACGGGGAGGTGAAAAAAAGTATATGCAAACAAAAAGCGAAGGCACTTCTACTTCAGGGCAAGAGCACTTTCAACTTTTATGAAATGGCACTGAGGTATATTATAGATATTTTGACAAGAATGTTGTATGAATGTGCGACGCCAAATATTGGCAACTTTTAAACGTGGCGTCGCTGCTTCACAATAACTGCTATAATAATGCAGGGTTATTCACCCCCATTACGGTCGGAGGAAGGCAATGGCAAACCACCTCCGCTAGGACCTTGCCTAGTACAGCGGTGCGAGTCCCTCGCAGCGTCCCCTACGCTCAGTCAAGGTGTATGGGACCTCATCATCATAGTATTCATAAGTATCTCCAGCGTTTCAGAAGAGTGACTGTGCGAAAGCTACAAGAGACAGTCATATGAAAACGAGACAGATGGATGAAAATTATGTAAACTTTATTATTTCAAAAGTAATACATTAATCCCACTGTGAGACAAGATGGTCAGTGCCTTCCTGGTCAAATGTTTGTGGTTGCCTATAGAACCATTATTGTATCCAAGCGTGCAACTTTTCGTTCGAAGCAAATCGACGGCCACAAATGTTTTTCTTCAGGGAGGCCAGCGTGTTGCCAAGGTTGATTCGACTACGTTGCAAAAGTTTCGTCGGGAAGCCCATACAGTCCTCCAAAGTCTTGATCTCCCTCCACGTGATTTCCATATTTTTGGAGCCCTGAAGGAAGACATCGTGGTCGTCAATTTACTTCGGACGAAGAAGCCCACGCCTGGGTACAATTACGGTTCCGTATGCAACCGCTACCATTTTTCCATGAAGGCACTGACCGTCTTGTCTCACAGTTGGATGAAAGTATTAACAATTATGGCGATTAGTTTCGAAATAATGAACATTTTACTTACTTTTTTTCATCTGTCTCATTTTCACTGACATACAAAAAATTGACACAAATCAGTGGGTAGTTAACCTCTCGAAGTTTTCAACTTGCGCTACTAGTGCTACTAGGCGTCATTTGTGACGCATCAAGCGTCAATAAGTGTGTGCAGTTCACTGAAGTCGCAGACACGAATTGCCGGGGAGGGAGAGACAGCAGGCTCCTTTGGAAATCTGTTCGTTGGGCTGTCTATCTGCAGGTGTGAACTCATTCGATATGGAGCGGGTGATTTGTCTACATGTTCTGACAAACCTGCTCCTTGTGTAACTACCTCAAGGCACATATTAGGAATTTAAAGCTGGAGAGATGTTACGTCCACTGATATGTGGACCCTGGAGGTACTTATGAACAAACTTGTGTTTTGTTCAAAGTGGGCGTAGGAAGTACACCACCGTGCCGTACTACTGGTTGCGTTGGAATGTCAGAACCAGTAACATGTGCTCAGTGCATTTAATTTTTTTAAACATGATTGGGTTCAATAATCTTTTGCTCGTCCCTTAATAGTTTACTTTCAGTGCTTCATGATACCGTATATGTCTAACGCCACTGTGGAACTCTATAATCGAACCACGTACCGCATTAATTCATATGCGGTGCTAATGCGCTGCAAATTGTATTGAAATGTGCTATCTATTACCTTTCAACACAGATAAGCTAAGACTGCTGTCGTAATTAAGAAACTATTTGTTGTGGTGTTTTAGTGAAAGAGTGTCCTCGAGCACGAAGTTTAAACTTGTGGAGGGACATATTTTGTAGGAATCGATCAACTCATTGGCCCAAGTTGTGCACTGTCTACGGATTCTCTGCATTGTTAGCCACCTCAAACGAAAGACATTAAATGTATTCGCAATTACGAATATGGGTAAACATCAGCTGTAGAATGGAATGACGACAAAAAAAACTGTGCATCTTATTCGGAATAACACAGGCACTGCAATATCGTATGAAGCGGAAGACGTACTTTGTTAATAGTGAACCACGATTTTCTCTGTAATAAGTGTTATAAACTGACTATACAGCGTTCGTATTTGGTATGCTACTGTAAGAGTTACCACTTATACAAGCAAGTGTACAATCTGTGCACTCTGTGAGTTTATTTACATTTACAAGCCAGCTTTAGTTTTTCCGTTGTGTACCAGTGAGACTATGAATGTCCAATTCCCATCAGAGTTCTAGATTTTTATATTGTACATAAAAACTAAACGTGATATTCGTAGCTATTAGCTTTCAAGGAATGTGGATAAAAATTTGTTTGAGTCGTGATAATATTGCGTATTGTCGAACTTTCATGAGTTTCGTGCAAAATTAGTACTTTATTCGTAACTGTAACCTACATCTGAGCTTTCTACAAATTTTAACTATAGTATTCTGTTTATTTTCAGTGCATACCTATGTTACTAAAGATATATTTTTGAGAGTTTTCGAAAGGTAACTAATGGCGTGAATAACGTGTTTTTTAGTATATCAACTGTTGTAAACCACATTTATACGTTCTACAAATTGGGGCTGTACAGTTTTATTTAACTAATTGTCGCCCCGCAGGATTAGCCGAGTGGTCTTTGGCGCTGCAGTCGTGGACTGTGCGGCTGGTCCTGGCGGAGGTTCGAGTCCCCCCACGGGCATGGGTGTGTGTGTTTGTCCTTAGGATAATTTAGGTTAAGTAGTGTGTAAGCTTAGAGACTGATGACCTTAGCAGTTAAGTGCCATAAGATTTCACACACATTTGAACATTTTGAACTAATTGTCCCTGTCCTCGATTACATAGAGGATGCTGTAACAGTACCTGACTCTCTCTCTCTCTTAAATAAAAATAATTGATGATGTACAAGAGGCGATCAAAAAGTTTCCGTTGGAAGACCTTATAGTGCAAAATAAATATGCCAGTCAGGCAAAATCAGCGTGAGCATTGACGCAATTATCCGCCGACGCAGTAGGTTCAAATTAATCGTTTGGTAAAACACTGTATCCTAGTGCGTGAAGACGTCCGTAACTGCCTGCTGTACATCGTCGCCCTGCAGGATTCATCGAGCTTTAAGACTTTTTTAAGCGACCGAAAGCATGATAATCGCATGGGGAGAGGTCAGTGCCGTAGGGCGGGTGCTCCAGTATCTCCCGTTCGAGTTGGCGTAACTTCTGCTTTACGGCATTTACCTTATGGGGGCCTGCGTTATCATGAAGCACCAGCACCATTCCACAACGGTCGTTTTCGACAGATACGCTGCTCTATATACACGTTCTTCATTCTCCGATGGATGTCTACCGGTGTATGTGCTTCGGCAGCCAACAAAAGAATATTAGGACGTTGGTCCTGTTTGGACGCATTTGGTGATAAATTCGTCACTGTTCAGGTTTCCGCATTTTCCGCGCCGAAGTCGGGAAGACGTGACTGCCAGGCTAACCACTTGCCTCACGTCGGTGTTTGTATACCGGCATCTGGGTCGCGCTACGTTGCATATATGGTGCAGCAATGCCCTCAAACGAAACTTTCTGATCGCTCCTTGTATAAATCACAATAAATAAACCAATATAGTGGTTTGTAAACTCACTATATATTTAAAATGACCAACAACACGGCGTGTATTCACGGCTCAAAATTGTTTGATGTTCAGATCAACAATATACACTATAAATGTAAATACATCAGGCACTGGATAAAATGATTGTAATTGTTGACCACCGCTAAAATAATCAGAGTCCCCGCTAAATAGACTGAATTAGGGTCAAATTATTACGAGATTGTAAATAAGTTATACAGAACTGCAACCAGTCACTTTTTTGAATAATTATGTTTTATTTCATGAATCGGTTTTCGAACCTTTTCTGGCTTGCGACAGTATAGGCCAGCACCCAGCATTATGCTACTACCAGTAATGATGTGATTTCCTGAAACCATCTGAAGATGAGCCTGAAAAGGTTCGAAAACCGATTCATGAAATAAAACATAATTATTCAAAAATGTGACTGGTTGCAGTTCTGTATAACTTATTTACATTCAACATACAGTTACGGTCCTAAAATATCCGTAATGTATAAGCATAATCTATTACGAGATTACTCTAGTCCTAATCAGCTCAACACACGAAAATTACAAATTCCGCCGAAGCTCCGACGAATTATTCGATGTGTTTGACCACTGAACCACCACACGCAATATTTATGTGTCACGACCGTCGCATCGAGAAAGCTCTTCAACGCACGTGGCTAAATCATCGCTCAGAGCAGCACAGGTTCTGCCTGTTCAACTGCGTGAACTGCGCCAGAAGCAAAATGGCCGCCGTCTTTTACAAGTTCAGTCGCCTTAACTAAGCGAAGCGGTCATCAATCCGAAGATTGTTTTGAACACTATGGTTCTTTAATAGACAAGGTCCTGTTGAAGATGGTACGCCGTTGCCTTCCTCCGACTTCTGAACTGAATTCATAGAACACAGTTTAACGTGGATTCCCAACGACGGCGCAACTCGGAATTTTTTCCGTCAATGAACACTACCACGGGTGAAAAAAGTCACGGGGTAACAGATAAAATTCCTAGCATTGATTTCCTTATCTCAGTAAATTTGAAGAATTCACAACATTTAAAGCCTCAGAGAAACCAACAGTCTTATTTAGATATTTTTATACGGAAATCCAGTCTAGATGCATTATCAGAAGCGCGCTAAGAACCTGATTAAAATGACATATTAAACTTAATAATATGTTAAGCAGTTAGCTCATAAATCGAATTACAGTGATTACATATTTCAATTTTCAGTCTTTGCACACTGTGCCTGGAATAATTATTATACATGCACGTGATGCCCATTTATCTTCCAGGAAATGAACTGCTATTTTCGGTACTGCAATCGAAATTCGCATATCTTTAACGATATATAAACTACTGGCGAAGCTAAACAAAATTCTAATTATTTAATTAAATCTGACAGTTAAACATCTAAAACTGATAATCTTAGTGTTGTGTGCAAAACCGTGTACATCTTTGGCAATACGTCCTGCCATGCGCATAAAGTATCTGCTTTGGTTTATTAATGAAGCTGACTTTAATTACATGTCCGATTAAATTGCCTCTCATAGATTAATCATGTAACCACGCACGTAAGTATCTCAATCGATATTTACCGATTAGCGGTTTAATCTGATGGGTCGACCTATTTTGTGAGCACGTAATTAAATTTTTTACTAAATATTTAGCGAAAATCCGTCACACAAACCTTCTGGGCTCTATAATTAATTACACACATCACTTTCATACTCTGTCTCTGCACCAGTAGAACCGTCGCTCTCTCCTCTTTCAAATGGCGCACTGTGATCGCTTTAAGTACCATGGTTTGCACTGCACGTATGTAAATGTAGGTAACTTTGGGTGTGCAGTTGGTGCAGAGAACGACACATCGTACCTGTGAGTGCCACGTTGACTGGCCTGCTCGATATGGCGTCCAAATTAAGTTATATCAGACGTACTTTTCGATCCACTTGATCCATAGTGAGGAAATCCTCTGGTATGTGGAACATGTCAGAAAACAAGAATACCACAATAAACATTTACAAAATAAGAACAAATAGACAAATATATCTTCCACAGATCCCAAATGAAATTGGTCTTGAGATGTGAATGGTAAAAAAGGCGTATTTATACTAAAAAGGTTATAAAACTTGTCACCAAATATTAACTGTTCAGTACACTTACGTGCATGTGATAATTCTTGGGCTTTTGTAGCCTCATGTCATCAAACAAAAAAGTAAAAGAAATGACCGCGTTGTGCAGAAGTCAGATTGTACGCAACATTCACATTATGTGATATTATTAAAATATACACACATCAGTCGGTTCTGCTATGAAATTCTTCAGTGAAGTAGGAGGAGTTGGCCACCAATAAATCCTTCAGACTACTCTCAACCTGAACTTTATTGTTCGTTAAACTTTTTGTGGCTGCTGGCATTTTATTGAGAAGTGTATTGCTGAATGAACCAAATGCCTTGCTCGACCTAAACCAGCCAGCTCTGATCTCTTTATATTCGTCGTGTCACAAGATCTTCCTCCAAAGCCATTCCCTCTTAACTGCAGTGAAGGGACTTACGTCAAACGTTTTCTAACCAATAGTTCTAACGAAGTAATCGAGAGTTTACGAGCCAGACGTAACACCCCTCTTTTGAAGTCAAATGTACCAGAGTAATTGTGTGTTACGCACATATTGCATCAGCTGTATTGTGCTCCAATAACTCCCCCCTTTTGATAGCAGTGCATACTGCCTGCGTTTGTCGTTAAATTCTGCTGTTTACGAGTTACGCGAGTGTCAGTGAGCATAATGTCAATAAATTTCTAGTGACAAAGTTCCGACTAGCTTCGGAGAATCAGTAAATTTTATCGCAATTTTTTCTCTTTCTAAATCATAAAATCGCCTTGTTTGGCGTTGTAGCTGAAGTTATTAAAGGTAACTGACATTAAAAGAGTCAGAAGCTTTAAAGTCTTTGTTTATTACCCAGGAAAACATTACAGTAACCATAATGCAGCTCCACTGCGAATGTTGTTCTCGGGAATGGGGTGAGTTAGTTGCTGTTCGTAAGACGCTGGAAATCTCCCTTGCTGTTGACAAGCGACATGAAGCTGTTGCGAACGGATGTGTGGGACGGGGTGCCTAGAGCCATGTACAAGAGATATCAAAAGTACCTAAGATGCTGTGCACTCCCGTGGATACTGTCTCATTTCCAGAAAATACGGGATAGATCATTAGCTGTTCACTTGACTGTGAGTGGCACGCCAATGGTAAGTCTAGAGGCGCTGTACACGAAGGGCATGGAAAAGGGGTAATGCAGGGTGTTACACCCACCCCATTAACGAACAACTTTCAGGTGCTGTGTTCTACTGAAATAAATTGCACACTTCGAACGTATAGCAAATATGCGAAAGTTATCTAAAATTATATTTGAATTGTAACCTAATATGTGAATACTCCGATCTTTAATACCGAAAGTGATCCAGTGCATGTTAAGTTCTGGTCTAAACTGTGATAAGAGTTATTAAAATGCAATGCGCTAATCATTAAAAATCTCTAGTCTATAATATGTAATTACTCAAATTTATAAACGTTATTAACTAAAAATCCTAAACTGTAATGTAGAAAATGATCTATTAAATTATACATACCCTGAACTATCATCATTCATGCTTGACCTCTGATATAATGCTCAAAGAAATTTCTCTTTGCACCTTCGCTGCAGCTACTGGACTCGTAAAGCACAAAACTTAGAAGCTGAAGGGAAATACATTTATGTACCTGTCTATGTAAAAAGTGCGCAGTGTAACGTGTGTCGAAGCCTGTGACGGTGGCTTTGGTAGGTGCTTTACTATCCTGACGATATAATTACGTACACTCAATCGGGCGTGACCTTTGACCGTTTCCAGTCACACGGGACCATTCACTGCGCAAACTATTCAAGTATGAGTTAGGAAAGGAGTTAATTTCGTGGCGTATTCACTCACACGTTGCCAAGGTTATTTCAAGTACGCTGCATAGGTTTCGCTGGGAAACCGCTACGCATTCTTCGTTAAGTCCCGATCTCTCCTCATACGATTTCCATATTTTCAGAGACCTGAAGAAAGACATTTATGATCACGGATTTGCTTCGCACGAAGATATGCAAACCTGGGTACAATCGTCGTTCCGTACACAACCACAAATATTTTTCCATGAAGGCACTAACCGTCCTCTCTCATAGCGGGTTAAATGTATTAACGGTTATAGTGATTACTTTTAAAATTATAAACAGTTCACTCACTTTTTTTCATTTGCCTCATTTTCGTCTGACTGCCCGTTATACTACAACCCCCTGCATGTCGCTCCAGTAATGGTTGCAAGAACAAGATTAGATTGATTACAATACGCACAGAAGCATTAAATAAGTATTACTCCTACGTCTTGTACGTGTTGGAATGGGAAGAAGCCATAACAAATGGTAGAATGGGACATACCCTCTGCATGCACTTCGCAGTAGTTCGCAGAGTATGGATGTATATGTAGATATAGGTATGTTACAAACGAGTAGCCCCTCAATTTTATCAAATCCACATGAAGCATTCACACTGAATGTAATTCATCAGAAGTTGGATAGAAAATATGTCCGGTTAACACAATAAAAGTAATCCTGTGGAACAAAAGCAAACTGGTGCTTTTCATTTATTAGAAAATATGCCAGTCAACAAGCCTCAAGCGAGGTGATGCAGTTCTCGTCTTTAAAATAATGGATCAGAGCGCTGCAGCATCAATCTTCCTACCCTTTCGGAAGACAGCAAAGGGTATATGGCCGAAATTTAATGGAAAAGTCGATACACCTCGGAAAAACAAGATGCACGGAAAAATCCAGGTTAAACGTTTAACATCACCATGCCACAGGACTTGCCTTTTCCAAACCAGAAATAACCGACGGTTAGCTGATTGTATTGAAAAGTTTCTGATCATCAGACTAGTCACCTGTATTACATTGTAGGATGGTGAGCCAGTCGACAGCTCCTGTGATGCTTTCTCAGAGATGCAGACCACACGGCCGCATTTACGTGCTAAAATAATAACACAATATTGAAAAAAAAGAAAGAGAAGTTATAAAACTTCAAAAATTCACATAACATGTGCATTACAACAGGAAATGCACTCTCCTGGATTCCACTGGTCGCCAGACTGATTCCAGCATGAGACTACATAAGCTAGTTCTCGGGTATAGAGATAATGTAAGGCCCATAGACTGTCCGAAATTGTATAGGAGAGGCCACAATGTCACTTAGCTTTCTCTGCCTTTCAACATACGTGTATATAAAATTACACTTGAGCGCACGATTATCATCCAAATTTTCTCTAACGTATTAAGCGGTGGCTATCCTTTCAAGCTAGCCGCTTCTCAACCTTGATCAGAGACAGTACGGAGTAATATGCTAATGACAGATAGATGCTGACAAACGCACTTAGAATCACGAGTTTGGATGTGACACTGATTTCAGAGGCTTCCTCTTCCTTTATTGGGATTCTATATCTAGATGTGTAAAACGCGGACGCAGGCCCATCCAGGACATACAAGAACGAGTCAGAGAAGCCCCACCACAGGGGCTGCTCCCTTGGGATGCAAGCAACGATACATTTTTCATAGCTATGCTGTGAACTGACAGCTGGGAAAAAGCAGCAGACCGGGATTTTTGGAGTAAAATGGCTAGGCGTCAGACCTCAGTTCCTCCCAGCCAAGGACAATGTGATGTGACACTTGCGGTGGCAAAATTGCAGCGCCTCCACTGTTTCCGTCAGGCTGGTCTGCGGACAGTGTAGAGAAAGGCCAGCTAAGATTTTGGCTCACAGGCCATGTCGGGGCCGAAGTTACAAAGCGCTAAGCCTGATTGGCACCTATCCCCCACCGCCACGCCGCTCTGTGTGAGCGTGAGGAAGGGGAACAGGGGAAAACTGCGAACGTGCCGCTTTTAAATGCCGGCGCATTCGCACTGCATACGGCTTTGTTTTGCATTTCACATTTCTCAACACCATAGTCCACGAACAAAACAAATTTCAGTATTATTTAATTATCTTTGAAGCACTGATGACAAAACATAGCTATTATTCGGCACAAACTGGTGGCGTACGGGTAGACAAAGAAAATTTCACAGAGTTTCGCACTCAAGTTTCCATGTAAATGTGACTTACACTGAAGCGCGAAAGGAAGTGGTATAGGCATCCGTATTCAAATGCAGAGATATGTAAACAGGTAGAGTACGGTGCTGCGGTCGGCAACGCCTATATAAGACAAGTGTCTGGCGCAGTTGTTAGATCGGTTACTGCTGCTACAATGGCACGTTATCAAGATTTAAGTGAGTTTGAACGTGGTATTATAGTTGGCGCACGGGCTATGGGACACAGCATGTCCGACGTAGCGATGAAGTGGGGATCTTCCCGTGTGACCATTTCAAAAGTGTACCGTGAATATCAGGAATCCGGTAGAACATAAAATCTCTGACATCGCTGCGGCCGAAAAAAGATACTTCAAGGACGGGGCCAACGACAATTGAAGAGAATCGTTCAACGTCACAGAAGTGTAATCCTTCCGCAAATTGCTGCAGATTTAAGTGCTCTGCCATCAACAAATGTCCGCATGCGAACCATTCAACGAAACATCATGGCTAGGGGCTCTCGGGGCCAAAGGCCCACTCCCGTGCCCTTGATGACTGCACGACACACAACTTTACGCCTCACCTGGGCCCATCAACACTGACATTGGACTGTTGATGACTAGAAACTTGTTGCGTTGTCAGACGAGTCTCGTCTCAAATTGTATCGAGTGAAAGGACGTGTACGGGTACGAAGAAAACCTCATGATTCCACGGACCGTGCATGTCAGCAGGGGACTGTTCACGCTGGTGGAGGCTCTGTAATGGTGTGGGGCGTGTGCAGTTGCAGTGATATGGGACCCGTGATACGTCTAGATTAGACTGTGACAGGTAGCACGTACTTATGCAACCTGTCTGATGCATCCATTCATGTCCATTGTGCATTCCGACGGGCTTCCAATAGGACAATGCGACACCCCCACACGTCCAGAATTGCTACAGAATGTCTCCAGGAACACTCTTCCGAGTTTACACACTTCCGCTGGCCACCAAACTCCCCAGACATGAACATTATTGAGCATATCTGGGATACCTTGCAACTTGCTGCTCAGGAAAGATTTCCACCCCCTCGTACTCTTACTGATATATGGACAGACTTGCAGGTTTCATGGTGTCAGTTCACTCCAGCAGTGCCTCAGACATTAGTCGAGTCCACGCCACGTCATGTTGCGGCACTTCTGCGTGCTCGCGGGGGCCCTAAACGATATTAGGCAGGTGTACCAGTTTCAATGGCTCCACAGTGTATTTAGTTTTAAAATCGAAAAAAGGTCTTTCACAGATACATATAGATCGAAATATTGTAGCAATTTCACAATCTCATTATGGACCCTCCCTGAGGAAAACAATGATCCTGTACTGTTTTAACATAAAAAGATTTGTCATTAAAACTGGAATTACCTTACAGATCAGTGAGTTACATTTGCACATGTACAGGAGCGCTTTCAACTGGAATGGCAAACAGTCTCAAAAACAGATGGAAGATTGAAAATGTCCTCAAAACCTTTGTAAAACTATTCTTTTAATTCTTTCATGGCCACAATGAATTATTCAGACCTCACGTTCTCTTTAATGTCAGTGAGCTTAGAGAAGTGGACTGTCCTCGTCAGCAAGTGTCCCTTGTACAACGGGACTTCCTTTTTCAATGCATCACCGTCAAATCAGAAAGAAGTGACCCTGCAATCTCGTAATGTGGGCAGTGTGCTGTCAAGTCTATTTAAAATGAGAAGTGTGCAATCCATTCCAGATATTCTAATTGTCGTTCCTGCAGCCCTTCTTCCTTCATAAATTCCACAAAAGCGAGTTTTAAATCGAAAAATCGTTCCGGGCACGTCACTTGGCTTAATCAACATACTTTGCAGTAATATATAAGGTCTCCATACTCTTCGTTTCGTTCCACTGAAAACTGTTGCAAATGACAGTGGTGGTATGAATAGTAAAATTTCTGAAGTCACACGCACCGTTCCAATTTCCTCGCATGCTCCACGCCTACCAATTGAGTGTAAAGTGCTTCTTGTTGTGCAGAATAATGAACTCCGTCTGTCGATCATTGTAATTTTTTGGCTTTCCATTGTCAATTAAATCTTTAAATTCTTGCTGCCTGGTACCGTAGTGTCATTTCAGAGCACGTATGCAGTACTTGTCCCTTGTGCGAATTGAGAAATCTGATCCCTCTCTTCTGTCATTGCCATTCATTTTAAAGGAGTGTGACGGTACATCACTAGACTGCCTCTTCCTATTCAAACAGCCACTGGAACTGTGAACGTCCTTCATACCATGAACAAATAGCGGGGGGTAAACAGTGATGACACCATGATTCTGCAGAGCTGAAGAGAGTTGTGCCGATCGAAATATGCCGCACCAGAAAGCTAAAGGGAATGGTGCGCTGTTCTGTGTTTTTCTGAGAAGGTCGCAGCAAAGCCAAGTGACAGGCCAGGTCTCTGGCCAACACGTGGCCCCCACACACTGCACGCGTGAAGTGTGGCATGCCGTGGTTGGCCCTCGTGAAGAGCATCCGCAGTTGTACGAGACAAACATGCCAGTGATGTGACAGAATTCACGGAAAAGCTATTCTCGGTGTACAGGTGTACAGGCTCTAGATGGTGATAACATCTTTATAAAGCTGACCAATTAACCCCACCGTCGGTATCGTTACTACCAAGTAGGCGGCTCTCCCAGCCGACGTTAAATGGGAGGAAACTATTTTCTCGTTTTCTTTTTCCACGGTGGTAGGAAGAACATACACTGCCATTCATCCTGAGTTTCACATTCTGAGCAGGAACTGGCGCTAAAGAAATCAATTTGGAGAGGGGTATCCTCATTCATTGTCAATTTCTTGTCATGCAATCACTTCATACCTACCATACGGCTTTGAGCTTATATAAGTATGATAGGATCATGTCATATCCTGACTAACTTTCTTACTTATCTCTGGAGCATGCCAACCAGCGGTGACGATTGTCAATGGAAACTGGGATTGAGATTGATAAATGTACAATACTTACAAACTTCAACGTTGCTTATGAAATAAATTCTCCGTATTTTATTATATAACTTTTATTTCATGGCAAATAAATCTCATATCATAGTAAAGGTTACAGAAGATTCAAAGAGGCCCCACACAGGACACAAAGCTCAGGGCATCTTACACCAGATCGCATTATCCAAAATGCGTTGTGTAACTTCACTAATTAACACTGGACCCTTAGGAGAGATCTGCAACTGGAATTAAACCGGTCAGATCAGATAGCAGAAGTTCAATAAAAGGGGAAGGTCTCGCACTATCTACGTATTTGACTTTGTGAACCACAATATCCTCATACGTAAACTGAGGTTTTTTTGGGATAAATTGGATAGTCAAACAAGGAATAATGTCATATCTAAGCAAAGGAACGCAAAAAGTTGTGCTTAATAATTCAAACAATGTAAGCAGCGGAATTTCTTCTTACTGTGGATATATCACTTATAGTGATCCACAAGGCCCAGTCTCAGGTCCAATATTGTTCCTCATATATGTAAACATCCTTTCGTGTAATATTATGGTTATGGAAAATGACTCTGAGCACTATGGGACTTAACATACGAGGTCATCAGTCCCTTAGAACTCAGAACTACTTAAACTTACTAACCTAAGGACATCATACACATCCATGCCCGAGGCTGGATTCTAACCTGCGACCTTAGCAGTCGCGCGGTTCGGGACTGAAGCGCCTAGAACCGCTCGGCTACGGCGGCCGTCTGGTCATGGAAAACGGAAATGAGCGTTTGGCGTCATTGGCTGGGAGGCCCCTTGCGGGGCACGTCCGGCCGCCGTGGAGCAGGTCTTATTACATTCGACGCCACATTGGGCGACCTGCGCGCCGGATGGGGATGAAATGATGATGAAGACAACACAACACCCAGTCCCTCAGCGGAGAAAATCCCCGACCCAATCGGGAATCGAACCCGGTCCGGTAGGATGGCAATCCGTCACGCTGACCACTCAGCTATCGGGGCGGACATATGATGATGATGATGATGATGGTGGTGGTGAGGAGGAGGAGGAGGAGCCATACTCCGAGGAGCGTAGGGGACGATGCTCTCCAGACCCGCACCGCCGATTAGGCGAGGTCCTAATGGAGGTGGTTTGCCATTGCCTTTTTTTCGGATGACACTAGAATTGTTCTCAACCCAATCAACCATAGAGCAACAGAAGAAATGGTAAACAATGTTCTTAAGAGTGTCATTCACTGGTTTTCTGTAAAGGTCTCTCTCACTTTTAAAAAGGCACAAAAAACTTAGTTCCGCACATTTAGAGGTATTAAGCCAATGACAAGTATAAAACACGGAGAGGAAATAATAGATAGGGCGGAAACTTCAAAGTTTTTAGGTTTCCACATTGATGACAATATAAATTGTAGGAAGCATATTTCAGTACTATTACATCAACTTAGTGCAGCCATATTTACATTTGCGAACACTGCAAATCTTGAGAAGAGACAAATCACTAAGTTGACATACAGGCTTTATCAAAAACAATCATCTGATTTTAAAAACTCATAACTGTTGTGTTATTTGATATATATGCCTGAACAACGTGCTATTGGAAACAGCAAACTCACGAATTTTACATGGTTCCCGCTAGGTAGCAGCTGTGTGTGCCCATTTCAGTTCCAGTAAAAATTGGGTTGGGACAATAGAGATTGTTTTGTGCTCTACGTTTTGCGCACTGCGTGTCAGTAATAACTGTTCAGCGTAACTTTCGTACTACCTATGATGTGGATCCTGCTACAGTACAGAGCATTAGACTATGGCATGAACAATTCCGAGAAACAGATTGTTTGTGTAAAGGCAAAACGTGGGGCCGTCCCCTAGTGTCTTACACGGACGTCGAACGCATCCGCCATACTTTCACAAGGAGTCCGAAGAAATCCGTTCGCCGTGCAGCTCGACAGCTCAACATGCCCCCGACGTCCGTCTGGCGTGTGTTTCGTCGACGTTTACACATGAAACCACGCAAAATTCAGCTACTGTAAGCTCTTCGTGAAGGTCAAAAACAACAACGTGTGGTGTCCTGCAGTTTCGTTCTTGGCAAGATGGAGAATGCCACGCTTAGTGTTTAGTGACGAGGCAACAGTCCATTCAAATGGAAAGGTGAACCGTCATAATGTGAGAATATGGCGTACGGAACAACTCCATGAACTTGCACAGTATGAGACGGACTCTTCAAAGTTTAATGTGTTTTGTGAGTTTCACAGGAAAATGTGTATGGTCCATTTTTCTTTCGCGAGAATACTGTTACAGGAAGGACATATCTCGGTATTCTCGAGAATTTTCTTTTCCAACAGTTGGAGACTCATTCAAACGACTTCATTTACCAACAGGGTGGGACACCGCCACACTGGCATCTGGAAGTGCGGGAATGTTTAAATCAAAGTATTACTGAACGATGGATCGGTCACACTGGACCAAATGCTTCAGCCTTACATTAATCGAGTATCATGTCGTTTTTGGAAACCCAGAATCTACTCTGTAGGAATCAGCATGGATTCCGGAAACAGCGATCGTGTGAGACCCAACTGGCTTTATTTGTTCATGAGACCCAGAAAATATTAGATACAGGCTCCCAGGTAGATGCTATTTTTCTTGACTTCCGGAAGGCGTTCGATACAGTTCCGCACTGTCGCCTGATAAACAAAGTAAGAGCCAACGGAATATCAGACCAGCTGTGTGGCTGGATTGAAGAATTTTTAGCAAACAGAACACAGCATGTTGTTATCAATGGAGAGACGTCTACAGACGTTAAAGTAACCTCTGTCGTGCCACAGGGGAGTGTTATGGGACCATTACTATTCACAATATACATAAATGACCTAGTAGATAGTGTCGGAGGTTCCATGCGGCTTTTCGCGGATGATGCTGTAGTATACAGAGAAGTTGCAGCATTAGAAAATTGTAGCGAAATGCAGGAAGATCTGCAGCGGATAGGCACTTGGTGCAGGGAGTGGCAACTGACCCTTAACATAGACAAATGTAATGTATTGCGAATACATAGAAAGAAGGATCCTTTATTGTATGATTATATGATAGCGGAACAGACACTGGTAGCAGTTACTTCTGTAAAATATCTGGGAGTATGTGTGCGGAACGATTTGAAGTGGAATGATCATATAAAATTAATTGTTGGTAAGGCGGGTACCAGGTTGAGATTCATTGGGAGAGTCCTTAGAAAATGTAGTCCGTCAACAAAGGAGGTGGCTTACAAAACACTCGTTCGACCTATACTTGAGTATTGCTCATCAGTGTGGGATCCGTACCAGATCGGGTTGACGGAGGAGATAGAGAAGATCCAAAGAAGAGCGGCGCGTTTCGTCACAGGGTTATATGGTAACAGTGATAGCGTTACGGAGATGTTTAGCAAACTCAAGTGGCAGACTCTGCAAGAGAGGCGCTCTGCATCGCGGTGTAGCTTGCTCGCCAGGTTTCGAGAGGGTGCGTTTCTGGATGAGGTATCGAATATATTGCTTTTCCCTACTTATACCATCCGAGGAGATCACGAATGTAAAATTAGAGAGATTCGAGCGCGCACGGAGGCTTTCAGACAGTCGTTCTTCCCACGAACCATACGCGACTGGAACAGAAAAGGGAGGTAATGACAGTGGCACGTAGAGTGCCCTCCGCCACACACCGTTGGGTGGCTTGCGGAGTATAAATGTAGATGTAGATTTAGATGTAGATGTACTGGCCTCCAGGGTCACTTGACCTTATTTCATATGGGGGTTTATAAAAGACTCTGTTTATGTGCCTCCATTACCAACAACAATGAATGAAACTAGACATCGCGTAACAGCAGCTGTGGAAGCTGTAACTCAAGACATGCTTGCTGCAGTGTCGGAACAATTTGAATACCTCACTGACATATACAGAGCGTCTCAAGGGGGTATGTTGAACACCTATGAATAGATATGAACAAAACTTTTTGAGTTTCCCGTTCATCAAAAAACTAATTTCATTATATATGATTATTAGTTTCATAAACATAGACGTGCTAAATCGTATGAATCTTTTCGATATACCTTGTATTTTACATATTTTCATTAAATAATGACATGGGGAAAAATGTTCTGAGATACGTCATCTTTGAGGAAGAAAGTCTTCATTGGTTAAAACTATGCTATAAGAATATGTGATGCTCTCCCACAAACATCCTGTAGAAATCTGTTTGAGAGTTGGGCAGTCTGAGTACTGCTTCACACTGTAACTATTCCCGTAAATAACCCACTACAGTTGAAAAGGAACAATGATACACATAATTAGAACACCAGAAGAAAAAATTACGTTATTTCCCCCACATTAAGACTCTCTTTAGCAGAAAGAGAGATGTGTAATGGAGCCACCAAAATTTTTGATCACTTACCCAATGATATAAAATGTTTTACAAACAGAAAAGCAAAATTTTAAAACAAACTGAAAAGTTTCTCCTTGACAACTCCTTTTATTCCAGAGAATAATTCCTGTTCATGTAATATGTAAATGGTGGTGGGTAGGAATCTTTAATTCACACCTGCATTTAAAAAAGAGAAGAAGATGGCAAATGGTGTAATGTGTGTCTTGACTGTTATGTATTAAATAACTTGCCCTCAAACCTAACGTTAATCATTGTTTTGAAGTAAGCTGCATCGAAGGTCATATCCACAAGTCAAAACACGAAGTTTTACTTAGCTGATAATCTCGATGGTGCCTTCATTGTCTCCTTTGGAGCCGAGACAATGTCCGAAACTAAATGAAGTAAAGTAGCTGAAATTTTAAACGTTCGTATTCTGCAACATTTCACACATTATGTCGGCACAATTTTAACAAATGAAACAAATAACACATGTGCCTTCTGCAGCCCCATAAAACCACTGTTTTCATTTACACCCACTTCCCGTCAAGTCGCTACACTACGAAGATGAACGGAGATACTACACAAAGCAAAGTGTTTACATCTTTGTCAGAGGCAGTTGGTGGTACATATTCATCAGAGTTAATAGAACTGAATTTACAAAATTTTGTGTTAAAATTTCAACATTATTTTAAATAGATGTTATATGAAAAGTTAGGCATGAAATAACAGATTTTTTATGGATACAGTTTTTTATATAAGTTCTCGTTTATGTAAACGGAGATGCTGATATCCACTGGTATCGTAGGATTCGTAATGTGCCACTGGCTTCATTACATTACATAGTTAGTGGAATCAACAACCTATAAATTTGTATGTTTCGTCGTGTAATTAAAATTTAACGGAATTTTTTAGTAATAACGTGGAGAATCTCCCACTCTTCATTGTTTAGGGTTTGACAATACGAGTCGTAGTCTCCACTGAAATGTAATGTAGTTAAATATTAGTTATATTCGTTATATTAGAAACATATTGAGGTTAACTTAGAAGGTGCAACAAATCTACTAAAGAGATTACCTATACTTTCCTGTCCGTCCTCCTCTGGAGTAATGCTGCATGGTACGAAATACTTACAGATTGGATCGACTGAGGACGTCTAAAAAGTTAAAAAAAGAGCAACTCTTTTTCTGTTATTTCGAAATAGAGGAAAGTCATGGATATGATAAGCGAGTTGAGGTGGCAATTATTAAAACAAAGGCATTTTTCGATCCCGCGAGGCCTATTCACTAAATTTCAAACCGAGCGAGGTGGCGCAGTGGTTAGCACACTGGACTCGCATTCGGGAGGACGACGGTTCAATCCCGTCTCCGGCCATCCTGATTTAGGTTTTCCGTGATTTCCCTAAATCGCTTCAGGCAAATGCCGGGATGGTTCCTTTGAAAGGGCACGGCCGATTTCCTTCCCCATCCTTCCCTCACCCGAGCTTGCGCTCCGTCTCTAATGACCTCGTTGTCGACGGGACGTTAAACACTCATCTCCTCCTCCTCCTCCTAAATTTCAATCACCAGCTTGCTGCTCCGAATGTGAATATGTTTCGTTGACCCCCAGTTACGTAGGGAGAAACAAGCATTGCAATAAAATAATAGATACTTAAGCTCAGACGGAAAGATTCAATCGTTCATTTATCGGTCATGGTAGTGGAGAGCGAAAAGATCGAGAAAATGAAAGTAGCTTTGTGAACTATATAAGACCTGCGTTTCAACGGGCTTATAAACACTGATGCTCAGCCAAAACATTACGACCAATGCCCACTGCGGGCACGTGACGTGGTGACAAAAGTATGTAAGCGGACCACATGTGGGCTGCAAATGGAAAAATGAGATAAGCGACTTTGACAAAGGACTGATTATTATTACGCAGAGCCTGTGAACGAGTACGTCCAAATCCACGAAGCTAGTCAAATGTTCACGTGCTACTGTTGTGAGCATCGGCGAGCCGGCCGGTGTAGCCGTGCGGTTCTAAGCGCTTCAGTTTGGAACCGCGTGACCGCTACGGTCGCAGGTTCGAATCCTGCCTCGGGCATGGATGTGTGTGATGTCCTTAGATTAGTTAGGTTTAAGTAGTTCTAAGTTCTAGGGGACTGATGACCACAGATGTTAAGTCCCATAGTGCTCAGAGCCATTTGAACCATTTGAGCATCGACGGAAAGCGGAACAAGGACAGTGAAACTACCACTAGGCGCTGAATGGTTGAATGTCCACGACTCTTCACAGAACGTGGGGTTCGGAGGTCTGTCTGCCTGGTAACGTAGGATAGATTGGTGATCGGTGGCATCTGTGCCGAAAGAGGACAACCATGGTGCACGCACAAGTGTTTCAGAGCACACCGTTCTTCGTACGTTGTTGAACATGGAGCTCCGTAGCAGACCACTCCTACGTGTTCATATCTTGACCCAACGACATCGTAAGTTACGATTTCAGTGGGCACGAGGAAGTCGGGATTCGACCGTCGATCAATGGAAACGTGTCGACTCTTCGGGCGATTCACCTACGAAACAATAGGTCGCTGGTCGTGCCTACAAACCGGGTCATCGAGGTGAACGCCAGCTCGACACGTGCAGCGCGTCGCGGCCGCAGGCTGGTGGGAGCTGTATTATGCTGTGGGAGACATTCTCTTGCACTTCATGGAACCTGCAGCAGTAATCGAAGACACGCTGACAGCTGCGAACCGTCTACATCCTTTCGCGCTTGATCTCTTCCCCGACGGAGATGTCATCATTCAGCAGTATAATTGACCGTGTCGCGGAATCAGGACTGTGCCACAGTGGTTTGAAGAGCGTAACAGTGAAATCGTGTTGTTGTCCCGGCGACCAAATTCGCTTGATGTAAATCCTATACAACCCACATGTGTGGTTATCGGACGCGTCACCGTGTGCGCAAATCAGTGGCCCGCTATTTACGTGAATGACATGAAATGTGCGTAGACACCTATAAGCACATACTTGCACAAACCTACCACAGCACTGTGGTCATAACGGTTTGGCTCATCAGCTTAATGTTCAAATAACTTACGGGATGCAGCCGGGTGACGTCGTCGACAACCGCTGATATTTCGACAGGAGCACACCTGCCGTTTTCAAGGCAAAACGGCAGCAAATGAGCGGTGTGGAAAGAAATTTAAAATTTCGGTTTTCGGAGAAACTCTGTTTGTATGTCTTTGTGTGTGTGCCTTATCTTTCCGAACACAGGCCCGCGCGCAAACTGTAAATAATAGCGCCATCATAAACCAAAGATGACCGACGTCAAAATTTGTCGATAGCGAAATTAATAATCAATGGGTGAGGTAACATAAAATCTTTTCCTCTGTTTCATGACAAGGGAGAGAGCAAGATTCCCTGCACAATTTAAACAAAAACCACCACCTCTATTTATAAGGTTACCTTCTAATTTAACTTGAAGAGGTTCCTTAATAAGGCCATTCCAATAGCTGGAAATTCATGCCAGAATCTACGTGTTGTTATGTCCATAGGGTGACTGGTGCCAACACAGTGTTCTACAATGACGGATTTGCTCAGATTTTGTCAGCGTGTTTGCCGCTTATGTTTAATGCTCCGTCTGACCAACATATGACATGCCGCAACTGCAAGGAACATGGAGACACCCGCCTTATGCAAACCAAGATTATCCATTGGGGAACCTAAAAGGACCCTAAGGTGGTGATCGAAAAACATACTTCACATATATTTCCTGTTCCAAATACTCATTGCGTGAGGTAAAAAGGCCGCAGACTTTGGTGCCACCTCGGTGTTATTATCACTCAAAGCTGGTCATAGCGTTAGGCATGTGTAATCTGTCTGTTGCTATATCCATCCTGAAGAAAGTGGCTTCGAGAAGGGCTAATTCAGCTGATAAACTGTCAGGATCCGAGATGACATGAGCACTGTAAACCGAGGTAAGATGTGCCCTTCCCGTTCAGCCGGATGGCGAGCCGGCCGCTGTCGCCAAGCGGTTCTAGGCGCTTCAGTCTGGAACCGCGCTGCTGCTACGGTCGCAGGTTCGAATCCTGCATCGGGAATGGATGTGTGTGATGTCATTAGGTTAGTTAGGTTTAAGTAGTTCTAAGTATAGGGGACTTATGACCTCAGATGATAGGTCCCATAGTGCTTAGAGTCATTTGAACCATTTTTTTTTTAATGTTCTACTCACCGTCTCGTGGGTTTTCGGTACGACCTCGATTGAGGCACTGTGAGTGGTACTGTGAGTTTTCCGTAAAGACATTACAATTCGCCACAGAGCAGCTGCGTACTGGCTGAAGAGGGGAAGACGTGACAAAACAAGAGAAATAACTGGACAAGACATAACCGACAGACGGAATTAAACAAGAGCATAATTGTTACATGGCAGACAGAATGGGACACAACTGATAAGGGAAAACGAGTCTATAAAACCATTGTGAAGCGCGGCCAGAGGAATGTTCTACTGCCGGCCTCTGTGGCCGAGCGGTTCTAGGCGCTTCAGTCCGGAACCACACGGCTGCTACAGTCGCAGGTTGGAATCCTGTCTCGGGCATGGATGTGTGTGATGTCCTTAGGTTAGTTAGATTTAAGTAGTTCTAAGTCTAAGGGACTGATGACCTCAGAAGTTAAGTCGCATGGTGCTCAGAGCCATTTGAACCATGTGAACACGAGTAACGGGAGAAACCACATCAAAATTTACTACAATATCAGAGTCATTCAAACGCATCCCCTCTAATCGACGTAAAAAATTCGCAGAGTTCTTAATGTTGTACTCATACCGAGCTACTATAGGGCTATGAACTGCCCACCAAACGCGCAAGTGTGAATGAATAGCAGTGCAGTCGTGTAGATATAGGGGAACTTCCTCTCCCAAACTTTTCTGTGGTTTCGTTTATTGATTGGTTAATGAAAAAAAAAGGAAAAAGGGAAGAAACATGGTCAACATTAAATCGAGGCTGTAGCAGGGATCTGCTGAGCCCTAATGTTGAAGAGAATTTTACACTCCTTGGCGTAAGTGTGATCCATGCTTCTGTTCTTAACATTGACGCGTATGCAGAGAGGCACGCCCGGCCGTGGGATTGTGTGACGGGGCCGTGCGCGGCCACTTAGCGAGCTACGTCAGCGGTCCCCTCCAGAAGTTACGATTCGCGGTACTGCCCCCTCCCGGCGACACTGCGGTGACCGCGGCGAGGCGACGGAGCGCCGACAGCTGTCTGCGCCCGCACAGTGCCACACCGACTTCCGGCCATGGCGAAGGTCCCGCTGCTGCTGCTCGCGGCTGCCGCCACCTGTTGGACGAGCGCCGCCGCCTTGGGCGCCACTCGCGTCGTCTGCTACTTGGACGGCGCAGCGCTCAGGCGACCAGGTGAGTTACGCGTCCCGTACACCATCTTCTTGTTGTTGTTGTTGTTGTCGTCTTCAGTCCTGAGACTGGTTTGATGCAGCTCTCCATGCTACTCTATCCTGTGCAAGCTTCTTCATCTCCCAGTACCTACTGCAACCTACATCCTTCTGAATCTGCTTAGTGTATTCATCTCTTGGTCTCCCTCTACGATTTTTACCCTCCACGCTGCCCTCCAATGCTAAATTTGTGATCCCTTGATACCTCAGAACATGTCCTACCAACCGGTCCCTTCTTCTTGTCAAGTTGTGCCGCAAACTCCTCTTCTCCCCAATTCTATTCTTCAGCATTCTCCCCAATTGTAATTCCAGTTCTAATTCTTAAGCATTCTTCTGTAGCACCACATTTCGAAAGCTTCTATTCTCTTCTTGTCTAAACTATTTATCGTCCATGTTTCACTTCCATACATGGCTACTCTCCATGCAAATACTTTCAGAAACTACTTCCTGACACTTAAATATATACTCGATGTTAACAAATTTCTCTTCTTCAGAAACGCTTTCCTTGCCATTGCCAGTCTACATTTTATATCCTCTCTACTTCGACCATCATCAGTTATTTTGCTCACCAAATAGCAAAACTCCTTTACTACTTTAAGTGTCTCATTTCCTAATCTAATTCCCTCAGCATCGCCCGATTTAATACGACTACATTCCATTATCCTCGTTTTGCTTTTGTTGATGTTCATCTTATATCCTCCTTTCAAGACACTGTCCATTCCGTTCAACTGCTCGTCCAAGTCCTTTGCTGTCTCTGACAGAGTTACAATGTCATCGGCGAACCTCAACGTTTTTATTTCTCCTCCATGGACTTTAATACCTACTCCGAATTTTTCTTTTGTTTCCTTTACTGCTTGCTCAATATACAGATTGAATAACATCGGGGACAGGCTACAACCCTGTCTCACTCCCTGTCCAACCATTGCTTCCCTTTCATGCCCCTCGACTCTCATAACTGCCATCTGGTTTCTGTACAAATTGTAAGTAGCCTTTCGCTCCCTGTATTTTACCCCTGCCACCTTTAGAATTTGAAAGAGAATATTCCAGTCAACATTGTCAAAATCTTTCTCTGAGTCTACAAATGCTAGAAATGTAGCTTTGCCTTTCCTTAATCTATTTTCTAAGATAAGTCGCAGGGTCAGTATTGCCTCACGTGTTCCAACATTTCTGTGGAATCCAAACTGATCTTCGCCGAGATCGGCTTCTACTAGTTTTTCCATTCATCTGTAAAGAATTCACGTTAGTATTTTGCAGCTGTGACTTATTAAACTGATAGTTCGGTACTTTTCACATCTGTCAACACCTACTTCCTTTGGGATTGGAATTATTGTATTATTCTTGAAGTCTGAGGGTATTTCGCCTTTCTCGTACATCTTGCTCACCAGATGGTACAGTTTTTGTCAGAACTGGCTCTCCAAAGGCCGTCAGTAGTTCTAATGGAATGTTGTCTACTCCCGGGGCCTTGTTTCGACTCAGGTCTTTCAGTGCTCTGTCAAACTCTTCACGCAATATCGTATCTCCCATTTCATCTTCATCTATATCCTCTTCCATTTCCATAATATTGTCCTCAAGTACATCGCCCTTGTATAGACCCTTTATATACTCCTTCCATCTTTCTGCTTTCCCTTCTTTGCTTAGAACTGGGTTTCCATCTGAGCTCTTGATATTCATACAAGTGGCTCTCTTTTCTCCAAAGGTCTCTTTAATTTTCCTGTAGGCAGAATCTATCTTAACCCTAGTGAGATAAGCCTCTACATCCTTACATTTGTCCTCTGGCCATCCCTGCTTAGTCATTTTGCACTTCCTGTCGATCTCAGTTTTGAGATGTTTGTATTCCTTTTTGCCTGCTTCATTTACTGCATTTTTATATTTTCTCCTTTCATCAATTAAATTCAATATTTCTTCTGTTACCCAAGGATTTCTACTAGCCCTCGTCTTTTTACCTACTTGATCCTCTGCTGCCTTCACTACTTCATCCCTCAAAGCTACCCATTCATCTTCTGCTGTATTTCTTTCCCCCATTCCTGTCAATTGTTCCCTTATGCTCTCCCTGATACTCTGTACAACTCACGATAAATGCTGCGATGTGGAAGGTGTCAACTGAACGAACACAGGAAACACATTTAAAGGAAAAAAAGGGACCGAAAAAATATTTGTATGGTTACATATTGGGCATTTACACATTTGTAATGGGCCAGTGTTTCTGTTCACATATTCCTCTTCGGTATAAAAGTAGTTGTTAAAGAGGAACACCTTCAATCCACATCTGAATGGAATTCTACTATCTGCCAGAAATTTCCAAAGGTTTCTATACTTATATATGAAGATAGTGACTGGGCAAATACCAATTAGGAACATTACGTTTGTAGATTGTGGACAGTTGGGAATGTGGGTCTCACTGGAGGTGTGCAAGGGGTAATTCCCTGCAGTCGCGCTATTCATCCGTGTCCTCGGTGGCTCAGATGGAGCCGGCTCGCTAGCTCAGCGTGTTCGGTCAGACGGGTGCGTGCTCTCTGTAATAAAAAAACTGGGTCAAAGAATCAACGATCAACTTGAACGGATGTCTTTTGACGTCCACCCAGACCAAACGCAACGAACTATATCGAACAAAATGAAGAAGAAAAAGATGGATAGAGCGTCTGCCATGTAAGCAGGAGATCCCGGGTTCGAGTCACGGTCGGGGCACGCATTTTCAGCTGTCCCCATCGAGGTGTATCAACAACACCTGTCAGCAGCTGAGGGTTTCAATTAATTATCATTTTTTCTATACTTGCGTACATCACTCTTTGATGCCCCTAAGGGTAACGAAGATCAGTATTCCTTCTAGTGTTGCGTTCGTGAATGTCTCTGTTACTCAAACTCAGATGGATCTGTTGTCCTATTTCTGACGCCTCTCTCCTGCTGTTGCAGTTTTACAAGTAATCTGAGAGTTATACAGTCTTCTGCGACTGTATAAAGTTTTACTTGAACCACACACACTTCGCCATACTTAAACCATCACCAGTGGTCACCTAACAGTTGTGGTTTAGTTTACAAATCAGTTTAACGAGATCACAAATAGTTCTCAGGTTTAAAATGACTTTTTCAGAACCCACGTTTTATGGCTCCTACATTATTTCCATGTGTTCTCGGGGAGGGGGGGAGGGAGGGAGGGAGAGAGAGAGAGAGAGAGAGAGAGAGAGAGAGAGAGAGAGAGAGAGAGAGCGGGATACACAGCAACATTAAGCCAAATAGGGGACTGATGACCTCAGATGTTAAGTCCCATAGTGCTCAGAGCCATTTGAACCATCTGAATTTTGAGCACACTCGACATAAACATGCTGCCACAAAAGCAAAACAAATGACGACCACATTTCGCATGATCGAAGTAACGAAATAAAGTAGGCGTAACCATCGCAGCCGTGGCGTGACTGTCAAAGTATAAAAATATCCAAACCAGAAAATATTATGGCCAATCCATCGCAGTGTGTTAAAGTTCGAGCACATGTGGATAAGAGAACACATGCAGAAAACGCTGTAGCCGCATTTACAACTGACTGGTCTAAAACTATACATCTCTTCATCGTGTGAAACCAATTATCAAATAATTTTTTAAATTATTTTTTGCCCTCTTGTTACCCATTGATTGTTCCAAGCGTGCAAGAGGTCTTCACTCACAAAAATAGGCATCCTTTCTCACAAGTCCTCACCAGTGGAAGCGAAGATAGTTTCAATCGACACGTTTGGAGCTGCAGGAAGTCTAGAACTACCAGATTGTCAAAACGAATGATAATCTAACATGGCTTCTTGCTTAATTTTTGAACTCGTTGAACAGTTCTTTCCACTATGCAGCACAATGCACCATCCACTGTTCTGTCAAAGATCTTCTAGAAAAATTCGCTCTGAGCATAAAAATGTGTAGCGAATGGTGACGCTTACAGTTGAACTTAGTGGTAACCACATAGAGTAAGATTACATAACCTACCTGTTGAGAAATAAAATACTGATCCATAATCAATTACATAATAATATCCTAAATGTTATTCTCATCACTCTCTCTCTTTTTATTTTCTTGTTTGCAGCCGTGCACAGCGATTTGCTATCGACACAAAGTACAGGGTGTTTCAAAAAGAAAGAGCAGATTTCAAACATTTATTTCTCAAAAACTACAAATGATAGAAACACAATTCCAACGGTCCTTCACTCAATATGAGTACCAAATGTTACACAACAAATATCAAAACTGTACCTCAATATGAGCACCATTTGTTACACGACAAATATCAAACCGGTATCTCATTTCTTGCCACACACGACGCAACTGGTCTTTAGTTACCGAATTCACGGCCGCAACAATTCGATGTCGTACCTCTTGAAGAGTAGCGGGCATAGGTGGGACATAAACACAGTCCTTTATGTACCCCCACAAATAAAAATCGCAGGGAGTAAGGTCTGGTGACCTGGGAGGCCACAGACGATGACATTGATCTTGTGCTCCTGCTCTTCCAATCCACCGTCCTGGAATGGTGTTATTTAGGTACCGTCGTACAGGTTCAGAGAAGTGTGGTGGGGCGCCATCTTGCATGAAGATGAAGTGATTTGAATCTTCCTGAAGTTGAGGAAATAGCCAGTTTTCTAACATGTCCAGGTAAATGGTTCCTGTGATAGTTTTCTCCATGAAAAAGAAAGGTCCATAAACTTTGTTTACCGAAATTGCACAAAAGACGTTAACCTTTGGTGAGTCTCTTTCATGTTGAATAACGTCCCTCGGAGTTTCACTCGCCCAAATTCGTACGTTATGCCGATTAACTTTACCAGAAATGTGAAACGTTGATTCATCTGAAAAAATTAATCGTTCGGCAAAATTGTCCTCTTCCATGTCCTGTAGAATTGCAGTTGAAAATTCGAACCTTTTGTTGTGGTCGTCAGGACGCAATGCTTGCAATAACTGCAGTTTGTACGGCTTCATGTGCAGACGGTTACTCAGAACGCGCCATACCGTTGTTTTAGACATGTTTAGTTCGTGACTTGCCCGTGTCGTGGATTTTCTAGGGCTCCTTTCGTAAGCTGCACGGACACGCTCGACATTTTCATCCGATGTGCGTGGACGACCCGTGCTTTTTCGCTTGCAGATGCAACCATCTTCTACGAATCTGTGACGCCACTCATAAATTTGCTTATGACGAGGCGGCTGTTTGTTGAATTGACGGCGGAATGCACGTTGCACACCAACAATGGACTCTAACTTTGCAAATTGCAGCACACAAAATGATCGTTCCTGTGGTGTCGTCGCCATTTTCCTACAAACAAACGCCAGCGCCACTGCGGATTTGCATGGAACTTCTGCGCGGACCATTGAAAAACTTTGAACCTTTCTCTGACAAGAAACGTTTGAATTGTGTTTCTATCATTTGTAGTTTTTGAGAAATAAATGTTTGAAATCTGCTCTTTCTTTTTGAAACGCCCTGTATTAATGCTCATAGGAGAGTTGTATAATGAACAGCCCCGATGGACACACAACAGATTTGTACAGCGGTGACATATTCCCTGAACAGAATACAAGAGTAGACTTTATAGAATTGTTTAATCTTAGCACTTTCTTGCGAATCTTAATGGCATTCTGAAAAAAGATCGAATACAGAAGTAACCTTCGGATAATTTTAATTGCCCGTGGTTTAACGAAAATGCCGTTGTGTAACACACGATCTATACGAAACGAGACAGAAGGCCATCGCGGGCTACCATCTTCGTCATATTCAATAATGAAATTATTTTCTACGTTTGGCATAAACTATTGGAAATATTATAAAAGATGCAAATCTAGGAGACTTCTGTATGTCGCCAACATCCGGGTGAAGGTCGCGTAAATGGAGCAGAAACACTGCAGATAAGCTGCTTATCGAACGTGACGCGTCTAAACAACCCAGAAACGACTATCGCATTTTGCTGAATCGACGAAACCCTATGACTATGATGCCTAACATACACGCTGAAACCTGAAAGGGTTGACATAATATTCGCTTTCACATAAACCGCACGTGCTAGAAATTTCTACTGACCTTGTCAGGGTTTAGTACCTGAGTGGGATGAGTGGCACACAGGAGACTGTTACCAAAGGTCCGAGGATACGGAATAGGATCTCAGGTCAGTGATTTGCTCGAAGGCTTTTTAAGTAACAGAACCCAGTATTTTATCCTGGACGGCGGGTCTTATTGAATACAAGAGTATAGTCAGGAGGTCGTCAGGGAAGTGCAATAAGAGCGCTTTTGTTCTCTATATAGGGCGAACGTTAATAAAACCGACAGAATGCAGGGACGAATTCCTGATAGGAAATGGAGGAAAAAGGTTGCTATGAACATGTGTCCGGAAATGCATCGTTGCCCGGCACATGGCGCTGACGAATGGAAGTTCCTCTGACCATGTGCCGTGTGTTCCTTGTTTGTCGCAGGCTGTGTGATTAACGCAGAGAACTGTAAGCACCAGAATGGTCCGGTATTAATGTCGTGAACAAGCCGAGATGGTCGCCAAGAATCCCTGCCCACACGTTGATGCTGAACTGATGCTGACGAGACGCCTCAACCATTCTCCGAGGCCTGTCTGTAGCCCATACATGACGATTATGCACATCGATGATGCTAGTTTCTGATAAAGGTTGCTTCGTCAGTTAAGAGGACTGATGATAGAAATCCCATAACTGTGATGATCTGGTGCAAAAACCATCGACAAAATTCTTCCCGTAGAGGATAATTCGCTACTAATGATTCTTGGAGTCGTTGTAGGTGAAAGAGAAGTAGCGGTTTTCATGCAGGATACACGTAATCGTTCTTTGACTTACACCATGTTGGCAGGGCCAGTTGCCTGGAGCTTCTACTAGGGTTCGCCTCAATATCCTGCAGAATCCGGTCCTCCAAATCTGGTGTTCACACCGTCCGCCGTTTTCCTGCACGTTCGTCTGTCTGAAAGGACCCATGATCACACAAACGTTCCAAAAAGGGCCTGGAATGTTGTGTGGCGTAGTTGGTGTCTGTGAAGGTACTTGTTTTGGTATAGCCGTGCTGTGTCTCAACTGTTTCCATCTACTTGGCCGCACACAAACAATATCTCAGCTCGTTTCCGGCATGAATACTGAACCATTCTACTGCTTACAGTACGCTGCGTCACTAACACAACCTGCAAAAAATGGTTCAAATGGCTCTGAGCACTATGGGACTTAACTTCTGAGGTCATCAGTCCCCTAGAACTTAGAACTACTTAAACCTAACTAACCTAAGGACATCACACACATCCATGCTCGAAGCAGGATTCGAACCTGCCACCGTAACGGTCGCGCGGTTCCTGACTGTAGCGCCTAGAATCGCTCGGCCACTCCGGCCGGCCACAACCTACAACACAGGAGAAACATATGGCTCGTGGTCAGAGGAACTGTCATTCGTCAGCACTGTCTAGCGTGGAACAACGCATCTCCAGACATATGTCCGTAGGACCTTTTCTCCTCCGTTTTCAGTCTGGAATCCGTCCCTGCAGTTTATCGGTTTTACGAGTATTTGTTACGGCGTTAAGTCAAGCGCCGGCACACCAGTCGGGAACTAGACGTCAGCCAATTGCAAGCTGACTGACCCGTTTCTAGGACGACAACGCAACAGCAGCGGTCTCTATGCGAAGAGGAATTAAGTGCCGCGCCCGACTGGTCGCAGAGATGCTTCAAGACTAGCGAGCTGAATAGAAGCGTCAACTGTATTACTTCACTTGTATTAGGAATTGAATATATTAAAGAAGCTTGTTTATTTTGCTTGTCATCCTTTGCTTGCGGCACATCTATGTAATTTTCAAAGTAATAAAACTCATTAATACGATCTGCTTCAATAGTTGTGTAGTGATAAGAGAAAGCAGGTTTCCTAGACACCTCACTTTTGACGACTAGGCAGGATTAAACATTATTAATGTTCACTTCACCCCGTATACATGAACGACCTGACGGATAGCGTGAGCAGCAATATGAGACTGTTTTCTGGCGGCGATGTAGTGTACCGGACACTGTCGTCTTTGAGAGACTGTAGGAGGATACAGATGATTTGGACAGAATTTCTATTTGATATGATGAAATGCGGCTTGCTCTAAATGTGGAAAAATGTAAATTAATGTAGATGATTAGGAAGAACAACCCTATAATGGAATAAAGTGTTTACACAGTCACATCGATTAAATGTCTAGACGTAAAGTTGCAAAGTGACATGAAATGCAAGGAGCACATAAGTTCGGCTGTAGGGAAAATGAATTGTCCATTTAATTTTACTGGGAGAATTCTAGCAATGTATAGCTCATTTCTACGGTAAATAAGAACTCTTGTGAGGTCCATTCTCGAGTGCTGCTCAAGTGTTTGGGATGCACAACAGGTCGGATTAACGGAAGACATCGAAGCACTTCAGGGGCGTGCTGCTAGATTTGTTACGGGGATCAGCACACGAGATTACCGATATGCACGGTGAACTCAAACGGGAATCCCTGGAGGAGAAGACTTCCCTTTCGAAAAACGCCACTGAGAAGGTTTAGAGGTTCAGCATTTGCGACGGACTGTGAAACGATTCTAATGCTACCAGCACACATATCGCTTAAGGACAGGGAGGAAAAGAGAAATCATTACTCGAGTGGAAGCATATGGGCAGTCGTTTCATCCCTTGCCCCATTTAACAGTGGAACAGGAAAGGGAATGCCTACCACTACAGGGCATCCATCCGCCATGCACCGTGTGGTGGCTGCGTAGTATGTATCTAGACGTAGATCGTTTGAGAAAGAAAACAGTCTCAATGGGAAAGAACAGATCACTGGAATGATTTTCACAGTCTTAAACGCCGCTCGGTCTAGGGCGCCTTGTCACAGTCCGTGCGGCTCCCCACGTCGGAGGTTCGAGTCCTCCCTCGGGCATGGGTGTGTGTGTTGTCCATAGCATAACTCAGTTTAAGTTAGATTAAGTAGTGTGTAGGCGTAGGGACCGATTACCTCAGCAGTTTGGTCCCGTAAGTCCTTACCACAGATTTCCAGTTTTTACAGTCTTACAGTAACTATCCCACAGTTGGCACCTAGTCGTTTACGCGAACCTCGGAAGCCGTAGATCAGAATGACAGGATGCAAATTATCATGCACGAGAAAATAAAGCAGATGAAACCCTCTTACATAAATCGTCTGCAGTTACCATCACGTCTGATCTCAATAGGTCCGCTATGCAATAAAGAGGTTAGCAGAAAAGAATAAACCGTGGTGGCCTAAAGACCTCACAAGAACGTTTATGGATTCTGTGATTCACAAACGTAAATTTTTTTATTAATCTGTTTCGATATCTGCTCCTACAGTTGCACGAAAACGTTTCATTTTTTTTATTCCAGCATCAACCACATTCAGCGCGAGACGTCTGTAATCAACTGCGGCGATGGTGTCAGCCATTCGAGTATTCCAATCGTCGAGGCTACACACAATCAATTGGAAAACTTGATGTCTGAGAAAACTCTGAAGGAAAAGTCGAAGGATTTAGCGCCTAATGGACAACGTGACTTGGTGGTCAGCTTTGCCATCCGACGTTCTCGATACGCTTGATCACAGATGCATCGCACACTCTTAGCTCAGTGTGGCGGTGAACCATCTTGTTTCAAAACAACTTTTGGTTAACAGCCGGTTATTGTGGTAAACCATATAGCAGATGCATATCATGATCACTTACAGATTTAACATTTATCTGAAGAAAGATGAACTGTTCAACAATACGCTCAAACATCAAGTAAAAGGAAGTGGACTGGTTGTGCCGCTGACGTTACATTTGTCGGTTCACTGAATCTAACTAATAAAAAGTGGAAAATGTAGCGTTGCTAGGAAATCACCATACTATTTCAACGTTCAAGAACGTCCACAACAAACTTCATTCGTTCTGGCTTCGCATCAGGTCCTGGCGGTTGCAGCAGTTTTAATCGGATGGAGTACAACTATGATTTTTACGGAGTACTCGTTGCATGATAGTCGTAGGAATTTGGAATTCCTGAGGGACCCTCCAAAGATACTTGTGTGGTGAACGCTGGAAAGTTGTCCATATACCATGTGTCTGGTTCAGTTTTCCGTAGTCGTCCAGAATGATGCTTCTTCACATTTTTACATGCTTTCTGCATGAAACTGCTCTAGCACCAGCGATACGAGGACTGGGAGGTGGTTCGAACCCTTAACGCGGTAGGAAGTTTGATTTCACCTGAATGTCAAGTTTGATCGAAAGTAACCAACCCACAGACTGCTTAACGCCTGCCAGTGTGCTATATCCTTGGTTTCGCATGAAACATCTGGCCATTAAAATTGGATGGATGGCAAATAAAGACAATTTATCGACTCTGCGTGTACGTTATAGCAGCGAAGATACATGAATAAATTAGTAGGGGATTTTGAGGAATTCGGGTTGCAAAATTCAGTACTCGGATCTGCCTCCTCTGGCAGCAACAACGGCTCTGACCCGACCGGGCATGAAATCGAACTGAGCTGGCAGAACAGGTTTGGTTATATCATTAGATGCTGTTTCACCCTACACCAGGGTTCATTAATCATAGTGACCGTCGAACGGTGGAGTGCCACTCTCTCGGCAATTCAGGACCAGATGTTTTAAGTGAGTAACAGAGCAGTACGATAGACCAACTCCTCAAGTCTCTTTGAGAGGATGCTCATTTTTACTACGCTTGGCGCAGTCATCGGCTAAGAAGTAATGACTACTGAAAATGACTAATGCGTCGAAACAGGTTTAGCCAGTGAACAATATTTTTTTGAAGGTTGACTGATAACCCGTGTAGCCAAGTTTAGAGCGTTCAATGATGTTCTAGGTCAGCAACTTCGAAAATCTGCTTTCCCAGTCCAACCTTGTGCTCCGTCTCTATCAATATCTTCGTCGACGGAACGTTAAAACCTCATTTTCCATTCTTTTTTATCTTTACATGACGCTATGCAGCGAATATACACTATGTGACGAAAAGTATCTGCCCACTGTTAGTGCTTCCGATGTTCCATTGGGCGCTAAATCCTTCGACTTTTCCTTCAGAGTTTTCTCAAACATCAAGTTTTCCAATCGCTTGTGTGCAGCCTCGATGATCCGCTGGGGACACTTTCAGTGAGGTGTCTATGTCTGTGGAGCAATGACAGCCCATTTTTCATCAAGAGCCGAAGCTAAAGTAGGTCGCGATGTTGGATGCTGTGGTCTGGAGCGAAGCAGACGTTCTAACTCATCCTACACGTGTTCCATTCCGCTGGGTTCAGTTCTGGACTCTACGCAGGCGAGTTCATCTCAGAGATGTTATTACTCTACAAACCATTATCTCAAAGATGCTGCTTTATGACAGGCTGTACTGTCGTGCTGATGTAAACAGTCATCATCTCCGAACTGTTCCTCTGCTACATGCAATAGCCAGTGCTGTAAAGTGTGTTCATAGGCTATCCATCTGCCTTTAGTGTTTTCTTAAACGCAATACGGAGACGACACCCTGGTCATGAAGAATACCTCCATACCGTAATAACATGTCCATTTACTGTCGGCACTACACGTGATAGCAGGTAACGCTCTCCAACCTTTCACCAAACGCAAAACCTCCCATTGCACTGCGTTACTCATCACTTCAAATCACTTGTCTCGAGTTGTCGACTCTCCAGTGGCGTCGCTCTTTACACCTCCTCAAGCGTCGTTTAGCATTTTCTGCAGGAATGTGTGACATACGAGGAGCCACTCGACCACTGTATCCCACTCTTTTTGACTCGCTACGCACGGTAAGCGTACTAGATGGACTGCTGCTAGCACTTTGGGACTCACGAGTCATTCCTTCCGATTATTTCATGCGATGTTCGGCGGTCCCTGTCCATCAGTACATGAGGTCTGTCTGGTCCCGGTTTATGTGTGGTTGTTCCTTCGTGTTTCCACTTCACAACATCATGACAGTGGTTTAAACGCCAGTATGCATTTTTTGTTTGGACAAGAAGAGAATAGAAGCTTTCGAAATGTGGTGCTACAGAAGAATGCTGAAGATTAGATGGGTAGATAACATAACTAATGGGGAGGTATTGAATATAATTGGGGAGAAGAGGAGTTTGTGGCACTACTTGACAAGAAGAAGGGACCGGTTGGTAGGACATGTTCTGAGGCATCAAGGGATCACAAATTTAGCATTGGAGAGCAGCATGGAGGGTAAAAATCGTAGAGGGAGACCAAGAGATGAATACACTAAGCAGATTCAGAAGGATGTAGGTTGCAGTAAGTACTGGGAGATCAAGAAGCTTGCACAGGATAGAGTAGCATGGAGAGCTGCATCAAACCAGTCTCAGGACTGAAGACCACAACAACGAGAACAACAACAACGTGCATTTTTTACTCAGGTGACATCCATGTTCGAGGTCACTGAGCTCTGCTGACCGACCCATTCTGCTCTTACTGCTTCCCTGCTGATAACACAATATTCCCCGCTTCCTTCGTATTGTGGGATTCGCCTCTCCTAACACCTAGTGGTCGATTTCGCACTACATAGGAGTGTCTAGATACTTTCGGCCTCGCGGGGTAGCCGTGCGCGGTCTAGGTCTGCGTCGATATCTCGGTAGATGAAATACTTTTGAATCATGAAGACACCTCAAGATACTTGACTCTTTGCGTCCTTTCACTTACCGTAAAACTTATTTTGGTACCTTGTACGTTTTACGAAATATCTGGGGTGCCCACATTATGCAAGGCAGCATATGCGTTATTTATTGCATGGTCCAGTCACGCATGTAAGCGGACACATTTGGCCTTTTATTCTCAGTGGACATCATGTGGTTAGTTAAGGGAAAATTTCGCACTATAAAAACTTAAGCTGCACTTAGAATTACGTGGAAAAAGTTTTACACGTAAATAAACGAGATTTCCATTACTATGGTAGCCCAGTCCCAAAACAAGACTAGTGGGAGCTGAAAATCACAGTCTATACATATTAGAAAAGTGTTCTTTTCTGTATATGTATAACTATATTGTCAAAAAATATCGTCGGATATCTTAAGTAGTAATATTGAAGAGCTTCCAGTATGTTTCATTTCTTACAGTTGGGCGTCATTTCGGCGGATTCCGTGCCTATCGAGTGAGCTGAGTAACTGCTTAGTATTACCGACTGATTAATAAATGCGGAGTCAAGTGACTTATCTGTGTCACTGGCAGGCGTGAGACCGTCTGGACTGATATAATGCGTACTCTGTTAGTGGCAGCGGCAAGAGAGAATGGAGAGAGTGAAACAAACTGCGAAAAAATAATAGTCACTCCCACTGAATAACTCCAACGGGCCACTGAACTTAACGTCTCTGACAGACAGACGGAATGCCAACAACAGACTCATATTGTTTCATTCTATGACAAACAAGACCAGTGCGTTGATTTTTATTCTGATGATCATCTCCTTAAAGTTGCCACCTCTTCTTCTCTCATAGGCCAAGGCGTAGTACTGGAGATAATACACTATCCACCACCAGGATTCGCACTAGCTATTCCGAAACACATACATGCTCGCTCATACACAGACACTGCGACGTCGTCTACACCATCACGGCCACTCGCTAAGCGGGCGATATAATTTGTACTTGTCGGATAATTGAGTCGCGCATACGTAGAAACTCAGTGTGGCAAACACGATGCGACAGCTGTATATTGACTTCTTCTCTCTTCGGCGATGTATGTGATAGTCACCAGATGAAGCTGACAACGATTCTCACCGAATTCACTTGTATTCCTAAACGCACAGAAAATTTCGCATTCTCCTGTGGAAAACGCTGAAATAAAATCATAAATTTACTACAATGAACGATCTGTAATATGGACTAACTATAGTGAGTTAATTTAAGAACTTATCGAGCAGATTATTAGCATAAAATTTGTCTCAAATACACGAGTAGATACATTAAACTTACCAACGTTGTTTGGCACTTTACAGAACGAGATATAAAATAACAGACTCATTATCTTTCTTTTGATTCGTGAGAGTTCTTTTCATTGTCTGGAGGGATACCAAAATTGGGAAGCATCTCGCTTTTCTTATTAGATATTTCATTTCTTTCGATATAATATTACTGGTACCATGGTGTAAGGGACACTTAAAAATGTGGTTTCAGTCGTCGCTATAGAAAAATTCGTCACTTTATTAAATTAATTCTATTCGTCCTATTTTCATTTGCGTTGTAACCTGTAATGTCATTTCACGGACTGTGGCCTGAACTGGTAAGTTACAATGTATCATCTGCTGACTACCCAGTGAGTTCGGGGAAAGACGGAGGCAAAACAACACACATACAAACACCAAATAAAACACGTATGCAAATATTTCGTCTTTATAATGAAAATAAATTCTCGAAACGTGTAGTATGAAGCATGAAAAAAGACGTAAACAGTCAGTGTTTCATTATTTAAAATGTGAATGACATAGTTGCAGGCCTTCCAAAAACATTGATTATTATTAATGAAATTAAAAACTGGTATGTTTTAAATGAGCATCGTGTATACACATATGAAGGGCCCCTTTCATGAGCACAAACTGAAATGTTTGTTCGCCTGTAATAAATAATTTTCGTTGTTCTTTATGTCCTCGCACTATAGTCACAAAACAAATTCTGGTGAACACTTTGAGTTTCTCTTCTCGCTATCCATGGTTTCACCCACCATCGTTCCCATGTCTCTTTCTTTTCAAGCAATGCTCTCGCCTACAACATATGCTGTTGTACTGGCGGTTAACTGCTCGGCATCCATTACCAACCAAATACGACGAAAAATTTTACGGTAGTGTTATAGCTCCAGTGAAACAGCTTGGTCGTAGAGGTTTGACGAAAGTTTTGAGAAAGACTTTTTACAACGTAATACGGGCCTCAGGTTTCATGCATTTGTGTCGGCTAGCAATAAAACTACATTGCTGACGTCACACAAACGAGCGCTGAGGCCTGTATTTATCGTAAGCCACGTGTAATCGTAACATACGAAGTCAAGCAAGCCAACCGTCCACTGACAGCATACACTCGTTCAAGGTCTGTAAAACTGTACAGTAAACATAAACCATTGTGGGCCACCAACTCTTTGCAATCAATTATCACCACATCCTGGCGACACACCACACACAGGCAGTTGTTACATAATGGCAGTTATAGTATTCATCCGATTACATTACCTGTTCAGCATTGAATGTTGCTTGCTTGCCACGATCAATTATGCACACATCGTGTGTCTGACATACACAGAACATAGGCGAACTAACAGCAAATACATAACTCACAGATCTTTTTTGCCTCCATTTATTGGATTTCGGGCACAGGCTGAAAGTAACATATAGCAACAAGTCTGTTCTTAACTCACGTCCTGGCCATCGAGCAACCGCCTATGCCCTCGTGGATTCGTTCACTGCCTACAGCACACAGCGCGTGAACAAATAGAGACTTCCCAAACTAGAGAGACAAGGCACAATTGGCAGCGGCAAGGTGGAGGACGTGGTGCCAACCTAGAAGGCTAAGTCGAAATAATGCCACTGTCGGCACACTAGAGATGTAAGTACACTACTGACCATTAAAATTGCTACACCAAGAAGAAATGCAGATGATAAACGGGTATTCATTGGACAAATATATCATACTAGAACTGACATGTCATTACATTTTCATGCAATTTGGGTGCATAGATCGTGAGAAAGCAGTATCCAGAACAACCACCTCTGGCCGTAATAACGGCCTTGATACGCCTGGGCATTGAGTCAAACAGAGCTTGGATGGCGTGTACAGGTACAGCTGCCCATGCAGCTTCAACACGATACCACAATTCATCAAGAGTAGTGACTGGCGTATTGTGAAGAGCCAGTTTAAACGGCCACCATTGACCAGGCGTTTTCAACTGCTGAGAGATCTGGAGAATGTGCTGGCTAGGGCAGCAGTCGAACATTTTCTGTATCCAGAAAGGCGAATCAGGACCTGCAACATGCGGTCGTGCATTATCCAGCTGAAATGTAGGGTTTCGCAGAGATCGAATGAAGGGTAGAGCCACGGGTGGTAACACATCTGAAATGAAAAGTCCAATGTTCAAAGTGCCGTCAATGCGAACAAGAGGTGACCGAGACTTGTACCAATGGCACCCCTTACCGTCACGCCGGGTGATACGCCAGTATGGCGATGACGAATACACGCTTCCAATGTGCGTTGACCGCTATGTCGCCAAACACGGATACGACCATCATGATGCTGTAAACAGAACCTGGATTCATCCGAAAAAAATGACGTTTTGCCATTCGTGCATCCAGGTTCGTCGTTGAGTACACCATCGCAGGCGCTCCTGTCTGTGATGCAGCGTCAAGGGTAACCGCAGCCACGGTCTCCGAGCTGCTGGTACATGCTTCTGCAAACGTCGTCGAACTGTTCGTGCAGATGGTTGTTGTCTTGCAAACGTCCTCATCTGCTTCCTCACGGATCGAGACGTGGCTGCACGATCCGTTACAGCCATGCGGATAAGATGCCTGTCATCTCGACTGCTAGTGATACGAGGCCGTTGGGATCCAGTATTACCCTCCTGAACCCACCTATTCCATATTCTGCTAACAGTCATTGGATCTCGGCCAACGCGAGCAGCAATGTCGCGATACAATAAACCGCAATAGCGGTAGACTACGATCCGACCCTTATCAAAGTTGGAAACGTGATGGTACGCATTTCTCCTCCTTACACGAGGCATCACAACAACGTTTCACCAGGCAACGCCGGTCGACTGCTGTTTGTGTATGAGAAATCGGTTGGAAACTTTCCTCATGTCAGCACGTTGTAGGTGTCGCCACCGGCGCCAACCTTGTGTGAATGCTCTGAAAAGCTAATCATTTGCATATCACAGCATCTTCTTCCTGTCGGTTAAATTTCGCGTCTGAGCACCTCATCTTCGTGGTGTAGCATTTTTAACGGCCAGTAGTGTATTTAAATGGCTGTATACACGAATTATGTTATTTTTGTTGTTCATCAACTGTAATGCCATGACATGTCCAACATCCTTGTTAAAGTGGTCACCAGATAAATAAAACTGCTGCTACTACTACTGCTATTGAGTCTGATGTATGTTGCAGAGCCACACCGTATGCTTGTGTCGGAGATCGAGCCCAGCCTGACCTACTGCACGCACCTCATCTACGGCTACGCCACCATCGACACGGACAGTTACAAGGCGGTGCCTCGGCACGAGGGCGAGGGCACCAACTACACCAGCGTGGTGGAGCTCAAGAGGCGCTTCCCTGCACTCAACGTGCTGCTCTCCATCGGCGGAGGGAGCGCCGACTCTGGCCAGCGGGAGAAGTACCTGCACCTGGTGAGCGCTACATCTACATCTACATTTGTTCTCCGCAAGCCACCCAACGGTGTGTGGCGAAGGGCACTTAACGTGCCACTGTCATTACCTCCGCTTCGTGTTCCAGTCACGTATGGTTCGCGGGAAGAACGACTGCCGGAAAGCCTCCGTGGGCGCTCGAATCTCTCTAATTTTACATTCGTGATCTCCTCGGGAGGTATAAGTAGGGGGAAGCAATATATTCGATACCTCATCCAGAAACGCACCCTCTCGAAACCTGGCGAGCAAGCTACACCGCGATGCAGGGCGCCTCGCTTGCAGAGTCTGCCACTTGAGTTTGTTAAACATCTCCGTAACGCTATCACGCTTACCAAATAACCCTGTGACGAAACGCGCCGCTCTTCTTTGGATCTTCTCTATTTCCTCTGTCAACCCGACTTGGCACGGATCCCACACTGATGAGCAATACTCAAGTACATGTCGAACAAGTGTTTTGTAAGCCACCTCCTTTTTTGATGGACTACATTTTCTAAGGACTCTACCAATGCATCTCAACCTGGCACCCGCCTTACCAACAATTAATTTTATATGATCATTCCACTTCACTTTGGTCAACAACTGGAGCGGATTGAACTTACCGACAGTGGACGTCCGCATTGACCTGTGACTATGTTATGACTTGGCACGTAATGTCAAACATTCACAAAGAAGGGCTCGAGCAGACACAGACATCTACAGACCGATAACGTCGAAGTTGATCTGTTGTAGAATTTTGGAACCTGTTTTATGTTTGTCATTTCTGGAGGTCAATCATGTTCTTTGTAAGAATCCACACTGATTTCGATAACTACGATCATCTGAAACACAGCTCACTTTACTCGTCCACAAGCCCGGAATGCGTGTACACACACCAGTGCCCTGGTTGAAGCCATGTTTCTTGATTTCCAGGAACGAATTCGATAAAGTTTTGCATTTTCATTTTGTGTTTGCCGTGAAGAGTTCATGGGACACAGAACACTGCATATCATTCTTAGCAAATCTTCAGTCATAAACCTAACTTTAGGCATATTGCAAGAGCGTCGTCTAGAGCCATGAATATTAACTGTCTAATGTATATAAGGTCTTCGGAAATTCTCGTTACAAACTTCTACGACTTTTAGAAGGAAGTGAATGCATGATATTTCGAATAGAGATCCATGTCTGGAAATGTACTGTTTTCATTACACGAAGCTTTCAGTTCAATTGTTTAATTCATCCACTTCTGCTTGAGGAACTGAATTACCCATGATTCGGGACAATTATTAGGTAAAAATTCGAAAGAAAACAAAACGAAACATCCATTTATAACTAAAGCTCATTTATTTGTAATAACGCATAAACATTACGTGTTTACGTTATTCCAAAACAAAAAACACACAATTCTAGATGGATAGAACAAAACTGATGCATTCCAACAGCGGGACGATGTGACGACCACCGACGTTGTTACAGATACTTTACCGATGAATCATGTTCTGGTATTCACTCGCCATCCCACCTGGTGTCTCTTCAGTTTCTAGTGCAGCGGCCAGAACTCGTGCCAACAGGTCTTCCTCTCTCTCAGCAAGGCAGGCCTTAAGTGACATGAGGTGACCGTCTGACGTGTTATATGTCATCCTATCTACCCTATTGCATACCAGGACAAGTAACTCTGATACATTTCCCTTTCCCTCAGAAGATGTGGCTTCGTTACACGCCTCAATTGAAACCGTCATTCCACCAGGAAGGAGGTACACGGCTCGTGTTGTCTGTACTTCAACCATGCCTAGACTGTTAACACCGCGGTTCGACCGCGTCCGCATTGTTGCTTTGTGCCAGAAAGGGCTCTCAAAAAGGGAGGTGTCCAGGCGTCTCAGAGTGGATCGAAGCGATGTTGTTGGGACATGGAGGAGATACAGAGAGACAGGAACTATCGATGATATGCCTCGCTCAGGCCGCCCAAGGTCTACTACTGCAGTTGATGACCGCTATCTTCGGATTATGGCTCGGAGGAATCCTGACAGTAACGCCACCATGTTGAGTAATGCTTTCCGGCAGCTACAGGACGTCGTGTTACGACTCAAACTGTGCGTAGTAGTAGTAGTAGTAGTAGAGGGGTTTTTTGGGCGCACGACAGCAAGGTCTTCAGCGCCCGTTCAGTAACATAGGGAGACGGGTGTCAAGAAAAATCCCAGAACAGGAATATAAAACGGAACATAAAACGCGGGTAACAATCGTTGAAAAATATGTGCTCATCCACACCGAAGCGTGGGATGAAGCAGGGTGTCAACAGTAAAACATGGACAACACAGGAAGAAAATGACAGAGGGAGCTAAAACAATGTAGCAGATGGAAGTGGCTGGCTGACCACAAAGAAAAAAGGGGAGGAGCAGCCACTCTGCAATACAATAAATCCTCCAGCCTAAAAGTTGAGGCCAGAGTCCAGACACGTCACAAAACTTAAAAACCCTAGACACACACGACTCATCATTAGCTAAAACAGAAGGCAGATCCCCATCAACTTGTGCTTCTGCCCGTGCATCACGGTATAAAATGCAGTCTGTTAAAATGTGCCGGACAGAGATGTGCACATCACAAAACGGAGGATCCTCCCGCCGTAATAGAAAGCTATGTGTGAGAGGACAGTGCCCGATCCGAAGAAGTGTGAGGGCCACCTCTTCCCGCCTGAGCAACCGGCAGGAGGAACGGCATGGCCGAGTGGTTTACTTTACCAACCGCAGTTTATTGGCCGTCACCGCCAGCCATTCGTCCTCCCACAACTCCATGCACTTCCTGTGGAGTGCAGCAATGACCGACTGCAAGGGGATAGGACACTGGACCACATCCTGCTCGGGATAGGCTGCATGATGCGCAACTTCACTCTTGACGTCGATAGCGAGGTCCATCTTTGCAGCCACGACACCATGCAGTGTAGTTCAGATGGGCCCAACAACATGGCGAAAGGATCGCTCAGGATTGGCATCACGTTCTCTTCACCGATGAGTGTCACATATGCCTTCAACCAGACGATCGTCGGAGACGTATTTGGAGGCAACCCGGTCAGGCTGAACGCCTTAGACATACTGTCCAGCGAGTGCAGCAAGGTGGAGGTTCCCTGCTGGTTTGAAGTGGCATTAAGTGTGGCCGACGTACGTCGCTGGTAGTCATGGAAGTCGCCATAACGGCTGTACGATACGTGAAGGCCATCCTCTGACCGATAGTGCAACCATATTGGCAGCATACTGGCGAGGCATTCTTTTTCATGGATGACAATTCGCGCCCCCATCGTGTACATCTTGTAAGTTACTTCCTTCAGAATAACTACATCGCTCTACTAAAGTGGCCAGCATGTTCTCCGACATGAACCCTATCGAATATGCCTGGAATAGATTGAAAAGTGTTGTTTCCGGGCGACTTGACCCACCAACCACTCTGAGGGATCTACGCCGAATCGCCGTTGAGGAGCGGGACAATCTGGACCAACAGTGTCTTGGTGGACTTGTGGATAGTATGCCACGACGAATACAGGCATGCATGAATGCAAGAGGATGTGCTACTGGGTATTAGATGTGCCGATGTGTACAGCAATCTGGACCACCACCTCTGAAGGTCTCGCTGTTTGGTGGTACAACATGCAGTGTGTGGTTTTCATGAGCAACAAAAAGGACGGAAATGATGTTTATGTTGATCTCTACTCCAGTTTTCTATACAGGTTACGTAACTCTCGGAACCGAGGTGATGCAAAACTTTTTTTGTGTGTTTCTTATCAGACAACTGCTAAACTAGCACTGGAAGCAGTCACATCCATTAAATATGTAGGAGTATACGTGTAGAGCGCTTTAAGATCGAACTATCACAAGAAACTAATAGTGTGTAAGACAGATACTAGAGAGATTCATCATGAGATTCCCCAGGAAGTGTACATAACCTACGAAAGTGGTAGTTTACAACTGTCGATTAATACCTTAATATTGTTCGTCAGTTTAGGACGCACACCGGATAGGATTGAGAGAAGAAACAGAGAAGTTTCTAAGAAGAGCAGATAGTTTTGTCACAGGTTGGTATAGTAAGGACGGAAGTGTCTCGCAGATGCTCATCCAGCTCCAGCAGCAGACGTTACAGGAGATGTCGTTTACTGTTCAAATTCCATGAGCGTACGTTCCTAAATGAGCCACCCAGTATATTGCTTCCACCTACGCTTATCTCAGGAAAGTACAATGAGAGCACGTTTTGAGAGATTAGACCTCACAAGGAGAGTTATCAAAAATCGTTCTTCTCACGTGTCAGTCGCGACTGCAAAATGGAACTTCGAAAGTGACATTGCTGCATAATGTACTTCGCACCACACAACATAACATGGCTTGTGGAGTCTGCATGAAGATGCGCAAGAAGATTAGAGGTTAACATATCATTGGCGAGGAAATCAATAGAGACGGAGATTTTCGGATTGGGAAACGACGAGGAACGAAACTGGTCGTCTCCTTTTCAAAAGAAATCAATGACTATCTATATATGAAAGGCTAGATGTGGATTTTTGTCTCCTGAATGCGAGTCCAGTGTCTCGGCAACTGCACCAACTTACCCTGTCGACAAACAGAGAATACAGAATACTGACATTTCTTGTGTTTTCTGACATTTCTTTTATTTTCTTTATCTAGATTAGCTTCAACGTTCACAGCTCTGTTGTAAGTTGGTGGAGACAACAAATGAGAAATACTAATCGTATAATTCTCGTTACGGTGTATTTTCACGCGCACTGGATTTTTGTTGGTGCTATGTGTCCGTCATTTTGTTTAAGTCGTAGGTAAGGCAGACGGGCAGATTAATAAGTTTAATATTTTGTGCAACTGACTGTGCCCGAGACTCGCTGAGTTTAGGACGTTAGATTGTGAAGCATGCTCTATAAGTCCCGTAGACGTCATTAACTATTGGGAGACACGCGACGTTTGGAGGAATAATGTCAGTATTTCTAATATTGCGACTTATTAAAATGTGGATCAGTGTTTTTGGTCGAAAGACGAAACATACTTCTTATTCTCTCTGGAAGAAAACAGTTCCAGAACCTGGTAATTTACGGGCTAGATCAGTATATTACCTGGAGAGTCGTGACTTTAATCACCAGACTCGCTTCCCCAAATTACCACTGTTACTGTAAGCCGTAAAAATCGAGCAACGTACATAATACACCGGACTGTCATTGGAGACGACCCGGGTTCAGATCTGCATCCGGCCACTCACGATTTCTCTAGATCGCTAAGGGCAGATTCCTGGTTGGTGCCTTTGAAAAGGACATGGCCGATTTCCTTCCCCGATCCAAACTTGGGCTCTACCTCTAATGGCCTTGACATCGACGGGATATTAAGCTCTAATCTTCCTTCTTACATCTGCATCTACGTCAGTACTCCACAAGCCACCTGACAGTGTGTGGTGGAGGGTACCTCTGGTACCGACAACAAGATAAAAGCGAAACAGGCTCTTCCGGCATGTGACTGTCAAGTCTTATGTAAGAACGGTAGATGCGTAGTCTTCTGTGTGACATTATACTGCCAGCCGTATTCTAAGCGCCAAGGCATATCACGAAAAAGTGTCATCAAAAAATGGCACAGTCGCTAGTGTAGTTTGCTTCAGTGTGTATCTAGGTACATAGGTAGGTTCGTGTGAGTTTCTACTTTCGTGTATAGGTAGATTCGTGTGCGTATCTACATGGTGAAAAGTATTTAAACCGACAAACTCTGGGAGGTTGTAGGGGACATCAAACAAATATTTTTCCCTAATGTCAATTTTTCCTATGAGGAGTATTTAAACCGGTAGAGGAAGATTTCTCTGGCGGTAAATTAATTAAACCAACAAACACTTTCCCATTTTTTTATGACCAAGAGACAACATATTAACACAACCCAATTTGAATTACAGTAGATTTTCAGAAATGCCTCCATTGGCATGTAAACGAAGTTCACACCGTCGGATCATGTTCTGTCTGACACGGGCAAAAACCCCAGGAGTAGCTTGAATTGTTCCTGCTGCTGCTACTATCCGGGCTACCAGATCCTCTTCTCATGCAACAGGAGTTGTGTAAACAAGGTTGCGCATCTCTACCCACACAGAAAAGTCCAGAGGGGACATATCTGGCGATCGAGCAGGTCATGGTACAGGACCACCTCTACCAATCCACGTTTTTGGGAACCGTCGGTCCAGGTATCGACGCACACGATGACTGAAATGTGCTGGCGCCCCGTCATGTTGGAACCACATGCGTTGTCTTGTAGGGAGCGGGACGTCTTCCAGCAAGTCGGGAAATGCTCTGGCGAGAAAATTGTAATAGTATCTGCCATTTAATGGCCTAGGTAGCAGATACAGCTCAATTATACAGTCCCCAACAACACCGACTCACACATTAACGAAGAACCGCACTTGTTGATCAATCCGCTGTGCGGCTCGTCCGCTGTGATGCGCTACGTAGTACGCACCAACCGCATCAGTGTACTCACTCCAGGTGTATCGCTCCATTAGTAAACAGAGACAACGCACTACTACACTGGTGGACAGCAGTTGCCTACTACTGAAGAGCGTAATACGCCCTCTAATAACTAAAGATCGTAACAAGGCCTCTAACAACTGAAGAGCGTAATACAGCCTCCACCGATTTAAATAATCCTCATAGGAAAAATGACAATATGGAAAAATATTTGTTTTGATGTCCCCTACAGCCTCCCAGAGTTTTTCGGTTTAAATAATTTTCACCCTGTATTTTTCTTTTAGGCAGTAGTCCTCTAGAGTTTCTGGCACATGAAGGAAATAACAGAACTATTACTGTCACACGCGTCTCCGAGCAGTTTATGAAGTTTTCCATAACGATCTGTGTCATTAAGATCAGCGCAATATCACGACAGGCGGTTGCGTTTCTCCAGCAATTTGTCGAACTCCAAGAAATAGTTTCAGTATTAAAGGAGATTTAGGTGTCCCCTGACAAGCTAGTAAGATCCTGTAATTCTTCAGGGTTTTCCGCCGAGGCGTAGTCATGTTGATTAATCGGGTTTCTGCTGGTTATTCGCGTCTTTCCTGCACAACGTAGGCGTAAATACCGGACTCGTTCCACACTGGAATCAGTCTCAGGGAACACTTGAAGAAGACTGCGAGTCAAGCAGTTGAAATACCGTGCTGGAAATTCGCGAATAACCGGCAGAAACCCTATTAATCAACTTAGTAAGATACTACTCATTATTTTCAGCTAAAATTAAAGTTTCGGAAACCACCTGTTCGTGTTTAATGGCTCTGAGCACTATGGGACTTAACAGCTATGGTCATCAGTCCCCTAGAACTTAGAACTACTTAAACCTAACTAACCTAAGGACAGCACACAACACCCAGCCATCACGAGGCAGAGAAAATCCCTGACCCTTCGAACCCGGGAACCCGGGCGTGGGAAGCGAGAACGCTACCGCACGACCACGAGATGCGGGCTGTTCGTGTTTATTTCTTGTGCTTCTGCACATCTGAAGTCTTCTGTTTCGTTCTTCTATTCGCAGAGGCCGCTGAAACGCTGTACATTGAGTACTCAATGTTTGTAGTTTGTTACAGTTATTCTCCACGAAATTACTTACCTGACAAATCATTGCTTCCAATCCGAACGTTGACAATGACTTCAATGGTTCTTCGTAAGGCTCCTCATATACTGTGGTAGTATTCTCCGTCGACTGCAATGTATCAAATGTGTATCTCGTCGTGAGGGCAACTGTGACGAATGTTTGTACCATTATGGCAATGTAAACCCTGTATCGACCCGTGATATATTCTTCTGCCACTGAGCCTAAGATCTCAGTCCGCTGTACATAACACAGTCTACTGTCTGTTATGTCTTCACACCATGAGACACTTGGTAAAGTTTACATTTTACCTGGGGAGTTGGGTAACAGTGGTTTCGGATCCTCTCTACTTTACCCAAATTGTCAAACCTACTTAATGGCATCTGTTTGCCTTTTACATTTATCCCTCTTTCACTTCTTTCATTTACTGTTTGATTTGCAAATTACATAACAACGCCGAATATTTTCACTTCTTTATATCTTTTAAATAGGAACACGTATTTCTAGTTTCTTTACTTTTACTACTCCAGCTAGATTTCATAGGTTCTTAAGATCAGATGTCTTTCTCTGTATTTCATCCCTCTTTCACAAAAAGCATGAGCATCGTATTCCACCTTATATGATGAAAAGCGTCTTCCAAGTCGAAAATTTCATCAAGGTGTGCCGTTTTTCTTTGATTCTCAAATATATATATTACCAAATGCAAATCAAAATTACTTCTTTGGTCTATTACTGGGGTCGAATAGGTGTTCATCCAATGCATTTTCAAGTTTTCTTTCTATTCATCGTCACACATTTATAGTGGGTAATTTACAAGTACGTTATATTAGATGGCACTCCTCTGGTTCCATCACTTAGCCACTCAACCTTCTTCTGTACCGTGATGATAATTACTCTATCGAATTTTAGCGAGATGTTCCATGGTTTACAGACATTGAAAATCAAGCCCTAGCGCGGATTGGACTAGGATGAGGAAGGAAATCGACCGTGACATTGTCAAAGAAACTGTTGTAGTTTCCGGTTTAATCGATTTAGAAAAACCCAAATTTCGAAAGTGGGTCGGCATATGGTTGCGAACAAGTCCTAATTCAGCACACAGCCTATCAGCAGCGTTTATCCCACCGGGCACTCCTCTGCTCATTGGGTAATTTTATGCTAAACTTAGTGTAAGTTTCCAAATCCATATAGGCTGTAATACAATTCATAATTAAATGTGTAAAAAAACTAGCCGATTAGACCCATTGTGCTGGTTTGTTATCAAATCCTTTATAGCCACTTACCTTGTATCTAACCATGGGCGGTGCAGTGTTATGGTGGTAGTACGTGCGCACATGACAAACCGTAAAAACACAATAGCCCTGCCGGCCGCGGTGGTCTAGCGGTTCTAGGTGCTCAGTCCGGAACCGCGGGACTGCTACGGTCGCAGGTTCGAATCCTGCCTCGGGCATGGATGTGTGTGATGTCCTTAGGTTAGTTAGGTTTAAGTAGTTTTACGTTCTAGGGGACTGATGACCACAGATGTTAAGTCCCATAGTGCTCAGAGCCATTTGAACCACAATAGCCCTGCTGTCATAACATCAAAGGTATCCGCCATTTTTCATTTATACTTTTGCTTATGGTTTTTAGTTATCATGAAAACAGAAGAACCTCTCAGAAAGGCTAAAAAGAGTTCGAGACAAATTCTAGCTTGCTGTAAAATGTTCAGTGAAGTTCAAGAATTGAATAGGACCATTACTGAAATGCTGTTATCGAAAATAAGATGACGCACCTACGTCCAGCCATTCTCAATAATTTCTTAAAAATTTTAGGGCTGTACCAGCAGGGAAGATCGAAATCATACGCTGCTACTCATAGCTACTTCTGGAAAAAAAAGTCTTGAAATATAGCGTTACATGTAACACAACCTTTCTGTTATTCTGTAAACAAGAGTGTCTAAAGTTATCTCCATACTCTTCCCCAAAAAGCAGTACATTCCTATTTGACATTATAATTTTTGAATAATTTTTGAGAATATATCTCGTGGAGCAAAGTGGTCTGATAAAAAGTAATTTAAAAGGGACACAAATAGTCTCGACCGCAAAAACATTTATTTTAATGTTAACTGGTTTCGGTCAATTATTGACCATCCTCAGACCCTCATACCATGATGGTAGGCGGTGGCAGTGAATGGAGTGGGTGTTGTAGCAGTTGACGTTCGAGGAGCTAAAACACTCGCTCCATTAACTGTCACCGTCTATCATCATGATATGAGGGTCTGAGAATGGTCAAAAACTGACCGAAACAGGTTACCATCAAAATAAATGTTTTTGCGGTCGAGATTGTTTGCGTCCATTTTTAAAGTATTTTTGAATAGTTTCAGACAGGGTACTAGTGTGACGAAGAAAACAAATATACTTTCTTGTAAGGCGAAAAAAAAAAACAACTACAGTTAACATATTTAAAATTGTATTGGTCAGAAAATAGCAAACAGCAAAATAAAACGGCACTGTGCGTCAAATGGTGAAGTTCTAACAAGTGAAGTTCTGTACTGTTACATAAAACAATTAAATATGCAACACCTACGATGATGTTGTTAGAGAAATAATAATTTAGATTTTGAAAAGTATTTACTTTTAACCTTATTTCTTATTTTCTAGCTTGAAAGTGATGAGCACAGAAGAACTTTTGTGAAATCTGCGAAAGACCTTCTCAAGCAATACCACTTTGACGGTATTGACATAGCATGGGAATTCCCTATGAACAAGGAAAAGAAAGAACGAAGTACGCTTGGTAAGTACAGTAACGATACATAACTGCTTGTCTAAAAAAATTAGATGGATCTAATACATACAGACCTCAAATGTTGTAGTAAGTACACACAATTTCATTGGCGCTTATGTCACACAGTATAGCGTATATTTAAACAAATATAATACTTGCTAGACAATATCAGTCTTACTGCTCGGACCGAAAAAAAATCACAAAATCAAGAGGAAGATGTGCTACATAAACGAAAGTTGGCAGGCGTGTTTCTACATCTGAAACATGATGTCTGTTCAAATTTCGAGTGAGAGCGATGCTAGTAGCGTCACTGTGAGGATGCAAATCAGGTTTGCTTTAAACGTACGCTGTAACGGTCGTGAGCGTTGGTTACCTCTGAGACTGGACGTGGTGAGTTGATGTTAGACAAGAATGCCTTTAAGGTGACAAAAGAAGCCATTATCAACACCTCACTGAGTTTGAACGAGGTCGTGTAATGGGTACATGAGAAGCTGGACGTTGCTTCTGCGATACTGCAGAAAGACTTGGCAGGAATGTAGCCACTGTACATGATTGCCGGCAATCGTTGTCATGAGAATGTACGATTGCAAGAAGACCGGGCTCCGGCCGGCCATGTGGCACTACCGAGAGGGAAGACCATCGTGCTCGAGGTATAGCTCTAGCGCAACGTATTGCATATGCAGCAGCCTTTTGAGCAGCAGTTGGCACCACAATGAGACAACAGTGTACATTCCACTGACCCTAAACCACCACCATTTGCGACTTCAGAGGTGGCAAGCGAGAGCTCATTGTAGAGCAGTGTGTGATGAAATCTGGTTCTACTTCAGTGCCAGTGATGGTTGTGTTTTAGTTGGAAGGAGGCCAGTTGGGGGCCTGCAAACAACCTGCTAGACACACTAGCCCTACAGCTGCAGATACGGAATGGGATGTGTTTTCGTATAACAGTAGGAGCACTCTAGTGGTTATCCCACGCACCCTGACTAGAAAATTGTATGTCAACTTGGTGATTGAACTTGTTGTGCTGCCACTTATGAAGAGCATTCCAGGGGGAGTTTTTCAGTAGGGTAACGCTCGCCCACATATTGCTGATGTAACTCGGCATGCCCTACACATTGTCGACATGCCTTGGCCTGCTCGTCCAGCAGATCTGTTTCCAATCGGGCACATATGGGACATCGTTGGGCGACAACTCCAGCGTCATCCACAAACAGCATTGACCGTCCCTGTGTTGACTGACCAAGTGCAGAAGGCATGGAACTCCATCAGACGAACTGACAGCCGGCACCTACACAACACAATACATCTGGCATTCAGCATTCTGGCGGTTATGCCGGTTATCAAGGGGGGTAGGACGTCAAACGGGCCGACTTGGAGCAGGAGAGGCACCACAGGACATTTTAATTTCCACTGTCTATACTTTTACAAGTAAATTCATAAAATTTTGTCAGCATGACCAAGAAGGATTCAGGATTGACCCTCGTAGCAGCGGAAGTTCAAAAACACAACAAAATATTTTTTTTACATGTGAAATTTCACCATTTTTTCACTTACTATTGGCTGCATTTGTTGCTATAGGTAGACTTTTCTTCATAAGTAAGAGAGACTGTTCGAAGAATTTTGCACAGCATACAAACCATACTTACAGGTGTATGATATTCTAGAAATTATTTAATTTATGAAAAAATTAATGTGCTGTTACATTTTAAACTTTATGTTTAGAAAAAAATCAAATTTTGTAGTTAATTATCTCAATTTTTACCACAGTTTTTAATAGATTTGGAAAATTCTAGAGTTTCATACACCTGTAAGTATGGTTTGTATGCTGTGCAAAATTCATCAAAGAATCTCTCTTACGTGTGAAGAAAAACGTACCTGTAGCAACAAATGCACCCAAGAGTAAGTGAAAAAATGATGAAATTTCATATCTAAAAAAAAATTATTTTGTTATGTTTTTGCACTTCCACTGCTTTGAGTGTGAATCCTGAATCCTTCCTGGTCATGCTGACAAAGTTTTATGAATTTATTTGTAAAAGTATAGACAGTAGAAAATAAAATGTCATGTGGTGCCTCTCCTGCTCCAAGTCGGCCCGTCTGACGTCCTACCCCCCTTAATGTACCAGCATTTCACATTTGCAATGGCTTAACTCGTGCTTACATTAAATTGTGATCTTGCAATGTAGAACACTTAAACCTAGACAAATGGATTCCCGAAATTTTGTTACTATATATTAATCATTTTTTGTGTAGCGATTTTTTTTCGTCAGTGTATATGACACGCTCACATGTTAGCACTACATTATTTGAGGATAATGCTGCCCATTCAGTCATATACACCTCTTAGCTATTAGCTTGCAAAGGGAAGTAGCTATGCCCGGTTTAGTTTCATCCTTAAGAGTTATTTATAATGTGCTTAATCTTATTCAGGATCCATCTGGCACGGCTTCAAGAAAGTAATCGGCCTCGCACATAGCCACAAAGATGAGAAGGCAGACGAACATCGCAGAGAGTTCTCATCTTTGATTCAGGAACTGAAAACATCTTTGAAAACTGAAAATGCACTGCTGACCCTGAGCGTGATACCTTACATCAATCATACTGTGAGTATAAAACATTTCCCTGTGTACTGAATACTGATGTCAAATATTTTGCTGCCTGCAAACGCTGTTTACAAATAATCGAATCCTTTTCTGTTCAAATGGCAAAATTGTTCACTGCTGGCTTAATTGAAATGAAATAAAATTTTATTTATTTCATTTGAATTTGCATTACTGGACGGCTTGGGATATGATGTCATATTAAAATCAAACGTATGCACACATTCACGAACCATTGCGCGGATTAACTGGACAATCACTTTATTCGACAAAGATGCTGTTATCCCTTCGTCTCCGACTCTGGTAACACAGCTGACGGCTTGAAATTGCGCTGCACACGTCAGGTTTTTTATTCTAAGCACATCATGAACATGCTCAAGATTGTGCACATATCTGCATTTGAGAATGGACTCACACCTAAGTCTATGCAAGTAGGAATAAAGTAAACAGAAATATTTCCTCCATTCACTAACAACCAGCGTGGAATATTTTATCATTTAAACAAATTGTTGTGGATGTGTACCCATTCGGAACCAATATAAATAAAGTTTCATCCACGAAAGCGGTGAACGAAGGTAATTTGGTATGTACTCTATTGCCTTACACCACTGATTTCAGTTCGTAGATTAAACTATTGCTTAGGAAAAAAGATAAAAATATCGAAGACTAATGGTCGAAGTCATGGGAAAGAGGTGTAAGATTTATATTATCACATATAAATCACATTGTTAACTATCTCTGAACATTGCCTCGTTACTCGTCAGCCCATCCAAATGCTATTTCGATAAACGTTAATTATTAAATATCATTTAGGCAGCGTCTAGACCAATCAACGAAAATCACTGCACAGTGCATAATGTCTTATGTCTTTAATTACTAAAATCTAGTCCATCTCCTCCTACCCCCTCTCCCTGTCAATCCGCTCCTACCCTCTGTTCTTTCATCTGCTCCTCCCCTTCTTTCTGTGCATCGCCTCAGTCCCCCTTTAAGTCCACCTCCTCTCCCACCCTCGAAGTCAATATCCTTTTCACCCCGCTAAGGTAATATCCTTCTCCCCTCTCATTGTCTATCTCCTGATCCTCCCTCTCCGCTGTGCGTATCCTTCATCCCCTCTCTCTGTCCATTTCACCCTCGTCCCCTTCTCTGAAATTTCCTCCTCCCCCTCTCTGTCCATTTCCTTCTCACGTACACCCGTCTCCACATCCTCCTTCCCCTTCTCCCTCTATTTCCTCCACCTCCTCGTATTCCCTCTCCATCAACAAGTTATCACTCCCACCCCAACAGCAGACTTGTGGTTCTTACCTTCACAGCATTCTTTTCAGATAGTAAGTAATGTGTGTGCCAAGTTTCGGTGAAATGGATGCAGACGTTTAGGAGGAGTTTTTTCTCGCGGCCTTCCTTGAGTACGTACATGTTATAACACCCCCACTCCTGTACTACACATCGTTTGTAATTACCCGTGTTTCCAAGGATTCCTACAATATGGAATAAGGAACTGATCCGAGGTAAAATTCCTTCTAGTAACATAGCGGGTATTATAACCGATTTGTCATTAACCAACTAGTGATGATAGAAAGTCTCGGCTAACTGAAATATTATCCAAAAGTCTATTAGAAATTTCAGTAGTTAGTTGGTCTCATAACCTGTTCGTTAACTTGCACAGTGAATTGAAACATACTTATGGTCGCCAGCTCGCTGCAGGAACTACTCTAACGACAATACTACTACCACTACTACTACTTATGACAATAGGAGCGTAACTCAGTTCGATTTCTTATTAGCATACAACTTACTCAGCTTCTCGCAATACATTCACACAGCTATGAAATGGAAATGCCACATGTAAAGGAAGGTTTCTATTCAGGCTGTTAAACAAAACGTTGCACCCGTGGTGTAGGGTTAGCGTCTTTGATTACTTAATCAAGACTTCCTCTGTCCTGGGTTCTAAACCCGCCACCACTTGAATTTTGATAAATAATCATCATTGGCGGCTGAAGACTTCCGACATAAGAAGTCACCCTTACTCTGTCAACGGCCTTGTCAAAGAGGGGGAGGAGCGGGCAGTAGTTCAGGGGTGGGAAGCTGCCACTAAACGCGGAAGAATCAGCAATGATCAACGTCATCAGGATGCAGATGGCAATAGAAACCACTGCATTAAAGACTCATAGCGTGTATCCATACGATATGTAACCTGTAATTGAAAAAGTGTCATGATTATCTGTCCATTGGCACAAGATTCCGGAATAGTCCCCCATTCGGATCTCTGGGAGGGGACTGCCGAAGGGAAGGTGGCCATGAGAAAGAGATTGAATAACCCAACGAAAGGATAACGTTCTACGAGTCGGGAAGTGGAACGTCAGAAACTTGAACGTGGTAGGGAAACTAGAAAATCTGAAAAGGGAAATGTAAAGGCTCAGTCTAGATATAGTAGGGTTCAGTGAAGTGTAGTGAAAAGAAGACAAGGATTTCTGGTCAGATGAGTATAGGGTAATATCAAAAGCAGCAGAAAATGGTATAACGGGAGTAGGATTCGTTATGAATTGAAAGGTAGGGCAGAGAGAGTGTTACTGTGAACAGTTCAAATGGTTCAAAAGGCTCTCAGAACTATGGGACTTAACATCCGAGTTCATCAGTCCCCTAGAACTTAGAACTACTTAAACCTAACTAACCTAAGGACATCACACACATCCATGCCCGAGGCAGGATTCAAAACTGCGACCGTACCGGTCGCGCGGTTCCAGACTGAATCGCATAGAACCGCTGGGCCACAACGACTGGCACAGTTCAATGACAAGGTTGTTCTTATCACAATCGACAGCAAACCAACACCGACAACGACATTATAGGTATACATACCGACGCCGCAAGCTGAAGATGAGGAGACAGAGAAATTATATGAAGATATTGAAAGGGTAAAAGAGTACGTAAAGGGAAATGAAAATCTAATAGTCATGGGGGACTATAATGCAGTGGTAGGGGAAGGATAGAAGGAAAGGTTACAGGAGAACATGGGCTTGGGACAAGGAATGAGACAGGAGAAAGACTAACTGAATTCTAAAATAAATTTCAGCTAGTATTTGTGAATACTCTGTTCAAGAATCACAAGAGGAGGTGGTATACTTGGAAACAGTCGGATGATACGGGAAGATTTCACGTCACGGCAAACAGGGATTCCGAAATCAGATAGAGACGTGATATTTCTGGAATTAAGGAAAACGTTGAAGGGAGGACCCATCAATTTAACTTTATTTTCACACAACCTGTTGATTTAACCATATGTAATCATAAATTTGTTTTCTTTACAAAATTAACAAATTTGTGAAATGAATAAGCTTTTCCAAAAAAAATCAAAACAAGAACAACATGACAATAATTACAAGGCGACCGGACCTGCAGCCCGCCAGTTTTCGGGTGAAACAGCGGTGTTTACTACCGTGCTAGACACAGTTTCATTTATTAAATGCCCTTCTGCAACACATGAAAACCTATAAGCAATTAGATGACAAGAGTGGTTCAATTATTGAAACAGATTTCATAATTTTTTTTAAAATTTAGAAACTGTATGTCGAAAGGTTCGGGGTTAAGATGCGCACCTGTGCTTAAAGGTTAAACAGATTAGGAAACCGTTCTGACAATGATCAGGATCGCTTCAAAGCAAGCAACCTCTTAATTTCAATCAACAACCAAGGTGTGACTGGATCCCAACCCATCCCTTTTGAATCTTATTCTGACTAAAGTCCTAGTGACAATTGGCTGTTAATATTTCCAAAGTTAAACAGCTTGTCAGTTATGAAGGTACTTGCAAGAGCTATTGAAAGACTTTATTTATCTTCTCCTATTTCCTGACATGTGTGAACTGCAGATGACATAATCACATGAATCAGTCCCCATATGAAACGGTAAAGATAGATTTAGATGGTGAAGAATTTGATTATTAGTAAGTTCTGGTTTCAATCTGTAAAATGCAGCTTGACATTTTTCTGTGCATAGATATGAACTATTCTTTTTCAGCAGATTACATAAATCTGTATCATTAAAGGCTTGCTCATTTACATATGTATGGCAGAAATTACATAGAACCAAAAACGATTTTAACTGTTTTCTAGTCTTTGGAGGTTGAAACTCCCTGATTGCTTCCAGTTTCCTAGGATCTTTTGTTATTCCAGTTGTAATAATATGGCCTAAAAACTCCAACTCCTTTTTTTATAAATTCACACTTCTTTACTTTCAAAGTCACTCCACCTCTTTTTAACGCCCAAAAAATCTCATCTAACAATTCACAATATTCTTCCTATGATGATGTCACTATGAAAAAGTCGTCCACAATTATGGTTATCCTGCAACTCAGTTCTTTCCCTAATATATCATCCAAAACTTGGATGAACACTGACACAGACGTGTTCAATCCAAAAGGGATCACTTTGTAATAATAACATTTTCCTGCAAAGAGAAATAAAGGCAGCTTCCTCGAATCTGGTTCAAGAGCAATTTGCCAACATCCTTCAGTCAGATCGAGACTCGTCATATATATTACCATATGGAATTTCTGTAGCATATCATCAAGACTTTCTGGCCTATCACTTACGCGTTTCTCTACTTTACTGAGATACGAGCATTTGTCATGGTCCTCACTCCACAATCTTTTTTGTTGACTGGATCTACAGGATTGTTATACTGACCCCTAGATCTTCCTATTACACCCGAATCCTTCACACGATTTATTTCTTTTTGTACTGCTTCTTTCCTACCTAGTGGTGTCTGGTAAACTGGCCCAAAGAATGGTTCACGAGGTACCATTTCTATTTTATATTCAAGGCCAAGGACTGAACCAAGCTTATCTGAAAACAATTGTTTGTTGCTTACCAAATATTGTTCAACTCATTCTTCTGTTCCAATGATACTTTTGGTATTCTTTCTAATCAGGCTCTTAAATCATGTTCAGATGGGTTCACTCCGTTCACATTTCTAACACAATAACACTCAGTTCCTTCACTTAAACCTACACATTGGTAGTGTAACAATTCGCAGATTTACATCCTCTCTCATAACACTTTCTACTATTTTATTGTCCTCTACTGAACAAACGATTACTTTCCTATAACAGTCAACAATTTCTTTATGTTTCATCATTCAGTACACACCCACAATTACCTCAGTATACAACTGAGGAACCACTACAAAGTCATGTTGAGACACTGTACCAAATTCTACAAGACTTGAGCTTCAATTGGTTTGCTGCAACTACCCATTGCACCTATTATTTTCACTCTCATAACTGGAATTTCTGCTATTTATGATTTTCCTTTTATATGCTCATAAAATGACTGACCCAAAGCACTAATTTCATTGCCATTATCAACTAACACTTGTATTTCTATATGGTATACTTTCACTGGGATCAGTGTTGTTCACATCGTCGTACTTCATTACTTTTATCTCTCCGCAATAAATCTTGTTCAATTTCTAAAGTTCCCTACTGAAATTCCTCCTGCTTTAGCATTTTATCCGGAGGCTCTTTCTTCCTTTTCATACAGAATGTGCTTTATTTCTATACTATTTATCCTATCACCAAGAACACTCTCTCTATCACTTTCATCTGAACGTATTACATTGGCTGTAACTTCATATACATTAAAAGCTTCGGTTTCACTTATTAATGTTCCACAATCATCTATAGATTGCCCCATAGTACAGTTTCTATCTGTCCTTTCTAATCTGCTGACATCATTCGGTTCAGATGCGGCATCAACAAAATTGTTCTCATATACCCCAGACTCTTCACACTTCTCACAATAACTAAAAATTTCATCTGCTTTACTCATTATATATTCATTATTCATTTTCTTATTAAGTACGCTTTCATTTCTCTTCCTCTCAGCTTCATCATTATTCCCTATAAAACCTATTTTATTTCCCTTTTTCCGTTATTCTAAGCCCTCATTCAGTTTCGACTTCATTTACTGAGATACTTTACATATTTGTAGCTGAACACTGGGCTAGAACCAATGTGGCAGCGCTATTCATGCACGCGCGAGCATTCACTCCGACAACACTCGTAGTTTCACGAGCGTCTACTCTAACTCACCTTGTACCTGAAACAAGCCATTAGGGTTCTGTTGTTCGGGCCCGCTAGCCTCTACGCGACCGTGACTGTTCCTAAACATGTTTTCTTATTCGCTTTCAGTTACATTGTCATAGTTATAGTTGCAGCAAAACTGCTTTCGCTTCCGTTGCTGCCAGAGCCTCGCAGTTCTACCCGCAGCGAATCGTCATTTTTCTCATAGCTATTTTCACGAGATTTGTAATTATGACCTCCCCTTGCTGGACCAAAACCTCTTCCTCCTCTTCTCCCTCTATCTACCTGTGCTGATTTCACATTATAGTCAACTGTGTTACCATTTTAATGATTATAATTGCCATTATCGTTATTGCGGTTTCTCTTCTGGTAGCGTTGTTTTTATAATGGTTTCCCAATGAACCATGGACCTTGCCGTTGGTGGGGAGGCTTGCGTGCCTCAGCGATACAGATGGCCGTACCGTAGGTGCAACCACAACGGAGGGGTATCTGTTGAGAGGCCAGACAAACGTGTGGTTCCTGAAGAGGGGCAGCAGCCTTTTCAGTAGTTGCAGGGGCAACAGTCTGGATGATTGACTGATCTGGCCTTGTAACATTAACCAAAACGGCCTTGCTGTGCTGGTACTGCGAACGGCTGAAAGCAAGGGGAAACTACAGCCGTAATTTCTCCCGAGGACATGCAGCTTTACTGTATGATTACTCTCTTTCAAATTCTGAAGGTGGCAGTGGTAAAATACAGGGAGCGAAAGGCTATTTACAATTTGTACAGAAACCAGATGGCAGTTATAAGAGTCGAGGGGCATGAAAGGGAAGCAGTGGTTGGGAAAGGAGTGAGACAGGGTTGTAGCCTCTCCCCGATGTTATTCAATCTGTATATTGAGCAAGCAGTAAAGGAAACAAAAGAAAAATTCGGAGTAGGTATTAAAATTCATGGAAAAGAAGTAAAAACTTTGAGGTTCGCCGATGACATTCTAATTCTGTCAGAGACAGCAAAGGACTTGGAAGAGCAGTTGAACGGAATGGACAGTGTCTTGAAAGGAGGATATAAGATGAACATCAACAAAAGCAAAACGAGGATAATGGAATTTAGGGGGTAAAATAACTGATGATGGTCGAAGTAGAGAGGATATAAAATGTAGACTGGCAATGGCAAGGAAAGCGTTTCTGAAGAAGAGAAATTTGTTAACATCGAGTATAGATTTAAGTGTCAGGAAGTCGTTTCTGAAAGTATTTGTATGGAGTGTAGCCATGTATGGAAGTGAAACATGGACGATAACCAGTTTGGACAAGAAGAGAATAGAAGCTTTCGAAATGTGGTGCTACAGAAGAATGCTGAAGATAAGGTGGGTAGATCACGTAACTAATGAGTAGGTATTGAATAGGATTGGGGAGAAGAGAAGTTTGTGGCACAACTTGACTAGAAGAAGGGATCGGTTGGTAGGACATGTTTTGAGGCATCAAGGGATCACAAATTTAGCATTGGAGGGCAGCGTGGAGGGTACAAATCGTAGGGGGAGACCAAGAGATCAATACACTAAGCAGATTCAGAAGGATGTAGGTTGCAGTAGGTACTGGGAGATGAAGAAGCTTGCACAGGATAGAGTAGCATGGCGAGCTGCATCAAACCAGTCTCAGGACTGAAGACCACAACAACAACAGTTTGGATGGTTGTTAGCATTATTGTGGTACCGATTTTCATCATCACGGTACAGCACATTTAAGTCTCCCACTTTCTTTTAAAACGAGATTTTATGACAGTCTCGAGTAACGTACCCTCCGACATTTCATGGTGGTTTGGCCCACAATATGCCCAGGATTCATTTTTCACACATTTGACCTTTTGTGAGTTAGTTTTCTACACAGGTCCTCGCAGTAGGTTTTCATATCCGAAATCCTAACAGTTCTGTGCACAACAGCATAAGTAAACTCTGTTATCACTTAGCCGGCCGCGGTGGTCTAGCGGTTCTAGGCGCTCAATCCGGATCTGCGGGACTGCTACGGTCGCAGGTTCGAATCCTGCCTCTGGCATGGATGTGTGTGATGTCCTTAGGTTAGTTAGGTTTAAGTAGTTCTAAGTTCTAGGGGATTGATGACCACAGATGTTAAGTCCCATAGTGCTCAGAGCCATTTGTTATCACTTCTTCTTGCTTATTTACTAACCAATGTTCTTTTTCAAACCTTTAAAAAAATTCGTCTAGCATTTCGCAACCTCCCAAGATGTGAACTGCCCAAATATCTACATCTCCACTCCATCGTGTTCTACCAATTGTCACGCGGTTTTCCTCCGGAAATTCTTTCCGTATCAATGACCTATACTTATCCATGAACACGACCAGATGGCTTCTGCCTTTTGCGTCAGACTTGTCGCTATCATCACCTATCCGAATTTGATACGATCCTCCTATCATTTGGCCTACAGTAAAACTTCTGGTACTCTCTACGCTTTTAACACATTCCTGAATTTTGCTTGTTTCTTTGTTCATCACAGTTACAGCTCCCTGTAGTTACGATTCCGATTCTGTTTTAACCCCATCTGTTTTCTCATGCCAAGAATTTACAGATTGCTTTTCCTCTGATCTGCCTGTTCCTATCTTTAGATCAACATCTGTTTGGATATCATCACTAATCTTCATTATCTTTGTAACTACATTTTGATTTATCTGAGACATCATATACTTGTTATTCTCTTCGATAACCCCGCTCAATTCCTGTTGTATACTTGACTTCGTATTCTTTATTTCATTGGTAAACACATTTTTAAGGGTTTCTGTTTCATCTCCAAATTTCTTGCCTATTTCATTTTTCAAAGACTGAATAGACCTCTCAGATTTACTATACAAAGACTGATTAGAATTTCTTAACCCAGTTCTTAAATTATTGAAGGCAGTCCTCAGAGATTGATTTGTAGGTGTTCAAAGACTGATAGGATGTGACAGTTTTACTATTCAAGGCAGTTAAACCAGAGATCACCGATTTAAGCATTTCTCTTACAGCATCCATATAGTCCGTACCCAATATGATTTCCTGCCCCACTACCCGTTTCATTTCTGTTACCCTTTCGTCCAAACGACTTTCGTATACCGCGTTAGCTGCATCTACATTTTCCAGACTATCCTCAAAAACTTCATGGTTTATTACTACGCTGTTTGTAGCTTCCATGTACTCAATACTTTTTGCTTCACCTTTGATGTCTAATTGATTGTCAAACATCTCCATACTCAGAATGTGATTTTGTGTTTCTAATTACGCTTGCATTGTCGAATTCGACCTTCTTCACTATTGCTTACTGAAATTTATGTTAGTACTACGAATTTCAAAATGGGCTTTTATCAAGTTCGGCACAGTAGTAAACAATTTACAATGTCCTTTCACGGTCGCCATGTATGACACCCCACTCCTGTACTACACTTTGTTTGTAATGACATATGTTCCTAAGGGTCCCTACAGAATAGAATAAGGCATCTGCTCCGAAGTGAAATTATCCCATAGTAACGTAGCGGGAGTTACAACGAATTCGTCATTAACTCATGTTTCTACTAATGATGAAAAAACAAAGTCTCAGTTAACTGAAATATTATTCAATGGTCGATCTGAAGCTTCATCAGTTAGTTGTTCTGATTTTCTGTTCATTAATATGCACAGATATTTGAAGTAAACTTATGGTCGCAGGTCGCTGCACTAACTACTCTAGTATACTGAAATAATGACAACAGTAGCGTAACTCAGCTCGATATTTTATCAGCATACGACATACTCAACTTCTCACATACCTCCACAAACCTACCAACAAACTGTCGGATTCCTGATACGCAGAATTAGTGATGTATTCCTTTCCAAAGACGGATAAACAAGCTATTAAGCAGGTGGTCTTAATGTTTTGGCTCATCGGTTTATTGTTGGTAAAGTCGCACATGGTATACCACACTACTATAATGGGAAAAGAGGAACATGAAATGGGACATGACGGAGAATCATCAAAAATGACCATCCTGATTGTCTCACAATCTAGAACTGAGCAGCCTCTGTAGGCGAATGATTCAAAGACAAGGAAAATTAGCGCATTATACATATAATTCGTTCTGAGCAATGTGTAGCTCCTTGCTCAAGTTACAACGTCATGTCACAAAGACAATGGATCATGTTTTGCAAGGTACAATTCCCGGACGCCTTGAGCTTGATCGTAAACAAACCACAGCATCAGTGGCATTGAACGTAGCAAAAAGCCCCTTTCAAGGCTTCAAATGGCTCTGAGCACTACGGGACTTAACTTCTGAGATCATCAGTCCCCTAGAACTTAGAACTACTTAAACCTAACTAACCTAAGGACATCACACACTTCCATGCCCGAGGCAGGATTCGAACGTACGACCGTAGCGATCGCGTGGTTCCAGTTTGTAGCGCCTAGAACCGCTCGGCCACCCCGGCCGGCTTTCAAGGCTTTGGCGACCTTTCTGGGAACCAGGAAATTTTCGTCATAGACCAGTATGAGGTCAACCTTGAGCAAAACCGCACAACGTGACCGATATTTTAAATGTACTATGATCTCTAGTAGTGACTGGCAAGACATCTAGATGACTCAGGAGGAACGTTTCCCAACAAATTCTGTACTACCGGGCCTTCGAGCTAGTTATTGCGTGTCAGACATCGGAGGTCTTTGACCTGCACATGACACGAGAGAGACTATTCCGTTTGTTATGCAATCAATAACAACGAGATTGGGTGGGATAAATGAGCTTTTCAAAGATGAATTCCGCTTCAGAGCGTAAAATCATTTTACCCGTTAGTTTACTTGAAGGAGTGTAGTAGTCAAAACGATCACAGTGGCACCGTGATCAGGGACCCCTTTGATGGCGGTGAGATCAGGGTGAGGAAAGGTACCAATTTGGTTGACCGTACAGTACTTCGGTTTTTCTTTGTGTTCAGGGGAGAAGTTTTTATGGTCAGAGACACCGATGAGCTACAGCAAACATTTATGCGATTTTTCAGTGATACACGTGTTCCAGACATCGTCTTATGGCCGATGATGGCAGTCCGCATTTTTCTTGGAGGAGGGAGGGGGGGGGGGAGGGGGTTGAAGTTACTCGCATGAAGATGTTATCCCCATGGACAGGCCAGCGAAACTATAGTTCTGACCCCTATGGAGCTTGTATGTGATACATTCGGAAGTAAAATTTCAGCTCACCAGAAGTCTTGAAGGAATCTTACAGATCTGCTCATATTATTAGAAAGCCACTCCACCGGCCGCGGTGGCCGTGCGGTTCTAGGCGCTTCAGTCCGGAACCGCGAGACAGTTACGGTCGCAGGTTCGAATCCTGCCTCGGGCATGGATGTGGGTGATGTCCTTAGGTTAGTTAGGTTTAAGTAGTTCTAAGTTCTAGGGGACTGATGACCTCAGCTGTTAAGTCCCATAGTGCTCAGAGCCATTTGAAAGCCACTCCTCTGTGTGTGACGGAGAGTACTTCGGGTGCCACAATGATTTAAGCACTTTCTTGTTCCAGTCGAAACTGATGCGCGGGTAGAACGGTTATCGGCACATTTCCCTACGAGCTCGAATTTTCCTGATTTTTCCCTGAGTGATTATTTTGCGGGAATGCGTGGGAGCAAGTAATATTATGTTATCTGACTTTCCTTAGAAAGTAGGCTCAACGGACTTGTAACATTAAACCTCTCCGTGATTTAGATCACATCTATTGTAGCGTCTAGTTCTGAAGAAGTATCAGCAATCCATGATGCTTCCGCTGTTTCTAAAGAAACCCGTGACGAAACGTGGTTCTCTTCTTTGGATACTCTCATATTCCCTACTTCATCTATGAAACCTGAATTCTAAGGGCCCAAACCGACGAGCTATACTTCAGTATTGGTCGACGAGTCTTCTGCAAGCCACTTCTTTCGCGGATAAGTTCCATTTCCATAGGATTTTTACGCACCGTTTTATCTCCTGAGCAAGGGGATCGACTACCTTTGAAGCGCTCACATAACAAACCACTTTACTGCCGAACTTCTACGGCAGCTTGATATAACCACATCCCCTGTTCACTGTTAGAGAAGAAAAGTGTTTCTTGTTTTCCAGAACTACCGAGCGGGGTAGCGCAATAGTTAGTACACTTGACTTGCATTCGGGAGGACGACGCTTAAAACCCGCGTCCGGGCATCCTGATTCAGGTTTACCGTGATTTCCCTAAATCGCTTAAGACAAATGCCGGGATGGTGCCTTCGAAAAGGCACGGCCGCTTTCCTTCTCCATCCTCCCCTAATCTAATCCGAGCTTGTGCTCCGTCTCTTAAAATCTCGTTGTCGACGGGGTGTTAAACATTAATCTCCTCCTCTTCCTTTTTCAGAACTTTCCTATGTACATGTCTTAAATATTTTTGTGTACGCAATATGTTCTGTTTAATTTCTGCCTTACTGTGTAACTTTTAACCATGCTATAAAAAATTATACTACCGTGTCTCGCTTATGCTTAGCTTTCTACACTAGTTTAGCTTTAGATGACAAGAACAGGAGCATTTATTTCCATTACTGCTGCACTTCTACGAGTCATACGAAATGAGCGTCTGTAATTTGTTGCAGCTGTACTACGACTGCTCAGCCCTGTCGCCGCACGTGGACCACCTGCACCTGTTGGCCTACGACTACCACACTCCCCAGCGGACTCCCAACACAGCCGATTACCCAGCGCCACTGTACGTTGCGGGAAAGCGAGACCCCGACCTCACGGCCGACGGCAACGTGAGGTGGTTCCTCGAGAGGGGCTTCCCTTGTACGTACATTCGTTTAGGGAGCGGCAGACTATCAGCTCGTAATATGTCTGCAATATTTCGAGACGAAGGACCTTTCCCTCGTCACACGCAGGAGCAGGAGATAAAGGAGGAAACTAATACATTCTTCAGGAAGAGTAATTTAGGGGAGACCTCTCTGAATTTCAAAAACAGAATCATGTATTTTAAAAAAAAATCTTAAAACTATCATGTACATACATCTACATGACTACCCTGTAGCTCACACTTAAGTGGCTGACAGAGGGTTCATCGAATCACTTTCACTCTGTTTCCTTACTGTTCACTCTCCGTGGAAGCTCTGATTTCTGTTATTTTATTACAATGGTCTTTTCTCCATACGTAGGTGCGTGTCAACAGAATTCGGAGGAGAACGTTGGAGACTGAAACTACAGAAAGCCTTTGTTTTAATGATTGCCACTCCAACTCGCGTGCCATGTCTGTGACCCTCTCTCCCCCGTTTCGTGAAGAGACAAAACGAGCTGCCCCTCTTTGAACTTCTTCGATGTCCTCCATCCATCCTATCTGGTAAGGATCCCATAGCGCACAGCAGTACTCTAGTAGAGAACGAACAATAGTGCAGGCAGTCTCTTTAGTAGACCTGCTGCATCTTTTAAGTGTTGTGCCAATAAAACGAAGTCTTTGCTTTGCCTTCCCCACAACGTTATTTACGTATTGTTCCATTTTAAGTTGTTCGTATCTGTAATTCCTAGATATTTAGTTGTACTGACAGTCTTAAGATTTTTGTGATTTATCGAGCAACAGAAATTTAACAGATTCCCTTTAGTACTCATGTGAATGACTTCACGCTTTTCATTATTTAGAGTCAACTGCCACTTTCGTACCACACAGATGTCTCGTCTAAATCATTTTGCAGTTGGTTTTGATCTTCTGATAACTTTACTAGGCGGTAAGTGACAGCACCAACTGTATTATAGAAGTTTACTTTTCCTACTAAACATTTTTCGAACTTGCGTCCATTTTTCTAAGATCTTCGTCGATAGAAAATAAAATACGAAATCTGCATACATATACTCGTAACGACTTCATATTGTAAAATAATCCGAGTTCTATTATCATACTGTATCGTAATAATTGACGTTAAAAAATAATGTATATTTGTGAAACGTGATGGTTCATAACGATATTACACAGAATTGAACGATATTATAAATGATGCTTGCGATTGTTTTGATGCTGAATGTCGTGTGTGTATTATTGGCGTTAATGGGCGCCCAACGGTGAGGTTATCCGCGTCCGTACAAAAATTAATAGGAACGAGTGTAGTTAAAACATCTAAAATGTCATAAAGCAAGTTACAGTTAAATCTGACAGAATTACACTGAATCACTTTTTTTTTACAACTGCTGTTGCAACGTATTACCCACACAATCACACTATTTCCCACCTTTTAAGAAGCGTAAAACTGGTCAGATGTTCTAAAACTAGCAATTGAAATGAAATGTCGTGTAGTGAGCGCCTCCCGGCCGGTAGAACCGATCGCCTAGTGCACGTCTTTTGAGGTGACGCCACTTCGGTGACTTGCGCGTCTAGGAGGATGAAATGATTATGATGATGATGACACAAACGCCCAGTCCCTGAGCGGAGAAAATCCCCAACCCAGCAAAGAATCGAACCCGGGCCCCCGGCGTTACAAGCAGGCACACTGCCCACAACTACGGTGGCGAACAAACTAGCAATTAAAACATATGCAAGACAAGAGGAAAACTAAAATAATGACACCGGATTATATGACTGCCTGATCACTTATAGAAACATGGATGAGCCAGCCACCCTGATTTATTAAAAAATCCTAAAAAATTTAGAACAAGTAGGACATCTCCTAAAAACTTAAAAGTCGTACCACATCAACTACTTATAGTGATAACTATGTAAAAATGTAATATCGCTGATCCACCGTCATCCAAGTTGTCAAGAGAGACAATAAGGCACAAAATCGGACTAATCCATATGTAAACATTACATATAACATTACGTGTACAACGAACATCCAAATAATGTCTAAATACAAATTCCAACAAAGACAGCGTATGGCAGCACCGATATTACAAGTAAGGAAAAAACACTAGCCGAATGTGTAATACCGTTATGATCATAGTTACAGTTTACAGCATCAAGCATATTGCCTATAAATGTATTTACACAGCACCTGACAACGGGAGTATGGTGAAATGAGCTCAATGTGACGTAGACAATAAAACTCATAGTGCAACTGGAACACATATGATCAAAAGTACCGAGACCTGGCTGAAAATGACTTACAAGTTCGTGGCGCACTCCATCGGAAATGCTGGAATTCAGTATGGTGTTGGCCCATTCTTAGCCTTGATGACAGCTTCCACTCTCGCAGGCATACGTTCAAGCAGGTGGTGGAAGGTTTCTTGTGGAATGGCAGCCCATTCTTCACGGAGTGCTGCACTGAGGAGAGAAATCGATATCGGTCGGTGAGGCCTGGCACTAAGTCGGCGTTCCAAAACATCCCAAAGGTGTTCCATAGGATTCAGGTCAGAACTCTGTACAGGACACTCCATTGCAGGGATGTTATTGTCTTTGTAACCACTCTGCCCCAGGCCGTGCATTATGAACAGGTGCTTGATCGTGTTGAGAGATGCAATCGCCATCCCCGAATTTCTCTTCAACAATGGGAAACAAGAAGGTACTTAAAACATCAATGTAATGTTGTGCTGTGATTGTGCCACGCAAAACAACATAGGGTGCAATCCCCCCTTCATGAAAAACACGACCGCCTCTGAATTTTACGGTTGGCAGTACACACTCTGGCACCGTACCCACACCCTGCCATCGGATCGCCACATTGTGTATCGTGATTCGTCACTCCACACAACGTTTTACCACTGTTCAATCGTCCAATGTTTACGCTCTTTATACCAAGCTAGGCGTCGTTTGCCATTTACCGGCGTGATGTGTGGCTTATGAGCAGCCGTTCGAACATGAACAAGGGATGTTTAGGAATGTGGAAATCTCGCGTTCAGACGTATGAGACAAGTGTCACCCAATCACTTGACCACGTTGGATGTCCGTGAGTTCCGCGGAGCACCCCATTCTGCTCTCTCACGATGTCTAATGACTACTGAGGTTGCTGATATGGAGTACCTGGCAGTAGGTGGCAGCACAATGCACCTAATATCAAAAAACGTATGTCTTTGGGGGTGTCCGGCTACTTTTGATCAGATAGAGTATTTCATTATCTAATCATATAATTACAAGATATATTTTGCACGCTAGGGCCATCAGGAACAAAAATACCTACCACATTCGTTTTACTATCATTTAAAATAGAGGGCAAATCTGTCTGTAAATGAACTTTTGTCTGAATATACAACACAGTCTAAAGAAATTTGGTGCACTCTTATCTGTATGCCATAAGCACTTCACACTGGAGAGTCCTCTCGCCAGAGCAAGAAGCTATGCATCAGAGTACACCATCTATATCCCGCAATCAGTTGACGAGTTTCTGTGCCTTTCGCCATTCACGATGCGTAGCTTAAAATGCCACTGTGAGGAATGATCCTTTGCAAGGTACCTATCTCCAAATATACATGCAGCTGCCTTGCCAATGTTCACTCGGAAGATTACTGAGATGGACCTGGATGCAGTGACAGCAGCAGTCCCTGTCGAGTTTGAAACCGATTACTGTCGATAAGGCGGGACACCTGTCACCAGTTCCCTTCAGTTAGTGTCTTTTGACTGACCTTGTTGTTAGGCCATATTACGTGGCTGCGAATGGTGCACCATTCCTTGTAGACACTTTCAAAGACTGCGCTGATCGACCAGTAAATCGAGCAACTATGTCATGGGCCAGTCCAGACACGGTAGCTTCTACCTGTTATTCTGTCACTATGTCGACCAATGTTATGACCATGTCATACGATTAAGATTCATTGTAAGTTTTCTACGTATCACAGTTCACTGCTGACTAGAAAGTTACAGGGACTGCCAAACCAATCACAAGGTGTGAGGTCCGGTGCGAGTTGCATGACCGCTTCAAGCACTAACTGCGAATTTTCTCAAATAGAAGACCGCCTCTTCCCTGTATGCATCAGTTAAGACAGTAGTCTCCAATACACTCTGGAGACATCTGTGATAACTAATAGACACTTTGAGGTTAAGTTCCAGCAGAGTGCCTCTCTAGTGTGGCACTTGCGGAGAGGCTCTGGTTTTAGACTGTGATATCAGACGCCGACAGGGCTCCTACTTGGCTTCCACAGTCAACATTCAGAGAACACTACAAAACAGATCCAGAGCTATCACCAAAAACATGCAAAGCTTTCTCGAGGAAAACAATCTAGCAGTCGTCAGAAACCGCTTGGAAACCTCATATGAGGCAGCAAGTAAGCTTAGAGTGAAGCCCGCCCGGCTAGCCGCGCTGTCTAACGCGCTGCTTCCTGAGCGGGAAGGCGTGCCGGTCCCTGGAACGAATCCGCACGGTTTTCCATCTGCCTCCGCAAAGGTGGCTGGTTCCCTCTATTCTTCCGCCTTAGCTATACAATGTCGGCAATTGCTGCGCAAACACTGTCTCCATGTACACGTACTCCATAATTACTCTACCACACAAACATTTGTGGTTACACTCGTCTGCTATTAGACTTTCCCAGGGCGGTGGGGTGGGGGCTCCACTTGGGGCCAAACTGCACAAGAACCCTGGGTTCGGTGTGGGGCGGCGGTGGGGTGGGTGGACTGCTGTGGCCTGTTGTGGGGTTGTGTACCACTGAGGGCTATGCTGGGACAAAGCCTCTCCGCTGTTTCTAGGTCCCCAGTTCAATACACAATACACAAGCTTACAGTGAATCTTACTCTGGGTCAGACAGGATTTATTGTGATGATTAGATACATCATATTAGCATATACCTATTACTTGACTGCCATGACTTATGTCAGTAGAGGGGAGTCATATAATCACCATCTAGACCACATACAGCATACCAAAGTACCCAGTATGTTCCTTGAACAGGGTCACTAAAATTTTGTCCTGTGAGATAACGTGCTTTTCGCTTGATCCCACATAAACACTTCAATACATACACAAAGGAGGATTGGAACTTAAATAGTGGCAACTATTTATTCACAATCTATACAAAAGAGTTACATGTTTTCACCTGTTACCGTCCTTCAAAGTGGTCACCAGCGTTGTGTAGAACCCGTTGCCAGCGATGTGGAAGACGTAGTACACCATAAGCAGAGCCTGTTCTTTTGATGGTGCTAATGAAGTGGTCTAAAGTTATGGTGATTCTCATGTACGACTGTGATGGTGTTATCATAACACATCACGTTCCTCCACAGCAGACAGTCAATGCACAGTATTACTGTTCGTTTTTAGAGAAACACCTGCGACCAGCTTTGCGAAAGAAGCGGCAACACTTTCTGTGCAACCCAACCATCATTTTGCACAACAATGCTCGGGCGCATACAGCACAAGCAGTGGCTGCTCTGTTTGGTGATGGGACTGGGAAGTACTGTACCATCCATCATACTTCCCAGACTTAGCCCTTGTGACTTTGATTTGATTCCGAAGATGAAGGAACCACTTCGTGGCATTCGCTTCAGAACTGTTCCAGAGATTCGACCGGCAGTAGACCCTTCCATTCGCACTATCAACAGAACAGGCTCTGCTAACGGTATACTACGCCTTCCACATCGCTGGAAACGGGTTCTACACAACGATAGTGACTACTTTGGAGAACAGTAACAGGTGCAAATATGTAACTCTTTTTTATCGGTTGTGAATAAATAGTTGCCACTATTTAAGTCCCAACCCTCGTACAAGTACATCCTACGAGAAACAAAATGTATTCACCATAAGATGAAATGGCAAACAATCGAACCATGAAACTTCCTGGCAGATTAAAACTGTGTACCGGACCGAGACTCGAACTCGGGACCTTTGCCTTTCGCGGGCAGGTGCTCTACCAACTGAGCTACCCAAGCACGACTCACGACCCGTCCTCACAGCTTTACTTCTGCCAGTATCTCGTCTCCTACCTTCCACACTTTACAGAAGCTCTCCTGCGAACCCTGCAGAACTAGCACTCCTGAAAGAAAGGAGTTCGCAAGAGAGCTTCTGTAAAGTTTGGAAGGTAGGAGACGAGATACTGGCAGAAGTAAAGCTGTGAGGACGGGGCGTGAGCCGTACTTGGGTGGCTTAGTTGGTAGAGCACTTGCCCGCGAAGGGCAAAGGTCCCGAGTTCGAGTCTCGGTCCGGCACACAGTTTTAATCTGCCAGGAAGTTTCATATCAGCGCACACTCCGCTGCAGATTGAAAATCTCATTCTGGAATCGAACCATGTTGCAAAAGTCCCTAAAATGCTTAAATGGTGCAGGTAACTGTTCTGTTTCTCAAGATGAGGAAAGAAAACAGGAACCGCTGATTTCATGGACTGTCTTCTCTTTACAGCCAGGAAGATTGTCCTCGGTATTCCGACCTTTGCTCGCACGTGGAAACTGGACGATGACAGCAGAGTGTCGGGAGTTCCACCAATCGAGGCAGACGGAGCTGGTGACACGGACAACATCGCCAACACCGCCGGCATAATGGCGTTCCAGACGGTGTGCATGCTGCTGCCGAACGCAGGCAACGCCGGCTACAAGACGACGCTGAGCCGCGTGACAGACCCCACCGACCGTCTGGGTTCCTACGGCTTCCGGCTGCCCTCTGGGGAGGTAACTGGCCTGTGGGTCGGCTACGAGGACCCAGACGTTGCCCAGTACAAGGCAGCCTACGCCAAGATCAAGAGCCTGGGCGGCATCGCGTTCTCCGACCTGTCTCTCGATGACTACCACGGCATATGCACTGGTGACAAGTACCCCATTGTGCGAGCTGGAACACTGAAACTACGTTACAAGTAATTCAAAAATAATCTGTATGTTGATATTTATCATTTGATAGCTGTCCAACTACAACTGAATCAAACAATTTGTTGTGCCACATGTGTGTAGCCTTCATTATATGGAAGGTATTATTACATTTTTGCATATTTTGTTTTACATACTGAATATTGCATGATGTCTGGACAGCAAAAGTTATACATGTTAATCTGTACAGTATTTATATATAGTTTATAGTAACATAATAAAATATCCTCATTAAAAGTAATTTATATAGTTACATTTTTTTGGTATATTAATTTTTTTAATTCACTAATTCGCTCATTGTCTTCTGTAGATACCATACAAGCCAATTTCAGATATGGGTCCAATGTTCAGTTCTGGGGAGCTGTCTACTGACCTATACTTTGGAGGCAGCAATTACGAGCCAATCACAGGCCTGTGTGGGCCATGTCACAAGTTTGTGAGTCCTGTTGAGTGCTGGACAAAGCATTCTTCTTTCTGCTTTTGGCATCCTGCATTCAGTTGCTGTTCCTTCTCTTTCCTGCATGCGGTTGTTTTCTGGACGACACGTTTTTCTGCTTATTTGTGATATTTGAATTGAAGTTAGGCTTTACACTATGAGAAGTATGGTGAGACTATGGCATGCATTTAATGCCTTTAAATGTGCCTACACTTATCGTCCAATGTAACTGCCATTGTTCAGTGACGTACATCAAGCTCTGTGCTCAGGGTACAGGTTTGGTTTTTCACTCGTCCATTCATACAGTAGGCATATTTGCTTCATCACAGTCCTGCTCTGACTACCACCCCGTCCCACGATGCATAAAATCTCTACTGTTTTCGGATACAGCACCACCCTACAGCACTACAGAATACCATTCTGCTAACATGCTGTACTAACCCATTTGGGTACAACACTACACTATACCATCTGGCTAATGTGCTGTACTATCCCATCTGGATATCGCATTTGGATGTAGGGCTATAGTGTACCATCCATCTAAGATGCTGTACTGTCCAATACTTAAGGGTGCTGCTTGCAAGCGGTAGTCTCGCTCCCATCCATAGATGACTTGTATCGTTCGCCTGTTCACACTTCAATTTTTGAGTAATCACATTTAATGCCTTTTCTCTTCTAATGATGAACTACTACGTCCAACAACAGCTGAAAAATGCATCAGTTCATCTACTGAGTTTCATTTCAAGTAAAATGTGCTAAGTCTTGTTGACACAGCAACGACTCGGAATGGAAAATCTCCAGGTGTAGTCTTATGCTTTTGCACGTAGTATTTTATATATCTCAGATGGTTAATTTTGTGATTTATCTACATAAAGCTAATAACATGTAACAAACGGAGAGATATTTTGTTACAATTTTTGTTGAAACATGGGGTATTTTGATACAATTTTCCATGTAGCGTATTTTGTTACAACTGTTAAATCTATCTCTCTCTCTGACAGTACAAAAGGTGAGCTGTTAAGTTTCATCTGATGTTAAAAATGTGCTAAATCTCTTCAACATAGCAATAATTGGACTGTAAATTCATGGTTCTCACCTCAAGAATTGTTCTACTAGATATATGTATATATCCTGGGCATGGACAACTATTTATTTAAACTTGAGCTACAGTTACACTCATGTCCCTGACCATAGGTGAACATTTCCAGTTCCTCCTTCAAATACATCTCGACTGCATCTTCATCTAGATTATTGAACATGTAAATCATACTAGTTAATACTTTTTAGTAACACAATTGGCAAACTCAACGATCTGAATCTGGTTTAATAAAATAGTGAATCTTGATCGCAGAATAGATGATTCCCTGTGATCCAAAGATGATGTTTGAAGACTGAAACGGGTCACCATAAACAAAACAACTTTTTTAAGATCAAGGCTGATTATTTTATTTCATTCTAGTTATCATTTGTTCTTTAGTAATCTTAACTGCATATTTAATTCAACATATTTGAGGTTTTCGATGAACTGAAACACCGTTTAGTTCTGATCTGTTAGTTCTGTTCTGATCAGACATTTTCATAAAATCCATACACATAATGGTGTAACCTGAGATGCTTGTCCACAGCGCACTGAATGGCCAAGGTAGCACACATCAAGTTTGTGAAAGTAGGTTCATGAAAGTGAGTGCACTACATGGTATTATCACAGTCCCGAATGGGTGCTGTGTGGCAATCCATTATAATTGATAGCAACTGAAAGTTGAACATTGCAGATATTTGTGATGAATGCTGATATATTCGTAATTGGTAGCACTCGTAGTCTGACAGTACTTCTTTCATGTCACTAAATCGTGAATTTACTACACTGAACTCTCAATCTCATGTCAAGTCTGTAAAAACACGTTTACTGTCATTCACGTTCAGCTTGTTATGTTATATCAGTGGTTCGATGGTGGTAACTCAAATTGTGGAAACAATTCTGCATACTTACTAAATGTTTGCTCTGTTATATCAAGTTTACTATGCGATGCTGGCGGCTCGATGATCGATGCAGATGTTGGATATAGAGGAAACCAGAAGTCTGGAAACAAATCTGTGTCCTGCTCCAACATATTCAAGATATTAGGTGCTACATCAGGGTGTCTGACTGTGTGTTGAGTTGATTGCTGCTGCTGCTACACATCAGGGAGCTGTTGCACTGATGGAGAAATAATAAATGAAAACCTTGACAACACATACAAATATACATAATGAATAACTGTAATAATAATTATTATTATAAACATAGTGTGGTAAGTAATTAAACTCAAGTGTGTGAGTCAGTTTCCTCCGTCAGGATGTGGCCAATCTACGATGACAGTTCTTTGCAGCAATTTTTCATTACAGTGTACTGAATACATCTGCTGAGTTCGCCTGCTGCGTGGATGGCGTGACAGAGTGGTGCGAGTAAGAAACTACAGCGGCTCAGAAATTGGAATAACTCTTCTGAGATCTGCCTATAACCGCAGTTCTGCCATCCTGTATAGCCACCTTTGATTCTGACGTCACCGATGATATCCTGGATCACCACCTTGTATTGTAGCATTAAAGGTATACCATCTACGATTTTAAACTTAGTCGCCATCCTGGATTCTGTACTTAGCAAAAGTGACCTACTTCCATTGTGAAATTATGAGAAAATGCAATAGGACAAATGAAATCGGACAACCATGCTGACTGCACCGACTATTGCATCTTTGTGAGTTATACATAGATCTTACAACTGTTATAACATGAGAGATTGGGGGAAAAAAACCAGTACCATATGACTATGTTGGAGCTATGAGGGTTGAGGAGCACTTGTATTTCAGTTATGACCCATTCTTCAGCTCGTAGAGATTACTATGCATTCTGACAGGATGATTAAAAAAATCGCTGTTGCCGAACCAGAGTCGGACAGAAATTTCATAAACATTTCATGCCATGCCATTTACTGAGTTTGTTAAATCAGTATTAAGAAACACAAATGTAAGACACAGATATGCTAGAATGGTTCTCGGAAAATTCCCCATACTGTAAAGCAAACAGTGTAGAAGACTCTACTATGATCAGCTGCGAAGGTTCTTTTGTAATGCTTTTGGAGGAAGTGATGACTGTTGTCGAACGAAATTAGAGGCGCCCTGCAGGAATCATAACAGCTATGTATAGCCCAGACGTTTAACTGTAGAGAACAGGTCTTCAGCGAAATTCATTGATTTATGTTAGAACCCTGCTACCTCTCCGGCTAATTAGGCTTTTCTACATGACCGTGTACCTAAAGTCCCCAATCTGTGGAAAAAAGGCATCTACTCCGAAGAATAATGCAAAACCGAGAGAAGTAGATAAGTTATTGTTACGCCGACACCAAGGTAGCCCCTGCGGGCCGGCAACACATCTAACACCACACGGGACCGGGATTGTCTATGCCCAAGGCGTAAGCAATGGCAATCATCGGCTGCTTTGGAAACAGACATCCCACGTGATACTTCCTGCAGAGGGAGTTCGAGATGGCCTGCAGGAAGTATTACTACACCAACATCTGATTGGCTGGCCAATACTATTTAATGGCTAGAACCAGCACCGAGCGTCAGTTCACGACGAATACCGACTTCAAGGACGTCTCCACGGAAGACTACGTCTTCGCCATCGGAATAGGACTTGGAATTAAGTGTATCTGTGTTACCACGGACTCTTGTGGGAAACTTAGAAGTTATCTTTTGTTCCCTCTAGTAGGAAATTCTTACTAGCTTTGTGAGTGTGACTTTTTGTTGTTATTCAGTCATTTCCATGTAGACTCTCGTAAATAAATGTTGTGTTGTAAAAACTTTCAAATTGTCAGTTACAACAGTTATAACCGAATCGGCACTGCTCAATACTTTAGCAATAACGATTAGAAACAAAGTTCGGTTGGCTTTATATATTTTTATTAGGTAATTTTTAATTAACAGTAGTTAGTGGAAAAATTGGGAAAAAGGTTTTCATAGCAAGTCATTAATGAAAATAAAAAACGGTCGTCAGTTCCTCACCGCAACAAGAATAATTAAATTGAAACTGAACTTAATACTCGTAATCAATTTTACGTGAGAATACTTATTGGCATCATGACGTAGGAACAGTAGTACCTAACGCACACTTTCAAGTACTTCACACCACACATGTCACAGTAGTCAGATAACAAACATATACAACATATTACGTTAGTTCTCAAAGATCAGTTAAATTAACATTATTTACTGGCTGTGGACTGAAACTTTTTGTTACGTTACTCACTGTAATACTGTCTGTCGTAATTGTAGCAAGCAGAAAGATCGTTTGAATTCACTCATTAGAAAGGACTGTCATTTACCCAGCACTAACTTCGATATTTCTTTGTAACAACAGTTATAAATTATGCCACAAGCTATGGATTAGAAACTGTAAAATTCAGTGTCCAAATTACGTTAAGTTGTACTACCAATTTTTTTTAATACGAAAGTTACTCTACTTTTAGCAAATGAATTAACATTGGTTTTTGCATCATTCTGTTTCTGACATTATTAATACTACAGACAAAGATTTCATTATTACGTATTTGTCCAAAAGTTGGAAAAATTAGGTTTTGATTCTCTAATAAATTAATGTTCATTTCAGATTATCTCGGCTCGCACAAAGGAATATGATAGATACTACTTGGATAACGTGACAATATGCACGAAAACAATGTTATTTAAGCAATAAAATTCCAGCTACAGTTGTCAGCCTATTGCACTTCTAGTTATAAAAAGTCTAGATCTTACTTCAGTTTATCATGCTGTTATTTTGTCGAGCGGCTTCATTTAGCGGAAAATTAAGGCACAGGTTGATCTTCTTGCCATACCATAGCCAATAAGAAGGGCCCAAAGTACTCTTGTTATGTGAATTACCCTTGCTGCATTTCTGTTGTGCCCAATACGTGTCATACACATAGCTTGCCCATTTTAAACATCGGCGAAAATAACAATTTCAGTTTTCACTTCTCCGCCCTTCTGAATCAGACTTTTTATCTCCGCACTTTTGCATAGCCACACCGGCGAATATACTCAACCAACGACAACGACAGTCTCCTCGCGACTCTGAACTGCTCCTTTTTTGGCGTGCTCTCACGCCCAGCGATAATGGTTGGATGGTTGGTTGGTTGGTTGGTTGGTTTGGGGAAGGAGACCAGACAGCGTGGTCATCGGTCTCATCGGATTAGGGAAGGATGGGGAAGGAATTTGGCCGTGCCCTTTAAGAGGAACCATCCCGGCATTTGCCTGGAGGGATTTAGGGAAATCACGGAAAACCTAAATCAGAATGGCCGGACGCGAGATTGAACCGTCGTCCTCCCGAATGCGAGTCCAGTGCCTAACCACTGCGCCACCTCGCTCGGTCAGCGATAATGCATTGACAATTCGTTATACTCTTTGACAATAGCTCTTCCCTGACTAGGTCAGCGTGTCTACTTAAAAAATGTTAAATTCCATGCGTATTATCTTTCTCAAATAATAAATAGCATTTGTAACTTGACAACATTTTACAAGAATAATATTCAGCACAACTAATAAAATGAACTTCGTAAAACACATAGACAATGTACGATCTACCACAGATTTGTGGTGTTATAAGATATATATTTCACTGATTTTGGTGTGCGATTGAGATAAAAATTCAATGATTTGTATATACTGCATATGTCCCACCTTGCTACCTAACAGAAGTATCAGTCTCCCAGCGATTGATTACAACCACAAAATCTTCCAAAATTATTAGTACTGTACGGTTGTCGCGATGTCATCCACCACCTCTACCTCTTAGTACGTAACTAGTCTTGAGATCTAGCATCAGCAGAGGGCTGGGCATTGCGCACGAGTCATTGTGTTTATGAAGTGTGACGCTCTTTCCTGGACCGCAGCTAGCAAGACAGACTGAGCCATTGTGTTCAACATCTCGCTAGATGACACCGAGTCGAGCACGTGACACTGCCCTGCAAGAGTTAAGACGGTTACTATCGTGAAATATGGCACTCTTCATATATTTTACACATATGCGGTAGTTTTGAGGGTTACAGTTCGACTCCCAGGTGTGCTTGATTCATGATGGATGCATATAAGATCGACAAGTTTCCCAACTGTGTTTTGGCTATGATCAAGGGATGTTATTACATATTTTAATAATTGCTGTCGACAACACCCATAAAAGTTTTGTAGCTTATTTTAAGGACACAGAACCAGCCGTCTTTTTAAAACAGGGAAGCTGCCATCCTGCAATTGGAAATAAACATGTCGCGCTCCTGTGTATGGAGCTGTCACTTGTGGATGATGGTGTGACTTGCAGGCAAGTAAGTCTTGTACCTCTGACCTTCTGGTGGCAGCATCAACACATGTGAGTTGACTGGACTCGGTGTGGTGTAAATGTTCCTATCTTCTCTTACAATAAATGTTTAAACAGCACATAATTTTAAACTTGAGGCAAGTCAACTCTTGGGTTTCAAATTTCAGGTAACTTAGGACCAGATTCTATAAATAGCACAAGTGACCTGGCAACCATGCAGACAATGTCACTGAGTTGGTAAATCTGGGAACATGCAGGCTGTGGTATTGTCCTCAGGTCCACCATCTCGGATTGTGACATAACAGGGGTGAAGAGAACCTGACAACCATGCAGGCTGTGCCAGTATCTGTAAGGATGCCATCTCGGATTATGGTGTTACATGATTACGTCAGTATTCCCCAGCCTGCTGTCTTAGATTTTTCAACCACTAGAATAATTGCCCATCTTAGATTTTTTTTAACTTACCAACATCTTACACATTGGACAAGTATCCTACTTCCACAGTTATCTGGTAGGAATGGAGAGAAAACTGTTTTGAATTTTCTACCATTTTCTTCAATTTCCTGCCATTTTATACATAGAACAATTGGGCTATATCAGAGGAAAGTAGGGAAATCTGGGAACTATCCATGATGTCCCAGGTGAGGGGGAAACCTGGCAACATTGCATCGTTGGGAGGAGGAAGGGGATATCTGGCAACAATGCAGACAGCAACAACACCTGCACAGCCTCAGTACTTTCATTTCTCATTTCTTTGTGCTGTGCAATGTAAGCATCGCCTACTCTGACTGGGGTCAGATGCGTTAGAAATTATTTCTTGGGTCTTAATTTTGTATGAAATGGATATACATTCAGGACATTTTTCTAAAGTAATATCTTCATGTACTCAAATCAGTTACCTATAAGAGGCTTACAAGCTAACCAAAGGAGGTAGTTCAAAGAGGGGGGAAATGTCAACATTCAGCTATTTGACGTCTTTAAACATCTATTTAAAGTTAAACATCTGTTTTAAGTTAAGTTATTACAAACAGTTCTAACATCCAGAATGAGATTTTCACTCTGCAGCGGAGTGTGCGCTGATATGAAACTTCCTGGCAGATTAAAACTGTGTGCCGGACCGAGACTCGAACTCGGGACCTTTGCTTTTCGCGGGCAAGTGCTCTACCAACTTGCTCTACCTTGCCCGCGAAAGGCAAAGGTCTCGAGTTCGAGTCTCGGTCCGGCACACAGTTTTGATCTGCCAGGAAGTTTCAGTTTTAACATCGACTTTTGGAGACCATCACAGTGAGTCAAGCACTGGTACATAAGTTACCGACAAGAGACCTCATGCCCCAATGCTTACAAAACAGAGAATCCTCTCATTTAGTTGCTACCATAGGAACTTATTTATCATATGAGAAAGAAGTAGAAGTTAGAAATGAAGCCTTGTATGGAGTGCACAGAATTCTGTGACCTATGTTCTAGCCACTCGGCCATTAAGTAATTACGGAAGGCACTGTCGTTACTGTAACCCAATGCAACAGCAGTCTCTCGCCCTCTGCAGCTGCGACAGACGTCCAGCTGTTAGCTGTGCTCGGCCCCCGCTATATGCTGAAGGCATGGGGCGGCGGAAAGCGCGGACGTGACACGGGCGACTACTTTGCCGAACCTCAATCGATATCCCAACCATCTGGCGTATATAGTCACCCTGTTTTGTTGTTATGCTGACATTTATTTCTGTTTTTATTTTACTATTACTATTTTTTAACATGCAATACTGTTTCTAAAATCCGATACTCGCAGAGGTGATCTTTAGCAGTTCAAGCAGGTAGTGATGATGTGAGGATTTTCCCGTTTGACCATGTCACAAGTGTGCCATGAATATCAGGAATCCGGCAAATCGCCATATGTCCCAGATCTCTGCGGCCGGAAAAAAATCCTACAAGAACAGGACCGACGACGACTGAAGAGAATCGTTCAGCTTGACAGAATGTAACACTTCCGCAAATTGCAGCAGATTTGAATGCTGGACCATCAGCAAGTGTCAGGGTGCGAACCATTCAACGAAACATCATCGATATGGTCTTTCGGACCCGAAGGCCCACTCGTGTACCCTTGATGACTGCACGACACAAAGCTTTACGACTCAACTGGGCCCGTAAACACCGACATTGCACTGTTAATGAATGGAAACACGTTTAAAATTGTATCGAGTGGATGGACGTGTACGTGTACGGGGACAACCTCATAATCAATGGACCCTGCATCTCAGCAGGGGATTCTTCAAGCTGGTGGAGGGTCTGTAATGGTGTGGGCGTGTGCAGTTGGAGTGATATGGGACCCCTGATACATCTAGATACGAGTCTTGACATGTGACACGTACGTAAGCATCCTATCTGATCACCTGCAGCCATTCATTTCCATTACGAATTCCGACGGACTCGGGCAACTCCAGGAGGACAATGCTACACCTCACACGCCCAGAATTGCTACAGAGTGTCTCCAGGAACACTCTTCTGTGATTAAACGCTTTCGTTGGCCACCAAACTTGAACATTATTGACCATATCTGGGATGCTTTACAACGCGCTGTTCCGAAGAAGTGTCCATCCACACCATCGTACTCTGCAGGATTCTCCAGCACTATTTCAGACCTCAGTCGAGTCCATGCCACGACGTGTTACGGCACTTCTGCGTGCTCGCGGGGCCCTACACAATGTTAGGCAGGTGTACCAGTTTCTTTGGCTCTTTAGTGTATTTCGAGCAGCCATTCACCTGAATGACGACTCAACCAACCAAGTGACAGGTTTTGATTGATCCATAGTCCAACTTCGATGATCCTGTGTCCACTACAAACGTAACTGAAGATGCAGCTGAATCAACGAGAAACGCGCAGGGGTCATATTCAGCGAATGCCCATGTTAACAATGTGCGCTGAAGAGTGTGTCCTGAAACACCTCTGCCTGTATCAGCATTGTACGCTGTCATCAGATCTGCCACAAACGGTGGTCTACCCTGTTTTCAGAGCGCGCAAGGCTCAGACCTCCACGCTCTACGACGAGGCGTGGACGTCCAACGCCTTCTCGCCTACTCGTTGTTACACCGTCCTTCAACCACTTTGCATACAGCAGAAACTCTCGACAGCAGCAAGCGAGCAGCCGACCAGCTGAGCCCTTTCCGCAATGCTCGTTCCCAGAGCCCGGGGTCATAAGAACCTGCTAGTTGTTAGAGTCGGTTAATCAATCAGTCGAATTTCGAAATTCCGTCCATAACATCACTGAAACGATTTTCGATTCGTCATTGCCTCTCCGCCAGGGCTCTTCAGCAAAAGGCTCCAGGACGCTTAACTCGCCATGTGTTGTCTTTCGTTTCCTCGTTCTGCTCTGCCTTATTGGAAAATAGCAACTAGTCACTAAAGGAACGTCTGAAATTCTCCACTTCTCCCATTAAAATGGACTCTCCGCGAGGACTCAAACTTAAAATTGTAACAGGCATCATATTTTCATTAACCTACTTGGAAACTAAATATAGTAAAAGTTAGACTAAAAGTAATAATAGTAACTGTTACGTCACACACTAATCAGATTTGCCGATTTGGCACAACTGATTGCTGTTTTTGTCTTTGCTAGGAATGCGCTTTTATTTCTCAGTTGTTCTATCAAAAACTCACGTCGAAAATTATACCTGAATAACAGCTATATTTCGATGAACGATTTGAAATCGCAAATCTCTACCTTTTTGTAGGATCATTCATAGTGTTTCAGAAAAAATTTGACAGTCACTTGGCGTTATTATAAAGTACAACCTGTATTCGTGTCGCAGATCAGCACTCTGCCCTAGCCTTTCAAAATTTTTAATTAAGTTCCTCATTTCTTTGTAGAGTGGAATATTTGCAAAACGAAATATCCTGAAAAATTTTTGGACAGCCACTGCAGATACTTTTTAAATTATACGAAAAGCTTCTGTGTTTAGAGATATTAATTTCATTCGAACATGCCGAATGAAGTTACATTTAAAAAAAAAAAAAAAAAAAGGAATAACTGACTCCTTTGGTTGACGGGGCAACAACAGGTGACTATCTACCACTTCCTGATATCTGCCATATTAAACATGTGAAACGGTGTTTAATTCTTGCTGTTATGTCACAAACACTCAACGTATTCCCATTAGAAAGTTGGTCAAGTTTGGTATAGCACCCCTGAAACAACGATGAAACGGACCAAAACGATGAACCAATTTTCACAAATCAGTACATGTTGCCAGATTTCTCTTTCCGCTCACCCACGCTGCTTGTCTCCCATTTACGTTAAACTGACTGAATTGCTCGCAATGTCTTCCTGTTCAGTATGTCATCACCCACAAGATGTGGTTCCCCGTCGTGAAGAATGAGAAGTCTACGTAATATGCTGACGACTTATTAAAAGAACTCTAAGGAATGTTTCGCAACGTCGTCCCACAGGCTGCTAAGTGAGGCATTGTGCAAGTGTGACGAGCCAGCTAAGGAACAGTCTGTTAGCATGTTGTCCGCAGTTCCACGAACCTTTTGTTACCACTTCAACTTCGCTTGTTGCCCTTAAGCCCTGCGCATGAATGTTTCAATGGTTACAAATACGTGTGAGAAAGGAGCTCAAAAAATAATAGGACACTATCATACGTCTCGCTTCTCTACACTTCGTTATGAATCAGGTAAGATCCTATATTTTATGACGAAGATCATGAATAGTACAAATGTTAAATTAAAGGAGGACCAGATAGCGCAAAAGGAAGAAATCGCAGTGTGTATGAACATATTTGCAGTACTTCCATCAAACTTGTAAGCGCTCTCTCTCTCTCTCTCTCTCTCTCTCTCTCTCTCTGTGTGTGTGTGTGTGTGTGTGTGTGTGTGTGTGTGTGTGTGTGTGTGTGGGGGGGGGGGGCTCTCTCTTTCCTTACAAAGAGTAATCGAGGAGTTCTATTTTGTCAACAGGCTATTCAAAAATTGTCAAGCTACTGTACCAGGTAGTAAAAACAATACCAAACTTTGAAACCTTCCCGTCTCCTCTATATCTCTTGTTACGCAACCTTCTCTTCTACAATAACCTATGATACCTTCCCTTAGGATTTCTATCTCTTGCTTAATAATAACAAATGAAATCTTCCCTTTGAAATTTATTCTCTTTCTCAATCTTCGCATACAAATTTAATTGCTGCTTATTAAAAGTGATTTTCTGATTATTTCGACGAAACATAGAATGTGTCGTCGTCGTGGCCCTCAGTCGTTATCTGCAATAACCCAAAACTCTTCCTTATCTTTTTTACTGTTACTGGGTCGCCATCTGACTGCTACATCGAACTGCGACATGAATATACTTACTCTGTTTTACTATACTCTATTAGCTGCTGGTGGGCTATCATAATAAGTGGCTGTATTTATTACCAAGGCTGACGTTATTCTTTAATAGCAAAGCTGACGTTATTCTTTAATTAACTTGACTGACGTTACGTAATTCATAGTTAAACTTTTTCTTGACAACAATAAAATTTTGCAAAGTTTTACGTTGATGGTTTTTGGGATGGATTATAATCAGTAATGCAATATTGCTGGCAAAAATTAATTATATTCTGAATGAAATGATTTTACAAACGTTCAAATGGGACTTACTTTTTACAATAATCTTACAACTAGCATTGCGCAAACATACCTTCAGTAGTCTTGAATTTCTCAAAAAAATAATTCAGTAATATTAATTCCTCTTCTGATAATAGTTAGCTGATGTCTCTGTACATCCGTTTATCATCTCTTGTAAATCATAGCTAGTGGCTGGCAGGCACGCCGCTCCTCTCAACCTCTCGTTTCAGACCTGCTACCGACTCGCTTCACTTCTCGCGTACTATTGACTTCCTACGAACGCTAAAATACGGTCTCTCCGGCCAACAATGCTTTCTGGTGCAGACAATCCCTGCTACCATTACAAAATGTATCAATGCGTGGTCTTTTCCGCTCTTTTCTTAAAATGTATCCATACGCGGTCTCTCCCGCCCTTTTTAAAATTGTATCAATGTGCGGTCTCTTCTGTCAACAATACTTTGGTGCAGACATTCCCTGCTACCAAAATTATTTCCAACATGACAAATATTAACTATTCCTACTTAATCCTATTAATAAAATATAAACATCTTTCATAAATTGTGGTTTAACAATAGACAATAGAAATATACACGTCTTACAACGTTATCATAGATTCAAGAAAAAACAAGAAATAAAAAAAACAAAATCAACAATATAAATACATATATACGTGGGGAGAAAACAACAATTTTTTCTTTGACGAAATAAATCTCGGGTGAACAGCCTGGTATGAGTGTGCATAGGACACAATATTTCGGCAGTGCACTCTCATACCAGGCTGTTCACCCGAGATTTATTTCGTCATAAAATACGCCTGGAGAAATTGAAGAATCACAATTTTTTTCTTTGTTGTTATTTCATACACCTCTCACCATATATAGGGGATTGGGCTGCCCACGATGCGATATCTCACTCTTCATCCTAGGGCATTTACAGAAAATCAACAGAGACATTACAAAGAACATTTATGGACACAAGATTTAAAATGGTTTTTAAAATATAATGAAGAGAAGATTACATATATGCAGTGTTGTTTTCTTCGTCAATAGTTTGCGAGCAAACAAAATGTCTGACGCCAAAAGAGTAAGTAGAGATTTAAAAACACTAAAAATAGCTGTATTTATTACGAACAAGAACTGCACTTTCATAAGTAAGCTGAAGGATCTGAGCTGGGCGAAGGAGTTGATTGGGGGTGTAAATTTATAAGCCATGGAAAGAGGATAGGTGGCAGGATAGATACTATGAAGACGGAAAATGGGAATGAGTTGGTGGGCGAGCAGTTCGGTGGTAGCAGGAAGAAAAGGCATAGAGGGAAATGGAGAGGGAGGAGAGAAGGAAAATTCCTATTGTAGAAGGGAAATAGGTGCGGAAAGCTATAGCTGGTATCACGAATAAATGTCGAGCGGATTCTGTTATCTGGTAGAGGAAACCAGTTGAAATTGTGTTATGGTAGGATACGGAGTGTGTGTAGTTGTAGGGATGTTAGGGTGTATTTGTGGTAGGTGCGGTAGCATGCCGGGTTTGGTGATCAGAGGGGAAACGATGGGGTTAGTAGAATATTTTTTGCGGGTGGTATAAGAGATATGGAGGCGTTTAATGTGGACGAGGAGAGGTGGCAGCTTGATGAGATGGTAAAGGATCTATGTGAGAGAAGGTAAGTGGATGCATAAAGTGAAACGGAGTGCACGCCGTTTGAGGATTTGGAGGGACTTACATAACCGTGGTGGGGCTGATATCAATGCAACACTTGAATAGCGGAGGATGGGTTGGAACAATATTTCGTAGGTGTGAAGGATGGTTGAGTGGTGCAGTCCCCAAGTTCGGCCAGTTACTAGTTTCAATAGTTTTAGTCTATTGTAGGCTTTCTGTTCGGTGGACAGTAGGTGAGGTTTTCCTGTTATTGCCAGTTGATGGTTAGTCAAAAATATTTTACTGCATTAGTTAGCAACATAGGATGGTCGTAAATGGTAAGGTAAAAGTTGTGGAGACAGTTGGTTCGTTCGATAATTATTGCCTGAGTTTTGAAGGGGTTGATCTTCATTAGCCATTGGTTGCACCATGATGTAAACTGATTGAGGTGGATATTCAAGAATTGGTGGGAATTCTGGAGATGGTAAGAAAAGTGGTGTCATCAGCATACTAGAGGAGGTTGACTGGTAAGGGTGCTTTGGGCATATCGGCTGTGAAGGGGAGATAAAGGAGAGGAGAGAGTATGGAGCCTTGGGGCACTCCAGCAGTGCGATGTTAAGGTACGGGAAATGGTACTGTTAATAGTGACAAATGATGGGCGACTAGATAGGAAGGATGCTATAAAGTGAACACACCGTATACGTCAGCAGATAAGACGATAGTTGAAACAAAAAAGGCACCCAAAATTGTGGTTGTCTTAAATTACAGATATAAAACATAGACTGAAATTTGTATACATTAAAACCATTATAAAATATAACAAATAACTCACCAATACATTTAAAATGCTGCGAAATCCTCACAATCATTGTCTAAGGAAAGCAGATCCTCAAGTATATCCTCACTTTCGTTGTTGAAAAGCTCGTCATGTGGGTCCCATTCTGCACCTTGAGAACCGATTTCCGCTTCGTCATCGATATTACATAACAAATCGTTCTCAGTGCCGTCCATAGCACTGTAAATCCACACTTCTTGAAGAAGTCAACTAATTTGTGGCTGGTTGCTGTCCTAACACCATCAACATTTGTCTTCAAACAACAGCCACGGTCTCCATCATGTCATCATATGACAAAATTGAGATAATCACTGTTTCCATTCTCGCGTTTTCACATTATTTGATCAGGAAATCACACAAAAAAATCAAGTGCTCTACCGTTCTATGCGATTTGTCATTCAATTATTCCATTGTTCACGCAAGTGGTCTGTGAATGGTTTATTCAGAGACACGTGTAATGGCTGTAGCATCGAAGTCAAACCGCTGGTATAACAGCAATCTTAGTACTGCTTCATGCTACGTGATTTTTGGTATTTTCAGTTACGTGACTGCGAAATATATATGGCACCAAAAAACTTGGCTGATTTCGTAGAATATTTTCCAGCAAAAATTTTACACCATTATCTTCCAGCCATCCCTTTTTGTGAAAATGTACAAAAGCACCTGTTTGAAATTTTGTTTCAGGAATGGTTATACCCTTGAAAATGACCATAGGTATTAACTTTATTCCATCTGCCACGCATGTTAATATTACTGTAAACTTGGTCTTTTCATGGCCTGTACTTCTGACGTAAGCAGTTTTTACGTCTTTTGTTTCCACAGTTCCGTTGTTCATCACATCGAAGTTCATCGGCGTTTCATCCGTATCTCCAATATGAGATACTGGAAAGTTGTATTTTTGCCTCATACGAATAACAAACATATGTAAACTCTTAACTTAATGGTCTAGATCTTTAGGTAATTTCTGCGCTACTTTTGTTTTCTGCCGTATTACCAGATTTCTTCTGTTCATGAAACGGTTTCACCAACCTACAGTTGCTTTCAATTATTTGCGTGATCAGGACTGGCTCGTGTCCACTTCAATGCATAAGCCCTGATCATATTTCTTGTAACACCATAACAATTCTGCCTTTATCCTTGTATCCATTCTGCAACACTATTTTCTATATCTGGCCAGCAAGCTATTCCTCTCCTAATACAACACTTTTTCATTGGCATTTTTTAAAAAGCATGGCCATTCTTTGCCAGTCTCTGACGATCTTCCTTGTTATACCGAAAACTGTTGCTGTAGCACGGTTGTTCGACTCTAGCCTGTTTTATGAGCTTCAGCTTGAATCTTGCTTGTAGTTCCTTGTTTCTGTTGGTTCCATCATTAGGCACACACTATATAAATTTTACGCTGATTACGCTTACAGTACTAACTGTTTGAACAAACAATATAACCTAAATACTTGTTAGCTGTACGTATGAATTCGTTATTCGGCATGTGCTTCTACAGGCGAAACCATTAACAATGTTGAACGAGGCTCTTGCTTTAAGACGTGTGCAATTTTAACAACTGTTTAGTAGTACAGAGCGTATATGTAAGTAAAACTGAATAGCCAATAGGACGCTTTTATAAATACTCAAGGTCATTACCCAAATAAGTGCGCGTATTATTATCCAGATGATCACAGTTCTAAAATAAATTTGCAGGCCGCTGATAGTTTGTGGCTCGTCTTCTGGGAAGGGCATCTACATCTACGTCTACATCTACGTGATTACTCTGCTGTTCATAATAAAGTGCCTAGCAGAGGGTTCAATGAACCACCTTCAAGCTGTTTCTCTCGAAAGGCGCGCGGGAAGAACAAGCAGTAAAATTTCTCTGTGCGATCCCTGATTTCTCTTATTTTATCATGACGATCATTTCTCCCTATGTAGGTGGGTGCCAACAGAAAGTTTCCGCAATCGGAGGAGAAAACTGGTGATTGAAGTTTCGTGAGAACATCCCGTCGCAACGAAAAACGCCTTTGTTTTAATGATTGCCACTCCAATTCACATATCATGTCTGTGGCACTATCTCCCCTATTTGGCGATAATACAAAACGAGCTGCCCTTCTTTGTACTTTTTATATGTCATCCGTCAGTCCCGTCTGCTGCGGTTCCCACACCGCACAGCAATACTCCAGAATAGGGCGGACAAGCATGGTGTAAGCCGTCTCTTTAGTAGACCTGTTGCACCTTATAAGTGTTCTGCCAATGAATTGTTGTCTTTGGACGAACTGTGATCTTTCTGACAGGAAATCTCGAAGCCAGTCGCACAACTCAGGTGATATTCCATAGGCACACAGTTTGGTTAGAAGACGCTTGTGAGGAACGGTGTCGAAAGCCTTCTGTAAATCTAAAACTACGGAATCCATTTGATATCCCCTGTCGATAGCACTCATTATTTCATGCGTATAAAGAGCTAGTTGTGTTTCGCAAGAACGGTATTTTCTGAATCCGTGCTGACTATGTGCAATTAAACCGTTTTCTTCGAGGTACTTTATAATGTTCTAATAAAGTATATGTTCCAAAATCCTACTTTAATCGACGTTAGTGATATAGGCCTGTAATTCAACGGATTACTCCTACTTCCCTTTTTGGGTATTGGCGTGACTCGAGCAATTTTTCAGTCTTTAGGTACGGATCTTTCTGTGAGCGAGGGGTTGTATATAACTGCTAAAAATGGAGCTATTGTATCAGCATACTCTGAGAGGGACCTGAGTGGTATACAATCTGGACCGGAAGCCTTGCTTTTATTAAGTGATTTAAGGTGCTTTGCGACACCGAGGATATTTATTTCAATGTTTCTCCATCTTGGCAGTTGTTCTTGATTGGTATTCAGGAATATTTATTTCGTCTTCTTTGGTGAAGGAGTTTCGGAAAATCGTGTTTAATAACTCTGCTTTAGTGGCACTATCATGAATGACTTCCCCGTTGTTATTGCGCAGTGAAGGTATTGATTGCGTCTTGCCACTGGTGTGCTTTACGTGTGACCAGAATCTCTTTGGGTTTTATGCCAGAGTTTCGTTGTGGAAACTATTGAGAGCATCTCGCATTGAAGTACGCGCTATATTTCTAACTTCTGCAAAACTTTGCCAGTCTTGGGGATTCTGCGTTCTTTTAAATTTGGCATGCTTCTTTCGCTGCTTCTGCAACAGCGACATGACCCATTTTGTGTACCATGGGGGATCAGTACCATAATTTATTAATTTATGTGGTATATGTCTCTCAATTGCTGTCGATACTATCTCTTTGAAAACATTCCAGAACTTTTCTACGCTTAAATGATCAGATCGGAAGGAGTGTAGACTCTCTCTTAAAAAGGCGTTAAGAGCGTTTTTATCAGCTTTTTTAAACAGATATACTTAGCGTTTTTTTATGGTTGTAGGTGTTACGGTATTCAGCCTAGCAACTACTGCCTTGTGGTCGCTAATCCCTGTATTCGTCACGATACTCACTATTTGTCCAGGATTATTTGTTGCTAAGAGGTCAAGTATGCTTTCGCAACCATTTACGCTTCGAGTGGGCTCGTGAACAAATTGTTCAAAATAATTTTCTCAGAAAGCATTCAGTACAATTTCGGATAACGTTTTATGCCTGCCACCGGCTTTAAAAGTATAATTTTTCAAGCAGATCGAGGGTAGATTTAAGTCACCACCGACTGTAATTATATGAGTGAGGTACCTATTTGAAATGAGACTCAAGTTTTCTTTGAACTATTCGGCAACTATATCTTCTGAGTCGGGGGTCGGTAAAATGACCCAATTAATGGTTTAGTATAACCTCTACCCATACTATTTCGCAGGAACTATCTACTTCAATTTCACTAAAAGGCAAACTACTTCTGACAGCAATAAATACTCCGCCGCCAATTGTATTTAATCTATTCTTTCTGAACACTGTTAGATCGATAGAAAAAATTTGTGCTGAACTTATTTCCGATTTTAGCCAGCTTTCTGTACCTATAACTATTTGAGCTTCAGTGCTTTCTATTAGGGCTTGGACCTCTGGTTCTTTCCCAACACAGCTAAGACAATTTACAACTACAATACCGATCGTTTCTACAACTAACTTGCTGTGTTTTACCTGCCCCCTTTTAGGCGGACGCCCTTTCTGTGGTTCCCTGAAGCCCTCTAACCTAAAAAATCGCACAGTCTCTTCCACACAGTCCCCGCTACCCGTGTAGCCGCTTCCTGCGTGTAGTGGACTCCTGACCTATTAAGCGGAACCCGGAAACCCACCACCCGATGGCGCAAGTCAAGGAATCTGCAGCCTACATGGACAAAGAACCGCCTGAGCTTCTGATTCAAACCCTTCACTCGGCTCTGCACCAAATGACCACAGTCAGTAAAACTATCCATCTTCGACGAAAATTATATCTCTTCTTATCTGAAGAACATCTTATCCTCCGAAATACACGGTATTTAACTGAAATTTTATACGTCTGGAGTTTGAGAAGAAGATTGGAATCCCATACACAGTCATCGGCTTTCTCTAGATCGAGTGAGACAGAATAGCTAATTTACAGGTATCGAGCTGGTGGGATAAGAGATAGGAGAGCTACAGGAGGTGGTCATCGGAGAAGAAGGTGGAATGGAAGCCACACTGGTTGATCGGCAGGGGGTGGTGTTGGTTCGGGCTTTAATGGATACAGCAGGAGAGCATGGATCTGAAGAACTTCCTATACACTTAGGCGAGGCAGATGTGGCGTTAGGAGAAGGGATCATTAGAAGGTTTAATAGGTTTGAGGAAAAGTGTGATTCTGGAGGTTTTTCATACTTGAGGTTAGCATCATAAGGGGGAGATAATGGTTAAAGGTTGCAAGGGTGCCTAGAAAAGAGAAGGGGCATTCTTTGAAATGTTGGTAAGTAATGCAGTAGTGACCAGGAGGCGTGTTGCGTTTTTTGTGGAGTACTTATTTTGTGTTGTGTATTGTGATTGGTGTATTTCATTCTGTTTGTGGTGTGTTGTCCAAACACTGGAAGCTGGAGTCAGGGGTGGACAGCGGTGTTTGGACGTTCTTGGAGGAGGATATAGTGAGAGGTTTTGGATGTGTGACAGGGTTGGAGGAAAATTTCATTAAGGATGAACGTATGGACGTTGTGTTGGGACATGGTGAACATTAAAAGAAGTTTGTTGACGGGTATCGAGCGGATATTTTGGTGCAGTATATTGTAGTGCCGCCGAGCCACTATAAAGGATATGGGTAGTTTGTGCGGGTGATGACTAGAGGGGGTTTAGAATAGAGTGTCAAGGCAGATGATATCGTAGTGGACCTGGTTGTAGGAGTAGGTAATTTGCGTGTTGAGATGGAAGACAGAGCGGGCAGCAAGGGAGACTTGTTGAAGTGTATGTGAACATTGAAATAGATGGATGTGTCTGGGCCGACTCTCATGAATTTTATGATACTTTCAGGAGTGGAAGGTGACTGGTGAAGGGAATTGTGGCGTGAATGGGGTTGTCGATGGATGGATTAGGACAGTGAGTTCAGGTTTTGTAGGTTGTTGCTTGGCTTTTCATTAGGTGGAATAAGGTGCGTAGGAGTCGTTGCAGGTGTGGCAGGTAGGACAACAAGCAGGGTTAGGGTACTGTTTAAGAAAACTGAAGGCTTTGCTGTCTGGACAAACGGGTGGGTTTTTTACAGTCTGCAGTAAGATGATCTTTGTAACGGAGACACTTAAGGCAACAGTAGTACTGATAATGTGATTTGCAAGGTACGACCTTGGGGCTGTGATGGTATATGAGGACTCCCTCTTTAAGGTGAAGATCTATGGTGGAGATAGATTCAACGAAAACATGGATAAGATGAATGGGGCCAAGGTTACTCTGTACCACTACTAGTCATTTCCTTTCCTGTTCCACTCGCAAATAGAGCGAGAGAAAAAATGGCTATCTATATGCCTCCTTATCAGCTTTAATTTCTCGTATCTCTCCTGGCTGGTCCTTAAGAGCAATGGATGTTGGCGGCAGTAGAATCATTCGGCAGTCAGCTTCAAATGCCGGTTATCTGAATTTTCTCAATAGTGTTCTTAGAAAAGAACATCGACTTCCCACCAGGAATCTGAGTTGCCGAAACACCTCCGTAACACTTACGTGTTGTCCGAATGTAGCAGTAACAAATCTAGTGCCTCGCCTCTGAATTTCTTCGATGTCCTCCTTCAGTCCGACCTGGTACAGATCCCAAACAGAAGCAGTATTCGGTAATAGGTCGCACCAACGTCCTATATACGGTGTCCTTCACAGATGAACCACACTGTATTCCAATAAACCGAAGTCTACCATTCGCCTTCCGTACCACAGACGTCATATGCTCGTTACACATCACTTCGCTTTGTAACGTTAAGTCCAGATATTTAAACGACGTGACTGTGTCAAACAGTACGATACTAATGCCATATCGGTACATTACAGGTTTGTTTTTCCTACTCATCTTCATTAACATAAATTTTCCCACATTTAGAGCTAGCTGACATTCATCAGACCTCTCCACACCAACTAGAAATTTTGTTTAAGTCATCCTGTAGCTTCCTACAGTCGCTCAGCTACCACATCTTACCGTACACCACAACATCATCAGAAAACAACCGCAGATTGCTGACACCCCGTGCGCCAGATCAGTTATTTATGGAGAGAACAACAGCGGTCCTATCACACTTCCCTGGGGCACTCCTGACGATACCCTTTGAAACATCCCCTTAGAAAAATTTATACACGACTGTCCTTAAGCTGATACACAATATTTTTTTAGCGCAACGCAATCTGACTTTCAAAAATCCCTACAAAAGAATGGCCCTGACTAACATTAAACTATACCTTTCACAAATCACTTACCTCACAAAAATCTTCGCTGCTCAAGCTACTGCAATACAGCGAGCGCCACTACTGCCAGCTAAATAAAAGATTCAAACTATGGAAGGCACTAACTACTGATAGGGATAGTTAGCAAATGAAAGATATTAATAGAGAACAAACAATGTATTTACCTTGATATCATCATATATAAATATAGCAGTTCATGACAAATTTCAAAACTCCGCCATCTCTCTCCCCACATCCACCACTGCTGGCGGCTCACCTCCAACTGCGCAACGCTACGCGCTGTTCACATCCAGCTGCCGCTGCCCAACACTACAATGGCAGACAACAATGCAAACTAGCCACAGACTGCACACAGCACAGCCAGTGATTTTCATACAGAGGTGGCGTTACCAATAAAAAAACCTAAACAGCCTATTTACATAGCCCCCATGCTCCCCACAAAAATTTTTACAAATTGGATTGGGCAGTGGCCAATACAGATTTGAAAAAAATTTTTCATAATTACAATAACAAAGAAATCAAATGCATACACTTATTGATACAATGTTGGTCAAAAGCTAAAAATTTCTCACAGTCCATAAAGACAGTCCACATTGTTCATCACAGTAAAAATGCAGAGTTTTTCTCAAAGTCTGAGCAGTAAAAAAAAATGCACATAGAAGTAGTGGATTTCCATGCAGTCTTGAAGAAGTAGTGTTGTCCTTCCAACGGAAAGACAGTGCTGACTTTTGACATGCAGACAGGTAATGGGCCGCAACATAGCAAACCCACAGCAGAGTCATTCGACGTTTTGAAGAATATTGGTAGGTAGGTCATCACAGAACAGACCCACTGTAGTCCTGGTAGAGATTACGGTATTGGTGGCCAACAGAGGTGCAGACCCACTGCAGGCCTTGTAGAAATAATGGTACTGGTGAGTCAGCAAAGGTGTAGACCCACTGTAGTCCTTGTAGAAATGGCCAGCAGCCATCTGTTGCGACTGTGCAGGTGCACAATCACCATCGAAGAGTCTTGCAGAGAATATAGCAAGTCCAAAAACCACCACTTGTGCACTCACAAAGTGTTTGGAATTGTCCTTAGAACCAGCAATGCTGTTATCCAGTCCCTTGCTGAATTATTAACACATGTGCAAACACTATCAGTCCCTACTTCTCACATATTGTCCATATACTATGACCAACAGAAACGTGTGCAGTGAAATGTAACTTAATTTGAAGAACTGGTGTCTGTACAATTATAAATTTACAACATGAAAATACAATTACAAAGGTACAAAATACATCATTAAAGAACGTAACAATACAGATAACATATGTAGTAACACAGGCTTTACACAAGAATAGAAATAAACATATACATCAGTGGAATTATGACATGAGTACATACATAAAGGATCACAATAACTTTTGAAACATCAACTTCACACATGAGCATTGAACAGAACAGAATTAATAATGTCTAACATCTTTACATAGTAAATAACATATTATTAATGCCAATTATATTCGAGGATAACAGTATTCGTCATCATAGTGAATGTAGCTTAATATTAAAAGAAGAAAAAATTCTATGAAACTACACAGAGACAGGAAGAAAACAAATACACAAGGGTACACAAACACATAGTGGGATAACACCAATAGGAAAGGACAGGGTTCGTTTTCAGTGTAACATTTGGTACTGCAGTCCAACCCAAAACCTCATATATCTTTCCTCTTATTTCATCCTTTGTTTCCACCAAAAAAACTCTATCTAAGCGTGCTTTCTGTATTTATATGTTCACACATTTCTTACCTCAACATTTATTTCCAAGAAAATCCTACCTAAACCTGTTTTCTCAATGCATTTCTTCCAATTCATCGCAACTCATTCTCTTAGAGGCTACCCCCTCTTAAGCTAACTTAAATCTACTGAGCTCAGATGCTAAACTAAGGGACGAGGCAATGCAGCAGCACATAAAACAATTAATATAAATGGAAAATCGCAAAGCAAGCTACAGTAAATCTAAATTACCAAGCAATTCAACATTACAACTAATATGAGGCAACGCGCAGCAAACAAAAAAATAAATCTGGCTTAGCAGAGTAACACAAATTAAAGTTCAGTAGCACTATGCCTGGCAAACAGCAGCTTATATCTAAACATGACATAGCTCAAGCAGAAAAAACAGTACACTAAAAATGGCCATGTCTAATACCTATGTCACATCTTAACACTAGAGTGATGCACCACGAGAACTTACACTAGCAGATAAGTTACCAAATCGTAAAAAAATTATTTATGCAATTCCTGTGAAGGGAAATGTCTATGTGCCCTCATTTTCTTGGAAGTAGATCATAAATTTCTTATTGACTGGATCTGTAGGCATAAAATAACTATATTAGTACATATATTAAATTTTATTTTAACCAATGCTGCAGTGCAGCTAGAAACTAGATATTAAAGAAAATGAGCAAATATGTACAAAGGACGGCATGAAACATCATTCATTAACCATATGGCATTTCATAAGGCAGTAAAAATTCTCTCAATTCTCGAGAAAAACGCTTGTCATAATCAAGTGTGCAGATGTAAGTATCTTTCCAAGTAATTAGCGTGTCTTATTTGCGGTGCTTTCTATAAAGGAATGTCGATAGCGAGGATAATGGCCTCCCCTTTTTTTTTCTACCTGTGCCGCTGAAAGGCTAATGGCTTTTTTTTTGGGCGGCTGACGCCCAGGTGGATGCCCGCGACGCATTACGTGCAGGTGGTCACTTAACTTTCTTACGGAAATATTTACGACAGCAGTTTCCGCTACAGTGACAGTCTCACATAGAAATATTTCACAGGTCAAGAATTAGCGTTGCAAATCTGTAGAAACAAAATCCTATAAATATAAGTGTCCAAAAAACAAAAAAATATTCGTCAGCATTGTGATATAGTCACGCATTTACGCACATTTCATGACTCTTAAAGTACGCTTCTTGGTTTCCAACATACTTCTTATTCCTCATATACGGTAGCATAATCTTATTGATCATAAACATATCTCAACAGCATAGTACACATCGTCGTCGTAATAATAACATCATAACACCTCAGTCAAATCTCAAAAACGTCGTAGCTTTCTGCAATAATTTCAAAACCTAAAAAAAATTCTCTGCTCATTTCAATAGTGTCATCTACCTCAAAAGTACTTTAAAATCATGCTCCCTTACCAAATACATCATTCAAAGCTCTCATAGTATCACAATGATTCCAAAAAAATATGAACAGTTTACAAAGTACAGACAAAATACAGTTTCAAAAGTGTGAAGTTACCCAACTGTGTATTGCGTAAACATGTGACACTGATGTAGTAAAAAAATGTTTATCTCTCAGTTAAATGATCAGATAGCTGTGTAATTTGTGTGTTAGAGAAATATGGTACCGATGTGTAAAGTTGTATAAGCAAATACCATATTAGCTAGGGTTCCTTGTGGTTGCCACACACATGGTACACAAAGTAAGTGTGTACCCCCCTGAGGATTAATGTAATTATACCCTCAGGTGTTACAGATTACAGCAATGAAATGAAATGTATCACTGAAAACCTTTGTACCATTGTACTTCAAATATCTTTAAAAATAAATGTTTTAAGTACAAAATTAATCACTCAAATGCGTGTCCTGTAGCGCTAAATGTGCGTCTTGCTGTAAGATAATTCTGTGGAAGTGTCGTACTTATCGTCCTCCGAAAGCTAAGTTCTGCAGAAGTCAATGTACTTACCTCATGATAAACAAAAGTGAAATGCTTTGCGTATAGATATCGTAGTTATTATGCTTATTGGCGTGATGAAGAAAGTACTGTACAGTAACATATTGTTGTGCCACGAAAAAGGCGGTCTCATTGTTGCTATACCACAAAAGTTACTACTAAAACATGTTTTTCTTTCCAGAAGAATTCAGAAAACTGTGCAGATATAAAACAGATACACCGCAAAAGCAACATTGTAAATTGTCACTCATTAGTAGCGTCGTGATGAAAATCGTGTAGCTGTCACATAAACTAACCTCTGTGTCACCTGGTATCTCTCAGAAAGCACTTTAAATTCAGAATGTATTTTCAAATAAACCTAAATGTTGCATTAAAATCTCATTAGCAGTACTGGTAAATGTTCTAAGTATGTGAGCCTTATAGTCGTTATGTAATCGTGCAACAAACAAGCAAGAATGTACACACACAATAACACTGTGACGTCTGTTCACTATAACAATGCATTCGTCATTTCTGTTTAAATAAGTTCTCTTGGTTCTTGATTGGATATTTAACTTCAAACATTGTTGCATGTTAACAGATTCTAAGTCTGACAAAGCATATTAGTAATGTGAAGCGAAAAATTTTATGACAAAGACTAAGTTAAAAAGCAGATTATCTTTCAATAAACGGTTTTACATATGAAATGTGGTGTAAACCTTTACTCTTCCTAGTATGCAGAGTTTCAACTTCAACGCAATTATCATGTGGTATACGTCGGATTCTGTAAGGTCCATTGTAAACTGGAAAGAATTTGTGACTCAAGTGTTTCTTCTTATGTGACAATGAATGAGCTTTAATGAGAACTTTCTGACCAATATACAACTTCTTTGCATTTGCTTTACCGTGTAGTTTTCTCCTTTTGTCTGCTGCAGATTTTATATTTTTAAGAGCCAAATCGATTATGTCTTTGTGTCGAAGTTTACGTGTATTCGGGAAAGGTACAAGCTCTCCGATTCTGTTCGGTGGTTCTTCATTCTTTAGTACAAGAGTAGGTGGTAAAGCAGTGGAATCATGAGGCATTTCACTCACCACATTGTAACCCGTCTGAACGTATTATGAAAGAAATCAATAAGCTTTGCAGACTTTATTGTCACAGAAAGCATCAGCATTGGGACAGATATTTACACTTATTTCAAAATGCAGGTATAGATAGGACTTTTTGGGAATAATGATGAATGAAGGGAGATCTCCAAGAAGTAAAGAAAGTTTTGTTTGCAAAATACTGCAGTACAACAAACCCTGTCCTTTCCTTTTGTGTTATCCCACTATATGTTTGTGTACCCTTGTGTATTTGTTTTCTTCCTGTCTCTGTGTAGTTTCATAGAATTTTTTCTTCTTTTAATATTAAGCTACATTCACTATGATGAGGAATACTGTTATCCTCAAATATAATTTGCATTAATAATATGTTATTTACCTTGTAAATATGCTTAGACATTATTTATTCTGGTTTGTTGCTCACATGTGAAGGTGATGTTTCAAAAGTTCTTGTGATCTTTATGTATTTACTTATGTCATAATTCCTGTAACACTGATGTATATGTCTATTTCTATTCTTTTGTAAAGCCTGTACTACAAATGTTATCTGTATTATTATGTTCTTTAATTATGTATTTTGTACCTTTGTTATTGTATTCTCATGTTATAATATTGTAATTGAGACCACTTCATCAAATTAAGTAACTTGTAAGTTACATTTCACTGCACACGTTTCTGTTGGTCATAGTATATGGACAATATGTGAGAAGTAGGGACTGTTAGTGTTTGCACGTGTGTTAATAATTCAGCAAGGGACTGGATAACAGCATTGCTGGTTCTAAGGACAGCCGTGTATAATTGTTCAAAGGGGACGTTGCATATGGGCCATTCTTTTGTAGGGATTTTTGAAAGTCAGATTGCGTTGCGCTAAAAAAATATTGTGTATCAGCTTAAGCACAGTCATGTATACATTTTTCTAAGGGGACGTTTCATATGTCGACCCTTAGCCGAGGATACCTCACTGGAATCTTCTGATTTTTTTCTTGTAGTTTGTGTAATTGGTGTAGCTATTGTTTACTGATAGCGCGTAATCATAGAGAGAATTTCCTTTGTAGTTGTAGTTTTTCATTGTTGTACAGTAAAACAGTTGTGGCATGCATGTAGATTTGCACCAAGTATTTCGCAGCTGCGCTGGCAATTAAGTAGACATTATTTCCATTGCTATGTTATTTTATTTTGCTCTTCAAATTGTGCTTTTCTGTGTTATCGTGTGAAATATTGTGACAATTATGGCGTGTGAAAAACGTAATACTAGGCTCCAAAGTAAACTGAGAAATGACAGTGAAGACGAAGGCAGTGTGCTAGCGCCGCAGAGTAATGAATTAACTAATGTTCAAAGTAGTAATTTGGTAATTGCACATAGGGAAATGGAGCGGGTGGCAAACTGCACAGTCGCAACAGATGGCTGCTGGCCATTTCTACAAGGACTACAGTGGGTCTACACCATTGCTGACTCACCAGTACCATTATTTCTACAAGGCCTGCAGTGGGTCTGCACCTCTGTTGGCCCACCAATACCGTAATCTCTATCAGGACTACAGTGGGTCTGTTCTGTGATGACCTACCTACCAATATTCTTCAAAACGTCGAATGACTCTGCTGTGGGTTTGCTATGTTGTGGCCCATTACCTGTCTGCATGTCAAGAGTCAGCACTGTCTTTCCGTTGGAAGGACAACACTACTTCTTCAAGACTGCATGGAAATCCACTACTTCTATGTGCATTTTCTTTTACTGCTCAGACTTTGAGAAAAACTCTGCATTTTTACTGTGATGAACAATGTGGACTGTCTTTATGGACTGTGAGAAATTTTTAGCTTTTGACCAACATTGTATCAATAAGTGTATGCATTTGATTTCTTTGTTATTGTAATTATGAAAAATTTTTTTCAAATCTGTATTGGCCACTGCCCAATCCAATTTGTAAAAATTTTTGTGGGGAGCATGGGGGCTATGTAAATAGGCTGTTTAGGTTTTTTTATTGGTAACACCACCTCTGTATGAAAATCACTGCTATGTAAGTAGGCTGTTTAGGTTTTTTTATTGGTAACGCCACCTCTGTATGAAAATCACTGGCTGTGCTGTGTGCAGTCTGTGGCTAGTTTGCATTGTTGTCTGCCATTGTAGTGTTGGGCAGCGGCAGCTGGATGTGAACAGCGCGTAGCGTTGCGCAGTTGGAGGTGAACCGCCAGCAGTGGTGGATGTGGGGAGAGAGATGGCGGAGTTTTGAAATTTGTCATGAACTGCTATGTTTATATATGATGATATCAAGGTAAATACATTGTTTGTTCTCTATTAATATCTTTCATTTGCTAACTATCCCTATCAGTAGTTAGTGCCTTCCATAGTTTGAATCTTTTATTTAGCTGGCAGTAGTGGCGCTCGCTGTATTGCAGTAGCTTGAGCAGCGAAGATTTTTGTGAGGTAAGTGATTTGTGAAAGGTATAGTTTAATGTTAGTCAGGGCCATTCTTTTGTAGGGATTTTTGAAAGTCAGATTGCGTTGCGCTAAAAAAAATATTGTGTATCAGCTTAAGCACAGTCATGTATAAATTTTTCTAAGGGGACGTTTCATATGTCGACCCTTAGCCGAGGATACCTCACTGGAATCTTCTGATTTTTTTCTTGTAGTTTGTGTAATTGGTGTAGCTATTGTTTATTGATAGCGCGTAATCATAGAGAGAATTTCCTTTGTAGTTGTAGTTTTTCATTGTTGTACAGTAAAACAGTTGTGGCATGCATGTAGATTTGCACCAAGTATTTCGCAGCTGCGCTGGCAATTAAGTAGACATTATTTCCATTGCTATGTTATTTTATTTTGCTCTTCAAATTGTGCTTTTCTGTGTTATCGTGTGAAATATTGTGACAATTATGGCGTGTGAAAAACGTAATACTAGGCTCCAAAGTAAACTGAGAAATGACAGTGAAGACGAAGGCAGTGTGTTAGCGCCGCAGAGTAATGAATTAACTAATGTTCAAAGTAGTAATTTGGTAATTGCACATAGGGAAATGGAGCGGGCGGCAAACAATGGTGTAGACAGTGAAACAGGTAGTGAACAGGGAAGCGTTATCGATCGATTGGTCGGCAACAGCTCGCCTCAGGAATCGGGAATGACAGAACACAATATTGCAAATACTGCAGACTCAGGTTTTGGGTTCTCACCGTTTTCTCAAATGAGTCAAGAAACATTTTCCGCTTGTCAAAATGTGAATGTTGCCGGTGCAACTTCACTGCCGAAAAGCACTGAGGAACATGTTTCAGACACCAGTGCATTGTTAAGCTTGAAAAGTTAGACACAATGGAACAACACCAGAGACAAACACAGCAACAGTTAGACACAGTGGAACAAAATCTCAAAAAGTTAGACACAATGGAACAACACCAGAGACAAACACAGCAACAGTTAGACACAGTGGAACAAAATCTCAAAAAGTTAGACACAATGGAACAAAATCAGAGACAAACACAGCAACAGCTTCAAAAGTTAGACTCATTGGAACAAACTCTTGAACAAACGCGTGAAGATTTAACTACTGAGTTACATCACATTGAATTGAAATGTCAAAAAGTCTGTAATGACGTAAAAACTCAAATTTGTGAGCATTTTCAACCTATTTTTTCGCGGCATGAAAATGCATTACAGAATCACGAAGCAGCCATAAAAGAACTGCAAATTATTGTTCATGAAAATCATGAGACCTTGCAAGTTAAATTTGACTCAGTTGCATCTACCGATTCGGTTACGCAACTTGCAAAAGCTCAGGAAAACTTTAAGGACACAGTAGATACTCTGAAACTTGGTTCAGAAAAACACACTGAGGAAATAAGTACACTATCGGAGAAAGTAGCCGAACTTTTGGATCAGTTCACTAATTTATCTACGAAGGTAGATGATAATCTGATTGACGCAAGACCGGTAGTCTTTAATGGCACAGAAGAGTACGAACAAATTAGGAAATTCAAACAAAATCAGAATCAAATTAATACACAACACCAAAGAGAAATCCGGGAAGTACAAGATCAGCTGACACAGGTAATACAAGAATTACGTATTTCAGAGGACACTCGCGCTCCAACACGGGAAGAGGGACTTAGAAATACGGAAAAGCCGCAAAATAATAACACAGGGCATTTCGGAAGTTATGAAAGAAATTGGCAATGTGCACCGAATTTTGAGATGGAACGGCCGACACGACCTAACAATGACCGATATGCGACTCGCCGACATGATGATTTTGACTATAAGCTGTTCATTACTAAACGTAAATTCAAAACTCCGCCATCTCTCTCCCCACATCCACCACTGCTGGCGGCTCACCTCCAACTGCGCAACGCTACGCGCTGTTCACATCCAGCTGCCGCTGCCCAACACTACAATGGCAGACAACAATGCAAACTAGCCACAGACTGCACACAGCACAGCCAGTGATTTTCATACAGAGGTGGCGTTACCAATAAAAAAACCTAAACAGCCTACTTACATAGCAGTGATTTTCATACAGAGGTGGCGTTACCAATAAAAAAACCTAAACAGCCTACTTACACCTTGTCTCTGACGGAAACTTCCCGTCGAGAGCAACATACTGGATTCCATTACTTTTCTATTATTGTTCTGTTCAAAATTAACTAATTTTCTCTCAGAACAGCGAAATGCAATAACTCCACCACACACTGTCGTCACGAGATCACAGTTCGTCAAATTTGCTAATATTTTAACGCATAGATGGTTATTGAGCTGATTTGAATAACCTTTGGGCCCCTATAAATCGTGTTTCAGTCGCAGCCATCGTGAGCGACCTAATGTTAGTATCTGGAACTCGTCTTCTCACTAAAATTGGTGCTTAGCTTGCCAAATAAACTTCACCATGTTATGTTTCACGCAGCTTCCATGCTCATATTGTAATCATGTTCCCTCTGTGGAGTTGGTCTATTTTTCCTTTCTTTTTGGATGGGGTCACGTAAATTTGACTTGTTATTCAAGAGTTACCGTTTAACAGGTTTGTCCTTAGCATTCTTCTGTTTCAATAATCAAGAAAGTAAAAACTTCTATACTGATGTTTATTACTATGGTGAGAACCTAATGTTCGACAGCAGTTCACAATTGTTCTTTCCCCCTTTACTGATCTGAGCTCCCGTCGGTCTTTGAAATATGTAGTGTTGCATAGCACTAACACACTAAATCTATGCCACGCTGTCAATGAATGAAAGCAGTGGAAGTACGATGCTGATCCGTTTTTATTCGCAACTTGAAACCCCTCTGCCCCATTACCATCGCGCCTCGTATTAGGCTGAAACGAACTGAGGCACTATAATGGGCCAGTTCTCCAATCTAGCGAAAAAATCATAGTTTGACTGTTCCTTTAGCTTGCAGCGGCATCAGATTGTCTTGAGCGATTTGTTGACTTCGTTGCAGATCGCAGATGGCTGGCGGGGCAGCAGGCGTATAGAGCTCTGCAGACGGCCATCGGAAAGTCATAGAAGCAGCGAGAAAACAATAGTCAATTTAATCATTACAAGTAGAACAGTAGTCGAAGCTTCGTCTTGCTGCAGTCAGCACCCAGCGGCGGAAGGTGGTATGTTTTCAGCTCAGGACTGAGCCCCGGGAGGCGGCCAGCTCACGAGGTCGCCAAGACGAGCACGCGACAGTCGTGACGAAGTGATGCCAGCAGCTCATCGAGTGGAAGGCTGCGTTTTCCAGGGTAGGTGGGAGGCACCCAGTGACTGCAAGATCCTCAGTAAATCAGCCACATCGTCAGATGCATGAACAGCTAATAGCATGGGGCGGGCTGAGTGCATGGAGCACCCAAGCGTGGAGGCGGACCAAGGATTCCAGCATGTGATACAGTGTATGTGGTAACAGAGTGCGTGCATGCTGGGCAGGTAATGGCTCGGCAGCCAGTTAGATGCAGGTGCGAATCTGAGACCCCTCGCTAGGCGCCCTAAAGTCAGTTGAAGTCGGTCAGCGGTTGGCCACCAGCTGGAGGGCATCAGTCAAGCTTCCCGCTGCATCAAGAACTTGGTGTAGCTCCTAGTCCCACAGCTAGCAGAAACAGCATTTAGCAGCAACAGGCTGAGTGACCCTCTCAGCCGACGACTGTCGTAGAGTACCTGACGGAGCTGGCGGTAGACTGTAACAGACACTGTTTAGCCGAGGCAGGCAGTATTTATGGTCGCTCCGCCCGTCCCTGTGGTGACAGGATATTATGTCCGATCACGTAGGCTCTGGAAGCGGCGCAGTGCCAAGCTCGGACGTGGTGTAATCGCGGTGTTCACCGCTCCAGTCTGGTCCCCGTACTATACTGTGTCGGCAGTGTTTCAGCCTTGCCACCAGCGACGGGGGCTAACTGTCTGGTAACTATAGGAACTAGTCTCCCCCTGAAGGTATTGACGCAGCAAGCTGATCAACGATCTGTACCAGATCGGGTTGGCGGAGGAGATAGAGAAGATCCAAAGAAGAGCGGCGCGTTTCGTCACAGGGTTATTTGGTAAGCGTCATAGCGTTACGGAGATGTTTAGCAAACTCAAGTGGCATACTCTGCAAGAGAGGCGCTCTGCATCGCGGTGTAGCTTGCTGTCCAGGTTTCGAGAGGGTGCGTTTCTGGATGAGGTATCGAATATATTGCTTCCCCCTACTTATACCTCCGGAGGAGATCACGAATGTAAAATTAGAGAGATTCGAGCGCTCACGGAGGCTTTCCGGCAGTCTTTCTTCCCACGAACCATGCGCGACTGGAACAGGAAAGGAAGGTAATGACAGTGGCAAGTAAAGTGCCCTCCGGCACACACCGTTGGGTGGCTTGAGGAGTATAAATGTAGATGTAGATGTAGAACACTAATACCGTCATTCTGAACGAAGCACAGGGAATTCAAATTGTATCTATATCGAAATTCACGAGTACGGCAAAGTCCTTAATATGCAGTTCACACTTTGCTTCTTCACGCTACAGTTTTGTGATCCCAGGAATCTTATTTATAGTAGCAACTCGTTGAAGCCCTTGTTTCTTAGTATCATTTCTTCTCCGCTACCGAAGTAACGGTTAGCAAAAGCGAGCAGGTGACTTTATACACGGACATACAACAAGAAGTCTGCCCACTACACCTATTTACTCTGGAGAGCTCTGTTCTGATGGTGCTAGGCTTACTAGTGGATAATGGAGAATGTATGCAATATCACTCCAGAGGACTTACAGGTACCACGTTTTTTGCTTTGTTGGTAGAAAATGTAAGTCCGTTATCATGGCTGCGATTAGTATTGTACTTCGGAACTGCTGCACGGCAGGGTAATAAACTATTATGTATGGAAGGCTTTTAAAGGCGAGGTTCACAAGTAACGTTACAACATCATTAAATCTTAAGCGAAGTACTGAAGCAGTCTTATGAGAAATACTGCATAATGGCCGCGCGGGATAGCCGGGCGCTCTAAGGCGTATTGTCACGGTCCGCGCGGCTCTCCCCATCGTAGGTTCGAGTCCTCCCTCGGGCATGGACGTGTGTGATGTCTTTAGCGTAAGCTAGTTTAAGTTAGATTAAGTAGTGCGTAAGCTTAGGGACCGATTACTTCAGCAGTTTCATTCCATGAGACCTTACCACAAATTTCCATTTTTTACTGCATAATGTGGGCATGCTGGAGTGTTTTCGCATCTTAAATTAGATAAGATTGTTTTACTGCAGTTTTAAGTTACTACAGATTTCTTCAAATTCTGTAGCTTTATTTTACGAACATGCTCTTGTAATGACATTAAAAACAATTTGAACGAGAACTAAAGAGAATACGGAAATGCATTGTACACCTCACTTAGGTGGAAAAAACAACAATGAAGTTTATGGTTGTGGGTTTTTACTTAGACGTAAAAAATTTAAAATAGTTGATGCCTTGCTACCTCCATTCGAGTGTCTGGTAATGTCAACGAGATGTGCCCGCAAGCTGTGCTTACTGTGCCCTAACTGTTACCTACCAAACTTATCAATGGAGTGCGGCATATAAGAACCGCAACCGTGCGCCATGATTAAGAGCTGGCATTAAGCAGACATCGGTGATCCCACGACTACTCTCTGAAGGTAATAAATATTATGTTATGACTGTACTCATATGCGTATATGTCTGAAACACAAAGAAGCGCTCTACACGTCATTCACCCTTCTCCACAGACTGAACGTCGTTTTGTCTTTTTTATACAGTCACTTTCTTCTTTCGTCATCGCCGCATGTACATATATGTGCCAATCGGAGCATAAGGAAGAAACAGATTGGCGGTTCAAATAGCTCTGAGCACTATACGACTTAACTTCTGAGGTCATCAGTCGCCTAGAACTTCGAACTAATTAAACCTAACTAACCTAAGGACATCACACACATCCATGTCCGAGGCAGGATTCGAACCTGCGAGCGTAGCGGTGGCTCGGTCCCAGATTGTAGCGCCTAGAACCGCACGGGCACTCTGGCCGGCAGAAACAGATTCAGATCAGATAGCGTGAGAAAGAAATAATTCAGTCAGCAAGTATGGAGCAGCATCGCTGTCGAATAATGCAGGAACTAATAAAGAAACAGAGAGCTAATATTCGGTATCCCGCATACTGTATCTCGGATACCTGGTAGCGTTCCCAGTGCTGTTTATCCCATGTGTGGAACTCCCGAAGTACATTTTGCTATTGCGCCGGTGCCTACTTGCGTGGGAATGGTCGCATTTGTAGGTATAATTAATCCCAGTCCTGTCAATGAACTAATAAAATTCCCAACTTATGAGTTTACTTTCAGTACGATCGCCAAAAAAGTTATGGGCTGTATGACTACAAATGTCACAAATCCCTAAAACTATTACCAAAGTTCACGGTTGAATCGTCGGGTTTATACGTTGCCATGCAGTGAATGGCTTTAAACAAGTTTCCTTCTAATGTGAAATTTGTTGAATTTTAGCTGTGATGGTGATTTACATTCAAGTTTTACTGCAATCAATAAATCTAGTGGGGCAGATGATAACTGTGAAAGTTTTCCAGTGGAATTCGGTCAGGATCTTCTTGTTTACTGGTGTCATTAATACTGGTTACGGACTTCAAGGGTCCATTCACCAACGATTTCTGAAATCTATCGCACCTATGCTCAAAGGGTTTCGAAGCATATTACGCTCTTATGTAAAAGATCACTCTCAGGTTTTTTAATGGCCAGTTCGAGAGAGCCTCATAGGTATGCTACCCAACTAACAGTAGTGGTATTCCAGGAAGCCAGCTTGTAAGGCGTAAACAACAAAGCACTGCTGCAGGGATTAAACTGCCAGAATTTACAGCTTTAGTTGGTTTAATTTAATATTAGCCTTATGGATTTGTAACGTTGGTAGTCACACGGACTTCATATTTTCTGTACTCTTATTGAAAGCAGATTCGTAAGTAGAAAATTTTGTTAGTTGATTCAGAGGACTGCGTTTAATTACAACTACAACAGCGACCATTTCTCTCGCACATAGACAGCGGTGCGGCAGCAGAGAGTACCTTCGGTAGTTCTGCAGATGGGATAAACAGTGTGAGGACCACGACCCGGTATTCGAGACATAGTATGGGCAAAGACGGAAGCTTAGCATTCTTTTTTTTTATTATTAGTCTCTCAACGACTGGACAGCGCTGCTGCTTCGTATCATGCTCTGAACTATTTATATGTTAACCTATCTGAGCCGAATCTATGACGGCTCTGTCCATGGAGGAGGGTGATTGACGTGTAGGGCACTTTTTTTAATTCAGACACAAACACATAATATGATTGCAGTCATAAGACAACATTGATTGTCTTTAGAAAGTTGTCGTGGAATCACGGACGTTTGGCTCTGAGCACTATGGGACTTAACATCTGTGGTCATCAGTCCCCTAGAACTTAGAACTACTTAAACCTAACTAACCTAAGGACATCACACACATCCATGCCCGATGCAGGATTCGAACCTGCGACCGCAGCAGTCGCGCGGTTCCGGACTGAGCGCATAGAACCGCTAGACCACCGCGGCCGGCACACGGACGTTTGCTTTACGTCAGCTCTTAATTAATAATTCCAAAAGTTCAGATGGGTCCGCAGCAATCATTAGGTCACTGAATGACATATTAAATATTTAAATGTTTTCTGCTGGAAAATGATTTTATCATCTCATTATGTACATAAACGAGCCGGCCGGGGTGGCCGAGCGGTTCTAGCCGCTACAGTCTGGAACCGCGCGACCACTACTGTCGCAGGTTCGAATCCTGCCTCGGGCATGGATGTGTGTGACGCCCTTAGGTTAGTTAGGTTTAAGTAATTCTAAGTTCTTGGGGACTGATGACCTCCGAAGTTAAGTCCCGTAGTGCTCAGAGCCATTTGGACCATTTTGAACATAAACGACGGGACTCTATCACGGTATAACTGTATATGGGTGTATGGGCCACTTATCACGGGATAATTATATATTTTTTATTTTTATAATTATATTTTATGATTTTGGTTGGGGTGTCTTTAAATATTGTGGGCTAGCGTGAGACTTTTAATTAACTTACACCGCGTTAACACTCGTACGGACATCGGCCGTCCCGAAGTACGTACAATATAATATGTTTTAAACGAAACGCGCGACTCACCGCCTTCTAATAAGTAGTTTGCTTGAGCGCTGCTATTTAGAAAAAAAAATTTGCGTATTCTTACGCAAACTGTAATTATTAATATGGGTCTCAAGGGCTACTGGTTATTTATGTACCAAATTTCACGAAGATTAACTGAGATATAGCGCAGCTTATTGAATGGAATGATTTTCAATATTTCTTGTTCATTATTTGCAAGGCAAAACTGGAGAGAATCTCTGCCGTTAGTCGGCCGAAATAAAACATACTGAACTCATTCAGTGCTGTGAATTTTGGTAAATGAAATTTATCACTACTCTTTTTAACTTTGAAATTAATGAAAGATCAAAACTGAGAAGTCTCTCGCATTTACATTTAATAAGCAGAATCGTCAACGTAATGGCCGACCAAATGCTGCTAGGGAAGAAGAGCTCCCCGCAACTCGAACTTCTGAAAAAATTTGGCTAATGATAATTAATGGTTGCGGCCATGAGAGGTGACACCTAAGTCAATAATACACACTTTCTAATAACAATCTCTATTATATTTTTCAAAAAATACAGATAAAACTTACGTTAATTATCAGATAGCACTACAATGGCGGCCTACCTCTAGACGAAAAACAGGAGCGAGATTTCAATCAAAGCATTGTCTCTGATCTTCATGGCCTATGTTACACAGATATTATACAAAAAACTGTGTTTTATTAATTACATAGATGTTTGTGTTTTAATAGTAATAACTTACATTCTCTACTATTTGTTACACATCGCGCAGACGTACTTAGTCTTTAGATAATTTATGGTTCACACGTCTCATAGCAAAAACTTCTATTCCCTTTCTCCAACTGTCCATTTATGTGACGTACCGTCACAACTCGTTTCTGCAGTTTGCCATATTCAGGTTGATGACTTGCATCTATTTTGGTAGATATTTAAGTTTATATGTGTCAAAATAAACTAAGGGCGACATGCCTTTATGTTCATTATAAACGCTTAATAACAAATGTGTACGATAGAAAAATGGCATTTGAGATATAATCCGAGAAGGTGAACGAGAATATTTCTTCCAAGGCTGTTACGTTAGTTGGAAAGTTTCATTTATTGCGTCAGCTACTCGTTCATTTTTCAGAAACAAAATTTCAGCACTGTAAACTGACTAATCAATTATTTTAGTGGGAATTTTGTAATTCCACGTATCGCATCACGCGCGTGTCCGCCCACCGTAGGTTTTCTGATTGGAGGCATGATGTGGGATGGCAGGTCAACCAGCTGCTCAGTTCTGAAAAAATTCTGCAGTGGTTACCGGTTTCGGGCTGACACGCCCATTCTCAAACCACACACCTCGTCGTTAACCGCAACTGGTCATACAATATGGTGCCAAAAGTCATGAATAGCTTCTGTACAGAATGTCAAACTGTGGGCAACAAGTACTCTCATTGATTATTAGCCTATATATCTACTGTTGCATCTGACTGACTCAACCAAAACTCAGTCAGACAGGTTCAACAAAAGATATGCAGGCTAATATCAATGAGAGTATTGTTGCGCACGATTTAATATTCTGTACAGAAGCTATTCATGACTTTTGAACGAGCGAGGTGGCGCAGTGGTTAGACACTGGACTCGCATTCGGGAGGACGACGGTTCAATCCCGCGTCCGGCCATCCTGATTTAGGTTTTCCGTGATTTCCCTAAATCGCTCCAGGCAAATGCCGGGATGGTTCCTTTCAAAGGGCACGGCCGTCTTCCTTCCCCGTCCTTCCATAAGCCGATGAGACCGATGACCTCTCTGTCTGGTCTCCTTCCCCGAAACAACCAACCAACCATGACTTTTGGCACCATATTCTACGGCCAGTTGCGGTTAACAACAAGTTGTGTTCTTTGAGAATGAGCGTGTCAGCCTGAAATCTTTAACCACTGCAGTAAAAACTGTTGTCAGTGCAAATAAGACCGACGAAATAGAAAAAGTTATCGTATTTCGCCTCCCCAGGCGCTGCGGTCGGGAACGCCTTTATAGGAGAAATTGTGTCTGGAGTTGTTAGATCGACAACTGCTGCTAGAATGGCAAGTTATCAAGATTTAAGTGAGTTTGAACTTGGTGTTTAATCGGCGCACGAGCGAGGGGGCACAGCATCTCCGAGGTAACGATGAATTGGGGATTTTCCCGTACGATCATTTCACGAGTGTACCTAGAACATCAGGAATCCGGTGATACATCTGGTCTCCGACATAGCTGCGGCCGGAAAAAGATCCTGCAAGACCGAGACCAACAACTACTGAAGAGACTCGTTCAACGTGATTAAAGCTCAACGATTTCGAAAACTGTTGCAGATTTCAATGCAGGCCCATCAACAAGTGTCAGCGTACGAACCATTCAACGAAACATCATCGATATGGGCTTTCGGAGCCGAAGGCCCACTCACGTGCACTTGATAATGGCACGACACAAAGCCTTATGCCTCGCCTGGGCCCGTCAACACTGACATTGGACTGTTGATGACTGGAAACATGTTGCCTGGTCGGGCGAGTCTCGTTTCAAATTGTATCGACCGGATGGACGTGTACGAGTATGGAGACAACCTCATGAATCCTGTATGTTAGCAGGGGACTGTTCAAGCTGGTGGAGGCTCTGTAATAGCGTGAGGAGTGTGCAGTTGGAGTGATATGGAACCCCGATACGTCTGGATACGACTCTGACACGTGACACGAACGTAAGCATCCTGTCTGATCATCTGCATCCATTCATGTCCACTGTACATTCCGACAAACTTGGGCAATCCCAGCAGGATAATGGGACACCCTAAACCTCCAGAATTGCTACAGAGTGGCTCCCGGAGCAATCTTCTAAGTTTAAAGACTTCCGCTGGCAACCAAACTACCCAGACATGAACATTATTGAGCATATATGGAATGCCTTGCAACGTGCTTTTCAGAAGACATCTCCATCGCTTAATACTCTTATGGATTTACGGACAGCTCTGCAGGATTCATGCTGTCAGTTCCCTCCAGCACTACTTCAGACTTTAGTCGAGTCCATGCCACGTCGTGCTGCGGCACTTCTGCGTGTTCGCGGGGGCCCTGCACGATATTCGCCAAGCGTACCAGTTCTTTCTCTCTTCTGTGTATATGTTGTTGTTGTGGTCTTCAGTCCTGAGACTGGTTTGATGCAGCTCTCCATGCTACTCTATCCTGTGCAAGCTTTTTCATCTCCCAGTACCTACTGCAACCTACATCCTTCTGAATCTGCTTAGTGTATTCATCTCTTGGTCTCCCTCTACGATTTTTACCCTCCACGCTGCCCTCCAATACTAAATTGGTGATCCCTTGATGCCTCAGAACATGTCCTACCAACCGATCCCTTCTTCTGGTCAAGTTGTGCCACAAACTTCTCTTCTCCCCAATCCTATTCAATACTTCCTCATTAGTTATGTGTATATATAAGCAAGTTTAAGTCCGTTTGGTGGTCACTGTCAGTGGGTTGTCTTTCTGCAGTTCAATAAAATTTAAAAATGTTAAGTATTGATTATTCTAACGAAATCAGGCCGAAAACAGTTTTTTCTGTTGATGTCATTAACATAATTTTTTCTACATTGTTGGGTTATTGGGATCATGTGTACCTTATTATATATTGGTAGCTTGTCATCAGAAATTAAGTTAGAGTGAGTTAAGTTGGTAAATTAATGAATCACTTTATCTACAAATGTCTTGTCGAGAAATATTACGTGACTATATTTTGCGATAAATTAGTTCGAAATATCCGTTATCATCTGCATTCTCATCCTACGTACCTATGTTTCTCGTGGGTAAAGTTTCACAAAACATGTGTTGTGTTTGTATATGAATTTAAATAACAGATGAGAATGCAGGTAATATGGATACTTCGAAACTAACTGTAAGTAACTGCAAAATAGAGTTGCAAAATATTTCCATACAACAAAATAATGTTTGTAGGGGAAGTGATTTGTTAACTCGCTAAGCAAACTGACAGTAGCATCATTTAGTTTCAAATGACAGGCTTCCAGTATGCAGTAATGTACAAAGTGTCCTACATAATCCAGCGGCTATTTTGAGAGACGTTATTAATTTACTTAACGTGGTGGCAACAGTTAAGAACCCTTCAAGTTTTAGACGGTCCCTTCTCTGCCTCGTCGAGGTGAGGTTTGCTTTCCAGATGGTTGGGACTGTGTCAGAATGTGAGACTTAAGTCGGCACAAGATGTGGTCAGCTCCGTATGTCACAGCAGGTAGGCTTTGGCCTCTGCCCAGTCACATAGTTGGCAATAGTCATATTTTATGGGGTCGGAAGTTCACTGTAGGCTGGTGCCTCTGAAGCAACGAAACGTCAGTGTGTTGATACCTCCAGTCCAATCAGTTTTACCTTCAATAATATAGAGCTTCGTCTCGGACGTCGACATTTTTTCCTATAAGCACTTGCCGCCCTGCATTTAATGACAGTTTAACTCTTCATCATCTTGGACAGAACATAGCAATGTTGTTCGCGAAAGAACGCGTCCAAAGGAACGGTTCACTGAAGTGAACGGAAGGATCGAGGAACGATTTCTACGGAACGGTCGTTCATCGATTATTTCGGTCATTCCACGAACGGTTGGAACACTAGCGGCGACTTTTCCCACCATGGACGTTCGGTCCTCGTTCCCGAAACTGTCGCGACCGGTCCTCGTTCCAGGAACGGTTGCGGCCTGACGCGTTCCCGCCCCCGTCTCGTTCTTTTTCGGATGTTCACTCGTTCCAAGTCCCATGTCAACTGTTTGACAACTATGTAACTTATACAAAAATTAATTTGTATGTGATATACACGCAGCAAACAACGAAATACACCTATCTCTTCGTCGCTTTAATCAACTATACAACACATTTATCGCGAGGCAAGTTGGTTTTCTTTGTCAGTTTTTTAGGCTTCACCTGCTTGATTTAAAGAATAGTTTTTAAGATAAATTTATATCATATTTTTGTTGCACTGTAAGAAAGCTTACCTAACACTTTCGATTTTCGCTTTTCTTCTGAAAATGAAACATGACACTGAGGAACTCTCTTACGTCTCAAGTTCGATACTTTCCATTTGCTGCCACTTACAGTGGTTTTACGTGATTTTGACTACGTAGGGAAAGCAGAAAGAGTGCCTGTCGAATTGAATGGCATAAAATCGTATTTACTTTTTATCCCATAAATATTTTTCAGAAGGTCCTCTTACCGAAAAAATTTATTATTTTTCACTTAATTATTAGTGCTGTATTGCTGCATGAACGTTAATAACACAAGCCATAAATCTACTACTTACCAAACGTTTGACGCAAATATAACGAGAAAATAAAATTTTCTAAAAAGATACTTATACTTCAATCAAGTGTCTCAGTCTCTTTTGCCTCGAACTTTAAGGGGATACTCAGACACAAACTAGCATTTTTTTTAAATGAACTTGACACCTGTCTCAATTGGATAATTGACAAGCTTAGTTTGGCAGCTACGAGTAGAGCGTTGGCATTTTCTTTTAAATGTCACCGTGAAGAACCTGTCTTAAGGAACGTGTCACTCAAATAAAACTGTTTGAACATGCTCTTAAGCTATTGGAAACGAGTAGTTAAATCCCTTTAATCGTGATTTGATGGGAATGTATCAATTATTACTTGAAGGAAGTTTTAAAGAATTCTGAAATCCGAATACGTTCTGGCTTCTGAAGCGGCACAGGAGCATGCTTCGACATACATAGCGATAAGGAAAATACAAACAGGAAAAAAACTGGAATCTGTACTTGAGGTCGCTGCTCGGTTTCGTCAAGGAACTTCTTCAATACAGAAATGGTTTTCGCCATCCACCTCGCTTGATGGACCCTTTGGAGCACAGAAACATAATCCATGAGATAGTTCTTCAAGAAGAGACTTCTCAGTTAATTCAAAAACTGTCAGTACAATCGCCTCATATGTCTTATGCACGCAAGGCAAAATGTTTTCAATGAAAACACACGCACTTCTGAAAGGGATCGTATTTTATGCCATTGTGACAGAGACTAATGATTTAACAGAAAAGCCATTCAGTGAGAGTTTGACGGAACATTTTTTCTGTCCTTTTACATAGCAAGTTAAAGACCGAAATACGTGTAAAATTAGCAGCACTGAACTAGTAGTGGATTTTTCTTTCCTTTTATTTTCAAATACGTTTTTGTGTATAATTTATCCTTTAAGAACATTAAAACGTAATTTACTGATTTGTTTATTTTCATATTAGTTTCGGTCTCGTCTGTTAATGGCTGCCTGTGCCCACTTAGAAGTTCTCTTTCTCCAAAACTGAGGACTGTTTCCATGCACGTTCCTTGAGGCGCTTCTCAGCGGCTGACTCATAAAAATCTGGTTATTTTTCTCGATTATAAGCTCTTCAAAGGAATGACGAGTGCTGATTCGTCACGGGTACAAAAAATCGTTTATATTTTCATTTGTCAAGTTTCGACGATCTCCCAGCAAATTTATGTATTTGCTGCCGTTTCTGATACAAGCCTTCGAATTTTAGTATGCTGTTCGTCAGCTCCTGTATCGGAAGTCGTTAACTTTCTAAATAAATCTTTACTTCTCACACACTATTATTGATGCTCAGTTAATTTCCACACCCGCAAACTGTTAATGTAGGTTTGACAGAGGATAGTTTAGCGCAGTTATTTAATGTTAGAAGTGCCCACACAAATATGTACAATTTTATGTAAACAGACTGTAAACGAAAGTATTGTATTTGCTGCGACTATCAGATTTCGTAGAAATTGGATGGCGACTGGGGCTGTAAACGCTATGTCACGCACAGATTCCGTAATTCGTACTTCTGGTCAGCTTGACCCGGGCTCTCCTGACTGGCTTGTGGTCACTGGCGAGTCACATCACCTGACTAACGTGACGCTTTCTAAGAACACATTCAGGTAAGGAAATCGAAGTAAACAATCTGTCTACATTAAGTAAGCAATGGATTTATCATGCAAATGTAATACTAGCGCGTTCTTGATATTTTTCGGGAAATTTATCTAAACTCTACATAGCACACACTTGGATAAAAAAAGAAACGATTAACGAGCAAAAATGAACGGTTACTAAAAAGAAAGATCACCGATGTACTAGTTCCCAAAGGTGAACGAGTTTGCCCCCTCTAGTTCGGACGGCGGGTGCGACCTCTCCCAATAAGTCCACACGCCAAACGACGTCAGCAAATCGGTAAGATGCACCCCGGCCACCTCGTTAGTTACCTGAAGCGGTATCTTGTGGTTCAGTACCCTTTCTCCCAGGCTTAATCAAATCCTCTCCATTCTCCCCCTAGCACAGGACTGGTCTCTGTACAGCACAAGTAGGTTTATATCAGGTTTTGTGATTTCTGTGCACTTCGATTGAGTTCTCTACACATGTGCTTAGTGTTCTTCAGCTTTGCTTAACGTCAATGAAGACTCACCTTCGCTCATTATTTTGTGCTTTAATCTCAGAATACACCTATTTTGTGACCATTATACTTCTTTTGTACGGCGTGCAACTGCGGAAAGCAACGGGAAATCACAACATTAAAAATCCATTTGGGTGTTCCATGTGTAGCAACCATGGCAGAATCTAGTAACAAAGGTATCATTTGCTGATCACACACTACTGGCCATTAAAACTGATGCACCAACAAGAAATGCAGGTGATAAACAGGTATTCAATGGACAGATATACTAGAACTGACATGTGATTACATTTTCACGCAATTTGGGTGCATAAATCCTGAGAAAGCAGTTCCCAATACAACCACCTCTGGCCGTAATAACGTCCTTGATACGCCTGGGCATTGAGTCAAACAGAGCTTGGATGGCGTGTACAGGTACAGCTGACCATACAGCTTCAACACGATACCACAGTTCATCAAGAGTAGTGACTGTCGTATTGTGACGAGCCAGTTGTTCGGCCACCACTGACCAGACGTTTTCAATTGGTGAGAGATCTAGAGAATGTGCTGGCCATGTCAGCAGTAGAACATTTTCTGTATCCGGAAAGGCCCGTACAGGACCTGCAACATGCGGTCGCGCATTATCCTGCTGAAATGCAGGGTTTCGCAGAGATCGAATGAAGGGTAGAGCCACGGGTCGTAACACATATGAAATGTAACGTCCACTGTTCAAAGTGCCATCAATGCGAACAAGAGGTGACCGAGACGTGTAACCAATGGCACCCTATACCATCACGCCGGGTGATACGCCAATATGGCGATGACAAATACACGCTTCCAATGTGCGTTGACCGCTATGTCGCCAAACACGGATGCGACCGTCATGATGCTGTAAACAGAACCTGGATTCATCTGAAAAAATGACGTTTTGACAGTCGTACACCCAGGTTCGTCGTTGAGTACACCATCGCACGCGCTCCTGTCTGTGATGCAGCGTCAAGGGTAACCGCAGCAATGGTCTCCGATCTGGTAGTCCATGCTGCTGCAAACGTTGTCGAACTGTTCGTGCAGATGGTTGTTGTCTTGCAAGCGTCCCCATCTGTTGACTTAGGGATCGAGACGTGGCTGCGCGATCCGTTACAGCCAGGCGGATAAGATGCTAGTGATACGAGGCCGTTGGGATCCAGTATTACCCTCCTGAACCCACAGATTCCATATTCTGCTAACAGTCATTGGATCTCGACCAACGCGAGCAGCAATGTCACGATACGATAAACCGCAATCGCGTTAGGCTACAATCCGAACCTTTATCAAAGCCGCAAACGTGATGGTACGCATTTCTCCTCCTCACACGAGGCATCACAAAAACGTTTCACCAGGCAACACCGGTCAACTGCTGTTTGTGTATGACAAATCGGTTGGAAACTTTCGTCATGTCACCACGTTGTAGGTGTCGCCAACAGCGCCAACCTTGTATGAATGCTCTGAAAAGCTAATCATTTGCATATCACAGCATCTTCTTCCTGTCGGTTAAATTTCGCGTGTGTAGCACGTCATCTTCGTGGTGTAGCAATTTTAATGGCCAGTAGTGTAGGTTTCGGAGCCCAAAGTCGACATCCTGCGAAATCCTCACGGAGTATGAGCAGTAAGACCAGAGAAAACAGTAAAAGATAAATTTAATATTGGAACATGGAATGTACGATTACTGCTAAATCTCGGAAAAATGAAGAAAGTCAAAAAGATTATTAGAAAGTGATAGCTGGACATTTTACTACTGTGGGAAATAAGATGGGTTGGAAATGCTGACTTTAGATGAGATTATTTCAGAATCATTCATCGTGGAAACCAACAGTCGGGTAAAAATTCTAGTAACAGAGAAAGAGGGATGTATAATGTAATGAACACCTGCCATGTGAGTGGTAGGGCGTTAACGACTACGTTCCTAGCTAGAGTAGTTGACGTAAGTATAATTCAAGTACAGGGTGCGGCAGCGTTCATAGTTGGATATTAAAATCACACCATCAGGCAGTAACTGTAACTTATTTATTACCTCTTATGTCAATTAATAGTTAAAGGTGTGCCATTTACTGATGTGTAAGTCACTGTCTATTGCGTGGATTACTTTTTGAATATGACTCCTGTAAAATGATGCCCCCTCTGCACAACACACTTATTTAGCCGGCGTTGGAAGCTTTCCATAACTTGGCATAACGTATTCCCTGGAACATTGCCGACGGCAGTTCTGATGCGATCCTTCAACTCAGGAATGGTGGCACTATGTGTTCGGAACACTTCTTGCTTCAGATAGCCACAAAGGAAAACGTCTGCACATGAAAGGTCAGGTGAGCGAGGCGGCCAGGAAATGTTACCAAAATGGGAAATTACTTTACTGGGAAATGTCTGTCGCTAGAAATCCATGCAAATTCTGGCCATCATTCCTGAGTTGAAGGATCGCATCAGTAGTGCCGTCGGCAATGTTCCAGGGAATACGTTACGCCGAGTTATGGAAAGCTTCCAACGCCGCCTAGATGAATGTGTTGTGCAGAGGGGGCATCATTTGACAGTAGTCATATTCAAACAGTGACTCACACACCAGTAAATGGCATACCTTTAACTATTAATTGACACAAGAGATAATAAATAAAATACAGGTACTGCCTGATGGTGTGTTTTTAATATCCTACTATGAACGCTGCCACACCCTGTATATTTGGCAATGATAAATAGTAACGCTGAAGAAATAAAATAAAATTATGACTCCATTGAAGAATTAATGGATCTGATAAATACCAAAAACAATGTCATTATCATGGGACATTTTAAGGTACCAATAGACATACAAGAGAACCCCAGATGTGCTGATAAGTTCGAATCGGGGAGAATGAATTCAAGACGTGGGAAATTACTCGAATTTTGTGAAAAAATTAAATAATTACAACAAATATATGTTATAACTCTGCTAGGCTGGTCCCAAATCCGGGGCTAACAACCTTGAGTAGTATCTTTAGGGAATTTGTCCCCCTAACTCAACGAACAATCAACAAAGGAGATGCTTTTTGAAAGAGATTTTTCCGTAAGGAGTACCCAGTCTCACATTTCCAAGGAAATTAAAGGTAGGTATTCGGACTTTGGGGTCTTACAACATCGTGCAAAGAATGAGTCGGAGCATTCCGAAATCTGCTTTAAACAATAAACACAGGAAAACAACAACACATAAAATTAAACATGAAAACATAAATTACCTACCACTTTTAATGTCAATCCACCCTTAAAAACAGGAAAACTTAAAACTTTAATAAACTTTCCAAAGGAAAAAATGTAATGATAACAGCACTGCAAGAAACAAGATTTACTGATGAACATTCTTTCGATTCAGAAAGATTCAAGATATTTAAGGGAAAACCAGAAAAAAATTATGAAAAACGTACCGAATTTGGAATGGGTTTCATTTTAAACGAAAACATATTAAACTAAGAAAATTTGTATCAGTTAAGAAAAGATTTTATATACTAACATTTAAATCATCAAATCCAATTTACACTACTTTAAATACACATGCATCAACAAATGAGAAACAGAGAATGCAGAAAAAGCAAGCAGAAAAATTTTGATAGAATGTATCACACACCCTAGAACACATTCCATCGAAAAACACAGTGTTATTAGTTGGTGATTCTAATGCACAAATTAGTAAAGAACATCAGGACAGAGCACTAGTATGAAAATTCCCTGCACATAAAAGAACCAATGCAAAAGAAGAAACACTCTAAAGCTTATGCAGGCAGCATAACGTGGTACTAAAATCTACACTCTTGAAAAAGCTTCCTAGAAAACAAACTGCATAAGTATCACCAATCCCGATTTGTGATGAAAAACAACTCGATCAAGTTGCTGTAAGTAGACACTTTGCAGTCGAGATAATGTAAAAGTTGTCAAGAGCACCAGTTTAGAATCAGTTCACTACCTATCTACCATTAAATTCAAGGTTAAACCAATATTTAGAAAAAAAGAATCAAGTTTGACATAAAGAAGTTTTCTAGAGAAAATTATTACAAAATTCAAACAGACATTACTGAGATTGCCGATTACTTAAAAATAAATGGGAACATGGTTGGTGAAATGATAGCTCTGGTGAGTTAATTATAAAGAGATAACCAGCTTGGAATACCTGTAAAGCAAATAAAAATGATGAAAATAAGAAAATTTTTATAGAAGCAAGGAAACATACATTAAAAGGTGTCAAAAAGATCAGAGTACAACATATAAAAGATCAACTAATGTCAGTTGAGTCAGATTTAAAACAGAACAACATAAGGAAATTTTATAAAACAATGAAAAATAGTTTAGAGAAGTACACATCACCAAGTTTGCAATTTATAGATTCAAAAACACAAAAGACTGCACATAAGATGGAGAGTTACAGAATAGTTGTGGACTACTTCAAAGATCTACACAACTGTATTTCATGCAAAAGAATAATTTTAGTGTTATAGTGTAATCCAAATACTATTAAATTCAAAGCCACCAACAATAGAGGAAATCAGGTAAATCATAAAACAACTTAAAGATAACAAAGCAGCAGTATAAGACAAAATAATTACTGAGTTGTGAAAACACTCCAGTCACAACATTATTCTACACCCAAGAGAAATAATTAATGAAATCTGGACAACAAACAGCTTACCATCAGAATGGATGTCGGCATTATTATGTCCATTCCAAAGAAAAAGGAAAGAAAACTGGTCCTAACAATTTTAAAAAGAGCTGAAGGACTACTCGACTAAGAGTATCCAGCAGGATTTGGGAAGGGAAGGTCTTGTGCAGAGCAATTACTAAATCTAAAAAAAATTATAAGTTACCCTGTAAGTCCATCGTTATACAAAATGGTTGCAGAACCTGAGATGTTCAGCACAAAAAATCAAAACACCTTCAGCCGTCCAAATTTCCAGTTTTACGAGGAAAACCAGAAACTTGAAATACGCATTACTTTTGTAGATTTTTTAAGCGACACGTGCCTCAACTGATAGATATGCTCTGATCAACATTTTACAGCAATTCGGCCGGCGCTAATATAGATAGTGACCATAAACTTGTTGTGGAGAAGTGCATTATCAGATTTAAGAACTTCCAGCTGAATAGCCACAGAAACGGGCACTGTATAAATTTTAAGATGCAGAGGTTGTGCAGAAGTTAAACCATGCAGCAACGGATTCAGACAGCAAAGAAAGCAGTTGTGATATTATGAAGTCAGATATAAAATACGCAGCCACAGGTGTATTAGGAATAAAGACGCTAAAGCGTAGGAACCCATGGATGATCCCCGAAATATTGAAACTTACTGACAAAAACAAAAATGTCCTGATCAATATAAAGCACAGAAAAAACAAAACAAGGATCGGCCGTTTAGAGAAAGAAAAGTGACATGAAAAAAATTATCAAACAAATGAAGATAATGAGTGGATGGGCAAATGTCTATAAGGTACATTACATGAATTGTGGACAGTTGGGAATGTGAGTCTCACGGGAAGCGTGCAAGGGATAAGTCCCTGCAGTCGCGCTATTCATCTGTGTCGTCGGTGGCTCAGATGGATAGAGCGTCTGCCATGTAAGCAGGAGATCCCGGGTTCGAGTCCCGGTCGGGGCACACATTTTCAGCTGTCCACATCGAGGTATATCAACAACACCTGTCGGCAGCTGAAGGTTTCAGTTAGTCATCATTTAAATGGAAGATAAGTTTAAATATGGAAACAGGATGAAGCTTCCTACAAGGCTAAACTGTTACAACACAGACAGAGAACCAAGAGTAAGATAGTGAGAGACAAAAATGTGAAACTTATTTGTCATATAAGATGTAAGTAACAAAAGGGAAGATAATACTGAAAACCTTTACAATGGTGATGAAACTGAAGTTTAGATGCATATACTGAACATGACAAACTAATTGATGAAAACAATAAGGATTCACCGATAGTAAAAGAAGAGTTCTTCCTTGCACTAAATAGGTTAAAGTCAAATAAAGCAACAGGTATGGATAAAATCTCTGAAGAACTCCTACAAAACAGCAATGAAAACATCAAAAGTAAATTATTTACTGATGTATCTAAATGTTATCAAGACGGTATCATACCATGTGACTTCACAGAATGGAGAACTGTTGCATTACCCAAGAGGACAAATGCAAAAGATTGTACAAACTAAAGAACACTAGCCATTCTGCTACATGTATAAAACATCTCCGTTAATAGCTAATGAGAGGATTTAAAAGAGAGTAGAATGGAATTTAGCCAATGATCAATTTGGATTCAGAAAAGGGAAAAGGACGAGAGAATCACTACGTCAAATATTGGAAAGAAGACTGTAAGTAAACATAAAAACATACATCCCATATGTTCACCTCGAACAAACATTTAAAACAGTGTCCAAAATAAGACTTCGGGGGGGGGGGGGGGGGGGGGACAGGCGATTGGTTTTGGGTATATATAAAAGTCAAAGCAGTGAAATTGATATTAACAGTAGCAAGAAAGAAGCAAGAACAGAAGGGGAGTGAGACAGTTGTGGCCGCCCTCATCTTCCTTAAGACGACTGGTGTCAAATGGTACTGAAATGTTATCCATGTGTTGTTGATCGCTGCTGTATGTGTGACATACTGGGGCTCGCCAATGGAGGGTGCTATCTGCCTGCCACACTTACGTACTCAACACATAAACGATATCCACACCGATGTAAGCCTTATATCGCCTTAACCCAGAAAACTGCTAATCACAGTAATTAAGAAAGCTCTGTGATTTCAAGACTGTATTGGATGCAAATGAGAGCAGTTCTCGTTAGTCATTTGCATTACCAATTATTTAGCCCGCATCTCGTGGTCGTGCGGTAGCGTTCTCGCTTCCCACGCCCGGGTTCCCGGGTTCGATTCCCGGCGGGGTCAGGGATTTTCTCTGCCTCGTGATGGCTGGGTGTTGTGTTATGTCCTTAGGTTAGCTAGGTTTAAGTAGTTCTAAGTTCTAGGGGACTGATGACCATAGATGTTAAGTCCCATAGTGCTCAGAGCCATTTGAACCATTTGAACCAATTATTTAAATTTCCTGTCACACAAAAACAGTTCCACGTAGCGGCAACTTCAATACAATGGAACGTCGTCACAGTAAGGGCACAATTCACTTACAAGAAATAGGTCACATTCGTTATCTAATAAGGAAAGCCTAACCTGAATTATAGCAGGACAATAAAAAAAGGCTGGAAAACAAATCAGTTCTTTTAAATACTTGATTTATTCTTTCAAACATGGGAGATATTTTCTCTAAATTACTTTACAATTTAAGTGAATGTTTATTCGTAATTGAGACAAAAATGATTGCTTACTTGAAACTCCATGAAAGAGCAATTACCTCTGAAAAATCTAACTAAAATCTTTCAAAATGGAATGCACGTTGATTTGCTGAAAAGTACAATAAATGATTGATTGAGCCAAGCTCACTTGGGACAGACTGTTCTCGTAACAAGGCGATGGAAACCTCTAAGTGAACATAACATTTCTATTGAATCGCGATTGGCTTTTCAAAAGCTGTGCAGCTCACAAATGCAGTTTGAAACCACATTCAGTATCCTAATAAGCAAAGGCACTGAAAAGCATTACGAGTTACATAGTTGCTCTTGCAAACTGTGAGCTGCTCAGACCAAAAGCAGCGCTAACGCTAGAAAGGGCGACAATTACGCGATCGATTCAGCGAAAACTGCACCAGGCTGCGATCAGGCTCTTCTCTCCCCCTCCCTTCCTCCCTTCCTCCCCCTCCCCCTCCCCCTCCCCCCCTCTCTCTCTCTCTCTCTTTTTCTCTCTCTCTCTCTCCCTCTCTCTCCCTCGGTCTGCTCTCGCGGCCATAAGTCACTGCACCTACTCCTCGACTCGCCCCGGGAGGATTCGCAACTTTCGCCACAGTGACGACCAAGAATTCCTCTCAGCACGCTGAAACGCAGAAGCTTACAAGGGAAGTCACTAATTCTGTGTTTCCCTCGAGCATGGTTAACAACATTAAGCTAATATTTTAGCTATTATCGCAAAACCGATATATCAGACGGTACTGCCACAATAGTTATTTTCTCTACATCAGATTCATCGGTGACATTGCAGTAGTGGCAGACTCAGGTCTTAAATGAAGGAATAACAAAATTACATCTTAATATAAACTGTGGAGACGGAAGTCATGCGATAACCATATGCAAAAATACAAATGGCGATAGTATCGCGTACACAAGGTATAAAAAGGGCGGTGCATTGGCGGAGCAGTTTTTAGTACTGAGGGGATTCACGTGAAAAGGCTTCAGACGTGATTATGGCTGCGCGACGGGAATTAACAGACCTTATATGCGGGATGGTAGACGGAGCTAGATGCATGGGACATTCCATTGAGGAAATCGTTAGTGAATTCAGTATTCCGAGATTCACAGTGTCAAGAGCGTACTGAGGATATCATATTTCAGACATTACCTGTCACCAAAGATAACGCAGTGGCCGACGCCCTTCACTTAACGACCGAGAGCAGCGGCGTTGGCGTAGAGCTGTCAGTGCTAATAGACAATCAACACTACGTAAAATAACCACAGAAGTCAATACGGGACAGTCCGTTAGGACAGTGCGGTGAAATTTGTCGTTAATTGGCTTTGGCAACAAAGACTGATGCGAGTACCTTTGGTAACAGTAAAACATCGCCTAAAGTGCCTCTCCTGTGGTCGTGATCGTATCGGTTGAACCCTATACGACTGGAAAACCGTGGTCTAGTCAGATGAGTCCCGATTTCCGTTGGTAAGAGCTGATGGTAGGGTTCGAGTGTGTTGCAGACTCCTCGAGGCCACGATCCAAGTTATCAGCCAGGCACTGTGCAATCTGGTAGTGGCTCCGTAATGGTGTGGGCTGTCCTCCTCTGGTCCAGCTGAACCGATCATTGACTGGAAATGATTATGTTCGGCTACTTCGGTACTATTTGCCGCCATTCATGGACTTCATGTTAGCAGTGGATGATAATGCGCCATGTCACTGGACCGCAGTTGTTTGCGCTTCGTTTTTAAGAATATCCTGGACAATTCGAGAGAATTATCTGGCCACCCAGATGGCACGACAAGAATCACATCGAATATTTTTGGGACATAATCAAGATGTCAGTTCATGCACAAAATCCTGCACCAGCGACACTTCCGCAATTATGGACGGGTGTAGAGACAGCATGGTTCAATATTTCTGCAGGGGACTTCCAACGAGTTATTTATTGAGTCCATGGCACGTCGAACTGCTGCACTACGCCGGGCAAAAGAAGATCCGACACGATATTAGGAAGTATTGTCACCTCAGTGTAAATACCAAGAAGGCAAAGTCATGGTTTTAGACAAGAAAAGAGGTGGAGGCAAGACTAACATAAAGATAGACAATGAGCAAGTCGAGAAAGTAACCGAATTTCACTACCTCGGGAGTACTGCGGAGGAAAACAATGGATTCCTCAAGGAAATCAGGAAAAGAATAACACTGGTCAAGCGTTCCTTCCAAAACAAGAAGGACCTTCTAATGAACAAAGCGCAACAGCTTCCACACTAAGATAAACTTGTTCAGACTTTTACACAGAGTATCCTGACATACGGATGTGAAACCTGCACGCTAGCAGAGCAGGAAACTAGCACACACGTGTAACATTCGAGTAGTGTAGCTGCTCTTAATCACGGAACCGATAGTATCCGGTGTTGATGGTTAATTACAGTGACAAATATCAAGCGACTGGATAATCCGGAAGCTGGCCATGGTATTAAACATCGTGAAGAGTGCATAGACTTCTGGTTCCACGAACCCTGGTTTCAAAGCCATTTCTTCGTATTTTCGTTGTCCAACAACCTGGGGCTACCTTCTTAATTGCCTTCTCGAACTTCTCACCGATTTGCAAGGGATATGCGCAGTTCAAAAATGGTTCAAAAGGCTCTGAGTACTATGGGACTTAACATCTATGGTCATCAGTCCCCTAGAACTTAGAACTACCTAAACCTAACTAACCTAAGGACAGCACACAACACCCAGCCATCACGAGGCAGAGAAAATCCCTGACCCCGCCGGGAATCGAACCCGGGAACCCGGGCGTGGGAAGCGAGAACGCTACCGCACGACCACGAGATGCGGGCAGGATATGCGCAGTTCGTTGCTTTATAGCCACTAGTATATTGCGTATTTGATAGCTAACAGAACGAGACATCCACATAGGATAACGCTCCACAAAAAATGAGGTTATTTTGAAAAGCAGTATGGTACCTCAGATGCGGGCAGGATATGCGCAGTTCGTTGCTTTATAGCCACTAGTATATTGCGTATTTGATAGCTAACAGAACGAGACATCCACATAGGATAACGCTCCACAAAAATTGAGGTTATTTTGAAAAGCAGTATGGTACCTCAGTCGCTGGCTACCTCATCACTCCTACCCCACCTGCTAGTTGTGCAGGACAAAGAACGACTCTCACGAGAGTGAGAAGCTGGGAACTGAGGAATAGTTTTATATTCATGAGAGCTCAGTTATAAACACTATTTGATCAAAACTATCCGGACACCCCTATATAATGCGTAATTGACCACTAGATGTACGAGGCATGTTATTTAAGTAAGGTCCGTTTGAAAATCAGTACACAACGAAAGGTTATTTCAAAAAAGTAAATTTATTTTCAGAAAGTACATACTTCACTCTATTTTTCGACATAGTTGTCAAGTTTGTTGAAACACGTATCATACCTCTCAAGCAATTTTAAAATACTCTCTTCATAAAAACTTGCCGCTCTGCCGTTTTCACGTCGTCGTCATCATTGTAACGATTGCCACTGAGGTGGTTTGAGGAGGAGGAACAGATGGTAATCGCTCGGCGCAAGATGAGGACTGTAGGGTGGGTGGTCTAAAACTGCCCATCCAAAATTGTCCAATAAATCGTGAGTCCGACCTGAAGTGTGAGGTCTTGCATTGTCATGGAGAAGGACAATTCCCTTTGTCAACATACCGCATCTTTTGTTTTGAATCGCTCTGCGTAGCTTTCTCAGGGTTTGGCAGTATGCTTCTGCATTGATAGTGGTTCCTCATTGCATGAAGTCGACCAAAAAAACACCATGCCTATCCCAAAACACCGACGCCATGATTTTGCGCTGGGACAGAGTCTGTTTGGCATTCGCCTTTACAGGCGATTGTGTGTGTCTCCATTCCATGCTCTGTTGCTTCGATTCGGGCGTGATATGCGAAACCCATGTTTCGATCTGACTCAAGAAGCCGTCACCTTCTTCGTGATAACGAGTCAAGAACTTCATCGCACACTCAAATCTTTGATTTTTGTGGTCCTCTGTTAGGAGTTTCGGGACCCAATGGGAGCACAGTTTCCTAAACTTTAGGTGTTCAGAAAAAATGTTGTAAAGCACTGATCTCGACACGCCAGGAAATTCGTTTGAGAGACCTGTTAGTGTGAAGCGCCTGTTCTCACGAATCCTCGCTTCAACTGAAGCCACGAAATCGTCTGTAATCAAAGAAGAGCGACCAGAGCGGTCCTCAGCATGGACGTTGTCATGGCCATCTTTGAATTCTCGAACCCACTTCCGCACTTTGCTTTCACTCATAACAGTATCACCGTACACTTCGCAAATCTGTCGATGTATTTATGCAGCAGACAGGTTCCTTGCGGACAAAAATCGTACCACTGAGCGAACCTCACACGCAGCGGGCGAGTTGATAGTTATAAACATTTTGAAAGCACAGAACAGAAACGTACAGGTTAGCTACAGAGCTGAAACTGAGCACAGTTCTTCCCGAGGCATGCCGGTACATGACGCACGCGCTCGTTGCGGTTTGCGCACGAACTACTAGTGTCTACAACAAAACGGACCTTACTTAAAAAACACTTCTCGTAAAAGGAAGTGGGGAATACTGTGTTTTCGGTAGAGAGGCAGTAAACAGCAGAACCGGTTGATCAGGAGAGTTCAATGACTTCGAATATGGACTGGTCACTACTTTGTGTCCCTGACTAACAAATCCATCCGCCATATTCCAACGCTTCTAAGCTGACTAAGTTGCCTGTTGACGGTATGGCGGTGTTGGAAACACGAAGAAACAACTCCAACTAAAGTACTACAAAGTGGACCTCAAGCACTGATGAACGGGGTCAGTCGTGCATTGAGGAGGATGGTTGTTAAAAATTGCATGAAATCAGCAGAAGGAATCACTCGCGAGTTCCAGAGAACTACTAGCAGTCCATCTAGCACAGTGACTGTGCGTACGGAGTTAAAAAGAATGGCGTATGATGTTCAGGCAGGTGCTCGTAAGTCAGATATTTCTGTAGTCACTGTTATGCTGTAAAGATCGATGTCACTGGATAGCGGATGGCCGGCTCTTGTGACCGAACGGTTCTAGGCGCTTCAGTCCGGAACCACACGGCTCCTATGGTCGCAGGTTCGAATCCTGCCTCGGGCATGGATGTGTGTTATGTCCTTAGTTTAAGTAGTTCTAAGCCTAGGCGACTGATGACCTAAGATGTTAAGTCCCATACTGCTTAGAGCCATTTTTTTGGATAGCGGATGACTCGAAACCAGTGATTTGGTGCGACGAATAACTGTATACCCTGTGGCAACCGGATAAAAGGATTTAGCTTAGGCGAATGTCTGGAGAATATTACCTGTCGTAGTATGTAGAGGCAACAGTGAAGTTGGAGGACATGGTGGTATGGTGTGATTTTTATTGTTAGTGCGTGGCCCCCTTATTTCGCTTCATAAAACGCTAAATGCGGAAGGGTATTGTAAAGGGTGAATGGCCCCTTACGTATTGAAAACAATATATCTTTGCCTCACGTAGGTCGGAGTAGGTACTATCGACAGTCGAGCGCCAGTGTGCCCGAGAGCAGTCATCGTTGAGACTCCCAGCAAATAAGTTGTTAGCTACTAAGTGAGCAGAGCGGATTTCGGCAGGGCGACCGACCGCGTTTACACTTGTTTAATGGCTGACCTCCAGCAAATACGTAAATGGCGTTAACTGAGTGATTTGTTTGATGTGTTTAAGTGTTCATTTGTACAACGTGATTACGCGACAACCGCGCCGGACACCCACGATGTGTATTGCCGTGAGGATTGTGTATTGAGTGTCACATGAAGAATATTGGCGTGTGACGACAGTACTAGGCAACCTGTGACGAGTTAACCATTATTACTTTGTCAGGTGAAGAGCGCAACTGCCTCATTCGTGCTGTTTAGACAAAAGATATAATACGATGAAACGTCTCTGTGAAGTCGTTTCATAAGACGCTTGTCGAATTCGGTACAACTTATTCGCTTTACTACCTGATTTTAGCTCAATTCATGAACTTTTCCAGAAAGACTGAGCACTCAAATAAGGCCTATTGAATATTGTGTGTGTTTTAATGTGGGGTTTCGGTTATGTTTTGTGGGAAACGGTGAGTTGGTCATCGCATGCTGCGAGCAGACGATGTTGCTTCTCGTTCGAAGGAGAGCACAGGATGACCAACTTAGGTTTCCAGTACCTGAACAGAGAGGTTTACCCATCTTAGTCGAAGGCTGTGTCGAAGGCTGTTTTTGTGTGCGAGGTTGGTGACGGAAGTAGCTTCTGCTGCAAGGGGAGCTAGGTAATCTCGAAAGAGACAGTGGCACTCTTAGGTGAACGCTTGGTGAGTACGGATCGTAGCTCTTAAGGGGGGGTTTCAAGTGATAGGAAGCAGGTTGAGTTAGGACTTCGTTATGTTTAACTGTTGAAATACTTAAGAACTTCAGTTTAACTGAAACGTGTGAAGCGAGTTATTTTTCTGAATGTGCCATAATTATATTGCTTCAAATGGGCGATTTTTGGGTGTTTGAGTTAAAAGCGTCGAAGTTACTTTGTTCATTTAGAACAACGATGAAGTAGAATTTCAAACAGTAAATCTGATTAGGTAAAGCTGGTTAGGATCGCTTCAACAGTACGTGAGTGCAATACTGTGTCCAAGCGAGTATGATTTTTAATGATTTTTAATTATTTTTAATCTTATATTTTGTGGAAGTTGCTTTTGTCTTTGTGTGTCGATTTTGTGCCACGTGTTTGGTAATCAATGACCCTTCTGGTCCACCTCGGCACCGCAATAGGCTTTATTTTAACAGTTTTCTTGTTTAATGAGCTATAATTTCTGCAAGAATATCTGTTCTTTCGTGCGCTTTCTACAAAGCAGCACAACAGTTTGATTCGGAATGCACCACGTGCTCTAGTTCTGCCGTTTGCAAGCAGCAGAGGCAGTTAGTGTGTTGAGTAATTATCGCACAACCTCGTGCATTGATTAAACCTCTGTCCAGAATAGTGCATGCGTTGAATCGTAATGCGAATCCCACTGAGATATTTTTATGGTATGATTGCAAAGGAGATGATAGTATCATTGTCCCCACCCCCTTTTTCTGTGTTTCTTCTTGCTGTAGTTAAATTGTGCTCTGATACATTCTCACGTAATTCTTGCTTAAATATTTCTAGTCAGGCACCAATATGTGTAGTTAGGATGTGCAACCCAATACTTGGATACGATAAATAATCTACGTGAAAGATAAGTTCTGTGGTGCTGATCTTACCCACTTACTCCGATTTCCAATCCTGAATTAATCAGGTTGCTTCATGCACGACATGGAGTGCTATTTATCTGGCTACTTTCTAAATGGTTAGGAAGGGCTTGGGCTGGTGGCGACCCTGAATTTCTGAATTTTTATCATTATTCGTGTGAGAGAAGCAGCTATAAATGCGAGATAACGTATATGGCTCGATGAGAAACGTCATAAAGATAGTAATACGTTACAACGAAGTATGTACCGATTATTGCTACCTGACACATTTTGTACGAAACAACTCCCTTGCAAATATTAACCGATCAGCCTTTGTCAGTTGCACACGGCTGTAATCCACTGTCAATAACGGTGAGGTTAACAAGGAGTGTTTCAGTATGAACACATTCTACAGCATTGTCTACTGCGAGCTGTAGAGGAACAGTTGCTAGACTGTTTGTCTCTACATGACAGCAGTGCACCCTGTCATAAAGGAACACCCGTCACGCAATGGTTTGAGGGCGACTACATTCCTGAAGGGACTGAGTTGCCGAGAGACCCGACCTGAACCCCACAGTACAGCTTTCGGATGATTCAGAACGTCAACTTTGCTAAAGACAGCAGCGTCCAACGTAACTATCTTCTTTGCTTTTAGCTCTTGATTAATAATGGGTTTCCACTCCTACACAGGCATTCAGACACCTCTTTGAAAGTCTTCCCAGGAGAGTTGAAGCCATCACGAAGGTGTAGGGCGGACAATTTAAATACTAATGTCCACTGATATGGAAGAAGAAGAAGAAGAAGAAGAAGAAGAAAGAAAAAGCACTTTTGAGGAGGAAGTAAGATATAACTAATGCAACACATCTTTTTCTGAAAGCGGCTTGGTTTTATTCAGAATTTCAGTACACCATATTATTCCCCACTCTTTTAGCTACAAAACGCGGTTTTCCAACATAATCTCCATTCTGTGCGACGACCCCACACCACGTTACTGGGAGGGAGTGTATGCCCGCATGGTAAGACTCTACTGGTCAACGTCTTGCTGCATCAATAAACTCCCCATCATCCACGTACTGCTTTAAGCGGAGTGTATCGTTCATTGCGTCGAACAGATGCCAGTCAAAAGGAGAATTTCATTTGCATTTCTGTAGCGATGAATACGCTGAATTCTTTTCTTCAGTTTCCTGATGGTAGCACAATACATTTCAGAGTTGATCATGGCAGCTTGAGCGAGGACATCAAACAGAACAACCCTATCACAGTCCTAGAAGACGCCCCCATAACTTTACCAGCTGATGGTGCCCTTTGAACTTTTTCTTCGGAGGAGAGGTGGTTTGGCGTCATTCCATGGATTGCCGTTCTGTTTCCGGTTCGAAGTGATGAAAACATGTTTCATCACCGGTGAATATGTTCGACAAAACATTGTGATGCTCAGCCTTGTAATGCGCTAACTATTCCGCACACTGATCCTTTGTCACTCTTTATGTTTTCCTGTTACCAGCGAGGAACTAGACCAGAACACACCTTTGATTCCCTCAACTGGTGGATGAATGTGTGAGCGTTACCAACAGAGACGTGCAGTTTGTGCAGAGAGTTATGTGACTGTGATCCGTCGATCACCTCGAATGAATGTTTCCGCACGCTCCAGCTGGCCGGAATGCGGGCGATCAGGCACGTTTGTGCGGCCTTGTTGCGATGATGACAGACGCCTCGCCCGACGACTCTCCTTGCTTTTGTTCACTGCAGATCTCCTTAGATATTCTACAATCGCCTATGAATATCTGCGATGCTCTGGTTTTCCGCCAAAAGAATCTTAGTGACAGCCCTCTGCTTGGAGCGCATCGCCCTTACAGACGCTATTTTGAAACCTACATATTGCGCTGCCACCTGTAGGAACTTCATGAAACTATAGGGGCTGAAAGGAGAATATTCCACGATGTATCACAGAAATTCTGCATTTTTTCTATCGAAACTGGCCGAGAAAATAAATGTTTTGCATTATTTGCTGAACGTCCTTCATATTTCATGGTTAACGTACCAAATAAAAAACGTAAAATTTGTCAAAGGCAAGCAACACAACGTACTTTCAAATTTTTGCCTGATAAAAATTGTGTGCCGGAACGTGACTCAATCCCAGACCCTTGGCTTTCACGGCCTATCCTTCTAATGACTGAACTATCAGGATAGAAATAACCAACAGCAAACTCACCAGACAAAATTTAGCTACTTCCTTAAAACAGCACAATGCTTAATTTTGGGCATCGTAGACGATGTAGAACTGCTAGGAGACGGCTATGTGACGCTCCACAGTTGACGTAAGTCATGGTAGAGAAGAAGTGTGTATGCGCCTGTCGGTTGTATGCGATCATCGTAGAATGATAGATCGACGTGGAAACGTGATAATAGCAGAAAGGATTTTCCGTGGTTGGACATGAGCGTGAGCAGACATTATTCGAAGTTGTCTGTTCGTTGGTGTAGCGACGTAGAGTGTCCAACGTGTCTACGAGGACATGTAACATGGCGTAAGAACTGTGGGAGTAAAAAAAAAAAAAACCTGCAGAAACCGGAAACGAGCATCGCGCCTTGTAAGTATCAAGTGGTTCCAAAGCAGACAGAAATGGCTTCTGCTAGTTTGTGCAGGTCTATCTCAAGACGTTTCGGAACGAATACTGCAAAGGGAACTGCATGGAATAAACATGTGGAATAATGTACTTCGGAAAAAGCCACTGGCCAGAGCGGCAAATAAAGTTGCACGCCTTCAGTTGAATAAACAACGCAGCAACTGGAGGCGTATAGTGTGGTCCGGCGGAATAATGAGGCGTTTAACCTGCAGCGTGTGTGGAGGATGTAAATCAGGACAGGTAACTCTTTGATAATTCGGGGGTGTTTTACATACCATGACTTGAGCCTGGTTTGCCGCACTTCCGGCACTCTATCGCACTTCGACTGGCTCACTATAAACTAATAATTCCATTGAAAATTTCTGAGACTTCTCGGAACAGCACACGAAATGCCATAATTATCGCCTATTTAATTCGATAGCTCTACAGGATGTCATCATCAACGAATGGAATCAGCTGGATGTGACATACCTGAAGAAAATTGTGGACTATCTTCTTCGCTAAACTTAGTCATTGATCAAGACTAAAGGCGGTGGTACACTGTGTTAGCGTGATATCTCCTGTACGTTACTAATGTGCTTAAATCAGAAGACTGAATTCGTCCGTTCTTTCGCTCAATAATGTAGATCTGCTAATGCATTTCAGCGGAACACCAAGCTCAAAGACGATAGCAATAGGTACCTGAAAGCGTAATATTAAAACCTTAAATGCTTTGTAAGACACTTTTTATTTAACTGTGACTGGATACTCGATGAAACAAGTTTATACATTGTTGACAAATGATTAATGAAAAGACTAAACCAGTGAAGTGAGAGATATATTGATCTTGTCATCAATGAGTATAGATGGTTGACATGTATGTGGCAAAGAAATTAAGTGTATCCTTGTTCCACAAGGTTCACATCAATTACATGGAGATCAATGTAACGGAATTGATTACGCAACTTAATTTCAAATGCAACTTAATTATTATATAACCACATGCGTTCCACAGTCCACCAAAATCAATAGCCGATGATAGAGTGTGTCAACGATCATACATAAAATTCACGTATTTCATTCCCATACAAGAACAAATCTGATTTGCATGTTGTCTTCAAATAATACTTTTATTGAAAGGTTATATAATGCACCGCGTGTTTACAGCTGTGCATCAGGTTCTTCAGAGATCTTGTAGAACCACTATGTGTGTAGTTTGCATTTTAATTTCGGTACTCTTTTTACCGCCTTCCACGTGACTTCTTGGAATGTGACCTTTCAGATTAAACTTCTCCAGCTTTTTCCTTACATGTTGCGTATAACTTAAACTGCCGTCACTAATTCCTTATCTCTTTCGTGGACAGCCCTTCGACTTCATCTACGCCTGTAAGGGTCACTGAAAAACTTGTGATGATTGCATGATTATTGAACAAGGAGTACATGTGATGGATGGCAGCGCCCAGTTTAAGGTATTCATAAAGATTTAACAAGATCGCTACAATCGATTGAAGGTCCCCCTCTCGACCATATATCCATCCTCTGTCAGAGACAAATTTGAAGCAATTTTTCGATTTTCAGATGGCTTTGAATGGTAGTCGAAGTCTATAGACATTACTTTGCCATTCCGGAAATTCTTCTTGCTGAAGGCCTTTTATGGTTTCAACTATCTGTTATTTTGAAGACGAAAGTCGTTCAAGACGTCTAGAAACTGTCAATAACAAAGGAAATGTACCATGTGACAAAATGATGAGTCCACGTGCTTCACCTATCAGCACAATCAGCGTATTCTTACGATTGTATCAGTGATCTTCTCGAAGATCTTACATGAAATTTTTCACAACGGGAAGCACTATGGTCGTTAGTTACCACACCGTCTACCTCTGTTACACGAGGCTCAACATTGGAAATGCCCGTAACAGATCATCCGGTAAAATCAGAGTTAAATTCAGTAGATCCCTTCTGATATTCATCACCGTAACCGGTGGTGAAATGTAACTATAAATGTTTGGATCATAGAAATACCGGCAGTCATCTGTTTGTACCCTTTTCGATCGTGCTCGTCCAATACCTGGCGACAAGGAGTGTGTGAAAAGTGTGGTGTACACTTTCTTCGCTACAAGTGGACCGATCAATACAATTACACCTGAAGAGGCTGGGATGAGAACCGACAATTATTTTGCCTGAATAAAGATTTTTGAGCTTTGCGATTGGAATAAGAATTTTGCGTATTGTGTGTTCGTGTGAGATCTTTTTCTCCAAACCAACGCGCCTGTTCACTTGGGGTCAAAAACACAGTCACTTCTTGAAAAGTACTAAATACATATACCTGTGTGTCGACTTTAAAAAGCACGACATGGCTTATTTCTACCACGATGAAACAAAGTATTATGGTACTGTGACAGCTCGTTAACGAGGATTTTAAATAGAGAGGAAAAGTGAATAGTCTACATTACCATGAAGATAAACTGAACTAGGAAAAAAGAGGCTAAAGGAAGAACTAATGATACTTGAAGCTCGGAAATTCAAATAATTTGGATTCTGGACGCAAATGTTCTGACGAACATAACTAAGAAGTCGGAAATTTGACTGGCAGTAGAATGATAGTGGGATCAGGAGGAAAGGAATAAGAGCTGACATTCCTGGCGGAGTACCGATTATCGAATTTCTGTTATTTAGTTAACATGGAGAACTGGAGAGAATCTTCCGATGTAGGACTTGATGTCAACGGAAGGGTATGATAGTATAAATAAAAAAGGGTGACTTTTGTAGCTTATTTCGGTCAGATTTTAAGTCAATGAAGAGTTTCACTCTGCAGAAACTTTCCTGGTCGAATACCTATTAGTGCCAAGAATGACCTTGAGAAAATTTTCAATCACTGCCAATTTTTTTTATTTTAATTCCTCTTTTTGAGTCATCAGTTTCCCACTGGTTTGATGTGACCCATCACGAATTCCTCTCCCGTGCCCACCTCTTCGTCTTAGAGTAGCACTTCCAACCTACGTCCTCAAGCACCATGCATAGAAAGAAATATATTTCAAGATGATGAATTCATCGCTGGGGAAGAAGTCCTGATTCCTGCGCCTGCCGACCAACCGAAAGAGAGTTGAGACTGAAGGAGACCTTGATGCTGTTGAAATTGATGTCCACGAGCCTATTAAAATTGCATTTAGTGTGTCTCCAAGGGATATCCATCCCATACCTGAGGAGATGAAAACATCGTCTCATGGGCGAAAACCGTGTGTTGCTAGTCTTGTGACAGAATCTCCATATAAAAACGAATTAGAAGCTCACATAGAAGAGAAAAAAGCTGCAGCTAATTTTCGTGGCCGTGGACGTGGACGAGGGAAAATAACAGCTATCAAAAGGAACTTGACTTACAACACAGCCCTCTTGTTCTGGAACACAATCCCAAACTCGTAGTAGAGGGCGTGGTGCATCTGGTCGTGGAAGAGGCGTTAGTAAGAATAATCGACAGTTAAAGAAAACTTTGCTTAAGCAAGAAGAAATGGACAGTGATGACTCAGATTGTGTTGACGATGACGTCGTGGGACTCTCAACTGGTTCTGCTGACTCTCCATGTGACCTTCCGGTTGGTAAACTCCAGTAAGATAAAGGCGATGCTCTTTGCCTGTTATGTGACGGGAAGTTTTCAAATGATGTTCGTGGCGAACTATGGGTGCAATGCCTGATGTGTCCGCCCCCGGTAGCTGAGTGGTCAGCGTGACGGAATGTCAATCCTAAGGGCCCGGGTTCGATTCCCGGCTGGGTCGGAGATTTTCTCCGCTCAGGGGCTGGGTGTTGTGTTGTCCTAATCATCATCATTTCATCTCCATCGACGCGCAGGTCGCCGAAGTGGCGTCAACTCGAAAGACCTGCACCAGGCGAACGGTCTACCCGACGGGAGGCCCTAGCCACACGACATTTCATTTCATTTCAATTACGTGCTGCATATATTTCAGTCTCAATCTTCCTCTGCAGCTCCCTCTAGTACGGTGCAAGTCATTTCCGGTTATCTTAACAAATGTCCTTCATCCTGTCCCTTCTGCTTGTCAGTGTTTTCCGTATCTTCCTTTCCTCTCCAATTCTTCACAGAACCTCCTCATTCCTTGCCATATCAGTCCATCTAATTGCCAACTTTCGTCTGTAATCGCACATCTCAAATGCTCCGATTTTCTTCTGGTCCGGCTTTCCCACGATCCATGTTTCACAACCACTCTACCCAATGCTATAAAACGTACATTCACAAAAATTTCCTCCTCAAATTAAGGCCAATGTTTGATACTAATGGACTTCTCTTGGCCAGGAAACCACTTTTTGCCAGTGTTAGTCTGCATTTGATGTCCTCCTCGCTCCGTCCGCAATTGGCTCTTTAAAGATTTAGAATGTTAATAACGTTTCTTTTAATTAAAAAGGTTTAAGAGTTTTCACAAAAAAATTCGGACTCATTACTTTTGAGCACGCCCTCGTATGTAACGCACTCCGTCTTCGGGCAACAAGTGGCCCATCGGGACCACCCGACCGCCGTGTCATCCTCAGATGAGGATACGGATAGGAGGGGCGTGTGGTCAGCATGAGAGGCACCCACATGCCTTGCTCATACTGTGGCATCAAGCAGTCAGGCCTGCAAGATGAGTGGTCTGCCAAGCGAGTGGATTCATTCTTATTTATCGAGTAACATGAACTCTAGTACTCACACTTAAGTTACAAGTTATCCTCCTATATGATTAATACGCAACGGAAACACAAATCTGACTATCAGTAATTTACAGAACTCAGACTGTACACTACGCACTGGCAATACCACATTTTCTTTTTGTCTTTTATTTAACGGCTTTTATCAACACGTGGCCACCGCACTGAATATGAATGGCGCACACATTATAAATTCGGGACATTATTACAACATACAATTCGAAGGAAAAGTCCGCCAATCTTTTTCTTTTCACTATCTTATTTATTCCGATAAATTCTCTAACCTAAGCACACAAATTCTACAACCTACAACAATAACACATAAGAAATTCCGCCCAGTGGGCATGGCTTTACAATGGTGAATCTCTATATTATGTTCTCGTAATTACTTTTAACGCTACAGTGCACTTTCTGGATAGGAAGGTGGATCTTTTATTATACCTCACGCTTCGACTCTCACAATCATCATCACTAAACTTTCCTCCAGACCGAGCGGTACCGAAGGAACAAGCATAACCCACTAATCTTTTGAAACTACCTCGCTATTCTCCCATGCAAACCACACATACCCAAATTACATGACATACACCACACTACAACATGAAATACTACACAAAGAATAGTCACAACCTTATCACTTTCAGCTTTCCCACTTCAATTAATATTTATCCCACTTTCACACGTCACTGCCCCACTTCATAATTCTACTTTCCTACTATGAACTCTGGAGATATTTGCACGTCTTCCTGTGCAATGCAAGCCAAGTGGCGTTGCTGGATAGATGGCCGACTCACCTTGCTTCTCTCTCAGAGTTTGAATCTAGCGTCACACGGAATCATATCACGCAAAGTAATATTAAGAACGTATTCATCACACACGCGAGTCCTCAACTGATACCATGGACGAGTACTTCTCTTTACCTTTTGTCTCATACACAGTTTGAGACTCACACAGTACTCACCACGTGGAAGTACTCGTCTCTAATTTCAAGTCCTGCACACGCCATTTCCTAAATATTTCAACTTATGGTACACACGCTAGTAATTCAGCTTAACTTAAGCACACAGAAGTATTTCAACTTAATGCTACACGTGGTTTCATTGTGACCGTTGGTCACTTCCGAAGATTCCTACAATCCCATTAATATTACCTGCCTGACATTTAATTCTCCCCACAAAAGTTCCTGAAATAGAGAAATTAATATTTCAAACTACTCTTAAATATTCCACATGCATACCATGTCTCCACTCTTTCGTCATTACGGAGCACAACTAAAACAGGTCTTAACAGCACAAGATCCAGCGGCAGAGTGCTGAAACATGGCCGTTCTCTAGATCCTCTCCCATCTCTGTCGAGGTGGGGGAAGCACCTTGCTATCGTATTGGTCAGCCACATTTCAGGCACTCAAAGCTCTGGTAAATTTCATCTCTTTGGTCCCACCAAAGGTGGCCAAAGGATCGACTCAAAGATGATCATATATTCACATTCACCATCTGCGGTTAGCAGACGACCATACATTCATTCATTTCACAGATCTCACCAAACTGGATGTAGGGATTTTCTTTGTGGGAGTGCACATGTGATCCATTAAATAAATAAATTGTCATTCTTTCCCACACTGGTATCCGGCTTCGCTGTATTAATTGAAATTGAGTTATTTTACAAAAAAAATGTGTTGTTCTGACAAAAATAATGAAGTATGTTGTACCTATTTTCAATGTCGGGCGGTACTGTACCCTTTCAAGCACACCGCTCTCCTGGTCGTTATGATGGTCTTCTGTGACCGGAGCCGCTTCTATTCGGTCGAGTAGCTCCTCAATTGGCATCACGAGGCTGAGTGCACCCCAAAAAATGGCAACACCGCATGGCGGCCCGGATGGTCACCCCACCCAACAGCGGTTAACTTCGGTGATCTGACGGGAACCGGTGTATCCACTGCGGCAAGGCCGTTGCCTGCCCTCGTATGTTGGAGGAAGTAATACGCTGTCCGAATCTTCCCGAAAAGGACTCTCAAAATTTCAATAGTAAACCTCTCTCTGATGAACAATGCTTCTCTTGTAGCGTCTGCCACTGAAGTTTGTTGAGCATCACTGTAACGCTCTCGCGCTGACTAAACGATTCCATGACGAACCGCGCCGCTCTTTGTTAGATCTTGTCTATTCCATCTGTCAGTTCTACCTGGTAAGGGTCCCAGATTGATGAACAATATTCACTCAAGAATCGGTCGAACAACCACCTTGAAAGCCACTTCCTTCCTGGATGATTTACATTTCCTTAAATTCTTCCTATGATTGTCAGTCTGGCATATGCCTTTACTGCTTATTTTGTGGTCTTACCCGTTAAGGTTGCTCCGGGTAGTTACGAGTAGCTAACGGTTATTATTTGAAGGCCATTGAAGGTATTTTGTTCGTAACTCTTGTAGAAACTAATTAGGGCGCCGCAGTTTGAGGGGAAAGGCACTTCTTAATAACAGCAGAATGGACTCGTCACTGACCCTTCAAGACAGAATAGAAGAAATAGTCCTTTCGTAAAAACATGTTTTGTATGAGACAGATCGATCCTAAAATTATCTGAAGAAGGGCTCCGTGTTGGTATAAGTGTGAGTTACTGTTGAAACTCACTAAAGTGGCTTAAGTATGAATGTCAGGAAAAGTGACGTGTCTGACGCCACAGACTGAGAAAAAGATACTAATAAGCGTAGTGTCCTGGCGCTATGAGCAGATTGTGGTGGATATTGTCTGAGAGCAGATCATGTAGCTGGTGTCAGGTCAACCTTAGCGGCGCAATAAGCTTTATTGTCAATTCATCTGTTTGTGAAGTACAAGGTGTGTCTGGAAAGTTCGGTGAATGGTCTTAGAAAGTAGAGGAAACAAGAGTTTAACCAAAATACCTTTACTGGCCTTCAAAGTAAATACCATTAGCTACACTGCACTTCTGACATCGGTTGCAAAGCTGCAGGTTCTGCCATCAAACACTTCTTGCGAAATCGCCCGAAGCGCTGAATTCCGCAACGTCTGCGTGCACTGTATATATTTACGATCTGCTCTTCTTATATCATACTCAAAGACAGCTGCCGATCATCGGCAAGTATCCGTCGCACTCAGTTCGATGCTGCTTGGTGTTTTTCGTGTCGCCCCGAAGGCGGACCATTTTTTTATGTCATTTTGTTTGTTTTCGTTCGTTGCATCTGCTCGGGGCGTATGTCGTAAGACACCTCTTTCAGTTCGTCGTTGATCCATTACCTCAGTTTTTTTTATTACAGAGGCCAGCTACCCCTCTGACCGAACACCTTCGAGACCGTCCATAACGTCGCTAGACCGTTTAAACAATCCAAACGCACATTACCTACTCACTGCTTAACACCACACATTTGCATTAACATTCCATGAGTCTTAGTCGCCGTTTTTCCTAATTTGAACCAAGACTTAGTGTTAACGCGTTGCTTCATTCTGCTCTCCACTTCACAATGACACGAGAACGACGAATGCCTGTGGATGATTGGTGACCGTCTTTGAGAATGAGAGCAGGAGAGCTGAAGATAAGCAAAGACATTGTAAGCACTATTGTTCACGACAATCCGTGGACGTAGCGGATATCAAACAAGGCGTGACTTCCGTGTTCCCGCGATTCCACATCAATCTTTTCTGACGGTTCCCTTCAGCTTTACAGTCGATATGAGAAGCGTGGTGTACCTAATGGTGATTAGTGATCGCTTTCAAGGCAAGTCGAGGCACTTTGTAGCTTTGTTTCATTTATTTGCTGAGGCCATTCAAAAACTTTTCAGACGCGCCTTGTATAACCATTCACAGTCGCATAGGGAGTGACTCTGATCGGTGTTCGCAAGGTAAATTTTGACCTGTGACAAGTACAGATGTGGATAGATCAGATGAACAAAGCTTATATAGCGTTTTTGTGCCATGAGAAGGGCTAGCACATAATCTTACTGTCTATGCTCAATGCCATACTACACTGAAGCGCCAGAGAGACTGGTACAGGCATGAGGCCGGCCGTTGTGACCAAGCGGTTCTAGGCGCTTCATTCCGGAACCGCGCGACTGCTACGGTCGCGGGTTCGAATCCTGCCTCGGGCATGGATGTGTGTGATGTCCATAGGTTGTTTGATTTAAGCTCAAAATGGTTAAAATGGCTCTGAGCACTATGGGACTTAACATCTGAGGTCATCAGTCCCCTAATTAACTTAACGACATCACACACATCCATGCCCGAAGCAGGATTCGAACCTGTGACCGTAGCGGTCGCGCGGTTCCGGACTGAAGCGCCTAGAACCGCTCGGCCACCGCGACCGACTTGGTTTAAGTAGTTCTAAGTCTAGGGGACTGATGACCTCAGATGTTAAGACCAATAGTGCTCAGAGCCATTTTGAACAGGCATGCGTATTCAGATTCAGAGATATGTGAACAGACAGAATATAGCGCTTCGTTCGGTTACATCTATATAAGACAAAAAAAGTGTCTGTCTCAGTTGTTAGATCAGTTACTGCTCCAATGACACGTTCTCAATCGATTTAAGTGAGTTTCGACGTGGTGTTACTATCGGTGCACGAGCGGTGGGACAAAGGATCATCGAGGTGGCGATGAAGTGAGGATTTTCCCGTACGACCATTTCACGGGTATACCGTGAATATCAGAAAACCGGTAAAACATCAGATCTCCGACATCGCTGCGGTTGGAAAAAGGTCCTGCAAGGACGAGACCAACGACGACTGAAGAGAATCGTTCAACGCTTCTGCAAACTGAAACTTCCTGTCAGATTAAAACTGTGTGCCGGACCGAGACTCGAACTCGGGACCTTTGACTTTCGCGGGCAGGTGCTCTAGACTTGCCCGCGAAAGGCAAAGGTCCCGAGTTCGAGTCTCGGTCCGGCACACAGTTTTAATCTGCCAGGAAGTTTCATATCAGCGCACACTCCGTTGCAGAGTGAAAATCTCATTCCCTTCTGCATATTGCTGCAGATTTCAATGCTGCACCATCAGCAGGTGTCAGCATGCGAACCATTCAACGAAACATCATCCATATGGGCTTTTGGAGCAGAAGGTCCACTCGTGTACCCTTGATGACTGCACGACACAAAGCTTTATGTCTCGCTTGGGCTCGTCAACACCGACATGGGACTGTTGATGATTGGAAACATGTTGCCTGGTCGGACGAGTCTCGTTTCAAATTGCGCCGGGCGGATGGGTGTGTACAGGTATGGAGACAACCTCATGAATCCATGGACCCTGCATGTCAGCGGGGGACTGTTCAAGCTGGTGGAGGCTCTGTAACGGTGTGGGTCGTGTGCAGTTGGAGTGAAATGAGACCCCTGATACGTCTAGACACAACTCTGACAGGTGACACTTACCTAAGCATCCTGTCAGATCACCTGCATCCATTCATGTCCATTTGCATTCCGACAGACTTGGGCAATTCCAGCAGGACAACGCGACCCCACACGTCCAGAACTGCTACAGAGTGGCTCCAGGAACACACTTCCGATGGCCACCAAACTCCCCAGACATGAACGCTATTGAGCCTATGCATTGCAACATGCTGTTTACGAGAGGTCTCCACCCCTCGTACTTTTACGGGTTTATGGACAGCCCTGCAGGATCAGTGGTGTCAGTTCCCCCCCCCCCCCCTCCCCCAGCACTTAATAGTCCTCGATGATCTTGTGGAGCTTTGTGCTAGGCAATATCCGAACGGTCCTGGCGTTGCAGGTACAAACTCCCTCGTGGCAGCTTATTTTGTGTGACATGCAACCGGCGTCGCTGGGACTCTATTACTTCGAGTTCGTGGCTTCCGTGAATGTTCCTTGAATTATGGTGTGATGCACATCATGTTTGATTTGTAACTGTTACTGATGTACAGCAACTTAATTGGAGGACACGGAACTTCAACAGCATAGTCATTTTTTTTATCAGATACGTTAGGCAGTTATTTGCCGGCCAACCAATATCTTCCAAGACACGGAATTCCATTCAAAGGTTTTGCATGCATCGCCAGCATGAGCGCAACGTCCGGACGTGTCAGGGGTAAGGTACGTTGGCTTACAGGACGCGGCGTTGATGATGTGGACCTACTGACAGCAACTAGCAGCTGAGTCCGTCTTGCTGAAAGATGTGCGAACACTTGGAACTCAGCCCAGCGTCACTGCAGCTTATCCTTGATGGTAGACGCATTTTATGTTTTGTACTTTCACCTGATTTGTAGAACTCAACTCGTACACATTAATAAGTTACGTAGTTGTTCGAGAAACCTGGCCTACTAGAACATGAGACACGCCCACTACCGGACTCCCCCATTATCCTCTTACATCATGCCGTCCTAGAGCCTCTGGTCGCCAACGCTAGCCAGAGGTCAGAAAAAAGAACGCTTTACTATAAGTAAAAAATGGCGTGTGGCCAGGGCCTCCCGACGGGTAGACCGTTCGCCTGGTGCAAGTCTTTCGCGATGACGCCACTTCGGCGACTTACGTGTCGATGGGGGATGAAATGAAGCTGATAAGGACAACACAACACCCAGTCCCTGAGCGGAGAAAATCTCCGACCCAGCGGGGAATCGAACCCGGGCCGTTAGGTATGATACTGCGTCACGCTGACCACTCAGCTACCAGGGGGCGGACTTTATTATAAGTGCGTACGCTAGAGATTGGATGGGGGACGAGAAAAGTATTTTCCAGTCTTTTCACATTTTTGGCCACGCACTCGGTGATAACGACTCACTGTGCGTCGGCCAGTTAAGTTTACCCCATGTCGCTTAATTCTACGATTTGTATGTGTCGCATGTTTTGACTGGGATGATAGTCTCCCTATAAAACAACATCATGTTCCCGTGTTTGCAAATCTGAGTACAGAGCCAATTACCTATAAATATTACAAGAGGATAGATGATAAAACGTTGTGGGAAGACATTTCCAACTTCACCCAATGTAAATGAGCCCATTTTCGATCAACATTTGCTTAATATTTCGCAATTTTGCCAGTATCGTTGTCCTCACACTAGAGACAGATTATGTTTAACGAATCGATCATGTTTTCACGTGGCACACAGAGACAGTGAAAAATATATATTTATGAAAAAAGTCCGTTGGCTGTCTTTAATTAAAAGTTTTAGATTTTTATTCCCGATTCGTATTTCTAAACGAATGTTGCATCATCAGGAATTTCAACATTCACTCGAGGATTTTCGTTATGACATGGTGAGGCAGTCGCACCACAGAGAGTTTCTGTTGTTATGTAAATGGAAAAATATGCGAGCGCTAGTAAAAATATACTCAACACTATAAAATATTAGCATATTGTGAGGGTCTGTATCACTGGGAAACCATGGCTAAATTTGTATAAGTGTTTCGGTTTTCATTGGACATATATATTCAGTAAACTGAAACATGAAATCATTGAAAATAAAGAGATTATGTGACCATATTCAGTAAACTGAAACATGAAATCATTGAAAATAAAGAGATTATGTGACCAAACATATTCGTTTAAAGTAATTCTGGTCTACCTATGAGATATAGATAAGAATGCGGTCAAAGACTGCAATATTCTTATTTCCAGGAGCAATTATACAAAGCACAATTAAAAAAGGTACGGAGTGTTTTGACAAAACAGTATGTAGCCAGTTGATTTTTTAAGTAACAAAAACGGATATGATGAAATAAAACATTAAAATTGATAGGATTCTTTAAACCTGATTTTCATGGAAATATTGAGAACTCTGTTGTGTTCCCTGTAACAGTTACTCAGAAAAATTTCATCGTAGTCCACCAGTGAAGCAGATTCTCCCAGTATGCAGATATGTTATAGCACTATAGTTTGTTGTTACTCACGCTTTTCGGGCATATAAAGCAAACGGACTTTTACTGTAAAAATATTTACAGATAAACTAGTCTTCTACTATCCGTTAATGACGTTAGAAGATAACTCTCCCGAAGAGTTTAAAGTAAAATGACAACATACGTGCAACTCATGATGATAAACGACGTTCACGTGTTCGTCTACTATTCGGGGCTGCTCCGCTAATTTCATCTCGTCACGTAATGGCCCCTCACGGTCATTTCTTACACGTGTGTCACGTTCTCCTTCCCTGCCACATTGCGCAGGTGGCGACAAAGCGGATCACTCAACCGTCTACCAGCTACATCTCCATAGTAGCATAAGAAGGCCAAGTATCCGGCAATGTGTCATTTACGTCTACACCTCCTCTCTGCAGATGATCTTTCAGTGTAGGATGAAGTGTGCATATTGCACCGTATGCACGTCCATCCATATCCATACTGAGATGTGCATGGTAGATGGGATTTGTCAATTTGTCAATTTGTCAGTAAGGGTCATCGGATAAAACATATCAGCCCCTTAAAAGAGCACACTGGTCACATAGCAGGGCTGCAGATGACGGAGATCTGGTTACAGGTGGTCACGTGACTCTCCACCGCTCACGCAAGTCATGTCAGCTCGGCAGCAGCAGCCGGCCGAGACACAAGCAGCAACAGGAAAGCTGTTAAACATGGCTGCGAAACAGCAATTGTGTAAATCTGAAGAGGTTGCAAAAACCAGCCAAGCAATTGCAAAACAAAGGTTTATTAGCTCTTGACCTGGGTTTCGATATTTCTAGAAATATCTTCTCCCGATCGAATGGGCCTTGTTACACTGCAGGATGGTACATTAGATTATCTCACTCCTTCTGAAGAATATATTTTTAGAAATATCGAAAGCTAAGTCAAGGGCTAATAAATCTTCGTTTTGCAACTGGTTAGCTGATTTTTTTCAACCTCTACGTTTTAAGAGTTCCTAACCTGGATCGAATTATATACTTTAATCTATGTGCTTTGGTAGTTTAGTTTCTTGAATTTTTGCGTGTTAATTTAATAGTCAATAGACATACACTATGTGATCAAAAGTATTCGGACACCTCCCAAAACATACGTTTTTAATATTAGGAGCATTGTGCTCCATATCAGCGACCTCAGTAATCATTAGACATTCTGAGAGAGCACAATGTGGCACTCCGCCGAGCTCACGGACTTCGAAAATGGGTGTCACTTGCGTCATACGCCTGTACGCGAGATTTCCACACTTATAAACATCTGCTGTTTCCGATGTGATAGTGAAGTGGAAACATGAAGGGACACGTGCAGCATAAAAGCGTACAGGCCGACCTCGTCTGTTGACTGACAAAGACCGCCGACAGTTGAAGAGGTTCGTAATGTGTAATAGGTAGACATCTATCCAGACCAACCAACATACAGGAATTCAAAGGCGCATCAGGATCCACTATGACAGTTAACGGGAGGTGAGAAAACTTGGATTTCGTGGTCGAGCGACTGCTCATAAGCCACTCATCACGGCGGTAAATGCCAAACGATGCCTTGCTTGGTGTAAGGAGCGATTGAACTGTGGAAGAACGTTGTGTGGAGTGGCGAATCACCGTACAGAATGTGGCAATCCAATGGCAGTATGTGGGTATGGCGAATGCCCGGTGAACGTCATCTGCCAGCGTGTGTAGTGCCAACAGTAAAATTCGGAGGCGGTTGTGTTATGGTGTCGTCGTGGGTTTCAAGGAGGGGGCTTGCACCGCTTGTTGTTTTGGTTGGCACTGTCACAGCACAGGCCTACATTGATGTTTTAAGCACCTTCTTGTTTCCCACTGTTAAAGAGCAATTCGGGGATGGCGATTTCATCTTTCAACACATTGCACGGCCTATGGCGGAGTGGTTACACAACAATAACATCCCTGTAAGTGATTGATCTGCACAGAGTCCTGACCTGAACCGTATAGAACACCTCTGGGATGTTTTGGAACGCCGACTTCGTGCCAGGCCCCACCGACCGACATCAATACCTCTTCTCAGTGCGGCACTCCGTGAAGAATGGGCTGCCATTCCCCAAGAAATCTTGTAGCACCTGATTGAACCTATGTCTGCGAGAGTGGAAGCTGTCATCAAGGCTAAGGGTGGGCCAACACCATATTGAATTCCAGCATTACCGATGGAGGGCGCCATGAACTTTTAAGTCATTTTCAGTCAGGTGTTCGGATACTCTTGATCACATAGTATTGTTCTCGCGTTTACGTTTGCGTCGGAAAATATACCAATTTTGTGACACATTGCAAGTTAATAATCAGGAGCTTGTTATTTCATCTCACCTGAGTACTTTGGTAATTCAGTTTTTGAATCTCAGCGTATTAATCTAATTTATTAGACATAGTTCTTGCGTTTTCGTCAGTGTCTACACTAGAGATCTGTAGTGCATGTCAATAGTCCTTTACTTGTCTGCGTAGTGTAGTTTTCCAGGATATTTAGTATGGACAAGGACTGTGATTCCTGTGTGCGGAGGCGAACCGAGTTGGTAACACTTTGCTCTCAGTTCCAGGTTGTTATGGCTTCGGTTACACAGACTGAGGCTGCATTCGATGGACTTCACTTTTGTGGGCCGGCCGTGAGAATCCAACGGACGCCCAGCACGAGCCACGAGCCACGAGCCCGTCGACCGATCTGCACTGCTCGCACTGACGTTAATCCCTCACCCCTGGTTGTGAGGGAGGCCGCCTCCGAGAGTGGCAAGCGGCGAAAGACTTCCCAGGAAGCCGAAGGTAAGGTCTCCTGGGATAGTCTGACAAACATTTTCCACCTGTTGTTCTTGGCTGACACTGACCCTCAGCCAGATGCAATTGCTTGTCCAGCTTCAGAGGAAACCTTTCAGCCAGCAAGATCCGGGCAATCACAGAGGGTGGGATTATTGGTAGTTGGGAGCGCCAATGTTAGGCGCCTTATGGGGCTCCTTAGAGACATGGCTGCCAAGAATGCGAAGCAAGGTAATGTGCACTTCATGTGCAGACCGGATGGAGTCATTCCAAACGTCAGCCTGTACTTTCGGATGCCATGTAGAGCATTTGTGTTACTTTGAGTTGGAAGAGATTCTCTCTGGTTTCGAGCTACTATCAGAAGTGGCAAAAGCTGCCAGTATTGCTTCAGAGATGAAAACAGAGCTTACCATGCAGCATAGTCGACAGGACCGATTACGGACCTCTGGTACAGAGCCGAGTGAAGCACCTGAATCAGAAGCTCGGATGGTCCTGCAACCATGTAGGCTGCAGATTTCTCAACTGGGTTTCGGGTTCCGCTGAATGGATCAGGTGTCCACCACACTCAGGAGGCGGCTACACGAGTAGCAGGGGCTTTGTGGCGTGGACTGGGCGGTTTTTTAGGTTAGAGGGTCTTGGGAAAACACAAGAAGGGCTTCAGTCACACAGGGTGCAGGCCAAACACGGGAAGAACGTAACTCTAGGAACCATTGGAATAACATTGTAAATTGTCGTAGCTGTGTTAGGAAAGTACCAGAGCTCCAAGCGCTAACAGAAAGCACTGACGATCGGATCGCCTGGTTAAAGCTGGAGATAGGTTCAGCCGAAATTTTTGCGAAGAACCTAGCGGTTTCCAGAAAAGATAGGCTGAACACAGTTGGCGGTGCCGTATTCGTTGCTGTTAGAAGTAGTTTATCTTGTAACGAAAGTGAGTTCCTGTTAGTCAGTAAGGGTAGAGGTCATTATTGGCAATCGGAATAAAATAATAGTTGGATTCTTCTACCGACCTCCCACCTCTGATGATACAATTGCTGAAAGCATCAAAGAAAACCTAATTTGAAACACGTACCTGACCCATACAATTGTAGTTAATGCCGACTTAATTTACACTCGATATTTTGGCAAAAATACGCACAAAAATCTTCCAAAATTGTGCCATTTCGAGCAGTTAGTTCATGTGCCCACTCTAACAGCAAACGGTGGTGGAAACGAACTTGAATTCTTGGCAATCAAAACGGGTGCAGGGATTAGTGAACACAGGGTTGTCGCAGTGAGATTGGATACTGTAACTTTCAGATCCTTTAAAAACAAACGGAAACTATACCTATCCAAAAAAGCAGATAAAATTTTGCTTGACGCCTTGCTGAGAAATAATCTCCACTCCATCCAAATTGACAATGTAAGTGTAGGCCAGATGTGCTCGAATTCAGTAGTATCGACAGAAATTGAGAGTTTCATCTACATCTACATTTATACTCCGCAAGCCACCCAACGGTGTGTGGCGGAGGGCACTTTACGTGCCACTGTCATTACCTCCCTTTCCTGTTCCAGTCGCGTATGGTTCGCGGGAAGAACGACTGTCTGAAAGCCTCCGTGGGCGCTCTAATCTCTCTAATTTTACATTCGTGATCTCCTCGGGAGGTATAAGTAGGGGGAAGCAATATATTCGATACCTCATCCAGAAACGCACCCTCTCGAAACCTGGACAGCAAGCTACACCGCAATGCAGAGCGCCTCTCTTGCAGAGTCTGCCCCTTGAGTTTATTAAACATCTCCGTAACGCTATCACGGTTACCAAATAACCCTGTGACGAAACGCGCCGCTCTTCTTTGGATCTTCACTATCTCCTCCGTCAGACCGATCTGGTACGGATCCCACACTGATGAGCAATACTCAAGTATAGGTCGAACGAGTGTTTTGTAAGCGACCTCCTTTGTTGATGGACTACATTTTCTAAGCACTCTCCCAATGAATCTCAACCTGGTACCCGCCTTACCAACAATTAATTTTATATTATCATTCCACTTCAAATCGTTCCGCACGCATACTCCCAGATATTTTACAGAAGTAACTGCTACCAGTGTTTGTTCCGCTATCATATAATCATACAATAAAGGATCCTTCTTTCTATGTATTCGCAATACATTACATTTGTCTATGTTAAGGGTCAGTTGCCACTCCCTGCACCAAGTGCCTATCCGCTGCAGATCTTCCTGCATTTCGCTACAATTTTCTAATGCTGCAACTTCTCTGTATACTACAGCATCATCTGCGAAAAGCCGCATGGAACTTCCGACACTATCTACTAAGTCATTTATATATATTGTGAAAAGCAATGGTCCCATAACACTCCCCTGTGGCACGCCAGAGGTTACTTTAACGTCTGTAGACGTCTCTCCATTGATAACAACATGCTGTGTTCTGTTTGCTAAAAACTCTTCAATCCAGCCACACAGCTGGTCTGATATTCCGTAGGCTCTTACTTTGTTTATCAGGCGACAGTGCGGAACTGTATCGAACGCCTTCCGGAAGTCAAGAAAAATAGCATCTACCTGGGAGCCTGTATCTAATATTTTCTGGGTCTCATGAACAAATAAAGCGAGTTGGGTCTCACACGATCGCTGTTTCCGGAATCCATGTTGATTCCTACATAGTAGATTCTGGGTTTCCAAAAACAACATGATACTCGAGCAAAAAACATGTTCTAAAATTCTACAACAGATCGACGTCAGAGATATAGGTCTATAGTTTTGCGCATCTGCTCGACGACCCTTCTTGAAGACTGGGACTATCTGTGCTCTTTTCCAATCATTTGGAACCCTCCGTTCCTCTAGAGACTTGCGGTACACGGCTGTTAGAAGGGGGGCAAGTTCTTTCGCGTACTCTGTGTAGAATCGAATTGGTTTCCCGTCAGGTCCAGTGGACTTTCCTCTGTTGAGTGATTTCAGTTACTTTTCTATTCCTTGCACACTTATTTCGATGTCAGCCATTTTTTCGTTTGTGCGAGGATTTAGAGAAGGAACTGCAGTGCGGTCTTCCTCTGTGAAACAGCTTTGGAAAAAGGTGTTTAGTATTTCAGCTTTACGCGTGTCATCCTCTGTTTCAATGCCATCATCATCCCATAGTGTCTGGATATGCTGTTTCGAGCCACTTACTGATTTAACGTAAGACCAGAACTTCCTAGGATTTTCTGTCAAGTCGGTACATAGCATTTTACTTTCAAATTCACTGAACGCTTCACGCATAGCCCTCCTTACGCTAACTTTGACATCGTTTAGCTTCTGTTTGTCTGAGAGGTTTTGGCTGCGTTTAAACTTGGAGTGGAGCTCTCTTTGCTTTCGCAGTAGTTTCCTAACTTTGTTGTTGTACCACGGTGGGTTTTTCCCGTCCCTCACAGTTTTACTCGGCACGTACCTGTCTAAAACGCATTTTACGATTGCCTTGAACTTTTTCCATGAACACTCAACATTGTCAGTGTCGGAACAGAAATTTTCGTTTTGATCTGTTAGGTAGTCTGAAATCCGCCTTCTATTACTCTTGCTAAACAGATAAACGTTCCTCCCTTTTTTTATATTCCTATTAACTTCCATATTCAGGGATTCTGCAACGGCCTTATGATCACTGATTCCCTGTTCTGTACATACAGAGTCAAAAAGTTCGGGTCTGTTTGTTATCAGTAGGTCCAAGATGTTATCTCCACGAGTCGGTTCTCTGTTTAATTGCTCGAGGTAATTTTCGGATAGTGCACTCAGTATAATGTCACTCGATGCTCTGTCCCTACCAACCGTCCTAAACATCTGAGTGTCCCAGTCTATATCTGGTAAATTGAAATCACCTAAGACTATAACATGCTGAGAAAATTTATGTGAAATGTATTCCAAATTTTCTCTCAGTTGTTCTGCCACTAATGCTGCTGAGTCGGGAGGTCGGTAAAAGGAGCCAATTATTAACCTAGTTCGGTTGTTGAGTGTAGCCTCCACCCATAATAATTCACAGGAACTATCCACTTCTACTTCACTACAGGATAAACTACTACTAACAGCGATGAACACTCCACCACCGGTTGCATGCAATCTATCCTTTCTAAACACCGTCTGTACCTTTGTAAAAATTTCGGCAGAATTTATCTCTGGCTTAAGCCAGCTTTCTGTACCTATAACGATTTCAGCTTCGGTGCTTTCTATCAGCTCTTGAAGTTCTGGTACTTTACCAACGCAGCTTCGACAGTTGACAATTACAATACCGATTGCTGCTTGGTCCCCGCATGTCCTGACTTTGCCCCGCACCCGTTGAGGCTGTTACCCTTTCTGTACTTGCCCAAGGCCATCTAACCTAAAAAACCGCCCAGCCCACGCCACACAACCCCTACTACCCGTGTAGCCGCTTGTTGCGTGTAGTGGACTCCTGACCTATCCAGCGGAACCCGAAACCCCACCACCCTATGGCGCAAGTCGAGGAATCTGCAGCCCACACGGTCGCAGAACCGTCTCAGCCTCTGATTCAGACCCTCCACTCGGCTCTGTACCAAAGGTCCGCAGTCAGTCCTGTCGACGATGCTGCAGATGGTGAGCTCTGCTTTCATCCCGCTAGCGAGACTGGCAGTCTTCACCAAATCAGATAGCCGCCGGAAGCCAGAGAGGATTTCCTCCGATCCATAGCGACACACATCATTGGTGCCGACATGAGCGACCACCTGCAGATGGGTGCACCCTGTACCCTTCATGGCATCCGGAAGGACCCTTTCCACATCTGAAATGACTCCCCCCGGTATGCACACGGAGTGCACATTGGTTTTCTTCCCCTCTCTTGCTGCCATTTCCCTAAATTTTATACCAAATAAATTAAAGAACGACGGAGATGATCCTCCTTGGTACACAAAATGGGTGAGAATACTGTTGCAGAGACAACAAAAAAGCATGCCAGATTTAAACGAACTCAAAATGTCCAAGATTGGCGATCTTTTACAGAACCTTGAAAGCGTTGACTTCAAAGTGAGGTGCTTCTAATAGTTTTCACAACGAAATTTTTTCTCGAAATCTGGCAGAGAATCTAAAGAGATTGTCGTCGTACGTAAAGCATGCTAGCGCACTACACAGTCAATGCCTACTCTGCTGGTTAGCAATGAAGATACTATCGATGACAGTGCTGCTAAAGTAGGGCGACTAAAAACAGCCTTCCGAAATTATTTCACCAAAGATTGCGAAGTAAAGATTCAAGCTCAACACGAGTGATATCGAAGTAAATATCGTAGGAGTAGTGAGACAACTTAAATCACATAATAAAAGCACGTCTTCCGGTTCAGACTGTATACCAATTAATTTCCTTTCAGAGTATGCTGATGCAATAGCTCCATACTTGACAATCATATACAACCGCTCTCGCTCGACTGAAGACCCGTACCCGTACAAGTCACACCTATACTCAAGAAAGACAACAGTAGTAGTCCATTAAATTACAGGCCCATATAATTAGCGTCGATATGCAGTAGGATTGTCAACGTATACTGTGTACGAACATTATGAATTACCTCGAATAGAACGGTCTGTCGACACACAGTCAACACGGATTTAGAAAACATCTTTCCTGTGAAACACAACTAGCTGTTTACTCACACGTTGAGTGCCATCGACAAGAGATATCAAACTGATTTCGTATTTCTTCATTTCCAGGAATTGACACTGTACCTCACAAGCGGCTTGTAATCGCATTAGTTCTTATTGAATATTGTCTCAGTTATGCGACTTGATTCGTAATTTCCTGTCAATGTGGTCACTGTTCGTAGTAACTGACGGAAAGTCATCGAGTAAAACAGAAGTGATTTCTGCCGTTCCCCAAGGTAGTCTTACAGGCTCTCTGCTGTCCCTGTCTATGTAACGATTTAGGAGACAATCTGAGCATCCGTCTTAGGTTGTTTGCAGTCTTTTACCGTTTAGTAAAGTCATCAGAAGATCGAAACAAATTACAAAACGATTCATAAAAGATATCTTTAACGCATGAAAATTGACAATTGACCCTATGCAATGAAAAGTGTGAGGACATCCACATGAATGCTAAAAGGGACCCGTTGAACTTCGGTTACACGATAAAATCAATCAAATCTAAAAGCCGTGATTTCAACTAAATACCTACAAATTACCATTACGAGCAACATAAATTGGAAAGAACGCGTCAAAAATGTTGTGGGAAAGGCGAACGAAAGACTACGATTTACTGGCGACACACTTATAAAATACAACAGATCTACTAAAGAGACTGCTTACACTACGCTTGCCCGTCCTCTTTTAGAATACTGCTGCGCGGTGTGGGATCCTTACTAGATAGGACAGTAGGAGTACATCGAGAAAGTCCAAAGAAGGGCTGTACGTTTTTTACTATCGACAAATAGGGGAGAGAGCGTCGCGGACATGATTCAGGATTTGGGGTGGACAACATTAAACCAACGACGTTCCCTCTCCGAATGCGAAAACATTTTGTTGACGCAGACCTACATAGCTAGAAACGATCACCATAATAAAACAAGGGAAATTAGAGATCTCATGGAAAGATATAGGTGTTCGTTTTTTTCCGAGCGCTGTTCGAAAGTGGAACAATATAGAATTATAGTGTAGGTGGTTCGATGAACCTTCTGCCAGGCACTGACTTATAGAGTATCCATGTATATGTAGATGTGGATGTGGATATAAAAGTACGACAGTCGACTGTGTGGAATCAGGTCACTAAGATAGGTCGACATGGAGACGTGACACACTCTCAGAAAAGAGCTATCGTTTTTGTGCGTGCTTTATCGTGTCTTGACCGAAGTTTTCCGGTTTATTGGTGCATCAAAGTGGGCTGTCCGACGCGTGTACAAACAATGATGTACCATTTGCTGCCCTGAGACAAGGCCTAAGGACTGCGGTCGTGAAAACATTCTAATCAACAGGAATCGGACGCTAGAGTCACACCTCGTCAATAACAATCGACTTTAAACCCGGCGGGCATTGCTACTGTCACTGAATAGCGTTCAGGTGATCATTGCGAACGGAACTGCATAAAATGCACAAGAGGAGTAAAATTGCTCTCAAAAGGGTACTGCCCACAGCGACACATAAAGTTGAACGTCTTTGTTGGGCCAAACAACAACTAAAATGAACAACAGCCGACTGGAGGCGTGTAATGCGGTCCAAAGAGTCGCCATTTCGCGTCTTCTCAAATAACGCAAGGGGTCGAGTGCATCGACGGCCCCGTGAAGCGTTTTTACTCAGTGTGTGGCGGGTTTAGTGCTATAAACTTCTAGTGGTGTTCCTCTTATCAGTACTTGGGCGTTAGCGAGAATATAAACTGAGACGTTTATCTAAACATTCTCAGTGAGTAAGTGTTGCCCTTTCTTCTACACAATCATCACGAGTATGTTGAACCCACTCCAGTTTTAAATAAGGACGACTGTGCTCACGGGGTTGCACGTATTCGCTCCTGGTTTGGCGAACACTCTGGCGCAATATCGCAGCTTGACTGGCCCACTACACCACCCGATCTTAATCCCAAAAAAATTTTTGGGACTGTTTGGAACAAGAATTGAAATGTACCAGTCAACATTCGCGCCATCTGGTGGCCCCGCGGGATGTCATCATCAATGAGGGGTTTCAACTGTATATGGCATACCTGACTAAACTTTTGGAGTCTCTACTTCGCCGATTTTGCGGCCATTGTCAAGACTTGAGTCGGTGTTCCACGGTATTACCGTGATGCGTCCTGGGAGTGACCAGTTTTTGTCCGGTCTATATCCCTAGATTCTTCACTTAATTACATGTTCTCGAAACTTTATCAGTACCACCCTTTGGAATGACAAGATGTGAACTAACACTTCACTCTTTTCGGATAAATTGATGTTAGTGTTTCATTGACTCATTATTCAGTTGTGTTTCCACCTCCAGTAATAATTTTTTTGATGTACTGGTCAATGCTTGTCACAATGAACTGTAAAGAGCCTTAAAAAACACTATAACAACTCTACCCCATACCTCATTCTCTGTAAAACCGAAGCTACAAACAACCTCTCAAAACCACAAGAAATCTGTATTTGATCGCGCTATTCAAGCCGCTCAAGCACTTTCACGTGTCACTTACCTCTAAGCTTGTTCCTCCAATCAATTTTCAACAACAAGTCTCCTTATTCTTGCTTTCTGTTTGTTCCAAAAACCAACAGTTTACATGATAGATATTTTTACCGCTTAAATCCTAATTTTTATTAGGATTATAAGATTTGATTAATGAAAACTAGTAATCATACAAATATTCAACTGTATTTATCATTGCTGATAAGAAAAATAGTTCATTTTATTTGAATCAATTACGGGTTCTCGGTGAAACATTGTAAATTAACTAAACAAACATCGTTTTTGCCTTGTTTCATAATTTTTACTGTGGTTACTGCAAAACTTAGGTTTCGGATTATAAGTCCATTTTCAAGTACACTGATTCCAAAGACGATAAGGTAAACATGATGATACCACAAAGACAAATATCTCAACTTCTTAATATATCGATCCTTGACTTAATGTAAAATTACTTCAATGACCAATATTTGACAAATTACACAATTTAGCAATTACATTAGCATGACTAAACATACTTAGAAATAAATTATGGCTCACACAAAGACTTTTCATCAACTCATGGATTGAGGTTCAAAGCTTTATTTCTATCTAGGAGTTGCGATATCATCTAAAAGAGCTGAATAATTCAATTGGGTATGCTCATTTAATAATATGCCGGGGATATACGTGTATCCATTTTTTTTAAATTTCTATAATTTCTAACTGGCCGAGTTTGCCCCCTTTTCCTCCTACATGTATTAGATATTTGTGGATCTTGTTAAGGCAACGTTCTGCAAAAGCTGAAACAGACTTCTTCAATCTCAGCTTCTGTGTGTTCTTTAAGCCTGGTGCAGACTGACCTCCTACTCTGTAGAAAGATTGACACTCCATCATGTGATCTTACAAGCCCCATTTTTTGTGATGAGTTTGTTTGTCTTTTGCATTGAACAAGTAACTATCTATCATCTGAGAAACATAGAAAAGCACTGAGAAACCCATTGGCTTCAAAAGGTTACTTATCCGGTTTGACGTTTTTCATATTAAAGACAATCTGCACTATTTCTATCCCTGTTTGTTTTGGTCATTGGAGACAGCAGGGATCTGGCTTGCTTCTTCATCTTTTTACTTAGAGTTTTGTCTATGATGTTGGGGTCCGACTCATTATTTGTCGCTATTGTTTTTATTATTTTAAGTTCCCGGCGAAATTCTTCTTGAGACATAGGGATATAAAGGAGATGGTGCATCATATGGTGAAATGCTGCATTTTTATAGGCTGTAGGATCTTGTCAGTGAAGGAGTCTTTTCGACAAATTTTAAAATTTATGTTTGTTGTTGTGTTCTGTCTTTAAGCTAACGTCCAGGAAATTTATGCTGGGTCCCCCTAACTCCATGTTGACGTTCATATTAGTGTGCCACTGGTTCATATTTTCCACAAATTTGTGGAGTGGTCTATTGGAAGCTATCCACATACAAAGAATATCAACACTTTTGTACCAATACACATGTTCTTCCAAGGATTCCTTCTTAAGAAAATCAGTTTCCCACTTGTTCGTGAACACTGCTGCTAGCAAGGGAGATAAAGGTGAGCGCATTGCCAGACTATCTGCTTGCTTATAATAGCTACCTTGAAAACAGCAATAATTTTGATTCAAACAACGTTCCACTGTAATAACAATGCTCAGATGTTGTTCTGAACTGATGTTGTGTGAATATAAAGATTGTAACACATTATCTACATAGTCTTTCACTGGAATACTTGTCAACAAGTTATGCACATCAATAGACACTAATTTTGCATTTGTTGGAACCTTAATATCTATTAACTTATTAACTAAATCTAAAAAAATCTGTTGTTAATGCTATATTTCCATTTGAAGTTCAGTTCCTTCTTCAAGATGTTGCTACTCTTCCTGAAAATCTTATGCATTGGAGCTTGTACTGCAGATGCCACTGAACGGATTGGCACTTATGGTCTGTGGAGCTTGGTTAAAACGTAAGCTGTGGGGCCCTAGGGTTCACTTGGAGAATGCTCTTACAGGCATATTCAGAAAGGTGTTGGAGCATTTGTTTACTACCTGCTCAGCCTGATCATTGTAACTAGCTGTCTGATCTTTCGGTAGTATTAGTAGCTGTACTGACTGGAAAAAATCTTCTACTTTGCTTGTATAATCTGTTTTAGTTAACAGCACTACATTGCCTCCTTTATCTACTGTATTCACAACGATGCGTTTGGAGTATTCTGTCTTAATGTCCACGTACAGAAGTTAACACGATTGTCATAATCGTTTCCATGAAGCTCTTGATGGAGATAGATGTGAAACGTATAGAACCTACAAGTACGTCGATCGTGGATGCGTTAGACACTTGCCTGAGTCATGCCGCTTCCTCGTGCGATTTCGCTGGAGCTAACGCGCGTATCAACTGCAGCAGCAACAAGAACATTAATTTCCCCCTCTTCTGTAGTCATTTGTTTCCTTCTGCTACGTTCTCCAGGTGTTACACAACCACTTTCACGTAACTGGTTGAAGAGGGTGATAAATAATTGCCGAGACGGTTGACGTCTTGCCTCATATATCGCACAAGAACGAACTGCATTGTTCCTACACTCTCCATGCACCATGAGCATGTCGGCTTTTTTCTGCATTGGTAAATCCCATCGTCCACTCACAATCTACTGCTTGGACTGTCACACAGTAACTAGCTAGCAAGTCGTAATGCACTCAAGGAACACACAAGCACATTGTAAGCAAATACTCGTACAACAACATCGTATCTAGAAACTGTGCAGAACGAATGGCACAAACAAGTGTCTGTGTGGGAACTTTTCAAAATATGATATCTCGTAAGCGACTCGCATTAGACGCCTGCAACAAACGCCACTGACATTCTAATTACCCTACTTTTACGTGGTTAGTGTCAATAGGCATTGTTCCATTTAAAAAGTGTATGTTTGCACAAAAACTGCACTTTCTAAGCATTATTAAAATCTGTTTATTGGCTAACAATACTAGCCCCTGATTACCAATCCATTTTGTGATAAAAACCTCATCAATGAAACTTCCCATTTCCACCATATTTGGGGTAAACTTTTGCATAATTCACCATGTATATACACTCATGTTGAGAAAAATAAAACAGAACACCTTGAATGACTAGCTCATATTCACATGACAAAAATGGTTCAAATGGCTCTAAGCACTATGAGACTTAACATCTGAGGTCATCAGTCCCCTAGACTTAGAACTACTTAAAGCTAACTAACCTAATGACATCACACACATCCATGCCAGAAGCAGGATTCGAACCTGCGACCGTAGTAGTAGCGCGGTTCCGGACTGAAGCGCCTAGAACCGCTCGGCCACATCGGCCAGCTTCACATGACATGTACGTTAATATGTTGTACAGAAATGGTTAGCATTTCAGTCACCTCGGTTCAGCATGTGTGCTGTCGCCTAGTACACACAGGCTTCGCCATGGGTCGTGGGTTGTTCCATGCGTGATGGCATCGACTCGCATAAGGCGCGAGTGGCATCCTGTGGCATAGCCATCCATGCTGCATTCACTTGCTTCCAAAATTCATCTGTGGTTGTTGGCATTGGGTCACATTACTCTACTCGTCGTTTCATCGTATCCCAGACATTTTCGATTGGTGGCAAGTATGGTGATCTGGCTGGCCAAGCCAAAAGGCTGACATCATGTAACACCAGGAAGGCACGGTTCGTGCAACAATATGTCGTCGAGCATTGTCTTGTTGAAAAATGGCGTCTGGGGTGTAACGCAGTAAGGGAATGTCTACGGGTCGCATGATGTCATTCACATAAGGCCTTGAGTTCGGATTGTATGTCATATGCGAATAAAGTCACACTGGTACAGCTCCCCATGATTTTCATACAAACACAACGTGGATTCGTCCAGAAACACTATCTGATGCCATTCCTGTCTCCGGCGACTTCATCCCATACACCATTGCCGTCTAGTACGTCTCTCCACGTTCGCTAAAAGTAGATGAGAAGTGGACGACACACACGTAACCCATGCGGTAATAAACGGCGAAGGACTATCATCCCTCATAGTGTACAATGTGTTACACTGTCCTGCTGTTGCATCGGAGTCGAAGAGGAGGCATATCTGTCCTGCAACGCATTCGGATGAGGTGTCGATCTTCTCGGGGAGGCGTCTCGGTAGTGCGACCTGACACATCTCGTCGTGTTCTACTGTTTTCTATGAACTATTCTACACACAACCGCTGCACTGCCGAAACGCTTCGTCCCACACGAGCAGCAATTTCCTGCATAGATGCGTCACATTCTCTCATGCCAATAACGCGCCCTCTTTCAAACTCACTGATTTGACGGTACGGATCGCGTACACGTCTGCGAGGCATCCTGCTCAAACGACACTGATCTACTACATTCCGTTTATAGCTAACAACGAGAGCCGTCGCCACACTGAACTGGTAGATGGTGTTGCGCCGCGATATCTATGTTTACCTTGAATCCACTGACCAACATGTTTCAAATGCTAATAATTTTTGCAGAACATGTACATGTCCTGTGAATATGAACGTCCTATCTCGAGTCGTTCAATGTGTTCTGTTTTTCTTTCTGAATTTGTGTATGTATATACAATGTGGTCCATTGATCGTGACCGGGCCAAATATCTCACGAAATAAGCGTCAAACGAAAAAACTGCAGGAAACGAAACATGTCTAGCTTGAAGGGGGAAACCAGATGGCGCTATGGTTGGCCCGCTAGATGGCGCTGCCATAGGTCAAACCGATATCAACTGCGTTTTTTTAAAAATAGGAACCCCCATTTTTATTACATATTCGTGTAGTACGTAAAGAAATATGAATGTTTTAGTTGGACCCCTTTTTTCGCTTTGTGATACACGGCGCTGTAATAGTCACAAACATATGGCTCACAATTTTATACGAACAGTTGGTAACAGGTAGATTTTTTAAATTAAAATACAGGACGTAGGTACGTTTGAACATTTTAATTCGGTTGTTCCAATGCGATACATGTACCTTTGTGAACTTATCATTTCTGAGAACGCAAGTTGTTACAGCGTGATTACCTGTAAATACCATATTAATGCAATAAATGATCAAAACGATGTCCGTCAACCTCAATGCATTTGGCAATACGTGTAACGACATTCCTCTCAACAGCGAGTAGTTCGCCTTCCGTAATGTTCACATATGCATTGACAATGCGCTGACGCATGTTGTCAAGCGTTGTTGGTGGATCACGATGGCAAATATCCTTCAGCTTTCCCCACAGAAAGAAATCCGGGGACGTCAGATCCGGTGAACGGGCCATGGTATGGTGCTTCGACGACCAAACCACCTGTCATGAAATATGCTATTCAATACGGGTTCAACCGCATGCGAGCTATGTGCCGGACATCCATCGTGTTGGAAGTACATCGCCATTCTGTCATGCAGTGAAACATCTTGTAGTTACATCGGTAGAACATTACGTTGGAAATCAGCATACATTGCACCATTTACATTGCATATTATGCCGGTTTCCGTTACCACTGTTGGTGAATGTCGCTTCGTCGCTAAATCGAACGCATGCAAAAAACCTGTCATCGTCCCGTAATTTCTCTTGTGCCCAATGGCAGAACTGTACACGACGTTCAAAGTCGTCACCATGAAATTCCTGGTGCATATAAATATGGAACTTGTGCAATCGATGTTGATGTACCATTCTCAACACCGACCTTTTTGAGATTCCCGATTCTCGTGCAATTTGTCTGCTACTGATGTGAGGATTAGCCGCGACAGGAGCTAAAACACCTACTTGGGCATCAGCATTTGTTGCAGGTCGTGGCTGACGTTTCACATGTGGCTGAACACTTCCTGTTTCCTTAAATAACGTAACTATCCGACGAACGGTCGGGTCACTTCGGTGATGTCGTCCAGGATACCGAGCAGCATACATAGCACACGCCCGTTCTGCATTTTGATTACAATAGCCATACATGAACGCGATATCGACCTTTTCCGCAATTGGTAAACGGTCGATTTTAACATGGGTAATGTATCACGAAGCAAATACCGTCCGCACTGGCGGAATGTTACGTGATGCCACGTACTTATACGTTTGTGACTATTACAGCGCCATCTATCACAAAGCGAAAAAAGGGTCCAACTGAAAGATTCATATTTCTTTATGTACTACACGAATATATAATAAAAAATGGGGGTTCCTATTTATAAAAACGCAGTTGATATCCGTTTGACCTATGGCAGCGCCATCTAGCGGGCCAACCATAGCGCCATCTGGTTTCCCACTTCAAGCTAGACGAGTTTCGTTCTCTGTATTTTTTTCGTTTGATGCTTATTTCGTGAGATATTTGGCCCGGTCGCCATCTATGGACCACCCTGTATATGTATGTATAAACACACGCGTCCGCGAATGAAACATTGTGTCAAAATTACAAAGCAATCGCGGTGAAAAACTCACAGAGATTTACGGATCTGAACACACAATCATTCCCATTTTTATTTATGTAGATGTAAATATTCATTTATACGAAATCGTAAATGTCCGGAGACGTTCTTCACAGAATGTTTTGAAATGATAACACAACTTTGTATTCGAACAGGTGCTTGTTTTAATTTATTTACGGGAGCGCCATTGGACAAAGAACGTGAATATTTTGCTAACAACGTACTAGGTATATTAAAAAATGCTCGTCTTTGAATGTAACTTTGTGTTAAAATTTCAAAGCAATCGGTGAAGAACTTTCGGAGATGTACGATTTTGAACAAATTAACGCTTACATTTTTATTTATGTAGATGCAAACATAAACTTTTACATTCTAACAGTTGATATTGATATTCTAGGGCTACTTGGCAGTTGCAAATTAGATTGTGCAGCACAAATAATAGTGCTAGACATTGGTATTTCCGGCAGGTAAGCTACTTGCACGGTAACTTAGTTTTCTGTGCCCTACGGGGTTGACTGTGGTTACTTCCCGAACCATCGGAATGCTGGATTCCAATGGCCTCCCTCGGTCCCTGCCACAAGGGTGACTGATTTTGGTGTGTGTTTCCATCCAAGTGTCCTAACTCTCGAGCTGGCCACTACGCGGTTACCGAACAGAAAACAAACCTCAACCATTACTGTAAGGTAAATTATCCATGAAGTGATAGTGACTGGCGCACCTGACATGGACATTTACCAAAATCAAGCACCCCAATGGTGAGCGCAAGAGGACCCACCGGCATCAAACGTCGTGATGGGAAAAGAATACTATTACATCTACGTCGGATGATGATGATGGTGTTTGGTTTGTTGGGCGCTCAACTGCGCGGTTATCAACGCCACTTTCAGGAATGATGATGACAACACAAACACGCAGTCATCTCGAGGCAGGTGAAAATCCCTGACCCCGCCGGGAATCGAACCTGCGACCTCGTGCTCGGGAAACGAGAACGGGACCGCGGGACCACGAGCTGCGCACATCATCTACGCCGGTGTTCCTGGATCACGGTGTATGTAATTTCTATACAGACTAACCATATTGCACGGCACTATCAAATTTGTAACTCTAAAGTAAACTGCGAATGTACACTACTTGCCATTAAAATTGCTACACCAAGAAGAAAAGCAGATGATAAACGGGTATTCATTGGAAAAATAAACTAGAACTGACATGTGATTACATTTTCACGCAATTTGGGTGCATAGATCCTGAGAAATCAGTACCCAGAACAACCACCTCTGGCCGTAATAACGGCCTTGATACGCCTGCGTATTGAGTCAGACAGAGCTTGGATGGCGTGTACAGGTACAGCTGCCCATGCAGCTTCAACACGATACCCCAGTTCAACACGATACCTCAGTTCGAAGCGAACGAATGAAGGGTAGAGCCACGGGTCGTAACACATCTGAAATGTAACGTCCACTGTTCAAAGTGCCGTCAATGCCAACAAGAGGTGACCGAGACGTGTAACCAATGGCACCCCTTACCATCACGCCGAGCGATACGCCAGTATGGCGATGACGAATACTCGCTTCCAATGTGCGTTCACCGCGATGTCGCCAAACACGGATGCAACCATCATGATGCTGTAAACAGAACCTGGATTCATCCGAAAAATTCGTGCACCCAGGTTCGTCGTCGAGTACACCATCGCAGGCGCTCACAGGATGCAGCGTCAAGGGTAACCGCAGCCATGGTCTCCGAGCTGAAAGTCCATGCTGCTGCAAACGTCGTCCAACTGTTCGTGCAGATGGTTGTTGTCTTGCAGACGTCCCCATCTGTTGACTCAGGGATCGAGACGTGGCTGCACGATCCTTTACAGCCAAGCGGATAAGATGCCTGTCATCTCGACTGCTAGTGATACGAGGCCGTTGGGATCCAGCACGGCGTTCCGTATTACCCTCCTGGACCCACCGATTCCATATTCTGCTAACAGTCACTGGATCTCGACCAACGCGAGCAGCAATGTCGCGATACGATAAACCGCAATCGCGATAGGCTACAATCCGACCTTTATCGAAGTCGGAAACGTGTTGATACGCATTTCTCCTCCTTACACGAGGCATCACGACAACGTTTCACCAGGCAACGCCGGTCAACTGCTGTTTGTGTATGAAAAATCGGTTGGAAACTTTCCTCATGACAGCACGTTGTAGGTGTCGCCACCGGCGACAACCTTGTGTGAATGCTCTGAAAAGTTCATCATTTGCATATCACAGCACCTTCTTCCTGTCGGTTAAATTTCGCGTCTGTTTCACATCATCTTCGTGGTGTAGCAATTTTAATGGCCAGTAGTGTACATACCAACCGTTAGAACAGAAAGGTTTACATTTGCGTCGTAAATGAAATGTAGAATCAAATGCGTCGGTTATTAACTGTGAAAGCAGGCACTGTTGATACTTTGTCGATTAGAGTGCCATCTACCACGAATGGGAAGCAATGATTCAAGTAAATCGTTGTGTAGAATCCTGATATCAAACAAAAATGTGAGGTTCCCGTTTGAAAACACGAAGCTGACTCCGCTTAAGTAGGACGGGTGGTTAGGAGGCCAGTTGTAGCATAGACAGATGTCCCATTTACTAATATCAGCTTATCGCTTTGAACATTTTTTCATAGGATACATCATTTTGAAGAGATTTAGTTTTTCAAGTTAAAAGAAACACCCCGTACATAGGGACGTCAGAAACAGTCTGAAAACATTGCAAGAGTGTAGCACCGTAGGTTGTCTTGAGAAGTAACTGCTAGGAAAAAAATTCGATACGAAGCGCTGTTTCCAGTTTAATTAGGATTGACGTTAGCCAATTAGGCAGTTGCGCGCAAATTGTGGCGCCCCACCACAGAACAGTGACGTCAAACGAGTTCTTCGTTTGGCTTTGTAACGACACAAGACAGCGATACAAGAACTGGACGTGGGACGGTAGGAAGTATCGAAGCCGAGCCAAAGGCTGAGGAGACTCGTGCGTCATCATCTATGCTATGAGAACAACTGCGTCTGATTGTATCTAGCGGGCCACTTGAATTTGCACGGAGCGGCCTGATCGGCTAACTTCACTGCTTATCAACGAGGAAACGGTGCAACATATCGAATTTTTTGCTTAACAATTATTCCTCAGCACAGGCTACCTACCCTGCAACACCCTTACAAGATTCTCAGACTGTTTCTCACCACCCAGTATTTGTACACTGACAAAAAAACTCGCAACACCAAAAAATATTAATGTAGAGCAGCAGGAAGAAATCGTCTTAGCGGTGTACTGCATCCGAAGCCGTTTCACGAACTCGGCCTACGGTAACAACAGTGACAAACTGGGCCTCCACAGCAGTAGCGACGAGGCCTTTACAAAACTGGAGACGAGGGTTTACAAAATTAATCTTCTTAAATTTGAAAAAAAAAACTGGTCATCCTTTTCTTGGAGACGCCTGAATGCTTCTTACAAGCAAAAGACCAGCTAACGAACAAATGTATCTACAGATACTATTCTAAAATGTAATTAAACGGAATACACTTTAAATAACCATTTTATCCAGGATGATTGACGACATGTCACCCACAAAATAAATACTTTTCTTAAAGAGAAGCATTTTTACGCTTTACTTAGATATGTGCTCAAATTGCTTACGACCGACTGCAAGGCACACAGCCATCGTTGTTCGAGAGATACGTGAACGTATGAAAGTACATTGATACGCCGCTGCGTTATGCGACTATTCTACAGCGCATATAGTCTGGCGTAGTTGCGGTTTCATTATAAACTGCATCTAGTCATCAGGGTTCAGTTCGAAACGTGATTCATCAGGGATAAAAATTTACTCCAGTCAATGAGATTCCAGGCTCCGGATCAGTGATGACGTGTATGGACACGGGATCTCAACCTGACTGTCACCTGACATACGGCCCGACAACCAGGAGTGCTGGCTGGGAGTGCCATTTCTTGAAACTTCCTTGCAGATTAAAACTGTGTGCCGGGCCGAGACTCGAACTCGGGACCTTTGCCTTTCGCGGAAAAGTGCTCTGGTAGAGCACGCAGTTTTAATCTGCCAGGAAGTTTCATATCAGCGCACACTCCGCTGCAGAGAGACAATCTCATTCTGGAAACATCCCCCAGGCTGTGGCTAAGCCATGTCTCCGCAATATCCTTTCTTTCAGGAGTGCTAGTTCTGCAAGGCTCGCAGGAGAGCCTCTGTTAAGTTTGGAAGGTAGGAGACGAGGTACTGGCAGAAGTAAAGCTGTGAGGAGGGGGCGTGAGTCGTGCTTGGGTAGCTCAGTTGGTAGAGCACTTGCCCGCGAAAGGCAAAGGTCCCGAGTTCGAGTCTCGGACCGGCACACAGTTTTAATCTACCAGGAAGTTTCATATCAGTGCACACTCCGCTGCAGAGCGAAAATCTCATTCAGTGCCATTTCTTTTCATAACAGGACCTCTTTGGTTGTCATTCCTGGTGGCCTTAGGGTACAGTGTTACGTCGACGGCATTTTACGCCCTGTTTTGTTACCGTTCATCGGAACCCATCCTGGGCTTACATTTCAGCAAGATAATAATGAAGAAGTGGAAACTCTTAAACAGAGTCAATAATTTACACAACATCCAGTTCACCATAGAACATGAGAAAGATAATAAAATTAATTTTCTAGACATGACAATAAGTGACACAGTCCAAACCCTTTTAAGATCAATATATACAGAAAATCAACATACACAGACACAGTCATTAATACATCTTCCACACATCCCAACTCACATAAAGACGCTGCAGTCACATCCTTCTTAAACAGAGCACAGAAATTCCCACTTAATGCTGCCGATTATGAGACAGAAATGAAAACTATCAAATACATTGCACGTAATGATGGCTATCACGAACACGAAATAGACACACTGCCACAACGCACAACTAAAAATAACAACAAAGAATGTGACACAGCTTCCTCACACAACATCCAAAAACCCAAGTACATAACATTACCATATTTAGACGTCCTATCAGAAAAAATAGCCCACCTATTCAAAAAAACAGACATCAGGATCACCTTTGCCACCAACAACAACTTAAAGAAGAAACAGATACATGACATCTCAAATCCCACAAAGAAACTTAACAAAGCAGTAATTTATAAAATTACATGGTGTCATTGCAACAAATATTACTTTGGCCAAACGGGAAGAAATTTTAAAACACGATTTAAAAAACACATTTACTGTTTCAGACTTGGCAAACCGAATAAATCAGCTATAACGAAACATATGCACGAAACAGGACCCAATGTTACTATAGACAACAATCTCAACGTACTACATAATTTGGAAAAGAGGTGGAAAATGGACATCTTGGAAGAAATGGAAATATTCATCCATGGCCACATGGGAAATAACGAGATCCTGAAGTAAATAACAGACTTCAAAAATTCACATTTCTTTTCCAATTTCACTACAGTACTCCAAGAATAAGAGATACATAACATGACAGTCGTTTGACTCTAGCCGCAGCAATAGCTTAGAAATATGTAAAATAAATAGATTATATCATGATGTGTTCAATAATATTGTAACAGGTGCTCTACTTGTAATGTATTTCGTCAACCTACATCTGTAGTACGATAACAAGACGTGCAGACGACATGTAAACACCTGACACCACATAGCTCGACAAATCGATAGTAGAATCGAAACCAGCTGTATTTCGACCGCCATCTTATCCACTGCACTACAGAACTGTTCGTAATCGTGTTTCCAAGTTACTGCTACATTAGCGACAATTTGTGAACGGTGACCAAGTGAGACACGGAAATGGGTACACCGCAACACATCTCAGCGAAAATGCCACCCCAGAAGAACAAAGTAAGTGACCGTTACAAACATTTTCGTGCAAACATCAGTCCTGCTTCCAAAGTGACATCACCCTTTACTAAGTTTTCTCTTCTTCCACAGGATGACCACAGCATTTACGAAAAGGCTGTGTAATATCAGTATGATCTTATTGTAAAGTTGTTTTTCTAATGCCATTTAGCCTGAAGATGAGGTATAACCCTCGAAACATGGCGTTAAATAAATAAGTTTGTGAGTGGTAGCGGTAATTTAAAAAAAACCTTTACATATTACTCGAGAAAGTCACGGTCGAAAAATAGTCAAAATAGCTTCAAAATATAATGCCTGCCCCACATGGTGTGAGTTTCTACTGCTTGTTTTCGTTCATGCCAAACCTTTCCTTCGCCAGCAAGGTCGCTAAATCTTTCCGGATTGAGAACGTTAGGAGCATTATGCGTAGGACTTTCCAACCAGCTCTCCATTTTTACTATCTAATGCGTCAATTGGACAGTCTTTGGCACGGTATCCCTCAGGAGGAAATCCAACAACTCTGTCAATCAGTGCCAAGCCGAATAACCGCTTGCATAATGGCCAGGTGTGGGCGAAGACGTTATTGACTTGCTCAGTTTGGGAAGCTCTTTCTCTTGAATAAATCATCAAATTTTTCTGAAGCTGTTTTCATTAGCTTGTTTGTACATGAACGTCACATCTACCGATTTCTATTCCAATCGGATAATTCCTTCTTGGTATGTCGTCTTTTTGTCTTGGAGCAGTGGGGACACTCTGGAAGTTAATTTTCCATCCGAGGATTTCGTTCATTAACCGACAACGCGCAACGGCGTCTGCTACTTTCCGGAAACCATGCAATATGGGGTCACTTTAGGAGCCGTTATCTACCGATCTCTACCTCTCGTGCACAAGCAGACAGAGCTAAGTGTCGCAGTATCTTTGTGGAATAACCCATGACTTAAAGTAATGGAAACCCGTTCCCTAAAGGCTGGCGAACGACAAGTTACAAAATGAAGGAGCAAAGACAGCATCACGTACTTCGTTGCATATCGTCGTGCTCGTCGTAATTTTTGTAAGCAGAAAAGCAAGAAAGTCGAAAGAGTCACCTTGTCGTGCGAAAGTAACCTCTGCTGTTTGTCCCTCTCCAGCTTTCGTTGCAATAAACGTTCGAAGGCGCGCACGGTCTCGTAGTAATTTGCCCGAGCAACAGGTCAGCGATTTTTATTGGCGGGTGTCTGGCGTGCGCCTAGCCTCTCTGCATCGTAATCTCTCAAAACGCTACCTGCGTAGGTAATGCTGCCGCGGCGTTGTGCCTGACTCAGCTTGTGCTGCCACCGATGCTCACTACATGCAAAGCAGACGTATTACCTCACAGACGGTTCACATCTCACAGCAGCAGTAAAAGTCTCAAAGCGAAGCCACACTCGCCGTTTTTGGCACAGTTATAGTGCCTCCCGCCATTGGGAAATAGTTACATGACACAAACTACTTTCTGCGCTAAGACAGAAGTGTGTCTTCTTTGTCACCCTTATCTTTAGTTTGCTGACAATACCTCTGTATTTATTTCTTTATGGGTGCACAGTGATGTCTGCAGATATTACAACTTTATTTCAGGAAAAACACTACTGTCATTGTCGCGGAATGAATCCTAGAAATGTGTACTGGAACAAAAATATATAATTTGTTTATTTACGCTTGTAGCTTTATAGATTACTTCGTTTAAGTAATTCATTTCAAATTAAACTTGTAAGGAAGGCCAGGACTAGAAGCCGCACGTCGGCTCTGTGTTTGTGTTTTTACTAACGCTGGAAGGTATCATACTAGCAAAAAAATGTGAGATTGTAATTAAATATTTATTTAGTCCTACCTTGTGTGCAACCTGTATTTCACTGTGAGGCTGCCTTGACATGAAAGCCCGCACTTTAATGGGTAACTGCACTCGTGCTTTGTGTTTCTGACACAAATTTGGAGCTGAATTGATTTACAATGGGTTACAGAGAGATCACTACCGTATTCGTTCTACTAGATACACATGCAAATGCAGTCCTCAGTGATTTACAACGATGTCTCAGTGTGTCCACCGACCGGAGCGGCGAAGTGCTTCAGGTATTGGAATCGCTTTCAGGAGAAGCGGGGTTAAAATACCTTTCAGTTATTCACATCAAGGTATCTTGTGAACTGTAAGATGGTTTCTTCAGACCAGCCACATTCGGTTTCCCTACGTATCCTTGTGGAACTGAGCATGTGTTCCGTCTCGAATGTTCTCGAAGATTGCGTGTAACACACCCTCCACCCCTCCACCCCCCTCCAATCGCCAGTTCTTTTTTTAGGAAAAACACATGGAGTCGCAAGTTTAAATTTAATGCTTCTTTGCTCACTGTAAAAAGTTAATAGTGCAGGTTATGATTTTACCACTTTTTTTATTCTTTACTAGTTGATAGTACCGAATTCGATTATGGAATCGCACACATAAAGGTAAGAGAAGACCTTTGAAGTAATGACTCACGTAGGAATGGGTGGAGTTTCAAGCTTCCTTTATCAGGTGTGAAGATAAAAGAATCTGCGATGGTCACAATCAGGGCAGTACAAAAGACAAATAAAAGTAACTAGATTTAAGTATAAGCAATGTCCACACAGTTTGCTACATCATTTCACATTAATTACCACTGTCTCTGCAAACACCACGGAGATAAATTAGTTTTGCTGTCGGATCTGCCGCTGTAGACTGCCGGGGATGAGGACAGGGAATGGAGGATGGCAGGGGTTAGAAAAACGCATGCATTTTTAAAAGACTGAAGGGAAGGGGAACTAATACTAGATGAGATGTGGAATAACGAAATAGATTTGAAATAGGGAAGTGCCTTCTGGTGATGGAGCTATAATTAATCTGGTGGCAAGTGCAACCACCAAGGAAGCAGAGTACAAGGCCGAGCGATCACCATACCTCTTAAATAAGTCTCCGAAATTCTGTTATAGTGCTGTAGCCGATAGCAGGAGCCGGCTTCAGGAGAGAAAAACTTCGCCCACGCTTATTTGATTCAAAGCGGCGGACAGTGGTAAACAAGGAGCATGTGGTGCAGCGGCGACATGGGAAGCGAATGTAAGAAGCCTGGCCATGGCTTGAATATACAGGGAAGTATTCGTTTACCTTAATATACTATATGTTTTTTGAACGGCAACTTGTATTTCATGACTATTTTGGGGGCAGGAGGAGGAAGGAGTTTACCAGTTCTCTGATTGATACAACGCGGTGAGCTACGACATTCTCTCCTGCGCCACCCCCTTCATCTCAGGACAACATCCACAGCTAATGTCCTCTTTGATTTGTTGGATATATTCAAGCCTTTGTCTTCCCCTACAGTTTTTATCTTCTACAGCTCCCTATACTACCATGTAAATTATTTCCTGATGTCTTAACACATGTCCAATAATCCTGATCCTTCTTCTTGTCAGTGTTTTCCACGTACCTCCTCATTTCTCATCAGTTCATCCATTTTTCACATCCTTCTATAGCACCATGTGTCAGACGCTTCACTCTTCTTTTTCAGATTCCTCACAGCCAGCGCTGTGCTCAAGATATACATTCTCAGAAATTACTTCCTCAAAACGAGGCCAATCTTTGGTACCAGCATCGATGAGTTTCCTGGGTACTCTCGAGAATGCGTCGTCTATTAAACCTTTTGAATATTTGGAAGGGAAAATCGTTATATTTTATTTACGAAGGCAGTTCAATGAGTAACGCAACATATATTTTTTGTGAAGGTAGGTTGGTTTTATTCAGGATTCCAATACACCATATTATTCACCAGTCTTCAACCTAATCTCCGTTCAGTGCAACAGCCTTACGTTGCCTTACTAGGACGACCTGTATTCCCGCGCGGTAACACTCTGCTGGTCTACGTCGGATCCAACGTCTTGCTGCACCGATAAACTCCCCATCAACCACGTACTGCTTCCCGCGGAGTGCATCCTTCATTGGGCCAAACAGATGGGAGTCGGAAGGTGAGAGATCTGGCCTGTAGGGTGGGTGACAAACAACAGTCCAATGAAGTTTTATGAGCACCTCTCTGGTCCGCAGACTTGCGTCAGGCCTTCAGAAGTTCGTTTGCATTTTTGTAGTGACGAACAGACTGCAGGAGCCACAGCTGTGTGCGTCCGGCCGTCACGCTTGAGATCGAACAGGTTTGCGCGACCGTGTTGCGACTCACCGTGCTTTTGTTCACTGCCAGGTCTGCGAAGACATTCTGCAATGTGCGGCTGGTCCCGGCGGAGGTTCGAGTCCTCCCTCGGGCATGGGTGTGTGTGTGTGTGTGTGTGTGTGTGTGTGTTTGTCTTTAGGATAATTTACGTTAAGCAGTGTGTAAGCTTAGGAACTGATGACCTTAGCAGTTAAGTCCCATAAGATTTCACACACATTTGAACATTTTTGAACATTCTGCAAGTGTCTATGAATTTCTGTGATGCTCTGGTTTTCCGCCAGAAGAAACTAAATGACATTTCTCTGCTTGGAATGCAGCTCCGTTACAGACGCCGTTTTAAAGGTTTTGTAAAGCACCGCCACCAGTAGGAACTTCGTGGAACTATAGGGGCTGAAGCACGAATATTCCGCAATGTCCCACAAAAATTACCGCATTTTTCAACCAAAAACAGTGTTACATTACTTACTGAACGCCCCTCATATATCAACAGACAGAAAAATCATGTATTAACGACACTATTAGCAAAATCATTTGTAAATGATGCTTCGGTATTACTTTTAGCCAACTTCACGCCCTTTTCGAAAAGTGACTAAACTATCGATCTGTACAATATTATTGAAATCTTTCCAGACTTGAATGTTAATATCCAGGGAAATAAATAACAGTGTTGTAAAACAATAAACTGGTAGCCAAGATCGCAGGAATTCTTTTTATTCCATGATTACCGGTTTCGGCGAAACTAAAGCCGCCATCATCGGATCTAGGGAGGACAGAAAACACTATAAAGGTGGGATTGGATTCCACTTATATAACATATATACATATAAATTTAGTTACATATCTAATGACACATACAAGCTACAACATCAAGGCAAACAATGCTGATATTAATAGTTGCCTATAACACGCAGGCCTTACAAAATTGTTGTAAGTAGCACATAGCCGTCCAAAAAAAAAAAAATATATTATAAATGTTAAGTGTCTCCATCACATACAAGCGCAAGCTAGGTACTACCGCAACTCCGGCTCTGTTCTTACACTACAGGCCGCGTCGCAAGATGCCGCTAGCAGAAGAGGCGCCAATGAATGTCACAGCTCGCATCATAACAGACTGTGCGTGTGTGGTAACACTACGTCATAAGGGCCTGTACCTAATTCCAGAGATTACTGTATCACGTAAACATATACAAAACTTATGAAAGCTGCAGACCTACACAATTGCACCTCTACCTGGTCACATGTACGACATATCGAAAAGCAAATGCAAATTTTCATGAGAATTGCGCAATTACAGAAATGTACATCTGTCTGGTCCTATACGTAATAAGATACGAACATACATAGATATTTTATGGGATCTACAGGGTTATACACAGCATATCAGTCTGGTGATATATAAAATCTACCGAGAGTATGTACAAATTTTAAGAACATTACAGGGTTACACAGTGCATACCCGTCTGGTCGTATATAAAAATACCAATAAAACACACCTTGCGTATGAGCGCAGATTTTTTCGGTCATATCAAATGCACATATGCGTGGTTACATACAAAACATACCGAAAAGAAATGCAAATTTTCTGGGACCGCCGAGTTACACAAGTGCACATCTGTCTGGTCATATATAAAACCTTCCAAAAGTCATATACAAATTTAAGAACACTGCAGAGTTACACAAATGCACATCCGTCTGGTCTTATATTAAAAAACATACCTTTAAAATACACATATCGTACGAGCCTATGGGTTTTGGTCTTAAGAACCACTTAATACAAGAAGTACAACTATGTGGCAGCCCCATGAAAATTTGCATTTGCTTTTCGATATGTCGTACATGTGACCAGGTAGAGGTGCAATTGTGTAGGTCTGCAGCTTTCATAAGTTTTGTATATGTTTACGTGATACAGTAATCTCTGGAATTAGGTACAGGCCCTTATGACGTAGTGTTACCACACACGCACAGTCTGTTATGATGCGAGCTGTGACATTCATTGGCGCCTCTTCTGCTAGCGGCATCTTGCGACGCGGCCTGTAGTGTAAGAACAGAGCCGGAGTTGCGGTAGTACCTAGCTTGCGCTTGTATGTGATGGAGACACTTAACATTTATAATATATTTTTTTTTTTTTGGACGGCTATGTGCTACTTACAACAATTTTGTAAGGCCTGCGTGTTATAGGCAACTATTAATATCACCATTGTTTCCCTTGATGTTGTAGCTTGTATGTGTCATTAGATATGTAACTAAATTTATATGTATATATGTTATATAAGTGGAATCCAATCCCACCTTTATAGTGTTTTCTGTCCTCCCTAGATCCGATGATGGCGGCTTTAGTTTCGCCGAAACCGGTAATCATGGAATAAAAAGAATTCCTGCGATGCGATCTTGGCTACCAGTTTATTGTTTTACAAGCATCTAGATCGCTACCACATGAGCACAATGTGCTCCCTACAAAATAAGTCTTATGTGGTCGGATTTTCAAAATAATTTCGAGAAGACACTGCTTTCATTATTATGCAACGATGTCGTAATGTCGTTCTTTCACTTTCGAATTCAGTGTTGGCGAGGTGAAGGTGAAGTGTGGAATTCTATTAGAGTCGAAGTGAATCGTAAGATTACGCAGTATTTATCATCCTCAGCGAATAAAAAGATTAAGTTAATTACTAAAATTGCAGAAGAGATGCAAGTAAGGAAAAGACTGAAAATGAAATGGTCTGTGTTGAGAACATGTCATGCGCGTGAAAGCCACCTTTCGTAAATAATGTCGACTGTGATCTTCCTGACAGCTGGGCAATGGAACAGAAATATTTATGTAAGAAGAATGTGTTGTTGATAAAACGCGAAACTAGACTGCAAAAGTTGTAAGAAATTTTGGACACTGTGGTCAGAAAGAAGTAAACAAGGAATGAATATTTTCCAACAGTGGTCAAAAATTTCGGTGTCGTGCCTTGGAAAAAGCAAAACAGACCAGATGACATCTTCGTGAAAGATTATATTTAAACACAAAAAAGTTCAGCCCATTAAGTACTTTGAAAATACTCTCTGCAGCAAGCGAAAAATCTTTGGCACTGGAGAATGATAAGGGAGTAACAGTTAATGTCTTCAGAACTGCATACAACGTTGCCAACAGGCATCAACCGCCAAACGATTCGGAGTCAGGAACTGATCTTCAGAATATGAATGGAGTGGACACGGGTCGTATTCTTCATTACAGATTTGATTTGTCAACATTGTAACTAATATTTCTACAGAACTGAAAGCCTGTCGTCAAAAATGTCGTTGAATCATGCAGAAAAAGTTCCACGATAGTTTCAACTATCAGCCAAATTGCGTTGAGCGAGTATTTATATTCGAACTATGCCACATGGTATGACAGAATCAACAAACGTTTTCCTAGATTTGAATAAAATAGAATGCGTGATAGCTGAAGGAATATTCAATGATTGAATTAATAATTTAAAGACTGCAAGTTTCAACCAAGAGTTTTTGAATCAAAACCTCATTTCTGTTGCTAGTAATGGCACGGATGTTACGTTGGGAGAAAGAAAGGTGCAGTTGCATTGCTGAAACAAGCTTCATCACAAAAAAAATCAAGGTGGCACTGCGAAAGCCTTAAGTTAGAGCGATCTGTTGATGGTGATACAAGAAAAGATTTTTCTTCAGAAATCAGTCACTTTAAATCTTTCCTGGGTAAGCTATAGACACTCTCCCACCAGTCGTCCAAAAATGCTAGACAGTTAAGAACACAGGCAGAAGAACTTCAAACCCAAATTCTTAAAATTGGTAGTCTTGTGTACTCGGTGGGCAGTCTCTAACTTTAGAACTGTTACAAGAGTTTGTAGAAGTATTAGGCACATGTTTCACATTTTACTAGTGCTGAGAGTCACATAACCAGAGACGACACTGTCAGGGAAATGTATGAATATCTTCTACAGAAAATAGCCAGTATTGATTTTATTTTGGATCTTGGTTTAACGTGTGCTAAGCTGCAGGTGTTGACTGATCTTAGTTTAGGACAGTTACCAAAAAATAAAAATAAAAGTTTCCTTAAGCAAGGAAATGAAAAAAAGTTTTCTGCTAGGCCTACCTCCATTGACCTAACATCATTTATGAAAGATAATGCAAGCGAATGGAATACACTTTTAAGTGATAAAGGTAATATCTCTTCATGGACTAACGTACTGGATTCTTCTTACTGGCCTGACAACCACGTAGTAAATTTTGGCGAGGAGAAATTTAAAAATATATGTCAAAGATTCAGATTTCCTGAAAAAAAAATCGTAGAAGAAATGTTCTATTTCTCTCCTGCTCTGATGAATACAATCAGCTGCATACCAATATCCACCAGTGAACGTGAGATATCCAGCAGTGTACGTGAGGCGGAATTTTCACAAATGAACCTTGTTTTAACCCCATTATGAGTGTCACTGTGCCTGAAGATTGTTGCCAGATTGATGTCCATAAAACTGGTACGACCTCCTTTAGAACAGTTCAGCCCAACTTTCTGTGTGGAGACCTGGTTCCTGAAAGGAATACACCTGCCTACAGACATCAAAAGTAAGGAGCTGAATCAAGAGAAAGATAATAATGATATTCTGATGCTGATTTGGGACCTGCTTTAAACAACTAGGTTCATCTGCAACGTATCTCTTTTAACCTTAATTCTAGATATAACTACATGTAAGCCTGAATTATTTGCTTAGTTTAAGCTATGTATTAATTTCTTACAGCAATACACATTGGCGATAGGTCACTCTGAGTAACACTTTTTTCTCAGAAAATCAGCACTGGATACCACTGGAACTTTTTTGATCATGAAAGCCCTCTTGCCCTGTCGTAACCCACTTTTTTTTGTCTCACTTGCTTTGTCTGGCATACATTATTCTGATTCCAAAGCAGCAGAATCCTTTCATCTAATCTACTTTATGTGAAGGTTATCACTAATCTCATTTCTACTACTCCTCATTACTATCACCTTTCTTCGGCTTACTCTCAAACCATATTCTTTGTCCAGTAGACTTTTCATTCTATTTAGTACGTACTGCAGTTCTTCCTCGCATTCAGTGGGGATAGCAATGTCATCAGCAAATCTTATCATTGATCTTCTATACTCTGAATTTTCAGTTCCGCTCTTGAATCTCTCTCTTCAACAAATCTTATCATTGAACTTCAACACTCTGAATTTTCAGTTCCGCTCTTGAATCTCTCCCTTATTTCCGTCTTTGCTTCCTTGCTATACAGAGTGAATAGTAGGAGAGGAAGAATGTATCCCTGTCTCTCAACCCTTCTGATAGGAGCATTTCTTTCGTGGTCGTCTATTCTTATTGTTTCTCGTTGATTCTTACACATATTTTATATTACCCGTCACTCCCTATGACTATTTTTCTTATAATTTTGAACGCACTGTACCATTTAAATTCTCGAAAACTTTTTGTGGGTCGCCAAATCCTATGAAGGCGTACTGATTTTGCTTAAACCTTGTTCCCATTGCCAAGCGCATCTCACGACTGTCTCTAGCTGCCTTTCTCTTTCATAAAGCCAAACTGATGTGACAGATCTTCAGTTTTCCTTCCATTCTTCTCAATATTATCCGTCTTAACAACTTGGATGTAAGAACTGTCAAGCTGATTGTACGATAATCCTCGCACTTATTTGCCCTTACTGTCTTTTTCATTCTGTAGATGACATTTTTTCCTATAGCCAGATGACATGCCACGAGCCGCATATTATACACACCAACTTGAATAGTAATTTGGTTGCCCATGGTTTTAAATTTTCCGAGAGAATGCTATGCCTTCCGGCTTTTTTGATCACAAGCGTCCTAAATCTCTGTCAAACTCTGAGTGTATTACTGTATCCTCTGTCTTCCCTATCGACTTCCTTTCCTTCTTCTATCATGCCGGCCGGACTGGCCGAGCGGTTCTAGGCGCTACGGTCGAACCGCGCGACCGCTACGGTCGCAGGTTCGAATCCTGCCTCCTGTGTGATGTCCTTAGGTTAGTTAGGTTTAAGTAGTTCTAAGTTCTAGGGGGCTGATGACTCAGAAGTTAAGTCCCATAGTGCTCAGAGCCATTTGAACCCATTTCTTCTATCATATCTACAGACAGTTCCTCGCCCTTGAAGAGACGTTCGATGTATTCTTTCCACATGTCTGCTAGCTCATCTATGTTTCTCAATGAAATTCCTCCTGTAGTCTTAATGTTGACACGTTTGCTATTAATTCCACCGAAGGTACTTTTGACATGGCCATTTCTTTTTCAATATGTTAATACTCTTCCTGTAGTCATTTCACCTTAGCTTCCCTGCGCTTCGTATTTATTCCGTTTATAAATGTCTTATAGTGCTGTATTCCCGTCTTTTCATCAGTATTTTTGTACTTCCTGCTTTCGTCGACCAATTGAATTATTCCTTCTCTTACCAAGCTATCTTTCGTAGTTAGCTTCCTTGTACATAGATTTGTCTGTCCAAAGTCTGTGATTTTTCTTTTTAAAGATATCGAATGGTCTTCAGCTGAACTTGTAAGCACCTCTTGTCGTTTATCGGTACACTGGTATTGTTTTCTGCGATACTTGAGGCACTGTCTGTACCTATACGAGGAGCCTTCCGAAATAATATATGAGTGGTGCATATGTATGTTCACAAATGTCCAGCCCGAGCATGGGACAGTTTATGTCACTCACTCACCCTTCCACGGCACATACGCTGCAATATCTCAGTATCCACACTGCAACAGATCGTGCCTAAAAGTGTTAATTACGCAGGTAGCGATGCGAGTTCAAAATAACAACCACAATATCGAAAATACACACGTATATATTCTGAATATACTTTGTTGAAAATAGCCAAGTAACTGTACATTTTATAACTGTTAATCGTGTGTGCGTGTGTGTGTGTGTGTGTGTGTGTGTGTGTGTGTGTGTGTGTGTGTGTGTGTGTGTCGGGGCGAAGGGGAGGGGGAGGGAGGGAGACAGGGCAGAACTAAGATTTGATTGTACATTACTGTACGAGCAAGTTAAAAATAGCAGAATTTCTCCGTGGTCTAGGGGTAGCGTCTTTGGTTACTAATCAGAACATCCTCGACCCCGGGTTCACAGCCCGCCACGGCTTGGATTTTGATTCATAATCAGCATTGGCGGCCGAAGGCATCCGGCATAAGAAGTCACCCTCATTCTGCCAATAACCTTGTCAAATAGGGCGGAGGAGCGGACGGTGGTCTAGGGCACTCTCTTGTCCTAGGGGTTGGAAATTGCCCCTAAAGGCGGAAGAATCAGCAATGATCAACGGCATTAGGATGCGGTAAGGCAATGGAAACCACTGCATTACAGACACGTAACGTGTATCCACAGGACATGTGGCCTGTAAGGGAAGAAGTGCCATGATGATCTCTCCATTGGCAAAAGATTCCGGAATAGTCCCCCATTCGGATCCCCGGGAGAGGGGAGGGGGGGGGGGCTGCCAAGGGGGAGGTTACCATGAGAAAAAGACTGAATAATCAACGAAAGGATAACGTTCTTCGAGTCGGGAAGTGGAATGTCAGAAGCTTGAACGTGGTAGGGAAACTAGAAAATCTGAAAAGGAAAATGCAAAGGCTCAATCTAGTTACGGTGACGGTCAGTGAAGCGAAATGGAATGGAGACAAGGAGTTCTGGTCATATGAGTATAGGGTAATATCAACAGCAGCAGAAAATGGTATAAAAGGAGTAGGATACGTTATGAATAGGAAGGTAGGACAGAGAGTGTGTTACTGTGAACAGTTCAGTGATAGGGCTGTTCTTATCAGAATTGACAGCAAACCAACATCGACAACGACACTTCAGTATACATGTCGACGTCGCAAGTTGAAGATGAAGAGAGAGAGAAAGTGTATGAGGATATTGAAAGGGTAATACAGTATGTAAAGGCACTCCGTCTTCAGGCCACAAGTGGCCCATCGGGACCATCCGACCGCCGTGTCATCCTCAGTTGAGGATGCGAATAGGAGGGGCGTGTGGTCAGCACACCGCTCTCCTGGTCGTTATGATGGTTTTCTTTGACCGGAGCCGCTACTATTCGGTCGAGTAGATCCTCAATTGGCATCACGTGCCTGAGTGCACCCCGAAAAATGGCAACAGCGCATGGCGGCTGGATGGTCACCCATTCAAGTACCGGCCACGCCCGACAGCGCTTAACTTCGGTGATCTCACGGGAACCGGTGTATCCACTGCGGCAAGGCCGTTGCCTAATACAGTATGTAAAGGAGGATGAAAATCTAATAGTCATGGGGGACTGGAATGCAGTTGTAGGGGAAGGAGTAGAAGAAAATGTTACAGGAGAATATGAGCTTGGGGCAAGGAATGAGAGAGGAGAGAGACTAATTGCGTTCTGTAACAAGTTTCAGCTAGTAAAAGCGAATATCCTGTTCAAGAATCACAAGAGGAAGACGTATACTTGGAAAAGGCCAGGTGATGCGGGAAGATTTCAGTTACATTACATCATGGTCAGACAGAGATTCCGAAATCAGCTGCTGGATTGTAAGGCGTACCAGGAGCATATACAGACTCAGATCGCAATGTAGTAGCGATGAAGAGTTGGCTGAAGTTTAAGACTTACTCAGGAAGAATCAATACGCAAAGAAGTGTGATACGGAAGTACTAAGGAATGACGAGATACGCTTGAAGTTCTCTAGGGTTATAGATACAGCAATCAGGAATAGCTCGGTAGGCAGTACAATTGAAGAGGAATGGACGTCTCTAAAAAGAGCAGTCACAGAAGTTGTAAAGAAAAAAATAGATACAAAGAAGGTAACTGCGAAGAAACCATGGGTAACAGAAGAAATACTTCAGTTGATCGATGAAAGAAGGAAGTAAAAAAATGTTCAGGGAAATTCAGGAATACAGAAAACAAGCAGCTGAGAAATGAAATAAATTGGAAGTACATGGAAGTTAAGACGGAATGTCTGTATGCAAAATGTGAAGAAATCGAAAAAGGAATGATTGTCGGAAGGACTACCTCAGAATATAGGTAAGTCAAAATAGCCTTCGGTGAAATTAAACAGCAAGGGTGCTAAGATTAAGAGTGGGTGGGGAATTCCACTGTTAAATGCAGAGGAGAGATCTGATAGGAGAAAGAGTGCACTGAAGGCTTCTATGAGGGGAAAGGTTATGTGGTAGAAGATTTGTCTGATCTGATAGAAGAAGAAATAGGAGACGATTTAGAAGAGATAGGGGATCTAGTATTAGAATCAGAATTAAAAAGAGCTCTGGAGGATTTAAGAACAAATAAGGCAGAAGGGATATACAGCATTCCATCAGAATTTCTAAAATCATTGTCGAAAGTGGCAACGAAACGACTATTTATGTTGGTGTGTAGAATGTATGAGTCTGGCGACTTTCGGACAAATATCATCCACACAGTTCCGAAGACTACAAGATCTGACAAGTGTGGGCATTATTGCACGATCAGCTTAACACTTCACGCATCCAAGTTGCCGACAAAAGTAATCTACAGAAGAATGGAAAAGAAAATTGAGGATGTGTTACACGACAATCACTTTGGCTTTAGGAAGAGTAAAGGCATCAGAGAGACAATTCTGATGTTGCGGTTGATAATGGAAGCAAGACTAAAGAAAAATCAAGACACGTTCATAGGATTTTGAAAAGGCGTTCAACAATGTAAAATGGTGCAAGATGTTCTAAACTCTGAGCTATAAGGAGAGACGGGCAATATACGATATGTACTAGAGCCAAGAGGGAACAACCAAGAACGAAGTCCTCGTGTTAAAAGGGTGTAAGACCGGGATTTAATCTTTCACCCCTACTGTTCAGTCTGCACATCGAAGAAGTAAAGATGGAAATAAAAGAAAGGTTCAAGAGTGGGATTAAAATTCAAGGTGAAACGATATCAACGGGATATGATTCGCTGATGGCATTTCTATCCTGAAGGAAAGTGAAGAAGAATCACACGATTTCTGAATGGAATAAACATTCTAATGAGTACAGAATATGGATTGAGAGTAAATCTAAGAAAGACGAAAGTACTGAGAAGTAGCAGAAATGAGAACAGCGAGAAACTTTAACATCAGGATTGATGGTCATGAAGTAGATGAGGTTACCGAATTCTGCTACCTAGGCAGCGAAGTAACCAACGACAGACGGAGAAAGAAGAATATCAATAGCAGACTAGCACTGGCAAAAAAGGGCATTCCTGGCCAAGAGAAGTCTACTAGTATGAAACATAGGTCTTAAATTGAGGAAGAATTTCTGAAAATGTGCGTTTGGACCACAGCACTGTATGGTAGAGAAACATGGACTGTGGGAAAACCGGAACAAAAGAGAATCAAAGCATTTGGTATTTGGTGCTACAGACGAATTTTGAAAATTAGGTGGACTGATAAGATAAGGAATGAGGAGGTTCTGCACAGAATCGGAGAGGAAAGAAATATGTGAAAAACACTGACAAGGAGAAGGGACAGGATAGTAGGACATCTGTTAAGACATCAGGGAATGATTTCCATGGTACTAGAGGGGACTGTAGAGCGCAAAAACTGTAGAGGAAGACAGAGATTGGAATACATCCAGCAAGTAATTGAGGACGTATGTTGCAAGAGCTGCTCTGAGTGAAGAGGTCGGCACCGGAGAGGAATTCGAGGCGGGTTGCATCAAACCAATCAGAAACTGATGACTCAAAGAAAATTTCAGAATATTTTTCTGACCTTGTACTGCAATAAAATTTATGTGTTAGCATCGTTCTGTCCGTAAACACGTTTATACACAAGCAGTGCAGTTCAGTTTCGTAATGTTACTGAAGTTTCTCAGTGATATAGCCATTAGTATCTCGTTAGTAAATTATGTTCAAGTATACATAAACACTGCGCACAAACAACAATTTCCATTCGTTAGCGAATGTGGTACTCATCTATAAAAACACTTTCATCCAATTCTTCCCAATGTTCAAACCATATTGCAATAAAGCTTTAATAGAAACCTTAACACTTTCTGCATAATACCATTTACTTTACGATACGCCTCTGTCTAGCTGTTCACGCAGGCCAGCCGGAGTGGCCGAGCGGTTCTAGGCGCTTCAGTCTGGAACCGCGCGACCACTACGGTCGCAGGTTCGAATCCTGCCTCGAGGATGGATGTGTATGATTCCTTAGGTTAGTTAGGTTTAAGTAGTCCTAAGTTCTAGGGGACTGATGGCCTCAACAGTTAAGTCCCATTGTGCTCAGAGCCATTTGAACCATTTTTTGCTAACGCAGGTCCAGACACACGCTGACTGCCTCGTGTCCGTGCTGGTGACAAATAGCACCTTAGGCAGCAATGCCTCAGATCATATCACAAGCCGGAAATGCTTTTTTCTGGCGACTATATTTGTATAGAAAAGTAACGAGACTGACAACAGTGCGAACGATGTAGCAACGTTGTTTTGTTCTACTTGTGTAGACCGGCGTGTTCATCCCTTCCAGAGGCTCAGTCCGAGTTTCAGCTCCGTATAGCCACCACGTGATTTTTGAGAGAAGCATCAGTGAATCAGTGTTTTTGTTGCGTGTTACGAAAATAGAACAGCGGAATTTAGAGCAACGTTATGCCATCACGTTTTGTGTTAAACTTGGGGGAAACTTACAATAATTACATTTACACACTCTAGAAATTCTTTCACTTTGGCACGAAATATTCCTTATAAATGAAGTTATAAAATGGAAGGCCTCCCCGGGCTTGTAAGATACGTGGTTCCCTTCCGGAACACATTTCAGAATGGGGGGACAAAGATATGGCGACTTCCGGATTGTCCGTATACGCTGCCATTTTATCGATGTTTCTAGACCAATAGGCAGCAGAGCTGTTACCACACTTCCTTTTCCGCTCCTCAAACCAGTCGGTGGAGCTTCCTGGCGGATTAAAACTGTATGCCGGACCGAGACTCGAACTCGAGACCTTTGCCTTTAGCGGGAAAGTGCAAGTTTGGCAGGTAGGAACGAGGTACTGGCGGAAGTAAAGCTGTGAGGACGGGTCGTGAGTCGTGCTTTGGTATCTCAGATGGTAGAGCACTTGCCCGCGAAAGGCAAAGGCCCCGAGTTCGAGTCTCGGCCTGGCACACAGTTTTAATCTGACAGGAAGTTTCAAATCAGAGCACTCTCCGCTACAGAGTGAAAATTTCATTACGGTCGGTGGAGGTCTGTATCATGCATATGGCAGGTCTGAAACAAAGGCGTTGCCGCGAGGTGGATGTTGTGTAGACGTGACTCTGTCGGGTATTTACATAATAGTGCCAAGAAGCCCGCCTATCAGTTCGTGAGGATGGAATTTGTCCACTCCTCTCAGAAAACGTTCAGTTTCAAGCACTTTTCGTCAAGCAAATCGGTTTCCAAATGTGAACCTCGCAGCTGATTTTCGTAGAGAGCTTCGTGAACTTCGCCTTTGTACACTAAGCGCTCACTGCTAAATCACTACACTCGCCGCTTCTTCCTCACTGTTTGTCGTGGCATGGATATAAACAACACTTCCTCGCCGCACTGCTTCTGGAGTCAGACTGCGACTGACTGAATTATCCAAGCACAACTTAAGACCGGGTCTCACAGCCTTACTTTCATCAGTACCTCATCTCCTAGCGTCCAAACTTCACAGAAGATCTTCCGCAATCTTGCAGGACTAGGTCTCCTACGAGAAAGGAGTTAGTCACAACCCAGGGGACTACACTGGCGGAAGTTATGAGCGGTCTCAAAAGTTGTGCATGAATAGCTCAGTCGGGCACAGTTCGCCTTCATCGGCGGGTGGCACAGATGACTTTATGTCTACGCCGCAGAGCATTGCATGGCGATGTTGTTTACCTATTACGTTTCTCGCGAGTAACTACGTTACAGACACAACACTGCTCATTCATATAGAAAGTCAACCATCAAGATCAGCTTCGCTACTGGATTCACGCAACTCAAAGGTTACTAAATCTAACGATTCGTGCAGGAAGAGATCAAATAGATCCCCGTGACCTCAGGGGCATCCACCTCTCTGTTACGAGTAGTGTGGTTTACCTTAAATTGATCGCCACAGTCCGGAACCGCGCTGCTGCTACAGTCGCAGGTCCGAATCCAGCCTCGGGCATGGATGTATGTGATGTCCTTAGGGCAGTTAGGGTTAAGTAGTTCGAGGTCTAGGGGACTGATGACCTCAGATGTTAAGCCCCATAGTGCTTAAAGCCATTTGAACCATTTTTGATCGGCAACATACAGTGTGATAAGATTTAAAGTGATCATAAAATGGACTAAAATTCAAACATTCTGATGGTATGCGGGGACAGTGTCAAAGTTTCTGAACTTCCCTTTGGGGTTGTGGAAGAAGTTGTGTCAACTCTTTACAGCCTTATGGACGCGCAGATCTACTCAGCCATGTCGACGAAAAATGGACCACTTTTACGACATACCCCATTCTTAACGTGGTGAGCCGGCCGAAGTGGCCGTGCGGTTAAAGGCGCTGCAGTCTGGAACCGCAAGACCGCTACGGTCGCAGGTTCGAATCCTGCCTCGGGCATGGATGTTTGTGATGTCCTTAGGTTAGTTAGGTTTAACTAGTTCTAAGTTCTAGGGGACTAATGACCTCAGCAGTTGAGTCCCACAGTGCTCAGAGCCATTTTTTAACGTGGTGAGGCAAGTTCAGATCGAACTTACATGACACATCCTGTCTCGCCTCCTTCTTGGTGGATATAGAGCGGTGGTTGTTTACGACAGACAGCGAAAGATATGTTGAAATTGTGGCAAGGAATGCCATGTAAGCTCAGAGTACAGATGGATGGGGCATACCCACACCCAAGTCAGCATCCATGCCTCTTACATACACTGCCGCCTTCTGGAAGGATTTCCTCTTGCACGTTCCCCAGTACCAGATGATGGACGATCCCATTGCACATGTGGATGACAATATGCTCAAGACGTCAGGCGAAGAACCTTCCGCTGAATAGCTGCAATAGAAATCCGGTGTCATCACAGGAATGGAGACTAATAAGGGAATCGACCGGCTGGTCGTACCGACGACCAACTTTTCCCCTGATATTCAAGACGACATGGCTTCTAAACAGCATTCGGATATGGATATGGACGTACGACAACGCCAACAGAGGTCCCCGAAACGGCGAAAGAAAAGACATCGCACACCATTGGACAGTTGCTTTCTCCGTACAGGAAAGATGAACGCAAACGCAAGCGATGAGGATGCCACAGTAGACAAGGCTGACGTTACACCACCGAATGCGATGGCCTTCTCTACACCTGCGAGACCTATAAGGCAGATCCCTAGGAAGTCCAAGAACTCGGCAAAGTATAAGAAGCCTCGGCCATAACAAGTGAGACGGAGAAGTCAGGCCACAGAATACGTCTTGGCAGAACTGGGCCGATGACAGAGAGGAAATCCTGCTGCCTGAGTCACGGGTAGCACGGTTGAGGAGACACCCGCCTCCACCCTCCCACAGAGCTCACTTTATAACTGACGATGTCAGGTTTACTGACGACTCGACGGAGACCGCACTGACAAGGACAACGTGCGCCTAGCAGGCATGGCCCACGACACATAGAACGTCGACAGGTGTCCCGCGTCGCACCCATTAATACTAATACCATACGGTCACTGATCAAAATGGCCTTTCCAGAGATATGCTATATGCGGCACATACAGATATCGCTCTTTTGAAGGACGTATACCTCGATGAATTCCTGTCCCTCTATGGTTACGGTAACCTGACGTCACCATCTTTATAAAATTTTAGTGGCATAGCTATAGTCAATAGGGAAGGGACCGTAGCGGATGACGTAACCAACCTACCATCGGCACGCGAAATGGTGTAAGTAGGCTGTTTAGGTTTTTATATTGGTAACGCCACGTAGCGCTCTGTATGAAAATCACTGGCTGTGCTGTGTGCAGTCTGTGGCTGGTTGGCATTGTTGGAATATTCGCTATTGTAGTGTTGGGCAGTTGGAGGTGAGCCGCCAGCAGTGGCGGATGTGGGGAGAGAGATGGCGGAGTTTTGAGAGCGGATGATCTGGACGTGTGTCCATCAGAGAGAGTAAATTTGTAAGACTGGATGTCATGAACTGATATATATATATAATGACTTTGGAACACTATTAAGGTAAATACATTGTTTGTTCTCTATCAAAATCTTTCATTTTCTAACTATGCCTATCAGTAGTTAGTGCCTTCAGTAGTTTGCATCTTTTATTTAGCTGGCAGTATTGGCGCTCGCTGTATTGCAGTAGTTTGAGTGACGAAGATTTTTGTGAGGTAAGTGATTCATGGAAGGTATAGGTTATTGTTAGTCAGGGTCATTCTTTTGTAGGGATTATTGAAAGTCAGATTGCGTTGCGCTAAGAATATTGTGTGTCAGTTTAGTGATGATCAGAGTAAGTAAAGAGAGAAATGTCTGAGTACGTTCAGTTTTGCTCAGCTGTTTGAAAATCAAATAACGTAAGGCGTTTACCAGCACAGTAATTCACAAATTTTTCTAAGGGACGTTTCAATGGCTGTAATAGTGCTTGGATACTTCTTTGTGGAGGAAATAGCCCCGCTCTTTCTAGGACGGCGTGCTCACTACAAGCCGGCGGCACCGAGTAAGGATCAGTTGCCATGTTATACACTCTGCCCAGAATTGAGACCATTGGTATGGGATCTGCAGTAGGTAGATTCGGTCCACGCATTCCGAACTGCATATATATATACATAACTCGCCACTCCACCAGCCGCATCGATCTCGCCTACGTCACCCGCCGCCTTCAACATGACATCCATGACGCAGAACTATGGCCAGCGGCCTTATAGCGCTCGCACATTATATACCTGCACGATCGACCTCGAAAGACAGTCGGTGTGGCGAAGCCGCTGCCTTGAAAAATGAATTTGGCCCATCTTACAGCTCCACAGCGTCACCGAGTTATTGAAGAAGTCTGGCAGTCTTGTATAGGGCGTCGACGTGTATACCCCACGCCATTACATTGGTGGTTGGAATGTACCAAACCGGCGATACGGTGTGCATTGATTACGTTGGGGTGTGAATTGTCACAGTTGATACGGCACACCTTAAACTTCTATTTCACGATATTAGAAGAAAGTAGCAACCTGGCCTCCTCTCCTGAACGACAGGGTAGTGGTACAGCGAACCAAGGCTGCAAGGAGCAGTATTCCGCCCGGGGACACTGGACAGAGTCGCTAGCGGACGCCCGTCGATGCACCATGTCAATAATGAACATAGCGGTGCCACAGAGCCCTAATACATTCCGTTGACACAGAGGGTGGCACACATCTGGCGACACAAAACGACATAGCAAATACCTTCGTTGATCATTACATCCGATTATACACCGAAGAAGACGAGAGGACAGCCCTACAACACGTTACTCGTACGCTCTTTCGGACGATCGATCAAGAGCTGGATGCCATACTACAGGAGGGGGCGCTCAATACGACACCGTGACCAAATGCCATATGGAATATCCTTGGACTTTCACGGGACATCGCATGACTCCCAGTTAATCTGCCGCGAACCGATGTCTCCCGAGGTACCGCTTCCCAACATATAAACCTTCAGGTGGTGCACAACTTGGAGACTACCGACCACTAGCATTACTTAACTATGATTTTAAGATTTTTATCAGATTGGAGGCGGCACGACTTACAAGAATACTGCATTACGTTGTTTCACTAGACCAGACATCCCTCGGCAGCGATAACAACATGTAGATGGCACTTGGAGAATATGGCGATTCGATCACAAAAAAGTATGTCGACTACCAGGAGCTCTGATATCCGCAGACTTCGATCGAGGCTTTGACTTGGTCAACCATATCTACATCAGCAAACTGTTGACACAAATCAAGTTCTCGCAGATCTACATCGCCATGGTGATGTGGTTACAACAAAAAGCCACCTCTAAAGTGCTGGCTAATGGCCGATTGAAATACCCCCTTACTATTATGATATAATTCGACAAGGGTATTCCTTATCTACGATCTTACACTGAAGAGCCAAAGAAACTGGTACGCCTATCCAATATAGTATAGAACTACCACGAGCACGCAGAAGTGCCGCAACACGATGTGGCATGGACACGACTAGTGTCTGAAGTAGTGCTGCAGGGAATTGACACCACGAATCCTGCAGGGCTTTCCATAAATCCGTGAGTACGAGGGGGTGGAGATCTCTTCTGAACAGCAAATTGCAAGGCATACCAGAGTTGCTCAATAATGTCCGGGGAGTATGATGACAGCGGAAGTGTTTCAACTAAGAAGAGTGTTCCTGGAGCCACTCTGTAGCAATTTTGGACGTGTGGGGTGTCGCATTATCCTGCTGGAACTGCCAAAGTTTGTCGGAATGAAAATGGGCATGAATGTATGCAGGTGATCAGACAGGATGCTTACGTACGAGTCACCTGTCAGAGTCGTATCTAGACGTCTCAGGGGTGGTTCCATATCCCTCCAACTTCACACGCCCCACACCATTATAGAATCTCCACTAGCTTGAACAGTCCCCTGCTGGCATGCAGGGTCCATGGATTCATGAAGTTGTTTCCATGCCCGTACACGTCAATCCGCTCGATACAATTTGAAACGACACTCGTCCGATCAAGAAACAGGTTTCCAGTCATCAATAGTCCAATGTCGGCTTGAGGGTCCCAGGCGAGGCGTAAAGCTTTGTGTCGTACAGTCATCAAGGATACACGAGTGGGTCTTCGGCTCCGAAAGCTCATACCGATGATGTTTCGTTGAATGGTTCGCGCGCTGACTCTTGTTGATGGCCCAACGTTGAAATCTGCAGCAATTTGCGGAATGGGTGCACTTCTGTCACGTTGAAAGATTCTGTTCAGTCGTCATCGAAACCGTTCTTACAGGATCTTTTTTCCAACCGCAGCGGTGTCGGAGATTTTATGTTTTACCGGATTCCTGATATTCTCGAAACACTCGTGTAATGGTCGTACGGGGAAATCCCCACTTCATCGCTACCTCGGAGATGCTGTGTCCCATCGCTCGTGCGTCGACTGTAACACCACGCTCAAACTCACTTAAATCTTGATAATCTGCCGTTGTAGCAGCAGTAACCGATCTAACAACTGCGCCAGACCTTGTCTTATTTAGGCGTTGTCGACCGCAGCGCCATATTCTGCCTGTTTACGTATCTCTGAATTTGAATACACATGCGTACTGGCAACGCCACAAGTGCGGCTTAGGGTTGGATCAAAGTACCAGAGCTCCAAGCTCTAATAGAAAGCACTGATGCTCAAATCGTAATAGGCACTGAAAGCTGGCTAAAGCCCGATATAAGCTCAGCCGAAATTTTTGCGAAGAACCTAACGGTGTTCCGAAAGGATAGGCAAAACACGGTTGGCGGTAGCGTATTTGTTGCTGTCAGAAGTAGTTTAACTTGCCGCGAAATTGAAGTAGATACTTCCTATGAGTTAGTATCGGCAGAGGTCATTGTTGGCAACCGGAATAAAATAATAATTGGATCCTTTTACCGACCTCCCAATTCAGATGATTCAGTTGCTGAAAGGTTCAAAGAAAACTTGAGTTTGATTTCAAACACGTACCCGGCTCATACGATAATAGTTGGTGACTTTAATTTACTCTCGATATGTTGGCGGAAATACATGTTAAATTCCGGAGGTACGCATAAAATATCATCCGAAATTGTGCTAAACGCATTCTCTGAAAATTATTTCCAGCAGTTAGTTCATGAGCCCACGCGAATAGTAAACGGTTGTGAAAACACACTTGACCTCTTAGCAACAAATAATCCTGAGTTAATAACGAGCATCAAAACCGAGTCAGGGATTAGTGAACACAGGGTTGTCGTAGCGAGATTGAATATTGTAATCGCCGGCCGAAGTGGCCGTGCGGTTAAAGGCGCTGCAGTCTGGAACCGCAAGACCGCTACGGTCGCAGGTTCGAATCCTGCCTCGGGCATGGATGTTTGTGATGTCCTTAGGTTAGTTAGGTTTAACTAGTTCTAAGTTCTAGGGGACTAATGACCTCAGCAGTTGAGTCCCATAGTGCTCACAGCCATTTGTAGAATAGATACCGTGCCACTACGGGTAGCTGTATGAACCTGGACAAATCAGTCGCCTCGCGTATTAGTACTGAACTGCCTGTCGACTGCGTTGCACTCTTCCAGATACGGGACGGTATAATATGTCTGGGGATCGTGCTCACGAATGACGTACGATGAACAGCTGCGGTCAACTTCATTAGGTTACTCCTAGGCGTCCGGAACGGTGTTAGAGCGGATGGCTTGAGCGTCTTAGACATGAATCAACGGTTCGCCTACGTAAATACCCACTTGGTGTCACGTATCCCCCACTTCCGACGCCAAAGACAATAGCTGGAAATATACTGGAAGCATTTGGATACTTCGTCAGTGTGAAATCACTCTTCAAGATCTGATAAGTTGCCCTGACCCAACCAATTGGTGAAAGAGGCTTCGGCGAACACGTTCACGATCACACAGTAGCGCTTTATCTCAGGGCGGTGTTGAAAACGTAGGGTAGACCACAGCTGAGTCTGTCAGGACTCTTGTTGAAGGACTGGCTCTAGCGTCTTGAATTGTGCTGGTGATGGTGAATAACATTTCCCAACTATTTCATCATATCAGAATTTTTCCTTGAATACAGTTGCGTTCTGACAGATGTACCGGCCAATGATCTGGCGACAGTACGCGCCAACTGCTGAATATTCACGAGCAGGCGCCTCACCAACGCTGTGGGAACACGGCACGCCACAATCCACAGGCCGGTGATATGGCGGAAAATTCAACATATCATCCTTGACACGGAAACACGAACAGATGGTACTTGGGGTACTTAGTAGTTTACGGTAAAGAAGTCACCAAATCCCAACTTTGCGCGATAAATATGCTGAACACATGCGAGGCGTGTCAGGTTAGAGACGACAACGCCCAACATCTTATGTATGGCCCCTGTGCAGGAGAGTGGCATCTAACGACGAAGATGATTGCCTTTCTTCTCCTTGCCTTCTCCGCGAAGGCCAACAAGCCATTGACCCTACCATTGTTCTCTTTCCGTACAGAACGTATTGCTCACGAACCACGATGACATGGATAGGAGCCCAAGCCGTGCATTATCTGCTTTGCGACGGCCCGAAAACTGTACTGAACTTCTGGAACCACTTGCATCAACGACTCGCGGCGATAGTGCGCAACCCGAAATACCAACAATATTTTTCCAGTTTCATGGGGAGCACGTTACGAGATCCTCTGCGCAGCTGGAACATTCCGGGTATGAGACTCTGATGTTGAACACGATGAAGAGGCGTACAATGACCATGATGAAACGGTCATCTCCTCCAATTCCACGAGACGACGTGACCCGAGGCAGAAGCTCCAGAGAGGATTGCTCCATGATGCTGAGATTTTATTTTTTCTACCTTTTCCTCAGTTGTTCGAGGACACGTATCATTTCCTTAGTGAATAGCACCCAAAGGGTAATATCGTTACAATAAAATAAAAAATAAAAAGGTCGGTGAAGCAGTTGCCTGCGAACTGTAAACGTCCCAGGTTCGAGACTCCATTCTGGGTACAATTTTAATCCACCACGACGTTTGAAATCAGCGCAGACTAATATAACTGTGTTACTGAGAGCGGAATGAAATCTAGAACTGTATATTTAGAGGACCGCGTTGGATTGAAATGGGCTTTAAGAGTAAGAAACTTGAAAGTAAAGGAACTAGATATATCTGAAATATAATAATACAAACCTGTAGGGAAAATGATGTGGACGATTTAAAAGCGATATCGAGGAAGCTTTAGGCAGGCTAGTCAAAGAAAGAAATTTGTGGATAGGTATAAGCAGAAGAAGAAACTTGCTGACGAAAATGTACTAAAGCTTTCAAGACTAAGATAACTCGACAGTAGATGGGGGGAACTGAAGGGGACGAGAACGGTGTCAATTCAATCAAAAATTAATTACTCAAAAAAAAAAGGAAAAAAAGGGGTATCACAGGCACAATAATTGTGCTGCGGCCAGTAAAGGCCGAGAGTCCATCAACAGACGACATATGGAACGGCTGCGCAGAGCACAGGTAGCGTGACGAAACGAGCTGTTGTCAGGCACGCTCACTTTGCGGTCGCCGAGCCGTGAAACGCCATAACGAGCTGTCTGCCCGAGCCGGGGAACGTCTGGCTGTGGCTTTCGGCTACTTACTGGCTTCGCCCGGTCTGTGTCACAGAGGAAATGTAACCAGCTTACAGCACATTTTTGATCTGGACATTCTTCTGCAAATTTCAGAATGAGATGGTGCAAAGTGTGACAGACAGTGTCATTTGCTTTGTAATTTCCGGAAGGCTACAAGGCTAAACTGGGCGCAAACATAAACACACTGTCCCTCTGAATCTTGGAGAATGGAGAAATCTTACACTACGTATTTGTGCAATATGCAAGTACAACCATGTAAATAATCATTCTTCACTTCACCAAGCATTACTCTACGGCGGAAGAAGATAATACAAGTTGTTTTAGAGTAGAAAAATGTAATTGGCGTTATTGTCTGGCTTTGTACAACATTAGATATTAGGCCCGGGTTCGATTCCCGGCGGGGTCAGGGATTTTCTCTGCCTCGTGAAGACTGGGTGTTGTGTGATGTTCTTAGGTTAGTTAGGTTTAAGTAGTTCTAAGTTCTATGGGACTGATGACCATAGATGTTAAGTCCCAGAGTGCTCAGAGCCATTTGAACCAAGATATTAGGCCCACTTGAGAATATGTTCAGGTGGTGGTTCAATAAAAAACTTTCACCACGTAATTTTGAAGAAATTTTTCAGTAATGCTCCACACCTCACCAAGCACAATTTTAGAGGGAAGATGAGAAAGAGTCATATTCTGTACTAGAAAAATGTAATTGACGTGATTCGCCAGCTAATATGGCTTTCACCACTTTCGATCTTAGGCCTACTTCAGCTTATGCTACTGGTTACACGGAGGCAGGAAGCCTGGGGCATTTACCGATCGGAACTGTGCTGCCAGTGGCCAGTGGTGTCTAAAACGTTGACAGACTATCTCCTTTGTACGAGAACGAAGTCTTTAGCGACGGCACTGTTGTATGAAAATATTCTCGGACTTCTAGCCGCGTCAGTTCAGGGTAAAACCTCGATCTTTCGACTCTTACCTAAATTATCTTCATCAGGAATAAATGGGTGTTAAAACTGCTGCTTTGATTGCCTTATACAGCCAAAAGATGGCTGCTAATTCGCCGTTAATCATGTAATGCTGTCGATAATGGTGTCAAAGTGTGCGCTGGTGGCGTCACAGCTCCCGCCGTAGCGTAAACATTGAGACGAATGTCTCTGGTGCTTCTCTGCAGCAAAAGCTTGCTTTCATGCACCGCCAAGATTACATCTGCCGTCATGGATGAAGATTTTCTCACAAATTCTTATTTTTACAGCCTCTTTCACTACAGAATCCCAGTTTGTAGCAGCCTGGGACTCAACTTTAGTTTCATCAAATAGTATTTTTTGTTCGTTTGTGAGGCTGTGCTCAGCATCTGCAGGTCTCCCCAGATCCCTGTTTTTAATATGCCTTGATGTTCTGCATAGTGGTCGGAAATGGTGCGGATGGACTGACCAATGCAACTGCTTCCAAGCCCACAAGGAATGTTATAAATCTCAGGGATCTTGAGGCCGAGGCTGTCCTTAACAGGACATAGCACCTCCTTTATCTCCTTACGAGATCGGAAAATAGATCTGATATCTTCTCTTCCCAGAAACCCGCCAAGTTAGCCGAGAGAGCTAATGCGCTACTTCCTGGACTCAGGTAGACGCGCCGACCCTGCATCGAATCCACCCAGGGGATTACCGACGAGGACTGATGTGCTGGCCAGCCTGGATGTGGTTTTTAGGCGGTTTTCCACATCCCACTAAGTGAATACTGGGCTGTTCCCCCACGAACCGCCTCAGTTTCACGAATCGTAGACATTTGAAAACTTTCGCACTATTTTCATGGCTTAAACTAGGCGCAGACAGCTGAGGTACACAAATTCCGCCCTGGGGGGTACGGGGTGGCGATAGAAAGAGCATCCAGCCACCTTCTGACAGTAATATTTCCAAATCCAGAGTAACTAGGCCGACCCCGCGTTGAGGTGGGACAACGTCCCAAAGGAAAAGAAGAAGAAGATCTTCTCTTCCCAGACACTGCCTGTTTTTCTGGATGTAGCACCGCAGAATGGAAGGAATTCAGAGGCTCATCACGAGAATGTTCAACACTTTCACGCTTCCTTTTCTTGAAGAACGCAGACTTCATATCACGTGACCCATAGCCGTCCTTTCGGATCACGCAATGCAGATGATTTGTTACAGAATCCATGTGGTCCTCGTCAGAAACAGTTTTTGCTCTGTGTACCAGTGTAATTAAACCTGCTCACTTCTGGTCTGGATGATGAAAACTCTGGGCGCTACAATATGAATCAATGTGCGTCGACTTGCGGTGCACTGAGTGCCGAGACGTCCATCCGACTTTCGTTGTACGAAAACATCTAAAAATGGCAGCCTTCCCTTTTTCTCTGTCGCGACGACGAGCTCGATGTTTGGGTGCATACTGTTCATATCTTCGTAGTAGTGCTCAAGAGCTTCTACGTCGTGTGACCAGACCACAAACGTGTCGTCAACATAACGATAAAATGAGGATGGACGAAGGGAAGCCAAATTTAATACACGTTCCTCTAAACCTGCCATTAAAAAGTTGGCTATTACTGGCGACAACGGAGAATCCCTGGGTATTCCATCCGTCGGTTCATAAAATGTCCCTTCCGTGTTCAATTACTAAATAATACTAAGAGCTACCTGCAAGATAAGATCTATGCTGCGTTTATCTGCTGACGTCGAATTTTCCGACAAGCTAACACAACAAAGTGTGCTAAATATGAAGCGTTTTGGCGAGATCTTCAATGCAGTGTATCACTTAAAGGAACCAGGAAGTGAAAATCCGTTGAAATAACCAATTTTTCTATTGTGTTAAGTTATACTTCAGTTCATCCTGAACGAGAGAGTATGTATCGTTTCTGTACGTTTAGTGCATATTCGTAGGAAAGAGAAAGAACTTTGTAAACAGCAAACACGCTAACATCTGCCTCTTGTCAATTCAGCTGTGTTTATGCCGCCTGCAATGGACATTAGTCTGTTTATTCTTTCACCGCAGATTTACCAGTCCTTCAATTTGGCCATCAACTTGGGGCTAAGCAAGTGCAGGTAACAGTTGGTCATCAATTCAGCGTTCTGTTTACGTTTGACTAGTCGTAATGGTTTGAATGAGTCATTTCGAAAAGTTCTAGATTTCCAGAGTTTGTCCAAGTTCTATTGACACAGAGAAAGGAACACACACATGCGCGAAAAATTTTGCGGGTACAACGAAGGCATGGATGCAAGCAATAGGTTCAGTCGTTCGGAGGCGGGGGGGGGGGGGGGGGGGGGTTGTTTTGGGGAAGGAGACCAGACAGCAACGTCATCGGTCTCATCGGATTAGGGAAGGACGAGGAAGGAAGTTGGCCGCGCCCTTTCAAAGGAACCATCCCGGCATTTGCCTGGAGCGATTTAGGGAGATCGCGGAAAACCTAAATCAGGATGGCCGGATGCAGGATTGAACCGTCGTCCTCCCGAATGCGAGTCCAGTGCCTAACCACTGCGCCACCTCGCTCGGTCGTTCGGAGGCGAAGCTCGGGCTATGGTACGCCAGGTATTTAGGAGATGAAAGCAAGACTTTTCAGCATGTTTCGCCAACGTGACCTGTGCTTAAAACTAGACAGAGTAAAACTTGATTATTCTGGCCACGTCCAATTGCATTCAGGTAATAAATGCAGGAAACTGCATAAGGATCTAAAAGCGAAAAAAACTTTTTGATGGTAATGAAATATCAGAGTGTGACAGGCTAAAAGATTCAGAAATAGACCTTCTTCAAAGACATTATGGACTGACAATACGGAGAAATACTAATCATTTAGAAGAAATGAAAGAAACAGTGCGGTCCACGTTGTTTCACAGAATTGTTACAGACGAGGACCCCGGTCATTCTCTCCGTCGAGAGGGTCGCGAGTCATTGTGTAAACACTCGAATCAGAGAGCTAGTGCAACTGGTGATGAATATAGACGTATCCATCCCCAACCAACCATAATATCAGATGTTATAACACCTACGTATGTAGATTTAGCTAGCAAATAGTTGCTTTCTAAGTGCATCCATGTGGCAACTTAAAATTCCAACAAAAGTTTCAATAACTCTGTATGGGAGCGATTGCCTAAAACAGTATTGTGGACCTCAAAACTCTAAAAACTGATGTGATGGATACCCGCATTCAAAAATCAACTTTCGTTCGGAAATCAGTTTCGAAGGTGTTCAAAAACTGTGATGCGTTTCAAAATCGTATGGATAATCGGTAAACCAACGTGCGCTGGATGCTAGGCGCTTTGTGAAACGAGGTTTTTTCTTGACGAATATGAGTTTGGCTTGGCACCCCCTGAAATTGCCGCCCAGGGCACATACCTCAGTTTGCCTCCCCTACATCCGGACCGGGTAATATCCAGTGGTTAGGTAGCAATTGGTAAGGAAAGGAAGAATATAGGGTGTGTAACCATTAATGAGGTTATTCCGAATGCGAAATAATTTGGATGAAGATAAGTGTTAAGGGTGGATCAAACATAGTAATCGGGTGCTTTTATAGCCCCTCCTGCCTCAGGAGCGGTAGAAACGAAACATTTGAGGGAAACATGGAGAACATTTCGTACAAATTTTCTAGTCGTGCTATAGTATGAGGCGGAGATTCCAGCTTACCAGCTATCGACAGGAGACTCATGTGATTGAGCGGGTAAGGTTGGGACAGGGAAACATGGGAAATAGTTCTAAATGTCTTTTACGAAGACTACCTTCAGCAGCTAGCCAAAGAACCAACGGGTGAAGGTAAATTCTTAGATCTTTTAGTGATAGACTAGAACTTCTCGGCTCAGCATAAAAAAGGGAACAATGATCATAAGGCCGTTACAGCATCACTGTATTCCTATTTACAGTCATGTACAAAGAAAGGCAGGGAGATTTTTCTGCTTAATAAGAGTGACAACAAACAGATTTCAGATTACCTCAGCGGCTAGCATGAAAATTTTATCTACAGCACAAACGCTGCTGAGTATCAATGAACAAAGTTTAAGAGCATTGCACAATATGCTTTACAAAGGTAAGTGACGAGAAAAATTGTGAGGTATGGAAAATACCCGCCGTCGTTCGACAACCGCATTGCGATTAGAAAACTGCTACCAAAACAAGGACAGTTATACTGCAAATTTCAAAGTATGCAAAGCTTCACAGACAAACAAAACGTGGATGGAGCCAAAATTAGCGTAAGGAGAGCCATGTGTGAAGCATTAAAAAAAAATCGAAAATAAAATTCTATCTACCAACCTGACATAAAAATCCTAAGAAGTTTTGATCTTAAATGAAATCAGTAAACGGATCGGCGCATTTTGCCCAGTCTGTGATTATAGTCCCATCAAAAAGGAGAATGATACAGAGACTAAACGTCTGTTTCCAAAATTATTTCACTGAGGAAGATCGTACTGTGGTTTCTCCTTTAAATCGTCGCACGAACGTGACACATACTGAAACAAATGGCAGCTGCCATGGGCTAGAAAGGGGTGAAGTCACACAAGAGACGAAAGGCCTATGTACCTGATGGGGTACCATTTAGCAGCAGTGTACCGCAGGTCACGGGAGGATCGAAGGATCCCTATTCGCTCGAAAAAAGCGCAGGTGATTTCCGTTTTCAAGAAGGGTCGTCGAAGAGACACACAAAATTATACGCCTGTATCTCTGACGTCGATCTGATGTGGAATTTTTGAATATGTTTTATGCTCCCGTGTTTTGTCTTTTCTGGAGACAGAAAATCTGCTCTGTAGGAATCAACATGGGTTTCGAAAACAACGATCGTGTGACACTCAGCTCGCTCTGTTCGCCCACGAGACCCACAAAGCAACATATACTGGTCTCCAAGTTGATGCTGAGTTTGTGATTTCCGGAAGCCATTCGATAGAGTTCCGCCCAGTCGCATAATAAACTAGTGTATCTAATATCAACTGTATCATTGGATTGAATAATTTATAGAAAAAGGAATAAAGCACGTCATTCTCAACAGAGAGATATCTCCAGATGTAAAAGTAAATTCAGGCGTGCCCCAAGGGAACGTTATAAGCTGTGGGGCTTCTGGTGCACTTTGCACTTAAATGCGGAACTGAAGTATGCGATACCACAGACGACACAGTCCCGGACGATCTCCATTTGAGTTTGAATAATGCAAGCGGGTGAGAGGAGGAGGAACTGGAACGCTTTTGTAGGTGGAAAACAGAAGAAAAGATTACGGGAGAATATGGGCTTGGGAGCAGGTATGGGAGAGATGAAAGACCAATTGAATTCTACAATAGATTTCAGATCGTAATAGTGAATACTCTGTTCAGAAAACACAAGAGACAGAGGTATACTTGGAAATGCGCTAGAGACATGGGAAGATTCCAGCTGAATTACGTCACGGAGAGGCAGAGATTCTGAAATCAGATTTTGGATTATAAGGCGTACCCAAGAAGAGATACAAACTCAGGTCGTAATTTAGTAACGATGAAGGGCAGACTGAAGTTAAAGAGAATCATGTGGAAGAATCAGTGTGAAAGGAAGTGGGACACTCAAGTACTGAGAAATAGTGAGATATGTTTGAAGTTCGCTAAGGAGTTGGAAAATGCGATAAAGAGTACCAGGGTATGCAGTTCAGTTGAGGAGGAATGGATATCTCTAAAAAGGGCAATCATAGATGTTAGACAGTCAGACGTAAGTACAATGAGGGTAACTGCGAAGAAAGTAACAAAAGAAAGGAGTAAACGGAAAAATGTTCAGCTAAACAAAGAGCACAGTAATACAAATCAATTAGGAATCAAATAAATAGGAAGTGCAAGGCAGCCAAGGCAAATATGAAGGAATCGAAAAAGAAGAGATTGTCGGAAGGACTGATTCAAGATAGAGGAAAATCAAAAGACGATTTGGTGAAATTAACAGCAACGGTGCTAACATTAAGAGGGCAAAGGGAAGTCTACTATTAAACGCGGAGGAAAGAGCAGATAGATGGGAAATGTAAATTAAAGGCCTCTGTGACAGGGAGGACTTGCCTCATGATTTGATAGAAGAAGAAACTGGAGTCGATAGGGACGATATAGTGGATTCAGTATAAGAGTCAGAATGTAAAACAGCTCTGGAAGTCTTGAGATCAAATAAAGCAGAAGGGATGGATAACATTCCACCCAAATTTCTAAGAACATAAGGAAAAATTGCAAAAAACAACTACTCAAATTGGTGTGTAGAATATATGAGACTAGTGATGTACCATCAGACTTTCGTCAAAACATCGTCCACGCAATTCCGAAGATAGCAAGGGCAAGTACATGAGAAAACTATCGCACAAGCAGCTTAACATCTCATGCATCAAAGGCGTTGACAGGAATAATATACAAAAGAATGGAAAAGAAAACTAAAGATCTGTTACATGGCGATCAGTTTGGTTTTCGGAAAGGTAAAGGCATCAGAAGGGCAGTTCTAACTTTGCGCATGATAGTGGTAGCAGGACTGAAGAAAAATCATGATAAGCTCATCGCATCTGCCGATCTAGAATAAGCGCTCGACAATGGCAAATGGTGCAGATGCTCGAAATTCTGAGAAAAATACGAGTAAGCTATAGGGAAAGACGGGTGATATACATTATGTACAACAAACAAGAGGGAATAATGAGACTGGAAGACCAAGAACGAAGTGATCGGATTAAAAATGGTGTAACACATGGGTGCAGTCCATCGCCATACCGTTCAATCTATGCATCCAAGACGGAAATAAAAGAACGGCTCAAGTATGGAATTAAAACTCAGGGTGAAAGGACATCAATGATAAGATTCACTGATGGCATTCCTATCCCCGGTGAAAGTAGAGAAGAGTTGCAGGACCTGTTGAATGGGATAAACAGTGTAATAAGTACAGAATACTGACAGACTAAATCGGAAAAAGGGTAAAGTAATGACAAGCAGAAGAAATGAGAATAGCAGAAACTAAACAAAACTGATGATCACGAGGTAGACAAAGCTAAGGAATTCTGCTACCTTAGAAGCAAAATATCCCTTGAGAGACAAAGCAAGGAGGACATATAAAGGAGACTACATCTACATCTACATTTATACTCCGAAAGCCACCCAACAGTGTGTGGCGGAGGACACTTTACGTGCAACTGTCATTACCTCCCTTTCCTGTTCCAGCCGCGTATGGTTCGCGGGAAGAACGACTGCCAGAAAGCTTTCGTGCATGCTCGAATCTCTCTAATTATACATTCGTGATATCCTCGGGATGTATAAGTAGGGGGAAGCAATACATTCGATACCTCATCCAGAAACGCACCCTCTCGAAACCTGGACAGCAAGCTATAACGCGATGCAGAGCGCCTCTCTTTCAGAGTCTGCCACCTGAGTTTGCTAAACATCTCCGTACCAAATAACCCTGTGACGAAGCGCGCCGCTCTTCTAAGCACAGGCAAAGAAGGCATTCCTGACCAAGAGAAGCCTACTGATGTAAACATAGGCGTTAATTTTAAATAGAAATTTTTTTAGAATGTGCGTTTCGTCCAGAAAAAAAATGGCTCTGAGCACTAGGGGACTTAACATCTGTGGTCATCAGTCCCCTAGAACATAGAACTACTTATACCTAACTTAAGGACATCACACACACCCATGCCCAAGGCAGGATTCGAACCTGCGACCGTTCGGTCACGTGGTTCCAGACTGAAGCGCCTAGAACCGCACGGCCACAACGGTATGGTAGTGAAATATACAGAGTGCGAAAACCGGAGCAGAAGGGTCTTAAAGAATTTGAGATGCTGTGTTATAGAATAATGTTGAAAATAAGGTGGACTGGTAAGATAAGAAAGGAAGAGGTTCTTCGCAGACTCGGCGAAGAAAGGACCATAGGGAAAACACAGACACTGACAAGAAGAAGAGACAGGATGACAGGATAGGTGTCAAGGCAGCAGGGATTAACCTCCACGGTCCTAGACGGAACAGTAAGGGTAAAAACTACATCGGAAGGCAGAGATTGGAATACATTCAGCAAACAATTGAGGATATAAAAAAAATCTGTTAGTGCAGCTTCCCTACATCAATGACCTTTTGTTGAGGTCATGCACCCCTTTTCCCGTCCCCTCCTTCTCCCCTCCCCACTCCACAACTACTGAGTGATGTGGCGCAGTGGTTAGCACACTGGACTCGCATTCGGGAGGACGACTTTTAAATCCCGCATCCGACCATCCTGATTTAGGTTTTCCATGATTTCCCTAAAACGCTTCAGGCAAATGCCGGGATGATCCATCTGAAAAGGCACAGCCGACTTCCCTCCCCATCCTTCCCTAATCCGAGGAGACTGATGACCTCGCTGTTTGGTCTTTTCCACCAAATCAACCCTCAACCCCTCCGCAACTCATGCAACTCACAGAATCACAGTGTAGTACTAAAATGAAACAGTCAATGAAAATCCAAGACGGTGGAACTAGCACAGTTGTGATAGAAAAAAGAAACAAGCAACTCCCATTTCTCCCCTCCAACTCCTCTTACATTCCAGTCACTCATGGGATAGTATTACAATAACGCACAAAAATAATGAGGTCATGTAAAATTTCCCTTCGAATTACGTAAGTAAACGTACATACACGCAAAAAACACACACATACTCATATTTACGAAAAATGGTAAAGATCTTTGCCACGTTCCCTGTACATCCCAGTACACAGACATTATCTCCATGAAAGTCAAAAGTACATTCCATTTCACATCGTATAGTACTCACTTTGTTTTCGTACTTTATGTTTATATCAAATTCTGTTAGTAAATTCCATGCCACCTCTGACTAATCGGTAAACTTCATATTCCACTAACGTTTAAACAAAAACATTGTACTACCTCATCGTCAGTATATTTCATGCCTCTCTCTCTTTGTTTGTGTCAAATGCTACAATGTCTAAGACCATCAGTAAATTTCTCTCTTCTCTCAACCAGGCTCACCATCATCATTAATTTTTTAAATGTCTCAGCATCAGATTGTTGACATCATGCCTCCAAGGTCACTGATCTTATACGACGTCACCAGCGTTCAGTATCATTGACTACGTTACATTAATAATAAAAATGCCCTCACTGCGTCATGAACCTAGGACCTCTGGAGGCGAATCCAGGGCTAAGGGGTGTGCTGGTGAATGGTAGAATATTAGAACGATACAATGGTACAGCAGTAGAACGTTAGAATTGTAGGCCAGTAGAATTGTAGAACAGTAAGACTGTGGAACAGTAGCATGGTACATACCGTTTTCCGTTTAGTATTTACTCATGTGAACAACTCTATTTAAATGATCTCTTAGGCGTAAAATCCGGTAGCTAGCACCTACTGCGCACACACACACTGTCAGCTTCTAGTGGTACTGAAGACCTAGAAATGCCTAACATCTAATGCTTCACATCTAAAGCATAACGCCATACACTGAACGCCTGACAATTAATATATAATGCCTAATGCATAACGTAACACCTCATGACTAATGCATAACGCGTAACGCCTAATACAAATTTAGTTCCTAGAGCACATCATAGGTTGAAACTTATGGAGCATGTACGATATCTTGGAAATATGTAGAGTCTGTCCTAGATTTCCGAAAGTCGTTCTAATTTCTTTAAAAGATTATCCAGAAAGCGTCTGCAGATTATTCACTGTTATCCCAGGATGATGTCGTAATGGCTTGGATTTCATGCAGAAAGTGGATCACTGCAATATTATGTCCGATATCATCAGCTAATGATGTCAGTGATAAACGATATAAAAAATATTAAATTAGTAGTTCGTTTGGTAATTTGTACCGATGACTTAACTAAATGTTAAATGGCAACTGTTTTACCATTTAAACGATTACCGCTCGTTAATCGTTCACCATTCGCCATTAATCGTTCATAGTTTACCATTCCCTATTTTCAAATGTTTATGTGTGTGTGTGTGTGTGTGTGTGTGTGTGTGTGTGTGTGTGTGTGTGTGTGTCTGTGTGTCTGTGTGTGTGTGTGTTCAGAGGCAAATGTCTTTGTCATTTTACAATAACTTGTAATTTTTACACATCATTTTAATACAGTGCTGTGATTGGCTGGTTAGGAGGAGGATGGGGAGGGGAAAAGGATGTTCCTGGTTCCTTTTTCATTATTAACACAATTGAGCTAGTTCCACCATCCTGGATTCCGATTGGTTGTTTCTCTTAAATGCTACCATGTGATTCTCAGCAAGGGTGGTGGGGAAAATGGTGGTGGATCATGACTTGACGATATCATCGAAACTGCCATGTAGACAGCCTGCTTTAACAGTTGCTCTTTACAAAATCAAGTGGATGCCGAACTGAATAATGCAAAGTGCGCCAGGAGCCATATAGCATAGCTACTTTTATAGAACCATTACTTCTCTCAATACACATAAATGACCTAGTGATTAACGGAGGATGAGCTATCCTTCGCCACACATTGTAAGGTGGCTGGCGGAGTATAGATGTAGGGGACAGCTCCTAATATCGAGTCTGAGCTCCTTTTCTCCGGTGTAGTGCAACACCTGGACTTGGCATGGATCCAACACGTAGATGGATGTCCCCTGCAGAGGTATTGAGCCATGCTGTCTCCATAGCCGTCCATAATTTCGAAAGTGTTGTCGATTCAAGATTTTTTACATGAGCTGATCTCTCGATTATGTCCCATAAATGTCCGATTTTTTTTTTTTTGTGGTTTTAGGGCGCACAACATCAACGGTCATTAGCGCCCAGACTACGTTAGGAATGCACCGCGAGTCACAATTTTAAAACAGCAACGAAACGGAAAACACGATAAAAGACAGACTGACAGGCATAGGATTAAAAAAAAAAAACAGCATAATCAAATGTCCTTAGAGAGGGTTGTCAAGTTGATAAAATGAAGAACGCGAGCAGCTGCTCGTGGGTCATCCGCTAAAATGGCATCTAGAGTACATGGCAGGTCAAGATCAAGACGCAGTGTGTTAAAATCCGGACAGGACGTTAAAATGTGGCGGACCGTCAGCAATTGCCCACATGGGCAGAACGGGGCCGGCGCAGCCGACAGCAGATGGCGATGGCTGAACCGGCAGTGTCCAATTCGTAACCGGGCCAAAAGTACCTCCTCCCGCCGAGAAGGGCGTGAGGAGGACGTCCAAGCCGCGGGAAGAGGTTTCAAGGCCCGAAGCTTGTTGTCTGTAAGTGCAGCCCAATCGGCATGCCACAGCGATAAAATGCTCCAACAAATGACCCTGCTACAATCTGACGAAGGGACACAACAAGAAGCTGTCCGAGGCTGGAGGACCGCAGCCTTGGCCGCGGCATCTGCAGCTTCGTTCCCAGGGATACTGACATGGCCAGGAACCCACATAAAGCTAACCGGAGAACCGACGTCCACCAGCTGCTGAAGAGAGCGTTGGATCCGGTGCACGAAAGGGTGAACCGGGTACGGATCACTGAGGCTCTGGATGGCGCTCAGGGAATCGGAGCAGATGACATATGCAGAATGTCGGTGGCGGCAGATGTAAAGAACAGCCTGGTAGAGGGCAAAGAGCTCAGCTGTGAAGACCGAACAATGGCCATGGAGCCGGTATTTGAAACTTTGTGCCCCGACAATAAAAGAACACCCGACCCCGTCATTGGTCTTAGAGCCATCTGTATAAATGAAGGTCATATTAATGAACTTCGAACGAAGTTCGACAAAACGGGAGTGGTAGACTGAACCGGGGGTAACCTGCCTTGGGAGCGAGCTGAGGTCAAGGTGAACGCGAACCTGAGCCTGGAGCCAAGGTGGCGTGTGGCTCTCGCCCACTCGAAAGGTTGCAGGGAGTGAAAAATTAAGGTGTTGAAGGAGGCGACGAAAGCGAACTCCAGGGGGTATCAGGGCAGAGACATACAACCAGTATTGACGGTCGAGAGAGTCGTCAAAAAAGGAAAGATAAGACGGGTGGTTGAGCATTGCCAGTAGCTGACAGGCATACCGACAAAGCAGTATATCGCGCCGGTAGGTGAGTGGCAAGTCACCAGCGTCAGCATGAAGACTCTCTACGGGACTAGTATAAAACGCTCCGATCGCAAGTCGTAAACCCCGATGTTGTATGGAGTTGAGGCGGCGTAAGATGGATGGCCGTGCAGAGGAGTATACGAAGCTCCCATAATCCAGCTTGGAGCGGACGATCGACCGATATAGGCGAAGTAGGACGGTTCGATCCGCTCCCCACGACAACATACCACTGAGAACACGGAGGACATTTAGAGAACGGGCACAACGGGCAGCCAAATATGACACATGTGGAGACCAGCTAAGTTTCCTGTCAAATGTAAGACCTAAATATTTTGTTGTCTCCACGAATCGGAGGGCAACGGGACCGAGTCGTAAGGGCGGTGGGAGAAACTCTTTGTAGCACCAGAAGTTAATACAGACCGTCTTCTCGGCAGAAAAACGGAAGCCATTGGCGACACTCCAGGAGTAAAGACGGTCAAGAGAACGCTGAAGACAGCGCTCCAGGAAACACGTACGCTGCGCGCTGCAATAGATGGTAAAATCATCCACGAAAAGCGAGCCTGATACATCAGCTGGGAGGCAATCCATTATTTGATTGATCGCTATGGCGAAGAGAGCGACGCTCAAAACTGAGCCCTGTGGCACCCCATTCTCCTGGCGAAAGGTGTCTGACAGGACAGAACCCACACGTACCCTGAACTGTCGATCCATTAAAAATGAACGAATAAAAAGAGGGAGGCGACCGCGAAGGCCCCATGTATGCATGGTGCGGAGAATGCCCGCCCTCCAACAGGTGTCGTAAGCCTTCTCCAAATCAAAGAACACAGCCGCGGTCGGGCGCTTCCGCAAGAAGTTATTCATAATGAAGGTCGACAAAGTAACCAGATGGTCAACAGCAGAGCGGCGCCTACGAAATCCACATTGTACATTGGTAAGTAGGCGTCGAGACTCGAGCAGCCAAACCAAACGAGAGTTAACCATTCGCTCCATCACTTTACAGACACAGCTGGTAAGCGAGATGGGTCGATAACTGGAAGGCAAGTGCTTGTCATTCTCCGGCTTAGGGATCGGCACAACAATAGACTCGCGCCAGCATGCGGGAACATGTCCCTCAATCCAGATGCGATTGTAAGTACGAAGAAGAAAATCTTTACCCGCAGGAGAAAGGTTCTTCAGCATCTGAATATGAACAGAATCAGGCCCTGGAGCGGAGGACCGTGATCGGCCAAGTGCGTTTTCGAGTTCCCTCATGGTGAATGGGGCATTATAACTTTCACGATTCGAGGAGCGGAAGTTAGGTGGCCTAGCCTCCTCTGCCTGTTTGCGGGGGAGGAAGGCAGGGTGGTAATGAGCGGAGCTCGAAACCTCTGCGAAAAAGCGGCCGAAGGCATTGGAGACAGCCTCAAGGGCCACAAGGACGTCATTCGCGACCGTCAAGCCGGAAACTGGTGAGTGGACCTTAGTGCCAGATAGCCGGGGCAGGCTACCCCAGACAACAGAAGAAGGAGTAAAACTGTTGAAGGTGCTTGTGAAAGCAGCCCAGCTGGCTTTCTTGCTTTCTTTAATAATACGACGACACTGTGCACGTAATCGTTTATAATTGAGCCTCCACCCGGACAGGGAACGTGTACAGGAGTGTGGCTCGAAGCAGTTTCTGTGCCTGAAAGGCGCTCTCAGTTTCTAGTAACAAGGTACCATTACGCAACCTCGTACAAGACTTAACAGTACCGGCTATGGCATCTACGCCCTTCTGGATAACGAAAGGGTTGACAGAGGAAAAATCCTTTCCGTCCTCAGATCGAGAAATGACGAGGAACTGTGGGGTAGGCGGTAGTACTTTTGTCACTGGGGGCTGGTCATGTTTCCGTTTGTGGGCAGAAGTTGAGAGAGAAGAAGAGAAATCCATTGCGGAGGAATCCCCCATGATTGCCAGCGTCTCCGATGGCGCGCTCCTTCCTTATGGGAACCCTCTCGGAGGGCACTCCCGCCTTAGGTGAATGTTTACACCTCAGGTCACACCTCCCGAGAAACAGACGGAGGGACCAATCGGCATGGTCAGAAGGTATCAGCTCAGGCAATCACCCCTCCCTGGGCCTGGCCTTTACCAGGGGGTACGTGCGTGCCTTACTTGTCTACCCAGGACGGGGAATTACGCGTTACCCCGTCACCGGCTACGCGTGCGAACGCGTGGGTCGGCCTTCAGGCGCGCACAGGGAAGAAGGAACAAGAAGAAGAAAAAGAAGAGAGAGAGGGAGAGAGAGGACAGACTGTCTCAAACGCCGAGGCGGAGACCAGAGAAGGCAAGGAGAAGAAGGCAAGGGAAAGAGTAAGGAAGACAGTGAGATGGAGAAGAACAAAGAAAGGAACCAACCAAAGAAGGAAGAAAAGAGAAGTGAAAAACCAAAAAGACCACAAATATAGGTCGTGGGACCGTCCGTCTCCGGACGCAGGCGCTAACTACCCCATTGATGGGGATGGACTCCTTTTAGTCGCCTCTTACGACAGGCAGGAAGACCTCGGGCCTATTCTAACTTCCGGACCCGCAGGGGGGAAATGTTCGATGTGATTCATATCAGACGATCTGGGAGGCCAAATCATTCGCTCGAATTGCCCAGAATGTTGTTCAAACCAGCCAGCTGTCGCCCGGTACATGGTGCATAATCATCCTACAAATGGTCTCCAAGTTGTCGAACACAGCCACTTCTAGTCAGAGAGCCAGTATATTCCAAGAAAACAGCCCACACCATTATGGAACCACCATCAGCTTGCACAGTGCCTTGTTGACAACTTGGGTCCACGGTTTAGTGGGGTCTGTGCCACACTCTAAAACTACCATCTACGCTTACCAACCGAAATCGTGACTCATCTGAATGATCTGTTAGCACTGACGACTCTAATAACGCCGCTGCTCTCGGTCGTTAACTGAAGGCCGTCGGCCAGTGCATTGTCCGCGGTGAGAGGTAATGCCTGATATTTGGTATTCTCGGTACACTCTTCTCACTGTCTATTCCCTAGCGATTTCCAAAATGGAATGTCCCAGAATCTAGGTCCAACTACCACTTCGCGTCGTGCGGCCATAATCACGTCAGAAATGTTTTCACATGAATCAACTGAGTACAAAGAACAGCTCCACCAATTCACTGTCCTTTTATACCTCGTGTACGCGATACTACCGCCATGTGTATATGTGCATATCGCTATCCTATGACTGCGTCAGCCCAATGTAGAGGTAGAAGTGCCAAACTGAACTGAAACAGAAGCTTAGGAAACTATCTCTTTAAATTTAGATCTTGACTCTTTCCAAAAATCCTGCAAGTCCTTCCACGAAACACAAAAATTAATGTAAAAGTTCAATGTTTCCAGAGTATCACATCCACAGGCGATGACAAATAGAACCACCGCTATTCATACTAATGTCTGTCTCGTATCATTCACCGCGACGAAAAGGGTTCTCTGTTTTTGTAATTTGCCAAATTTTCTTAAATTAACTTCTTGGCCGGATGTCCTTCCTTTCATCACAGACAGGTAACTTAAAGGAACGAAATCGTGTGCACCGTCTATCTGTGTCGTACAAAAGTTTTTCTATGTGTCATCGTATTTTAACTATATCTGTATTGTGTGGTTTTTGAAGGGGGGATGGGGAACCGGACCAGTATTTGCTCAAAAGTGCGAGGTGTACCCCCTGAAAGTTATGCTCAGGCTGGTCGGTGTATCAGATGAACAGCCGTTCGTCTTTCGCGTGGATTTTATCAAAGTCTGGCTCACATCCCTGTTTCAGAGACTCCAGCGCTGCGCGTTAACCCTTGAAGGGGGTACTTTTTGCCCACCTTCTAAAAATATTGTAATTTAATCACGTACTTCAAAATTTTCAAATTAAAAAAATATTTATTGTTTCTAATGATTTTTTTTTATATCAGATTCCGCAAATGTTTTGTATTTTTCAGTAAAACATAACCTAAATGGTGAATGCGACTTTTCGCAACAAATGTTATATACACATCTTCCAGTTCAAGACTCTTCTTACACATCAACATATCTTTGATAAGTATGTTGTGAATACAATTTAACGAAAATTAACGAAATCAGTATTTTTTTAAAAAATTTTGTTGGTAGTCATAAAGAACCAATCCTCTCTATATATACACTACACAAAATGCTTTGGTATTTCTAAGAGCTAAAATACATCTTCAGGTTCTGGACTTTACTCATATGTCAGTACCTATTTAAAAACGATGTTTTTACTAAAAGTTAACAACAGCTAACGCAATTTGTTTATTTTTTTGGTGGGCACGAAATACTCCTACCTCTTCCCCTCGGTAGTTCGCGTTATTGAAAATGCGTTGGTATTGCTATCATTCACACCTTTGTAATGATAAAAGAAGATTCTGTGCCTGAATGAAGCATTGTAATCTCATTTTGTAATTTTATGATCAATCTTAACTTTTTGGGTCAGTAGTCCTCTGACTGTTTTGATACGGCTCACTAGGACTTATTTTCCTGTGTCAATCTTTTCACCTCAGAGTAGCACTTATAGCCCAGGTCCTCTATTATTTAATGGGTATATTTCAATACCTGTCTTCCTCTACAGTTCTGCAGCTCTCTTTAGTACCATGGAGGTTATTCCCTGATGCCTTAACAGATGTCCCATCATCCTCTCCATTTTTCTCCAGATACATTTTTTTCCCGATATATTTCTCTCCTTGCCGATTCTTCGGAAAGCACCTTATTTCTCAACCGTCCACTTAATTTTCAACATCCTTCGATAGGTTCACATCGCAAACCTTTATATTCTTTTCCGCTCCGGTTTCCTTACTGTCCATGTTTCACTTCCATATAATGCAGTGCTCCAAACAGATATTCTAGGACGTTTGTCCCTCAAATTAACCGCAATGTTTGATATTAGTGGACTTCTTTTGGCCAGAAAAGCTCTCTTGCCATGTGCTAGTCTGCTTTCTATGTTCTTACTTTTTTCTTGATACGTTGTTTTGCTTCCTTAACTTCGTTTACTTCGTGGCCAGCAATTTTTTTGTCAAGTTTCTTACTAAAAACATTTCTACTGCCCTTCTTAGCTTCGTCTCACTTCTGTTTATTCTCAATCTATATTCCCCACTCATGTAGAAGAGGGTATCAGTGATCATAAGTCAGTGGTTGCATCAATGACTACAAGTGTAATAAGAAATGCCAAGAAAGGAAGGAAAATATATTTGCTTAACAAGAGTGATAGGGCACAAATCGCAGAATATCTGAGTGACCACCATCAAACGTTCATTTCTGAGGAAGAGGATGTGGAACAAAAATGGAAAAAATTCAGAAACATCGTCCAGTACGCCTTAGATAAGTTCGTACCGACTAAGGTCCAAAGCGAGGGGAAAGATCCACCGTGGTATAACAATCATGTACGAAAGGTACTACGGAAACAAAGAAAGCTTCATCATAGGTTTAAGAGTAGTCGAATCATAGCTGATAAGGAAAAGCTGAACGAAGCGAAAAAGAGCGTAAAGAGAGCAATGAGAGAAGCATTCAACGAATTCGAACATAAAACATTGGCAAACAATCTAAACAAGAACCCTAAAAAGTTTTGGTCATATGTAAAATCGGTAAGCGGATCTAAATCCCCCAGTCAGTCACTCGTTGACCACGATGGCACCGAAACAGAGGACAACCGAAGAAAGGCAGAAATACTGAATTCAGTGTTCCGAAACTGTTTCACTGTGGAAAATCATAACACGGTCCCTGACTTCAGCCGTCGCACGGACGCCAAAATGGAAAATATTGAAATAAACGATATCGGAATTGAAAAACAACTGCTATCACTTAGTAGCGGAAAAGCATCCGGACCAGACGAGATACCCTTAAGATTCTACAGTGATTATGCTAAAGAACTTGCCCCCTTTCTATCAGCAATTTATCGTAGATCGCTGGAAGAACGTAAAGTACCTAGCGACTGGAAGAAAGCGCAGGTCGTTCCCATTTTCAAGAAGGGTCATAAATCAGATGCGAATAATTATAGGCCTATTTCGCTTATGTCAATCTGTTGTAGAATAATGGAACATGTTTTGTGTTCTCGTATTATGACGTTCTTAGATAATACAAATCTCCTTCATCATAACCAACATGGATTCCGCAACAGAGATCATGTGAAACTCAGCTCGCCCTATTTGCCCAAGAAATTCACAGTGCCGTAGACACTGGCGAGCAAATTGATGCCGTATTCCTGGACTTCAGGAAAGCATTTGATACGGTTCCGCACTTACGTTTAGTGAAAAAAATACGAGCTTACGGAATTTCGGACCAGGTTTGTGATTGGATTCAGGATTTCCTAGAAGAAAGAACACAACATGTCATTCTTAACGGTTCAAAATCTGCAGATGTAGAGGTAATTTCGGGAGTACCGCAAGGAAGCGTGATAGGACCTTTACTGTTTACAATATACATAAATGACTTAGTTGACAACATCGGTAGCTCCGTGAGGCTATTTGCAGATGACACGGTTGTCTACAAGAAAGTAGCAACATCAGAAGACTCGTACGTACTCCAGGAAGACCTGCAGAGGATTAATGCATGGTGCGACAGCTGGCAGCTTTCCCTAAACGTAGATAAATGTAATATAATGCGCATACATAGGGGCAGAAATCCATTCCAGTACGATTATGCCATAGGTGGTAAATCATTGGAAGCGGTAACGACCGTAAAATACTTAGGAGTTACTATCCGGAGCGATCTGAAGTGGAACGATCACATAAAACAAATAGTGGGAAAAGCAGGCGCCAGGTTGAGATTCATAGGAAGAATTCTAAGAAAATGTGACTCATCGACGAAAGAAGTAGCTTACAAAACGCTTATTCGTCCGATTCTTGAGTATTGCTCATCAGTATGGGACCCTTACCAGGTTGGATTAATAGAAGAGATAGACATGATCCAGCGAAAAGCAGCGCGATTCGTCATGGGGACATTTAGTCAGCGCGAGAGCGTTACGGAGATGCTGAACAAGCTCCAGTGGCGGACACTTCAAGAAAGGCGTTACGCAATACGGAGAGGTTTATTATCGAAATTACGAGAGAGCACATTCCGGGAAGAGATGGGCAACATATTACTACCGCCCACATATATCTCGCGTAATGATCACAACGAAAAGATCCGAGAAATTAGAGCAAATACGGAGACTTACAAGCAGTCGTTCTTCCCACGCACAATTCGTGAATGGAACAGGGAAGGGGGGATCAGATAGTGGTACAATAAGTACCCTCCGCCACACACCGTAAGGTGGCTCGCGGAGTATAGATGTAGATAGATTACACAGTTCATTCCATTCAGTATGTCCTGTTATTCACCCTCGCTCTTTCTCAGGATAGTAGCGTCATCAACGAATTCTATCAGTGATATCCTTTCACCCTGAATTTTAATCTCACTCTTGAACGTTTCTTTTACTTCTGTAGTAGCTTTTTCGATGTAGAGATTGATGAATGAGAGAGAAAAACCTCCTCCATGTCTTACAGCCTTTATAATCCGAGCACTTTCCTCTTGGTCTTCCATTCTCATTGTTTCCTTCTTTGTCCTTGTACGTATTGTATATTATCCGTCTTTCCCTATACAGTATACTTCTTTTCCTGAGAATTCTTACGCCGTTTCACATTATCAAATGATTTTTTGAAGTCTATAGATCCTTTGAATAATTTTATTAATATTAAAATATTATATTACGATTGTTTGGAGGTGGTGGAGTAAATCTAAATATTGAGTTTAACATTAGTGTGGAGGTTAATTTCTGATATCTTCTTTAAATATTCCTGATTGAAATGAGTTTAACTCCCCAAAAGACATTTACTGATTGTTAAACAGTTAGTAAGTAATACTATAAAACCGTTAATCACGCCTGCTGGTGGTAAAGCTTCTGCAATAGTAAATACTGCATAGAAAATTTTTTACTTGCTTATTAATGGATTTGCATTCCTCCTCCAGCATCAGATTCTGATCCGATAGAGGAGAGCATTGACAAACGACACTGTTCAGAAGCCAATCGATCTCAAAATTACGCAGTTTGCATAATTCCATTGCTCGGATACTGATAGAAAAGATCGGTAAAAGAGATCGCAGGGACGTTGAAATAAAAGTTTGATAAAGTAAATGCCGACTGAACACTAGTATCGTTCGGCTGCAGCCACAAAACAATTCGCTGGCAACTCTCCTCCGCTGCAGCCTGAAAAAGTTTTACAATGCAACATAAATTGACAAGTGATATTAATGGAAGAGAAAATTAGCTTTCTTGATTCAAACACGGCAGTTACCGTTAAATTAATGCACATATTTAACCAAAAGTTACAGGTACAACAGCGACATTTGCATTTTATGAGACAGCAATCAATAACAAACGAGAGAGAGAGAGAGAGAGAGAGAGAGAGAGAGAGAGAGAGAGAACACGAGCGCAGCTCCTGCTTTTATGCAATCAAAACAAATTATGCGACTGCGTTGAACTTGATTTACAGTGTCTTTTATGAAGTTTTGATATATGAACTTTTCTCTAGAACATTTTTATACGAACAGAAAAAGTACTGACATTTTCTACGTAATTTACAAAGAGAAATTTTATTCTTAGTGCGTTTTAGCATTACTCATACGTTTGGGGCATATTTTATTAATTATTCAAAAAGCAACATTTCAAAGTGTCTTGTTTCTAATATCTAGCGCAACTTGGAAACTGCCTCTATGGTGGCTCTAACTTTTCGAAAACCAAACTGATCGTCTTCAAATCCATTTTGTTTTCCATTCTTCTGTATATTATTCTTGTCAACAACTTTTATACATCATAATTGTCACTCATCTGCTCTTGCTACCTTCGGAATAGTGTGGATGATATTGAAATGTGCAGCTCGTAAGATGACCGCTGTGTGAACGTGACGTGCTGGGGCTCGACACTGGGAAGTGTTATCTGCCTGACACACTTACGTGTTCATCACACAGACGATATGCAAACTGGTGTAAGCCTTACACTGCCTTCACTCACCAAATTACTAATCACAGAAATTGAAAATCGTTAAAAATAAATGAAAGCAATTCTCATCAGTCGTTTGTCATGTAAATTAATTAAATTTCCCATCACGTATACATTCTTCCATATAGAGGCACTTCCTTTACAATGGAAAGCCGTCACATTAAGAGCACAATTCAGTTATGCAGAATAAATGGGTCATATTTCCTTACTATGGGTCGCCTGACCTAATATGTTTTAGGACTAAAGATACGGAGGAAAACAAATCAGTTCTTTTATATACTAGATTTATATTCCTTAAATTGGTTCACAAGTAAAAAGAATATTAAAAAATGGTTCAAATGGCTCTGAGCACTATGCGACTTAACTTCTGAGGTCATCAGTCACCTAGAACTTAGAACTACTTACACCTGACTAACCTAAGGACATCACACACATCCATGCCCGAGGCAGGATTCGAATCTGCGATCGTAGCGGTCGCTCGGTTCCAGACTGTAGCACCTAGAACCGCACGGCCACTCCGGCCGGCAAATAATATTATCTAAAAAATGAGTTTATGAATAGTTTCTTATTTAATGCTCAGATAAGAGACAAATTGTCTCTGCAAAAATCTAACAATATCAATTTCCACAATGGACTGCGCATTCATGTGACGAAAATTACAATAAATAATCGTTTGAGCAAAGCTCACTTGGGGAAGACTGTTCTGCTAACCTGTGGTGGACACCTCTAATTGAATAGGAGATTATTATGGAACTGTGACTGGCTTTCCAAAATCTGTGCAGCTTGCAACCCCAAGTTAAAACCAGATCCACGATTCAAACATGTAAAGACACTGAAAAAGCAACACAAGTTGTGGAATTTACCTCACAAACTGCGAGCTGCTCAGAGAAAAAGCCGCGCTAGCGCTGAAAAGGTAACACTTAAAAGATCGATTCAGCATAAACTGCCAGGCTGCGACCACGCGCCTCCCTCTCCCGATACGACCACTGAGTCACGCGTCCTCACACCGACTCCCTGACTGACCAACGTCCGTCTCCCCTGCCAGAAAACTACCACCTGGAGGGGAGAATTTGCAACTTTCGCCACAGTGACGACCAAAAATTCCTCTCAACACGCGGAACCGCCGGGAAAGCCTGCCTAAAGTTCCCTACTATAGCTTACAGTATGCCCATTAAGTATCCAGAGTTTGATCCACTGTGTTGCCACTCATTGGTTCAGACGTTTTACGCTACAGTGTCTATGCCGAAGACCCTTCTGCCTGGCTGATTTCACCTGGACAGTTAGATTCTAGAACTTTTCCTACACTGAACACGGCACACTATCGGTGTTGCGTGTTTGCAACCGCCGACAGAATTCGCCACACAAGAAATGCTCAGGGGACCGGTGGTCGCCCAGCTATCTTCCATGACCGATACGCCTTGAGGACAAAGGAAACAGGCCGGCACGCAGCCACGATATTTCTATGAAGCAGCAGCCCAGCTGGGCAGAGAGTAAGCCGTTCGGTGTTCATAGCGCTGTGACCAACCAGTTCCGTCACCGCACTCTCACAGGCAAGTCTCAGCAAAGGGAAAGTCACCAGTAGCCACTAACGATGTATTTCCCTCCAGCACAGTTGAGACTCTTAAGCTGCCAGTGTTACTCATTATCGCAAAGTGATACATGCGATGATACTGTCAATATTTTTTTGCGAAAGTCTGTTCATATGTTTCCAGATTCAGATATTCTAAACAACAACTTTAATACTTGTGCTGTTGTACCCAGTAAAATCATTAGGAGGATACAACTGTGCATGAATGGCAGCAGTGAAGTTCAGAGGATCCATAGCCCCCATCTTTCCAATTAAAACAGGCTTACGACAAGGAGACGCCATGCATTAGAGAAAGTGGTTCGGGAGAGTAATTTACATCTATACAATGGTCTCCGATTCGAACGCAGTGAAGTAAGACTCGTGGCTTATGCAGATGATACAGTGTTGCTGAGTGAAACTGAAGAAGAACTGAAAGACATGTACAGATATCTGAGGCACAGTGCCAGCAAAATGCGGCTTTTGATTAACCAAGAGAAAACAGAATATATGGAAATAGGTCGAGTCATAAAGCCAAATCCTTATTTTGAAATTGACCAACATTCTAAATTCAGGAAAGTTCTTCTGTTTAAATATCTTGGATCACGTTTCAACAGTAAAAATATCGTAACAATGGATATAATTGAAAGAATACCCTCAGGGTGAAAATGTCTGTACTCACTAAGCAACCCACTCAAAAGTAAAGCTTTGTTAATCACCACAAACATGAAGATATACAACACTATCATCTGCCCCGTAGTACTGTACGGCTCAGAAAGCTGAACGCTTACAAAGAATGAAAACGAAAAACTGAATGTTTTCGAAAGAAAAGTAATGAGAAAAATCTGGGGACCTGTGTTGGAAAATGGAGTATGGAGAATTCGAAAGAACAATGAAATTTATCAGTTAATGAAGCAACCCACTATCATCCAGAAATTAAAAAGTAGGAGACTGCAATGGGCCGGACATGTGGCTAGAATGGAAAACAACAGAATCACCAAGAAAGCATTTGAAGGAATTCTCCAGACAACAAGACCATTTGGCCGACCTCGTACAAGGTGGAAAGATGACACACACAACGACATCGCAGCATTAGGAATTTCCACAGGGTGGAGAGAGCCTGCGAGAGATAGAAGATGGTGGAAGCAGATCGTTGGTGCAGCGCGTGGTCTACAGGGCGTGTGAGAGCTGAGCTGAGAAGAGGGAGAGAGAGAGAGAGAGAGAGAGTGGTTGTCAGTTCCCCCCAATGATTTTAGAAATTCCGAAAGAATGTTATCTACATCATCTGGCTTATTTGATCAAAAGCTTTCCAGAACTCTGTTAAACTCCGACTCTAAGAAAAGACAATTATATAACGACGACAGGTATTGCATCCGGGTACAAAAATGTTATAGATTAGTAAATTCATTTGGGCGAGAGCCTTTCATGTGCAAACCCGGAAAACGGGCGTAAAACCAAGCAGAAAAGAGTGGACAGTAGATTGTGAGTACGCAAAAAACATGCCGTCAAGCCGTATTAGACAAGACTTGGAACAACTTGAAGTATTACAAAGGTGTCGTATCGGTGGATTTATGTGAGGATGAGAAATGATTCGCTACAGAAAGGAGGTACAATGTCGCCAGGAGAAAACAGTGTTCTTCTTACGAACACAGAACACTCTTTAATGTAATGACCTGATCTAGCCGAATTAGGCCGTCGTCACACTCAAAAAACGGAGACGAAGGTAGCAATCGTTTGCATCAGGTGCTGGACGCCGTCAAAACGCACGAAATTGTTGCAGTTATAGCATGCATCGAAAGCGACGAAATGGACTGTGAAGTGAAAGGAACTGCTCTACACGACACCCTGATATCGCATGGTCGACTCTGGATTCTCGACATGACGCAGCACCTGTGGGTACTAGGAGCGGTGGCCTCGGATCAGCACGTGTTGGACGCACGATGACACTCCTGCGTCGTAGCAGTGGCGCACTACTTGAGACCGAACAATCACTCGTGTCTTCTGTCACGTACCCACTGTTCTCAGTGGCGTACTGTCCGATACTTTGTAACGCGTCAAGTGCGCTCTACTCCATTCACTAAGCCGACCTGCTTAACAAAGTCCATGGTAACGATATCTTTGAAACGCTTTAAGTTGCTGCAAGGCTTCAACAAACTTCTATATCTCCACGATTACTCCGCAATTCTCTCTAAAGTGTACCACTCTCGAATAGAATTTAGAAAAAAGGAACACGTAAATATTTCCGCGCGAGCTCTGGTTCATCTTGTTTTAACACAATGACCATTTCTCTCTATCTTGGTGGTAGTCAACTAAATACATTGACATTAGGGTGAGGATGTTTGTGACTGAAATTTAGTGAAAAGATTTTACAGCAACCGTAACGCCTTTGTTCTAATTATTGTCACCCCAAATTGCGTATCATTTCCGAGACGTTCTACCCCTATTTCGCTATAGCACAAAACGATCTGCCCTTCTTTTAACTTTTTCGTCGTCCTTCGTTAATCCTATCTGGTAAGAATTCCACACCGCGCAACAATCCTCCAGAATCGGCAGGACAAGCCATACGTAGGCAGTCCCTTCAGTAGATCTGTTTCATCTCCTAAGTGTCCTGTCAATAAATTGTTGTCTTCTGTTCGCTCTTCTCACATCATTTTCCATATGAAGACTCCAATTTAAGTTGTTTTGAACTGTAATCCCTGGGTATCTAGTTAAGTCTACGACCTTTAAATTCGTGTTATTTACACTATGTGATCTAAATTATCCGGACACCCCGAAAAACATACGTTTTTCATATTAGGTACATTGTGCTGTCACCTACTGCGAGTTACTCCATATCACCGACCTGAGTAGTCATTAAACATCGTGACAGAGCAGAATGAGGCGCTCCGCGGAACTCACGGATTTCGAGCGTGGTCAGGTGATTGTGTGTCACTTGTGACATACGTCTGTAATCGAGATTTCCAAACTCCTAAACATCCCTAGCTCCACTATTTCCGATGAGATAGTGAAGTGTAAACGTGAAGGGACTCGTACAGCACACAAAACCGTATAGGTTGACCCCGTCTGTTGACTGACAGAGACCGCCGACAGTTGAACAAGGTCGTAAAGTGTAATACGTAGACATCTATCCAGACCATCATACAGGAATTCCAAACTGCATTAGGATCCACTGCAAGTACTATGACAGTTAGAAGGGAGGTGAGAAACTTGGATTTCATGGTCGAGCGGCTGCCCATAAGCCACACATCACGCCGGTAAATGCCAGTCAATGCCTCGCTTGATGTAAGGAGCGTAAACATTGGACGATTGAACAGTGGAAAAACGTTGCGTGGCGTGCCGAATCACGGTAAACAATGTGGCGATCCGATGGCAGGGTGTGGGTGTGGCAAATGCTCAGTCAGAGTCATCTGCCAGCGTATGTAGTGCCAACAGTAAAATTCGGAGGCGGTGGTGCTACGGTGTGGTCGTGTTTCTCATTGAGCCGGCCGGAGTGGCCGAGTGGTCCTAGGCACTACAGTCTGGAACCGCGCGACCGCTGCGGTCGCAGGTTCGAATCCTGCCCTGGGCATGGATGTGTGTGATGTCCTTAGGTTAGTTAGGTTTAAGTAGTTCTATGTTCTAGGGGACTGATGACCTCAGCAGTTAAGTCCCATAGTTCTCAGAGCCATTTTTTTGTTTCTCATTGAGGGGGCTTGCGCCCCTTGCTGTTTTGCATAGCACGATCACAGCACAGGCCTACACTGATGTTTTAAGCACTTTTTTGCTTCCCACCTTTAAAGAGCAATTCGGGGATGTCGACTGCATCTTTCAACACGATTGAGCACCTATTCATAATGCACGGCCTGTGGCGGAGTGGTTACACGGCAATAACATCCCTGTAATGGACTGGCCTGCACAGAGTCCTGGCCTGAAGCCTATAGAAAAGCTCTGGGATGTTTTGGAACGCCGACTTCTTACCAGGCCTCACCGGCCGACATCTATACCTCTCCCCAGTGCAGCACTCCGTGATGAATGGGCTGCCATTCCCCAAGAAACCTTCCAGCATCTGATTGAACGTATGCCTGCGAGAGTGGAAGCTGTCACCACTATACTGAATTCCAGCATTACCGATGGAGGGTGCGACGAACTTGTACGTCATTTACAGCCAGGTGTCCGGAGACTTTTGATCATATAGTGTATCATGTAACGGAAATTTAACACAGTTTTTAGTACTCATGAGGAAGAACTCACACTTTTTATTGTATACGACATCACGGCATGTTGCTTGCGGATTCACATTCTGCCCTACACTCCTTGGTTTCTGGTGATACTCCCGTCTTCGGGGTTTGCACATGAAGGGCACTCGCCGAAACTTGATGTAGTAATTATCTCATTATTATACCTGCATGCCATTTATGCCGTCATATGGCCATTCTCCCTTTTGTGCGCAGTTATCAACGATCTACACGTCGGTATTCGCTTCAGATACACACCGCCATCGTGAACCTCCTACACACAATACTCAACGATGACATGGCTGCAAACAAAGCTGATTCAGATTGAGCTGCCTTTGTAGGCCAATCCCTCAGGACGCGGCTGCAGTATTCACCTTTGCCACACTGGTGTAAGAGAGGACACAGCATCAGGTAAGTGCAAAAATCAGTGCAAATCGCAACTTTATGTACTTATGTTTATTTATATAAATCTATTTCCATTGCTTCTTTCGCCTCCGCTTAAAATCGCGTGCGTCAGATTAAATCGTTTCGATAACTTGTGTCCAAAAACCTGATGTAGTAAAATTTAAACCTGTTTCTCCTGTTAATTTTATCAAAACTCGTGTGGGTGTCGTAATATTGTGCAGTTTTTGTTATGACATCAGTTGTAAACATAACCTATGCATTTCAGAAACGTATTATACAGAGTAATATCGTATAATGAACTGTAAATTTAAACTGTACTTTTCAGAAGCTTTTGGCCACAGTACACTCGTTCAAACCGAATCGTTCTCTAATTTCATTACGTATTTACGTGACAAAGGTGTGATATTAAGAACTTTGGAAAATTTTCGCAAGTTATGCTGGTTTACATCACCTATTTCGTAACAATTCGTGATTTACAGTAAATGTAAATAACTAACATACCTTGTCACTTAAGCTTTCTCTTTCATCAGGAGTGTATACGCTATTATTGAATTTGTTAGTTACAATGACCTGAAAACCGTTTCAGCGTATCGATAAAACTTCTAACAAGTTTATTGCTAAGTTTACTGTTGTCATAATGGATATTTCATTTTGGCTCCTAATCGCTTTAGGTCTAATGGGTACTGGTAATACTTGTAACATATCAGACATATAAATCAAAAGAGTATCGGCAAGCATAGTTTAAAGTTATTTGTTTACTATTCTGTAAGATATCGTACCAGGCACAAATCAGCCCCACTACGTTCGCTGTTCTCGGGTTATTATTCGTAAGCAGCTGGAAATCGCCCTGACTGCTGTCAAGCGACTGAAAGACCTGCGAATGGGTATATTTGGAATGCTACCGAGAGTCATGTACCGGAGATACCAAATTTAGCTCGAGTACTATGCTCTCCAGTGGACATCCATCATTACTCGTTCATTTGATAGTCAACGAGAGGTCTACGCGTCCTGTACAGGGGAGATGGAGCAACAAATTCGAGGTGTTGTCATCTATTGATACCGAAAATAGCCAGTGAGACTCAATTCACGTGTTGGGAAACCAGCAGTGTCCTGCTGTGAGCTGGTGGTGTTGTAGTAGCGCATACCCCAGAGATGCAAAATTAAAGTCCCCGTGATCGAAAAAAAGGAGTGAAGCCACTCGTGCAATCGTGCGAACTTACTTTTAAAAGATAATGAAACAAGTCGCGTAATGGTTAACATCTTATTAAATCTGAATTTAACAGGAGTAGATCCCCTTTAAAATTAACAGCCATGTACAGGTCAATCACTACATGCAATCACATTTTAGTGAATGAAGATGCATGCTTACAAAAGATGCTACTTATTTCCTTTATGTTCAAGTGGGAAAAACTTCAACAAGAAAACAATGAATGCAAAGTTAAAGAGACAAATTATTTCTAATTCCGATATTGGTACCAAATTCAGAACCGTGTAACGAATATTGCCAAGCGTCAATCGAAGAGCATACATTTAAAGCGAACTTGGAAGAACAATCACTGTTCACAGATGCAAAGTGCATTCTGCAAATCAAACAGCTAAATGCAGTCATCAATTACAAAAACGACTAACTCTGTAAAGTTGACAAATACTACGTCCCCTGAAACGTTCCACGAAAAAGCATCGCTGGCCGACTCTCATCAAATAAAACTCCCGGTACTACGCTGGGTGTGCGCCGACTGTGTGTGACAGTTAATAGAGTACTCAACCCATATTCTCATGTGTGCGGCCAGTGACGATCCCAGTAAGACGGTATTCGTGAAAGCAGGAGGCAGTGTGTGCTCTCTTCGCACTTGAATTCCTCTTCTTGAGGAAGGTAAGGAGGAGTGTGTTGTCGTTAGACATTTACTCCACTTTGGATGGATTGAAAGCGTGCTCGGGCGTTTAAGAATATCTGGCATGGTTGTGCGTGGTTGGGTATACTGATGATTGCCGGTCAGAGACAGGCGGTATGTTGAAGCGATATCAGCGATGCGTCAGCTAGGGCCCTTTACTTGACTGGCCCTGTTGACGCCTAGGACTGCCAGTCAACGACTGACAGGGCGAGTGGTTGTTGATGATGATAATGATATTGGGTGTCTGGCGCGGTAAGGAGGAGAGTTTTCCAAGTCCTCCTGGTGTCTGGGTGCTTCTTTTTATCCTTCTTCTTCTTCTTGGATGCGTCTGCTTGTGACACTTCGGGATCTGGCACGTCCTCCCAGCTGGCGGCTTCGGCGCCTTCAGTGGCCCTCGCCTCGTTCTCGGCTTGTTCTATCGAGGCAACGAGAACTTCCCTCTCAACAGGAGTGAGACGAGGGCGGGCGTTGTAAGACCTGAGAGAGTCCAAATGGACGGACACTATCTTCTGCAGCTGCGTCTTGGAGAGGGGGCAGGGAGCCTCCTCCGTGATGACCTGGGTTGCCTTGGTCTTCGCCGCGACGGCTGTCTGCACGGCAGCGTCTTGTGTTACCACCCCCGTGGCTTCCTGTATTCTACAGGCTCCACGGATGCGGCAGTCTGCGTGTCGGCGTCCTCCTCCTGTACTGGACGGGGCTGGCTGGCCAGTGCATCACGAGACTGTGCACCAGCTGCCGAGCCTCCGCCAGTTCGGCTTTGAGTACCGCCCTGTCTTCCGTCATTGCGGCTTTGAGGGCAGCAATTCCTCCTTCGGCGGCGGCGCGGACCCTGGTACACGCCTCGCTGACTGCGACTGGTGGAACAGCTGCGTCATCGACCACCCCAGATCCGCCGGGGGCGGGGTGTGGCAAGGATGCAACGGCCGCCGTTGTGTCCGCCTTCTTGGTGGTCTCGCGTCTCCGTCTCGTCTTCTCACTGCGACTCCAGTTCTTGATATAACTGCAGCCTCGGTAATTCGCTGCGTGAGCGCCGCCACAGTTGGCGCAGCAGCCTGTGGCGTCCTTCTTCGTACAATGGCGCGAATTGCTTGCGCACACCGAAGGCACGCCACTGGGTTCCGGCAGTACTTAGCAAAGTGGCCAGGTTTTTGGCAGCGGAAGCACTGCTCCTTCCGCTCCATCGTCTTCTTCTTGCGTCCATCTTCTGATGCGCCGAGCACGAGGCCCAGAAACTGCAGCAGGGCGGCGGCTTTGCCTTCCTTTCCACGTTGTCCAAGCAAGCTGGTGAGCGACAGCGTAGGTAGCAAGCGAGCACTTGGCGTGCAGTGATCCGCTCACCTCCGCTGTCTGAGCGGGATTGGCAGTGTCTGACTAAACAGCTCCACGTCATCCACCAATAACGATGATTGCTAGCGCCGTCCAATCTATAGCCAAGTTTTTCTGAAATTGCAACCACTGCCCCAGTGAAATTTCAAGATTTCGACAAAGAGACAGCAAGAGTGAGACTTCTTGTTTATTTTCTGGGTGAGGACATAAGCAGAAGCTAACCAACCTCGTTCCAGAGCAGCCGTTGAGACGCTGTGTCTTGTGGCTCCCACGGAAAACTTCCGATCGCCACTTTCTTGAAGTAAAGGATACATTCCCCCATGTGGGCATCGCCCTTTTGCAGCAGCGCTATCTAGCCGCCTGAATCGTTACCGTCCGTCACGTTAATATGATCAGCCCCGAGTTCAGGAAGCCAGCTAGGGTGGATTCCACATCGTCCCTGAAGCCCACTTACAGTTACACATGTATGGGCGCGGCGAAGATTGGATGCTAGCGCCCCTCCGCCTCTCTTTGTGTTAGGCTGCTGTGTCGAATGAACGGAAAAGCGGAGGGAATAACTAATTCAGTTCCTAACTTGACTGTGGGCAATATGTGGAATTACATATGCATTTTGCAAGTGGTAATACGAATTATGAAAGGAACATCTCAGTTAACCATTCATTATGTTAATATAGCTGGGGATTGCTATTAGAGCATAAAAATATGAATAAAGTATGTAGGATCGCGCTACATGAATAATTTAGCCACGTTATACGGTGCCATGAGGAGGGAACGGAAAAGGATAGGGTACTATGAATCGTCAGTAGCTCAAACGTACGGTGAATAGTAGTATCTCTTAGGAAAGCGGCAGCAGCAGATGGGAAGGAACACTAAGTGAACTCTGTTTATGGGTCTGGGATCCTAATTCATCACGTTGAAGAGAATATTTTGGCAGCCAGAAAAGGAACAGAGTCCAGCTAACTGTAGCTTGTGCCACATAGTGGAACAAACGATGTGTGTCGTCAGGGCTTGGAGGTCACAGTTCGATCATTGCAGCGATTACCGTAGAAGGTTGAGATGACCAGCCGTGTTCACGGTGCTTCAACGAAGCCCACGATCTGGAGCACTGTCCCCAGAACAGATCGTAGCCCCCTTACTCTGAGTCGAATGGAGGACTAAACCAAAGAAAACGAGGGTCTGTGACAAGCTATGTTATGACTTCCTAGGCTTGTATCATATGGTTTAGGACTAGAGGATCCCTCTAAATGAGTGACGTGTGCAACACACATCAGAGGCAATTAAAGAAGCATCTCACTGCGTACGGTGTACACACAAAGATATTTCAGAGAAGGCGAATCTTCATCCAATCCAAACAACGAGAGCTATACAAAACCACCAAGTATTAGTGTAAGAGATAAACAAAGCCCCCCCGCCCTGCCACAGATCGGACTATTAAGAATGCTAGTGCTTAACTGTTGAAGTATATGAAACAAAGTACCACAGTTTGAAGCGCTCCTAAACAGCAGAGGAGCCCACATAGTACAAGCTATAGAAAGCTGGTTAAAACCAGAGGCCGACAGCTTTAAGCATATACCGAAAAGACAGGCTAATGGGAAACGGAGGCGGTGTTCTTGTCGCATTAGATAAAAAAATTAAATCCACCGAGATAAAAACTGAAGCTGCAAGCGAGACTGTTTGGCCAAGACCCAGTATCAGGGATAGGTATGAAATTATAACTGGACTATTCTACCCACCACCAGACTTACCTCTAGATGTAACTGAAAATTTTAGAGAAAATCATGTTCCTTTGTATGTAACTTCCCTAATCATCCGATGCGACTTTACTCATCTAGCGGCCAGTTGCAATAATTACAGTTTTCTTAATAGTGAGCGTGACAAACGTATTGTGAAACACTACTAAATACCTTCTCTGGAAACTACGTAGAATAGATAGATAGATACTTCGGAACCCCACTCACGACGGAAATGTATTAAATCCAATGGCAACAAAAACACCTAACCCAGGGGCGCCCGCATTAGGAGGGTGGCGGGGGAGGGAGAGAAGGGGAACAAATGGGGCAGCTTCTCCTAGTGACAACTGTATAGGACATACAACCACAGGGCTGGATTTTTATGACCTACAATAACTGAAACATTGTATTAAAGTAACCTGAAAATATCGATAAAAGATTTAAAATCTACATAAAATGAACCAGAGTAATCAAAAAACATAGGAGATTTGAAGGGAAAGTACAAAAGAGATAATTACTTCAAAATCGCTATGTCTTTCTATAAGAAGCCACATTCTTTGAAGAGGAAGGAAACTGTACAATCGTCATTCCATTATATGACAGTCAGCACGCAGAGGTTTTCCAAAGTTAGGGAACGTCAGTTGTCGAGCAACACTTGCTTGTAGTTAGGAAAGTGTTCGATATCTGCTGAAACAACTGGAGTGTCTACTTTGATACTTTCCATTAGTTTCAAAAACGAATCTAAACTAATATCGATATTTCACAAATTAACGTTATATCTGGCAAAACTTCAATACAAAATATTAATATTTCTCTTTCAGTGCCCATACCTGGTACAAGTAACAACAGGCATCCTTGAAACATTAAATATAGTACGGTACCCATATAACGAAAAATGCAAGTTTGTATCTACATATACGAAGCCAGAAAATTTGGGATTTTATTACTTGTGAACAACGTGTAGCTCATAAGGAAAGAAAGATTACATTTCAACACACTCCGGGCACTACTAATAAGCTGTAACAAAATTAAATGAAACCGCCGATCGACTGAGTGACGAAGTGTACCCTCATGAGGTCCCATTAAAGAAAGATATCCATGAAGAAAGTTCCGTCTCGGAAATGTTGCCTTGCTACAGAACAAAAATGTCCCCCTCTTAGTTCCCTCGTCTTCACAAACCTCAAGTGGCTATTGTTGTAACAAAACAGTTCCACAACAAAACACACTCGACAAAAGCTTACTCCTGCAAAATTCAAATAATTCTGAACAACTTACAGGTGCTAATCTAAAGCAGCTTACTTTATTATATTTCTTTTCAACGAAACCGGTACTTGTCGGTAGAAGTAGGAAGTTGTCGTCATTGGAACTACTGCCAACTTCAGCGATCTAACAGTGGGTGGCGTTCATTAAATACGAGGGCAGTTCAATAAGTAATGCAACACTTTTTTTTCTCGGCCAATTTTGGTTGAAAAAACCGGAAATTTCTTGTGGAATATTTTCAAACATTCCCGCTTCGTCTCGTATAGTTTCATTGACTTCCGACAGGTGGCAGCGCTGTACGGAGCTGTTAAAATAGCGTCTGTAACGGATGTGCGTTGCAAACAACGGGCAGTGATCGAGTTTCTTTTGGCGGAAAACCAGGGCATCTCAGATATTCATAGGCTCTTGCAGAATGTCTACGGTGATCTGGCAGTGGACAAAACCACGGTGAGTCGTTGGGCAAAGCGTGTGTCATCATAGCCGCAAGGTCAAGCAAGACTGTCTGATCTCCCGCGTGCGGGCCGGCCGTGCACAGCTGTGACTCCTGCAATGGCGGAGCGTGCGAACACACTCGTTCGAGATGATCGACGGATCACCATCAAACAACTCAGTGCTCAACTTGACATCTCTGTTGGTAGTGCTGTCACAATTGTTCACCAGTTGGGATATTCAAAGGTTTGTTCCCGCTGGGTCCCTCGTTGTCTAACCGAACACCATAAAGAGCAAAGGAGAACCATCTGTGCGGAATTGCTTGCTCGTCATGTGGCTGAGGGTGACAATTTCTTGTCAAAGATTGTTACAGGCGATGAAACATGGGTTCATCACTTCGAACCTGAAACAAAACGGCAATCAATAGAGTGGCGCCACACCCACTTCCCTACCAAGAAAAAGTTTAAAGCCATACCCTCAGCCGGTAAAGTCATGGTTACAGTCTTCTGGGACGCTGAAGGGGTTATTCTGTTCGATGTCCTTCCCCATGGTCAAACGATCAACTCTGAAGCATATTGTGCTACTCTTCAGAAATTGAAGAAACGACTTCAGCGTGTTCGTAGGCACAAAAATCTGAACGAACTTCTCCTTCTTCATGACAACGCAAGACCTCACACAAGTCTTCGCACCCGAGAGGAGCTCACAAAACTTCAGTGGACTGTTCTTCCTCATGCACCCTACAGCCCCGATCTCGCACCGTCGGATTTCCATATGTTTGGCCCAATGAAGGACGCAATCCGTGGGAGGCACTACGCGGATGATGAAGAAGTTATTGATGCAGTACGACGTTGGCTCCGACACCGACCAGTGGAATGGTACCGTGCAGGCATACAGGCCCTCATTTCAAGGTGGCGTAAGGCCGTAGCATTGAATGGAGATTACGTTGAAAAATAGTGTTGTGTAGCTAAAAGATTGGGGAATAACTGGTGTATTTCAGTGCTGAATAAAACAACCCCTGTTTCATAAAAAAAATGTGTTGCATTACTTATTGAACTGCCCTCGTATTGTTGTATAATATATATCTAATTAATTTCATCTACCCCTACACGATTTCTATGCAATTCACAAATACGTTTCTGTGATAGGGTTCAACGGACCACCTTTAGACGATTTTCCAACCGTTCCACTCTCGCACAGTGTGCGAGGAAAACGAACATTTAAGTCTTTCCACGCGTGCTCTGATTTCTTTTATTTCATTCCGGTGGTCATTTCGCCCTGTGTAGGTGTGCGCCAACAAAACATTTTCACATCCGGAGGAGAAAGTTCGTGAGTGATATTCCGCGAAAAGATCTGGCTGCAACAAAAAAACGCCTTTGGTTTAATAATTCCTATGCCAAATCAGGTATCCTCTCCCCCATTTCGCGATAATACAAAAGCAGCTGTGCTTCTTTGAATCTTTTCGATGTTCTCCATCAATCCGACCTGATACTGATCTCATATGGCACAGCAATGTTCCAGAAGGGGACGGACAAGCGTAGTTCAGGGTGTTTCACTAGTAGACTTGTTGCATCTTCTAAGTCTTTTGCAATAAAACGCAGACTATCGTTCGGTTCCCCCACAACATTAACTATGTGGCTGTTCCAATTTAAGTTATTCGCAATTGTAATGTCTGAGAATTTCGTTGAATTGACAGCCTTAAGATTTGTATAAAATTATAGTGTAATCGAAATCTTAAGGATTGCTTTTAACACTTACGTGGATGACTGCACACTTTTCCTTATTCAGGGATAATTTCCAGTTTTCTCACCATGCAGATGCTGTGTCTGTGTCATTTTGCACTGGGGTTTCATCCTCTGATGACTTTACTAGACGGTAAAAGACAGCATCTTATGCAAACAATCTAAGAGGGTTGCTCAGATTGTCCCCTAGATCGTTTATATAGATGACGAACATCGGTGGGGCGGTAACACTTTCTTGGGGAACCCCGGATATCACTTCTGTTTACTCCATGATTTACCGTCGATTACTTTGTACTGTAAACTTTCTGACAGGAGATCACCAATCACGTCGCACATCTGAGATAACACTCCATAGGCAAGCAATTTGATTAGAAGTTCTTCGTGAGAAACGGTGTTAAAAGTCTTCTGGAAATTTAGATATATGGAATCAATTTCAGATGCCCTGTCGATAGCACTGATTACTTCATCTGAATAAAGAGACAGTTGTTTTTCACAAGAACGATAGTTTCTGAGTCCGTGCTCACAGTGTGTCAAGAGATCGTTTTCTCCGAAGTAATTCATAAAGTTCGACTACAGTATATGTTCCAAAATCCTACTGCAAATGGACGTCAGTGACACGGGTCCGTAATGCACCGAATTCTCCTACTTCCTTTCTTGAGGACTGGTGTGACCTGTGAAACTTTCCAGTCTTTAGGTCCGGATCTTTCCCCGAGAGAGCGGTTGTATATGATTGCTAAGTATGGAGTTATTGTATCAGCACACTGTGAATGTAACGTAACTGGTTTACTGTCTGGGCCGGAGGACTTTCACTTATTAAGTCACTGAAGCTGCTTCGCTACACCGAGGATATCTATTTCTAAGATACTACTGTTGGCAGCTGTTCTTTCTTCGAATTCTGGAATATTTAATTCTTATTCCTTGGTGAAGGAATTTCTGACAATGTGCTTCGTCACACTCATTTCATGGCATTGTCATCCGTAACATCACTATCGTTATCACGCAGTGAGAATATTTATTGGTTGTGTCTTTCCATTGGTGTACTTCACACACGACCAGAATCCCCTTGGATTTTTCGTTGTTTCTGCAACAGTATTCTGATCTGTTTTGTGTGCCATGGGGGATCAGTACCAAATGTTATTTATGCATTTTATATATACCTCTCAACTGCCGTCGATACTATTTCTTTAAATTGAAGCCACATTTGGTCTACGTTTACATAGTTAGTTTGGGAGGAGTGGAGACTGTCTCTTAGGAAGGCGCCAAGAAAATTGTTACCTGATGTATTAAAATAAATATATTTTGCGTTTACTTTTGGGTTGGTTGCTACAGTATTCAGTCTAGCTAAAACAACCTTGAGCGCACTAATCCCTGTGTCCGTCATGACACTCTCTGTTTGCTCAGGATTATTCGTTGTTAAGAGTTCAAGTATTATACTTTGAGTGGGCTCCTGAACTATTCGTTCAAAATAATTTTCTAAGAAGGCATTCAGTAGGACTTCGGACGGCGTTTTATACCTACCACCGATTTTAAACTTGTCTTTTCGCCAACATATCGAGGGTAGATTGAAGTCACCACCAACTATAACTGTATGTGTTAGGCAGCTGTTTGAAATGTTCAGTAACTGTATCATCTGAATTCGGGAGGAGAGGGGTCGTCTGTAAAAGAACCAAGTATTAATTTATTCCATTTGTTAAGTATAACTTCTATTCACACTAACTCACAGGAACTATTTTCTTCAATTTCTCCACAAGGTGCACTGCTTGTAACAGCGATAAACACTCCTCCACCTACTGTACCTAATCTATCCTTTCTGAATGCTGTTAGGTCCTTTTCAAAAATTTCAGCTGAACTTATCTCCGACTTTAGCTAGTTTTCAGTACCTAGAACTACTTAAGCTTCCATGCTTCCTATTAGTGCTTGGAGCTCTGATTCTTCCAAACACAACTACCACAATTTGCAACTAGAATACCGGTTGTTGCTAGGTCTGCCTCGTCCTGTGTTTGCTTTGCACCCTTTGAGACTGAAGCCCTTTCTGTAGTTTCACAACACCCTCTAATCTAAGAAAATTACCCAGCCCACTCCACACAGCCCCCGCTACCCGTGTAGTCACGTCCTGTGTGTAATGCGCTCCTGACCTATTAAGCGAAATGCCAAACCCCCACATCCTATGATGCAAGTCGAGGAATCTGCTGACTACCCGGTCGAAGAACCGTGTGGGCCTCTGATCCAGATCCTACACTCGGCTCTGTACCAAAGATCCGCAGTCAGTACTGTCTGCGGTGCAACAGGAGGTAAGCTCTGGCTTCATCTCGCAAACATGACTGGCAGTCTTTACTCCAGGCAGCCACCAGAAACCAGAGAGAATCTCTCTGATCCAATGCGACATATATCATTAATGCCTGCAGTTCGATGCGCCCTGTGCTTTTCATGGCATCTGGAAGCACCCGTTATATTGTAAGTAGCGTGAATAAAAGGACGCTATGTGCAAGAAGCATGAAGCGCCCTTTGAATGTATCCTGATAGCTAAAAGACCCACGCGCACTTTGAATAAGAAAATGCTACTTGACACTGAAATCAATATAAAAGATAGGGTCACCACCAACTCTAGCCACACGACTAAGAAGAGGTAGCACTGAGTCGGAAAATTACTTAATTTATTAATAAGAAAAACTCACAAAAGAACATTCATTGTAAAGTCATTGATAAAGAATGGGATGTAGTTATTAATATGATCCAGGCATTCTTCCCGTGAATCAAATATTGAGTAAAGTAAATAGGTCGTGAACACCATGCGTAAGTGCAGCCTGCAGCAAGATTCGTGAAAACACGATCTATTCCAGAGCATTTGTTTCAGATAAAAAAAGGGACACTAATCACTACACCTGTGCACATGGAAACGCTATAGGTGGGCCAACAAGGAAAACTACAAGGTAAATGGCGAAGGTAACGGCGACGTAACATCGGTACACAAGATAAGATTGAAGGCAAAATTATTTATTCCTTAAAACATTGATGTAGTGCATCTATAGACTGCTGTTGCATGCTAACTATGTACAATTGCTTGTGAAATACTATACGTTTCATAACAGACTCGCGTGCCCACTCGGTCCGCGGAGACAATTTCTATGGACCGTGGCCAAATTTTAATCACATGAAACAAAGAAAATCCACAAATACACAAAAATTACCAAGATCCGGAAAAGATTAGAAGCATACACACACAGTTGTAGGCACATAAACACTCACACTGAACCGAGGGCACTTCAACATATGCAACTCCCTTTTGCTGCGTTCCTCTCACGGATCAAAGTCAAGACTGCATTGGGAATCAAACTGAAAGTCTACAAAAGCCTTGCATTCCCTGCTGCAACCCAGCAAGTAAATCTTTATAAGACGAAATTCGAGACCAAAAGCTAAAAGCTCCCCTCTCTATGTGACAACGCGCCACGCGGTCAGTCCAACTCACCCTTCTTCAACTGGAGCACAGCTGTGTACGCTTCCCGTACCGGCGGCAGACTGCCTCCCGCTTCTCCAGCCTCTTCCACGCTCCGCGTGGACCGGAAAACCCCAGGATGCCATTTCCGCCACCAACCTAACGCAGGTGGATTTCTCCCAAGTAGCGGAAACCTCTTTGCCGACTTGACCACTACGAGAGTTGGCAATGAAAGGTGGCTACAGGACCCTTTCAATATATCTGGAATGACTCTCCCCGGTATGCACACGGAGTATACACAACTTCTTCGCACGTTGGCAGCCATATCCCTAAGGGACCACATTACGTGCCTAACGTTGGAACTTCCAACTACTATCATGCCACACGCTGTGAATGCCTAAGTCATGCAGGCCGAGAGGCGTCTTCTGAAACAGGGCAAAGGACTGCATCTGGCTCCGGCTTTTCGATCGGCCCCCTAGAAACCCTTTTTGCTGGCTGCCATACCTTGAAACGAACTCCCACACGACCATGGGTGAGGGGATCAACTTCACTGAGGGCAATTGCCAGGATGGCCACAGCAGTGGGACTTATCAGGGTCTCTAATATTGACGACGTATTGTCTTGTACGTTGCTAAGCTTAAAGCTGTTGGAAGGCAGCAAGGGCACTCCAGGATAGGAAATCAGAAACGCATTGCAGAGAGTAGGCAACAGTATTAGAGATTAAGTTACCAGAGGTAAACAGTAAAAGTAGAGCGCTGATAACTGCAGACGCTATGCGCAGCTGTTCCAGGGTAAAATATTCACTTCAGAGAATTATTTGGTAACGTCATACAATGCCTCCTTACAACACACAGTAAAAGATGGTCACAAACAGACACGTCCTAGCATAGGCGGTAACATTGTTACCTGCTTCTGAGAACAGCAACGTCCGTGGATTTAAACAGATTAGAGTGAAATGGGAAATGGGTAAACCTGCAAAACTGCTGGAACAGCGGTATTCACTCAAGAGAAGCCTCGGGGCTAGGGACGGGGGGGGGGGGGGGGGGGGCGGAGACCACTGTTGTTGCCAGCCATAATAGGAAAGCCGGTTACGTTTAGCTTTCAGCTAAACGCAGTTGCTACCAAACTTGGATTCTGTTAATGTAAGCGCCAGACTCATCCCCACCCACAGAGTAGGAGGGAAAGGACTTCAACGTGGTTGGCCAGAGGCACCAAACAGGTGTAGAGCCACACATCAGACTGGCCGACGCCTGTAAAGTTCGAGTGGATTGGCAGGCCAACTATAAATAAGGAAAAATTGTGCTCCGCTGCAATCCTTTAAAAAGCCCCGTTTTTTGCATATAAAGGAGTTCTTAATCAGATCATTTGGATGCCAACACCCTGTGACTCGCCGCCAGCCTCGAGTAATCTGTGCCAAGTATGTTTTTCTCACTTGGAGTGCTTCTCTGCTCTTAATAAGTTCTTAGAGTTATCCTGTAGTGTAGTAGTTAGTCTCAAAGAAATAAATAAGTTTATTCAGACCTTGAGTCTCCTGCTGCACGTATGCTATCGAGTCCCAGACTCTGCGATTCTCGAAGGTGCCATGTGGCAGTGTTCGGCGCTGTTCCCAGAAATCAATTTTCGATCACTGGAAATCTGTCTACATTTTCTCCTAACGACGCGGGAATTTCAGACTGACCTGTAATTCTCTGTCTTGCCTCTGACCTATGTTATGACATGACAGGGAGATACATGGGACAGCTGGACGTCTCTCGTATCCCCATTTCGGCGCCCTCACAGTGATGCTCATCAATGACAGTTCCAAGATGCATGACCGAAGTTAGCACTTCCTGGAACAGTGAGCGAAGAGTCACCAACGCAGCTCACATTCTAACACAGCAATCACCGTCTCCATCCATACTAAAGATGGCGGAACTATACACTGGACAGCAATTAAACAGGGGACACACAAACATGCAAGAAATTTAAGAATTTAAACTGAACAGCATACAGGAAGACTAAAATAAGTCACTTCTAGTTAGTAGCTCCTAACAACTCACAAACGAAACGGTGTGTTACGCTGTGTTGCTGTGGGAATGGAAGCTGCCGCCTACTTGAAGTGTCTTACAACTGCAACTGGCTGTTGAAAGAAAAACAGACAACTGCAAATAAGCACCACATTTGAACATGGATGTCTCTATAATGCACAGTCACAAAACTCGGCTGTTAGTAGGGCGCGAGAATATTTTCTGCAGTAATTGAAGCTAACTCTCCATTTTTCCATAATCGACAATCAGTTGTAAGTGAGCAGTGGTGCATTAATGTCGTTTACCTAGAATTTTGTGCATTGTGATGTGTAAAACCATAGTGAATAGGCAACCTCCAGTGATCACATGCTCCTTTCTCTGTAGTAATACATCACGTGTAAACTGTCATAAATAACTTCAAAAATGGTTCAAATGGCTCTGAGCACTATGGGACTTAACTTCTGAGGTCATCAGTCCCCTATAACTTAGAACTACTTAAACCTAACTAACCTAAGGACATGACACACATCCATGCCCGAGGCAGGATTCCAACCTGCGACCGTAGCGGTCGCGCGGTTCCAGACTGAAGCGCCTAGAACCCCTCGGCCACCACGGCCAGCCATAAATAACTCCCAGGGATGAAGAACATATAGCAAAACAGAAACAGTACCTCAAAGTACAAAGAATGTATAACAAAACAACACTATTATTCCGGAATAAGTTTTAAACGAGGTCTTTGTTTTAGTTGATGAATACAAGCAATTGAATAAATATTTCAAGTGGTACGCAAATCCATTGTTGTAAAGTTTATATAGCTTCAATTTCATACTCGTTTACATAATGAGGCGACTTGTTGCAAGCCTGAAATACCGTAATCATGTTGTCAAAAATGCTAAAATTATAAATAAATAATAATTTTTGCTGGGATTCTGAGACAGAGGATGAAATTATTGCGAGAAGGAGAGCTAAGTTTTCGATGTGCTAGAGCTATGGGTTTGCTAAACTTAACGTTTGTTACGTGTTGCAACTAAGTAAATGCTGAAATAACACATTGATACAGAGTTAAATACATGCAGATACATATACTCTTAACAATAAAAACAGATATATGTAGTATCAGGGTGACATGAGCTTCAAACTGTTGGTTTGGTGACTGTAACAGTATACTTGATGTTTCATTCGACATCAATAAATTTCGCGGTAATGCCTAACTTAAAATGTTCGTTTTGACAGTAAGAACACATGAAAATAAACTTTCGACACAGTTGACAGGGAATTTCTAAAAATACTTTAAGATGGACACAGGTTTGGTTTCGGTAGAAATGTAAGAATACGCGGGACGGTACTGACCATTCAACCTATCTTAGAAGATATTCTGATGAAAGTCAAACCTGCATTTGTAGCATTTTTTGATTTAGCGAAAGCGTTTGAAAAAGCGGACTTGGATTCACTCTTTGAAATTCTGAAGATAGCAGTGATAAAATACAGGAAGCGCAAGTTATCTACAGTGAAACTATATGGCTCTAGAGACCTTTTCCAGTGTCAAACATTTATGACGTAAGTGTACAGAAAGAAGCGACAAATGAAAATTTGTACCAAGGCTGAGCTTCGAACCTGGGTCTTCTGCTCACTAGACAGATGCGCTAACTACTACACTACTCTGGCACACCGGCTCTGCACAATTCCATGGACTAAGCTAGAAAGCCTCCCTCCTCAGTCCAAATTCCCATTCATGCCTCAGCTCACTTTGTGTTTCCCCCTGAACCCGAACAGCATTGTAGAGGTTCTCAAACTGTATTGGAGTAACACCTTAGCGTCCAACGAAATGGGGAATCCTTCCCGAAACCCAGGCATAGGTGCTTTAATCCAGTGAAATTATATGGTTTCAGAAACCTTTTCAAATCTCAAACATCCATGACGTATACAGGGTGTTCCATTGATAGTGACCGGGCCAAATATCTCACGAAATAAGCGTCAAACGAAAAAACTACAAAGAACGAAACTTGTATAGCTTGAAGGTGGAAACCAGATGGCGCTATTGTTGGCCCGCTAGATGGCGCTGCCATAGGTCAAACGGATATCAACTGCGGTTTTTTTAAAATAGGAACCCTCATTTTTTATTACTTAGTCGTGTAGTACATAAAGAAATATGAATACTTTAGTTGGACCACTTTTTTCGCTTTGTGATAGATTGCGATATAATAGTCACAAAGATACGGCTCACAATTTTAGACGAACAGTTGGTAACAGTTAGGTTTTTTAAATTAAAATACAGAACGTAGGTACGTATGAACATTTTATTTCGTTTGTTCCAATGTGATACATGTACCTTTGTGAACTTATCATTTCTGAGAACGCATGCTGTTACAGCGTGATTACCTGTAAATACCACATTAATGCAATAAATGCTCAAAGTGATGTCCGTCAACCTCGATGCATTTGGCAATACGTCTAACGACATTCCTCACAACAGCGAGTAGTTCGCCTTCCGTTATGTTCGCACATGCATTGACAATGCGCTGACGCATGTTGTCAGGCGTTGTCGGTGGATCACGATAGCAAATATCCTTCAACTTTCCCCACACAAAGAAATCCGAGGAAGTCAGTTCCGGTGAACGTGCGGGCCATGCATGGTATGGTGCTTCGACGACCAATCCAATACCGCTTCAACCGCACGCGAGCTATATGCCGGACATCCATCATGTTGGAATTACATCGCCATTCTGTCATGTAGTGAAACATCTTGTAGTAACATCGGTAGAACATTACGTAGGAAATCAGCCATCGATAAAATGGGGGCCAATTATCCTTCCTCCCATAATGCCGCACCATACATCAACCCGCCAAGGTCGCTAATGTTCCACTTGTCACAGCCATCGTGGATTTTCCGCTGCCCAATAGTGCATATTATGCCTGTTTACGTTTCCGCTGTTGGTGAATGACGCTTCGTCGCTAAATAGAATGCGTGCAACAAATCTGTCATCGTCCCGTAATTTCTCTTGTGCTCAGTGGCAGAACTGTACACGACGTTTAAGTCGTCGCCATGCAATTCTTGGTGCGTAGAAATATGGTACGGGTGCTGTCGATGCTGATGTAGCATTCTCAACACCGACGTTTTTGAGATTCCCGATTCTCGCGCAATTTGTCTGCTACTGATGTGCGGATTAGCCGCAACAGCAGCTAAAACACCTACTTGGGCATCATCATTTGTTGCAGGTCGTGGTTGACGTTTCACATGTGGCTGAACACTTCCTGTTTTCTTAAATAACTCGACTATCCGGCGAACGGTCGGGACACTTGGATGATGTCCAGGATACCGAGCAGCATACAGAGCACACGCCCGTTGGGCATTTTGATCACAATGGCCATACATCAACACGACATCGACATTTTCCGCAATTGGTAAACGGTCCATTTTAAGACGGGTAATGTATCACGAAACAAATACCGTGCTCACTGGCTGAATGTTACGTCATAGCACGTACTTGTACGTTTGTGACTATTACAGCGCCATCCATCACAAAGCGAAAAAAGTGGTCCAACTAAAACATTCGTATTTCTTTACGTACCACACGAATATGTAATAAAAATGGGGGTTTCTATTTAAGAAAACGGAGTTGATATTCGTTTGAGCTATGTCAGCGCCATCTAGCGGGCCAGCAATAGCGCCATCTGTTTTCCCCCTTCAAGCTAGACGAGTTTCGTTCTTTGTAGTTTTCTCGTTTCTTACTTATCTCATGAGATATTTGGTCAAGTCGGGGACCACCCTGTATGTGCAGACTGAAGCGACGAATGAAAAATTGTACCAAGGCCAGGATCTGAATCCAAGATTCCCGCTCACTAGGCCCACTTGACAATGCTGTTCGAGTGGGCTGAGGCGTGCAGAGGGAGGCTTGCTGGAGTAGTCCGTGTAAAGCCACTGTGCCAGGGTGGCGTAGTGGTCAGCGCATCTGCCCTGTGATCAAGAAACCTGGGTTAGAATCCCGCTCTCGGTGTAAATTTTCGTTCTTCGCTTCAGTCAGCATTATACATGTTTATCTACAACTTGTACAGAAATCAGGCTGCCATTATAAGGGCAGAAGAACATCAATAAGTGGCAGTAACTGAGAAGGTTATGAGGCAGGAGTGTAGTCCATCCCCTATGTTATTCGATATGTCATTGAGCAAACAGTTATGGATGACATCGAACAATTTGGAAAGGGAATAAAGGTCATCAAAACAAATACGAACTTTGAATTTTGACGGTGATATTGTAGTTCTGTCAGAGGCGACAAGGGAGTTGCAAGATCATATGAACGTAAAGGACAGTTTCTTGCAAAGAATAAGTACAGAGTGAGGCAGAGAAATTTGGTTATTGAGAAATTCGGTTAAAAATGCAGGTATATATTTATTGCTTAGGTTTCTTAAATTTTTGTTTACACGGTTTTAAATGGTTCAAATAGCTCTGAGCACTATGGGACTCAACTGCTGAGGTCATTAGACCCCTAGAACTTAGAACTAGTTAAACCTAACTAACCTAAGGACATCACAAACATCCATGCCCGAGGCAGGATTCGAACCTGCGACCGTAGCGGTCTCGCGGTTCCAGACTGCAGCGCCTTTAACCGCACGGCCACTTCGGCCGGCGGTTTTAAATATATCAGGTCGATTGCATCCATTACTCTCAGTACACTACGTTAATCGAACTCAGAAGTTTCGTTCAAGTCTTTCCAGCAAATCGACGAGTATGTTGGCGACAGTTGGATGATTGTTGTTCTTCAGATGAGCCGAGGTCCAAGGACGATTCTTGTAATTAAGCGACTTTAGATATCCCCATAAAAAATAGTCACTGGAGACTAAATTTGCGACGCCCAGTGCTGACCAGAGCAGATCGCCTCTGAAGGAGATGAAGCATCCTGGGAAGAGTTGCCGCAAAATAGTTTATGACACACGTCCTTTGTGTGCCGTGTTATCGTCCTGCTGGAACCATACATCTCCCACATCCATCTCCTTGAGTGTTGGCAGGAAAAACTCTGAATCATGTTGACACAACGGTCAGGAGCTACCGAAACTCCCCGTTTGTTTTCTTCAATAAACAATGGACCAATTATTCCAACTCACGAGAGAGCACACTACATAGTTACATGTCGTGAATGAAGAGGACGCTGTTGAAGATGTCTGGGGGTATAAGAGCTCCAGTAGCGCAAGTTCTACTTATTTACATATCCCGAAAGATGGCTGTAGGCAGCACTACTGAAGAAACTGTCGATGACATGCCTCGCTCAGGCCGACCTAGGGCTAACACTGCAGTGGATGACCGCTACCTATGGATTATGGCTCGGAGGAACCCTGGCAGTAACGCCACCATGTTGAATAATGCTTTTCGTGCAGCCACAGGACGTCGTGTTACTACTCAAACTATATGCAATAGGCTGCATGAGCTCAACTTCACTCCCGACGTCCTTGGCGAGGTCCGTCTTTGCAACCACGACACCAGGCAGCGCGGTACGGATGGGCCCAATCACATGCCGAATGGACCGCTCAGGATTGGCATCACGTTCTCTTCACTGATGAGTGTCGCATAAGACTTCAGCAAGACAATCGTCGGAGACGTGTTTGGAGGCAACCCGGTCAGGCTGAACGCCTTAGGCACACTGTCCAGCGAATGCAGCAAGGTGGGGTGGCATTATGTGGGGCCGAAGAACGCCGCTGGTGGTCATGGGAGGCGCTGGAACGGCTGTACGATACGTGAATTCCCTCCTCTTACCGGTAGTGCAACCATATCGGCAGCATATTGGCGAGGATATCGTCTTCACGGACGACAATTCGCCCCCCGCATCGTTCACATCTTGTGAATGACTTCCTTCAGGGATACCGATATCGCTCGATTAGAGTGGCCAGCATGTTCTCCAGACATGTGCCCTATCTAACATGTCTGGGATAGATTGAAAATGACTGTTTATGTACGACGTGACCCACCAACCACTCTGAGGGATCTACGTCGACTCCCCGTTGAGGAGTGGGATAATCTGAACCAACATGCCTGGACGAACTTGTGGACAGTATGCCACAACGAATACAGGCATGCATCAATGCAAGAGAGTGTGCTACTGGGTATTAGAGGTAACGGTGTGTACAGCAGTCTGAACCACCACCTCTGAAGGTCTCGCTGTATGGTGGTACAACACGCAATGTGTGGTTTTCATGAGCAATACAGAGGGCGGAAGCGATGTTTATGCTGATCTCTGTTCCAATTTTCTGTACAGATTCCGGAACTCTGGGAACTGAGGTGATGCAAAAAATTTTTGATGTGTGTATATGTGGCACTATCAGCTGTCATTTGAAAAATGTACCATGCAAAGAGATCTGAACTAAATTTAACAATTGAACGGCAGTTTATGTACAACTATACACAATCTGGGGTGAAATTCCTGAAAAATGCGTTAGGCGTATCCAGAATGGTTCATACCACTGAAAGAAGATAGTCGTTGTGAATTTTGCATAAATACGATCTCTAAGTACGGAGAGCATTCGAAGAATCTCGTTGACTCAGTGGAGGAGCTAGGCAAATCCTAGTATACAAGCCTCCCGGAAAGAGACATCAAAAGGCCGCCCATTGGGACCTTGGAGTGACCTTGAAGAGGAATTACATAATCCCAGAAAAGTCATTTTGATTGAGCGATGAAAGGAAGGAGGACGAGAAAAACGATGAAGAAGATGGTGATGTAGCGCCTGGCATCAGGCAGAACGCTTGCAGAGTGTAGGGGCAATTTTTACCGTATACTATGTGCAAGGTCATTTGTATCGTTCATGCAGGTTATGAGATAATGCACATTTATCCCACGCGGAAAATTTATCTCCGTACGTTGCGTCTGCAAAATTAATAGAAAGAAACTGAACTACTCTGGATTAAAGTTGTTTCAGATAAATTTATATGTCAACATTATTCAACATAATGCTTGTCACTTTTTTTCATGTTTCCAACGAATGTTAGCTGTGACTGTATGCTAGACGTATCAGAAGTGATCAGTGTGGTGTGTAACGTAAGGTATGGAAAGAGGGAAAAGATTTTCGTTCAGTTACTAAACGTTTTATTTGAAGCGTTAGAACACTAGGGAGATTTAAACCAAATTGGTCCAAGTTCGTGCACCGAAACTTTTGTTTCTCTCGGTTAACGAGCTTAAACCTGGTCTTAGAGCACCAGAAGATGGAGTAAATTCATCAGAGATCACAACACAGGAAATCACTGAAAAAAAGCTCCTGATACGATAATGTAACATCGCAAAATTAAATTGAACAAGATAGTTGATATTATATGAATCTCATCTGAGCAGATGCAAGGAAAGCTACACATGAAAAAGCTACGTGCAATCTGGGTGTCGCGACTGCAGAATTTCAACAACAGTAGATCAGTAAAACACTTGGAAGCAGAATCTGACAATGTTTAAGGGCAATATGTAAGACATTTTGCTCGTCAATGTATGAGTGGAAACAGTTACAATCCATAGTTCAAGTAACTTCCAAAACAATGACAAGAATTTTCTTTATAAGTGGGACTACAGCCTTTAAGAATTTTTTGAGTGATTCCATGCTGCCTGTAACGTTCAATTTCTAGATTATTTTCCACACTGCAAACTAGATACAATTATCAGCTGTTTGATCCTCAAACATCTGTGATGTAAAATACTGCCCTGCTTGTATCTTGTAAATGTTGCGTATGAAGTTTGTGTATGAAGCTTCAGAAAGAGACTAGCATGCTTTGTGTTAGGAAGCGTTTTCTGACAGTATTTGTATGGAGTGTAGCTATTTATGGAAGTGAAACATGGACGAAAACCAGTTTAGACAAGAAGAGAACAGAGGCTTTTGAAACGTGATGCTACAGAAGAATGCTGAGGATAAGATGGGTAGATCATGAGGAAGTACGGAATAGAACTGGGGAGAAAAGACATTTGTGGCACAGCGTGACTACAGGAAGAGATCGGTTGATAGGACACATTCTGAGACATCAAGGGGTCACCATTTAGTATTGGAGAGATGTGTTGGGAGCAAAAATCGTGGAGGGAGACGAAGACTGCAGTAAGCAGATTCGGAGATGAAGAGGCTTGCACAGGCTAGAGTAGTATGGTAAGCTGCATCAAACCAGTGTTCCGACTGGAGACTACAACAACAAAAGAATATGATAATATTATCCATTGTAGATATCTGATGATCGAAGAAGAAACAATTGTTTCTAGCTACTTGACAACTGACTAAGGCAGAAATTATGCTGTAGAACGGAAAATAAACTACAACTGGCGGTTGCAACAGTACGGAGTCGTTTAAAACAATGACAAACACTGGGGAGAATGCAGGGGTAAATACTTGGACACAGAGAGAAACCGGTCGGACTGGGCAGTCGATAATCGTACTCGAACGGGCTCGACATTTTCCAATACGCTACAGAGGTCGATACGAGATCGAGCGCTGGTCGAGCAATCACGTGACAATTGGCCCGCGTTGCGCCAGTGCGGAGGAGGAGATAAGTGTTTAACGATCCGTCGACAGCGAGACCTTTAGAGGCAGAGCACAAGTTCAGATTATGGAAAGGATGGAGAAGGAAAGGAGCCGTGTCCTTTCGAAAGAACCATCCCCGCCGGATTTGTCTTAAGCCATTTAGGGAAATCACGGAAAATCTAAATCAGCATGGCCGCACGCGGGCTTGAACCGTCGTCCTCCCGAATTCGAGTCCAGTGCGCTAACGACTACGCTACCACGCTCGGTGCATGGCTGCAAACGATGAGAACGGAAATAAGAAACTCGACATATCAACAGTCTATAGTTCTGCTTACAACAGTTTCGTGAAAAACAGATGAATAACGGCATTAAATCCTACTACCTTACAAACTGTGTTGTATGTGAACAAGTGCTTCGATTCTCTTCTTTTGCAGGTACCTCAGAGCCCACGATTCAATTACACTCAGTGCTGTGCTCCAAACGTACACTGTCTGCTTTTGTATCCTCCTTGATTTGTCCGTCGTGTGCTATTTGGATTACAAGGTACCAGAGCTCCTTCACTTGGTCCGCTTCGTGGTCCCAAGTTTGCACGTTCAGTTTATCGCTAATTTCACTCCTGCCACTTCCCACTACTTTCGTCTTTCTTCGGTTTGCTCTCAGTACATAGTGTGCGCTCATTAGACTGTTCATTCTATTCAACAGGCCCTGCAATTCTTCCTTACTTTCGATGAGGGTAGCAATGTCAGCAAGTCTTATCACATTTCCTTTCAGCTGAATGTTAATCACACTCCTGAAAGTTGTTTTTACTTCCCCCATTGATTCTTACACTACTGGCCATTAACACTGCTACACCACGAAGACGTGCTACAGACGCGAAATATAACCGACAGGAAGAATATGCTGTGATATGCAAATGATTAGGTTTCGGAGAATTCACACAAGGTTGGCGCCGGTGGCGACACCTACAACGTGCTGACATAAGGAAAGTTTCCTCCCGATTTCTCATACACAAACATCAGTTGACCGGCTATGCCTGGTGAATCGTTGTTGTGATGCCTCGTGTAAGGAGGAGTAATGCGTACCATCACGTTTCCGACTTTGATAAAGGTCGGATTGTAGCCTATCACGATTGCGGTTTATCGTATCGCGACATTGCTGCTCGCGTTTGTCGAGATCCAATGACTGCTAGCAGAATATGGAATCGGTGGGTTCAGGAGGGTAATACGGAACACCGTGCTGGATCCCAACGGCCTCGTACCACTAGCAGTCGAGATGACAGACATCTTATCCGCGTGGCTGTAACGGATCATGCAGCCACGTCTCGATCCCCGAGTCAACAGATGGGGACGTTTGCAAGACAACAACCACATGCACGAACAATTCGACGACGTTTGCAGCAGCATGGACTATCAGCTCGGAGACTATGGCTGCGGTTACCCTTGATGCTGCATCTCAGACAGGAGCGCCTGCGATGGTGTACTCATCGACGAACCTGGGTGCACGAATGGCAAAACGTCATTTTTTCGGATGAATCCAGGTTCTGTTTACAGCATCATAATGGTCGATCTGTGTTTGGCGACATAGCGGTGAACGCACATTGGAAGCGTGTATTCGTCATCGCCATACTGGGGTATCACCTTGCGTGATGATATGGGATGCCATTGGTTACACGTCTCGGTCACCTCTTGTTCGCACTGACGGCGCTTTGAACAGTGGACGTTACGTTTCAGATGTGTTACGACCCGTGGATCTACTCTTTATTCGATCCCTGCGAAACCCTGCATTTCAGCAGGATAATGCACGACCGTAGGTCGCAGGTCCTGTACGGGCCTTTCTTAATACAGAATATGTTCGACTGCTGTCCTGGCCAGCACATTCTCCATATCTCTCACTAATTGAAAACATCAGGTCAATGTGTGGCCGAGCAACTGGCTCGTCACAATACGCCAGTCACTACTCTTGATGAACTGTGGTATCGTGTTGAAGTGCATGGGCAGCTGTACCTGTACACGCCATCCAAGCTCTGTTTGACTGAATGCCCAGGCGTATCAAGGCCGTTATTACGGCCACAGGTGGTTGTTCTGGGTACTGTTTTCTCAGGATCTATGCACCCAAATTGCGTGCAAATGTAATCACATGTCAGTTCTAGTATAATATATTTGTCCAATGAATACCCGTTTATCATCTGCATTTCTTCTTGGTGTAGCAATTTTAATGGCCAGTAGTGTAGATATATAGACTGAAGAGCTGAGGCGAAAGGCTGCACCTCCCTCTGACACACTTTTCAATTCGAGCAACTCGTTCTTAGTATTCCATTCTTGTTTTTCTCTTTTCGTCTTCTTGTACATATTGCATATTACCCGTCTTTCCCTATTGCTTACATATACTCTCCTAAGAAATTCTAAATTCATACACCATTTTTCACTGTCGTACGCTTTTTCTGGTTAGGCAAATCTGTAGAACGTGTATTGATTTTTCTTATCCCTTACTTCAAGTATCTATCACGACAATAGATACATGTCTCTGGTGGCTCTCATGAAATGGTTCAAATGGCTCTGAGCACTATGGGACTTAACTTCTGAGGTCATCAGTCGCCTAGAACTTAGAACTACTTAAACCTAACTAACCTAATGACACCACTCACATCCATGCCCGAGGCAGGATTCCAATCTGCGACCGTAGCGGTCGCTCGGCTCCAGACTGTAGCGCCTAGAACCGCACGGCCACCACGGCCGGCGGCTCTCATGAAGCCAAACTGTTGATCCTCTAAGAGATCCTTATTCCACTCTTCTGTATATGTCACCATAAAAAGTACAAAATAGTTTTCTTAATTTAGCGGAATACTGACCAACGTGACCAGCTGCGGCCAGTGCTTAGCGAACAAGTGAGCGTGTTACATAAGATTTCCCTCTCAAGTGCGGGCCGTCCCTGGAGCTGGCACGGCGCCAGGCTAGTGGCTGACAGCGCTCACTGGACGCAGCCTGTGGCCTGTGGCCTGTCCTTGGACAGTCTGGCAGAGGGGGCTAAGACGTGCTGGCACGGCGCCGTCACGGCCAAGGACGTTCCTGGATACAGATTTGAGCCTCTTTATCCCGCACTACTATGTCTTTACAAATACTCTCGACTTTGGCCCGACTAAGAACCTCAGAACTCTGGTTTTTTCTTTCAGTTGCTGTACTAGACTAAAATGCTGAAAAAGCTGCACACGCGTTAGTCAGATCTTCATAAAATTTCAAAGACTAGAAAAATTTGGCAGTTTTTTTTAAAAGTTCATAGCTGCAAAATTTTGCTCTTCACATAATGTAAAACTTTGAGATTTATAGCTCTATTATTATATTCTGAAACGACGCGCATAAAAACGGGATCTTTCTGGAGTTCGGACCTTGAGTTGTATTGTCGATAGAAATGTACGGTCAGGTGTTTCGCATAGCCCTTGGGGTAGGAACCATTTGTATACCCAATGCAAGGATCGTCTTCCTGTATCTATCATACAGATAGGGTCAAGGTGTGAATATTACACACTTCCTGCGGCTTAGGCAAAGGGAACAAATCGGTTAGCTCTTTTTTATTTCACGGTATGTTATCAATGGTGCGCCTTAAGGGGTTTGTGAAGGCAGCATTTAGTTCATGGCCGGTTACTAGGAAAATATGATAAATATGGTTTTTGAGTACCAAAACCTAGCTGCAGATTCCACGATGGCTCTGCAACAATGGCTCAAATTTTTAAGACGTATTCCTAAGCGCCCGATCTCGAACAAACTTGAAAATCTTCTTGATATCTTTATCCATTTCCGAGATGCAGAGGCTCCAGTTTAACCTACTTGTGCACACAAAATACGCACGTAATATTCGGTGCAACGTGAAACCATAGTTTATTAAGTGACGTAGCACGGAGAAATATTCTGTAAAATGTCGCTGTTTTCATCCGAAGGGTTCCTAGAACCCTATGTTGTAATCTTTAAGCACATGTAATTTTTTTTTTTTTTTTGAGCGTAACATACAGTCTATAATGTAAAATTTGTTTTTCGTTGTTTCACGTAAGTAAAATATCAAAATTTTACTGACCCGTGAATTCTTTTCATATGAGTGACATGAAAAGAAGGGAACCAGCAGAAAAATATACCTACTGGAGCACAGAAAAGGAGAGTATGCTCCAGTTTAAAAGACTCTCACTGAAAAGTGAAGTACCAGCTGGGTCATTCTAACTTCCTCAGCATTTTTAAAAATTTTCCCAAAAATTTTGGCATGCCAACATATTCGAGCTTTTTTATGATGAGAGAGGAGGAGACAGTGCCAGTGGGAAAGTGACGGGAAAATAATAAATACTGGAAGATAGTGGACAGTGGTAGTGGTATAGAATGAGCAGAGGAGACAATGGCACTGTGAGAGAAAGAGAGGGAGACAATGGCAGTGGAACACAGTTGACAGTGACCGAACAGTGCTTGAAAAAGAGTGAAGGAGATGGTGTCAGTGGTAGTGGAGTAAAGAGAAGGAGAAAGTGGAAGTATGTGAGAATACGTGGTAATGAGATACAGAGCCTATTTCAACGACAAAGAAGAAGAGAGAGATAGTTGCAGTGACAAGAGACAGCAACAGTGGGGGGACGTGAATAAGATTGTAGCAGTAGGGGAGGGAGTGACAGTGAGAGGAGATAGTAATAGTAGGACAGAACGAAGGAGACTACGACTGTGAGACAGGAGGCACTGACAATCAGAAGGAGACAAAGAGATAATGAGAATGTGTTGTGCTGAATAAGTGAATGAGAATGGGCAGGTGGAAGTAGATAAATATGACTGACTCACACCGATGAACTATTGAGTGTAAGCGAGTTACAGTTAATAGAGCATGTACGAGTGATATGTGAGTTGTGAATTACATGTTAAAAAGAGCGTGAAAATGTTCGAATGCCAAAACTTTTGGAAAATTTTCTGAAATTGCTAAGAAAGGTAGAATTGGCTGGTATTCCACTTTTCAGTCATAGCCGTTAAAACAGGAGCATGTTAGCCTTTCTTGTGTTCCGACAGGAGCATTTTGCCGCTGGTGATTACTGCGTTATAAATCGTAAATTACTCGGTCAGTTCAGACAAATACCTGGGTTTTGCAGGAATATAAAATGGAGTTATCACATATGCTCAATTGTTGGTAAACCAAGTAACAGACTTAGCTTTACTGATAGGATAGCAGGAACAATGGGATCAGACAACAAGGAAGGTTGCTTACAATATACTTGTGCAACCCATATTAGAATAATACTGAAGTTTCTGAGTCTCGTACCAAATAATGCCATGTCGACAATGACGTCAGTAGAGACGGAGCACAAGCGCAGAATGTCTCAAGGACAAAGACCTTTTTAAAGGAAGCATCCCGGCAATTTTCTTAAACGATTTAGGAAAAACACGGAAAATCTAAATCATGAAGGCAGGACACGGATCGGAATCTTTCTCCCCTGAATGCTTCGCTTGACCAAAGGCAGAGCATCACGGAGACACTGAAACACCTGAACTGCCAAACGCCAACTATTCCGCGAAAGACTACTCACAAAGTTTTGTATCCCGCCTGGAACAAGGCGCGTGGGTCTGCTCCTGTAAACTGAAGGGTATGCCGAATGTAGGAAGCGAGTAGAAGCAGGAGGTGAAATGCTTCGGTACTGCGTTTAAATTTAAATCACATCTACGCGGAATCAAATGGGGAGAATCTGGAGTGGCGCTCGTAGAGCTGCACAGCGCCGGCTAGAGGGCGCTGTCGTCAGTGTCGGTGTCGTAGTGCCGACCGAAGAACTTGCACCTACGCTGTGGCATCGTAGCTATCGATACCACACAAAGTTTCAAGAACCACTTTCAAATGAGAAAGCTATGCGTGGGGTGTACACAACCTCATACACATTCCTCCAGTAGAAATTGCACAGCAGAAGATTAGATTACTTACAGCATGCACGGAGGCAATTAAAAGAAGCATTCTTCCCATGCAAGTTACATAAATGGAAGGTAAGGAACCTGAATACGTGATATAATGAAAAGTACGCCCTTCACAGCAGTTGTATTGTATTGTATGTTAGCCGGGGACCTAGAAACGACGGAGAGGCTCCATCCCCACCGCAGCCGCGATGGTCCACAATCCCACGGCGATTACCGCAGTCCACATCACCCCTCCGCCACCCCACACCGAACCCAGGGTTAATGTGCGGTTCTGCCCCCGGTGGACCCACCAGGGAACGTCTCACACCAGACGAGTGTAACCCCTATGTTTGCGTGGTAGAGTAATGATGGTGTACGCGTACGTGGAGAATTTCTTTGCGCAGCAATCGCCGACATAGTGTAGCTCAGGCGGAATAAGGGGCACAAGCCCGCATTTGCCGTGGCAGATGGAAAACCGCCTAAAACCCATCCACAGACTGGCCAGCTCACCGGACCTCGACACAAGTCCACCGGGCGGATTCGTGCCGGTGACCAGGCGCTCCTTCCCGCCCGGAAAGCTGTGCGTTAGGCCACACGGCCAACAGGGCGGGCTTTCACAGCGGTTAGGAGAGTATAGATTTAGATGTAAACGAAAAGAGGTTTTGAATCGAAACGCGGCAAAGTGCCGTGCACGATGACCAAGCTTGAGATAAGCAATAGTTTTAAGAACTTCATTCGATAGCTAAGAATATGAGGTGGCTTCAGAAAGAAATCAGGTTGTTGTGCGGGCAATGAAACTAAATTTCTAGCCTTTTTAATTAAGCGAGCGCCGATTAGCGGGATAGCAGACAGGCGGTCGGCCAGAGTGGAGTTAGCATGCCGAAGGGATGCTATAAGAACCGAGTAGGGCGCGGTAGGCCGGCAAACGTGAAGGCGGAAGGACGGAAAAGCCAGGGACTGCTTAGAAATACGACGCAGTATACACATGCGGACACCCCTTGGGGATGGAGAAGGTGGACTGGCCCGACCAGAGGCTGCCACAGGGTAAAAAAGTAGTTCGTTTGAAAAAACTTAAATTAGAGCAGAAGGCCAGAGTAAAATTGACAGAAGAGTGCAAATCGAAAGTGTATACACGCAGAAAGTAACAGGGAAAGTATAAGGTAAAATGCGTCTGTTTTAAGGGCAGAGATGGTGGATAATGTCACAAGCGGTTTAGTGGGGGAGAAGGGCGCACAGCACGCCATTGTCGAGGACTAGCCTTTCGACCGGGGAGCAGTATGGAAGGCAAGCAGTTGCGCTCCCGCAAGATTACGAACTAAGCGTTGCTTTTTGGCTGTATCTGAATAAGACCTCGACAAAGTAATGGTCGCGTAGGTGGTGAAGTTATTTTGACTGTAAGTGAATGTTTATCCTAATACGTGACCGTTACTGAGGCATAGACACAAATAGGTAATTGAGCAAAGCTTATTGCGTTGAACGGTTCTGGGCGCTACAGTCTGGAACCGCGCGACCGCTACGGTCGCAGGTTCGAATCCTGCCTCGGGCAGGGATGTGTGTGCTGTCCTTAGGTTAGTTAGGTTTAAGTAGTTCTAAGTCCTAGGGGACTGATGACTTCAGCAGTTAAGTCCCATAATGCTCAGAGCCAGTCATTGAACATGGTAAGTGAGCTGCAGTGCTCGCTCCTGCTGTTGCAAATTCTGTTTTTGTTTACTGACAATGATTATTATGACCAGTCGGTTATTCTATTGCTTATTTTTATATGGGGATCAAGTGTATGTAAAGACTGAGTTCCATGGCATCCGGTAATAAAAGATACTGGTCTTGTACATTAGAAGAACTGCGTGGCAGCTGAGTGAACTATATTAATACGATCGCAATTGGGATCAGCCTGATTGAGACAATAACCAATTGCAATCAGTATCAGACAGTGGTCTTGAACCCACTTAGAGGGGCATATCCGTCTGACCACTATCTGGCTGGATTGTGGTGTGTAAATCACAATTTTGCAATTTTTTTTAATAAATTGCATCAAATGATTTTGACGCCAATATGTATGTAGAATGTTCTACTTCTATGTATTTGCTAAGTCCAGAATCCACAGGGTGCCGAATAATGTATGAGCAGATGAACTGCACGTAAGGGCGGGTAAGATTACAGGTCAAGAAAGTGCAGAGGATTACTACGCTGCCACCACGCAGTTAAGTCACAAAGAGGACCTGCCACACACCCCTGAACATCTACTGCTCACAATACCAGAAAGTCCAAGGGGTCTAGTACGTTGTAAGTTAGGGTTTGTCATTCCATAGCGGGGATGTTACAAAGTGCTACATCGAACGAGAGAATGTTACAATTTGGAATAGCCAGAGAAGACAAAGAGTCACGTTACGAGATTCAGGACGTTTTCTAAGCTGCTGTATACTATGTTCAGTAAAAATGGTGTAGTCTAGATATGCTGCAGACCTGATAATCTGATGGCGATATATAGCACAACCGTGTCTAGTAGGATGCCTGTGTTTTAACCACTAAGTCACTTTATTTCCTTCCACAGCTTCTGTACTTTGCAGTGAACATAATGGAAGAACACTAAAGAATAATTTTCAGTAGTACTCCAGGCTGACTGCCTCGTCAGTATTAGTGGTATGAAAGTTCAGGCACAGTCCGCAGGTAGAAATTTCTCTGACTGATTTTACATAAATTCATGGCCGCATAGCTTTCGACCATGGTGTAGGACTAACCTAGCCTTAACAGTACCACCATCTTTTTCATAACGCGCATTACCAAATGGGGGAGGGTACCTTATGTCCTCACAAAACATTATAATTCAAATTTCTTTAATTTTTACTGACCTTTATTAACAAAATATTGTATAAAGGCCTACTGATGTGTAATAAAGGTCTAGGAACTGTAAATTTCGCTTAGCACTCTTTACCAAAACACATTTAGTGTTTTTCACTTTTTTCATCGTTTAAGTTTATTTAGTGAGCAATATCTCTTTACATTGGTAGTAAAAGTCATTACAAAGTTGTTGAAGAATTTTTCATTATAATTCAAAAATATATCAGATATTTTAGGTTAAATAAAACAGTTGACAATACATAGTTTCTGGTATCACTTATTCATCACTTTCTTCGGAATGGTCTTACACATGGAACAGATGACAGTTTTCTTGCTGTGTTTACTAACTCTGTATCTATTACAGTTGTTATAGATCATTGTTGTTTTCATCACTTTAGTGCACTTCACTGCTTTCCTCCTTCAGCTTCCTTTGCAGCGAATTTCTGTTTGATATTCCGTCCGAGAATATGTTCCATGGCTGAAACCACACATTTCTGGAGTCCTCTAATAATCGTAGCTCTTTCTTCAGTGTATTGTTACGTGGACTGTAGAAGAAAACGCCGTCATTTATTAGATTTTGTCTTATTCCAGTCTGGGAAGTGGAGCAGAAACAATTTATAACCTTTCAAATCTGCTATGTCCACAATAGTATAGGAAATAGGTAGCGGCCTCCTCCTTGTAACTCTCTTGATTGTAAATTTCCTCGCCGTTTGATCGGTTGTGTCAACGCCACCTTTCGTCTCATTATAATACAAATTTATGACTATTTTCTTCTCAGTGTCAGTAGGTGAACCAATTGCAGCGTCATAATGCTGAGTCGACAGCAACAGGAGGTCTTTTTGGGTTCTTAGTCTGGGATATAAATGAAATTCAATGCCCAGAGGTTTTACACTGCCAAAATGGTATAATTTATCGAATAATAAATTCGGTGTCAAGTCACATCTACTACTTAGGAGGTAGACTTTATGACGACCACAATTAACGGGTGAAGTTACGCTGAAAAAAATAGTGTGTTTATAAAATCTGGTAGAGAAAATAACAAACAACAATAAATATTTTATCAGAATTTTAAAATATGAAATATAAATCTAAATTACAATATTTACAAAAAAAGGGCATGAAGTACCCCATTCCCCCCCACCCCCTCCCCCATCCCGAAGCCCTTGGTACTGTACTGGCGAAGCCAGTATTTTGAGTCAAATACCTTACGAAGAATGTCAGACCACTGCCTTCATTCCAAACTAACCACCACAGTGCTGACCTTCTCCAGAACTCGACTAACAAGATCAAGCACTTGCTCAGAGCAAATTTCCACGAAAGGTAAACGTCACGAGTCCGAGTCTAGGTCTGGTACACAGTTTTAATTTGCCAGAAAGTTTCATATCAGCGCACACTCCGCAGCAGAGTGAAAAAATTCGTATTAGAAATATCCTGCAGGCTCTGACTAAACAATCTGTCCGCAATATCCTTTCTTCCAGGAGTGCTGGTCTTGGAAGTTTCGCAGGAGAGCAACCGTGAAGCTTGGAATGTAGGAGATGAAGTACTGGTGGAAGTAAAGCTGTGAGAACGGATCGTGAGACGGCACTTGCCCGCGAAAGGCAAAGATCCCGAGTTCGTATCTCAGTCTGGCACACAGTTTTAATCTACCAGCATAATTCATACTTCATTGATATTTTTCTGTGTCTCTCTCTCTCTCTCTCTCTCTCTCTCTCTCTCTCTCTCTCTCTCTCTCTCTCTCTCTCTCTCCCCCCCTTCTCTCTCTCTCTCACTCACTCACTTCACACACACACACACACACACACACACACACACACACACACACACACACACACACATACCGTGCACAAACCCTTCACACTGTCAGTCCTTCCACTTGCTGCTGGGCTGTCGATGTCGCTCAGCATAAACCCCGGAGGTGGTTAGCCTGAAGATTCATTCATATAGTGCAACCGCACAAAGACATGTAACACTGTTACTCTACCAGAAAATTTCCGTAGTATGAAAGATTCGTACATTAGTCAAATGAAAATGAAAAGATAGTATGGCGTTGATGACCAGGAGTCCCCACCTGGGGAAGTTCGGTCGCAGAGTTGCAAGTCTTTTCAGCTGACGCCCATTGGGCGACTTGCGTGTTGATGATGATGATGATGAGGAGGAGGAGGAAACACAACACCCAGTCCCCCGCTACGGTCGCAGGTTCGAATCCTGCCTCGGGCATGGATGTGTGTGATGTCCTTAGGTTAGTTAGGTTTAAGTAGTTCTAAGTTCTAGGGGACTGATGACCTTAGAAGTTAAGTCCCATAGTGCTCAGAGCCATTTGAACCATTTGAACCCAACGAAAAACTTTCTGATGAGGCCAGGAATCGAAGCGGGCATGCCCGTATGGCAGGTGGATGCGCTGACTACTCAGCTAAGGAGACAGAACCTAACAGCCACCAACTCGATCGCTAAGCTTGGAAATGTTTCAGAGCTATTTCTTCATTCGCTGTTTCTGGAATGCTGTACTCATAGCGAATTATGAAATGTATTGTCCATTATCTTTAAATATTCAGTACACTAATAACCTGCTCTCATAATTACTACAATTATAAATAGTTTCTCTTATACTTTCATCAGGAAACCACACAGTATCCCTATGCAGACTTTCTAACTTCTCATCAATCTCTACACCACAGCGAATGATTCTTTCCCTCTGCAGTGGACAGAGACTTGCTTTGAAACTCCCTGCCTATAACTTCCACAGACTCTTTCTTGCATACCGCAAATGGCCCGGGACACGGTTTTCCAGAATAGTGACACTCCGCTGCTAGAGTGAAAGATTCATTTTGGAAATAATGCCTAGCTTGTGGTTTACGCTATTCCTTCCCGATTACCTATTTTAAAGAAGGGCTAATCCAGCAAGGTGAGCACTGAGCACGAGAACTTCTATGAGATTTTGAAATACGAGAGATGTATCGATCGAAGCGAAACGGAGTGGTGGGGGGTGGGGGGATGGGGGTGGGGAGGGGGGGGGGGTTGAAGGAACAGGTTGTGATCTATGCCTCAATAGTGCAGGGGTGTGCGCGCAGAAAATAAGGTTCGAGGTTCAATTCCTTACGATGTATTAAGTTCTAATCTCTCAGCGTCTTTCCGATTGTTATTCGCCAAAAGTCTATCGCTAATTTGTGCGCATCACATCCCTGCTTTCGATAGTCGTATTTGCATAGCGTGACAGCTGTTACGGCTCACAAAGGAGGAAACAAACACCTCAACTTTAAAATCTAAAGCGCACTAAGCGTTTGAGGTTCACATGTACACTGAGGTAACAAAAGTATGGGATAGCGATATGCACGTATACGGATGATGGTTGTATCACAGTGTATAAAATGGTAGTGCGTTGGCGGACCTGTCATTTGTACTCAATTGATTTATGTGAAAAGATTTCCAACTGGAATGGGGCCGCTCGGTGGGAATTAACAAATTCTGAACGCGGAACTGAGTTGGAGTTAGATCCGTAGGACATTCCATTTTGGAAATCTTTAAGGAATTCAGTACTCCGAGATCCACAGTGTCAAGAGTGTGCCGAGAACACCGTATTTCAGGAATTACTTCTCACCACGAACAACACAGTAGCCGACGGCCTTCACTTAACGACCGGGACCAGCGACGTTTGCGTAGAGTTGTCAGTACTAAGAGACATGCAACACTGAAACAACCGAAGAAGTCAATGTGGGACATAAGACGATCGTATCCGTTAAGACAGTGACGCGAAATATGGCGTTAGTGGGCTATGGCAGCAGACGGTGTATGTGAGTGGCTTTCTTAAAGCACGGCATAGTCTGCAGAGATCCCCTGGGCTTGCGACCATATCGGTTGGACTCTAGACGACTGGAAAACCATGGCCTGGTCAGATTAGTCCCGATCTGAGTTGGTAACAGCTGATGGTAGGATTCGAGTGTGGCGCAGATCCCACAGAACCATGCGCCCAAGTTGCTAATAAGGCACTGTGTAAACTGGTGGTGCCTCCAGAATATTGTGGGCTGTGTACACATGGAATGGACTTGGTCCTCTGAACCAGTTGAACCGATCAGTGACCATTTGCGGCATTTTATGGACTTCATGTTTCCAAACAATGATGGGATTTTCATGGGTGACAATGCATCATGTAAGTGGCCCACAATTGTTCGCGACTGGTTTGAAGACATTCTGGACAATTCGAGCGAACGATTTGGCCACCCAGATCGCTCGACATGTATTCCCATCTAACATTTCCAGGACATAATCGAGAGGTGTGTTCGTGCACCAAATCCAGCACCGGCAACACTTTATCAATTGAGGACGGCTGCAGAGGCATCATGGATCACTACTTCTGCAGGTCACTACCAACAACTTGTTGAGCCCATGCCACGTCGAGTTGCCGCGCTGCGCCGGGCAAAACGAGGTCCGACGCGATATCAGGAGGTATCCAGTGACTCTTATCGCGCCGGTGTATGTTACGGTATAACCATGTAACGTCGTTAGCCGATTTGCGGTTTCGTTCTAAAAGCCTCGGGCCGGATATTTTAGTTTATGCTCAATGTCTGTACTCCCTTAATAGTAGTAATCGATCACGGCAGTCGTTCTTATCATTAAAGTTGAGAGAAAAAAGAGGAAAGCTGATCTTCAGTGCATCTGATGTTCCTGTAATTTGCCTCTTTTCATGTTTCATTTGCGGAATTGTGCTGACTGCATTCTCAATGAAAGCTGTTTTCCCCGGGGTGGTCATTTCGTGTTTATATTGGACTGAGTAATATGCTCTCTGATTCTTCTTTAATCTATGATGATAATATATACAGGCCGAAGCAATGAATTAAAGTTTTTACTTAGGCCAGTATTCGAACCCAGGTCTTTTGTTCACTAGGCAGTCTCCCCCACCCTTCCCCCCCCCCCCCCCTCCTTACCTTCCCTTGCCAGTGGCTAACGGAGTTGCACAGATTAAAGTATCACGTCTCTCTCCTTCTTAATACGAACAACAACTGATGCCTGAGACTATGTTGAAGTTCCCCTCCGTATCTCGTACTAGTATTGCAGAGGCTCCCCATCACTGGAATAGCACCTTAGCGTTGAATGGGTAGGGGCGTTAGTCATAGGACCATGGCGGCGCAGTGGTCAGCGCATCTGCTTACTGAGCACGAGACGCGGTTTCGAATCAATTCAGTGGTACAAATTTTAATTAATTGATTTGGGTGTGTTCATTATCATAGATAGTCACGGGGACTGAAGGGAAGGGAGTGAGACAGGGTTGTAGTCTATCCCCGATGTTATTCAATATGTATCTTGAGCAAGCAGTAAAGGAAACAAAAGAAAAATTCGGTGTTGGAATTAAAATCCATGGTGAAGAAATAAAAACTTTGAGGTTCACCGATGACATTGTCATTCTGTCAGAGACAGCAAAGGACCTGGAAGAGCAGCTGAACGGAATGGACAGTGTCTTGAAAGGAGGATATAAGATGAACATCAACAAAAGCAAAACAAGGATAGTGGAATGTAGTCGAATTAAATCGGGTGATGCTGCGGGAACTAGATTAGGAAATGAGATGCTTAAGTAGTAAAGGAGTTTTGCTATTTGTGGAGCAAAATAACTGATTATGGTCTAAGTAGAGAGGATATAAAATGTACACTGGCAATGGGAAGGAAAGCGTTTCTGAAGAAGATAAATTTGTTAACATCGAGTATAGATTTAAGTGTCAGGAAGTCGTTTCTGGAAGTATTTGTATGGAGTTCAGCCATGTATGGAAGTGAAACGTGGACGATAAATAGTTTAGACAAGAAGAGAATAGAAGCTTTCGAAATGTGGTGCTGCAGAAGAATGCTGAAGATTAGATGGGTAGATCACATAACTACTGAGGAGGTATTGAATAGAATTGGAGAGAAGAGAAATTTGTGGCACAACTTGACTAGAAGAAGGGATCGGTTGGTAGGGCATGTTCTGAGGCATCAAGGGATCACCAATTTAGTATTGGAAGGCACCTTGGAGGGTAAAAATCGTAGAGGGAGACCAAGAGATGAATACACTAAACAGATTCAGAAGGATGTAGGTTGCAGTAGGTACTGGGAGATGACGAAGCTTGCACAGGGTAGAGTAGCATGGAGAGCTGCATCAAACCAGTCTCTGGACTGAAGACCACAACAACACAACAATAATGGAGCCAGCTTCATGGGTGAATGAGAAGGCACTAAAAAAATAAAAAAGATGCCGATATTTAGTCTGATATGCTATAAAACAGAAAGAAACTAGTCCTTTTCGTTTGTTCGGTAGAAAACCTCATGTTGTGAACAGAAAACAATTTCAACGTTCTTCCATGACTAATTGGTCAATAATTTGAGAAATTAACATTTTACACGTCAGGAAGCATTACAAGTCATGTTACTAGGGAACCTGCTTACACACTCTAGCCTGCTCGTGCCTCACAACGACTTATGTCCTTAGAAGCGTCTCTCATTATGTTGACCTGAAGACAAGAGTGCTGGCTCATTTAACGTATTCTCACTCCCTGCTGTCTTATGGAATAATCTTGACCGGCAGTGCACCAGGAGTAAATAAAATGTTTGTCAAGCAGTAGCGGGTGTTAAGAACATTGAATAATGTATGTAATCCTACATCTTGCAGAAACCTCTTTCGAGTCTTGTAATTCTTACACTTACTCCCCAATACATTTACTCCTTAATGGTTTTTGTTGCTGATAATAAAAACCTGCTTCAAACGAAATGTGATATGTACAAGCACAATACAAGGCAAAGAAAATGATTTTCATGTAGACTTTTTCTCCTTGTCCAAGGTTCAGAATGGAGTCATGTGCTCTGGTGGTAAAATAATCCACAAGTTCCCGTCCAACATAAAGCGTAAAATGGGAACTCTTTACCAGTTCAGAAGAAAATTAAAAGCATAACTCATTAGCCACTCTTTCCACAAATTATCTTACTATCTAGATTCAGGTACGTGTAACGAAATCAGGATCGACCAATTAGTCACGAACAAACAAAAGACAAATTGCGTGTGACATGACATGTATGAACACCGGAAGGAACATTGCATCGTTCTTCTTAACAACAGAGGCACTACGGTATCGTACTTATCACCCTATACCAAGCAGCGGATTTCAATTAAAATGTCCTTCCCCTGTTCAGGAATTATATAATGTGTACAACTGCAGGTTCTGACGCATGAAATACGACATATGGAAGTTTGGATTCGGCATTGAGTCGTGCTTGGATAGTCAAAGCAGATAAGACGACCGCTAGCATAAAGGGGAAATCAGGATTCGTATCCCGGCCCGGCACAGAATTTCACTGTCGTCATTCTTTTGTACAGCTCATGGTGGATTGTATTCGCAACTGCGAATACATTTCACGTATTTCATTACGTCTGTAGTGGCCGCAGAACAGAGGATACTTCGTACCAATGTTGCGTCGCAGAGGCAACATCCTACCGAAGTTACATGGCAGAGGGTGCTTCATAATAATGTTGCATGGCAGAGCATGCTTCATACCCTGTTGCATGGCAAAGGTTGAATCCTCCCGATGTTTTGTGGTAGAGGGGCTTCGTCTCACTGTTATATGGCATAGCGTGCTTCATATCGACGTTATATGGCAGAGGATGCATCATACCAATGTTGCATGTCAGAGGATGCTTCATACCAATGTTTCATGACAGAGGTTCCATCCCAACGACGTTACATGGCAGACAATGCTTCATACCAGTGTTGCATGACATAGGTTGCATCCTACCGAAGTTAAATGGCAGAGGATGCTTCATAAGAATGTGGTTGCATGGCATAGGATGCTTCATACAAATGCTGCGTGGTGAATGTCATAGGATACTTAACATCGAAGTTACAAGGCAGAGGATGCTCCATATCAATGTTGCGTGGCCGGGCGCGCATCCTACCGGAGTTACATTGCGAAAGGCGCTTCATCTATATCTACATCAACACTCTGAAATCTACACTACGGCGCGCGTCGGAGGGTATCCCGTACCACTACTGATCATTTACGTTCCTATTCCACTCGCCAATAGAACGAGGGAAAATCGACTGTCTGTATGCCTAAGCATGAGCCCTAATTTCTCGTAAGTTATATTCGTGGTCCTTTCGCACAATATATGTTCAAGGCAACAGAATCGTTCAGCAATCGGCTTCAAATGCCGGTTCTCTAAATTTTCTCAGTAGTGTGCGAGCTAAAAAAAAAAAAAATGGTTCAAATGGCTCTGAGCACTATGGGACTTAACATCTTCGGTCATCAGTCCCCTAGAACTTAGAACTACTTAAACCTAACTAACCTAAGGACATCACACACATCCATGCCCGAGGCAGGATTCGAACCTGCGACCGTAGCAGTCGCGCGGTTTCGGACTGAAGCGCCTAGAACCGCTTGGCCAGTGCGGCCGGCCAAGGACAACAGATTGGGTTCTATAACTTAAGAAGTCTTTGAGCCTGCTACGTATCTGTGAACCTATTACATAACCTCGTACCTTCTTTAGCAGCCTGCAGTGGGACACCGTGTCAAACACTTTACGGAAATCGATAAATATGGAATCTGCCTGTTGCCCCTCATCCGTAGTTCGCAGTATATCATGTGAAAAAAGGGCAAGCTGAATTTCGCAAGAGCGAAGCTTTCTAAACCCACGCTGATTCGTGGACATAGTCTTCTTGGTCTCAAGAAAATTTACTATATTCGAAGTGAGAATATGTTGAAGGATTGTGCAGCAAGCCGATGTTAGGAATATTGGTCTGTAATTTTGCCGGTCCGTTCTTTTGTCTTTCTGATACAAAAGAGTCACCTGCGTTTTGTTCCAGTCCCTTAAAACTTTGCGCCGCGCGAGACATTCACGATAAATGGAAGAAAAGTAAGGGGTCAATGCCACAGAGTACTCTTTGAAATCTCAAATTAGTATTCCATCCCGACCTGGTGACTTATTTGTTTCAGCTCCTTCAGTTGATTCTCTACGCCAGGAATGTTTATTACAATGTCAACCATATGGGAGTATGTTCGACGATCAAACGATGGTATGTTTATATGGGTCTCCTGCGTGAACGACTTCTTGAAGGTGAAATTTAAAACTTCGGCTTTCGTTTCGTAATTTTCAACTGCCACACCAGACTGGTCAGCAAATGACTGGATACAAGCCTAGGATACACTTAGCGATTTTTCACAGGAACAGAATTTTCACTGGTTCTTGGCCACATCTTTTGCCAAGGTATGACAGTGGTAGTAGTTGTATGCTTCGCACATAGATCTTTTGACAGACGCACGAATCTCCATTAACCTTTGCTTATCGTCATATTTGTGTTCTCTTTTGAACCACGAGTCCAACAGCATCTGCTTCCTCAGCAGTTTCGAATCTCTTTATTAAACATGGTGTGTTTTCTCCGTCCTTAATCCATTTACTAGTCACGTCACGATTTACAATCTCCTTAAACACTGCCCGTAACTCCTCTACGTCCATCTCACTGAAACTAAGTGTTGTCAATTCACTGTTCAAGTGAGACTCTAACAACTGTTTATCCGTGCTGTTTAAGAGTTTCCCGACGTAGTAACTGCTTCATTGGTTCACGGGAGTCGCGTTGGATAATGTTGTGGAAGCTACACACTATTTCGACGACACAGCTGCCCCCCATCTTCAGGTGCTGACTGACGTGTTGCTGAAATGGCTCCCCAATAAATATGCTGACTCGCTAGAAAAATGAAGACACCAAAGCTTGAGGCTATATCGTCATAGTACACGAGTCATACAGCAAGGCGACATCCAGTGCCTCCTGCCGGACAAACGGGTCACTAGCTTCTCATTCGCGACGCGGGAAAAGCGCGGCCTCAAATAGCGGCCCCGCATGGGCAGAGTGTTGGCGCACGGTTTAAGTGTGCGGACTTCGATTCTCCGTCTGTGTTGACTTGGACTCGTTTGTCTGCGGCCGGCGAAGCCTTAGTACCGCCAGTGCTGGTTCCCATGCCTTACAGAGTTGAAATCCAGTATCTCTATTAATCGGGTCGTTACTCGTACGAATTTCGTCTGTTTCTTTAATAATGGAGTGCCAGTACGTGGAAACGGACGCAAGGATCTTTATCTCTCCGTAGTTCATGCTGCGTCCCGTGTCAAGACAGTGTTCAGCCAGAGCAGACATTTCTGACTGACCCAGTCTGGTGTGACGTCTATATTCGACACATCTATCATTAACAGTGCACAGTGTACTTAACAGTGTACAAACACAAATGAAGACGGCTAAGCTCTGCTGATAAGCTCCCTGTATCTGAGATACTTTGAGCCCTATGAACGAGAGTCCGTAACATGCCACTCCGTTGAGATGGGTGATCGTAGCTCGTAGATATAGTTCACTGAAAGTCGGTTTGCGAAACACTCTGTGACCCAAGGAACCATCTTCTTTTCTGCGTACCAAGACCTCAAGAAACAGGAGGCCTCCATTTTTCTCCTCTTCCATGGTGAAGCAAATGCTGGGGTGGAGGGAGTTCAGGTGTTCTAGAAATGCAGGAAGCGTTGTTGCTCCTTGTGGGCAAACTACAAAAGTGTCGTCCACATATCTCCAGGAACATTTAGGTTAAACACCGCTGACTGAAGAGCTTTCTCCTCTAAGTCTTCCACAAAAAGGTTAGCTTCTACGGGAGACAAAGCGCTACCCTTAGCCACACCGTCAGTCAGCTCGAAATATTGTTCGTTAAATAAAAAGTAAGTCGATGTAAGCACACGTAAGAATAGACGTAAGATATCCTCCTCGAACTTAGTTCCTATAAATTGTAATGAATCCAGCAAAGGTACTTGAGTGAACGAAGAGACCACATCGAAACTCACTAATATGTCAACTGGATCGAGACGCAAAGTCTTCGCCATTTGTATAAAATCTTCTGAGTTTCGAATGTGACGTTCGTATTTTCCTACGAGTGAGCTTAGAAGAGAAGGCACATGTTTTCGCAGGTAGTATGTTGGGGCTCCTATATTGCTTACGATGGGGCGAAGAGGAGCCCTTTCCTTATGGATCTTAGGCGTCATTAAAGAAGCAGTCGAAACCCGTGTAAGTAACGACCAGATCAATAGAGACACGGGATTGCAACCCAGAAAGGCTTGGGAACCAGCACTGGCGGTAATAAGGCATAGTTGGCCGCAGACGAAAGGATCCGAGTCAAAATGGTTCAAATGGCTCTGAGCACTATGGAGCTTAACATCTATGGTCATCAGTCCCCTAGAACTTAGAACTACTTAAACCGAACTAACCTAAGGACGTCACACAACACCCCGAGTCAACACAGACGGAGAATCAGAGTCTGAACACTTAAACTGGACGCCAACACTCCGCCCGCGTACGCGCTGGACCGTTATTCGTGGTCGTGCTTTTCCCGCGTCGCGAATGAGAAGCTTGTGGCCCGTTTGTGCGGCAGGAGACCCACTGGATGTCGCCTTACTTCATGATTCGTCTACTACGACGATATAGTCTCAACCCTTGGTGCCTGCGCTTTTCTAGGGAGTCAGCGTACATATTGGCGACACATTGCAGCAACACGTCAGTCAGCACCTGAAGATGACGAGCAGCTGTCTCGTCGAAATATTGTGCGACTTCCACAACATTATCCGACGCGACGCCCGTGAACCAATGAATCAGCTCTTTATCTGCTCTTTCTAGCAGAAATACTCTGATAGCCTTCTTGATTAATTCATTTTCTTAGCTATAGTTGCTATAATGACATCATGATCGCTAATCCTCCTTTCTATACTGACATTGTCGATACGGTCCACCCTATTTGTAGCTAAAAGGTCTAAGATATTTTCATTCTGTATCAGCTACCAAACCAGCTGCTCAAGACGGTTTTCAGAAAACGTGTTCAAAAGTACTTCTCAAGACTGCCTGCACCGCCTGCAATGAATCCATACACATCCCCGTCTATAATCGGTAGGTTAACGTCGCCTCCAACTAACAACAAATCATCTGGGTATTTATGCGCTACTTACCATAGACATTCTTTGAATGACTCCCGAAATGTCACAGCAAAATTGGGTTGCAGGTAAAAATATCCAGCAGTTAACTTGGTTTCATCTAGTCCTGTTATTCGTAACTAAATTACTTCATTGTCACACTTAGTTTCGACCTCAATAGATATATTATCTTTGTCAATTGCAATGAACACTCTTCCTCCTATGGCCTCTAGTCTGTCTTCCCGATGTACGTTCCATGATTCGCAAAATATCTCAAAGCTTTCCATTTGTGTTTTCAGCCAGCTCTCGGTCCCTAGAATAATCTGACCATGATAACTTTCCTGGAGGGTAGTAAATTCGGGAACATTGTTACAAATACTTAGGCAATTTACTGATAAAATTTTGACAGTCGAAGTGTCTTTACTGTGACCACGTTCTGACTCCCTTGCTGTGGATCGACTGGCTAGTGTTCAGAGTACCCCATACTACCGCCTAGCCTAAAAAAGCATAATGTGCACTCTACAGGTACTCCTCTACCCAAGTAGTTTCTTCCTTTGAGTAGTGAACCCCTCACCTATCAAGGGGAAGTCAACAAATCTCCAACAGATAACGCAGGTCTTTAAATCTGCAGCCAAGACCATCACAGAGTTGACGAATCCTTCGGTTGAAACCCTTCACTCAGTTTCAAATCAAAGGACACCGGCCAACTGTGGGAATAATGCTGCGAATCGCGAGCTCTGATTGCATCCCGCATGCGAGGCCAGCAGTCTTCATCACCTCCGCCAGCCGCCTGTATGAACTGCCGATGGCCTAGGCGTCATTGACGCTGACGTGAGCCACAAATTGCACACAGCTGCACCCTGCATGTTCAATAGCTGCAGGCAAGACCGTCTCCACATCTCAGAAAACGCCCTCTGACAGACATACCTAGTACACATTGGCCTTTTTTCCAGCCCTGAGTGCTATCTGCTGCCTAAGGCGCTCCATAATGCGCCTATAGTTGGACTTCCCGATAACTAGTAAACCCCTCCCCCGCGTGGCTGCTGAGACACTGCTGACGGAGCGGCCACCTGTCCACTCAGTGGGTGAGGTCAGGCGGCCAGTCTCCACAATGGCCCTCCGCCTCGAGCGACGCAAAACCCTTTACAACCCGTGATTCAATCTGCTAAGGGTGGATTCATCGCGTCGGGTGCACTAGGAGGTGCCTTAGAAGCAGAGCCCGTGGGCAATAAAGCAACACCTAACGTGTCCCATGCGACGTGCCAGATTCTCCTCCACCGCTACTGCTCAAGGCAGCAGTCTGACGGTAACTGACCATAGTCAAAGGCGCATTCAGCTGTTCGCAAACTGTGGCCAGCTACTCCTGTGTACATATGCAGTATGCACACACCCTACCCATCCTAGCAACAATGAAAAAGTAAACTAAGACAAACTGAAAAAGTAAACTAGAACAGCAAACAAATCCTAGATAAGCAACTGGTCACACTCTTGATTTGTCATCAATGAATGCTGATGCATCAATGAGCTGTGTAGCTGGCTGTTCAAAACAAATGAAAATTGCTCTACAGATTGTCTGAATTTACACTATGTACCCATGTTGCACAGCAGAGGATGCTTCAAACCAATGTCCATACAAATGTTGTGATGTGGAGGATGCTTCATACCAATGCTGTGTGGCAGAGGGTGCATCCTAAGCGGTGACAGATGGCAGAGGACACTTTGTACCAATGTTGCATGGCAGAGGATGTTTCATACTCATGTTGTGTGGAAGACAATGCATCCTACCAGTGTTTTGTGGTGGAGGGTGCTTCGTACTGCCATTGTATGGCATAGCTTGCTTCATACCGAAGCTGCATGGCAGAGAATGTTTCCTACTAATGTTGTGTAGCTGAGGGTCCATCCTACCGTAGTTACATGGCAGAGGGTGCATCATACCAAAGTTGCGTAGCAGAGGATGCTTGGTATTTACCGGCGTTACATGGTAGAGGGTCTTTCATATCAATGTTGCGTGACAGAGAGTGTTTTGTAGCGCTGTTATGTTGCGGAGGTTGCTACATATCAATGCTGCCTGCAGAATGTGCTTCTTACAGATTTTGCGTGGCAGGGAGTGCTTCCAAACGATTTTTCTGTGGCAGAGAGTCCTTCCTACCAGTGTTAGGTGGCAGAATGTGCTACATAGCGATGTTGCGTGGCAGAAGGTGCTCTGTATCCATGTTTTATGGCAGAGGGTGCTTCGTACCAATGTGGCGTGGCAGAGCGTGCTTCGTACCAATGTTGCGTGGCAGAGGGTGCTTCGTACCAATGTTGCGTGGCAGAGGGTGCTTCGTACCAATGTTGCGTGGCAGAGGGTGCTTCGTACCAATGTTGTGTGGCAGAGGGTGTTTCGTACCAATGTTGCGTGGCAGAGGGTGCTTCGTACCAATGTTGCGTGGCAGAGGGTGCTTCGTACCAGTGTTGCGTGGCAGAGGGTGCTTCGTACCAGTGTTGCGTGGCAGAGGGTGCTTCGTACCAGTGTTGCGTGGCAGAGGGTGCTTCGTACCAGTGTTGCGTGGCAGAGGGTGCTTCGTACCAGTGTTGCGTGGCAGAGGGTGCTTCGTACCAGTGTTGCGTGGCAGAGGGTGCTTCGTACCAGTGTTGCGTGGCAGAGGGTGCTTCGTACCAATGTTACGTGGCAGAGGATGCTTCGTACCAATGTTACGTGGCAGAGGGTGCTTCGTATCAATGTTACGTGGCAGAGGGTGCTTCGTACCAATGTTACGTGGCAGAGGGTGCTTCGTACCAATGTTGCGTGGCAGAGGGTGCTTCGTACCAATGTTGCGAGGTAGAGGGTGCACTGTACCAATGGTGCGTGACAGAGAGTGGTTTGTACAAATTTACCAATGTTATGTGGTAGAGGGTGCGTCATACCAACGTTTCGTGGCGGAGTGTGAATTCTATTGACGGTCCATGGCAGAGGGTACTTCGTCGTATCGTCCTGTGGCAGATGTACCGATGTTACGTGCTAGAGGCCCCTTCATACCATTGTTTTATGGGACAGGATGAGTTCTTCCGACGTTTGGTGTCAGAGGGTGCTTTGTGGCGATTCTACGTTTGAGAATGCATGAAAAGGTCACAGAAAAAGTGCAGCTGGTGCGAGACAGGCGCTCGAGTTGGACGGCCAGCAAGTGGGCGTCGCTCAAGCAGATCTCCGTTGCTGCCGGGCAGACTGCACTGTACAGGCACTGCAGTCGGGCGGTTTGCACGTCGCCACACCTTGCACCGAACTGGTGCTGCAGTTAGATGGACTAGGGTGCACAGAAGCTATTCATACCTCCCATCACTGCCAATATACCTCATTCCAAGCGCCAGTTAAATATGAAAAAGATTCCCTTTGACTCCTAAGAACTTTCCCAGTGTACACCGCTTAAACCGTTTTTTACTGGTGTATGAAAATAACGATATTATGTTACGTTCTCTCAATTTTTATTATAAATCCGTACAGTAGTCTGTCAACAAAATTACTGCTAGCCCTGACAAGTCATTCAACCATGCTACCCTTGCACAGATGATGGGGTTTGGGGATTGAGAACGTGTGCTGCTCTTCACATAAAAAACTGAGGATAAGGCAGTTTGTTTTAATGTAGCAGCTTTGTTACTGATTTACTCTATTAAATTTTAATTGCATAAGGTTGAATGTCATTAAGCAATATAATGATAGTTCAACACAGTACACAGATTAGGTTTCTGTTATGTCTCTTGTCTCATGTTAATGTATGTCTTGACTCGCTCCACAGCCCTGGGGGTTCTCCTTGATGGGATTTAACGAACAGGATGAATGGATGAATGGACAAGTATTTCTCCAGTTGAAATGGCTCTGAGCACTATGGAACTTAACATCTGAAGTCATCAGTCCCCTAGAACTTAGAACTATTTAAACCTAACCAACCTAAGGACATCACACACATCCATGCCCGAGGCAGGATTCGAACCTGCGACCGCAGCGGTCGCGCGGTTCCAGACTGAAGCGCCTAGAATCGCTCGGCCACCAACGGCCGGCTTCTCTCCAGTTGCCATTCGTCGAACACCTTCATTAATGTAGCATAATTATGACAAATATTTAGTAAAGAAGCATTTCTATTTACTCGTATTTCGTGATGTATTATGATGACTTCTCTGCCTACTGTGTGTAATGATATTCTTTGCGCAACTGTATAATGAAAAGTACAAGTTTGGTGTCTAGGGAAATGACTGATGATGAGTTATTCTTTAAATCGCTGCACGGAACACTGTTTAATATCTTTCAGTGTGTTTCCGTGAACACCTCTTAGTGACAATGTAGACATATAAGTGTAATTATGGTGCGATATGGCACCGTTCAGAATTCAGAAGAATTTTATTTCTACAGCCACCATCCGCAAAACCTGCGTCCATATATTAGGTGTGGGCTTATAACACAAAACCTTCAAAAATAGTTTTATGACTACGCTTTTAACTGGCATAGCATTCTATGTTTTCGATTTATGAATTGCATCTAGTGTTTCTCATATTTTCAACTTTTCCTTAATGAACAAGCTTTTAGTTTGTAATTACATATTTAACTGCGGAATCTGAACTGTTAATATCAATATAAACGTTGATAATCTGGACTGTAATAAGACACAGAAATATATTATTGTGTAAAAGTCGGTACTAATCGTCATGAACAGGGCCCTAGCAAGTGGGTGACGACATAGGCCATCACCGAGTGCGCAGACACGGCAGAGCAAAAAACTGACAGAAAAAAAACAATAAGGAAGGAACTGCTTTCAGAATTAACCAGGCAAGGCACGTGACATCTCGTGCCGCACCTGTTCCTGCTTTCTGCCTGCGAGAAAAATCCATCGGCCGATGACTGCAAACACACGCTATTGTCACACTGTTGTTTCTACAGTGGGATTTTGTCCAAGTGGCATAAGAAAGACTACTGCCGAACATAACTTTACCGCTAAGATGATTTTTGTGGCAATAGTGCTATTGGTTCACACAGCTGCACCTACACAGCTCGCTCATGATAAAAAGTGGAATTTCTGATGTACTTCGCTACAGTATTGTAGCGTTCTCATATGGAGGATTGTATCTGAACGCTACTCAAACTGAGCAAACAACTTACACATCACAGTTCGTGTAATCTCTGATTCACTTCGATCCTTTGATCGGCTTGCGATCTAGTGACTTTTGTTGGTACCATCATAACGCCCTGTGTTAGCGTTTGTAGTGCACTATGGATTTCAATAATAAAAGTAACTGTGAAACGCGGACTGAGCTATCTTTCTACGGTGCAGGATATGCTTAATAACGGCAACTAAAAAATAAAAGATTTCAATCATGACTTTGTTCAAGCCTCAAGCTTTCGGTAATTTCGAGATATAATAACGTCAAATGGTACTATCTCCAAGATGGGTCTTGCCGCTGTAATTAATTCACACAATAAAAATTACAGTCACTTTTTCATGATACATTTCGTTTGTTCGGTATTTAATTGTTCATTAATTGTCTATAGTATTTTATCTGAATGTTGCCTCTTGTTTTCAAACTGATTAAACTCTGGTAAAGTTTTTATCTGCTGTTCTAATATGTAAACAGGTATAAAACTGCTCATTTGTTTCCTGCTTGATTAATGATTACCGGCTCCCATAAGCAAGTCAAATATTATACCCGGTTCAGTCAGGTAATATTTTCTGGAGCGCAACACTTTCGTCTTTGTCTGTTACCTTTACTTAAAAATCAACTTAAGTGTTTATATATCCAGACATACCAGTACTGCATGAGAATTCATTCTGTAAATTTATTCAAATGCAAGAGTTTCTGTAATGGTAGGATTTAATGGTGTTTCCTACAGTGTTTCACGAAACAGTCAAATTTTAATCAGAGCTGTGATTGTTCTTGCTAGTTCGTAGTTTCTTGCATATCCCTTGCACTCGGGCCGCGCTAGTCAAATGATTGTTCGAACAATCTCGATACCGTCTCGAACACTACACGTATCGAGAAATCTCGAGCCCTCTCGAACACGAGTATTGTTTACCCAGCCCTATCATAATGTTGGTGAGCGGGTGCTGACGTAAGTAAGCTTCCGACTCTTACCGATTTCTGCCGATTGAGGACTGGAGCGATACGCAAAGGTTCAGGAAGCAAAGAGGAAGGGTGGACGGGACATTTGATTTACTTATCTCTTCAGTCAGTACTTCTGCTGTTCTAAAGTTGCGACTGCTATGATCTGCTAAGTAAATAAAACATATTAAAGGGCAAGACTTACGCGGCTGATGGGACCCTATTACGGGAGTTGTTAGCATTGTGCCAATAGACAATTATTCTCTGTGTTCATCTAAGTTGAAAGAAGTGAAATCATGCTGTAAAAATTAGTTATCTTGCCGACAGATTAGAATACAAAAATTAAACTTGATTTCAGTGACATAATCAATGAGATTGCTTCGCTCAAATCAAGGAATTTAAAGGCAAAATTATAACAAAACACGATTCCTGGAAAGCGAGTAACTCACAACTCTTAATTGTGTTTGTTATTTCTAATTAATGGTTTACGTATCAATATTAATTTATGAGGTACAAATAAAATCTTTTCTTTATTAATCATCATACTAACCGATATATCAGTAGCCATAAGCAGTAATATATTGATTTTGTTTTACTTACAGTTTCCTTAGATGTCTATACAATTCATAATGATACATTTACTTTATTGTGTGCCATATTCTTCATCAGTATGATTCGTTCAGTAATATTTTTAATGCTGCTCCATTTTTATTAAACTTGATTAAAATACTATAAAATTCACTAAATGTAAATAATTTTAAAGATATACATTGATATTGGTTAAGTTTTGCATCAACATTTGTAATTAATTGTTTTTCTTTATAATAAAAAATGTCAGTGAAAAAATTGTCTTAGTCAGTAGAGCAATAGTCCGTGAAAGGCAAGGGTCCCAGATACGAGTCTAGGCCCGACACACACACTTTTATGCAGCCAGGAAGTTTCAAATCATACATGCAATACTATTAGTCTACTTCTTCCTCTGATTGCTATGTACATGTGGTTATGAGTGATGAGTAACTGTGGTGGTACGAATGCGGGAGTGAATGATACTGTTTCATTATTTTTATCAGATGGTTCAAATGGCTCTGAGCACTATGGGACTTAACTTCTAAGGTCATCAGTCCCCTAAAACTTGTAACTACTTAAACCTAACTAACCTAAGGACATCACACACATCCATGTCCGAGGCAGGATTCGAACCTGCGACCGTAGCGCATTATTTTTATCAGTTATATTTCTTAGAATTTGTGCTCAGGTCGAAGTGATCCCGACAGTGTTGCTTGGATATAACACTTTGTGACCGGTTTTAACGTTTAAATTAAATATTTGTTCATCCTTGATACGTTTTAGTTGTGCTATCCTTAACGTTTTGATATTATTTAAGTAAGGGGGAGGGGATTTTTTTGCGGGGCGGGGGAGCGGGGGATCTTATATGCATTTTGATTTAGTTCCATAACATTAAGTACCCGCGGCTAGTCCTATAGACTATTATTAAAAATTGAAAGTGGTGGCGACAGGCAGGGCATCCGCCCACCCTCTGTCAGTAAGAATACAACTCCAACTGACATGCCAACCCTGTTAACTTACGGAATGAAAACCATGAAGAAGAAGAAGAAGAAGAAGAAGAAGAAGAAGAAGCAAAACAGAATGAAAACTACTGTCGATATCCTCGAAAGGAGAATGTTTATCGCCGCGCGATGTGGCCGCGTGGTTTCAGGCGCCATGTCACGGACTGCGCGGCCTCTCCCGCCGGAGGTTCGAGTCCTCCCTCTGGCATGGGTGTGTGTGTGTTGCTCTTAGCATAAGTTAGTTTAATTAGTGCGTAAGCCGAGGAACCGATGACCTTAGCAATTTGGTACCTTAGAAATTCACATACATTTGAAATTTTTTTTAGAATGTTTATCTGGTATGAAATGGACCGACCGCTGATTATTTCATTATAAAGGTTTGTTTATTGAAGGAAATAAGACGATCACAGTAAAAAATGGCACCACGATATTAGCAGTCAAACAAAAGAAGTCGTCTTGTTTCGTTAAACAAATAACGTCAATAACCAACCTGTGTAAACACGTTAAACAAGGAATATATTCAATAAACTGAGAGTATTATAAATTAGGAATCTACAATTACTGTAGTATTATCGAGCAAAGAAAAGTTGTCATGTATATTCTTCAATGTTAAAGTTTAAATTCAGAGAAGGCAATTGACAGCTGTACTCAGATGGGTACTCTCTATCCCTTTTCTTTAATCTGTTGGGTTTCGGAAATTGCCCAAACAGCCACCTCAGCACCGGAAATGTTATACGACAGTTTCTTCTGACAATTCAGAGTATGCGTTGGTTTACGTTGTACCGTGGTACGAAGTTACAATGGTTTAACAAAGGCCAGATTCCGACATAAAACAAGTTCCGAAAGTATACTGAAACGAGAAAACAGGACGAAAATGTAACACATGGCACACAGAGGTAGTATGCCACAAAAATTCTACTGCTAACAAAATAAGGAATGATAAATCATCATTGTTACACACAGCCAACTCTCTCTCTCTCTCTCTCTCTCTCTCTCTCTCTCTCTCTCTCTCTCTCTCTCTCTCTCTCTCTCCCCTCCTCCTCCTCCTCCTCCTCCTCTATACTTCACGTAGTAAATTACTGTAGTCTGCTTATATGGTTTCGTATCCCTCAGTTGCGAAATAAGTGCCTTTCTATCTTTCGAATGGACGTCTAGAAATAACTAGATCTTTCACTAGAAATTTCAGCTTTGCTATGTACAACCACAAGGTGCTGAAAACGTTTATTACTCCGCAAATAGTTTTGACATTAAAATTACCATCTGGTAGACTAAATTTTTTTAATAATGTGTACCGCATGTTTACAATTTTATAATATACAGGGTGAGTCAGGAGGAAAGGTACATCCTTTAAGTGGTGATGGTATTAGTGATTCTGAACAAAAAAGTATGTACATATGCCCTGTTCTTAACAGTTCCCGAGGAAACTAACGAAGGCAGTGAGTAACATAACAAATGTAGGTGATAGTAAATGGATTGTTGTGATGTGATGTTTTGTTAGTTGTGTACATTTCCTCACAAAATTTGTTCAAAAAGTTCACCGTCAACTTTTCTAGTAGACATTTGCTTTGTTGTTGATCTGATTCGTAGGTCCTTTACTTTTAGCACACCTTTGTAAAAAACGAGCGAGAAATTCTCACTCTGTATCCACTCTGCTCCTGCACATTTTGTGCTCAAGTCAACGCCACAAATAGTAATAGAGTAAGATCGCGTGACCTCGATGGCCACGAAATGATTGCATGGCGTCCGATCCAACGACCACGATACGTTTCAAAGAGGTACTTCGGCACTCGCCATACGAAATGTGGAGGAGCTCCGTTGTGCTGAAATGGTCAGTAAAGGCAGCATTACGCAGCCCAATGTCGGTTTGCTTGTATTCGAATGGGAGTAATGATGAAGAAGGACATGCGACTGTCGCTGGTGATTTTCAAACAACTCTATGTCGGATACGGTTAAGAAAAGGGAATGTGTTCACTAAAAGTTTTTTGTTCAGAATCACCAAGAAGACTATAACCCCTGAAACATGTTAAAGTTCCAGGCTCATCCTGTATTAAATATCCACTTAGCACTGTGTATGGAGGTGCCCCTGGAGTACGCATCTTCAAATTCAGACAAATAATTAAAAGAAGTTTAAAATCTGCCAGACGTGTATAAAATGATGAATAACAAAAGATTTTAGCAGCTCGTCGTGATTCTATGTCAAACTATCTTTCATAAAAGCTCTACAAAAAATGGTTCAAATGGCCCTGAGCACTACGGGACTTAACATCTGAGGTCATCAGTCCCCTAGAACTTAGAACTACTTAAACCTAACTAACCTAAGGACATCACACACATCCATGCCCGAGGCAGGATTCGAACCTGCGACCGTAGCGGTCGCGCGGTTCCAGACTGTAGCGCCTAGAACCGCTGGGCCACCCCGGCCGGCAAAGCTCTACACCATGACTTAAAGATTTTAGCTTTTTAACTACGCAAAACAAATTTAGTCTACTCGTATCTGGCAATGTCACTGGATTCTACAACGAACACAAAATGTATGTTTTAAATTTGTTTCTACATCAGAAAAAACGGAGGAAGACGTCGAATGACATAATCGTATGAACATTAAGAATATGTGAATCAACAGAATCATGAGGTATCTGCGTAATGTGAAGCTCTAATGTTACACACTGAAGATTAAAATAGGATTGATGCTACAGACGAAGCCGTCCAGTTTCATTTCGACTTCAGCAAGATGTACACAACAGCACTAGAAAACTTCGAAGTCACAAAGGGTCAACGTACCGGGTAAACCAGTTATCGGAGAGCACCAGAATTGAATAGATATTCCCCTGCATTCAAGTTTTACGAGGAAATTAAAATCGCATACTGCCTGCGCTTGTCCACGGTTCTCCTACCAGACAGACAAGTCTTGCTAGAGGTCGCAACCTACTGCCGCGATCAACCGACAGTCCAGGAAGCCGCACGTGGTACCCAAGTCCCCTGTCATTTTCACAGCCATACGTATTGATTACGGCCGCTATGTCTACAGCCTTGTCCACAGAATCCATGTGAATTTCCAGGGTGAGAAGTAGCAATCTGCTTTTCTGTATGTTTTGCTCTCGCATCCATGGTGTGAAACTTACAGACGACAGCATAGTTCCCAGGTCTCCCGTATTTTATTGGCTCTTCCGTATTTTACCCACATTTTCTCCTGTCTCCCGTATTTTCGACAGGCTTCCAATATTTTGTGGCTTTTCCCGTTCTTTACCCAACTCACGTAATTGACGTTTGTTTCCCCCCGTGTTTCATAAAGTTTTATTTATTTAAGGTTATCGTTCCAAATCAACAATCTAAATTTTCCTGTTTATCATCTTTGAATTCTCTTGTTTCATGTTGACAAGCTTGATGCTCCCGTGACCAAACTTCCGTCTTATCCATCGGTAGCGTGTTCACAAGCAGCTCGAGCTCAGTTCGGTATGCAGCTTGTATTGTGCCAAATGATCGCCTCCATAGCTGAGTGGTCAGCGCTGCAGAATTCCATGCGAGGGGCCCGGGTTCGATCCCCGGTTGGGTCGGAGATTTTCTCCACTCGGGGACTGGGTGTTGTGTTGTCTTCATCATCGTATCATCCTCATCCACACGCAAGTCGCTGAAGTGGCGTCAACTAAAAAGACCTGCACCAGGCGACCGACCTGCCCGATGGGAGGTCCTAGCCACAAGACATTTCATTACTGTATTTAATACATCTATTTAAGTATGGGTAGAACGACGCGATCACTCGAAGACACAACCGAAGAACAAGACTCATTACCTATGCCTGTATCTCTTTTTAAGTGCGTGTACAATGACGACTTCTATTTATTTTCAACTTTTTCTGCGAAAGGAGTTTCAATATGTAAACGTTTCGGGTACGGTTTTGTGTACAGTTGTTTAGAAAGGCGTCCTAAAGGTAAAGCATGTCGATAATGCACCTGGCAGCCGCAGAAGAAAGTAACTTTTGTTTGATGTGGCACTGCCAAATAACATAGCGCGATGCAGCTTGGACCATACATAGAAATAACTTGTAGCGTCCCCTTAGAACAATTATAAATGACTGCTGGTAAACCTCTTAACGTTATTTGATTTTCAAACAGCTGAGAAAAACTGAACGTACTCAGACACTTCTCTCGTTAGTTATTCTGATCATCACTAACGTGACACAATATTTTTTTTTTTTTTTTTTTTTTTTTAGCGCACCGCAATCTGACTTGCAATAATCCCTACAAAAGAATGGCCCTGACTAACAATAACCTATACCTTGCATGAATCACTTACCTCACAAAAATCTTCGTTACTCGAACTACTGCAATACAGCGAGCGCCACTACTGCCAGCTAAATAAACTACGGAAGGCACTAACTACTGATAGGCATAGTTAGCAAATGAAAGATTTTGATAGGGAACAAACAATGTATTTACCTTAATAATGTTCAAAAGTCATCATATATATATATATATATATATATATATATATATATATATATATATATCAATTCATGACATCCATCTTTACAAATTTCCTTTTTCTGACGGACACACGTCCAGATCGTCCGCTTTTAGTAACCTCTCAAAACTCTGGCATCTCTCTCTCTCTCTCTCTCTCTCTCTCTCTCTCTCTCTCCCCCTCCCCCCACATCCACTACTGCTGGCGGCTCACCTCCAACTGCCCAACGCCATGCGCTGTTTACATCCAACTGCCCAACACTACATTAGTGAATATTCCAACAATGAGTCCAACCGGCCGGCCGCAGTGGCCGTGCTGTTAAAGGCGCTGCAGTCTGGAACCGCAAGACCGCTACGGTCGCAGGTTCGAATCCTGCCTTGGGCATGGATGTTTGTGACGTCCTTAGTTTAGTTAGGTTTAACTAGTTCTAGGGGACTAATGACCTCAGCAGTTGAGTCCCATAGTGATCAGAGCCATTTGATTTTGAGTCCAACCAGCCACAGACTGAACACAGCACAGTCAGTGATTTCCATAGAGAGCGCTACGTGGCATTACCAACATAAAAACCTTAACAGCCTAATTACAAATTGCTACAATATAGTGCAAAAAGTAACTGAATAAAGTACACAATGAGACGAGCAGAAATGACTCTTTTATTGAAGGTCAATAATTACTCTAAACTAACCGCCATTCACGATGGTCGCCCGGACTTCAAAAAAGGCAGGACGTGGCTCTCAGTAGTGTGTGATCACCACGAACGGCAATGCCTGCTCTCTAGAGTGCTTCCATGCCGGCCGTACGCTTGATAACGCGTTCTTGTGACAGGACCGTTCATTTCGACACCAATGCGGATGACAACTGCTGGATGGTCGTTGGTCTCCTCAAACTCATCGCACATGTTCAAATGGGATTCAAGTCGAGGGGAATGGGCAGACTCGTTCTGCGTACTCCTCCACCTCCGCTGATCGTTGCGGTCGGCTAATGTCAGCCATGCCCGCCCGGTTAGCCGTTCGATCTAACGCACGGCTTTCCGAGCTGGGAGGGAGAGCCTGGCCCCCGCCCCACTTGTATCGAGGTCCAGTGAGCTGGCCATTCTGTAGTTTTTAGGTGGTTTTCCACCTGCCTCGGCCAATGCCGTATGGTTTCCCTTATTCCGCCTCAGTTACACTATGTCGGAGATTGCTGGGCAAACAAGTTCTCCACGTACGCGTACACCACCATTACTCTACCACGCAGACATAGGGTTTGAAATCGTCTGGTTTGAGACGTTCCCTTGGGGGGGGGGGGGGAGGGAGGGGGTCCACCGGGGGCCGAACCGCACAATAACCCGAAAGACTGGTTGGGTGTGGGACGGCGAAGGGGTCAAGTGGACTGCTGTAGTCGTTGTGGGGTTGTGGACCACTGCTGCTGCGGCGGGGACGGAGCCTCTCCGTCGTTTCTAGGCCCCTCGTTAACATACAATACAATACAATGTCATCCATAAAAGTGAAGTCAGAGCCGAACGCACCCATCAAAAGAGGCCGCTTGGGGAAGGACAGCAGTGACACAATAATGATCATCGGTGTGTGTACCGTGTTCAAACATTTGGAGGTCTGTGCGCTCATGTAACATTACGCCACCCCACGCCGTGACACCTGGGCCACCAAACCTAATGCACCTACGAACATCGTCGAACACGATCGTTTGGAATGTCCAGATGTTATCGCGTGGAGAAGCTTAATGTGACGTACTGAAGTGAATTGATCGTATGGCACGGTTGGACGTACTGATCTCCAGATATTAGAACACGGAACACTCATTGATTAACGTAATTGTAACTGTGAAGTGTTTCACCATTGCGTCTTTTATCGATGACAATGTGCGATAGCATTGAACAGAGGAGGTGGAGTAGCTCTTGGAACGAGAAAATATTCATCGAGTGGAGTAACTTGCGCGTTCACCCGACTTAAGTCCCACGGAATACGTGTTAAGCGTGTTGAGGAAACATATTGTAGCACGTCCACTGCACTGACGAACATCCGACAGCTGTCAATCGCGCTGGTGAAGTTACCACAGAAGATCAAAACACACTGCTAAACGATTTAGAAAACATATGTGAATGGTGCGAAAAGTGGCATTTGAGCCTAAATAACGAAATGTGTGAGGTCATCCACATGAGTGCTAAAAGGAACTCAAACTTCGGTTGCACGATAAATCAGTCTAGTCTAAAAGCCGTAAATTCAACTAAATATCCAGGTATTACAATTACGGACAACTTAAATTGGAAGGAACACACAGAAAATGTTGTGGGGAAATCTAACCAAAGACTGCGTTTTATTGTCAGGACACTTAGAAAATGTAACAGACCTACTATGGATACTGCCTACTCTACTACGTTTGTCCGTCCACTTTTAGAATACTGCTGCGCGGTGTAGGATCCATACCAGGTAGGACTGACGGAGTACATCGAAAAAGCTCAAAGAAAGGCAGCACGTTTTGTATTATCGCGAAATATGCGAGAGAGTGTCACAGAAATGATACAGCATTTGGGCTGGACATCATTAAAAGAAAGGCGTTTTTCGTTGCGACGGAATCTTCTCTCGAAATTCCAATCACCAACTTTCTCCTCCGAATGCGAAAATATTTTGCTGGCACCGACCAACATAGGGAGGAACGATCACCACAATAACATAAGGGAAATCAGAGCTCGTACGGAAAGATATAGGTGTTCGTTCTTTCCGCTCGCTATACGAGATCGGAATAATAGAGAATTGAGAAGATGGTTCGATGAACCCTCTGCCAGGCACTTAAATGTCATTTGCAGAGTATACATGTAGATGTAGGATTCCTTACCAATCCTGTGCCAGAAAATTGGAAATTTATGGTAAGGTCTTATGGGGCCAAACTGCTGAGGTCATCGGTCCCTAAGCTTACACACTACTTAATCTAGCTTAATCTAACTTGCGCTACGGACGACACACACACCCATGCCAGAGGGAGGACTCGAACCTCCGACGGGGGCAGCCGCGCGGACCGTGACAAGGCGCCTAAGATCAGGCGGCTACCCAGCGCGGCTCCTGAGCTAGAGCGCACACTGTTGCACAGTATACATTGCCTTCTGTGGTAACCACACTATCTATTAAGAACCACGCCCACCTTTTGTAATGTCCAGGGAACCACCATAAGATACGGTGAGTCCTGTGTAATTATCGTCTTTCATTAAAAGTATCTGTTCGTCTCATTGCTTATTTCTTTCAGTTACCTTCTGTGCTGTGCTATAGCAGCTCTTTCCATGATAATTCAAGTCACATCGAGCTGTCTTACTTGTCAGTGACACACCATGCGGAAGTTACTTTCGTCCTTATAAGTTTTGCACACTCGTGTGTTTCCTAAATCGGCGGCCATTTCTCGCTGACAGCGGAACTGATGCTTCGTATATGAAGGTCAAATTGAGCTACAAAGCAGTACGTTGAATTCTTCGTCCAAAACATAGTTATAATTAGACATCAACGAATGAAGAAAATGTAGACAAAAGAGCTTTCGCGCGGACGTGTGCCCTGGTGCGTTATTGCATCGTTACGAGGGTAAGTCAAAAAGTAAGGCAATTTTTTGAAAGCAACTTTTTATTGAGAAAACCCTGTTGGTAACTCTATTTCACTACATACTCTCCTTAACCTCTGTACACTTGGTCCATCTCTTGACAAGCTTCCTAATTCCATTCTGGAAGAAGCTTTCTGGATCGTGCTCATCAGCTCACACTCCACCACCACATCTTCGTCATCAGTCGAAAACCTGGATTCATTGAGTTGCTCCTTCATCGGAACAAAAAGTGCAAGATTACTTCCAGCTAGGTCAGTACTGTACGGTTATTGATTCACCGTATCAGAAACAATTTCCAATCCATGCGATGGCTTTCTCATCTGTATGATGGAGGTCGATATCCTGAAACAAATTCACACCTTTTGAAAGCCTTCCTCATCACCTCGTTTCCATTTTGGATTTCGGCAAGGGTCACCGTTCACTGTTTGACCTTTGACAGTCTAATAAATCAACATTGGACATGTCGTATTCCGAAATCATCAACTTCGTTGCAGACGCTACATTTTTGAACCGTTTTGCAGTAGACGAATACTGACGTTTCCACACCATGCCCAGCAGTACTGACTACTGTGAATGATGTAGCCGACAGGTGCACATTTGCGTTTCGCAGTTCTTTACTTTCACTGTTCACAACCCCCCAATTATATACAGTTACATGGCTAGTGCACTATTGTTCAACTTTCGATAAGCCTCATTAATACACTAGTGGCCATTAAAATTGCTACACCAAGAAGAAATGCAGATGATAAACGGGTATTCATTGGACAAATATATTATAATAGAACTGACATGTGATTACATTTTCACGCAATTTGGGTGCATAATTCCTGAGAAATCGGTATCCAGAACATCCACCTCTGACCGTAATAACGGCCTTGATACGTCTGGGCATTGAGTCAAACAGAGCTTGGATGGCGTGTACAGGTACAGCTAGCTGCCCATGCAGCTTCAACACGATACAGCAGTTCATCAAGAGTAGTGACTGGCGTGTTGCGACGAGTCAGTTGCTCGGCCACCATTGACCAGACGTTTTCAATTGGTGAGAGATCTGGAGAATGTGCTGGCCAGGGCAGCAGTTGAACATTTTCTGTATCCAGAAAGGCCCGTACAGGACCTGCAACATGCAGTCGGGCATTATCCTGCTGAAATGTAGGGTTTTGCAGGGATCGAATGAAGGGTAGAGTCACGGGTCATAACACATCTGAAATGTAACGTTCGCTGTTCAAAGTGCCGCCAATGGGAACAAGGGGTGACCGAGACGTGTAACCAATTGCACCCCATACCATCATACCAGGTGATACGCCAGTATGGCGATGACGAATACACGCTTCCAATGTGCGTTCACCGCGATGTCGCCAAACACGGATGCGGCCATCATGATGCTGTAAACAGAACCGGAATTCATTCTATAAAATGACGTTTTGCCATTCCTGCACCCAGGTTCGTCGTTAAGTAAACCATCGCAGGCGCTTCTGTCTGTGATGCAGCGTCATGGGTAACCGCAGCCATGGCCTCCGAGCTGATAGTCCATGCTGCTGCAAACGTCGTCGAACTGTTCGTGCAGATGGTTGTTGTCTTGCAAACGTCCCCATCTGTTGACTCAGGGATCGAGACGTGGCTGCACGATCCGCTATAGCCATGCGGATAAGATGTCTGTCATCTCGACTGCTAGTGGTACGAGGCCGTTGGGATCCAGCACGGCGTTCCGTATTACCCTCCTGAACCCACCGATTCCATATTCTGCTAGCAGTCATTGTATCTCGACCAACGCGAGCAGCAATGTCGCGATACGATAAACCGCAATCGTTATAGGCTACAATCCGACCTTTATCAGAGTCGGAAACGTGATGGTACGCATTTCTCCTTCTTACACGAGGCATCAGAACAACGTTTCACCAGGCAACGCCGGTCAACTGCTGTTTGTGTATGAGAAATCGGTTGGAAACTTTCCTCATGTCAGAACGTTGTAGCTGTCGCCACCGGCGACAAACTTGTGTGAAGGCTCTGAAAAGTTTATCATTTGCATATCACAGCATCTTCTTCCTGTCGGTTAAATTTCGCGTCTGTAGCACGTCCTCTTCGTGGTGTAGCAATTTTAATGGCCAGTAGTGTAGTTTGCAGGCAAACATCAACATACTGCTACAATAGTTTACTGTTGAACATCTACAAGCAGTAAAAATCTAACCACACTGTTCTTGCCACATAATACGGTAAGTATTGAGCAGACACTGTCATTGTTCGAACAGTCCACGTGTGTACTGCCAGTCCATATTGTCCAACGGGCACAATATTTCGGTGATCAGACATGTCGCCATCGTCAGGTGCGCTGACGAACTGAGCTCCTGAGAGTAGGTAGCCGTCTCCCCCTACGAGGTGTTCTCTCCGCGTTCCACGCCCGCGGCCGCGCGTCGGCAGTCGCTGAGACGCTGGCGTCGGCGTCTGCTTTCTCAAGGACGCGGATTTACCAGAGGACGTCGCCAAGAAATTGACGCCTCAAGGACCTTTGCCACCAAGACATTGTGGACTCCCTAAAGTCCACAAAGAAGTGGTGCCGTTACGCCCAATTGTCAGCAACATTAGGATTGGTTGGTTGGTTGGTTGGTTTGTTTGGGGAAAGAGACCAGACAGCGAGGTCATCGGTCTCATCGGATTAGGGAAGGACGGGGAAGGAAGTCGGGCGTGCCCTTTGAAAGGAACCATACCGGCATTTGCCTGGAGCGATTTAGGGAAATCACGGAAAACCTAAATCAGGGTGGCCGGACGCGGGATTGAACCGTCGTCCTCCCGAATGCGAGTCCAGTGTCTAACCACTGCGCCACCTCGCTCGGTGTGGCAACATTAGGAGACCTACATATTTGCTTGCCAAATACCTGGCATAGTTACTAAGCCCTTATGTGGGTAAATGCCCTCATCACATTCGTAATTCTGTGGATTTCTTAAAACGTCTCGACAACTTCAAGCTGAAAGACTCAAATATCATGGTGAGTTTTGACGTTGTTTCATTATTCACCAGGGTGCCTCTTCGAGAGTCAGTTGAGCGTACTGCACATAAATTTGACGCGAAGACGACCGACCTTTCCAGGCATGTTCTGACCTACACGTATTTTCTCTTTACTGGAGAATACTATTAACAAACAGAAGGAGTCGCAATGGGGAGCCCACTCCCGCCTGTGGTCGCGAATTTCTATATGGAGTAGTTCGAGGAGGAAGCTTTGACATCATCCTGATGGAAACCTACTTTTTTTCTCCGTTATGTGGATGACACGTTCGTGATCTGGCCCCATGTAAGGGACAAGCTCCTAGACTTCTTTACACACCTGAACTCCATACATTCGTTCATCAAATTGACTATGGAGACCGAAGCAGAAGGAAGATTACCATTCCTGGATGCCATTATCAAAATAAGAGCGAATGACACACTGGGCCACGGGGTGTACAGGAAGATAACGCGCACCGACCTGTATTTGCACGTGGGTAGCTCCACCAGTCTTCGCAGAGGAATGGGGTTCTAAAAACACTGGTGCACAGCGCGCAGAGTGTCTGCCCTACGAGCTGGAACACCTCAAAACTGTATTCCGGAAAAACGGGTACTCAGAATGGCAGATAAGACTCGCTCTCCGCCCCACCGCTACAATACAGCATGTGGAGATGCAAAAGTCCCAGAGGAAGAGATTTTGCCGCTGCCTGTATACCGTACACTGGCGCAGTATCGGGGAAAATAGGACGAGTATTGAGGAAACACCGAGTAGAAACTGTCTTTTGTCCACCCAATAAAACACGAGTATTATTGGGAAGTGTCAAAGACGATCTCGGTTTGCGGAAGGCCGGCATATACCAGATTCCGTGTCAGTGTGGGAAGACTTACACTGGACAGACAGTGCGCACCATCGAAGATCGTTGCCGAGAACATCAGAGACACACTCGACTTAGGTACCCCAACAAGTCGGCGGTCGCAGAGCACTGTTTGTCCGAAAATCACGAAATGGACTACTAACATACCAGGGTCTTGGCACAGACATCTAAATACTGGGACAGCGTCGTTAGAGAGGCTATCGAAATTCGTACCAGGGACTGACTCATCAACTGAGATTGCGGCTATAACCTCAGCAAGGCATGGGAACCAGCATTGAGTCTAATTAAAAAGACGCTCAGCAAAGAAAACGAACGGGCGACCAGGGCGGACGAGGCAATTAAACCGACGCCACCACAGACGCCGACGCCAGCGTCTCAGCGACCACCGACGCTCTGGCGCGGTCGCGGGCGCGGAACGTGGAGAGAACGCCTCGCGGGGGAAGGGGATTTAAGACGGCCGCCCGCCCTCAGGAGCTCAGTTCGTCAGCGCTCCTGACGATGGCAACATGTCTGATAGCCGAAATGTTCTGCCCGTTGGAAACTGTGGACCAGCAGTACACCTGTGGACTATTCGAGCAAGAAATACGCCGCGAGGAACTGAAGAATCACAGACACTCTCATTGTTTTAGCACACGGCCTATTACACTTACTTCACAGTTAAGTGGATGCATTGTTGTTGATCTAACTAATTCGGGTTCCTTGTCCGAAATTCGGCCGTGGACTGACTGTCTCGGGACCAAAAATCGGGCCCTTATATATCATCACAATAATAGGCACTGAAACTACACATAGCTCGATGATTAATTTACAGAAATTACAATTAAAACTTGACACCTTCACTTAACTGCATACATCGAAAACTTGCGTCTTTTTAAACGTTTCTGCTACTAAGAAGTTAAGCCATATTATTTGTTTAAATGTTGAAATTAACAGATATCGTTACGCAAAACAATACTTTGTACGAAACTGGAAATTACTTTGGAATTAATAATAGCTGGTCTTGCTAACATGTTTTCGAACAGAGCCAAATAGATCCTTTAAGAATACTATTAGTTGTTCCTCCTAATGTTTACAATTAGTACAGAATTTATATCTGTTTATAAGTCAACAATAGAATTTAAGTTGCACAACAATTACTGATTTCACCCTATAACAAAAAATACTAACCAGGAATAGTCAAAATAAATTAGAAAATCAATTATGTACAATGAACTAAACACAAAATTAGATCTGGTGTTGTATTTTTTAAAACTGACGGCCAACCTTTCTCTTTTATGTAAATGTAGATTATACTCACGTATCTTAATCGTAATTAGTCAGACACGAAAAAAATGAATTTTAAGGAGGCAGATGGCAAACAAGAGGGGAACTGAAAATATCCCAGCTTGCTTCGTCACATCTTCACAGCACAGAAAACGAATTACTCCCGGAACAACGGGGCACTCATAATACAATACTCTGAAATCACTACGAATAAAGTTATTCACTGAACCAACACAGCTAACGCACAAGGTCAGTGGAATTAAGGCATGCCATTATTGAATCAGTGCTATTAACCTATGGTGAAGAAAACAGAATAACTTATTCACGTGAAGAACAGAAAGTTCAAAGTTCACACTTGTCAGAGTGAGATATGCTTTTGAAGAAAGCTTAACATGAAGTTATTCTCCCCAAAATACCAAATGGAGAAAAATAAGGACAAAATCACATATCTTCTGCATCCATACAAAATTTGAGTCACTAGACGCCGAATGGACATATCTTTAATGGAAATGCAACTTTGCCTCATTGAGGATCTGTAAAGTCTCTATTCTTCAGATCTAAGTTGACAAATAGTATTGGATATTGCTTTGTCAATATGATTAGCTCCGGAGATAAAACATTTTCGTAGACTTAAACCTGCAGGGATACGTGAGCTACGCAGCTACTTACTGGGACCTTTTCACCACAGCCCATGCCTGTTTACTTACTTCTCGACTGAGACTCCCCTCTCCGCCTCTGACTCTTGCTGAAGCAAAAGTAATGGCATTGCTGGGAGATGTTGCGTAACGCCTGCTTAAACTTCATCTCGTGCTACTACCAGCAGCATCGCGTAAAACTCGGTTAGGTAAACAATGACCTCATCGTGAGGCTACGTGAGGGAGATGTCAACAAATCAAGACGAAGAACAGCAAGTAGTATTCATGTATAACACTACCGGCCGGTCCGGTATGTCGTAATGCACTGCGCACTAGCTCATGAGACAAAAAGGCGAGCCCGATTAATGGCCACGTCTGGTTCAGCTACCAAGTTGTATGTGGCTTCTAGGCGCTTTTCTACTCTCATTTACGCAAAGGCCGGTCCTGAATATCCATCTCACAAAACACGATACACAGTCCGTCAGAACACAATAACAGACGCAGCAAAATTTTCATGATTCGTGGGCAGATGGCATACATGACTTTAGTCCCTAAATTAACTGATGACTGTGGCCATGAAATGAAAATAAATAAATTGCCAAACTGTGAACGGCCGGCCGAAGTGGCCGTGCGGTTAAAGGCGCTGCAGTCTGGAACCGCAAGACCGCTACGGTCGCAGGTTCGAATCCTGCCTCGGGCATGGATGTTTGTGATGTCCTTAGGTTAGTTAGGTTTAACTAGTTCTAAGTTCTAGGGGACTAATGACCTCAGCAGTTGAGTCCCATAGCGCTCAGAGCCATTTGAACCATTTGACCCAAACTGTGAAACAGCAATAGCAAGCGAGCACCGTAACCACTGGACAACCCCTATGTAGGAGAAGAAGTATAAAAAGACACTCATGTGTACATTGATCCGCGTCATCTGACAGGCTGCCACATCATGCCGCAAAAGGTAAAGACGTAAGTCGTATGGCATTGTTAATCTAGTCAACGAAGGGAAATAGCTGAATTAAATCGTGCAGTCGCAAAGTTCCTTGCAGTGGTAGGATGGAGTGCCAGGAACATCACATTAAAAATTCTCTCCACTTCGAGGTGAGAGTAGTGGTGACAGTTGCGTTTTAAGTTAATCTTTCGCGTTTTTCTGGAATAACTCTCAAACCACAGCCTCTAACGAAAATGTATTCCACTAAAAAACTAACTTACAATGAATATCATTCAAAAATCTCCTATTCATTTGTCCGCTATGACTAATAATCTCTAAACTACAGAACCAGCTGGCATGTCCCCCAGGTCTCTCTCTGCGCCACTACGGAACGAGAAACAACTGAAGGGTGTTTCACAAAGTTATACCCACCTTTCGGCAGCGCTCCCATGAATCAGTGGCGATGCAGTTCGCAGACGCGCCCAAGGATGTTTATTTTCCATAAAGTGCATTAACGCTACGTAGAATACATAGAATATGGACAGAATATAGAATATCTGCACGTTGTACTGCGCTACCAGAGCGTAAACTGATTCTTAGTTTTCGTATACAACAGCAGTTGTAGCGTTTTTCTGGGACAAGCGATCTCTCCCACCACGAATGCTCATCTTTTTTAGTTTGCACCTACACTTCCCCAGCATTTGCTGTCCGTTTCTCTTATGTGGATAGACAAAAAACATCATTTTTCTGCTCCTACCTATGGGTTTTATGCAACCTGAACGCCTTCAAACACACAGGCAAGATTTTCATGTTATCTCCCTCAATAGGCACGAGCTGTTAATACTATAGAAAAAAATGGACAGGACCTTCTTGCTGAAAAATTTACTATAGTTAAATTTTGTACTGTGATACTCTGTCGTTAGAGACTGTAGTTTTCTAATTATTCAAGAAAAACATACAAAAATTACATTCAAATGCGTTTTTCTTGAATAACTCGAAATTCGTAGCCTACAGCGAAAACGTATTCCAGTAAAACATTTAACTACATTTAATTCTACACAAAAAGGTTTTGTTCATTTTTTTTCTGTAGGACTAATAGTCTGCACGTTGCGAGCGAGAGAATATGAAAATTTCGTGCATAGGTTTTGAAGGCATTGAGGGTTGCATCAAGCCGATAGGTAGAGGCAGCTAAAGGTAGAGGCAGCTAAATCACCCCGTACAGCGGAGTTATTTTCAGTTTCTTGAGTACTTACACTCCTGGAAATGGAAAAAAGAACACATTGACACCGGTGTGTCAGACCCACCATACTTGCTCCGGACACTGCGAGAGGGCTGTACAAGCAATGATCACACGCACGGCACAGCGGACACGCCAGGAACCGCGGTGTTGGCCGTCGAATGGCGCTAGCTGCGCAGCATTTGTGCACCGCCGCCGTCAGTGTCAGCCAGTTTGCCGTGGCATACGGAGCTCCATCGCAGTCTTTAACACTGGTCGCATGCCGCGACAGCGTGGACGTGAACCGTATGTGCAGTTGACGGACTTTGAGCGAGGGCGTATAGTGGGCATGCGGGAGGCCGGGTGGACGTACCGCCGAATTGCTCAACACGTGGGGCGTGAGGTCTCCACAGTACATCGATGTTGTCGCCAGTGGTCGGCGGAAGGTGCACGTGCCCGTCGACCTGGGACCGGACCGCAGCGACGCACGGATGCACGCCAAGACCGTAGGATCCTACGCAGTGCCGTAGGGGACCGCACCGCCACTTCCCAGCAAATTAGGGACACTGTTGCTCCTGGGGTATCGGCGAGGACCATTCGCAATCGTCTCCATGAAGCTGGGCTACGGTCCCGCACACCGTTAGGCCGTCTTCCGCTCACGCCCCAACATCGTGCAGCCCGCCTCCAGTGGTGTCGCGACAGGCGTGAATGGAGGGACGAATGGAGACGTGTCGTCTTCAGCGATGAGAGTCGCTTCTGCCTTGGTGCCAATGATGGTCGTATGCGTGTTTGGCGCCGTGCAGGTGAGCGCCACAATCAGGACTGCATACGACCGAGGCACACAGGGCCAACACCCGGCATCATGGTGTGGGGAGCGATCTCCTACACTGGCCGTACACCACTGGTGATCGTCGAGGGTACACTGAATAGTGCACGGTACATCCAAACCGTCATCGAACCCATCGTTCTACCATTCCTAGACCGGCAAGGGAACTTGCTGTTCCAACAGGACAATGCACGTCCGCATGTATCCCGCGCCACCCAACGTGCTCTAGAAGGTGTAAGTCAACTACCCTGGCCAGCAAGATCTCCGGATCTGTCCCCCATTGAGCATGTTTGGGACTGGATGAAGCGTCGTCTCACGCGGTCTGCACGTCCAGCACGAACGCTGGTCCAACTGAGGCGCCAGGTGGAAATGGCATGGCAAGCCGTTCCACAGGACTACATCCAGCATCTCTACGATCGTCTCCATGGGGGAATAGCAGCCTGCATTGCTGCGAAAGGTGGATATACACTGTACTAGTGCCGACATTGTGCATGCTCTGTTGCCTGTGTCTATGTGCCTGTGGTTCTGTCAGTGTGATCATGTGATGTATCTGACCCCAGGAATGTGTCAATAAAGTTTCCCCTTGCTGGGACAATGAATTCACGGTGTTCTTATTTCAATTTCCAGGAGTGTATATATACTTCTACGTAAGCTTTTGAGTAAAATATGTTCCTGAAAACAGTGGGTGAGAAGTGTTTAATTTATAAGTCTTACGTTGTCAGCGACCTGTGTACCGTTGAAAGGAAAGTGACTGAATTGGTAAATGCGGCACCTTCCTGCTGGCTATCATTGACAGCGTACTGTAAAGCCGTGTATAAGCGTTGTAGTCACTTGGTAGTGAAATAATGAATGGCTGGAAAATTAGTGGACATCCCTCACCATTAACTATGTTACTAGTAGATTGTATAAATCACTTCGATTCAGGATTTGCTGGCTCTTTAAGAGTGCTCAGCACCGAGTGAGCCACTTACCACACATCCAAGGAAAAATCCTACGAGATGGGACTGAATATGTCTCACGGAATTGGACTGATAGTATTTAAGTCTAGAATAGTAATCTTCCGCGATATCCACCCCGACATATGGGTGGTCAGCGTGACGGATTGCCGTCCTACGGGCCCGAGTTCGATACCTGTCTGGGTCGGGGTTTTTCTCCGCTCAAGGACTGGCTGTTGTGCTGTCTTCATCATCATTTCATCCCCATATGGCGCGCAGGTCGCCCAATGAGGCGTCGAATGTAGTAAGACCTGCACCAAGGCGGCCGGACCTGCCCCGCAAGGGACCTCCCAGCCAATGACGCCAAACGCTGATTTCCATTCTTCCGCATTGCATTGCGTGATTTATTCTGAAGTTCCATAACACCTAGGTGACCTACTTCTGTTGCAGGAGGAACCTCTGGGCCTCTTCGGGTTGTGGGAGAGCTGAGGCGTAGTTCATGTATTTGACACCCCTTATGGTGTGAAAATTATTCCAACCATTGATAGTGCAGACAACGAAATCGATATTATCGAATAAATACTGGCAGCATGTTGCACTTGGGACGGACGCTTCAGTGTGGTAGGCTGTTGACTGCTCAAGCTGTTGAGCTTTTTTACGCGACAGCTCACTTAACAACTTCAAAGAAGTACTAATTTAATAAACAGAAAATAACTCCATTATCTAAACAGGTGCTCAGTGAAGTTATTTCGTCCACTCACGTAACAGAAAAGGAGAGGAAATGGTGGGGAGGAATAATCTGTCTGTAAACTGAAAAGGGAGCAGCGTTCGTAGTGGGGGACGTCGCCCGTCGCGCAAAAACGCTACAACCGCCGTGTAGGAAGACTAATAATCAGATGCCTTGTACCAGTGTAGAACAATGTGTAGATGTTTTATCCAAGTGCTTTCATTGCATTAGTATGATTAGTAAGTCATGTCTGTATTTTCTGTGTAAAATAAACACCCTCCCGCCACCCCAATCCCGGGCGCGTCTGAGAACTGCTTCGCAACTGGATTCATAGGCGCACTGCGGAAGGGTGAGTGTAACTTCGTGAAACACCCTTCAGTTGCTTCTTGTGATGTAGTGGCGTAGCGAGAGACTCAGGGACTCGCCTGCTCGCTCTTTAGTTCGCAGACCTATGAAAGTGGAAAGTGCATGACCACAACCAATGGCTCTGAGCACTGTGGGACTTAACATCTTAGATCATCAGTCCCCTAGAACTTAGAACTACTTAAACCTAACTAACCTAAGGACATCACACACATCTATGCTCGAGGCAGGATTCGAACCTGCGACCGTAGCAGTTCCGCGGTTCCAGACTGCAGCGCCTACAACCGCACGGCCACCACGGCCGGCTGACAACCAATCGGCATGCCTTCACGTATACTTCTACCCTCCCGTCACTGCCCCGCAACACCGGTTATCCCTCCATTCTACAGCATATGAATGACGTTCTCAAGTGTAATATTTGTTCTTAGCCCACTTATTCAACAATAAATATCAATTTTATACCGTCACAACACTATTTTTAATAATTTGCGATTTTTAACCCCCTTGCATCGCGCATCAGCTATTTCTAAAGAAACATGAATTGGACCTTTTCTGTAGGAAATTTAATGTGGTTAATTTTTACCCAGCTATGATTTCACTATAGGCCAAAGTTTTCGCTGGCCGCTGTGGCCGAGCGGTTCTAGGCGCTTCAGTCCGGAACCGCGCTGCTGCTACGGTCGCAGGTTGTAATCCTGCCTCGGTCGTGGACATGTGTGATGTCCTTAGGTTAGTTAGGCGTAAGTAGTTCTACGACTAGAGGACTGATGATGTCAGATGTTAAGTCACATAGTGCTTAGAGCCATTTGAACCATTTGAAACAAAGTTTTCGAGTAACTCATGGCACTCCCTCCTACTGCTGTACAATAATTTAGGTTATTGAGTGCGCTATGGTCGCTGCATGGCCCTGAAAGATTTGAAAGCAAATAAACCACCATGACCGGATGGAGTCTCTGTTCGATATTACAAAGAGTACTCTACAGCATTGGCCACTTACCTAGCCTGCATTTATCGTGAATCTGTCGTCCAGCAGAAAGTCTAAAGCGACTGGAAAAAAAGCGTAGGTGACTCCAGTACACGATAAGAGTAAAGGAACGGACCAGAAAAATTTCAGACCAATTCCCGTAACTTCGGTTCGCTACGGAATCCTTGAACAAATTTTCAGTTCGAATATAACAAACTTTCTTACTTATGCCCGTGAATCAGCATGGTTTTAGAAAGCATCGCTCATGTGAAACTCGGCTTGCTCTTTTCTCACATGGTATACAGCAAGTTATGGATGAAGTGCAACAGGCAGATTCAATATTTCTCGATTTCCGGAAATTGTTTGACATGCTGTCCCACTGCAGGCTGCAAAAGAAGGTACAAGCATATGGAATATGTTCACAGGAATTTGAGTGTCTCGAAGACTTCTTAAGTTATAGAACCCAATATGTTGTCCTCTATGACGAATGTTCATCAGAGACAAGGGTACCGTAAGGAGTGCCCCAGGGAAGTGTGGTAGAACCACTGTTATTCTCTATATACATAAATGCTTTGGCGGTCAGGTTGAGCAGCAATCTAAAGTTGTTTGTTTATGATGCTGTGGTGTATAATAAGGTTTCGAAATTGAGTGACTGTAAGAACATAGAAGACGACTTAGACAAAATTTCCAGTTGGTGCGATGAATGGTAGCTAACTCTAATGTGGAAAAATGTATGTTAAAGAGGATGAGTAGGAAACACAAACCCGTAACTTTCGGATACAGTATTAGTAGTAACCTGCTTCACACAGTCAAATCGTTTAAATATCTGGGCGAAACGTTGCAAAGCAATATTAAATGGAACGAGGAAGTGAGGACTGTGGTAAGAAAAGACAAACGATCGACTTCGGTTTACTGGGAAAATTCTAGGAAAGTTTGGTTCGTCTGTAAAAAGAGACCGCATATAGAACGCTAGTGCGACCTATTCTTGAGTATTGCTAGAGTGTTGCGGATACGTACCAGGTCTGATTAAATGAAGGCATCGAGGCAATTCAGAGGCGGACTGCTAGATTTGTTACCGGTAGGTTCGAATAACATGTAAGTGTTTCGGAGGTGCTCCAAGAGCTCATCTAGAGGGAAGGCGACGTTCTTTTCGAGAAACACTGGCGAGACAATTTAAAAACCTGATTTTGAAGCTGATTGCCGAATGATTCTACGTCGCCAACAAACACTGGAGATAAGGAGCACGATGATAAGAGACGAGATATTTTTGGGCTAATACGGAGGTATATAGTCAGTTGTTTTTCCCTCGTTCTCTTTGAGAGTGGAACAGGAAAGAAAATGTCAATACTGGTGCAGGGTACCCACCACCACGTACCGTACAGTGGCTAGCGGAGTATCTGTGTAGATGTAGATGGACTATTAAACACCTTGACAGAAAACACTTTTTCCTTTTTCACACAATGTCGCCCTTCCTTAGGAAAGGTATAGATGACTATGAAAAGTACAATGACCATAAAGTGTACGTGTGTAAGTAGAGAATAGTGTCGCTGATGTCAGGGTAAGTACTTGAAATCTAGTGCCTGCACTTGCTCTATTCCTCTAAAAGCCGAAGGGGCCAAACGCTGTTTATGGTCCCAAAAAACACGTCATTCAAAAGGGACAGATGATCTCCCCTCAAACGACACAAGCAGGTGATTTTTCATTTAACACAGAGCACAAGTACTGGAACAGTACTTCAGCAACTTTTTTTTCCTTGATGGCAAAATCTGAGTAGTAAAAACTTATTCTAAAGCGTGCACAAAATAACGGACCCATACCCGCACAGATAACGCAGCAGGGGAGGGGAGAGACATAGGTAGTGGTGGGAGTTCCATTGTGAATGGTCACCGCACGGTAGGGGGATGCGGTTCGACAGCTGAAGCCTGTGCACAAGTCTAACAAATCTAGCATAACTTGTAAGCTAAGCTAGCAAATCTGCAAATTATCTTATTAACAGAGTATATCAGTAGGACCACTAATTAAACAAGTATAACTATTCGATGTCAATAGTTTCTCACTACAGTACCGAAAAGAAATACATTGCCTGACAAAAGTACTGCAGTTCCCAGCTTTGTACATGTTCTGTTGTGGTATCAGATGTCAAATGTGGCATATTGACACCAAATGTAGTCGGTGAGGTGCCAGGTGGTGCCATATTAAAACTCGATGAGAAGCTTCCAAATGGTTTATTTATTTCCACTACAGCGCTCTGTTCACCTCGGTCTGCGTCACAGGGCCCTTCAATGCTGAGGAAGCACCCCAGCTGCCTGCGCAACGCAACGCTGTGTCCTGCCAGCCTTGTACGCCAGCTGCAGAGTTCCGGTTATATCAGCATGGCTGCGCCAGCAGCCAACTCACTAGCCACTGTCCCCGTTGACTCCCCACTGCTCTGCTGGCAGCCATAGGCCAGCCCTGCTGCTGCTTCTTCCCCAACTGTCGTAGCTGATAATGCAGCGGCAACGACTGCCCACGATCCGGCATCCGGATCTGCGGCCCTCGCCTCGAAAATCTCTGGCATGTGTCAGGAGCCGAGACGACTGCCCGCGGTAGCGAGCCGAAGAGTGGCCCGCCGCTGGCTGGCTGCGGACCCCGTGTCAGCATCAGAGGGTCGAACCAACGACCCGCCGTGGACTGGGACGCTGCCGCCCCATCTGTTGCTGCGTGTAGCCCGGTGGTGTGACATGCCTCGCCGTCCAGAAGAGCTGCCACACTTGAATGAATCTCGTTAGAAAATGGCACCTATTTATACTCGGCTCTGCGCCTCTGTTTTGCCAAGTGTGCCGCTTCGCGTCGTGGATGAATAACTTTTAGGTTGGCCAGTGGCCCTCTTCTGCCTGTGACTTGTGCCATGGAAACTACTGTGTGCGCCCTCTCCGGCAGTTCTACGCCCCTGTGGCCTCTATTTGCCTTCGCAACTGCTGGTATGCATAACTTACTGCAATCCGGCCTGCACCTGGCTGTAACTCCTGCTCTGAATATCGCACAACATTAACTTTCACTATCATAAACGGTTGTGCCGATACAGTAAGCTCCATTGGCGAGTATGTAAATAATTACAGTTGCAATTATCTATGACATGTGGAACAGTCATCACACTGCATTATTGTTGTTGCTGTTTACTGTTATCATGCTGCTAAGATAATACACTCCTGGAAATGGAAAAAAGAACACATTGACACCGGTGTGTCAGACCCACCATACTTGCTCCGGACACTGCGAGAGGGCTGTACAAGCAATGATCACACGCACGGCACAGCGGACACACCAGGAACCGCGGTGTTGGCCGTCGAATGGCGCTAGCTGCGCAGCATTTGTGCACCGCCGCCGTCAGTGTCAGCCAGTTTGCCGTGGCATACGGAGCTCCATTGCAGTCTTTAACACTGGTAGCATGCCGCGACAGCGTGGACGTGAACCGTATGTGCAGTTGACGGACTTTGAGCGAGGGCGTATAGTGGGCATGCGGGAGGCCGGGTGGACGTACCGCCGAATTGCTCAACACGTGGGGCGTGAGGTCTCCACAGTACATCGATGTTGTCGCCAGTGGTCGGCGGAAGGTGCACGTGCCCGTCGACCTGGGACCGGACCGCAGCGACGCACGGATGCACGCCAAGACCGTAGGATCCTACGCAGTGCCGTAGGGGACCGCACCGCCACTTCCCAGCAAATTAGGGACACTGTTGCTCCTGGGGTATCGGCGAGGACCATTCGCAACCGTCTCCATGAAGCTGGGCTGCGGTCCCGCACACCGTTAGGCCGTCTTCCGCTCACGCCCCAACATCGTGCAGCCCGCCTCCAGTGGTGTCGCGACAGGCGTGAATGGAGGGACGAATGGAGATGTGTCGTCTTCAGCGATGAGTGTCGCTTCTGCCTTGGTGCCAATGATGGTCGTATGCGTGTTTGGCGCCGTGCAGGTGAGCGCCACAATCAGGACTGCATACGACCGAGGCACACAGGGCCAACACCCGGCATCATGGTGTGGGGAGCGATCTCCTACACTGGCCGTACACCACTGGTTATCGTCGAGGGGACACTGAATAGTGCACGGTACATCCAAACCGTCATCGAACCCATCGTTCTACCATTCCTAGACCGGCAAGGGAACTTGCTGTTCCAACAGGACAATGCACGTCCGCATGTATCCCGTGCCACCCAACGTGCTCTAGAAGGTGTAAGTCAACTACCCTGGCCAGCAAGATCTCCGGATCTGTCCCCCATTGAGCATGTTTGGGACTGGATGAAGCGTCGTCTCACGCGGTCTGCACGTCCAGCACGAACGCTGGTCCAACTGAGGCGCCAGGTGGAAACGGCATGGCAAGCCGTTCCACAGGACTACATCCAGCATCTCTACGATCGTCTCCATGGGAGAATAGCAGCCTGCATTGCTGCGAAAGGTGGATATACACTGTACTAGTGCCGACATTGTGCATGCTCTGTTGCCTGTGTCTATGTGCCTGTGGTTCTGTCAGTGTGATCATGTGATGTATCTGACCCCAGGAATGTGTCAATAAAGTTTCCCCTTCCTGGGACAATGAATTCACGGTGTTCTTATTTCAATTTCTAGGAGTGTATTAAGGGCGTGAATAGCATCAGCTGTGGAGTGGTCTCTGTGAAGGACACGGAGATGCCGTATTCTCACGTGACAGAGTGTAAAGGAAGCTTCATCGTGGGTCGCCATTGGGCCAACTGGCCGAATCGTGCGATCCCCAGATTTGTGGGGCATTCGGACTTGACAGTGGCCCTACATTGGACAGTGTGGGAAAGTGAGGGCAGGTACGTTAGTCATCAAGCCTCCAGTCGATCATGTCTGCCCACTACAGCAGAGGATCGCCATATTGCGCACCAAGCACATCTTAACTCGTTCACATCTCCGCCTACCATCCGAGAACAAGTCGATGGACTCCGTGCAACATTCTTTGTCATCTCTCGCCATTGGTTGGAGACTAGCAGCACCCGAACTAGGGACCTAGCGTCCCATGCGTAGGCTGCCACTAACACTGTAACACAATCAGCTGAGTTTGGAATGGTGGCGTGACTGGAAAGCATGGGTTGCTCATGGTGTCGTCGCACAGTGTTCAGCAATGAACCGCGGTTCTGCAGTAGCCTGGATATCATCTTCAGTTAGTACGGCGGCGACCTGGGAAGAGGTTCCATTCTCCCAATGTTTTGGGAGACAGCGATGTTACTACTGGTGTCATGGTGTTGTTAGCCATCGGGTGTCTGACATCCGGTAACATCTGGCTGCGACGGAGGGAACTGTGATGGCACAACGGTTTGTCCAGCAGACATCTGGCAATTCTCATGCGACAGTACCGTGATGCCTCTACTCAACAGGATAATGTTCGTCAATACATGGCACGTATCTCTATGAACTGTATGCATGATGTTAAGTTCCCCTGATCTGTTCCCGACAAAAAAATGTATGGGACCAGTTCAGATATCAACTCTGTCCCACTTCCAGTATCTGGACTATCAAGGACCAGCTGCGACAGTCGTGGGTCAGCTTGATTCAGGAGAGACTACGACAATTTCGTGACACATTTCCCAACAGAATTAGTGCATACCGCCAGGATAGAGGGGTTACAACATCATGTGGAACAGACAAGTGAGCTCTTACTGTCAAGTTCTTTGCAAATTTGAATTTATTTTGCAACCACCGACATAACTTCACGTACCCTCTCAACCTGCAAAGTTTCGTTTCGTTTCCTCCTCCCTTTCCGCAAGCTTCACCTTTTTATCGGACAGTGTAGTTGCATAAACATAGGACTAATCAAAGCAAAACAAGTTTGACCACACACTGCCAGAAGGAAATCTCGCAAAACAAAAAAGGCGAAAAAATGAAGTCTAGCTGACAATGTCGCTTACTACGACACTGGCAACGTAAAATAAAGACACGTGTCACACATAAATTATGTGACAGTCCCCTGACAATGTGTTGGGCAACGTTACCTAAAAATGAAATTTTCTGCTCCTTCTTTTAGAAGCAGTGAAACCTTGAGAGGTACTTGTAGCTATATTTTATTCCCTTAATTCAGCGATTAGAATAGCTGGCGTTTCCTTCAAACCTCTCTAGCACAGTTTTTAATTCGATTTTTGCTTCATCATTTGCCTCTTCCGACTATACTTTAATGACAGTGCAAATACTTATACATGAGTCATTAGGAGGAACTTTACCTGCAACTGCAGTGCACAAAGACTGTGAGCCAGTTTGTAATGACGAGATAGCAATGAGAACGCAAGAAGTGTGCAGGGGGCGACAGGCGTCAGTCAGTTGAGACGGCCGCCCTTTAGGAACAAGGGGGTGGAATAGCCCAGCGCTCGAGATGAGAATGCGTTATTTTGCGAGAGTTCAACCACCGAATTTCGAACAGAGGGTACCTGAATCGAAAACAGCGTAGGAGGCCTCGACTACTGCGCCCACTGTAAGCAAGCCCTATTGCCAACGACACACGAGGCCACACAATACGAATGCCGCGAAATCTGTAATGCTCCAGTGGCCTTGCTGCAAGAATTCTTTGGGCGTTGCCGTAATCTTTTGCAAATGAATTTGCCTCGCATGCATTTATTGTATTCTAATGATGGTCTTGTAGAACATCAGCTTCGAAACAAAGGTTGGAATTACTAAACACAGGTGCCGAAGAATTGGTTCCTACGCCATTTCCATTCTTGAAATCGTGTTTCCATTTTTTTTTCACATAATTTGTCAATTATGATTCTCATTATTACCTGCGTTTGTCGTATTTCCGCGACAGAATATGATAATCCATCTGAATCACTTTACATCAGCGAATAGGCTGTTATAAAACGGCAGTTATGTCACATCAATCAAATTTTGCTCGCAGTATACCATCCAGTTTGTGCACAGCTTCAGGTCCTAGCTCTATGTGCATCCACTATTCAAGCGAAAATATTTAGCATAAGATGTAATCGGAAAAGTCTTGGTATGAATCATCAGCAGAACAAAGGCTGTATGGACATTCGATGGGACTAAGTACTCTGTGAAAAAACATGATTATATTGCCATTGGTATATTCTTATACACATTCAAATTGTACCACGTCAACTGCATAAAGCGTCGCTGAACCATTATTGTTCTTATTTCGTGTCAGTGATTGGTAGTTACGAGGGCGTACATCATTTCTAATGCGAAAATTCTTAAAGCTTTTTAAACAAAACAAACATCACTAGTAGCCTACCACTTTATTCTTGATGTCTATATATTTGCAGCCCTCTGCCGCTAGAGGGCTCCGAAATGTAGCGTGCAACTTGCCATGGTTAACGCAACTTTGTCAGTGCGTGGGAAACAGCGTGCTGTAACAGAGTTTCGAATTCGAAGTGTTCGTAAATATTTGGAGCACACACTCCTTCATCACGACAGTGCCAGACTACAACGAACGCCGCGACATCTGTAACAGTTCACGGCCTTGGGTTCGCTGTCACCAATCGTTCATACAGCCCCGACTTGGCCCCATCTGATTTTCATCTATTTTCAGAACTTAAAGTATACCTTCGGGGACTTCACTTTGACAGTGATGAAGCGGTGCAAGCAGAGACGAGATTGTGGATACGTTACGATGTCAAACATTCTGCAATGGCAGTATCAACAAAGTGGTCTCCCATTGGGAGAAATATGTTCGTCGCCAGAATGTTGAGAAATAAAGAAGATGAAACATGTAGTATGTTAATACGTTTGTTTTATTTAAAAAGCTCAAAAGGTTTCAGGTAAATTCGAAGGCATTACTTTTCAGCCCGCCCTCGTAGCTTGATGTCAGACTTTTCTGAGATTAAGCGGTTTTTTATGAGATATAATTACAAAAGAAAGTTGCACACCTATTAAATATGGTACCAAAAAGCGTTGTACAGGAACTGTTTCTAATTGTATTTTCTTGCTCTCATGAAGCGCTGATATAAGAAATGGAATTTCCACAGTATGTATGTAATACAAACCTTTTTCTTTAATTGAAGTACGCAACAATCGATCCAAAGTACATATCACCATAAAATATTAAGAAATTAATGATACTTTATTGTTGTTACCGCTGATATTTTAACACGATTTTCACACACAAAAATATGCTCATAAATCTAAATATGATATTAGAGTAGTGATATCTCTGTTGATTTTGATGCAGGCTAGTATCATGCTGAAAGTTGCGCCATTACCAAAAGTTTTTGGCTCTGAGCACTATGGGACTTAACATCTGTGGTCATCAGTCCCCTAGACTTAGAACTACTTAAACCTAACTAACGTAAGGACATCACACACATCCATGCCCGAGGCAGGATTCGAACCTGTGACCGTAGCAGCTGCGCGGTTCCGGACTGAAGCGCCTAGAACCGCTCGGCCACCGCGGCCGGCCACCAAAAGTTTTTCCCACAAAGTTTTTCATTGAGCAATAAATGTAGTAACTGCTGATGATTTCATTGAGAGAAGTATAAAACCTTATTTCGCCAGCTCTGAATTTCGAATTATGATCGTATTTTTCTTTGTAAAATAATCATAGTTAATCGTGTGAAAATATAATCAGTGGCAACACTAAGGCGATATGAATTTACTTGTATTTTGTTGTGATAGGTACACAGGATTGATCCTTGCTTACTTCGGTTAAAAAGGGTTATTACACATTTACTACAGTCTGTGGAAGTTTCGCTTAGCAATTATCACGACATCATTGTGTCATGGAATGTGTTTCCCGGTGAGATAAGAGAGAAGGTTATTGATTTTTGGAAACCTGGCAGATGCCAAGAAACTACTGGATGACGTATACAATTCTGAGTGTTACGTCTCCTATAACGAACATATGTCAGTAACTCTTGGCTCTCTCATACACAATCAGGTGCGAGGAAATTCACTCTTCACTTTCTCATACACCTGCCTCAGCTATCACTGATCGGAAACACCCAATTTATGTCCACCGCAAATCAGATGTCTCAATTGATTACTGCCTTAAAGGAAAATATCAGTTGGTCAGACCGTTAAAATAAAATGCCTAAATGCTAATCATTTCAAAGTTATGCAGAGGCTACGACGACCTGTCACGTTATACAAGTACCTACATAAATAGTACATGAGATTACAATTTCGAGGAAGACGTCGTGCTGGCGAAATCGAAGCTGTCACAGAGAGGTGTTCGTTGAGCAAGCACAAGGAAAGGAATAAGACCGAAATCACTTGTAAATTATGACAGTTGGTTGTTAATTGTTATGGAATCCTTTATAGCGAGAATTCAATATCTCAAGCATTTCACAGCTACTCACGATGTTACGAAAATATAACCATCACCGAGGCCCACTTTTTAGTACAATACGTGGTAGCCCTCTGCTCTTTGGCAGTATAGTAAAAAACAAATGCAATATGTATTTACCACTACCTGGAGGGATGTTTACGGATTTTTTATCATCTACATCATCTGTATCTACATAGATACTCTGCAGATCACACTTAAGTGCCTGGCAGAGGGTACACCGCACCGCCTACATAATAATTGTCTATTATTCCACTCTCGAACTACACGTGCGAAAATCGAACACCTTCATCTTTCCGTATGAGCTCTGATTTCCCTTTTTTTATTACGATGATCGTTTCTCCCTATGTAGGTCGGGGCCAACAAACTATTTTCGCATTCGGAGGAGAAAGTTGGAGATCGAAATTTCAAGAGAAAATCCCGGCTCAACGAGAAACGCATTTGTTCTGTTGATGTCCATCCCAAATCCGCCAGTGACACTCTCTGCCCTATTTCGAGATGCTGCCCTTCTTTGAACTTTCTCTTTTCTGATTGCTTTACAACACGATAAGCAACATCATAATCTGCAAAGAATCTAAGACGACTGCTCAGATTGTCTCCTAAATCATTTATGTACGTAAGGAATAGCAGAGGGCCTGTAACACTATATCGGGGAACGGCAAAAGTCACTTCTCTTTTACTCGATAACTTTCCGCCAGTAACTACGAACTGAGGCCCCACTGACAGCAAATCACAAATGCAGTCGCGTAACTGAGATAATATTCTATAAGCACGCAATTTGATTACAAGCCACTTGTGAGGTACAGTGTCACAAGCCTTACGGAAATCTAGGAATACGGTATCAATTTGAAATCCCTTGTAAATAGCACTCAACACTTCGTGTGAGCAAAGAGTTAGTTGTGTTCCACTACCACCAAGTTTTCTACACCCGTGTTAACTATGTGACAACTCTCTTCGAGGTAATTCATAATGTTCGAACACAGTATATGTTCCAGTATAATGCTGCATATCGATGTTAATAATATGGGTCTGTAATTTAGTGAATTATTCTTATTACCCTTCTTGAGTACTGGTGTGACCGGTGCAACTTTCCAGTCTTTGGGTATGGGGCTTTCGTCGAGCGAGCGGTTGCATATGATTGTTAAGAACGGAGCTAGTGCATCAGCACACTCTGAGAGAGACCTAAGTGGTTTACAGTCTGGACCAGAAGACACTTTTATTAAGTGATTTAAGTTGCTTTACTACTCCGAGGGTATTATTATACAATAATTTTACTGGCGATTCGTTACAGGCCATTGCAGATTATCTTTGGGCATCAAAGGATACAAATCGCTTAAATAAATACACCGATGAAAAAAATTAGACATTCGCAGGAGACATGACGTTAATACCATGTATTAACGGTTCCAGCCTCGATAACGGCATGAATCAGGCAAAGAAGGGAGTATAAAAGTTTCTTCTTACGCTGTTTGATCAAAAATATCCGGACACCCATTAATGGACATTAATATGGGCTGTGTCCACCTTTCGCCCATATGACGGCTTCATCTCTGTTGCGGGCACTTTCAATGAGGTGTCTGAATGTCTGTGGAGGAATGGCAGCTCATTCATCGTCAAGAGCTTAAACCAGAGAGGGTGGAACAGGGAATCTGGAACGAAATGGACCTTGAAACTCATACCAAAGGTGTTCCATTTGGTTCAGGTCGGGAAGCATGGTAGGACAGCCCTAAAAAATAGTTCAAATGGCTCTGAGCACTATGGGACTCAACATCTGAGGTCATCAGTCCCCTAGAATTAGAACTACTTAAACCTAAGGACATCACTCACATCCATGCCCGAGGCAGGATTCGAACCTGCGACCGTAGTAGCAGCGCGGTTTCGGACTGGAGCGCCTAGAACCGCTCGGCCACCACGACCGGCGACAGTCCTATTTCTACAAGTCATTGCCTCACCGACGCTGCCTTGGCTCACAGTTCCTGTAGTGTCATGCCGAGACAATCAATCATCGTCAGCAGATGTTCCTCTATTGTACACAGAGCTGTAAAATGTGTTCATGTCCTTCAACAATTAGCGTTTTATTAAGCACAATAGGGGAAACGCAAGCAACCCGCGAAAAAAGTCACCATATACACTGAAGCGGCAAACAAACTATTATATGCATGCGTATTCAAGTACAGAGATATGTAAACAGGCAAATACGGCGCTGTGGTCGGCAACGCCTATATAAGACAAGTGTCTGGCGCTGTTGTTAGATCGGTTACTGCTCCTAGAATGGCAGGTTGTCAAGATATAAGTGAGTTTGAAAATGGTGTTATAGTCGGCGCACGAGCGGTAGGGCACAGCATCTCAGAGATAGCGATGAAGTGGGGATTTTCCCGTACGACCATTTTACGAGTGTATCGTGAATATCAGGAATCTGGTAAAACATCAAATCTCAGACTTCGCTGCGGCCGGAAAATGATCCTGCAAGAACGGTATCAAAATCGACTGAAGAGAATCGTTCAACGTGACAGAAGTACAACCCTTCCACACTTGCTGGAGATTCAATGCTGGGCCATCAACAATTGTGTGAGTGTGAACCATTCAAGGAAACACCATCAATAAAGGCGCTCCGAGGCGAAGGACCATTCGTGTAGCCTTGATGACTGCACCACACAAAGCCTTACGCCTCGCCTGGGCCCATCAACACTGACATTGGGCTGTTGATGACTGGAAACGTGTTGCCTGGTCGGACGAGTCTCGTTTGAGATTGCATCGAGCAGATGGACGTGTACGGGTATGGAGACAATCTCACGAATCCATGGACGCTGCATGTCAGCAGGGTACTGTTCAAGCTGGTGGAGGCTCTGTAATGGTGTGGGGCATGTGCAGTTGGAGTGATATGGGACCCCTGATACATCTAGATACAACTCTGACAGGTGACACGTACGTAAGAATCCTGTCTAATCAGCTGCATCCATTCATGTCCAGTGTGCGTTCCGACGGACTTGGGCAATTCCAGTAGGACAATGCTACACCCCGCTCGCTATAATTGCAACATAGTGGCTCCAGGAACACTGTTCTGAGTTTAATCACTCCTGCTGGCCACCAAACTCCCCAGGCACGAACATTATTGAGCATTTCTGAGACGCCTTGTAACGAACGTTTCAGAAGAGACATCCGCCCTCTCATACTCTTATGGAGTTATGGACAGTCCTGCAGGATTCATGGTGTCAGTTACCTCCAGCACTACTTCAGACGTTAATCGAGTCCATTCCACGTCGTGTTGCGGCACTTCTGCGTGCTCACTGGGTACTACACGATAACAGGCAGCTGTACCAGTTCTTTTGGTTCTTCAGTGTAGTATCGTGTGTTAAAAAAATTACCGTACCATCAATCGTGATACACTATCTTCCGTATTTCACTATCGGCACTACACAGGATGGCAGCTAACGTTCTCCAAACATTCGCCAAACCTGAACGCCACAGGGTATAGGTTGATTTATCTCTCCAAATCACTCGCTTCTAGTCATCCACTGTCCAGTGCTCTCGCTACTTACACCACCTCAAGTGTCACTTAGCATTTACTACAGAAACGTGTGGCTTACGAGGAGCTGCTCGACCATTGTACGCCATTCTTTACAACTCTCTACCCACAGTCATTGCACCAGCTGCACTGCTGGCAGCTCTTTGGAACCCACAAGTCATTCCTTAAGCTGATATTATCCATTTTTTTACGGCCACCCTCCACAATGCTCCATGGTCCCTGTCTGTCAGTGCACTGAGCCTATCTCCTCTTGCTTTAGCTGTGGTTGTTCCTTAGTGTTTCCACGTCACAGTCACATCATTAACAGTGGACTTCGGGAGCTTTATAAAGGTTGAAACGTCACTCACATAATATCCGATGACTAGTCCGAGTTCGAACTCGCTAAGGTCTCCTGACAGACCCATTCTGCTGTTACTGCTTGTCTACTGACGGCACAGTACTCCCCGCATTCTTGTGTACTGTGGGGTGCGCCTCCCTTGACTTCTAGTGGTCAGTTCTGTATTATTTAGGCGTATCTGGGTATTTTTGATCGGAGAATGTATATACCATATCTAGCTGAAGCCAATTCACTGACGATTATATTTCGCACAGCTGCCTTGTCCCAGACGTTTTCTATGGGATTAAGATCTGTTAATATAACGGGCCAGTCGAGGTGGAATACGATGCCTGAATGTTCATCAAACCAGGAATGAGTACTTGCTGTCCCGTGAACACGACTGTTCCCGTTTAATTAGTTGGAAGCGTTCACAGGAAACTCATGATGAAGATATTGAAGAAAGAGCTACATTTGGTCACCGAAAATGTTGAGCTAAATATCCTGATTCATGTTCAAGGTGTCATGAGTAAGTGGGTCCAGATCATGGTGAGAAAAACACTCCGAAAAGATCACAGAAGTCTATCCGTCCTGAATTACTCTCTTCACACAATGCGGGTTAAACGCCTCATTGGCTCCACGGTGGCATTGACTATAATTTAAAAAGGGACAAAATGGCGTCTCGTCGGGTCCCTCCAGTCAGCTACTGTGCGGTTTCCGTGTTGTCTGACTGACTGAAGACGTTTAGCCCTATGAGCGGCTGCGAGGAATGGCCTTTTCGGAAGTACCCGGTTTCAAATGTCTATTACATGCGGACCCTTTGCAATGTTCCGTCGGAAAGTGGTCGAGATAAACTGAATGTCACTGAAGCAGCAACTCATATTGGGTATGAAGTCGACTGTCGTTTACAATGTGTAATACTCGTCTACAGTCCTTATCGATTATTGTCTTTTTATAGTCGCTTTTTAAATTGCGTGTTACATGGCTGTGAGTGGTACAGTATTCTTGCAGACACGTTGGGCAGGTCGCTTTGCTGAACAAATCATGCAGCTTCACTGATGGGGTGGTCAATGGCACGTCCGGACACGATAACTCATTCTCGTCATTCAGTCACGTGTACACGTCGACCCACCTTACTGTTTTTATTCCATACATCCGAACTGAATATGCGCGCACACACACACACACACACACACACACACACACACACACACACACACACACTGCCATAGCTCACATCAGCTACGGAGGGTCACGTGACCGTCCAGTACCAGTTGGGCACCAATTACAACACTCCAAAGCGATCATTGGGCTCCTTTAGAAGGGGGTAAGGGGGTGACCAGACTTTTACGTGAAACGTATTCGCAGTTGCAAATACGAAGAACCGTCAGCTGTGTAGGGGAATGACGATAATTAAAATTGGTGCCACACTGATGTTTGAAACTGGATTTCCTGCATTACGCGAACTATCGCCATAACTTCTTTGGCTATCCGTGCACGACTCACGGACAGACCCAAACTTTCATATATCGTCGTTCCTGCGATACTCGTACTGACTACATAATTTCCGTACAGGGTGTAAGTAGGCTGTTTAGGTTTTTATATTGGTAACGCCATGTAGCGCTCTGTATGAAAATCACTGGCTGTGCTGTGTGCAGTCTGTGGCTGGTTTGCATTGTTGTCTGCCATTGTACAGTTGGGCAGCTGGATGTTAACAGCACGTAGCGTTGCGCAGTTGGAGGTGAGCCGGCAGCAGTGGTGGATGTGGGGAAGTGAGATGGCGGATTTTTGAGAGCGGATGATCTGGATGTGTGTCCATCAGAAACAGTAAAGAATGGATGTCATGAACTGCTATATATATTATGACTTTTGAACACTATTAAGGTAAATACATTTTTTGTTCTCTATCAAAATCTTTCATTTGCTAACTATGCCTATCAGTATTTAGTGCCTTCAGTAGTTTGAATCTTTTATTTAGCTGGCAGTAGTGGCGCTTGCTGTATTGCAGTAGTTCAAGTAACGAAGATTTTTTGTGAAGTAAGTGATTTGTGAAACGTATAGGTTAATGTTAGTCAGGGCCATTCTTTTGTAGGGATTTTTGAAAGTCAGATTGCGTTGCGCTAAAAATATTGTGTGTCAGTGTAAGCACAGTCATGTATAATTTTTCTAAGGGGACGTTTCAAGGGTAGTGGATTTTAAAATCCAAGTCGCTGCCTAGTAGCGGCAGATAAATACGATATTATAGTGCCTGTGTTGTTAAGCAGAACGATGAACTGTTCCTTCGGACATTAGCTTCATATCGCATACCTCCATCAACAGAAATTGGGAAAAATACAGTGATGAGAAAAAATCGCAACACCGAAAAATAATTAATGTAGAGAATGAAATTTCTGGAATAAATTAGTCTAGGTAACGTATACTGTAAATGAGAGATATGCCATTGCAATTGTGAAATGCTAGTACATTAATAACTGGTGTAACCGCCAGGATGTTGAACGCAGGCATGTAATTGCGCATCCACTGTGTTGCACGGGGTCGCATATCTGTTTGTTTGATCGAGTTCCATGCCTGTTGCACTAGGTCAGTCAGTACAGGAGCACAAATGTTGTTCGTCGATGACGTCTCACATATGTTTGATTGGAGACAAACCTGGTGACTGAGCAGACCAAGTAAACATGCGGACACTCTTTAAGGCATGTTGGGTTACAACAGCGGTATGTGGGCGAGATTTATCCTGTTGTAAAACACCCGCTGGAATGCTGTTCATGAATGGCAGCACAACGGAGCGAATCCTCAGACTGACGTACAAATTTTCTATCAGGGTACGTCGGATAACCGCAAGAGAGCTCCTACTGTCATACGAAATAGCACAGGTTGGCTGCAGGCCCTCAGCTTGCTTCCTTCTAACCAACATAAGGTCATCCCTGGCGCTGAGGCAGACTCAGCCTTCATCAGAAAACACAACAGACCTCCACCCTGCCCTCCAACGAGCTTTCACTGAACACCACTGCATTTGCAGACGGAGGTGGTTTGGGGTCATATAAATGCACGCTCGGAGCTGTCCTCGAAATAATCGATTTGAAACAGTTCGTTGTGGCACTGTGGTGTTAACTGCTGCTCAAGTTGCTGTTGCAAATGCAAGGCGATGCGCCACATCCATACGCGGAACATGATGGTCTTCCCTCTAGGTAGTGCCACATGGCTGCCCACAGCCCAGTCTTCCTGCGTCCGTACATTCTCGTAACCGCCGTTGCCAGCAATCATGTACAGAGACTACATCCCTGCAAAGTTTTGAAAGGTGGCTAGACTTTCGCAACTTACAAGCACTCATCTACATACTTTTCCGTGATTTACAGCTGGAATTAGGTATCATTTGATAGGTTGTACCTCGCATACAGGGTGGTCCATTGATAGTGACCAGACCAAATATCTCACGAAATAAGCGTTAAACGAAAAAACTACAAAGAACGAAACTTGTCGAGCTTGAAGGGGGAAACCAGATGGCGCTATGGTTGGCCCGCTATATGGCGCTGCCATAGATCAGACAGATATCAACTGCGTTTTTTTTTTTTAAATAGGAACCCCCATTTGTTATTACATATTCGTGTAGTACGTAAAGAAATATGAATGTTTCAGTTGGACCACTTTTTTCGCTTTGTGATAGATGGCGCTGTAATAGTCACAAACATATGGCTCACAATTTTAGACGAACAGCTGGTAATACGTAGGTTTTTTAAATTAAAATACAGAAGTACGTTTGAACATTTTATTTCGGTTGTTCCAATGTGATACATGTACGTTTGTGAACTTATCATTTCTGAGAACGCATGCTGTTACAGAGTGATTACCTGTAAATACCACATTAATGCAATAAATGCTCAAAATTATGTCCGTAAACCTCAATGCACTTGGCAATACGTGTAACGACATTCCTCTCAACAGCGAGTAGTTCGCTTCCGTAATGTTTGCACATGTATTGACAATGCGCTGACGCATGTTGTCAGTGGATCACGATAGCAAATATCCTCCAACTTTCCCCACAGAAAGAAATCCGGGGACGTCAGATCCGGTGAACGTGCGGGACATGATGGTATGGTACTTCGACGACCAATCCACCTGTCATGAAATCTGCTATTTCATACCGCTTCAACCGCACGCGAGCTATATGCCGGAGATTCATCATGTTGGAAGTACACTACTGGCCATTAAAATTGCTACACCACGAAGATGACTTGCTACACACGCGAAATTTAACGACAGGAAGAAGATGCTGTGATATGCAAATAATTAGCTTTTCAGAGCATTCACACAAGGTTGGCACCGGTGGCGACACCTACAACGTGCTGACATTAGAAAAGTTTCCAACCGATTTCTCATACACAAACAGCAGTTGACCGCCGTTGCCTGGTGAAACGTTGTGATGCCTCGTGTAAGGAGGAGAAATGCTTACCATCACGTTTCCGACTTTGATAAAGGTCGGATTGTAGCCTATCGCGATTGCGGATTATTGCATCGCGACATTAGTGCTCGCGTTGGTCGAGATCCAATGACTGTTAGCAGAATATGGAATCGGTGGGTTCAAGGAAGGTAATACGGAACACCGTTTTGGATCCCAACGGCCTCGTACCACTAGCATCTTATCCGCATGGCTGTAACGGATCGTGTAACCACGTCTCGAGCCCTGAGTCAACAGATGGGGACGTTTCCAAGACAACCACCATCTGCACGAACAGTTCGACGACGTTTGCAGCAGCATGGACAATCAGCTCCGAGACCATGGCTGCGGTTACCCTTGACGCTGCATCACAGACAGGAGCGCCTCCGATGTGTACTCAACGACGAAGCTGGGTGCACGAATGGCAAAACGTCATTTTTTCGGATAAATCCAGGTTCCGTTTACAGCATCATGATGGTCGCATCCGTGTTTGGCGACATCGCGGTGAACGCACATTGGAAGCGTGTATTCGTCATCGCCATAGTGGAGTATCACCCAGCATGATGGTATGGGGTGCCGCTGGTTACACATCTCAGTCACCTCTTGTTCGCATTGACGGCACTTTGAACAGTGGACGTTACATTTTAGATGTGTTTGGACCCGTGGCTCTATCCTTCATTCGATCCATGCGAAACCCTACAGTTCAGCAGGATAACGCAAGACCGTATGTTACACGACCTGTACGGGCCTTTCTGGATACATAAAATGTTCGACTGCTGCCCTGGCCAGCACATTCTCTAGATCTCTCACCAATTGAAAACGTCTGGTCAATGCTGGCCGAGCAACTGGTTCGTCACAATACGCCAGTCACTACTCTTGATGAACTGTGGTATCGTGTAGCAACTGCATGGGCAGTTGTACCTGTACACGCCATCCAAGCTCTGTTTGACTGAATGCCCAGGCGTATCAAGGCCGTTATTACGGCCAGAGGTGGTTGTTCTGGGTACTGATTTCTCAGGATCTATGCTTCCAAACTGCGTGAAAATGTAATCACATGTCAGTTCTAGTATATTTGTCCAATGACTACCCGTTTATTATCTGCATTTCTTCTTGGTGTAGCAGTTTTAATGGCCAGTAGTGTACATCGCCATTCTGTCATGCAGTGAAACATCTTGTAGTAACATCGGTAGAACATTACGCAGGAAATCAACATACATTGCACCATTTAGATTGCCATCGATAAAATGGGGGCCAATTACCCTTCCTCCAATAATGCCACACCATACATTAACCCGCCAAGGTCGCTGATGTTCCACTTGTCGCAGACATCGTGGATTTTCCGTTGCCTAATAGTGCATGTTACGCTGGTTTACGTTACCGCTGTTGGTAAATGATGCTTCGTCGCTAAATAGAACGCGTGCAAAAAATCTGTTATCGTACCATAATTTCTCTTGTGCCCAGTGGCAGAACGACGTTCAAAGTAGTCGCCATGCAATTCCTGGTGCATAGAAATATGGTACGTGTGCAATCGATGTTGATGTAGCACTCTCAACACCGACGTTTTTGAGATTCCCGATTCTCGCACAATTTGTCTGCTACTGATGTGCGGATTAGCCGCGACAGTAGCTAAAACACCTACTTGGGCATCATCATTTGTTGCAGGTCGTGGTTGACGTTTCAAATGTGGCTGAACACTTCTTGTTTCCTTAAATAACTTAACTATCCGGCGGACGGTCCGTATACTTGGATGTTGTCGTCCAGGATACCGAGCAGCATACATAGCACACGCCCGTTAGGCATTTTGATCGCAATAGCCATACATCAACAAGATATCGAACCATTTACCAATTGCAGAAAAGGTCAGTTTAACACGGGTAATGTATCACGAAGCAAATACCGTCCGCACAGGCGGAATGTTACCACGTACTAATACATGACTATTACACCGCCATCTATCACAAAGCGAAAACAGTGGTCCAAATAAAACATTCATATTTCTTTACGTACTACATGAATATGTAATAAAAAATGTGGGTTCCCATTAAAAAAAAAAACGCAGTTGACATTCGTTTGACCTGTGGCAGCGCCATCTAGCGGGCCAACCATAGCACCATCTGGTTTCCCCCTTCAAGCTAGACGAGTTTCGTTCTTTGTAGTTTTTTCGTTTGATACTTATTTCGTGAGACATTTGGTCCGGTCACTATCAATGGAACACCCTGTTATATGAATATTTAAATAACACTGATATTGTCACATACACCTTGTAAATAGTTGTTAATGCTTATTGCATGAAAGGTGAAGGAGTGTCTCTATTACCAAAACGGCGTATTGAATGATTGCCTATACTAGTAGAAGTTGGAATGCCAGTGGAAATGAAACGGCAGGCGTCACTGAAGCCCTGGGTGGGAAAGCCCACACAGGTGTGTTGGTCCCGATTAACACAGAAAGTAGACAAGACGTACGATCGGGGCACCTGAGCGCTGAAGCACAATACAGCGGCGGTCGGCCGGACTCGTAGCTCGTAGCAGGGCCGGAAGGATAACCGGACAATACTTCAGAAACTCTGAAAATCTTGGACGCAGCAGAGACGAACGAGGATGTGTTACCTCGAAAATAACGCAGGCTGGGTTATTTCAGAGGATTTTTACTCTGAGAAGCGTACCACTGTGTGAATTCCTAATTAACAGGGATAGGTATTTCCTCGCAAACTTTCCGCGCTGGACGATAGAAGACTAAAATCTGGTTGGTCGGCGTTCGGAAGAATCTGTAGAGAGGGGGAATATTCCGTGGTTTCAAGAATATGATCCGTCTTCTACAGTTATGACGGAGGGGTACCGAGCTTTGCTGGGAAGCCAGCGGTGGAGAGGAGGTCTCCCGTTTTGAGCGCCCGTGTTTGACAGTCGCTTAGTATCAGCTTTTGTTGGTACAGACTGACTTGCTGTCCTTGTGGCTGGGAGTTCGGGTTTCTCGTCTGTAGAACACAGAGAGGAGAAGACAATATTAGATTATACTAGTCAGAGGACCGTCTTCTGCCGTACTAGTGTTTGAATGAGGGTTTTCTTTATATTTTGTGGCTTGAGTTCTTCCGTTATTGCAGACGTGTAAGAGAACCATCACTCCGACGCACCGGACACAGTACAAACGGCTTATTAGTGCTACAAAGCTAAACAGCAGTGATCATGTAAATTTTATTTCCACAGAGACTGCACACCACTGTAGATCATCTTTGAAAGTGGTGTCGTCCACTGTTTGGTACATAGATGATGTTAGTCATCCTGCGTTAGTTATATTAGCTCGCGTAGCCATAAAAAAGGGGCAGATTTGGACAATTGATCACCAGTGTTAGGAAATTCATTTGTGTTTCATTATGTCCATTGGACATTAATATATAAGTATTTGTAATATATAAAGGGGTTTTAATCTACAATAAAATGTATAAGCAGGAACAGCATGTATCATTTTGTAGTTACTAGTTCCCTTAATCATTCATTTATGTTTATGTTATAATTTATATGTTAAAGAGCAAGGGGGACAATATCACCATTTAGAGATTCTAAGATCTGAAACTTCCTGGCAGATTAAAACTGTGTGCCCGACTGAGACTCGAACTCGGGACCTTTGCCTTTCGCGGGCATGTGCTCTACCATCTGAGCTACCGAAGCACGACTCACGCCCGGTACTCACAGCTTTACTTCTGCCAGTATCTCGTCTCCTACCTTCCAAACTTTACAGAAGCTCTCCTGCGAACCTTGCAGAACTAGCACTCCTGAAAGAAAGGATATAGCGGAGACATGGGTTAGCCACAGCCTGGGGGATGTTTCCAGAATCTCATTCTGGATTCTAAGATCTGCTTCAGGGGGTAGTCAGACAGGGTCAAATCTTCATTTTTGCGTTCAGTATTTTTCCGTTGCGCACATTCATTTTACACCCGCGCATCTTGGAGTTTTTCTGCAGTATAGCCGAACGAACATCCAGTTTCTCGTAGTCCTATTACATGACCTCGTTCAAATTAAATGAGGTGTTGATAATGGCGTCTTTGTAGCCTTACAGACATTCTTAACTGACATCAACTCACCATGACCAATCACAAAGGTAACTAACGATCACGACCTTTATAGCGAGTATTTAAAGCAAACCTGATGTGGATCTTCATAGTGGCACTACTAGCGCCACTCTTACGCACTATCATGAAATTTGAATAGACATCATCTTTCAAGTGTAGAATACGCTAGCAACTGTCGTTTATGTCGCACAACTCCTTCTTGGTGTACATGATGTATTTCTTGCCAAAAAGGCGTGATGATGTATAAATGGTTTTGATGGTACTGTGCTGGTGCCTTACTGCCTGCACGCCCACTAAGTACCACGGTGGTCTATTATCTGTACTTGTCTTGTAGCATCTTAAGGCGAAGAAGTTCCACAATGTAAAAGTTATAACGAAGGAAGACAAATTCCGTCTGGACGACTTTTTATGTTTTTCGGATTTCCATCTTAGTTCCAAATCATCCTCAGATCTATTTTTGACTACTGCTAATCGCGGTTCGTCAGCAGGGCAGCGATTTGATTAAAGATAGAATCAAAAATTCAAATAAACGTGAAAAGTGGCCCAGCAAATGTTTGACTATTTTTTTATTTACTTGTTTCAGGGGAAGCCTATTTCACCAGATACAATTATGTCACATAATGACACAAAATGTTTATTTATCTACCTTATAAATACAAAACACAATCCATTACATAAACAATTTGTACAAAAATAAGTGAACAGTTCTGGGAGATAGTCTAGAATGTAAATTAGTATGGCTGCAGCATGTGTACATAAATATACATGATGAAACATAAGGAAAGCTCATCAGATCTTAAACTTCCCTTTTACACAGGCGATGAAATGCCAGTACATTTTACAACACACCTGTTGAAGTAACTGAGAGCTACTCTATGAGAAAAATAATCCTTAGTTTTTAAGTTATTGTGTGGTGTAATAATTGTTCTTTGGTGATTGTATTTATCACATTCTATTACTTCATCTACAATGCCCGCTTCAGCGGGTCAGGAGTCAAAGCTTGGAAAGCGAATTGAGTTTAACAAATATCTCATTTTATTAGCATTCATGTGATCCGCTCTTAGTCTGTCAATAGCACCATTTCGTTTCTCGTGATCGCCGACATGAGAAACCATGGGTACCATGGAATCTCTTGCTGAATCACGGTTGGCCAGTGTATTACAAAAGTCTCTGTATTTTCGCCAATTGTTCTGCACGTTCGTTGCCCCTAATATCAACATACCCCAGTATCCATTGTACTAATAAATGAATCAGTACTGCCTTCCATCCCTATGCTGAAAGGGTTGATAGTGCCCTCAGAAGAGTTGTCTTCAGTTACAGTGCACTGTCTCCACATACCGATTCGATTCGGACAAGGAGCTGATCAACCAGGCAATTCGGCATAGTCCAGTCAACGAAAAAAAATTAGATAAAAAACTCGTGAAGTTCTAAATTTTTGAACGGTGGTAGAAAGGAGTGCATTAGTACATACTAAAAACGCTGACCGGTGTCTTGTGAGCGTGGAGAGTGAGGGGGAGGTGGAGGAGGGAGCGGGGGAGGAGGGAGGGAGGGGTTGGGGCACTATAATGTCACTTCACTGTGTTTTTAGTGAATAACTCGAAAACAGTGGCTTCTAGCGAAAATATTTCCCACTACAAAATTAAATTAGATTAAATTTCCTACAAAAGAGTTCTAGTTCATTTTCTTCTCTAGGACTAACAGTTCACGTATCGCATGATATTAACAACAGTCTTTCAGTGGTGTAAATTTTTGACGGAGAAACGCGAGGTGCTGTAATTGCAAGTTCGTCATGAGAGCCTCACCGTTGCCCGTAACGGTTCCTTAAAGAGGCGACACGCAACCCACTCCCAGTTGCTCGCTTGCATCCGTGGGAATTCCTACCAAACAACGTTCTGCATGGACGACTAATTGTAAGCCACACAGTTTTGTCTCTGATTATTCATTGGACATGGCGAGATTTTGCTTACGACTAGGTTTTCGGACTTCGTAAATTTCAGCCATGTCGCTTGACACCACACAGTACTGCCTTGTACTTCGACTGAGTAGCACTGTTCATGGTGCACTGTCTTTATTTTCATTGCTCTTCAATAGACATTTGTTCCCGCCAATGCAAAATGCAGGATACTTGCACTCTATTGCGTGGCTGTTGTTGTTGTCGTGGTCTTCAGGTGGAAGTCTGGCTTGATCCAGGTATCCACGCTATTCTATCCTTACTTAGTCTCTTCACAACTACAACAAGCTACATCCATTTGAACCTGCTTACCCTATTCAGACCTTGGCCTCTGTCTACAGTATTCTCCCCCTCATTCCACCTTCCATTACCAAACTGATCATCCCTTAATGTCTTAGGATATGTCTTATTAACAGAACAGTTCTTTTAGTCAAGCTGTGCCATAAATGTTTTCTCTCGAATTTCATTGAGTACTTTCTGATTACTTATTTGATCTACTCATCAAATAGCCAGCATTCTTCTGTAGCGCCGCATTTCAAAAACATCTATTCCTTTCTTGTCTGAACTGTCTATCGTCCAGGTTTCAGCTCCGCCCAAGGCTACACTCCATATAAGTAACTTAAGAAAACTCTTCCTGACACATAAATTTATATTCAGTGGTAACAAATTGCCCTTTTCCAGAAATGATTTTCTTGCTATTGCATCTTATATCCTCTCTACTTCAGTCATGGCCAGTTATTTTGCAGGCCAAACGGCAAAACTCATCGACTGCTTTTAATTTTTCATTACCTAATCTACCAGGGGCATTCAAAAGTAATCCAACAATTTTTTTTCTGAAAGCAGGTTGCTTTTATTCAACATTCCATACGCCATATTGTATCCCACTCTTTTGGCTTCAAAACCCTATCTTTGACATAATATCCGTCCAAAGCGATGGCCTTATGCCACCTTACTGGGAGGACCTTCATGCCCGCATGGTACCACTCCATTGGTCGACGTCGGAGCCAACGGGTTGCTGCATCAATAGTTTCTCCAACATCCATCTACTGCTGCCCGAGGAGTCCCTCCTTCATTGGGGCAAACCTATGGTCCCTCATAGGTCTTTACGGTCTTCTGTTAGGCGGCAAGCAACCAGGCGGTACACAGCTTAAGTACCACAACTGGTGGACAAGAGTGTCAACACTACCAACAGCGACGTCCAATTGAGCAGCTAGGTGTTTGGTTCTGATTCGTCGATCACCTCGAATGAGAGTGTCCGCACGCTTCAGAATTGCCGAGTCACAGCTGTGTGCAGCGGGCCGGAGCGCGGCAGATCAGACACGTTTGCGCGGCCTCGTTGCGATGATCATAGACGCCTCGCCCAACGACTCACCGTGCTTTTGTTGACTGTAGATCTCCGTAGACACTCTACAATCGCCTATGAATATCTGTGTTGCTCTGATTTTTTTGCCAAAAGAAACTCAACGACACCTCTCGGCTTGGAATGTACCACCGTTACAGACGTCATTTCGAGGCCTACGTATAGCACCGCCACGCACCGGCATTTCATGAAATTATAGGAGCTAAGGTGGGAACATGTCACAGCGTCTCACAACAAATTTCCCGCTTTTGCAGTCGAAATTGGCTGAGAAAAAAATGTGTTGAATAACTTATTGAACGCCAGTGTAGTTCCCTCTGCATCGTTTTATTTAGTTCTGCTGCATCCCATTAACCCATCGTATGGCCTCCGAATGGTTTTGGACCTACAAGGAGAGACTGTCGGAGTGGAGAATAGTAGCTGGAAACATAGTTTTTGTACCAAAGAGAGTGTTTTGCCGAGGAAAGACAGTCCACAAAAATTTGCTGTCAATTTTCACGCATAATCTTCACTGAAATGCATTCGATTATCTTACAGATCCTTAATATTGCTAGTGTAATGACTGCGAGGAATATGTTAATGAAGTCACCAATAAGAAAAATATACCTCTTGTCTGTCGCACATTCTCTATGTACGAAGAAAAAGGAAGCATGACATGAGGCTTAACGTAAGGTTGCCCATGAGGTTATTCCAGACAGAGCACAAGGATGCAGAATGTATTCAGTTATCTCATTCGATTTATGGAAATCACTGTAAATCTAAATCTGAAATTCCGGACGTGTACTTGAAGCTTGCCTCTTCTGAATGTGAATCCAGCAGAGCCTTACCTACAGCGTCATCTCATTGCGTTAACTGTAAACACTTATTAGAAATTATCGATTCCGTGCCCTTCGGAGTGAAGTACGAACACAGATTCCAGCTCTCCTCTTATTACATAACGCCGAATCTACGATTTAGAAATTTTTTTTTATTTTGCAACCTTCATAATTTATTATCTATTGTGATTTCGTTTGCTATACATTTTCTCACCTTGAGAACGAATAAGAGGAAAAGTGAGATCATTGACGTATTTAAACTGTCGGTATCACAAGTGAACACTGCTTCTGTTTACCTTGCCTTGGTTGTCCATTAATAGCCAATCACGTTGTTGGCACAGTCGTTTAGGTAGATACTGCTTGCAAAAAACGAATTCAGGATTCCGATTTATTTCACACACGCCATTAAATGAAATGTCACAGGCCTTTGGATTTATTCTGCTACAATTTTTATTCGGTGATTTAACATTATTATATTTCCTTTCAGACACATCCAAGTAACATACGGTCCAACTTACCAGCTCACAAACGCTATTCGTGACACGACACCCCTCAAAATTTTACATCAAAGAAGTTATATTAAAGATGTGGCATTACCTTCAAAAACAACAATTTAACGGAAACAAATGAATGTCATTTATCTTCACGCTTTTATTAATATGTTTTGTAAATGTTTCAGTAATTAATAATATTTATAGTGATTAGAAATTATTTTAATAGCGAAAATTTCCAATACATACAGAATATGAATTAATATCCTTTGAATGCAGGTGTATTTTATATACGTTCATATTTTGAACTGATAGCTCTGTGAACGTGATGTAAGTGATACACGTATCCAAGTTGTAAATACAGACGTAAACAATTGTATGTGTAGTCTTAATGTATAGTGTTGTATATCAGAATAGAATATCATGTTATTAGACAGTGAAAATGTGGCACTGGCCAGTTTCATTGCAGATGTGTTTGTATACACAATCGTCAGTCATTACTTTGTTGCTACTGAGGCATGATACAGTAGGCTTTGTGGTAACGGCAATTCATACTGAGGCGACGAACGCAGCGGCTACTCGGATGAGGACATTAGTTATCGTCTGCTTTGAGCAACCATGTTACGCAGTCACATCTTAAAAGGCAGTTCGGAGAGCTGTTTGCGTCTGCGCCCCTAGGGGAAGCCCCTCGATGAATTACGACGTTCCTCTTCGCTGCTGGCTAGAGGTACTACAAAGACTCAGCTTGCAAGTCACTGGAGACAGCCAGTTCTACTTCAGCCTTAATGTCATCTTGATTATGACATTACCAGCTACCGTCTAGAATAGCTTAACCTAAAATCAAGTTCCTGACTACTACAGCGGCTGTCAATCAGCACGATATAGACAGCAGTATGATTTTTCTAGCATTTCGTTATCACCTTAGTGACCACTTCTGACGCATATTGCTTAATTCATCACATACTGGCCCGTCTTTATCAGGTAAAACTTATCATATGTAGAACGAGCAATCGACGTTACACTTTGACACACACAGACAGCTACTAGAACATAAACTAGGCTATGCTTCGTTGATTGGGACAGTGTTCTCCCGATAATAAATTAAAGTAGACCCAATCCCACCCAGCGACCAGTCCAAGCCTTTGAGCAGGTTCACCTTGATTGTAAGACGAAAGCTGAAACCAGAAATCCTTGTCTCAAAAATCCCGAATGGAGAACCCCCCCCCCCCCCCCCCCTGTCGCACTCGTAGCTCACTGTGATTTGGCTGAGTAAATTTCTGCAGGTCGCCCTGAGTACTTGTGCACTGAAGCACACTTCACTCACAGATAAAGCCACACGCTACTGTACGGCTAACAACTTTATGCGGCGCGTCAGCTGTTGACAAACAGTAATTAGTGTATGAATAAAGACCTCTCTGTGTCCAGTCGGCATCAGTAGAGTTGGTTCAAATGGCTCTGAGCACTAGAGGACTTAACTTCTGAGGTCATCAGCCCCCTAGAACTTAGAACTACTTAAACCTAACTAACCCAAGGACATCACAAACACCCATGCCCGAGGCAGGATTCGAACCTGCAACCGTAGCGGTCGCGCAGTTCCAGACTGTAGCGCCTAGAATCGCTCGGCCACCCTGGCCGGCATCAGTTGAGTAATAACTCTCGACCTGTAGACAACTGTCACCGGTCTCATGTTCATGAAGTAAAGCAACTGGAGATGATAGTGGCGACAACTGTAGTAAGCTGCGGAACTATTACTTCCCTCACAAGCCTTGCAAACCAAGAGGATCTTATTTGGCCATGTCGCCTCGAGAGACTCGGAGACGTTTACCTGTATCGTGCCATATACACTCCTGGAAATTGAAATAAGAACACCGTGAATTCATTGTCCCAGGAAGGGGAAACTTTATTGACACATTCCTGGGGTCAGATACATCACATGATCACACTGACAGAACCACAGGCACATAGACACAGGCAACAGAGCATGCACAATGTCGGCACTAGTACAGTGTATATCCACCTTTCGCAGCAATGCAGGCTGCTATTCTCCCATGGAGACGATCGTAGAGATGCTGGATGTAGTCCTGTGGAACGGTTTGCCATGCCATTTCCACCTGACGCCTCAGTTGGACCAGCGTTCGTGCTGGACGTGCAGACCGCGTGAGACGACGCTTCATCCAGTCCCAAACATGCTCAATGGGGGACAGATCCGGAGATCTTGCTGGCCAGGGTAGTTGACTTACACCTTCTAGAGCACGTTGGGTGGCACGGGATACATGCGGACGTGCATTGTCCTGTTGGAACAGCAAGTTCCCTTGCCGGTCTAGGAATGGTAGAACGATGGGTTCGATGACGGTTTGGATGTACAGTGCACTATACAGTGTCCCCTCGACGATCACCAGTGGTGTACGGCCAGTGTAGGAGATCGCTCCCCACACCATGATGCCGGGTGTTGGCCCTGTGTGCCTCGGTCGTATGCAGTCCTGATTGTGGCGCTCACCTGCACGGCGCCAAACACGCATACGACCATCATTGGCACCAAGGCAGAAGCGACTCTCATCGCTGAAGACGACACGTCTCCATTCGTCCCTCCATTCACGCCTGTCGCGACACCACTGGAGGCGGGCTGCACGATGTTGGGGCGTGAGCGGAAGACGGCCTAACGGTGTGCAGGACCGTAGCCCAGCTTCATGGAGACGGTTGCGAATGGTCCTCGCCGATACCCCAGGAGCAACAGTGTCCCTAATTTGCTGGGAAGTGGCGGTGCGGTCCCCTACGGCACTGCGTAGGATCCTGCGGTCTTGGCGTGCATCCGTGCGTCGCTGCGGTCCGGTCCCAGGTCGACGGGCACGTGCACCTTCCGCCGACCACTGGCGACAACATCGATGTACTGTGGAGACCTCACGCCCCACGTGTTGAGCAATTCGGCGGTACGTCCACCCGGCCTCCCGCATGCCCACTATACGCCCTCGCTCAAAGTCCGTCAACTGCACACACGGTTCACGTCCACGCTGTCGCGGCATGCTACCAGTGTTAAAGACTGCGATGGAGCTCCGTATGCCACGGCAAACTGGCTGACACTGACGGCGGCGGTGCACAAATGCTGCGCAGTTAGCGCCATTCGACGGCCAACACGGCGGTTCCTGCTGTGTCCGCTGTGCCGTGCGTGTGATCATTGCTTGTACAGCCCTCTCGCAGTGTCCGGAGCAAGTATGGTGGGTCTGACACACCGGTGTCAATGTGTTCTTTTTTCCATTTCCAGGAGTGTATTTTTACTTACAACGGTACAGGGGCTTGAGAAGTCCACATTGAACATTTACAAAGTTGTTACGAAGACGACGACGACGAAAAAACAGCAACAAATCAGAAAGCTACTTCCTGTCAAAGAATTGTGTACTACCAAGAACATTAGTTATCTCAGACATCCCAAAAGATAAGTTAGAGGTTTCCCAACTCGGGATGCTGCAGCGTTCCTTGCCCATTACTGTTTATCTTCCAGATAATGGTACCTATTACCTGCCTTTTGAATCTGAATTTTATTTTTGTTTTTAACCGTATATGTTTATCTAATAGTTTCATGCACCTACAGCGAAATAAAAAGAAAACGGCTATTACTATAATTAGTTGCTTAGTCATTATCCAGTAGACACCTACCTCCGATTCTTTACAGAATCAAACTCTCATATTTAAAACGCTGTATCTCGCTCCCTATGTGTCGTTCAATGGTATAATTTTGCATGCGTATTTAGTGATGTATGTGGATACTTTACACAAAGTACTTCGCGGATATACCTAGTAGTAAGGAAATATTAAATTGCAGCGTCATGCATGTTGATTAAGTTTTCATGTATGAACAGCGAAAATGCAGGGAGAGATAAACTATTTTCCTTTCATTATTTTCTGGAGAGTGTTAGGGAAAACATTTACTAAAAGGTCTGAAATTGTGTGCAAAGTTTGTTGAAAGTCGCTAAGTGCTCTCATTCTTAAATACTGGATGAATAAAGTCTGCCTAATTTCCGCATCGTGCGTTATGCTCAGTGAATATATATACTGAAAGATCAAAGAAACTGATACAGGCAACCATATTCAAATACACAGATGTGTAAACAGGCAGAACGCGACGCTGCAGTCGGCAACGTCTATATAACACAATAAGTGTCTGGCGCAGTCGTTACATCCGTTACTGATGCAACAGTGGCAGGCTATCAAGATGTGATTGAGTTTGAACATGGTGTTACAGTCGGCGCACGAGCGATGGGACACAGCATCTCCGAGCTAGCGATGAAGTGGGGATTTCCCGTACGACCATTTCACGAGTGTACCGTGGATATCAGGAACCCAGTAAAACATCAAGTCTCTGACATTGCCTCGGCCGGAAAAAGATCCTGCAAGAATGGGGCCAACGGCGTCTGAAGAGAATCGTTCAACTTACAGAAGTGCAACGCTTGCGCAGATTGCTGCAGATTTCCTTGCTGCGCCAACAAGTATCAGCGTGCGAACCATTCAACGAAACATCATTGATATGGGCTTTCGCAGCCGAATACCCACTCGTGTACCCTTGATGACTGCACGACACAAAGCTTTAAGTCTCGTCTGGGCTCGTCAACACCGACATTGGACTGTTGACGAATGGAAAAATGTTGCATGAGTCTCGTTTCAAATTGTATCGAGCAGATGGACGTGTACGGCTATGGAGACAACCTCATGAATCCATGTACCCTGCATGGTTAACAGGGGACTGTTCAAGCTGGTGGAGGCTCTGTAATGGTGTGGAACGTGTAAAGTTGGAGTGATATGGGACCCCTGATACGTCTAGATACGACTGTGACAGGCGAAACGTACGTAAGCATCCTGTCTGATCACCTGCATCCATTCATGTCCATTGTGCAGTCCGACGGAATTGGCAATTCCAGAAGGACAATACGACACCCCACAAGTCCAGAAATGCTATGGAGTGGCTCCAGGAACACTTTCTTAAGTTTAAACACTTCCGCTGGCCACCAAACTCCCCATACATGAACATTATTGAACATATCTGGTATGCCTTGCAACGTGCTGTTCAAAATCGTGCTGAGGCACTTCCGTGTGCTCTTGGGGCCCTACACGACATTAGGCAGGTGTACCAGTTCATTCGGCTCTTGCCGGCCGGAGTGGCCGAGCGGTTAAAGGCGCTACAGTCTGGAACCGCACGACCGCTACGGTGGCAGGTTCGAATCCTGCATCGGGCATGGATGTGTGTGATGTCCTTAGGTTAGTTAGGTTTGTAGTTCTAAGTTCTAGGGGACTTACGACCACAGCAGTTGAGTCCCATAGTGCTCAGAGCCATTTGAACCATTTGAAGCATTCGGCTCTTCAGTGCATACAGAGACTTTTTAACTACAGTATTTGACTTTTCTGTTAGTCTATAACATAAAATTGTAGCTCTTAATGAGTAGAACGTGACTGAATTTTGAATTTTTAAATTTGATCAGTAACTGTATGAAAAATTGAAAATCAAAGTTTTGTTTCCCCTGAAAGTCGTTATATAGGCAACTTAAAACAAGTGGGATTGTGCCTTGGGCTAGCCGTTTAGTATTATGGTTATTTTATTTCAGTCGTTTGGTTTCAGACAACATTTCAGAGCAGAACTTTCAGGATCAGGTTGTAGGTGAGCACTTATTTTTATCTCTCCTATGTTCGATGCATGTCCGTTCAATGTGTAGGACAATAAATATTGCAGCAGCGAGATAGGAAGATTATCACCAAGTGCAACCGAATCCATCCTTTCTTTACGATTGAACTTCAACTGTGTCGGACATTTTAACAATGTCTAAGTTGTTGCAATACTGTTTGAAGCAGGTACGAAGCACGAGGGCATGCTGAGAAGTAATGCCTCCGAATTTTTATGTAAAATACTCTTTTTTTCAAGTCTACACATTGCAGCCCTCTGTCGTTAGATGGCTACGAATTATAGCATGTGACATGCGTCGTGTAGCATAACGATGTAGGTGAGTGAGAAACAGCGTGGTGAATCGAGATTCGAATTCGAAGAGTTCGTCCACAAACGGAGCTTGGCAATGGAAGATCACCCACGAGTCTGTGACATCTTCAACAGTCCGATGCCTTGGGTTAACTGTCATCCACCATCCTCCATACAGCCCCGACTTGGTCCTATCCGATTTTAATCTGTTTCCGCCGGCCGAAGTGGCCGTGCGGTTAAAGGCGCTGCAGTCTGGAACCGCAAGACCGCTGCAGTCGCAGGTTCGAATCCTGCCTCGGGCATGGATGTTTGTGATGTCCTTAGGTTAGTTAGGTTTAACTAATTCTAAGTTCTAGGGGACTAATGACCTCAGTAGTTGAGTCCCATAGTGCTCAGAGCCATTTAGAGCCAATCTGTTTCCAAAATTTGAAGAACACCTTCGAAGACTTCATAAATGGTTCAAATGGCTCTGAGTACTATGGGACTCGACCGCCCGGTTGGTCGTGCGGTCTAACGCACGGCTTTCCGGGCGGAAAGGAGCGCCTGGTCCCCGGCACGAATCCGCCCGGCATATTTGTGTCGAGGCCCGGTGAACCGGCCAGTCTGTGGATGGTTTTTAGGCGGTTTTCCATCTGCCTCGGCGAATGCGGACTGGTTCCCCTTATTCCGCCTCAGTTACACTATGTCGGCGATTGCTGCGCTAACAAGTTCTCCACGCACGCGTACACCACCATTACTCTACCACGCAAACATAGGGGTTACACTCGTCTGGTGTGAGACGTTCCCTGGGGGGTCAACCGGGGGCCGAACCGCCCAATAACCCTGGGTTCGGTGTGAGACGGTGGAGGGGTGAAGTGGACTGCGGTAGTCGTTGTGGGGTTGTGGACCACTGCGGCTGCGGCGGGGACGGAGCCTCTCCGTCGTTTCTAGGTCCCCGGTTAACATACTATACAATACAATACTATGGGACTTAACATCTGAGGTCATCAGTCCCCTAGAACTTAGAACTACTTTTACCTAACTAACCTAACGACATCACACAAATCCATGCCCGAGGTAGGATTCGAACCTGCGCCCGTAGCGGTCGCGCGGTTCCAGACTGAAGCGGCTAGAACTGCTCGGTCACAACGGCCCGCTCGAAGACTTCACTTTGGTAGTGAAGAAGCTGTGCAATCACAGGTGAAGCTATGGCTCCATATACAAAGTCAAACTTTCTACTTTTCTCTCAACGAACTGGTTTCTCGTCGGGAGAAGTTGTTCCCGCCACTGTGACTATGTTGAGAAATAAACATGTACAAATGAGAATAAGCATGTAGAATGTTAATAACGTTTCTTTTATTAAAAAAGTCTTAAGAGTTACAATTAAAAAATTTAGAGGCATTACTTTTCAGTTAGCCTTCGTAAGTCCAAGAGGCTACAAAAATAGACATCGTGAACAGTAAGTGATTCATTGTTACAAGATGCAAAAACAGATCGACATTACTTTGAACTTCTGAATTTTCCGCTGAACTTTTAAATACCAAAATGTCAACAGCTGCTGCTCGATTTTCAGACTCCCTTACACTCGAACCAAGATCATTCACATTTTCTAATAAGAGAAAAGCGGCTTTGAAACTTCTTTTCTAGAACAGTAGCTTCAAATAGAGTTACGTACTTTACCCATATGTTTTTACGAGTTACACGGTAATTATGGACGGTACAGGTCAACAGGCTGTATTCTTCTGTTACAGAAACTGGAAATTATTGTCCTGCTTTCACTCGCTCTGATTTACGTCCGCATTGTAAAACCACAGCAACAGACTCGTTTCAAAGGCGCAGAATACGTCCCCAACGATCCACTTTATCGTTCACAACAGTAAAAGTCGTTTTCCTATTGTGAGAATTGCTTAAGCCGATACTAAGGCCAAAAACGACCACTTTTCTCTGAATCTCACATCCTGTGAACTAAACACTACATAGAAGTTGGCTGTCAAATACCTCTAAGAAACGACGGAAAACATACTGACGCAGTAAACAATATGACTCGGACGGCAGTTACTCACCCATTACGCTCTCGTCATCACACTTGGAACCGATAAATCAAACCCTTTCCTTCTACCCACACGGTTCTCCCTTCTAGCTACTGTTTGAGTAACACCTTCCGAAACAGCCACAAAGCACCTTGTTAAGTGGAGGAAATCTGAAATGATTGCTTACTATGATACTATAGGCCAAAATTTACCAGTTATTAAGCCAAAATAGATTTGCTCTTCCGCTGGCGCTATACAAATCGCTCCTGAAACGAAAGCTGTAAATATGGAAAGCCTACCTAAAACTGGTATGGGTTCCCTCGTTAATACACATTCGATGTCGCATAAATTACACATAAAATCACGTTCTAGCTATAAGTGACTTAGACATACATTTGTACATAATTGTTTTTAAAAACACTGCTGTATGGAACGAGATTAAAGATTAAATTTGCGGCCTCAGGTGGCGAATGTACGGGCTGTAAAAATGAGGATAACCGTTTATTATATACAGGTTGAGTAAAAAAAAAAGTGTCGCGAAAAATATTAACAATAAGACTGACACAGAATTGAACCTTGTTAATGAACATCTTAGAAGATACTGGAAATGGCCCTATTTAACATCGATGCGGCGCTATGCTGGATTTAACAAACTGTGACACACACACATAGGGAAGCTCTGCCTGAGAGATATCAATTAGTAGGGCTATGTGGACTTTGAACAACTTTGTTTGGATATGTGACGTAAGGTGAGCAAACTAGTGTTCGTCCTACCGAGCGAGGTGGCGCAGTGGTTAGCACACTGGACTCTCATGCGGGAGGATAACGGTTCAAACTCGTGTCTGGCGATCCTGATTTAAGATTTCCGTGATTTCCCTAAATCACTTCAGGAAAATTCTGAGATGGTTGCTTTGAAAGGCACTGGCCGATTTCCGTCCCCAATCAGAGCTTTTCCTCGGTTTCTAATCACCTCGTTGTCGACGGGACGATAAACACTAATCTCTACTCCTACTCCTACCAGTGTCTTACCCATGACGTCACAAGCATGAGCGTTTCTCAATGACATCACGTTGACAGAAAATTTTAAATACTCCGAGATGGTGCACGAGACAAATTTTTATTCAAAAATTTTTGGCATCCACTAAAAAGGAAAAGGCCAACCACAGTGCTTAAAACTGAAACAGCCAATCGGACTGCTTAAAAGTATAAGAAATCGATGAAAGGAAAATGGTTTTAGCTTACATTAATTACTTAAACAACCATCACAGTGTTTAAAAACGTAAGATGGTCCTAGTGGGTCGTCTGTTGAAGGTGTCCGTAACAAGCACACTTGAAGTCATTAATGAGCCTGAAATCATAAAGATGGCGTATGATGGGAAATTTAAGAGTCAAACACAGAATTTAAAAATCGAAGACGGAGAAGGCGGTATATATATATCATCTATTAAAATAAAACAAGCAATCAGTTGCAGTATTTTTATTAGATATTGAAATTAAAGAAACATGGCATTGGTAGGAAAATTTAAAAAATTGGGTACATTAAAAATGAAATTACCATTCACTACATATCCCACCGAATTCAAGAGTGTCCAATAATACTACAGTATTTCCACATAAAAAATGACGTATGCTTCACCTAAATTAGTGCCATGTCCAAAAAAGTATAAAACGAGGTGAATATTTTTGTTAAAAATGCACACACACACACACACACACACACACACACACACACACACACACACACACACAGAGTTATACCTGAAAGTTGTACTCCGTTCAAAAGCAATCTCTCCTACAGTATTCCCAATGTCAAAAACGTGAGTACCTAAAATTCTATCTCATGAATAAATTTCATCTCTCTCTCCATTTTACACACCACAAAAAATGTGTGTGTCAAATACTGTACTGCCTCATCAGTAAATTTAAATGTCAGCTTAATGGTCGAACTCTCGTTAAACTAATGGAAATGATCCTTACAAGTCTGTATGTAAATGATCCTACTTCTTGTGTACAGCTCTCTAAGTGCGTCTGCAATCTCAGAACCAGTTTTAGTCTTGTTGAGAGTGAAGTCTCATGCATACTTAGAGCACACAAAAATTGCTATTCACTTCTTGGGCTTATATGATCATTACAACAATAAAATATATTAGAGATAGCAGGGAAAAAACCAGGTAAACTAATTATTGTAAATATAAATATTATTCAAAAAACCTTACATTTCTTTGTTCAACAACAAGGACTATTCAGCTTATTGGAGTCAAATGGGAAAGTTCATAAGTGACAACTGCACCACCAATGATCCAACAAATTCACATTTAAATTAGCAGTCACTAGTCTGTATTTGTCAACACACATTTTCAATCAGAGCAAAAGAATGAGGGACAGCCCATGTTCTCAGTATTATGCACGTCATGCTCTGGTGTAAAGTCCTTAATCCACTTTATTTTCCCTAGACCCTTCATGAAGACAAGTGACTCCAGTAGAACAAATGAAGGTGCGTGTAATTAAACCTTTCTAAATCGTATTTAATTAACACATTTCGTATTGTTTACTAGTCAGATAGACGCTATCTAGGCCTAAACTTTCCGAGTTATAGGTGTTTAAAAACCTGACCAAACACACTTGGTAACGTAAATTCTCTCTAAAAGAAAAGTAATTACTAATTCATTCTTCTGTCATTGCATCTCTAAAACAGTATAAAAACAACAACATCTTTGTGTCGTTTTTGGTTTACATACTGCCATTCTCACGTCCTAGACAATTTAAAACAATCTTTAAACTTGATTATTCTTTCGAAACTGATCATGAGTGAGAAATGTGGGAGCTGTTATAGGGTAGTACTGTTGGGAGAACAGAAGAGGCTCTCTCCTAGAACTGCAGAGTATGCAGTAGGAACATTTTTATTGGGGAACAGGAAAGGAAACCCTTCAGGCACAGTTGGAGGAACCACAGAAGGAACTGATAAGGACCAAGGGAGATAGGGGCGAGGAGGGTGGTTGGGAACTGGCAGATGGTAGGAGGATAGGAAGAAAGACAATGCAATCTGATAGTTTTATCATCAACACCAGAAAAAGGTATCTATCTACCATTGCCAGAGTTAAGTGTAGAAGAACCTCATGTAGAACGAGGAGCAGGAAATGTGCAGCACACTTCAACTGAGGCGAAGAAGCCTAGGAATGTACAAGTTACAGGAAAGTTTAGGGGCAGCGTACCAGGCCACCAGTATCTTCAAGCCAAACGCAGGTCTAAGTCACGTGATAGAGGACTTAGGGTCTTTATCTAAGGAGTTTACAAAAGAGGACCATGTAGAGATGGGGTGGGAAACAGTTTGGACAAGGATGGGGCATATGACACATGTGGTGACCTGGACAAGATAGTTTCCCTGACTCATGGCACCAACGTACACTTTGTTGAACTGTTCTGGCGTCATGATCGACCACACCTTGATGAAGCTGAAAGGCGAATAAATGTGGCGTTAGGGATGGCTCTGAGGGCAGCCAACTATGCTCATGTTTCTTTAGTGCCCGTATGGACTATCAACAGATGGGGTTTCACTAGACATGGCCTACATCCAAACAGGACTGGGATGGGAAGATTATTACAGCTGATTCATGAAAGTATTGGATCTCGGGCCACTCATGGTCAAATACGTGTTGTCATGGGTAGGAAAAGTAAGTCTTTTTTAGGATAAATCCAGACAACAGGTACCCCTGCCTAAAGATTATCTCCAGCAGTTTAAAAAATACCGAAACAATCACTCACACGACAGATTTTAACACTTCAAATTACACATATCAGATGTCACAAAGAAAAACAAACCATTGGAAAGAGTAACATGAGGCATTTCACAGACTTAACAATTCTCCATCAAAACATGCAATCAATAAAAAATAAAATACTACCATTAGAAGTGGAGCTCCAATCTTTGAACTGCACAGTAGTTTGTGTTACTGATCGCTGGTATAGAGACAAAGAAATCCAACATGTAGTATTATCATTGTATGAAAAGGGAAACTCTTACTGCAGAACTGCTTCAAGGGGCGGAGGATCATGCATTTAATTCAGAAAAGAAACACAGTTCAAATCAAGGCATGACCTCAGTACAATAAGTGAAGACAAACACTTTAAAATATCAGCTATTGAATTAACAGGGCTAGATATCACCAAGAAATTAATCATTTTGTGCGTGTATAGATCTCCCTGGGGGAATTTTGGACACTTTTATAAATAAATTAACAGAAGTTCTAGATAAAGTCCGAAGCACAAAGGTCAACATAATTCTGTGTGGGGACATTAACATCAACACTAATATCATAAATGAATCCAGCAGCACCCTCATAAACACCCTTCAAAGTTTCGGCGTGTCCCTATTGGTCAATAGAGTAACAAGGCTTACTACAATGACTGCATCAGTAATTGACCATGTGGCCACAAATATGGACAGGGAATAATGTGACGCAGATGTAAAAGATCTCGGACTATCAGACCATCTCTGTCAAATAACAACAGTAAAATCAGGCATCGAATCATTCCCTAAAGTACAAGCCTACAAACGACACCTATCAGAAATAAAAATAAAAGATTTTTCAAAAGAACTAGCAAAACAAAGGTGGAATGGAGTGTACAAGGAAACCAATGTGAATATGAAGTTCTCTAAATTCTCCACATTTTTTAAATTAAACTTTAAAAAGGAATTTCCAAAAGTATGCATATCTGTATAAACATCTCACAAAAACAGATGGAAAACGGCAGGCATTAAGAAGTCCTCCCAAATATTTAAATACCTCAGTTCCATGAAAGAGAGTTACAGTGATCCAGAATTCTTAAATTTCTGTCATGGATACAAAAAGACCCATAGGAAGGTGCTGATTGCTGCAAAAAAGTCATTTAATGACAAAATAATATATAATGCAGAGAATAAAAGCAAATCAGTCTGGGATGTTATAAAAAAAGGAAACGGGGAGGGGCAAATAAATGCATAATGACATACTGCTAAGGGAGGTAGTAAGGTAATAAATGATACACAACACTTGGCAAACTGTGTAAACGAGAGTTTTTCAAGTATTGCAGAGAAGTTACAGCAAAAATTCCCCGAAACAGTTATAACACCCGTAGATAATGTTGCAGTAAGTACTTCCAACCACAGAGAATGAAGTCAGTAAAACTGTCCAAAAATTAAAAAAATTTTGTCAGTAGGCTTAGATGAAATACCAATGTGTGTACTGAAACAATGTATCAAGATTATACAAGGCCCCTTAACAAATATATAAAATGAATCCTTCACATCAGTGCCATTTCCAGAGCAGTTAAAACAGGCAAGAGTTGTACCTTTGCTTAAGAAAGGTAATGCAGAAGACATAGAAAATTACCACTCCATTTCCCTGTTGTTACTATTCTCAAAAATAATAGAAACAATTATGAAGAACAGGTTAATGAATTACCTGAATAAATACAATATTTGAAGCGAATCACAGTTTGGTTTCTGAAGTGGCGAAAATATGGAGTCAGTCATAGTAGAGTCCACAAAAGTGGTACTCGATGCTCTTGACAAAGATGAGTGTGCCACACGCATATGTTCGAATCTTTCTAAGGCCTTTGATACAGTCGACCACAATATTCTATTAAATAAATTAGAAGCATTAGGAATAAGAGTGGTTTCGATCGTACCTAGCAGAGAGGGTACAAAGAGTAGAGATAACACATACTTTAAATGGATCTAAACATTAAGTAAAACACTTACAAGTGGGTCCGCAAGTTAGCATATTAGGACCAATACTATTCCTGATATACATCAATGACTTTCCCAGTGGTGTTACTCATGGTGAAAAAATTCTCTTCGCTGATGACAGCAACATTATAGTCACTGAGAAAACAAGAGAACTCCTCATAGAGGAAGCAAATGAAACTCTCAACGAAGTTTACAATTGGTCAATAAGCAACAAACTGACATTAAACATAAAGAAAACTAATGCCAATAATTTCAGTTTGAAGAGGGAAAGTGACAATGTAAAATTAAATGTAGATGGAATCTTAAAAATTTTCCAGCATCGTCGTCTTGCGTTTTTTAATTGTTGTGACTGGCTGTTCCTTTTTAACGGATGCTAAAAACTTTTATTTTAAAGTTTCACGCCAGTGCCGTCTTCCATTTTTTGTTATTTTTCCTCCATTGTGACGTAATTGCAAAAGGGGAGTGGCTTGTGAAGTCATGATGATGATGAAATTATGATGACTACGTCACAGATATGAAGTCGTGTCTTGTTATGTTATGAGTAGGGCACTGGCCTGCTCATGTGACGTCACCAACGTAAAGACAGTGGTCCAAAGTCGACACAGACCTCCGGGTGATTGCGTGTATGATGTTTTGTTGGAGCTCTTTCTGCGCGGGAGGATTATTCGAGTACATCTGACCCTTAAATTTGTCGCACGGGTAAAACTTGCAAAGAGAGAGAGATCAGACGATAGAGGTTGCCAGAAGATTGCACTGCATCTGCAGACTGTTCCCTCCTCACAGAAATACACTCGTGACAAGGTTGTCAAGGCGATGTGCGCAGTTGCTCCGTCTTGCAAAAAATACCCATACAGTCGTCCAACTTTCTTGAGTTGATCCACATACAGATTAAACCGTTTCTGAACATGCTGTTTAGCGTTAACCGTTTGGCGAAAGAAGTGTGCTGCGATGCAGATACTGCGCACAAAACAACAATCCTGAGATTATGCAGCGGCTCTTCGAGGCACCGATGAGGATTTTCTGGTGCTAATGGCGCATGTTCTTTGAGTTCCCCTACCCTGTGAAGTTGATCCAGGCCTCATCTGAAGAAATGAAAAACTGAGGCTCCAAAAGTACTTATTCCACTCCTCTCAGAAACCACCAGCAAAACTCAACACGCAAAAGCTCATCTGGACATTTTAACTCATGCAGAAGAGAAAATTCGTAAGGATACAGATGCAGATCCTTTTTGAAAACATTTAGACGATCGTTTTAACCCCACTTGCACAGATAAATGGCGTTGAGATTTCATTGGACGCCATACCAAGCTTTCCTCCAGTCCAGCAGAGTTTTCTGATGTTCGAAATCTCATTAGATAGTTATGGTTTTTATTCGCTACAGAGAAGGTTTCGCGCCATTTTGACACTTAAGTTTTTCAGTTTAGACTTTGCTGAAGATTTTGCCTCAACGTTTTCAATCTTAAACTCTTGCGCAAAAAATTCTGCAGACGTTTCTCACGAACTGGGCTTCTTTCAACACTCGGCAATGAAGACACGCTGTTTTGTCGTGAGCACCAATTTTTGTCTCGTTCAACTGGTCGGTAAACACGTCTGCTCCTCACATTCGTTCAAACTAAGGGACGCAGGGAAGTATTCGGGACAGAGCATGCGGGATATGCGCGTATCCAGATATGTCATATCAATCGATTGATGCATCGAAATCACGACTGACAGGACATTCTGTGTCGGTTAGTTCTCCTGTTCATTTAGAACTCCATTTTTATTTTGCCTACCCTGCACAATAAAAATTCATGGCTTGGCATCGGACGTGTCCTTTTCTAGCTGTCCTCTGTGATTTAACTACTTCCGCAGCATGGATGACAATGATTACTACACTAGGAAAGAAATAAAGTCAACTGCAGAAACTATTCATGGCGCTTGTTGACAACCGTTTCTAGAGATGAGATAAAAAAATAAGGAGCAAGAGAAGAAGCTAAATCAATCCATAATACTGTCCAGTGCAATTAAAACTGGAAATTTGTTTGACACTAGACTCAAGAGAAGAAGACAGCAACAATATCATTCGGAAAATGTGTGTAAACAGATCCGATTACTATAAAACTAAAGAAAAATTAGAAAAAAATAAAAAAGCCTGGATGTATCATGTGACTGGTTAATGGAAATGGCCAAAGACACCTGTGACATCCGGAAAGTCCTCTCAAGCTTAGATCACGTGCAAGGTACTTAACGAGGAGGTGTATGGCTAGATGTAAGGAAGGACTTCAAACACTAACGATGATAGTGCTCCAGTTCAGGCTACTAAAATAATTTTAAAATACGGAGGTTAATGGATCTAAAGAACACAGAATCTCAAGTTGCTGAACAAACGATCCCTTTAGCAACTGTCTACAAGTTCACAAAAATGGTACAAGAGGTTTTAGTGGGCAAAATGCTGTTTGTTTGCTTACAGCAATATAAGTTTATGCATGCAGTACTTACAGAGTCGTATTTTCGAAAACAGGAAACCCTTCGCTGTTGTACATTTTCCATAACTTTGTCATCGTAGTACAAATGCGGAGTTTGAATGAAGTTATGAAACCACGGAACGGAACACGTCATCGTAAAGATCTGGACAATTCTATCAGTCTTAGTTTTTATCTTGTCCTAGTGCATTGCGGATACGTCGAAAATGGAGCAGCACGGCCATTTTATGTAGCACTCAGCGAATGGCATTGTCGAAACATCGTTACAACGTCGCTTTAGTTCTAGCATGGTGTAGTCCAACCAGAACTGTTGGATGGCGTTGGTGTCACATGGGACAGGGCTGCTGGCAGTAGCAGGGTTGAGAGCAAATGTCGGAACACATGATATATTCAGCAGTGAATTGCCCTGTGCCACCAGACTCATGTCTTCCACGATAACGACGAAGAGACGCAGGACGCAAAACAAGTTACTTGCATCTGAATCAAGTACGTTGCTACACATTTAGTTTCTTATCGTCCAAAGAAATCTTCATTTAGCGACTACAGTTTATTAATCGTTGCTTTCATCACACGCTTCACGAAACATACAAGGTTAGCCTGACTCAGCTAATCCATTGCTTTGCACTGTGTTTTTAGTCACTAACATTTGACTTACTTACTTCTGCACATCTTGGTACAGTACCAGAAACGCCTTTTTATGTATAGCTTCCTCGATGTTTACACGAACACGTAACATCGTCGCCGTTCGTCTAACAGCAACACTCTGTATACAGTTTTACTTTCTAAATAGGTCATTTTAGTGAACACATATTTTATTCTTTATGTTCCGTAGACACACTTGTTTTAATTACTCTTCTGTGGAAATACAGTTTTTCCTGGAGTAAAGTAAGCCTGGTTCTACGAAAAATTAGTCTGCTTCTAAATCCAAAAACTCTTATTACACGCGAGACAAATCAGGTAATACTGAAACTTCATTCTCTACCTTACTGGAAGGGAAAGCGAATCGCCCTAGATTCACTTATATGTAATTTGGGATTACGCCACATGCATACAAGACCCCAATAGTCTGCAACAAAATCCAACAGCCTTCTACAAGAAAATGTAAACTTTATTCAGCGGTCAGGCTTCAGGATATGTGAATGCAACCAAGGAATCTGCGCAACGTTTCTTCTATAAGTAAAGCGAAAATAGCAAATTCTGCAGCAAGAACACACATAGAATCTACAGCAAACAACGTGGCGTGGCTTCTCACCATATCTTCATATTGAATTGTCTCCAACTTGTATGTTCCTGTGTTTACTGAAAATGTGTTTTTCTCTCCTCTGCAAAAGTGACCATTCAAAATCAGACCTCATATGTTCAATATTAATAATACGTACATACTTACATTCAAAGTTTTATGCAGAGTCACATCATTCGCCGGCCGCGGTGGCCGAGTGGTTCTAGGCGCTTCAGTCCGGAACCGCGCTGCTGCTACCGTCACAGGTTCGAATCCTGCTTCGTGCATGGATGTGTGTGATGTCCTTAGGTTAGTTAGGTTTAAGTAGTTTCTAATTTTAGGGGACTGATGACCTCAGATGTAAAGTCCCATAGTACTTAGAGCCATTTGAACCACTTTTTTCACATCATTCCTAGAGCAGGCCTGCTCAAAGGTGGTGTCAAATCAGACTTGAAATAGTTCTATAAGTTTCTGTTTCAATACATAAATAAATTTCTACCAATATAAATAAAATAAATAAATTTCTACCAACTGCTTCATCATGTGCTAAGTACTAAAAGTAATATGCACAATGTCTAGGCTAAGTGTTTTTGACACATACATAAAATAACAGGTACATTCTACTGATGTTCAATGCACGAATTTCTTTAAGTATTGGTGTGGAAATAAATCTCATATCTATCCAGAATTAAAATTGGCTAATAAATAACATGAGGGTGTTGTGTATTGGCGATCACATATGGACCTGGTTATAGTAATTCTCGGTTTAACTTCTTTATTTTAGTAGATTTTTGATGTGTTCTAAGGAGAACGCCTTCTCCTATTCGATATTCAGAAGTACATTTTAAGCTTTTGTCAAGAGCTTCTTCCTCCGTTATGCATTTGTGCTCAAAGTTATCATATCTTGATGTACTTTTTCCTATGGGAGCTTCATCAGGTGATGTCTGAGTTGGGGTTTTAATCCACTCGTCCACTTAGAACTTGCACAAGATTAATTCTATTGGGATAAATCATGTGGAAGATTATTTACGGTACGCTAAGTATTCTACCCATTTAGTCTGTTTTGTGGATCATACGTCCTGATAAACTATTGAATTCTTTAAAGATTCTTACTATCGGATTCGCTTCCAGATGGAAACAGGAAACTAAAATGTGGCTTCACTTGTTTCTCTTTCTAATTCGAAGGCTTTGTTGGAACGATAGGATAATTCAGTCAGATAAGATTAGTTCGAACGTTTTGCTTTCTGGCAAACAATACATGATTTCAAAACATTCTGAACTCGACCACCATATTAGGAAAATAATAAAAGACTACTATTTTGTTTGTGCTCTTGGACACCTCGTAATGCCTTCAAGCACAAAGAGTACCATTAACGAAATCATTTACACAGGTTTCAAGCATGCAAATGAACCACCATAATTTTCTTTTATTCATACTTTACACGATGCGTTTTGTGAAATGACTCCCATTTTCAATTGTGTTTTCTCTTTGCACTACGATGTTTTTACGTAATGTTTTTGATGTATGATGTTCTGCTTTGTCTTGGTGGCTTTACTGCAATTTATAATAGACCCGCGGTTTTTAAATAGTTATCGATTTCTTTACATAGTTGGTGGCGAAATTTGGAATAACTTGAACTTGTAGTTTTCTTAGCCATTTTAATAATGGGCAAAATGTTTCAGACAACAGCTTGGAAGATGGTGGTATGTTTGGTCATTGTAGACCAGTAAATACTGAACAAATGCAAGGTAGAGTTATGTGAGAGAGAAATCAAGATATTCACAGGACACTGACATGAACTGGCGAAACAGGGAACCACCATCAGTTTAGCTGAAGTGGCCGCAATTGGCAATGTCTTCTACTGTCGGTGGAAAGCCTCAGTCGACCTCACTAAGCCCTCTGGCAATGTTCAAACGATTAGAAGGGGCAGAGCACATGAGAACCTATATCTGAAGAAGATACACTATGTATGTGATCAAAAGTGTCCGTATACCCCCTAGAACATGCGTTTTTCATATGAGGTGCATTGTGCGGACACCTACTGTCAGGTACTCCATATCAGCGACCTCAGTAGTGATTAGACATCGTGAGAGAGCAGAATGAGGCGCTCCGCGAAACTCATGGACTTCGAACGTGGTCAGGTGATAGTATGTCACTTGTGTCATACGTCTGTACGCGATATTTCCACACTCCTAGACATCCCTAGGTCCACTGTTTCGATATGATAGTGGAGTGCAACCGTGAAGGGACACGTACAGCACAAAAGCGTACATGCCGACCTCGTCTGTTGACTGACAGAGACCGCTGACAGTTGAAAAGGGTCGTAATGTGTAATAGGCAGACATCTATCCAGATCATCAAACAGGAAATCCAAACTGCATCAGGATCCATTGCAAGTACTGTGACAATTAGGCGGGAAGTGAGAAAACTTGGATTTCATGGTCGTCGGCTGCTCATAAGCCACACATCACGCCGGTAAATGCCAAACAACGCCTCGCTTGGTGTAAGGAGCGTAAACATTGAACGATTGGATAGTTGAAAAACGTTGTGTGGAGTGACGAATCACGGTACACAATGTGGCGATCCGATGGCAGGGTGTGGGTATGGCGAATGCCCGGTGAATCTCATCTGCCAGTGTGTGTAGTGCCAACAGTAAAATTCGGAGGCGATGGTGTTACAGTGTGGAGGTGTTTCTCATGGAGGGGGCTTGCACCCCTTGCCTTTTTGCGTGGCACTATCACAGCACACGCCTAGATTGATATTTCAAGCACCTTCTTGCGTTCCGCTGTTGAAGGGCAATTCGGGGAAGACGACTGCATCTTTCAACACGATCGAGCACCTGTTCATAATGAACGGCCTGTGGAGGAATGGTTACAGGACAATAACATCCCTGTAATGGACTGGCCTGTACATACTCCTGACCTGAATCCTATGGAACACCTTTGGGATGTTTTGGAACGCCGACTTCGTGACAAGCCTCATCGACCTACATCGATACATCTCCTCAGTGCAGCACTCCGTGAAGAATCGGCTGCCATTCGCCAAGCAACCTTCCAGCACCTGATTGAACGTATGCCTGCGAGAGAGGAAGCTGTCAGCAAGGCTAAGCGTGCGTCAACACCATATTGAATTCCATCGCTACCGATGGAGGGCACCACGAACTTGTAAGTCATTTTCAGCCAGGTGACGTGATTCTTTTGACCACATAGTGCATTTGCAATGAGTTGTTCTTCAAAGAGGCGCCGATTCAAGAAGAGACTGAAGAAATAATACAAGCGATAGGCCAGGCCCAGATAGGTGACATTCCTGTGGCCATTTTTCGTGACACTCGTGCGTCTACAAATGTTGTACCTACAAGTTTATCTACTGAGATTAGTAAGACTACTTGTGTGTCCACGCTTCCTGCACAAAATTGTCGAATATTGAGTGCAGCGGGTTACAGATAACAGTATTTTAAGAGCGAAGCTCATACTCCTCTTACTTTTGATGGTATAACGGTGAAATGTTCTTTTCTAGTGGTAGATAGATTAACTGCCAGTTGCATATTGGGGATGGAATTTTTCCGAAAACATGGAGCGAAAATAGATTTGGGTAATGGTAATTGCTATTTTCATGTGGGTAAACAAGAAATTTCTTTGGATTTAGATAAGGTCAGACCTAACCACAGCAAATTTTGTGAAAGTGAATTTGCAACTTGTTTATCCACAAGTACTATTTGCAAATGAGCAATGCGCAGACCTATCTGTAAATCGCAGATCGATGTTCAAGCCATGGAGAAGAAAGAAGAGGAATCCGCCTGTTTAATTCCAGTACAGAAATATGAACTATATGAGCTATTTTTACAATATTTGCCAGGGTTTGACAAAATATTCGTAGACATGTGTGCAAAATGGAAGTTTATCTACGCCAAGTCTTTTGTCACTCATCCTGCCCTGTAACTTGAGCAAACAGAGTTGTCTGAATGGAAATCTAAAAAAAGAAAGGTTCAAATGGCTCTGAGCACTATGGGACTCTACTTAAACCTAACTAACCTAATGACTATCACACACATCGATGCCCGAGGCAGGATTCGAACCTGTGACCGTAGCGGTCACGCGGTTCCAGACTGAAGCGCCTAGAACCGCACGGCCACACAGGACGGCGGAAATCTAAAGAATGACTAAATGGAAAATAATAGAACCTTCGTAGTACCCCTACTACAGTCCACTACTGTCAGTGGCAAACCCTGAGGGTAGTGTTCACCTAGTGTTAGATGTGAGAGCATTCAACAGAATTATCGTACCTATCACAACAAAACTAGACAATTTAAATTAACTATTGAAGATTCATCAACTCAAGTATTTAACCAGCTCAGAATTTTCATCTTGCTAAAGGCACGTTGGCCTCTAATCAGACAGTCATAAATAAAACGCACTTTTCTACTCGGGTAGAAGCAAAAACTTAGGAAATGGTAACAATGACCCACTTTAAGGGTACGCTTGTCTTCCAACTTGTGTTGTTAGCGCCGATTATTAATTACGTTAGCATTAAAATTTTTGCCACCCACAGCCACCCTCTTCTACCTACCGCGACCAAAACGCCATAGTGCACAATGCGAGACTTCAGACTACTACTATGCATAAAATCCATTGGTCCGAAATATACGGGCACACGTATATTGATTTCCTGAAATTCCTGGAACAATTCCTGTTGGTTCAAATGGCTCTGAGCACTATGGGACTTAACAGCTTAGGTCATCAGTCCCCTAGAACTTATAACTACTTAAACCAAACTAACCTAAGGACATCACACACATCCACGCCCGAGGCAGGATTCGAACCTGCGACCGTAGCAGTCCCGCGGTTCCGGACTGCAGCGCCTAGAACCGCATGACCACCGCGGCCGGCAACAATTCCTGACTAAACTCATTAAGTAGACTGATCAAATGGCTCTAAGCACTATGTGACTTAACATTTGAGGTCATCAGTCCCCTAGACTTCGAACTACTTAAACCTAACCAACCTAAGGACATCACACACATCCATGCCCTAGATAAGTTTGGTTCAAATGGCTTTGAGCACTATGGGACTCAACTGCAGTGGTCATCAGTACCCTAGAACTTAGAACTACTTAAACCTAACTAACCTAAGGACATCACACACATCCACGCCTGAGGCAGGATTCGAACCTGCGACCGTAGCGGTCGCGCGGTTCCAGACTGTAGCGCCTAGAACCGCTCGGCCACAACCCTAGATAGGATTCGACCTTGCGACGGTAGCAGCAGCGCAGATCCAGATTGAAGGGCCTAGAACCGCTCGGTTACAGCGGCCGGCAAGTATACCTTCTTATCGACTGTTTGTATATATTTGGGTAGTAAATCGATAATGGCATTGATGGTCGGGAGACCATGGCAGGGCGGTTCGGCCGCCGCTCCACAAGTTCTTTAACGCCACTACGGCGACTTGCGAGTGAATGAGGACGAAATGATGATGAAAGACACACAACAGCCAGTCATCTCGAGGCAGAGAAAATCCCTGACCCCGCTGGGAATCTAACCCGGGACCCGATACGCGGGAAGCGAGAACGCTACCGCAAGACCACGAGCCGCGTGACTTTGTTTCCCTTAATTTGCATGATCTTATGGGGAATTTCCATTCCCTGTTCGTCACCGGGAATCACACTTATAGCATCTTATGAGTGTGCTAAATACGTCAACAGACGCATCACAAGTGCGAACTGAAACACCATACTTCAGCATCCTTGATTATGGAAGCACTTACCACACGAGCATCAACAATTTGCCTATATTCGAATTAATTAGTTCCGACATAATGCCCTCACAACTACACAGAACACTGTTCTGACCATGACTGCACTTGCAACGTACTGAGGACGTCGAAGTGATGCCTTTCGTGTTCAAAAACAACAGCGCCACCTGCAGACTTGGCTAGCATCTGTATTTATGTTCAAGCATGCGTTTTTCGTTGTTTCTCCATTTTCTATCGAGCCCCGTACGTACTGTTTCAATGCTCTGCGTTTTAATTAGATCTCCGTACGCAAATGCAGAGTTTTAGGCTTAAATGACTTGTTCAAATGTGTGTGAAATCTTATGGGACTTAACTGGTAAGGTCATCAGCCCCTAAGCTTACACATTACTTAACCTGAATTATCCTAAGGACAAACACACACACCCATGCCCGAGGGAGGACTCGAACCTCCGCCGGGATCAGCCGCACAGTCCATGACTGCAGCGCCCTAGACCGCTCGGCTAATCCCGAGTGGTTTAAATGACTGGAATTGGTGCTAGAACAGACAGAGTTCCGTACTTTAAAAACATTTATATCGTTTTTAACAGTTCTAGCTGAGGTGCTTCTGCAGTAAGAGAGTGTTTAGCTGTGTCTGTTAAGTGAGAGAGAAGCAATGCCAGCGTGTTCTACACTGCTGGCCATTAAAATTGCTACACCAACAAGATGACGTACTACAGACCCGCAATTTAACCGACAGGAAGAAGATGCTGCGATATGCAAATGATGAACTTTTCAGAACATTCACACAAGGTTGGCGCCGATGGCGACACCTACAACGTGCTGACATAGGAAAGTTTCCAACCGATTTCTCATACACAAACATCAGTTGACCGGCGTTGCCTGGTGAAACGTTTTCGTGATGTTTCGTGTAAGGAGGAGAAATGCTTACCATCACGTTTCCGACTTTGATAAAGGTCGGATTGTAGCCTATCGCGATTGCGGTTTATCGTATCGCGACGTTGCTGCTCGCGTTGGTCGACATCCAATGACTGTTAGCAGAATATGGAATCGGTGGGTTCAGGAGGGTAATACGGAACGCCGTGCTGGATCCCAACGGCCTCGTATCACTACCAGTCGAGATGACAGGCATCTTACCCGCATGGCTGTAACGGGTCGCGCAGCCACGTCTCGATCCCTGAGTCAACAGATGGGAATGTCTGCAAGACAACAACCATCTGCACGAACAGTTCCACGACGTTTGCTGCAGCATGGACTATCAGCTCGGAGACCATGGTTGCCGTTACCCTTGACGCTGCATCACAGACAGGAGCGCCTGCGATCGTGTACTTAACGACGAACCTGGGTGCACGAATGGCAAAACGTCATTTTTTCGGATGAATTCAGGTTCCGTTTACAGCATCATGATGGTCGCATCCGTATTTGGCGACATCGCGGTGAACGCACATTGGAAGCGCGTATTCGTCATCGCCATACTGGCGTATAACCCGGCGTGATGGTATGGGGGCCGTTGGTTACACGTCTCGGTCACCACTTGTTCGCATTGACGGCACTTTGAACAGTGGACGTTACATTTGAGATGTGTTACGACCCGTGGCTCTACCCTTCATTCGATCCCTGCGAAACCCTACATTTCAGCAGTATAATGCACGACCGTATGTTGCAGGTCCTGTACGGGCCTTTCTGGATATAGAAAATGTTCGACTGCAGCCCTGGCCAGCACATTCTCCAGATCTCTCACCAATTGAAAACGTCTGGTCAATGGTGGCCGAGCAAGTGGCTCGTCACAATACGCCAGTCACTACTCTTGATGAACTGTGGTGTCGTGTTGAAGCTGCATGGGCAGCAGTACCTGTACACGCCATCCAAGCTCTGTTTGACTCAACGCCCAGGCGTATCAAGGCCGTTATTACGGCCAGAGGTGGTTGTTCTCGGTACTGATTTCTTAGGATCTATGCACCCAATTTGCGTGAAAATGTAATCACATGTCAGTTCTAGTGTAATATATTTGTCCAATGAATACCCGTTTATCATCTGCATTTCTTCTTGGTGTAGCAATTTTAAAGGCCAGTAGTGTACTACTACGCTGCTCAGCTTCGTACCCACACAGCACCGCCTTCACTGTTTATGTAACAAGCAGACGACTCGTTTGCTGGACAAGGTCCGCGCAGGAGCCACGCTGTAAATTTCCAGTGTGTTTACTAGAAACTTCCATCGACTGATCGCACCATGGAGGTAAGAATAGAGGGAGATGCCGTGACGTCACAGCTGTGAAGTTATGTGAAGCCGAGGGTAGCCATCTCAATCCGACCAAAACATTGCTGCTGTAAGCTTGTGTGCATAGGCTTGTCGCTCGCTTTTGGAAGGATTTTGCGCTATTATGGTGACTTGTGTGGTGTTCGGATGTACGAATCGTTCTGATTGTGATGCGAAATCAAAGGGAATAACATTTCATGTGTAAGTTGTCGCGTTAAGTGTGATTTTACAACTTCATTGTGAATGAACGTGTGCTACATCGGTAATTGTACTATAGCGTGTTTTTCTCCTGTATGATTTTAGATTTCCTAAAAATGAAAGTCGGAAAGCTCTGTGGGAGAATGCCGTGAGGAGGAAGAATTGGCGTGCGTCTAAATGGAGCACTATATGTTCTCAGCATTTCCGAGAAGAGGACATAGACCGAACTTCCCTTTCAACAGTAAGGCTCCGAGAAAATGCTGTACCATCAGTTTTCCCTACACACCCAAAACATTTGCAAAAGGTATGTTAATTCAAAGAATTAAATTCTTAGTTTTCAAGTTCACGTTTCAGTATAATACGTACGTATCGTCGATAATCGAAGTGTTGAGTAACTCACTTTGCCTTCATCATGTACCAAATTAAAAGCTAACACTACATTGACTGGCGTAAAGTATAGGCCTAAGCAGGACATTGTGTAGATTTGCCATTCTATGTACCGTATTTCAGTAAATATTGGTGGTAATGAACAGTGTTTCCCAGTAGTGTAACGTAACTGAAATGTCCCAGTACGTATTACAAACAAGATGTATTTATGGGGCTTTGGAGGGAGGGTATAGCTAACTTAGTTTTCAGTTTCTATTATTTAGTTTGTGATACACGTTTATTACTGAATTAACAAAATTGTATCGTTTACATTGAAGGCTCGCTATTCGTAATATTACATTAAAAACTATTTTTAATCAGAAGAAACGCGGAATTTTGCCTTTACGAGATTTTATTTTAAACAAAAACTTTGAAACAACCAATCTGATGACGTTACATGCGTATATGGTGCAATTAGCGACTGTAATACACGCAGCGCTATAGCACACTGGCAATGTTTTGGTCAGAGTGTCATGGCAGCGAGCCACGCCCCCATGGCTTCAAAACGTAGTACGGCTGGGATACGTAGCGCCATCTCCCCTTATTCTTACCTCCATGGATCGCACATTACCGTATCTTGCGTCCCTGCCAAGGAGATTCTAACATCCTTGGGGCCTGCGGGCAAGATGTCACCAAGTCAGACCAGTGGCGCCCAAGTTGCGTAACAGGACAGAAGAGGTCACGACCCTGCTAAGGTAACTCCTCAAATGATCTCCGGTGATATGGAGAACAAAAGCGTGTCCCACTCACCCTTGCAAATCACATCCTTCTGTACACCTGATGCCGCGTCACCTCCTTTATTTTATTTAAGTCGTCATTTTTGGCTACAAGCAGGGCGTGAAGGTAAGCTCTCTATAATATTTATGGTTAATTGGGTCTACGCTGAGATCTGTCAAATCTGAAACTTGATGTTGTTTTATTTGGAGACATTTCAATCATACAATGTCATAAGGCAACGCACACTGCAGCTGGAAATTACAAAGGATGTTCCTACAAATTCTTGAATTTCTCACTGTGGGCCGATAAAAGATAATTTCTGTCCTTCGCAAACCACATCTCCTTCTCGCTTATTTTTTCATACAGGGTATCTAGCACCATGTACCAAAGATAAACATGTAACCCTCCGAAGGTGAGCCTCAAGAAGATCGAAAACTAGCTTGCGCGAATAAAAAAATATTTAAAAAACGACAGGTCGTTGTTTTCTGTATTTCAATTAATACAAAATAATACAATTCCAGAATATCCATACTGGATAATTTTAATAAGGACAATTCCTTTGCGTCCCAGAAGATATTGTCTGTCCTTTCCGACAGATGAAATCATCTTCACGTTTCCGTTTTATGCGGGTGCAGATTGGTTTAATCATCGCAGCCCCTTACTGAACCAACCCATAAACTTTTGGGGAACCCTGAATTTTAATCTGAATCCGAGACCAACTGCTTGTAAGAGACCAGTCCAACGGTCTTACATATAAATATCATTTATTAGTTTTATTTGCTTTGTAATCAGCTTAGCAGCTCATTTTTCTTCTATCGTTTATTATACCAAGCGCACGCCTGCCTCGTGCGTTCTAAGGCCATCTTCCGCTCCTTTCTTGGGATGGCCGATTTGGTGAAAGCAACTAGCGTCGTAAGCAGGATCAGGCGAACTCAATATTTGTAGCATCGTACCCAGAGTCTACTGTGGCCCTCTGGTTTGGAACAGAGTAGTAGGGCTAAAGCAGGGGCTCGGGCGATTCAGCAACGGTATCGGATGCGAATTTCACACACTTCGCTCCCGGGTGGAGAATTTTAGGATTCCTCTTAGTGGGTCAGGCGTGCACTATACACATAAACCGCCTACTAAGGTAGCGGAATACGTGTATCGTTCGCATGCGGATTTTTAGGTTAGAGAAACCTCCCTCCTCCCCTCCCCCTCCCCCTTGGGATCGGAGACGAATTGCCTGCCAAAATGTTCTAAAAAAACGCTCATTCTCACAGATTGGGCGTAGAAAAGGTTAATATGACATTAATAATCTGCAGGAGCATCCAAGGAAAGATCCCAAAATCATTATCGTTTATTGAAGGTCATGATGCCCACAGCGCATTAGGGTTGGGTTGTTTGGGCGAAGAGACCAGACAGCGAGGTTCAAAAATGGTTCAAATGGCTCTAAGCACTATGGGACTTAACATCTGAGGTCATCAGTCCCCTAGAACTGAGAACTACTTAAACCTAACTAACCGAAGGGGACATCACACATATCCATGCCCGAGGCAGGATTCGAACCTGCGACCGTAGCGGTCGCGCGGTTACAGACTGAAGCGCCTAGAACCGTTCGGTCACACCGGCCGGCGACAGGGAGGTGATCGGTCTCATCGGATTAGGGAAGGACGGGGAAGGAAGTCGGCCGTGCCCTTTCAAAGGAACCATCCCGGCATTTGTCTGGAGAGATTCAGAGAAATCACGGAAAACCTAAATCAGGATGGCCGGACGCGGGACTGAACCGTCATTCTCCCGAATGCGAGTCCAGTGTGCTAGCCACTGCGCCACCTCGCTCGGTGGTGTATTAGGGACAATGAGTTAGTTGAAACCGGAAGTGAACAGCAACGAAAGCCTAAGTTCAGATTGGAATATTCATCGTCAGGATAGGTTAGTCGGCAATGGTGGCAGAGCATTTATTGCATTATAGAACTTGATAATATCTAGCGAGGTTATCACGGATTTCGAACGTGAATTAATCTGCGTGAATTAAGCTACAAAAGTCGCTCAAAAATGGTAATCGGATGCTTTTATAGACCGTCTGGTACAGGAGCTGTAGTGGCAGAGCGCTTCAGACAGAACCTGCAGAATTTCGCGAATAAGTTTCCTTCTCATGCTGTTGTAAAACGGTGCTAGCTTCATCTTGCCAGGTATAGAGTGGGAGAGTCATGCTATCGAATCTGGTGCCAGAGACAGGGATTTGTGTGACGTTCCGAATGTCTTGTCTGGGAATTACATCGAGCAGATGGTCAGAAAACCAATTGGCCTCGGTAACATAACATCTTAGACCTCCTAGCAACAAAGAGACCCGAACTTATCGAATCAGTTAACGTAGAGGATCATAAGGCTGTGATAGCAACAGCAACTACGACTACAGATTTTACAAAGAATGTTAAGAAAGATAGGAAGATATTCTTGATGAGCAATGGTGGCAATACAAATTCCAGAGTATCTGAGAAGTCAGCGATAAATACTCAGTAATGAGAATGAAGATGTGGGAGCACCAATGGAAAAAAATTGAAAGAATCGTTCAATATGCCTTAGACAAGTTATTCCGAGCAACGTCTTGAGATGGAAAAAAATCCATGTTGGTTTAATACCCGTGTAAGAAAACTGCTACGAAAACAAAGAGAGCTTCAGGAGAAGTCAAAAAGTAACTGACAAACAAAAGACAAATGAAGCGAAAATGATCGTAAGGAGAGCAATTAAAGAAGCGTTCAATGACTCTGAAATGCAGAAAGCAGGTGTAAAGCTTAACAGTTGCTGTAGCTCAGCCAGGTGATGAAAAAACCGTCGCCAATTCCACTGGAGGAAGACGTGGTCGTGAGACTGGGAAGGCATCAAGCACTCAATGAGCCAAAGGCCTCAGGGTCACCTATTGCAGCCGACTTATTTCCTGAACAGGCCATATCCGTTGTTTCTGAGGGTCTGGCGTGATCGAGGTCCTCAGCAGATGCCAGAATCTTCATCTCATCCTCAGATGCAGAGCTGGTAGGTAGCAGTGGTGTTGGTGCCACCACAATTCCATTGCTCTTGGGGGACTTCTTTCTGGATTTCTCGCACTGATCCTTGGGTATCTCTGGCTGGGAGGGTTTCACTGATTCAGTCTCTGGGACTGAGGATGATTGTGAACCCCTGTGACCAGCTGCTTTCCGGCACTACAGCCACTGGGGGGTGTCATCTTTCCCACTAGCAGAAAACTGGGAAGGGAGTGACCCAAGGAACCCCTTTCTAGCGAGAGGAGCTGAAGAAGACTTATGATTCTCCAGCTGAGAAGTGGGGACAGTTTTCCCCGATGGTTGGAGGGACAGTGCTCCCGAGGTAGGTGGTGCGGGAGCAACAGGGAGGCAGGTGTAGTCTTCCAGCTCTAAGAGCCGACTGGAACTCATAGAACTGATGGGGCTACAACTGTTCTCGTAGTGGCTGCATAAGAGGTTGTCACAGCCACAGGATGTAGGTGCTCAAATTTCCTCTTGGCCTTAGCGTAGGTCAGTCGGTTCAGGGTCTTATATTCCTTGATTTTCCTTTCTTGCTGTAAAATCCTGCAGTCTGGTGAGCAATGTGAATGATGCTCTCTGCAGTTGCCACAGATGGAAGGTGGGGCACATGGAGTATTGTGATGGGATGGACATCCACAATCTCGACATGTGATGCTGGAAGTACAGCAGGAAGACATATGGCCGAACTTCCAGCACTTAGAGCACCACAATGGGGGAGGGATATATGGCTTGACATCACAGCGTAGACTGTCACCTTGACCTTCTCGGGTAATGTGTCACCCTCAAAGGCCAAGATGAAGGCACCATTGGCAACCTGACTATCCCTCAGACCCTGATGGATGTGCCAGACGAAATCAACTCCTTGTCATTCTAAGTTGGCGCAAAGCTCGTCGTCAGACTGCAAAAGAAGGTCCTTGTGGAATATAATACCCTGGACCATATTTAAGCTCTTATGAGGCGTGATGGTAATGGAAACATCTCCCAGCTTGTCACAAGCAGGTAATGCCCATGACTGGGCAGCGGATGCCATTTTTATCAAGACTGACGCTGATTACATTTCGGACAAGCTCTCCATCTCCCCAAACTTGGTCTTCTAAATGCTCTACAAAAACTAAGGCTTCATCAAGACAAAAGAGTCCCCATCAGCTCTCTTACATAAGAGGTACTGGGGTGAATAAGATTCGCTGCCACCCTTAGCCTGATGCTCCTCCCACGGTGTGGCTAGGGAGGGAAACAATTTAGGATCATACTTCCTTGCACTGTACTGAGACTTGGAAAGCTTAGAGACTGCTGGCATTTGATTAGCAGCAAGTGATGACGTGGTACGCTTCACCACGTGTCATCCACCCTGATGCCACCCACTCCGAACAGGGGCCCTTTCCATGGGCGCCACCCAACCGTAGCAAAGGCCACCTGGCAGGATGGCCATTACCCGGAGTCCTGATGCCCCAGGTTGATCGGCATCTACTCCTTGGCATACTTGGGGAGTTGACGGCGCAGGCATCAGAAGAGCGATCCCTGTGTGGTCAGGGGGCTACAACCAACAGGGTACATGGCGACCCCACCACAACGGACTGGCTACCATGCTGGATATTAGGTGCAAAGAATTCCATGGTCATCGTCTGTGCAGAAAACGACACTGCATAGTTGGTGGAGGAAAACGCACCCAGGAAGGAGTCCTCGCGCAAGAGATGGAGGATGAGCGGGACTGCACCACCTCGACGAGAAAGTGGGCTAAAGATCTCAATACGCAATGGACACGATGCACCACGTAAGACGCCCTTCCCCAGTTGGCTCGCTCTTCGGGAAAATTTTGAAAAATGGAGGTCAAACCCTACAGCGGACCATCACATAAAGACTGAAAGGTGAGAGACTCCTTTTAGTCGCCTCTTACGACAGGCAGGAATACCTTGGGCCTATTCTAACCCCTGGGCCAACAGGGGGGCAGGTAGAACTGATAGAGGAGTCAGAGAAGATGCAACGAAGAGCGGCGAGTTTCGTCACGGGAACGTTTGCTTGGTGCGAGAGCGATTACAGAGGTGCTCAAAAAATTCCAGTGGCAGAATCTGCAAGAGAGCCGTTGTGCATCACGGAGAGGTCTACAACTAAAATTTTGAGAGAATACTTTCCGGGAACAGTTGAACAACATATTACACCCTCCAACGTAAGTCTCACAAAATGACAACGAGAAAATTCGAGAAATTACAGCCAATACAAGGGCTTACCGACAATCGTTCATCCCACGTACCATTCGCGTGTGGAACAAGGTAGCGGGATCAGTTAGTGGTACCACAAGTACCCTCGCTAGTGGCAGCAGGACAAAAGCACAACGGAGTGTTAACCGCTTCTGACCCGCAGGCCCAGCACCATTTCTCCAGATTATCCACCACGCCGCGAACTGCTTTACAACACAGAAACAGTCTCCTTAATCCATCAGAAAGTATACAAATAACACTCAGTACGTATAATTATCAATGTACAAAAGTAGTTCAGTTTCTCTTTAGTCGACTCTTTTAGGACATTACACATTCACGAGTCACGCAAACATTCTATTAACACTAAATGACTTGACCAATACGCTGAGGTGACAAGAGCCATGTACACCTTTTAATATCGTGTCAGAATACCTTTCTCAAGGCTTAGTGCAGAAAAATGACGTGGGGTGGACTGAACAACTCGTTGAAAGCTCCCTGCAGAAATACTGAGCCATGCTGCCTCTATAACCGTCCATAATTACGAAAGCGTTTCCGGTGCAAGATTTGTGCACGAACTGACCTCTCGATTACGTCTCATAAATTTTCGGTGGGATTCATGTCGGGCGATCTGCATGGCCAATAATTCGCTCAAATCGTCCAGAAAGTTCTTCACAACAGTCGTGAACAACTGCGGCCTGATGACATGGCGCATGTCATCCATAAAAATTCCATCGTTGTTGAGATGATGAACAACATGAATATCTGCAGAGGGTTTCAGTTGATTCAGTTGGACCAGAGGATCCAGTCCATTCCCTGCAAACACAGCCCGCACTATTATGGAGTCACAACCAGCTTGCGTAGTACCTTGTTGACAACGGTCGATGGCTTCGCGGGATCTGCGTCCCACTCGAACACTAACATCAGCCACACTCGAATCCTAATACAAGGGAACTGAAATTGGGACTCAAGCGACAAGGCCAATGTTTTCCAGTAGTCTAGGGTCCAAACAAAATGGTAACGTAGCCCAGGAGAGGTGCAGGAAGCGATGTCGTGCAGTTAACACAGGCCCTCACGTCGGTCGTCTGTTGCCATAGCCCATTAACGGCATATTTCGTCGCATTGCCTTATACATACGTTCGTCTTTCGTCCCACGTTGATTTCTGCGGGTATCTCACGCCGTGTTGTTTGTCTTTCAGTACTGACAGCTCTAAGCAAACACTGCTGCTCTTGGTCATTAAATGAAGGACTTCGGTCACCGCGTTGTCCTTGGTGACATAATGTCTGAAATGTGGTATTCTCGGCATGCTTTGACAATGTGGACCTCGGAATATTGAACTGCTAAGCTATTTACGAAATTAAATGTCCTATGCATCTAGATGCAACTGTCATTCCGCGTCCAAAATTTGTTAATTCCCGTCGTGCAGCCACAATCACTTCGGAAACCTTTTCGCATGAATCAGCCAAGCACAAATGACAGCTCCACCAATGCAGCGTCCTTTTATACCTTGTGCATGACATACTTCCGCCATGGGTAGATGTGCATTCACTATCCCATGACTTTTGTCGCCTCATTCTATCTCGACCACATTTGGATGGAAAACACTACGTACGCCACTTGGTCCACAATATATATTAAAAATTTATTGAACAAGAACTTGACTAAAACTTTCTCTCAGACCTCCAAGTGCCTGACACAGTGCCCCTTTTGACAGTCCTTGCTGTATTCGTTCGATTTCACGCAAACCATTTCTGCATGCCTGCTCCTCCCAGCGGGTGGTAAACTTATTACCTCCGTGATTTTGTCGTCCTAAGAATTGGCAAGCCAGTTGTTATAGCATCATCTTCCTCTTGTAATAATACAGGATGTTACAAAAAGGTACGGCAAAACTTTCACGAAACATTCCTCACACACAAAGAAATAAAATATGTTATGTGGACATGTGTCCGGAAACGCTTACTTTCCATGTTAGAGCTCATTTTATTACTTCTCTTCAAATCACATCAATCATGGAATGGAAACACACAGCAACAGAACGTACCAGCGTGACTTCAAATACTTTGTTACAGGTAATGTTCAAAATGTCCGCCGTTAGCGAGGATACATGCATCCACCCTACGTCGCATGGAATACCTGATGCGCTGATGTAGCCCTGGAGAATGGCGTATTGTATCACAGCCGACCACAATACGAGCACGAAGAATCTCTACATTTGGTATCGGGGTTGCGTAGACAGGAGCTTTCAAATGCCCCCATAAATGAAAGTCAAGAGGGTTGAGGTCAGGAGAACGTGGAGGCCATGCAATTGGTCCGCCTCTACCAATCCATCGGTCACCGAATCTGTTGTTGAGAAGCGTACGAACACTTCGACTGAAATGTGCAGGAACTCCATCGTGCATGAACCACATGTTGCGTTGTACATGTAAAGGCACATGTTCTAGCAGCACAGGTAGAGTATCCCGTATGAAATCATGATAACGCGCCCCATTGAGCGTAGGTGGAAGAACATGGGGCCCAATCAAGACATCACCAACAATGCCTGCCCAAACGTTCACAGAAAATCAGTGTTGGTGACGTGATCGCACAATTGCGTGCGGATTCTCGTCAGCCCACACATGTTGATTGTGAAAATTTACAATTTGATCACGTTGGAATGAAGCCTCATCCGTAAAGAGACCATTTGCACTGAAATGAGGATTGACACATTGTTGGATGAACCATTCGCAGAAGTGTACCCGTGGAGGCCAATCAGCTGCTGATAGTGTCTGCACACGCTGTACATGGTACAGAAACAACTGGTTCTCCCGTAGCACTCTCCATACAGTGACGTGGTCAACGTTACCTTGTACAGCAGCAACTTCTCTGACGCTGACATTAGGATTCTCGTCAACTGCACGAAAAATTGCCTCGTCCATTGCAGGTGTCCTCGTCGTTCTAGGTCTTCCCCAGTCGCAAGTCATAGGCTGGAATGTTCCGCGCTCCCTAAGACGCCGATCAATTGCTTCGAACGTCTTCCTCTCGGGACACCTTCGTTCTGGAAATCTGTCTCGATACAAACGTACCGCGCCACGGATATTGCCCCGTGCTAATCCATACATCAAATGGGCATCTACCAACTCCGCATTTGTAAACATTGCACTGATTGCAAAACCACGTTCGTGATGAACACTAACCTGTTGATGCTACGTACTGATGTGCTTGATGCTAGTACTGTAGAGCAATGAGACGCATGTCAACACAAGCACCGAAGTCAACATTACCTTCCTTCAATTGGGCCAACTGGCGGTGAATCGAGGACGTACAGTACATACTGACGAAACTAAAATGAGCTCTAACATGGAAAGTAAGCGTTTCCGGACACATGTCCACAAAACATGTTTTCTTTATTTGCGTGTGAGAAATGTTTCCTGAAAGTTTGGCCGTACCTTTTTGTAACACCCTGTATATCCATAATTTCTTCAAAACTTATCAAGACGCAAATACCCTTTCAGTACTTACTTCATTACCTGATCTGTCAACTGCTAGTCAGTTTCACGAGTTATTTGTCTCTCCCCACTCGATGCATCATTAGGTGAATATATAGTCTACAACTCCTTGCGGTGGATCGTGATTTCGGATTGTTACAATCTCTGCCAAAATCGCGCCTACCACTGAATCGGTTCTTTGAGACCAGTACCCTCTCTGGGAATTACTAGTCCAGCTTTTATTATTGTAATGCATGTGCTTTGAGGTTACCAATGCCTCTGCTCTCCTGTGCGGAGTTCTGAAGAAGGATTATTTCTCGCATATTGTTCTTGTAATAAGCCTTCGAAAGCTTTCACATCATTCACTTTTCTACCTCCTATAACGGTTTCTCACTGTAGTCAGAGGGGAAACTTAGACATATTCTAACTAATTCTGCCGATTCATACAGCTCATCAAGGTACTGGTTTCGCTCGACCACCCCTTTAGAAAATAAAAATTGCGTTAAGTTACTGTATGCCTCTACAATGAAACAATTTCGCTTGGTCCAGAATAGCTTTAGAACAAAACTCAGTCAGGAATGTACGTTTACGTGCTGGGCAGATCTTACAATCACGCATTAGCAAACACATATTTGATATTGCCTCTTCCCTCAGGTGTCCACACACAAAATTCGTTTTTAGAACGGACTTCCATGACATGCACATGGCATCTTCGAATTGATCATTCAGTATACATACAGGGTGTTTCAAAAATGACCGGTATATTTGAAACGGCAATAAAAACTAAACGAGCAGCGATAGAAACACACCGTTTGTTGTAATATGCTTGGGATAACAGTACATTTTCAGGCAGACAAACTTTCGAAATTACAGTAGTTACAATTTTCAACAACAGATGACGCTGCGGTCTGGGAAACTCTATAGTACGATATTTTCCACATATCCACCATGCGTAGCAATAATATGGCGTAGTCTCTGAATGAAATTACCCGAAACCTTTGACAACGTGTCTGGCGGAATGGCTTCACATGCAGATGAGATGTACTGCTTCAGCTGTTCAATTGTTTCTGGATTCTGGCGGTACACCTGGTCTTTCAAGTGTCCCCACAGAAAGAAGTCACAGGGGTTCATGTCTGGTGAATAGGGAGGCCAATCCGCGCCGCCTCCTGTATGTTTCGGATAGCCCAAAGCAATCACACGATCATCGAAATATTCATTCAGGAAATTAAAGACGTCGGCCGTGCGATGTGGCCGGGCACCATCTTGCATAAACCACGAGGTGTTCGCAGTGTCGTCTAAGGCAGTTTGTACCGCCACAAATTCACGAAGAATGTCCAGATAGCGTGATGCAGTAATCGTTTCGGATCTGAAAAATGGGCCAATGATTCCTTTGGAAGAAATGGCGGCCCAGACCAATACTTTTTGAGGATGCAGGGACGATGGGACTGCAACATGGGGCTTTTCGGTTCCCCATATGCGCCAGTTCTGTTTATTGACGAAGCCGTCCAGGTAAAAATAAGCTTCGTCAGTAAACCAAATGCTGCCCACATGCATATCGCCGTCATCAATCCTGTGCACTATATCGTTAGCGAATGTCTCTCGTGCAGCAATGGTAGCGGCGCTGAGGGGTTGCCGCGTTTGAATTTTGTATGGATAGAGGTGTAAACTCTGGCGCATGAGACGATACGTGGACGTTGGCGTCATTTGGACCGCAGCTGCAACACGGCGAACGGAAACCCGAGGCCGCTGTTGGATCACCTGCTACACTAGCTGCGCGTTGCCCTCTGTGGTTGCTGTACGCGGTCGCCCTACCTTTCCAGCACGTTCATCCGTCACGTTCCCAGTCCATTGAAATTTTTCAAACAGATCCTTTATTGTATCGCTTTTCGGTCCTTTGGTTACATTAAACCTCCGTTGAAAACTTCGTCTTGTTGCAACAACACTGTGTTCTAGGCGGTGGAATTCCAACACCAGAAAAATCCTCTGTTCTAAGGAATAAACCATGTTGTCTACAGCATACTTGCACGTTGTGAACAGCACACGCTTACAGCAGAAAGGCGACGTACAGAATGGCGCACCCACAGACTGCGTTGTCTTCTATATCTTTCACATCACTTGCAGCGCCATCTGTTGTTGAAAATTGTAACTACTGTAATTTCGAAAGTTTGTCTGCCTGAAAATGTACTGTTGTCCCAAGCATATTGCAACAAACGGTGTATTTCTATCGCTGCTCGTTTAGTTTTTATTGCCGTTTCAAATATACCGGTCATTTTTGAAACACCCTGTAGATGTTGATCGTTTGTAGGATCCGAGAAGCGCGTACGTTTTCGGACCAAAATGAAATGTCTGTTCTCATCTTCGTCCCGGTCATTTACCATTTCATGCTCATGTGGTCTCCCCTACATGAGTGTGCCACGTACTCGACACAGCCTTTCATCTAAGTCACGTAATTCCTCGAACTCAGTGCTTCTTCTTTTATTCCACTGCCGATTTCATTGATCGCTTCATTACTTACCACAGCTTTGTCATGACTTGCGGGCTACTGCAGCTCAAACAACAATTTTCACAGTTCCTCCGATTAATATTGGTCTGATTTTGTTTAAAACGTAGTAAATATTAAACTCCGTCATTGTCGCTTACTGCAACAGGACGAGTGTGATCAGAATCTGCATCACTGCGGAGTGATAGTTGCTCAACTACTGGGGTGATCATTTCGAACTTGTCCACAACGTTGTCTATTTTCTCGTCTTGCTGCTTTACGATCTCGTTGTGCAGCATAACTTGCTGGCATACATTCTAGAGAATTTCCGCTTGCTCTTTACCAACTTCTTTTATCGCTTCACGTGCTTGTGTTTCATCAATCGATATGACCTTACTTTGCAACATTAGATCACTTTAAAGAGCCATCATCCGGTTTTCGATACGCTCAACTACAATGAAGGGAAAAAATCACAGTACAAAAAAGGAGTGGAGCAACATAAACGAAAGTGCATAGGCGTGTTTCTACATATGAAAGATGAAGTCTATTCAAATTTCGTTTCAAGAGAGTGTCACTAGTAGTGGCACTATGAGGATGCAAATCACATTTACTTTAAATAAACGCTGTGACGGTCTTGAGCGTTAGTTACTTTGACATTGTACGTGGTGAGTTGATGTTAGTCAAGAATGCCTTTAAGGCGACAAAGAAGCCATTAGATACACCTCACTGAGTTTCAAAGAGGTCGTGTAGTAGGACTACGAAAAACGGGATGTTCCTTCTGCGATATTGCAGAAAGGCTCAGCAGGAATGTAGCCACCGTACATGATTACTGGCAGCAGTGGTCACGAAAATATAAGGTCGGATGAAGACGGGACTCCAGATGACCACATGGCTTTACCGAGAGGGAAGATCATCCTGTTCGGCGTATGGTTCTGGCGCATCATACTGAACCTGCAGCAGCAATTTGAGCAGCAGTTGGCACCACAGTGACAAAGACACAACGAACTGTTACATGTAGGTTACTTCACGGACACTTCTGAGCCAGAGGCCACTCCGCTGAGCCCAGACCACCACCACTTGCTACTTCAGTGCTTTATTTATTTATTTCATTTATTTATTTCATCAACAGTACAAAGTGACCCACTGCCTTGGAATACAAGGTAGGTTCAAATGGTTCAAATGGCTCTGAGCACTATGGGACTCAACTGCTGAGGTCATTAGTCCCCCAGAACTTAGAACTAGTTAAACCTAACTAACCTAAGGACATCACAAACATCCATGCCCGAGGCAGGATTCGAACCTGCGACCGTAGCGGTCTTGCGGTTCCAGACTGCAGCGCCTTTAACCGCACGGCCACTTCGGCCGGCTATAAGGTGGGTTGGATGAGAGTATACCTAATGGTAAAGCGTCTTATTGTCACACTCTTGCTGATATGCACTTGTAATGTTATTTCCAATAATAAAAAAGAACATAAAATTTTCTCTAAGGTTGCAGAAAACGTAATACTTTTCGACTGTTTAAGTGGTTCTATATAATTCGTTATGCCTAGCTGAGGAGAATGCAATTTATATAATGCAAGCGTTAAAAAATGTAATACAATAAGTTTCGTAGAAATAAGTTGCAAAATGTAAAGGGAAGTGAAATGCTACATTTAGATGTGCAGTATAGTCCAATTAGCTCTCGAAATGTGGTGCTACAGAAGAATGATGAAGATTAGATGGGTAGATCACATAACTAATGAGGACGTATTAAACAGAATTGGAGAGAAGAGAAATTTGTGGCACAACTTGACTGGAAGAAGGGATCGGTTGGTAGGGCATACTCGGAGGCATCAAGGTATCACCAATTTAGTATTGGAGGGCAGCGCGGAGGGTAAAAATCGCAGAGGGATACTAAGAGATGAGTACACTAAACAGATTCATAAGGATGTAGGTTGCATTAGGTACTGGCAGATGAAGAACCTTGCACAGGCTAGAGTAGCATGGAGAGCTGCATCAAACCAGTCTCTGGCCTGAAGACCACAACAACAACAGCTTGATGGTTGACAGCAGCCTATTTCTACCTATTTCAGGTGAGTAGGTCTCGGTAGAATCTCTACCTATTCTTATCTGAAATAGTGTTTGTTTACGTACTTTCGTTGTTTTTGGGTGTACTGATATATTACTCGGAGTGTTGCGTGAAAGAACACTACTTCTTCATCTACATGGATACTCTGCAAATCATATTTAAGTGCCTGGCAGAGGGTTCATCGAACCAGAAGTCGTCGTTTGTTTGTCTGATTTTTTGTAGTTGTGATATATTCTGTGTGATACTCTAGATACATACACACTTAGTGTCATACAGATTACATACTGACTGAGTATCTAATACGTGGAATACATGAATTTTAGCTTTACATGAAGATTAAACTTTTGGTTGTAAATTCATTAGTAGAAACAGAATGTAGTTCATTACTACTTGAGTGCAGTATTCCTCATGTAACTTAATAGTTACATTTTTAGTGTACTATACTGTTTACATTTGACGCACAAACTACAGGAGGAGGCGCCTCAGAGTAAAAGTTCTTCGAGCCTTACCCGCCCAAGTGACGTTTGCCTCATTACTAGAGTCTTAGTATGGTGTCACTGCTTGTCTCTGTGTTCTGTTTGTTTTATGACTGTTACTGCCGGTTGTGTTCTTTGTGGCTGTGTTATGGCATGCAGTGTCAAGTGCTGTTGGTTGGAATCCCTCATGTGTTGATCCCTTCTGAGTCATGTTTAAAAAAAAATGGTTCAAATGGCTCTGAGCACTATGGGACGTAACATCTCAGGTCACCAGTCCCCTAGAACTTAGAACTACTTAAACCTAACTAACCTAAGGACATCACACACATCCATACCCGAGGCAGGATTCGAACCTGCGACCGTAGCGGTCACGCGGTTCCAAACTGAAGCGCTTACAACCGCACGGCCAGACCGGCCGGCTGAGTCATGTTCACTTAATGTGTTGGTTCCTTCCTCGGTTTCGGAATATGCGGTTATATTTGTGTCCTCCCACGTTGTTTGTTGTATTGTTTGTGTTTGTCTAATCCTCCTTCCATACGGATTTTGGCGCTTTCATTCTTCATACAGTGTGTTCCATCCAATATCGACTACGCTATTGCGTATTATTCTGGCGATGTTATTGTCGTTCTGTACAGGCCTCACATGTGCTAGCTTGTTGCATTGTAGTGTGATTTGTTCTAGTGTCTCAGTTTCTCCGCAAATGCATACTTTATTGTTAGTTAGTCCAATGCGGTTTTAGTGGCCGGTCAGGAAATGGACCATTCTACTGCTTGGTTCGACATGTTTTAGTTGTAATCTTTCGCGTACGTCAGGGAAGGAAGAGTGTACACGCGACCCTTGTAGGATGCCTCCCACTCTATGTGCCATATTTGAATCCGATGTTGGTTCCTGTAATCTAGGAGACTTTATCGAGCCTGTCCCACTTAAGCCAGTAAAGTGCAGCTCTATAACGTATAGATATGTCCATGGCGCAAGTCCCCATCACAACGCAGAGTGCCTCTAGGGATGTGGCGTTGATCGCTCCGCTCATTCTCAGGAGTACACTACGTTGGCCTCGTCTTGCAGTTGTCTTGTTATTCTGTATGTTGAGTCTGTGGGCGCAAGCACTTGCGGCGAAGCGTGCGATAGCCTCAAATATAGCAAGTGGTAGGTCATTAGTGTCATAGGTAATTTGTACTGCTTTGCGTTGTGTCTTGTTAGTTCGTGCATAATTTTAGAGGCTCTGCTAAGTGTCACTTTGATTTCTTCGTTGAAAGTCTGTTTCTCTTCAAAATGCAGTCCTAGACAGCATGTGGCGAGCTTCCTGTATATGCTAGTATTGTCCAATTTTAGAAATGGGTCCCTCTGAGCAGTAAATATACTGTTTTATTAGATACCATTTTTATTTCATTTTATTTGCACCAGTTGTTCATTTTCTGAAGCACTTGTATATCTTTTGTTTCTAATGCTGTTCTCGAGTTGGCTGGCACCACTACGAGCAGGTCATCTGTGTACGTCACCACACCTCTTACCCTGTCGCCACCGTCTAGAGTGTACAAGGGCTCGATTGAGATATCTCAAAATATTGACCCGCAGATTGAGCGCTGTGGACACACCTTGGGTGTGCGAGGCCTTCACTCCGCCACTCTGCAGTAGTCGAGGAGGCCATTATATTGGGGCGTTGACAGCCGCATTTCCCTTAAGCTGTCTAGGGGGTCGGCCGCCACAGATTGTCAAAAGCCCCGGCTATATCGATTATTACGGTGGACACCTATTTGTCGCTGATGTTATTTATTGCTGTCACTGGTTGACGGCGTGTTCTGCTGATCTACCTTCCCTGAAGCCGAATTGAATGGGTGTTAGGCCGAAGAGTCGTCTGTGCGATTGGAGGTGGTCACACAAGGGTCTTTCCTACACTTTGGCGACAGTGTTTAAGAGGCAGATCGATCGGTACGTTATGGGGTCTGTTGGCTCTTTGTCTTTTGATTTCCCAATTACTACTACATTAGCAGTTTTCCAGGGGTTTGTAATTCTGCTTGTTAGTAGTGCCTCGTTGAACGTGATTTGTGTTACTGTTTGTTCTAATATTTCTGAAAGTATTTTATCTGGGTCGAGTGCTTTTCGGTTTTTAAGCCTGCTGATTGGCGTCACAGCCTTTACTTGTGAGAATGGTTCTGTTACACTGTCAATAACGTATGGCTGGCTCATCCTGTCTCTTAGGTCAGTGCGGTGTCCCTCGTTCTGTGTGGGGTCGCCATCTGGGAGAAGCTTGTTCAGGAGATATTCTGTTGTTCTGCTCAATCCTTTCGTAACTGTGCCGTGCGCTTGTTTTAGCGTCGATAGAACTGTCGGAGTCTTAACTCTTCTGTGTCTATCTTGATTTTTTGTCCCCAGATGTCGTTATGTAATTAGGTTTTGACGAAATTGGTCCAATAGTCTTGCCTTTTTGTCTTTTTTTTCCTTTAGCGTCCCGGTACAAGACGAGTCTTATCTTTCAGAAGCTGTCTTTGCTTGTTCGTTGTACTTTCTTCTGTCCCGTGACTCCTTCATTATTATTTCCAGTTCTGTCGCCCACAGTTATTTCCGTCCTTACCCAGCTTTTGCCCGGGGTATAGCTGCTTCCTGTCCTCTTTGTAGGACTTCTGTCAGAACATGTGCTTTGTAATCTATACTACCTTGAAAAGTGCGTAGTGATTTACACGAATTTTTAATGTACCAGCATTCAATTGCTTATCTCGCGCGTAAATGAACCTGTGATCTTGCAGTGCTAACCGCTTAAATACGTTACTCAGAAAAATGTCATTACGCTACATTAATTATTTTTTGGTGTCGCAATTTTTTCCCGTCAGTGTATTTCAGACTATCTGCCACCCGTGAGCACCTGTACCTGTAACGACGTATCCACAGCAGTCGCTGCACCACCCTCCCTAGCTCGTCTGAAAGCAGAGCGTGCTGGTTGACGAGTCGCCAGACGTCAGCCTCTGTCCTAATGGACGCACTTCCCCTTAAGCGTCTCCCAACGGCCTTGGCCATGACATTACGTTCTAGTCAAGTCACTGTCCTCTATAACTGCCTGCATCCACAGGCGAGGTCGTGCGGCAAAGGTTTCTGCTGAAACGGTCGTCCGTTGTTTGTTGCGAGGAGGTACGCACTGAAAGGCCCTATCGCTGTATGTGGAGTGAGTCCATGAGCTCAAAAAATATGTTCTGCCTTGAAGTGGAATACGTACGCTTGAACATTTTGGTAGACAATTACTGGTAAGCACACCATAAGCATTAATTGAATGTTTTTGCCTTCAGTTACCATGAGATGAACTTTGTCAAACGCAGAGAGGAGAGGACATTTGTTTGAATCCAAAAATTAAGTACCTGTGAACTGACACTTGTCAGAAGTAACCAGCTCATAGGCAACGATGAATTCTTTTAACCAGGCAGTCAAGAACGGCAATAACAAAAAAACTCCTCAAGCATAAGCTGTCTAACGTGTAGTATTTATGTGGATTCCTGAAAACATTTCCTGCTAGAGAAGATGGGTGGTAGTCCACAGATATTTCCATAAAATGCACTGAATCTTGACTAAATGAGACAGAACCAGTTCGTAATAAGGGTACTGTGTAACAAAGATGGAACTACGCTGAGGTGAGAAAAGTCATGGTGGTAGTATAGCGTACAATGATGTAAGAGCACAGTGCATTGGCGGATCTGTCATATGTACTCAAGTGTTTCATGCGAAAAGGTTTCCGACTCGATTAACGCCGCATAATGGGAATTAACAGACTTAGAAAGTGGAATGGTAGTTGGAGATGGACGCATGGGACATTCCACTTCGGAAACCTTCATGGAATTCGATATTCCGATATCTACAGTGACAAGAGTGTGCCGAGAATACCAAATTTCAGACATTACCTCTCACCACGGACAACGCAGTGGCCGATGGCCTTCGCTTAACAACAGAGAGCAGCGGCGTTTGTTTAGAGTTGGCAGTGCCAGCAGACAAGCAACACTGCGTGAAATAACCGCAGAAATCATTGTGGTCGTACGACGAACGTATCCGTTACGACAGTGTGGTGAAATCTGGCGTTAGCGGCCTAAGGCAGCAGACGACCGACGCGTGTGCCTTTGATAGCAGCACATCCCCTGTAGTGCCTCTCCTGGACTCGTGACCATATTGGTTGGACCCTAGACGACTGGGAAACCGTGACCTGGTTACATAAGTCTCGATTTCAGTTGGTAAGAGCTGATGGTAGAGCTGGAGTGTTGTGCAGACCACGCGAAGCCATCGGCCAAAGTCATCAACGATGTTCTGTGGAGACTGGTGGCTCCATAATGGTGTGGACTGTGTTTATATGAAATGGAGTGGGTCCCATGGTCTAACTGAACCCATATTTGACTGGAAATGGTTATGTTCGGCTACTTGGAGACTATCTTCTACATGGACGTCATGTTCGCGAACATGTCTCCAGTCCATAACCGTTCGTGATTGTTTTGAGGAACATTCTGGACAATACGAGCGGATCATTTGACCACCCAGATCACCCGACGTGAATCTCATCGAACTGTTTGGGACATAATAGAGATTTCAGTTCGCGCACAACGCCCTATACCGGCAACACCTTCCCAATTATGGACGGTTATACAGGCAGCATGGCTCAATATTTCTGCAGGGTACTTCCAACGACATGTTGAGTCCATGCCACTTCGCGTCCGAAACGATATTAGGAGGTATCCCATGACTTCTGTCACCTCAGTATAAGTATGAGAGACAACCCATTTACGTGTGTCTGGGAGTGACATTTCATGTAACTGATTAAGAAAGACTTCAAGAAAACCACATCACCGGTACTTTTCATCTCCCCATGACCGCCTCCCAAGTTGTATTAAGAAGAAATGTGCACCTTGATCAAACCCTTTCATCACCCTTCTTCTTGGCTCTGTCGCGCTCGTGTAAAAAGTGTTGAAACAAAACGAATCCGTGTTATGTCTCTTACTGCCAAGAGGTGAATATTTTATGTCGAGTTTCTGGTACATCCACATACTTCACATTTCCATCTGACTTCGTTTTCTTTGTGGAGTATTGGTACTGTCCAGATGAGGACACTTCTGTTCAATTCTCAGATCCTCTCAAAAGCTCTACAGAACAGGGCGGGACAACGAATCGATCCACAACTGAGGAATACCAGGACGGTTTCAGGAAGGGACGATCATTCGTAGAGGACATGAACGTTAAGTCCATCCTTTCGTACCTGAACTCAGAAAAAAATGGTTCAAATGGCTCTGAGCACTATGGGACTCAACTGCTGTAGTCATAAGTCCCCTAGAACTTAGAACTACTTAAACCTAACTAACCTAAGGACACCACACACATCCATGTCCGAGGCAGGATTCGAACCTGCGACCGTAGCGGTCGTGCGGTTCCAGACTGTAGCGCCTTTAACCGCTCGGCCACTCCGGCCGGCTGAACTCAGAAACAGGGAATTCGTGGCGACTTTCGGCGACTTCTGGAAGGCGTATGATTCAGGTGATCGAACCATCATATTTCAAATAGATTTAGATAACAAGGCAAAATGGATTATGCAGCAAAACCTAATCAACATCACCTCGAAACTGAAGTTCAGAGGAGTGATGTCTGATGCCTTTGGGATCAGTACAGGTGTGAGCAAGGAGATGGACTATAGCCTCTGCTTTTCACCTGTTGAAACGTTCCCTTAGAAAAATTTATGAATGATTGTGCTGGTAAACCCCTTACGTTATTTGATTTTTAAACAGCTGAGCAGAACTGAACGTACTCAGACATTTCGCTCTTTACTTTCTGATCAACACTAAACTGACACACAATATTTTTAGAGCAACGCAATCTGACTTTCAATAATCCCTACAAAAGAATGGCCCTGACTAGCTAACAATAACCTATACCTTTCATGAATCACTTACCTCACAAAAATCTTCTTTACTCACACTACTGCAATACAGCGAGCGCCAATACTGCCAGCTAAATAAAAGATTCTAACTACTGATGGCACTAACTACTGAAGGCACTAACTACTGAAGGCACTAACTACTGAAGGCACTAACTACTGATAGGCATAGTTAGCAAATTAAAGATTTTTATAGAGAACAAACAATGTATTTACCTTAACACGTCCCGATCGTCAGCTCCTAAAATTCTGCCATCTCTCTCCCCATATCCACCACTGCTAGCGGCTCACCTCCAACTGCCCAACACTACAATAGCGAATGTTCCAACAATGCCAACCAGCCACAGACTGCACACAACACAGTCAGTGATTTTCATACAGAGCGCTACGTGGCGTTACCAACAGAAAAAACTAAACAGCCTACTTACACTGTATTTTAGAAAAGGTTATCCGAAAGTGACTGTAAAAACTGAACAATTCAATGCTGGAAAGTGGGGTAAGGCTAGGCTACAAGTTGGCGAATTCTACAGTTGACTGTCCAGCTTTTGAGGATGATTTAGTGACAGTTTTAAACTCCACAGCTACTGCAGCAAAACCACATAACCAACTCAAGAAAGCCAGAGAAGATCAGCAGCAAGAGAACTCGAGGCCGGATAAGGAAAAATTAAGCTGGTAGAAAAGTTTAAAGAGTTAGGTGAATGGACAGAAGGTAACGTATCAGAGAAAGAAGCCTTCATACTGGGTGACAATTATTGAACTCTATGGAAAGAAAACGTAAATTAGTTACAAACTACGGCGTGTACACACTTCATACAACATGCAAACGTCAGTACAGATATTTAAATTAGGTTATGACATGTTCGCTATGCTTGACATCATTTGCAATGATGTGGCGCAGAAGAATAGCGAAATTCTGCATGACCCACAGAAGTTTCGGAATATCGATGCTGTCAGTGACCTCCTGAACGGCTATTTTCAGCTCATCAATGTTTTGGGGTTATTGCTGTACACCTTGTCTTTAATATAGCTCCACGAAAAGGAGTCGAAGATGTTCAGATCCAGAGAATATGACGGTCAATCGGGGTCCATACCAGTGTCTTATGGGTTTCCCAAAGCCAGAATGCCGTCCCCAAAATGGTCCTCCAGGACATCAAACACTCTCCTGTTTCGATGGGGTCGAGCTTCGTCTTGCATGAAACACATCTTGTCGAAATCAGGGTAACTTTTCATAATGGGGATGAAATCATCTTCCAAAGCCTACCTTCACGTACAGTTCGGTAATCACTGTGCCATCAAGGAATATCGCACCGATGATTCCGTCACTGGACACTGCACACCGCCGGCCAGTGTGGCCGTGCGGTTCTAAGCGCTTCAGTTTGGAACCGCGTGACCGATACGGTCGCAGGTTCGAATCCTGCTTCGGGCACGGTTGTGTGTGATGTCCCTAGGTTAGTTAGGTTTAAGTAGTTCTGAGTTCTAGGGGACTGATGACCACAGATAAGTCCCATAGTGCTCAGAGCGATGAGCCACTGCACACCACAAAGTCACCCGTCGAGGGTGAAGGAACCTCTCGATCGCGAAATGAGGCTTCTCAGTCCCGCAAATGCACCAATTTTGTTTATTGACGAACCCATCCAAATGAAAGTGGGCTTCGTCACTATACTGCACCACACATGCGCCTACTAATTCCCATAATACCCCGCGGCCAACCAGTTTGAACGTCCTAACGCAAACCGTTCAGAAGTTATGACGATTTTATTTCATATAAGTCAATAATTGTTACCCTGTATCACGCATTAACAGAATGGATACAGCCTATCAGCCAACTAAAGTCATCTACAATAAGAGATCGATGTCTGTATGTGCTTAAATTAGACACTACTGCACTGTTGTTATACCGGAGGCTCCATATGCGGCGGAGAGACTTACAATGAGCGAAAAAGGTCTAATGGAGAAAATTAAGGCCAAGGAAAGAAAGATTTTGAGAAGATCTTGGGCTCCATTAAAGAAACAGCGAGTACGGAAGGCGTCACAACCATAGGCTTTATAAACACTTGGAGAAGATACGTGATACGTTTTCAAAAAGAAAGATTGCCTTTTATGGCCACGTGTCACGAATGAGCCGAAGAATATTATTTGAAAGTATATTCACGTACTTTCAAGATAAGAAAGGGCATGATTCACAGAAGTCGAGAAAGAACTGGAAAGTTCTCCCTAAGATATACAGGAGCGTGATCCACTTAATCCCTTGAGTACCAGTGGTTTCTGCCTGAAGCCACCATATTATTATTATTATTATTATTATTATTATTATTATTTGAAGTATCAGTGCCTTTCCCATAAGACCACTGATGCTATTGCAACACACAGATATACAGTGGTAGAATGAGGTACTTCTACGAATGTAATGCGTTTAGCAGTCACTTACAGCGATCAAACCAACAGTCGGCAAGGAGATGGTGATACGTGATTGTGTGATTTTCTTTAATAGTGATCATTCTGAGGAGATCATTGACAGCGAAAATAAACATATCTAAAGCTGTTGTAAAGTACATTTGAGTTTGTACTACTGGTGTTATGAATGGTTTCGAAATGAAACCACTGAAGCAGTGTGTATAGCATATTTGATAAAAATGTATTAAATTTTAGGCCCATTTTTGCTTCGTACTTGGGACTACATTTTATTTTAGTCATTATGAGTTGCCCGCATCTCGTGGTCGTGCGGTAGCGTTCTCGCTTCCCACGCCCGGGTTCCCGGGTTCGATTCCCGGCGGGGTCAAGGATTTTCTCTGCCTCGTGATAGCTGGGTGTTGTGTGCTGTCCTTAGGTTAGTTAGGTTTAAGTAGTTCTAAGTTCTAGGGGACTGATGACCATAGATGTTAAGTCCCATAGTGCTCAGAGCCAGCCATTATGAGTTCATGGAAGTTTCGGGATGTAGGATTGTGTCTAGGAAAAACGTGAAATTGCTTTTATATGTATCTCATGAAACGAAGTGTTGTTCAAAACTCTATGTCCCAGTGATTTCAAAGTGAAACCACAACTTCAAAACATTTGACTGTTTCCTTTTTGCTTGTTTATTCTTGTACTCGTTGCTTACTATGATAATAAAAGTTAATACCGTGACAAATTTCAAAATTATATTCCAAAGTGAAACCACCTCCTTAAAATAAGCGACTATTATTTTTTGCCAATTTCTTGTTGTATTCATCTACATCTACGTTTACATCTACATAGATACTCTGCAAATCTCACTTACGTGCCTGGCAGAGGGTTCATCGAACTCCCTTCACAATAATTCTCTATTATTCCAATCTCGAACAGCGCGTGGGAAAATATGGACACTTATATCTTTCCGTGTGAGCTCTGATTTCCCTTATTTTATTATGATCGTTTCTCCCTGTATGGGTCGCTGACGACAAAATATTTTCGCATTCGTAGGAGAAAGCTGTGATTGAAATTTCGTGAGAAAATTCCGCCGGAAAGAAAAACGTCTTTCAACATCTACATGGACACACTACGAATCACATTTAAGTGCCTGGCAGAGGGTTTTAATTAACTGTATCATGTCAGTTAACACTCTCTCCCTTATTTCGCGATAATACGAAACGTGCTGTTCTTCTTTGAATTTTCTCCATGTACTCCGTTAATTCTATCTGTTAAGGATCCCACAACGCGCAGCGTTCTAAGTGTTCTGCCAATAAAACGCAGCTATCGTTTGCCTTCCCACAACATTTTCTGTTTTTTATGTCCAGTTTAAGTTGTTCTTAATTTTAATTCCTAAGTATTTAGTCGAATTTACGGCCTTTAGATTTGTGTAGCCGAAGTTTACGGATTTCTTTAGCACTCGTGTGGATGACTTCACACTTTTCATTGTTTAGGGTCAATTGCCAATTTTCGCGCCACACAGATATCTCTTCTAAATCGTTTTGCAATTTGTTTTGATCTTATCATGACTTTACCAGACAATAAAGGACAGCATCATCTGCAAACAGAGTAACACGGCTGCTCATATTGCCACCTAAATCGTTTACATACATAAGGAGCACCAGCAGGCCAACAACACTACCTTGGGGAACTACAGAAACCACATCAGTCTTACTTGGTGACTTTTAGCCAGTTGCTACGAACTGAGACCTCTGTGACAGGAAATCACGAATCCAGTTGGATAACTGACACGATATTCCACAAGCACGCCGCTTCTAAGGTACGGTGTCAAAAGCCTTCAGGAAATCTATAAACACGGAATCAGTTTGATATCGCTTGTCAGTAGCACTCAATGCTTCATGTGAGTTAAGAGTTGGTTGCGTTTCACAAGAATGATGCTTTCTAAATCCGTGTTGACTGTATGTCAATGGACCGTTCTATTCGAGGTAATTCATAACGTTCGAGCACAATATATGTTCCAAAATCCTACTGCATATCGACGTTAATGATATGGGCCTGTAATTCAGTGGATTACTCCTAGAATCTTTCTTGAATATTGGTGTGATCTGTGCAACTTTCCAGTCTCTGGGCACGGAACTTTCGTCGAGCGAGCAGTTGTATATGATTGTTAAGTGCGGAGCTATTGCACCAGCATACTCTGAAAGAAACCTTATTGGCATACAGTCTGGACCGGAAGACTTGCTTTTATGAAGTGATTTAAGTTGCTTCAATACTCCGAGGTTATCTACTTCTAAGTTATTCATGTTGGCAGCTGGTCTTGATGCTAACTGCAGAATATTCACTTCGTATTCTTTAGTGCTTACTATGAGGTAAAGATCAATTACGTGAAAAATTTTGAAACTGATTTTTTTTATATCGTTAGGACTCAAAGGTTTAGGGAGAAATTACGAACCGAACGCACAAAGATTCCGAGGAAAAGCCGAAGGAAAGGAAAGAACCCAGGAGAGAAATGAACAACACCGGAAACGAATGCAGAAGCATTGGGTGGCAGTTGTAGCTCACAAGAACAGACAGTTGAATTCATGTAGTTCCCAGTTGAACGAAACGAAAAAAGAATAAGCAAGCGTTATTGGTTTCATAGTTACATTGAAATTCAATCTTCTAAAACGTAAGACAAAAAAATATAAAGTACAGTTTATTACACTTAATACGCCAAGTGGCGACCCATGTGTTTGTCTGACTGCAACGAAACTATCATATGCCACAGTAAGGCCTTGGTTCTGAAGTTCTTCGTCTTATTTTGACGCCCGGCCGAGAATCGAACCTGGGGCCCCGTCGTCGAGAGTCAGCAACGCTAATCATAAGGCCATGGGCTGCTGACTTCTGTATATAAATCATTAGTTTGAGTCACAGTGCTCTCGAGTTCCATTTTAGGTTTAATTTACAAGGACACAAGGTAAAAAAAAGAGAATTGCTACGCCTATACATGAAGATAGCTGATCAAAATCAATATCAGTATCAAAAAATGTAATAACTTAGTTCCTTAAACTCAATTATTTAATCGTACACCTTCCTGAAGTCGCGGAAGGTGAGCAAGTATTCCCTGTTACTGAGTTTCAGTTATGAAAGGGTGAACTTAATATTCGTAATCTATTCTGCGCATGATCACGTCTTCCTGAAACCCCTTTGGTATTCACCCAATTGGGTATAGACCTGTTGTTCCGCCTTTTGTGTAGAGCTGTTGAGAGGTTCTTATAAGCTGTAGGCAGGAGAGAGGTGTCTCGGTAGTTGTTCACACCTGTTCTGTCCCCTTTCTTGTGTAGTGGTTGAAGTGCGATAGAAGTCCATCCTCTTGGAAGTTTTTCGCACCCCAAATCTTTTGAATAGTTACAAGTCATCTCCCGCATACTTCCACATTTCACCAATTATCTGATCTTCATCCGGTGCTTTGTTGTCCTTCAGTGCTTGGGTGATCTTCCTGATTTCTTCATTCGTAAGTGGAGACGTATCTGGGTGGATGTTAGGATTGTTTTCGTAAACGAATGCGATCTCTGTCGCCTCGCAGATGAAAAATGCGAGAGAAGTGCGACGAAAGCAAGGATAAACCAACGTCTACTGGCGTGAAAGGATTAAAAATGTTCTTCCTTGATTGTTCGTTAAGTTTTACATTTTTGTCCTACTGTTTCTCACCATATTTTCCTCAGTTGATCCACTAAATACAAAACCCAATATCTAACTTCTCCCGCGCCCGGGTTCCCGGGTTCGATTCCCGGCGGGGTCGGGGATTTTCTCTGCCTCGTGATGACTGGGAGTTGTGTGCTGTCCTTAGGTTAGTTAGGTTTAAGTAGTTCTAAGTTCTAGGGGACTGATGACCATAGCTGTTAAGTCCCATAGTGCTCAGAGCCATTTGAACCATTTGAACCATCTAACTTCCTCACAGCAGGAACGTACACTGAGGTGACGGAAGTAAAGGGAACATCGTCTCGGACGTCCTTTTGCCCGATATGTCGCTGCAACTTTATCTGGCACGGACTTAACAGGTCGTTGGAAGTCCTCTGCAGAAATACTGAAACATGATGCCTCCATATCCGTCCGCAATTGCGAAAGAGTTGCCCGAGTAGGATTTTGTGCACGAACTTACCTCTTGATTAAGTCCCAATACGTGTGACGAGATTCACGTTGGGTGGTCTGAGCAAAACAACCGTGAACAATTGTGTGTCGGTGACATGGCGCATTGTCATCCCTAAAAATTGGCTCGTTTAGGAAAATGGAGTCTATGAATGGTTACAAATCGTGTCCAAACAGCCGAACCCATCCATTCCCCGTCAATGATCGGTTCAGTTGCATCAGAGGACCCAGTCCATTCCATTTAAACACAGCCTCACCATTATGCAGCCACCATCAGCTTGCACAATGTTTGTTGACAACTGGGGTTCATCGCTTCGTGGGATCTCCCCCACACTCTAGCCCTACCATTACCTCTTACCAACTGAAATCGAGACACACACGACCCGGCCACGGTTTTCCAGTCGCCTAGTACCATACCGATATGGTTACTAACCCAGAAGAGGCGCTGCAGGCGATGACATGCTGTGAGCAAAGACACTCACGTCGGTCGTCTGCTGTCATAACCCATTAACGCCACATTCTGCAGCACTGTCGTAACTAATACGTTCGTCGTACTTCCTATGTTGACTTCCGCGGTTATTTCACGAAGTGTTGCTTGTCTGTTAGCACTGACACCTCTTCGCAAACGCTGTGTTCTCGGTCGTTATGTGAAGGCCGTCTGCCAACGCGTTGTCCGTGGTGATAGGTTATCCCCATAATTTTGTATTCTCGGCGTACTCTTGACACTGTAGATCCCATAATATTGTATTACCTAACGATTTACGAAATGAAATATCATTATTTTCATCATGGCAGTGACAACAGCAACCGTTAAGAAACTGTCTCGAATGAAAAACAGCTCACAATTGCACTTAATTCTGCTTATTTTAAACCTTTACCATGGTTCCTGCTATAATAATATGGCAACGTATGCCCTCCGCCACTATCTCTGTTAACAGAGGTAGTGGCGGAGTACATACGGTGCCATATGTAATTTTACTTATGTTCGAAACTTATGTCTGTAAGTTATTTTATTGGTCTTGACGCAGCCGCTGGGCGAAGACATTTTTCTTCTATTAGTGTGTATGACTTCTGAAGATATCCCATGCGTCTAGCTCCAAATATCATTCCGCGTTCAAAGTCTGTTAATTCCCGTTGTTTTGCCAAAATCATGTTGGAAAACTTTTCACTTGAATCTGCCCTTTTATACCTTGTGTACGCGATGCTACCACCGTCTGTGTATGTGCATATCGCTATTCCATGACTTTTTCACCTAAGCGTACATGAGCTGTGTCGGCTGTTACCGATACTGCACTTGATACGCTCTTTGGTTGTTACCCATAAATGGCTTCACGTGTGGCGGCTTACAGCGCGTGCGTGGCGACTTCTGAGCCTTTTACGGGGGTACCGGATTCGCGGAGACGCGTCTCTGTAAAGAAGGAAGGAGGAGCGTGGACTCCATTTCGAGCGGACAAGCTGAATGGGCGCCTCCAGAGCAGCGCATGGTCGAGAGCACGACGCCGGCGCTGTGGCTATGCGAGTGTGCGGGCAGGAGGGGAAGTGAGCAGCTGTACATCGGGCGAAGGAATTGTAGGGTCGTACCAGTTACCACTTCCAAGAGCCACTGTGCAACCAAAAAAGAACCAAATGTGGTGAGGACGTTTCAGAACTTTTCCTGTTCGTCTGCGCTTGCGCTGCGGCGACGACCTATTGGTTTGCAGTCGGCTTCTTACTTAGTCGATCACTCAAACAGCTGTCACACAAACCAGCCCACACTAGACGCCAAATAAGTACTAGTGGCCGCCACCACAACTAATAACCCACAGGCCGAAACTCCTAACATTACCTCAACACGGTCCGCCTGCTTAGCTGGGTGGTACCGTACTCGCCTCCCATGCAAGCGGGACCGGATTCGATTCCCGGCCGGGTTGGAGATTTTCTCCGCTCGTGGACTGGGTGTTGTGTTGTCCTCATCATCATTTCATCCTCATTACCGGCGGGCACGTCGCCGAATGTGGCGTCGAATGAATTAAGGCTTGCACCTGGCGGCCGAACTTCCCTGAATAGGGGCCTCCCGGCCAGCGATGCTATACGCTCGTTTCATTTCCACCTCAATACTCCGAAGAATAATGGAGACATTATTCCCCGAACTCACGGCCACCGTAGTAGTAATGAAGATTATGGGGTGTGTCTCACAATTCTTCACGCAGTTCATGTCGGGCTCAGTCAACTGGACTAGCATACAAACCATTATCACGCCACTATTTACACCAATACATGGATACCACGCCACACCAGCCCCGAAACGCAGACGCCAACACAAACTCACAGATCCTGTTATGGAATGCCAACGGTATCACAAACAAAAGAGCCGAAATGGTTGTTTTCGTGGAGCGAAAGGATATCCGAATCGCCCTAGTGAACGAAACTCTGGTTACGCGTCACAAACAGCTAAACATGCCAGGCTATTGGGTTTATCGCACTGACCGAGCGGACGACAGGAAGGTAGGCGGTACAGCAATCATCACACACAAAGACATAGAACACTCAAACATCTAGCTCCCTGCGCTTGAGAGACTAGAGGCAATGGCCTTTCAACGGAGCCAACACCGCACTGGTATCGCTGTGCAAACCTCCTAGAAACATAGTAACACGCGATATCAACACGGTTCTCAACATAGCACCGCGGGTAATCGCCGCTGGAGATCTAACCTGGAAATCACGAAAACGTACCTCCAATGGCAAGGAACTATACGAACATGCACGTGACCGAAAGTACATTATACTTGGGCCGGACGTTCCCACATAAGTGCCTGCAATGGCCTGACACAAGCCAGACGTGTTACACATAGCCCTCATCAAGGGCATCACATGCACACTCAACCTTTTGGTTGAAAACGAACTGAACTCAGACCACATGCCTGTAATACTACACACGGAAGAAACACTGCAGGACACATAACCACGCAGGATACCTAACTACAAGCGCGCAAATGGCACCCTATTCAAGGAAAACCTTGATAGTCGTATTCCTGACACCCACGAAATTAACTACACGCAACAAATAGATGAAGCGGTGGGAGCTCTTACTACTGCCGTCCAAGACGCAATGACTGATGCCATTCCACGTACAACACCAAAACAACACTCGATGGCCCTGCTCCAGGAAATCCTGGGCCTTATTTCAATGAGGAACCGCCTCAGGAGACACTGGCAGCGTACCAGACGCCCGTTCTATAAGCTGCACGTCAACAGACTCCAGGGTATAATAAGGGACAAAATACAAATATTTCGAAATTAACAATGGGGGCTGAAACTCGCAGGGTTAGATACCACACGTCCTGGCGTGTGGAAGCTATCCAGACACTTCACCAGGGATAAACATTACATTCTCACTCTATAAGGACCAGACGGCCCAGCTTACTCCGCGATGAAGAAGGTCTAACTTGTTGCCACACCACTATCAGCGTCTTTCATGCCGAATCTGGCTCCTTCAGATCCAGTATTCACACTTGAAACGGACCAGAAGGTTACACGACTTTTAGCCCAACCCTCGCGCGACGAAATCAGACGCACTAGTAAAAACGAAATTACTTGGGCTATCAAGCATACCAATGCTAGGAAAGCCCGTGGGCCTGATGGCATTCAAAACTGTATCCTCCTGGAGTTCACGGATAGAGCTATAGAATACCTTGTACACATAACGAATGCCATCTTAAAACTCCAACACTTCCTTGACTTTTAGAAGGCGGCCAAGGTCCTGATGTTCAGGAAGCCAAGGAAAGACCACTCCCTCCCACAATACTGCCGACGCATCAGTCTGCTTTGCTCGCTCAGCAAGATTAAGAAGGTAATACTATAAAATGCAACACTAGGCACTGCACCGCCAACGACCGGAGCACTTCGGTTTTAGGAATCACAACACAACAACTCCTCCGCGCAGTCGAACCTGTAACACACGGCTACAACACGAACAAAGCCACAGGGGCCGTCTTCCTGGACATCGAAAAAACTTTCGACTGTCTCTGGCACAATGGCCTTAAAGACAACTAAGCGAAGTTGGTTTCCCGGACGGACTCGTACGTCTCATACACTCATATCTCACGAACAGATGTTTTAACACTGACGTCCAGGGCAAACAATCGACACAACATGGTATCCAAGCTGGAGTACACCAGGGAAGCATCCTGGGGCCCACATTATTCAACTTGTACGTTAATGACTTTCCAGCGACAAGTATGAAACTGTTCTGTTCACACGCAGACCGAAACTACTGCGCAAACATCAACACTGTAGACAGGTAACACTACACACACGTCCAATACGTTTCCGAGAGAAAGTCAGATATCTCTGTGCCTGGCTGGACCGGAAACTTACAAGGGGGAGGGGGGGGGGGGGGCACATCGAATACGTTGCCAACAGAGAGCACGCGAGGCTCAAACAACTCGACCCAAGGCTCAACAGGGAAAGTACACTGAATAGGAGGGTGTCGAGGTCCATATACATGACACTGATTAAACTTCTGATGACGTACGCAGCTACCGTCTGAGGATACGTAGTTCCTAGACGCCTGCGCCGCATGCACATCATACAGAACAAAGTGCTACCCATCATTAGCAACGCTACACACGCAGCGTGGGTCTTCACAATGAATACCGCCTTGAAATCCTCAAGGAAGTGTTAAAAAAGATACACGCCATACGACTGTACAGAAACTCGAGACACTCGAACAATTCTTTCATTCTTACTCTGGGAAACTATGATCACAACCATAGGTGGAAGCACAAGCGGCCAACGACACTACTAGCTAGGGCTAACATACACCCACAAGCGACAACGTCGGCAAGCCCCGCATATCAGCAACTTTGACTGGATATACCAGCTGCAATTAAAGCCGACCAACAGGCTACAGCAGGGAAACCGAAAAGCTCGCACACTGACGCACAAACAAATCGCCGACATTACCCTACACTGTGAATGTGGTATATGACCTATACTGTGAATGTGGTATATGACCTATCGGACATGATGAACCTAACTGTTACAGGTATGCTGACGCTGACTGAGAAATCAAACCCTGCACACAGTGGCAGCCGCCGAGTAACAGCACTGCACAACGTCAAAGGTATCGACCTGCATGACATCCACTACTAACAAAGCCTACCCTTGCATGACCTGTCGCAGGCAACAAGAAAACCACTACTGCTCTTACAACCCGACCTAACTATCGCAAAGTTTTTTTCCCCACTTGGCTCTTGCCTTGGCACTTTTTTCCCCTCTGGCCTTCAAACCGCTACCCTTCGTTCAACTTTCGACCCAATCTATCTCCAAATGAGCGCGTATTAATGGTTAACCTTACCAGACGTACGCAAACATCGCAGTACCCTCATCCTTCGAGACCTCACTTTTAGTGAAAACTAACCCTATGCAGCGATGGCAGTAGACCTTTTGTGTTGGCCATCATGCCGGTGTGGGCGCGGAGATGCTCTACCCCTTTCTTACTTAGTGTTAGTTGCTGCGCCGATGGATTTGAGAAGAGCTGATTATTTATTTGTTCATGTTACCATGGATCAGAATAAAATATTATTTTTACCAGGCTTAAATCGACCATTTTTTGTTTGAGTACCCAGTTGAACGGGCAGAAGAGATCTGAGTGGTACAGTTGGTCTGAACTTGCTAAGTGAGTAAGTCACGTTCTAAGATTTTTATTGTGTGAGTATTGTTACTCGTCTTAGTCAGTATCACAGCTTTTGCTTCTTTCTGTTCGATTAGGCTTCTATCATCAGCACTGTTTCTTGCTAGTATATTACACTTGTACCTAGTTTTCTCGGACTTCTTGTTGGTTTATTATTCAAGAGTTAAGAGCTACTGGCGTTAGATGCAAGCACTACGGCTTTAACTTATTTTTATTCTTATTTGTGGGGCTTAAAACCACTTATTTTTATTGTAGACCTTTATTTTAAGTATATTTCTCGGCATGTGCAATACAATATATAATCCTGTGAAACTTTGAAGAGACACTCGCTTTTTGTGAATTAGGTATTGTGCGTTTGTTGAATGTATTCAATCGAAACTGAAGGTGGAGAGGAGGAAAAACGAAAGGAAAGACAGGAGATCACTGCTGTCAGCTGCATCGGGACGCGGAGTCAGCGGCGACGAATGCATATGTGTACCGGACCGGGATTCGAACCCGGGAACCACAACTCTATCAGGGACTCAACTTTATCGCAACTGCTCGGACTATCTCGGTACGCCTGACGGGCGATACACACTCCCATCGAGTGCCACGTATTCGCAGTCCGCATTTCCTTCATGTCCGTTCTCTGAGATTCCCACAGGAGCGCCGCACGGTCTTGGGCGTCTTGTCACGGTCTGCGTGGCTCCCCTCCACCTCCTGTCGGAGGTTCAAGTCCTCCCTCGGGCATGAGGGTGTGTGTGTGTGTGTGTGTGTGTGTGTGTGTGTGTGTGTGTGTGTGTGTGTGTGTGTGTGTGTAGTCCTTAGCATAAGTTAGTTTTAGTAAGATTAAGTAGTGTGTAGGCTTAGGAACCGATGACGTCAGCAGTTTGGCCCCACACGATATTACCACAAATTTCCAAAAATTTCCCTCAGGAGGTAGGACGTATTTGTGCATCCGCACAGAAGAAGGTGGACCCATTGCCCAGCTACAACGGACACCGCGCATTCACATACATGTATTCTATTTATTTCCCTTAGAAGTACCAATGTCCGTGCTATTTGGCTAGCGTCCTGTTGAACGGCGTGTCCAGTATTCTGAACTGATGCCGGGTTTGAGTCCTGCCCACACTCAGTTTATTGCGAGAGGAAGATAGTTGATCACCTGCTGGTATTTATAATAACTGCATTTAAAACTTGGGGCGACCAAATCAAATGTTCAAATGTGTGTGAAGTCTTATAGGACTCAACTGCTAAGGTCATTAGTCCCTAAGCTTACACACTACTTGACCTAAATTATCCTAAGGACAAACACACACACCCATGCCCGAGGGAGGACTCGAACCTTCGCCGAGATCAGCCGCACAGTCCACGACTGCAGCGCCCCAGACCGCTCGGCTAATCCCGCGCGGCCTTGGGGCGACCATCTGTAACTTGTTACTTAATGAGTGTAATAGTTTTTATTTCGATGAAATTGTTATTGTGTGAATAATGCTTATTTGACAGCCTAGGCCTACCACTCCCCACGCACTCGGCTCACTGGCAGCGGAGTATGGGTCCATGGGAGATGGGAAAATTAACAGTTAAAACACCTTCTGCCGTTCACGGTCAAGAGAGTAGATTTACAGGGTGACAGTTATTGGAATATATGAAATAAAATCGTCATAACTTCTGAACGGTTTGCATTAGAACGTACTTCAAACTGCACGGTTGGCCGCGAGGCATGACAGGCCTCGATTGCATACTTTGGTTTATCGACAAAGCCCACCCACTTTCATTTGGATGGGTTCGTCAATAAGCAAAATTGGTGCTTTTGGAGGCCTGAGAATCCGTATTTCTTGATCGGAAAGTCTCTTCATCCTCAACGTGTCATTGCGTGGTTTGCAATGTCCAGTCACGGAAAAATCGGTGCGATGTTCCTTGATGGCACAGAGACTACCGAATGGTGCGTGCAGGTTTTGGAAGATGATTTATCCCCATTATCCAAAGTGACCCTGATTTCGACAAGATGTGATTCATGCAAGACGGAGCTCGACCCCATCGAAGCAGGAGAGTGTTTGGTGTCCTGGAGGAGCACTTTGGGGACCGCGTTCTGGCTCTGGGTTACCCAGAAGTCACCAGCGTGGGCCTCGATTGGCCGCCATATTCTCTAGATCGGAACACATGCGACACCTTTTTCTGGGGCTATATTAAAGACGAGGTGTACAGCAATAACCCCAAAACCACTGCTGAGCTGAAAACAACCATTCAGGAGGTCACCGACAGCATCGATGTTCCGACACTAGCCGAGCGGTCTAAGGTGCTGCAGTCATGGACTGTGCGGCTGGCCCCGGCGGAGGTTCGAGTCCTCCCTCGGGCATGGGTGTGTGTGTTTGTCCTTAAGATAATTTAGGTTAAGTAGTGTCTAAGCTTAGGGACTGATGACCTTAGCAGTTAAGTCCCGTAAGATTTCACACACATCTGAACATTTTTTGTTCCGACACTTCAGTGGGACTTGCAGAATTTCGGTATTCGTCTGCGCCACATCATCGCCAAGGATGGCAGCCATAACCTAAATCCGAATATCTATAGTGACATTTACATGTTGAATAAAGTGTGAGCACGCCGTAGTTTGTAACTAATTTACGTTTTTTTGTCATATTGTTCAATAATTTTCACCCTGTATATTGAGTACAAGAGCCAACTAGCCACTGGTAAAACTGTCATGATAAATGAATTGCAGATTAGTTATGGAATTACAAATAAAGTGAATGCGTTAGACTCAGGCTCAATTCATTTGTAAATAAGAAGGACATCGCTCTTTATCATGAGAATACGGGCGAGGTTAAGAGCGAGATGAGAGTGTTAGTGAGTGTATGGGGTATCGCACTGCAAAGTTACCCAACCCAGTTTTGCCGATGTTCGGCGTCATAATCTCTCAGTCGAGAACGATCAACGAAGTCAGATTTTTCTGGTTTTCTGTTACCCTGGAAAACCAAACCGATATTCTGAAGATCGAGCATTCAGTAATTTTTCTAATTTTATATCCCCTGTCAACTGGTTAGTGCCCTTTTGTACGTTCGTGGCATATTGGCAGAACTACGAGAAACGATTGTTTGGGAGTGACTACCAACTAGAGTTAGAAATGACTTAATTAGTATTTATTTCGTGTGCAGGGACGTAATGAGGTCTTGGCAAAGTATACTGAACAAATTAGAATGTCAGTGTGGTTCTGAACCTTCAGGCCGTAGATGGCATGACTGTAAACAACATCTTATAAGAGATATGACTGGATGACCGTTGGCGAAAATTATTTTCTAAGTTATCAGTTAACTTTGCTGATTTTCGTAAGGTAGTTTCAAACAAAGAAGGCGTCAGATTTGCTGATGAAAGACGTGATCAGAGGGGTCCCTGGTACAGTTGAGCATGTGACACAAGGAATAGGTAAACTTAATGAGAATGCTACCTCGGCAGGGCTGGGCATTTTGCACGTGACTGCCATCCAGGACGAAAGAATCCGGCAGGTAACTGATGTCAAGGGAAAATATGGCATCCTCCGTCTGAAGTCATAACGAAGGGTTGTAATAACGTGAAGATGGTGACAAGACATAACTTGTGTGTGTGTGTGTGTGTGTGTGTGTGTGTGTGTGTGGGTGTGCGCGTGCGCTGCTAAATCGGGAACTTATTTGAGCCATACTGTAGTCTCGACCATACCCGGTATTTGAGGACTCGTGACATATACAGATTTCCTTCATTGCAATCCGTGATAATTGTCGCACCATCAGTGTCAGTTATTACTACTATTTGGCTGGGTACGAGCCTATTGTAAAATTCATGGTTTGTCGTGGCCAGTGAGGTTATTCGTGGCTAAGACACTAAACACAGAACTGTTCCAAAAATGGCTCTGAGCACTATGGGGCTTAACTGCTGATGTCATCAGTCCCCTATAACTCAGAACTACTTAAGCCTAACTAATCTAAGAACATCACACACATCCATGCCCGAGGCAGGATTCGAACCTGCGACCGTAGCGGTCGCGCGGTTCCAGACTGTAGCGCCCAGAACCGCTCGGCCACTCCGGCTGGCACAGAACTGTTGCTGAGATGTGATTTTATTTATGGTACTGACGAGTTTTAGATTATGCGGTTAACAAAATTTTATTTTAAATTCCGGTCCAGTAACTTGTGTAAGTTCAGTAAACATAGTGGTTTTCAAAGCGTGTATGACATGTCTAACGAGTCTACCGAATCTCATTTACAACCGTGTGAGGCGCAGCTATCGGTCCAGGATCTTACGGAGTTTCCTGGTGTTTTGACTGATAAGCTATGGGTAGCGGACGAAATAAAGTATCGGATACAGCTGTCAGATTAGATACCGATCGGTGCACCAAGCACCTTGTCGGCTGCTGCCGCCGAAAATGATCATGCGCCGACTGATTGACCAGGAGTTACATGACAGGGTGATTAGTCCATCACCTTTGCCTTATGCATCAACAATGTTTCTGGTTCCCAAGGTTTGTCGCACAGGATGTAATCCAGTTTTGGATTATAGGGTCTTAAATCAAACGGTCATTTTGGAATCGGTTCCCTTGACCAATCTCCACAACAGCTTCGCTTGGTTCGTTAGGTATGGCACTTCACTGTTTTACATCCCAACCAAGCTTACCATCAAATTCCCTTGGCTAATGATATCGAAGCCTATTACCGCCTTTTGCACTGACTGTAACATAGAAAGTTTAACCCGGTTCCCTTTCGTGTATCTACTGGGGGGCCTGTACTGTCGAGGTATTTGAACTCTGTTTTGGGGGATTTGAAATTTAAATTTGTTTATAATTATCTGAACGACATTGTGATATACAACACCACATTTTCTGAGCTTCTCCAATACTTCTGCCACAGGTACTGGCACATCTGTGTAGCTCTAGTCTTATAGTAAAGCTGTCTATTCAGGCCTATTGTATATTTTTAATGGTTCAAATGGCTCTGAGGACTATGCGACTCAACTTCTGAGGTCATCAGTCCCCTGTAACTTAGAGCTACTTAAAGCTAACTAATCTAAGGAAAAATAGGCACTATTGGGCAACGGAAAATCCACGATGGCTGCGACAAGTGGAACATCAGCGACCTTGGCGGGTTAATGTTTGGTGCGGCATTATGGGAGGAAGGATAAGTGGCCCCCATTTTATCGATGGCCCTCTAAATGGTGCAATGTATGCTGATTTCCTACTTAATGTTCTACCGATGTTACTGCAAGATGTTTCGCTGCACGACAGAATGGCGATATACTTCCAACATGATGGATGTCCGGCTCATAGCTCGCGTGCGGTTGAAGCGGTATTGAATAGCATATTTCATGACAGGTGGATTGGTCGTCGAAGCACCATACCATGGCCCGCACGTTCTCCGGATCTGACATCCCCGGATTTCTTTCTGTGGGGAAAGTTGAAGGATATTTGCTATCGTGATCCACCGACAATGCCTCTCAACATGCGTCAGCGCATTGTCAATACATGTGCGAACATTACGGAAGGCCAACTACTCGCTGTTGAGATGAATGTCGTTACACGTATTGCCAAATGCATTGAGGTTGACGGACATCCTTTTGAGCATTTATTGCATCAATGTCGTATTTACAGGTAATCACGCTGTAACAGCATGCGTTCTCAGAAATGATAAGTTCACAAAGGTACATGTATCACATTGGAAGAACCGAAATAAAGTGTTCAAATGTGCCTACGTTCTGTATTTTAATTTAAAAACCTACCCGCTAGCAACTGTTCGTCTAAAATTGTGAGCCATATGTTTGTGACTATTACAGCGCCATCTATCACAAAGCGAAGAAAGTGGTAAAACTAAAACATTAATATTTCTTTACGTACTACACGAATATGTAATAAGAATGGGGGTTCCTATTTTAAAAAATGCACTTGATTTTCGTTTGACCAATGGCAGCGCCATCTAGCGGGGCAACCATAGCGCCATCTGGTTTCCCCCTTCAAGCTAGACGAGTTTCGTTCTTTGTAGTTTTTTCGTTTGACGCTTATTTCGTGAGATATTTGGCCCGGTCACGAACAATGGACCACCCTGAATAACGACGCGGCCACGGCGACACAGCAGTCAGTCTTATCACTTGACAATGACCGGGAAGAGCTCAGCCGAAAGCTCGTGGGATTTTAACCACTTGACGTGGTTGGAAGCTCGTGAAAATTTTATTAATTCATATCGCCGCGAAATAATGCAGTCATAAATGGATAAGGTGTTTATTGACCATGTAGCGCCGGTGCCTCGTACACAGAAGGATAATAAATATGCTTTGCCGGCCGCAGTGGTCTAGCGGTTCTAGGCGCTCTGTCCGGAACCGCGCGACTGCTACTGTCGCAGGTTCGAATCCTGCCTCGGGCATGGATGTGTGTGATGTCCTTAGATTAGTTAGGTTTAAGTAGTTCTAAGTTCTAGGGGACTGATGACCACAGATGTTAAGTCCCATAGTCCTCAGAGTCATTTGAACCATTTTTGAAATATGCTTTGCTGTCTTTTCGCTTTTCTGATGGATGATTCCTAGTGGAGGAGTACCAGCTGGATTAACGATTAGGCATCTTACCAGAATATTTTCGATAGTTGGGCCACATAAGAGTATGACCGGTGACGATTCACCTGTCTTTGTTTGAAGGTAATTCAATAAATTATCCTTTCAGAATGGTGTATCTCATATAATAACCATTACATATTACCCCCAGCCTTCTTTCGCTGCGAGGGTGGACAGTACTCTGAAATCTGATCTAACAATATTCCATTGTAGAGCTCAGACAAAATGGAGCATCTCTGTTCCTTGGTTGTATCCAACACTGAACACTACCACTCGCGAGGACCATAAATAATCCCGACGGGTTTAATGTTCACTTATTCTGTCAATTCTCCTTTGTCAAATCTTTGGTCAGTGAACGACCTCCTCCCAGAGCAGGTGACCCCTGAAATCATTCAGGATAACTGGAGATGGGCAAAGAATAATATTGACAATGTTCATCATAGGGAAGTGGAGCGATGCAACAAGGGCAAGTACCCCACGAAATGGAACATTGGAGATGTAGTTTTCATTAAGAACTTCAGTGCCCAAGGGAAGACCGGTAGGAAATCTCTAATAAGTAGTTACACTGTTTTGTGGGACCTTATAAGACTGTAAAAATACTAACTCCAGTGAGTGTTCTCGTTGAGAACCAACCCACAGTTAAGTCATACCGAGTACACATAAGCCACTGCTCCTGGTACTTAAAACTTTGTAAACGCAATCCCAGGGTGCTTTAGTTTAAGTGGGAAGGACTGAGCCATGCCAACTCTTATTGATCTTGCGCGTGATTACGTCCTTTGGCGGTTACCCAGCAATGCCTGACAGGGCGTACGCGGTGACTTCCGAGACTTTTACTGGCATACTGGGCTTCCAGAGAGTCGCGTCTGTCTGGTGGTCAGGAAGGTAGGTTCCAACTGGCAATAGGAACGCGGAGTCCATTTCAAGCAGACAGGCTGAGTAGGCGGCTCCAGAGCAGTGTGTGGGCGAGTACACGACGTCAGCGCGGTGTCCATATGAGCACGTAGTCAGGAGGCGAAGTGGGCAGCTGTACGTTGGGCGTAGGAATCGTAGAGGCGCGACCAAAGGAATAATGGTGTACCAGCTACAACTTAGAAACAGTCCCGGTTCAACTAAAAAAGAAGTGAATATGGTGAGGATCTTTCAGAACATTTCCTGTTTCTGTGCGCTTGCGCCGTGGAGCTGATTTTAACATACAGTCTAGTCTGTTTAGTGCTTTTCGATAAGTCTTCCGTCATCGGCACTGTTTCTTGCAAGTTTCAGTGTATATGTATTACGCTTGCACCAGGTTTTCCTGGACTTGTTATTCTTGGTATATTTTTCAAGAGTTAATCGCTACTGGTGTTAGACAGAAACACAATTGCTTTAACTTATTTGTAGGGTTAAATTATTTATTTGTCTTGTGAGAGGTCATTTTAAATATATTTCTGGGCGCTGGCAATGCAATGTGTAATCCTGTGATACTTAGAAGAGTCGTCCGCTGTTTGGGGATTGGTTAATGTGTGTTTGTTACATGTATTATATTTACATCTTTTAGATGTAGCAGTAATTGCGTTATTTGGCCAGCGTTCTGTTGAATGGCGCGCGCAGTACTATGAACTGCTACCTGTTTTGAGTCCTGCCTACACTCAGATGATTGTAAAAGGAAGCTTGCTGGACCCTTGCTGGCGTTTATGATTGCTCTGAGAACGTCCGGCAACCAAAAGTATTTTGTTACTTAATGAGAGCAGTGCTGGTTTACGGGTATTTTAATAAAATTGCTGTTGCGCGAAGATGTTTATTTGACAGCTTAGCACAGCCACTATGTAAACACCTAGCACACTGGCCATCTCAGTATATTTCAGCTCACTTAAAATCAGATCTAAATTATGTATTAAGAATATTTACATCTGACGATGGACCCACACGGCCTGAAATATATCTTCTGATTAAATAAAACGAGAAAAATGTTGTGAAAGGCATTTTCATTCAGACTTCTTTACTTCAAATGATAGGCCGTATCAAATCCTTGAATAATCACCATTCCTCTCGTGTTTGTTTGTGTGTGTGTGTGAGTGGGGGGGGGGGGGGGGCAGGGGCGGGGGGGTGGGGGGTGTTTGATGCTCGTGTAATTCGACATGACTTATAGCAGAATTTATGGCTGCGGAATTGTAGAAACGTTCTCAGGTCGAATTGAAAACAAACCACAGGCTGATCTGTAGTAGGTGAATGATCTGCAGTCAAAATATATCCATTGCTGGTATTATTTATCATGTTTGTTTTGTAAGCTATGAAATCTTCCACCACATCATTCTGAAACCGACCAGTCTCAAGCTTTTGACTGAGGCAGCAATAATAAATGCCGTAGGAGCAAAGGCTTTTATCTGAAGTTGTTCGCTGGGATAGCAGACCCTTAATCACCAACGTGGGTGTGTCCATCCAGGTTCTGACTGCAGCTCTCCACAGTCCTTCGGTTACAGATGTGAAACTGTAAAATGGACATTAAAACATCGAGCTTCGTTGTATTTAGACGGATTAGCTGCCGGCTCTGTCTCATCTCCATGTCTCCCACACAGTACGCGTTACAGAGAATGAATTCCACCTCTGGAGGTGCCATTTTGGAAGCTCTGCAAAATACCAATACGCAGCAGTAACCATCTCTTCACTGTATCCAAACAGTTTTCTTTGTATGTGGGAATAAAGGGAGGCCAGAGAGCTAAATCTGCCTGCACCATTACTCTTCTTTAGACATGGTCTTGCACTCATCACACAGTGTGACCTATGCCGCGTGAACTAGTGGAGCTTCAGAAATAACCCTCTGCAATTCCGTAGTGAGTCACTACTATCATTCTCTACTTACTGGTCGGTACCAACTCCACTGCTTTTGGCAGCCTAACTATTCATGAAAATAAGCAAATAATTGGCTTTTCCTGTGGATCCGCTGAGCTGTCATATGAATGGCGTACTTCACTACAGAAAATTGTATTCGTTCGGCAACCCAAATAGTGCGAAGGTTTATAACAGTTCAAACACTGGCAGTGACGAACCGCTTATGATCTATAATTCTCCAAATAACAATTAATTAAAAGTATGTGCGACGTGACACTGGTGTGTAACATTTTACTCATCTGCGCACCTACCATTGATAACGCTGTGGATAACTCTATAATACAAAATCCATCACGACACGCAAGCGTGAAATGAGTAATGTTGTCGCAATAATATGTTTTATCTCTTTTACCGCTACTAGTTTCTGATTACGTGATGTCTTCGACCGGTACATTATAAAATCTTAAGATAGTGGTGATGTGATGTACATCCAATATCATAATGACAATGATGTGAAATGGGCTCCTGGTAACTGTGAGTGTGGATTGTGATGCGGGAGGATATTGGGTGAAGACCGACGAGGGTTATCTTTGTCAGGAGGAACTGATAGTTCCGCTGTAGGTATTGAGATAGGAGTGTGATGCCAGGTAGGAGAGGAAAGGGTGGATTCGAGTCCTCATTTAGGATGGATTGTTCTGCGATACTGGCTCTGTGAGCCATAGCGTTCACTCCCCTACCTCACTTAGTAATTGGACAAGCTAATTTTACCCGATATGACGTAAGTGATGGAGTGAGGCAGAGATAACTTCCGCTTATTGATATCTTTTCATATGTAAATTCTGATTTGATTGACAACCATTTTAGCAGAGACCCTGAATAGCAAGTGACCATACATAATAATCAAATTATTTTCATTACATTATTTTCATATGGTTAACATGATGTAATTCAGACGAAGCACTTCATGTGCCTTCGGCGTGCCAATGATATATCAACAATAAGAGCCGAACAAAGTGTTTGGGGGTGATACAGTTGAAGTCGAACGTGGGATGTGGTCGGGGGGAGCGAGCACCTAGTGACTGCTACGTGTTTCCGTGTACGCAGTGCCATTCGTATAAGATCTTATTTTCTCACCAGTATGTAAATATTAATGGACCGCGGCTCTGCATTCAACGTAGACAGGTGTGTGAGGATACGAGTTCTTCTATTATGTGTTCTACATAAACGTTGGTAACTACATGAACAATATACACTACTGGCCATTAAAATTGCTACACCAAGAAGAAATGCAGATGATAAACGAGTATTCATTAGACAAATATATTATACTAGAACTGACATGTGATTACATTTTCAAGCAATTTGGGTGCATGGAACCTGAGAAGTCAGTACCCAGAGCCGGCCGCGGTGGTCTCGCGGTTCTAGGAGCGCGGTCCGGAACCGCGAGACTGCTACGGTCGCAGGTTCGGATCCTGCCTCGGGCATGGATGTGTGTGATGTCCTTAGGTTAGTTAGGTTTAGGTAGTTCTAAGTTCTAGGGGACTGATGACCACAGCTGTTAAGTCCCATAGTGCTCAGAGCCATTTGAACCATTTTTCAGTACCCAGAACAACCGCCTCCGGCCGTAATAACGGCCTTGATACGCCTGGGCATTGAGTAAAACAGAGCTTGAATGGCGTGTACAGGTACAGCTGCCCATGCAGCTTCAACACAATACCACAGTTCATCAAGAGGAGTGACTGGCGTACTGTGACGAGCCAGTTGCTCGGCCACCATTGACCAGACGTTTTCAATTGGTGAGAGATCTGGAGAATGTGCTGGCCAGGCCAGCAGTCGAACATTTTCTGTATCCAGAAAGGCCCGTACACGACCTGCAACATACGGTCGGGTATTATCCTGCTGAAATGTAGGGTTTTGCAGGGATCGAATGAAGGGTAGAGCCACGGGTCACAACACATGTTAAATGTAACGGCCAGTGTTCAAAGTGCCATCAATGCGAAGAAGAGGTGACAGAGACGTGTAACCAATGGCACCCCATACCATCATGCCGGGTGATACGCCAGTATGGCGATGACGAATACACGCTTCTAATGTGCGTTTACCGCGATGTCGCCAAACACGGATGCGACCACATGATGCTGTAAACAGAACCTGAATTCATCCGAAAAAACGACGTTTTGCCATTTCTGCACCCAGGTTCGTCGATGAATACACCATCGCAGGCGCTCCGGTCTGTGATGCAGCGTCAAGGGTAACCGCAGCCACGATCCGTTACAAGCATGCGGATAAGATGCCTGCCATCTCGACTGCTAGTGATACGAGGCAGTTGGGATCCAGCACGGCGTTCAGTATTACCCTCGTTAACCCACCGATTCCATATTCTGCTAACAGTCCTTCGATCTCGACCAACGCGAGCAGCAATGTCGCGATACGATAAACCTCAATCGCGATAGGCTACAATCCGACCTTCATCAAAGTCGGAAACGTGATGGTACGCATTCTCCTCCTTACACGAGGCATCACGAAAATGTTTCACCAGGCAACGCCGGTCAACTGCTGTTTGTGTATGAGAAATCGGTTGGAAACTTTCCTCGTGTCAGCACGTTGTAGGTGTCGCCACCGGCGCGAACCTTGCGTGATGCTCTGAAAAGCTAATCATTTGTACATCACAGCATCGTCTTCCTGTCGGCTAAATTTCGCGTCTGTAGCACGTCGTCTTCATTGTGTAGCAAGCTAATCATTTGTACATCACAGCATCGTCTTCCTGTCGGCTAAATTTCGCGTCTGTAGCACGTCGTCTTCATTGTGTAGCAATTTTAATGGCCAGTAGAGTACTATACGAACAATAACATTTGTGATATTGGGCTGATGCATAAGTTCGTACCGTTTTTCATATTATGTTTAATAAACACAACAAATACACGTAACAGAGACTTCAGTCACCAATACTATATTCACCCTCACCTCGTAATTACAACAGTCTGCCACCGCTGGGATAACTTTTCGATTCCGCGACTGTAGAAATCAGGTTGTTTTTAGGCGAAGAGCATTTTCACCCGGAAAGAAAGTTCCTTGAAGGCTTTTCGATAGAGAGTGGATAGGTGTGAAAATCTGATGGTGCAATGTCAGGTGAATAAGGTGGGTTCACGCAGACTTCCTGGTCGTTGTTCTTGGACTGTCTCTGCAAAACGTCTCATGTGTTGACAAATGTTAGCAGTGGTGGTTATACCTCGGGACAGAAATTTGTAGTACATCACACTGTCGCTGTTCCGCCAGATGCATAAAATTATCTATTATGGGTGCGCACAGGTCTCTCTACAGGGAGTTGCTACTTTGTTTGAGCACAACCACTCCTTCCTTTTCCGTATGTGAGTATAAACACACCAGTAACGATACAGGATAGGAGTGGTCGGTGTTGTTCACGAGCCAATTGACGACAAGCAAACAGAGATGCACATATGGTCACCAGCTGATTTTTATGATTTTTGCTTAGATCATGCAGTAAACATACACCCGATTTTTGAACGTGCCCATTGCGTGCAAATGCCGCACGACGGTGGAATGATCACAGTTCATCACATTTGCCAGTTCTCGAGTACAGTGACGTGGATCATTGTGGATCACCGTGTTTAAGCGATATTCATCAAGCCCCGAAGGTCTTCCTGGACGTGGAGAGTCACTAATGTCAAAACAAACCACCTTGAAACGAGAAAACCATCTCCTCGCCGTGCTCTGTCATGACATTAACCCCAGACACAGTGCAAATGTTTGTAACCGCCTCCGCTGCTGCCACCCCTTTATTGAACTCAAACAGAAGAATAAATCGGAAATGTTCCGATTTCTCCACTTGGCACTCCATTTTCTAGCGTCCACAGCTCCACTCACTATCTCCAAATGACGGAACGACAATATGTAAACTCAGATACCAAAACTGAACTACACGTAAAAAATGACAATCGATAAATAAACCCATAGCAACAGGAACACCAACGCGCAAAACAAAAACGCTGCGAACTTCTTCACCAACCTAATACATTAGTTATGAGCACTTCACAGCTTTGTCCGTTATTTATTCCATTTCAGCAAAGCAATTAGCAAATTTTTTAATTTTTAAATTATTGAAAAATTATTTAAATGAAATGTATAGCCGAAAAACATTGCACTCAGCAAATTAAAGCAGTGTAGTAAAAAACTTTTCTGTCATTACACTGGAACATCAGTGAAGACAATAAGGTTGGTGGCAAACTAGAACTTTAGTGTGTTCTACACTGGCGCGTTAAAATACAGCTACAGCCCCTCGCACGCTCTGCATCCAAGTACAGGGGTGTGTAATTGATAGTAATATTGAGCAGGGAATACGCAGGAAGGACGCTAGGATTCTGATTGTAAACAACATTGCCACATGTTTCTGTTAGGTTGAAAGGTTAATAGCTTCAGAAATGATTTGTGTCCACCAAACAGCGACCTTCTGTCAGTATTCTTCCACCGTAATGGCTATGTTGAACTATGGTTGGAAGGAAGGGTAGACCTTAGGGGTCACTGTCTGGATGCGGAAAGGCGATTGAATTTCCGTTGGGAAAGGATGTGGACTACGTGCACATGGAGGGAAGGCAGGGTAAGTTGATAGAGGCGTGTAACGTGTCAGTAGGCCAGCATTCTCAAGGAAGGGAAAGACTATAGTGTGTTGGACTCACATTTACGTGAGATGTAGGTATTCTAACTGTTGGAGGAGACATGGAAATTAAAGAAGACTGGTAGGGGAAGGTAGGCTGATACTGAAAGTAAGGTCGAGTGCAAAGGTGTTCTAGGACTTGAAGAGATGGTAAAATTTTGGAGGAACGGAAGTCCACGCGACGTTGGCATACGTAAGACTGGGACAGACGAGAATCTTGTAGTTATGGAGGATACTAGGGGAATTTAGTCCCCATGTTCATTCTGTTGGTAGTTCTAGCCTACTGAGGGCTTTCGTCTGACCGAGGGTCGCTTCAAGGTATTTTGGCGTTTTAGTGAAGGTGGCTGGACGGATGAGGATTGTGAAGCAATGATCTTGCAAATGGAAAGCTCGGATATTTTTTCCTTTAATTATTGCCTGGATTTCTGCGGTATGAATGGAGAGATACCATTGGTTACACAAGGAGATGAAACTGTTAAGATGGAGTTGAAAGTATATGATTGAAGGGCAGAATATGTGTCGAAGAAGGATGTGTCGTCAGCATATTGGAGTCGGTACAAAGGAGGGGTGTTTTTGGGACACTGCATGGTTGTAGGATGTAAAAGAGTAATGACACGACGGATCCTTGGGGTACTCCTGCAATCAGATGGATAATACGTGATGGTGAGTTGTTCATTGTTACATCACATGGACGGTTAGTGAGGAAGGAGGCGATTAGGCGGATGTAGTTGTTTGGAAGTTAATACCCGTGCAGTCTGAACAGGAGGCCATAATGCGGTACACCGTCGCAGGATTTCTCAATACTTAAGGAAAGGAAGTGGGAGGGTATACACTTCTTGTGTCGGTGGTATGTGGTTGGGAGAGGAAGGCCTTATTGAAGATGGTTCCCTGTGAATGCTTGGGTGAGGACGGATTCGAGGACCTTGTTGAAGACTGGAGTAAGACTGAAGGGTCGGTAGGAAGAGTTTTCATGGGTTCTTTATTAGGTTTGAGGAAGAGAACGATTTTTTTGTGTGTTCCACGGCTCAGGATCAGAGCTGTACCGAGTTGATCCTACGCCTCTGGTAGAACTACCAAAGATACCGCCCCCCACCACACCCTAAAATAACATTTCTGAATTTTTACTACACAGATTTACCAAATTTTATAGTTTTTTAATTATTGTAAAAATTATTTAAATAAAATGTATAGACGAAAAACATTGCCCACCACAAATTAAATGTAGCAGCGTAGTAAAAAACTGTATTACCTTTTATTTATAAAAATTATAATAAAACAAAATTTATATCTTATTGCTTGTGGCAACTGCTGACCATTGGTTTTCGTATGGTGTATAACCTAATAAAGAAGAAATTTTATTTACTCCTCATAAATTACCAGTAAGCTATGAATTATTGACAATAAAAAAACAAAAAGAGGTATAATGAACAGTTGGGAATACATACCTTTCCAGGAATTGTGTTTTTGCTATAATTTTCCTTTGTATTTGCTTACTACGAGCGAAGCAAATCATTGATTATGGCACTGAAGCCAAGTTTAGCAGCTGTGGCGTATTCTTTTGACAAGGTAGTTAAATTTTAGTATTTCGAACTCCGTATTTTCTTTACGTAGTTCATCATCTGTAACTTTCTGAAACGGCAGTCACTGGCATTATCGCCGGCCGAAGTGGCCGTGCGGTTAAAGGCGCAGCAGTCTGGAACCGCAAGACCGCTACGGTCGCAGGTTCGAATCCTACCTCGGGCATGGATGTTTGTGATGTCCTTAGGTTAGCTAGCTTTAACTAGTTGTAAGTTCTAGGGGACTAATGATCTCAGCAGTTGAGTCCCATAGTGCTCAGAGCCATTTGAACCACTGGCATTATCATAATGGATAAGCTTCTCTGAAAACACCTCCAAATACTTTAATGAAAAGCCACGAAAGCGCTCTTCGTCATCTCTTTTAACCGGAACTTCAAAGCAGCTATTTTGTTAACTAGCTCCTCTGTATTGATATCTCAGCTGCACTTTTTTTTTCTTTTCTTCAAGATAAGATAGAGCTTTCACTTAAGTTGTTTACTAATAGGACATGAAAGTCATGTGAAACGTTGTCAGTTGCGTGAGATCTTTCTTCCGTTTCACTTATTACTCTGTCAAGTACTACGAAGCCCTCTAGCTTAGATAGTTTCTCAGCACAAATGAAGTACACTCCGATTTCAACATTTGTCGAGTCATGCTTTCCACCTTTCACAACCTCTTAACTGCAGAACTGCTTTTGAAGGAAACAGAATCACAAACATCTTTGGTTTAGGTTGTATATTTGCGCACTCCTTTTTCACGTAGATGTTTAATATCTTTCACCAAAGGAGATAGCAAAGTCGGTGTTACATCAACATACGTAACATGTAAGTAAGAGTAACATCCACTGATGTTATGACAACAGGTGCTTGAGCAACCTATAACCTTAATTTACATGAGGATTCAAGTTACAAGAAAACACCAGCAAACTGATTTCACATTTTAAGAAGAACAAAGCACACTTGTAAGATATTAGACGCAGCAATCGATCGTGCGCGAATGTTTGGGCCATAATTCTGACCGATGGAAAAATCCTCCTATCAGAGCACAAAAAATGCGAATATGTTCCTGACTGAAAAGACTCTGCACTGAAAAGTGGGTTACCAGCTGCCTCATTCTACCTTCCCCAGCTTCTTTAAGATTTTATCTAAAATTTTGGCATACGAACATATTCGCGCCTTTTTTAACATGCAACTCACCTCAATCTCCCACAAGCTCCCCTAACTGCAACTCACTCACACCCACTAGCCCATCCCTGTAAGTCGCTCATACCTATTCATTCCCAGTTGCCCTTTCCTATTCACTCATTCACCCAGTCTCATTGTCATTATCTCTTTGTGTCTCTGTGCTATTGTCTTCAGTCCCCTTTGCTCTGTCCTGCTACTACAATCTCCTCTCACTATAACTGTCTCCCTCCTTCTCTCTCTTACTGCCAATATATCATTCCTTCCTTCCTGCTGCTGCTGCTCTTTCTGCTCATTGTCACTATCTGCCTCTTCTTCGTTATCATTGTCATATACTCCGTCATTATCACCAGTCTCACCCACTTCCACTTTCTCTTTTCCTTATTCCACCTGACATTGTCTCTTGCACTCTTTTCATACCGCTGTTCTGTCACTTTCAGCTATGTTCCACTCTCACTGTGTACCTCGCTTCCAATCACACTGCCATTGTCTCATTCGCTCTTTCTGTAACACAACCACGGTCTACTATCTTCCAATATTTATTACCTTTTCGTATCTTTGCCACGGCCGCTGCCTTCTTCTCTCTCAGCATAAAAAAGCACCAATACGTTCGCAAGCGAAAATTTGTGGGAAAGTTTTTAAAGGTGCTGAGGAAAGTTGACTGAGATAGCTGGTACCCCACTTCTCAGACTCTTTTAAATAAACAGGAACATATTCGCTCCGATAGCAGCCTTTTTCCATTGGTTCCCATCTTTTCCCTGCTGCAGCAGGGCATGTAACTCATATGAAAACAAATGTATAGCTCTGTAAAATTTAGATAGTTTACTTATGTGAAATCGAAACAAAATAAAATTAATTTAACTACTCAGACCGGATTTTATATCCAAAAATATTTTGCAATTGCTTTAGTACTACAACATGTGGTTCCCAGATGATAACGGAGACACTTTACCGCATATTTCTCTGTGCTACGTCACTATACAAACCACGTTTTCAACGCACAATGGATATTATGTGCGCATTTTACGTATACACGAATGGTTACTTTGAACCCCTGTACCTCGAAAACTGTTGGAGATGTGATGAAAATTTTCTAGGTTATTGGAGATCAGGCTCTTAGGAATATATAGTAAAAATTTCATCCACTTGGAGTGCATGTACTTCTTGAAACCCTCGACTGAATTTTGGCCCACTAGTGACTGCAAAAACATAGCAAAAGACCCTTTTTGTGGGATTTTCCGAGCAACTGCCCATGAATCTCATTAAGCCCATCGCAGACCGCATCAGATGCAAAGGAAACCAACCGATTTGCTCCATAAGCACGAGGAAATGTGTAATATTCATACTTTGACGCGGAACTGTAGGACAGTGACACTGAAACGATCCTCCTCTTGGGTATACGAATGGACACTAGCCCAATGGCTACCCAAAATTCTTGACCTTTCCTTTTTTATCACAGATAGAATCCGAGGTATAAGCATCAGAAAATCCAGTTTTTATGCGCGACGTTTCAGGACATACTACGTACGCATGCTGCCGCTAGTAGGCAGTTATGGTGTTGTCAGTCGCTCGGCCCCATTGCAGCCGCCTAACACCCGAGCGCCAAGAACTGTACAGCGGAATGGCAACCAGAGGCTTCCTATGCGCGGGGTGTTGAATGTGAAGGAAGAGGAGAGGGGCTCTGAGCACTATGGGACTCAACTGCTGTGGTCGTAAGTCCCCTAGAACTTAGAACTACTTAAACCTAACTAACCTAAGGACAGCACACAACACCCAGCCATCACGAGGTAGAGAAAATCCCTGACCCCGCCGGGAATCGAACCCGGGAACCCGGGCGTGGGAAGCGAGAACGCTACCGCACGACCACGAGATGCGAAGGAAGAGGAGAGGTGGGTGGGGGGAAGTGGACACATCTGCCGAACGTGTTTTGAAATCTTGTTCGAGAAGAGTCATAGGAGTATTTATTATTCCACGCGAAAAACTGTAAGTAATATGATTGCATGGTATGTCAACCTCACCGCACATACATGTTCAGTATTATCCTAACAACGTTGTCAAAAAATGGTTCAAATGGCTCTGAGCACTATGGGACTTAACTTCTGAGGTCATCAGTCCCCTAGAACTTAGAACCACTTAAACCTAATTAACCTAAGGACATCACACAAATTCTTTCCCGAGGCAGGATTCGAACCTGCGACCGTAGCGGTCACGCGGTTCCAGACTGTAGCGCCTAGAACCGCTCGGCCACACCGGACGGCCCAACATTCTCATATCGATATTCTGCAGCCATGTATATATGCCCTTAAAGCAAAAAGGAACTGTTGAAATTATGAAATGGCGTTAATTACTTTCGATGTACGATTTAATCATCCCAATCACGTTGAAGAACAGCACATCTCCTGAAAACGTACTTCAGTCTATCAGAGCCAGCTTCATAATTCAAAGAGAATAACGCACAACAGCCCTATTAGTAATCGAATATCGCTATGCTACTCCTTCAACGACACACTCATTCGTTTCATTAATTTACATCGCATTTATGAATCGTCACATAAAAATGTTTAAAGACAAGTGATCTCTGACATCAACTACAGGTTTCAATCTGCACACGTTGACATAATGAACAACGCATATTACTATTGTGAAAACCGTATTTCACGAACCTATTAATCGTTCCACTATACAGTATTCCGCGCACCGGCATTAAACAGCTGCGATGGGGAGGCCGAGTGACTACCGGTACGTGCGAATTTTTAAAAGCTGTGTACATTCAGAAGATCGTAACTGTATACTGTCAATATTAAGGCCCAAATTTTCGCACGGGATCGATTGATGGAGCTGATATCTTGCAAGTATGCTTTTTTCTCCTTAAAATATGGGGTAACTGTTTCCTTGTTAGATGAGCAGATTATAGCTGTTTATAGGCACAACGTATCACACCTCTCATAACATAAATAATAATCCGCAGAAGGGTAAGTCTTCAATTCTTCTTTATTTTCACACCACGTCGTTCCAACCGAAATTTGGGTGCAGCAGAAGAACTGGCTGGGGGGAGGGGGGGGGGGGGAAGAGGGAGGGGGGGTGGTGCGAGTAAATCACATATCTCCTCCATCTTTTTCTGTTTTCTTCCTCTACCTTCGCGCCTCGCTTCGGATCTCAGTCGGCAGAAATCGGAAAAAATTGGTAGTCTCCCATGAAGTAACTTATTTGCTTCAGCACCCGTTCGCTCATGTGTGATACACTGAGATAACAAATGTCATGGGATACATCCTAATAGTGCCTCGGACCTCCTTTTGTCCGACGCAGTGCAGCAACTGCACATCGCATGGACTCAACAAATCGATGGGAGTAACCTGCAAAAATAACGAACCAATCTGCCTCTACAGCCGTTCGTAATTGCTGAAGTGTTGCTGGTGCAAGATGTTGTGCACTTACTGATCTCACGATTGAGTCCCATAACTGTTTGATGGGATTCATCTCGAGCGATCTGGGAGCCCAAATTATTCGCTCTATTCAGATTTTGGATCTGCAGCTCTTGCCTTCCTTTCCGTGTTTGCAATTAAATTTAGGATATAGGTTTGCGCCTATTTAACACATTAAAGGAGCTTTAAAGAAAAGGCAAAACAAACTGCTAAACGAGTTTACACACACACACACACACACACACACACACACACACACACACACACACAAACAGGAAAGAGAAAAAAAAATTCAAATTCGGCGCCAACCTCTCTCGGGAACAAATAAATGCCGACGAGTTTAGGAAACACAGCATAGTACTCACGCGTTTTGCGCAGTAAAAAGTCGTTTATCAAAAACTAAATTACACAAAGTATATTAATATGATTGTGCAGTGTCCTCTGAATGAAAAAGAAGAATGATCAATCACAACAAAACGTGAGTAGTAACAAATATCTATGCAAAAACATTTTGACAAGCTAAAAGTCACTTTTTTTAAAAAAAAAAAATCAAGGGATGTGTTAACTCGCCAATGAAATTCACATTTGTATCTTCTGATTTTGAGTTGATAAGCTATCAGTGCAGGAAACCATACAAATGGTCCTGAAAAACCATATAATTTCAAATCACGGTAAGAAGCAAAACTTAACGAAAACTTTTAGGCCTCACATTGTTCAATCAGCTATAACTTAAGATATGTTCACTTTTCACAACTTTCAATAAAGAGAAGCCCACTGATGATGGCACAGAGCCGGCCAGAGTGACAGAGCGGTTCTAGGCGCTACAGTCTGGAACCGCGCGACCGCTACAGTAGCAGGTTCGAATCCTGCCTCGGGCATGGATGTGTGTGATGCCCTTAGGTTAGTTCTAAGTTCTAGGGGACTGATGACCTCAGAAGTTAAGTCCCATAGTGCTCAGAGTCATTTAAACCATTTTTTTCATGGCACAGAGGTACCGAAATATGTTTTGGGGAAAATGGAAAAACTGTGTGTTTCCAAAAAGGTGGAAACTTATATCATATAATTATTCGCTGTAATTTCCCAGAATGTTCTTTAAATCGTGAAGAATTGTGGCCCCATGAGATTACATCGTTGTTTGGGAGCACGAGGTCCATCAATGTCTACAAATGGCCTCCAGATAGCCTGACAATCATTTCCAATCAAAGACCGGTTCAGCTGGATCGGAATACCCAGTCCATTCCATGTAAACAGAGCCCACACTATAATGGCGCCATCACCAGTTTGCAGAGTGTCTGGAGTCCATCATGGCTTCATAGGGTCTGCACCCCACTCGAACCCTACCATCAGCTCTCACCAACTGAAACCGGAACTCATCTGATCAGGCCACAGTTTTCCAGTCTAGGAACCAACCGACATGATCATGAGCGCAGGAGAGGCGCCACAGGCGATATCGTGTTGTTAGCAAAGGCATTCTCATCCGCCTGCTGCTGCCTTAGCCCACTAATGCCATATTTCCCTGCACTGTCCTAACAGACACGTTTGTTGTACACTCCACATAAATTTCTGGGTTTATTTCAAGCAGTGTTGCTTGTCTGGTAGCACTGGCAACTACGCGCAAATGCTGCTGCTCTCAGTCGTTAAGTGGAGGCCGTCGGCCACTCCTTTGTCCGTGGTAAGAGGTAATGCCTGAAATGTGGTATTCTCGGCACACTCTGCACACTGTGGATCTCGAAATACTGAATTCCCTAATGATCTCCGAAATGGAATTTCCCATGCGTCTAGCTCCAGCTAACATTACGCATTCAAAGTCTGATATTTCCCATCATGTGACCGTATTCAAGTCGGAAATTTTTTCACATGAATCACCTGAGTACAAATGATGGCTCCGCCAATGCACTGCCTTTTTATACCCTGTGTACGCGATACTACCGCCATCTGTATATATGTGCTTATCGCTGTCCCATGACTTTTGGCACCTCAGTGTATGAAGCACTAAAACAAAGTATGGAAGTAGTAGCAAGAACTCCATTGCTCAAGATGAGCGCGTTGTGCATGTGGCAGCTGGCTGAACTAAACACGCTGTTGCCATATAAACCATGTTGGCGGTAGACGTCTGTTCGGTAGCAGTCTTTTTTTTATGACGCTACTTCGACGAAACTGCACTTAGACAATTGCATGCGTTTACTGTCGCAGGCTGAGGGAAATGCTTCTTCTCGTAGGCAGAAAATACAAATGTGAAGAAAGATATCACGTACCACGTCCGGTCATTTCTTACATCGTCTTTACTACTTGGGTTTTTTTTTCTGTTTGGTCAGTTTCAGTGCCCTCTCTGTGCTTGTGCCCTTGCCGAGGGCCCGTTTCGCCACTCCCTCGGCACAACCAAGCTCTGGATAGAAACATTAAGTATGATGTTGTACAGGGAGGATAAGATTTCAGAAAAGAGAAAGAGTATTGTGGGAGGTGACAGAGTAATGACTGAGTGCAGCGTTGTGCTTTTTGTAATAGTTGCTTTAATACCATGTTTCGTGTTTCGTTAAGGTTCAAATGGCTCTGAGCACTATGGGACTTAACAGCTGAGGTTATCAGTTCCCTAGAACTTAGAACTACTTAAACCTAACTGACCTAAGGACAGCACACACATCTATGCCCGAAGCAGGATTCGAACCTGCGACCGTAGCGGTCGCGCGCTTCCAGACCGAAGTGCCTAGAACCGCTCGGCCACACAAGCCGCGTTTCGTTAAGGGTTTAGTGCATGTTGACTGTGGCACTCTACTTGCGACAACCAGACAGATCCGAATATACGGGAGTGCAAAGCACTAACCTGGAATCGCTGCTCACTAGGCGTACATCGCTTTAAACTGTTCAGACTGAAGGGATGTTGTGAAGTACACTGCTGGGAAAATATTAGTACACTCTTTTAGAGATTTCCAATTCACTGTAGATTTATTGTTGCAACAGTGCATATCGAGTACATAAAATGATAACATTTACAGATCAATAGCGCAAATGCTTCTGAGATACCAGGTACCGACCCACGCTGAAACAAGCAAGTTAGTATGTGATATATCCTCCACAGATGGCAATACAGGCGCTGACTGGCATCCAGTCGAATGTACAAATGGCGAATAGTGTCTTAGTATACATTATGCCATGTCCCACACATCAAATGGCGAATACTGTCCTAGGGTATGTTATGCCATGTCCCACTCGACCTGTGAATGAAATTCTGTAAGAATTGCTGATTGGTGAGCTGTACAAATTCCTTCTCGTCCCATCGCAGCCCACACATTCCCGATTGGAGATAAGGTCATGGATGCTGCTGTACGTCTTGCAGAGCATGTTGACTTTCACGGGCAGCGTGTGAGTGGGCATTATCCTGTTGGAACGACACATCTTCCTGTTACAAAAATGGCCAAAGGATGGGTCTAACAACATTCTGCACGTTCTGAGCATTTGTTAGCTTCCCTCCCAGAAACACCACTGTGGACGAGAGTTGTAGCTTATCGCACTCTGACCATTAAGTCCAAGGGTGGGGCCAGTGTGTATTGGATAAATATGCTCTACGAGACATTTCTCACCAAGTCTATGTCGCGCACGCTAACGACCGTCACTTACGTGCAGGCAAAATCTACTTTCATCGCTAAAGACCACGGCTCGCCATTGCATCTTCCAAGTAATTCTCTTAGATTAGATTTTAGATTAGATTAGTTTTTCGATCCATAGATCCGTGCAGAGGAGATCCTCGTGGATGTGGAACATGTCAATTTTTTAAAGCTGAAATAACAATACTAATAGTATGAATATATACATCATTTGTTTCTGTTAAAAAATTCATCAGTGGAGTAGAAGAAGTTGGCCTCTAGTAAGTCTTTCAGGCTCCTTTTAAACTGATCTTTATTTTAACTAAATTCGTTATGTTTGCTGGCAAATTATTGAAGCCGACCGCGGTGGCCACGCGGTTTAGGCTCTGCAGTCCGGAACCGCGCGACTGCTACGGTCGCAGGTTCGAATCCTGCCTCGGGCATGGATGTGTGTGATGTCCTTAGGTTAGTTAGGTTTAAGTAGTTCTAAGTTCTAGGGGACTGATGCCCTCAGATGTTAAGTCCCATAGTGCTCAGAGCCATTTGAACCATTTTGAAATTATTGAAGATGAGTATTACTGAGTAGTGGACCCTTTTTTGAACTAAAGTAAGTGCTTTTAAGTCCTTGTGCAGATCATTTTTGTTCCTGGTATTGTATGTATGAACTGACTGTTTGTTGGAAAAAGAGATATATTATTCAGGACAAATTTCATTAAGGAGTAAATATACTGAGAGGCAGTAGTTAGTATACCCAGTTCTTTGAAGAGGTTTCTACAGGACGTCCGTGAGTTTACTCCACAAATAGTACGTATTACACGCTTCTGGGCTCTGAAAACTTTTCTTTGACTTGAAGAGTTACCCCAAAATATTATACTACACGACATTATGGAATTAAAGTAGGCAAAGTACGCAAGCTTTTTCATTTTTATGTCGCCTATGCCAGCTAACACTCGAATTGCAAATACAGATTTGTTAAGGCGTTTCTGCAGTTCTGTGGTGTGCTCCTCCCAACTGAATTTATTATCAAGTTGTAATCCCAGGAATTTAAGACTGTCAACCCCTTCTAACTGCTCTTCCTCCTACTTCATGCATATGCTGGGAGGAAACCTCTTACAGGTTCTGAATTGCATATAGTGGGTCTTTTCGAAGTTTAATGTCAGTGAGTTAGCTTTAAACCATTTATTAATATCCATGAAAATATCATTAGCAGATCTTTCTACAACTACACTCGACATACTATTTATTACAATACTTGTGTCATCTGCAAACAAAACGAACTCTACTTCTGGCTGTGTAACTGATGAGAGATCATTAAAGTACACAAGAAAAAGCAATGGACCTAAGATGGCTCCTTGTGGGACACCACATGTAATTTCATCCCATTCTGATGATGACTGATGACTTAATTCACTAGTCCCTTGCACTGACACCCTTTGTTTCCTGTTAGTGAGGTATGACTTGAATCATTTTGCAGCACTGCCCGTGACACCACAGAATTCTAATTTATTTAAAAGGATGTTGTGGTTCACACAATCAAATGCCTCTGACAAATCACAGAAAATACCTGCTGCTTGTAACATGTTATTTAATGAATTAAGTACATTTTCACTGTAGTTGTAAATAGCCTTCTCGATATCAGAACCCTTCAGAAATCCAAACTGTGTTCTTGACAATATGTTATTTGTGGTTAGATGGTTGAGAAGCTGCTGACAACACCAGTCGAGTCGATAAGTCTATGTTGTGACGTGAGTGGAAGATGGTCTAGAGGCGTGCGTGCCCGAAGTCCCACTGCTGATAAACAGTTCACAACAGTAAGTATTGGCACACCTGGGCTCACAGGCCCTCTTATCTGTGCTGTGTAGCTGTGTGATCTGCCGCTGCAGCCCTTACAATAGGACAGTCCTGGTGGGCATTTATGCTGTGACAATGTCCAGAACATCATCCACAGGTGTAGCAATTTTCCGATCACATCCCTTGAAAAGCCACCATTTGTCCCTTTTCAAACAAGCTCATTTGGCTATAGGAAGCGAGGGTGCATGTCCATGGCCCGGTTGCCTGCTTGGTTCACAGGTTTGCACTGCATTGAGCCTTCTGGCTGGTTTTTTTTTCCCCCTTTATTGTGATTTCATTCCCCTGCGCCATATGTCAGGGGAGGGATGTCAGCGGCACAATCCGCCGCTCTTCAGCCGAGTGACATGACAACTAAAACAAGAATAAAATGCTACATATATAAGGCGATAAAATAGGGGAACATAAAACAGAGTAACGGAAGATAATGGAGGTAAAGATACACTGACAGGAAGACGTTCATGGGGGACAATTAAAAAAAAAAAAAAAAAAAAAAAAGGCACCATAAAGTTAAAAAACACAGCTGACGATTCTTAAAACACAAAGAAGACACTGAATGCACATGCACAGGTTAAAAGTCGGCCACAGTATTAAAAACACTCCAGAAAAACACACTCAAAACCCACATGGAGCACACACGGTGAAGTATAAAACTGCCAGGTGAAACTAGCCGAGGGAGAGGTCAGAGAGGATGGAAAAGTAAGGGCGAGTAAGGGGCAGCAGGGGAGGGGGCAGGATGAAGAGAGTAAGGGCGTCAGCAAGTGCACCAAGAGGCAGGAGACAGGTGGGGCAGGAGATGAAGGGGGAAGACAAAGCAGGAGGGAGTGCAAAGACACTGAAAGGGAGCATAAGAGAGTGGGGGGGGGAGTAGGAGGGGAAGCCGCTCAGGAGAAGGGAGGGGGAGGAGAGGGAGCCCTGAGGAGGAGGCAGGAAGATGGGGTTAGAGTTGGTAGGAAGGGTAGATGTCAGGGCGAAGCTCATCATCCGGGACCTTCTGGCTGTGAGCATTTCTCATTAAATTGTAGACACAGATGGTGCTCTGGTAGCTATGCCACTACGCTATCTGTTGCCGGACGCAGCTGAAACCGTTATCAGTGCATCTGCTATCCCTCAGGTCGCATATGCCATCACCGGATCAAAACTGACGTCCTCTTTCCGCATGTACTAATTTTTTCCGACAGTGTATTTAAGACGCCGACGGTTGGATATGAGAGATGCGCGCCGCGTCAGGCGAGAGCAGAGGGCAGCGCTGCTGCTGCTGCTGCCCCCCCACGCCGGCCGTGTGACGGGGCCGTTATAAGCTCGGCGGGGCCCCGCCAACAGTACTCAGCCGGCGGACACTTGCCGTCGTCTCACCGCAGCGCGACGAGCGTCCCAGCTAGCTGACACAGCCGGACGACGCCGTAAGTACGCTCACTGTACGCTGCTAATGCACGGCGCCAACATTAGCCACGCACCTGCTGGGGTTCCTTTCTCTATGCTGACGTTTCAGTTACATGGTAACGAGAGGAATCACTCAACTTTTTTTTTATACAAATGAAGTCTGAACTCAGTCACAGTTAGTAACGTATAACCCATGCTGTATTGGTCGCGTCCGTTATTTTATTTTAAACTGTCAAGTTCTACAGTTTCATTCGCGTTGTACATTCGCCTGGTGAGACCTACATTTGAACTTGTCACCTCGCGAACCTGACAAAACTGCAGGACTCGTAACAATGTTGCCTTCCCGAGAGTTTTTCTGCATTAAAATTCAAAATTTTCTTCTGAAGCTAAGGCCTCAAAACTCATCATACTAATAACTGTAAATTTTTGTGACTGGTTGTGCTCGTTAAAAAGTGTTATTGCTGCCTTTACAAATGTTCAAATGTGTGTGAAATCTTATGGGATTTAACTGCTAAGGTCATCAGTCCCTAAACTTACACACTACTTAACCTAAATTATCCTAAGGACAAACACACACATCCATGCTCGAGGCAGGACTCGAACCTCCGCTGGGACTAGCCGCACAGTCCATGACTGCAGCGCCTGAGACCGCTCTGCTAATCCCGCGCGGCTGCCTTTACACTGTTGCTTAATTATATTTAGCTTAGGCAATTTGGTCAATTCTTATCCTGAGACGATAATTTATACCATTTTTGAAGATCTTTCACAAAATGTATGCTGTCTTCTCGCAGTTTTAAAACTGTGTGGATCACCACCAGGTGGTAGCAGACGTACATATATTGCAGAGATGCACAACCCGTCGTGATCGACCGGTCGATCGCCACAGTTTTATGAATCGAACTTCCAGTACCTTTGAAAGAAATTTGTTTAACTAAAATCTTTTTGAAAATAGCGCCTATTTGACAATGAGTGTTTCGCACCGTATTTGTAGCTGGTAAAGCTCGCGACAAGTCACAGTCTTTCCTTCTGCGTTGTGCACTGTAAATTGGCGCGATGTGAGCGGGGGTTGCGCTGGTTGAGAAGAGCACCCAGGGCTTGCTGCGGGACTTGATTTTTGGCTAGCACTGCTACAGAAATTAAATGTGGGAAGTTGTGCTTGAATACCGTCAGAAGTGTCAGACCAACAGACATCACTGGATCAAGAAACTTCAAAGAAATATACAGCCAATCTGACAGCATTGAAGATAGAGTTTGAAAACCGATTTGCTGATTTCAAGCCAATGAAACCTATACTAGCTTTCATACCTCAAGGCCGGCCGGGGTGGCCGAGCGGTTCTAGGCGCTACAGTCTGGAACTGCGCGACCGCTACGGTCGCAGGTTCAAATCCTGTCTCGGGCATGGGTGTGAGTGATGTCCTTATGTTAGTTAGGTTTAAGTAGTTCTAAGTTCTAGGCAACTGATGACCTCAGAAGTTAAGTCCCATAGTGCTCAGAGCCATTTGAACCATTTTTTCATAGCTCAACTTTTCCGAAAACTGTCAGTGAAAGATATTCCATGTAAAGTAAGTACTCTTTTGTCTCGTAGTTAGACTGAGCAAGACAACGAAATAATTCGATTTCAGAATGACGTTTCCTTGAAGTCAGAATGCAATTAAGACAACTTTTCTTTTGGGAATTAGTGAGCCTAAAAACCTACTCTAACACTGTAAAAGTAGCGTGATACGTTTTATCGTTTTTTGGATCAACTTAGCTATGTGAGGCAACGATGAACACAGTAAAATCTATGTGTAGAAAGAAACTGACCGATCCTCATCCTTCAGACTGTGTAAGGTCGGGTGTGACAAATTATTCACCAGATTGTAATAAACTTGGCAATGATATGCAAAAGCCTAGTATCTCATAAAACTTTTTTCAACTTTGTGAAGGTGTATATTTTAATTTTTTTTCACATGTGTAATATCTTTCAATTTGAGTAGCAAGGCTACAACTGTTGATGGAGAGAGAAATATCTGTTATGTTATCTGTGTAACTGAAATGTTTAATTTTGGCTATGGCGCTGTTTCGTGCTAAAACCTTTACGAATATTTAACTCAGAAGATGCCTAAATGGACTAAGTGGCGTGTAGTAGACTTCATGTCTAAAAAGGTTGACCACCTCTGATATATTGTGTTAAAAAATAGAGCGTACTGCCATCTGATGAAGAAACATCAATGAATAACAGCATTGTTTTTCTAAAAGAAATGGTGTAAATAATTGTGACTAGTTTCTGTCTTACTGGTTTCTGTCTTCATTTCATTAATAAATTACCTTTGCATCTAAACAAAACATCAATGTATTTAGAGGTTTTCATCTGGATCAGCGTTTCATTTTCTTTCAGCTTTACATCAGCATGTAGCTGTACAATTATTAATGCCTTCTTTTCGTTCGTAATTCCCCATTTGGCTGGATGCTGGCTATTTTATACAGTTTTTTCACCTACAATGCTTTTTGAATCAATTTTACGTAGTTAGAAACTTTCTTCTTGTCGCTTCCTGTTTCTGGAGACAAAGTTTAGATGATCGGATTGGAGCCGCTCGGGTGCTCTTTTCGATACCGTTTGCACTGTCGTGATGCCTGACTACATTACAGCATTACGTTTGAATCTCTGATTCTTCAACTTCTCTCGGAGCAATTCATGATGGTGTAGTTCATGGGTGAACGGCTGGACATCAATGTTCATCAGCGCATTTGATGATCGCAACGTGGTCGCGCGCCAAAATATTGTGCACGTGGGACACAAGTCTGGCCGTCCACCTGTTAATTATTTCGTCTCGTTTGAACCTTTCAGTTCGTTCATAATCATCCGAAGTTCAGATACCTGTTTCAGAATTGACTAGGTGTCCTAATTTCGTCTTCGGTGATGATTGAGCAAAATGCTTAATTTAAGCTATAAGATTTTCCAATGTTGTTTTCAAAAAATTTTGTTAATTCCAAACAAAAACAGTAGTGTCTCATGCTTTGAAGTTTTTCTCTCATATTTCTTTCGAATTCAGGTACGTCTTCAGTTTCCCAAATAACGTGTGAACGTAACTACTGCGGTAGCGTTCTCGCTTCCCGCGCGCGGGTTCCCGGGTTCGATTCTCAGCGGGGTCAGGGATTTTCCCTGCCTCGAGATGACTGGGTGTTGTGTCGTCTTCATCATCATCATTCATCCCCATTACAGTCGGAGGAAGGCAATGGCAAACCACCTCCGCTAGGACCTTGCTTAGTCAGCGGTGCGGGTCTCCCGCATCGTCCCCTACGCTCCTCGGAGTATGGGACCTCATCATCATCATCATCATCATCATGATCATCATCATCATCATCATCATCATCATCATCATCATTTTACACAAACACGGCATAAACGGATATAAAACAAAACTTTAAGAATAACCACAAACTAGTAAGTAAAATCAACTTTAGATATGTTAATAGCAGTAGGAAAGAGATACTGAAGCGCTTTTACCCATTGAAGAAAATGAAGCGGCCTTTACGGTTTAGCACTTCGGTAATTGTTTGTTATTAATAAATATGGTACCGCTTATTTACACTAAGTGTTGGATTCTTAGCCGGCCGCGGTGGTCTCGCGGTTCTAGGCGCGCAGTCCGGAACCGCGCGACTGCTACGGTCGCAGGTTCGAATCCTGCCCCGGGCATGAATGTGTGTGATGTCCTTAGGTTAGTTAGGTTTAAGTAGTTCCAAGTTCTAGGGGACTGATAACCACAGCTGTTAAGTCCCATAGTGCTCAGAGCCGTTTGAACCATTTTTTTTTTTTTTTGTTGGATTCTTAGAAGATTCTTGACTTTGCTCATCTACATCTACATCTATACTCCGCGAGCCACCTTACGGTGTGTGGCGGAGGGTACTTATTGTACCACTATCTGATCCCCCCTTCCCTGTTCCATTCACGAATTGTGCGTGGAAAGAACGACTGCTTGTAAGTCTCCGTATTTGCTCTAATTTCTCGGATCTTTTCGTTGTGATCATTACGCGAGATATATGTGGGCGGTAGTAATATGTTGCCCATCTCTTCCCGGAATGTGCTCTCTCGTAATTTCGATAATAAACCTCTCCGTATTGCGTAACGCCTTTCTTGAAGTGTCCGCCACTGGAGCTTGTTCAGCATCTCCGTAACGCTCTCGCGCTGACTAAATGTCCCCATGACGAATCGCGCTGCTTTTCGCTGGATCATGTCTGTGCTTTTAAATGCCGATAAAGGGCAGTGGAACTGTCGGTCGTTTGAATTAACCGTCGTTCTTGACGAAGAGAGGTTAGTAGTTCTACCAGTACAGCACAGCGCACAGCGACACGAGAGCTATAGAACAGTAGAAACATCAGGCTTTCAGATCAATGCTTGTTTTTCGAGTGGAATTGACAGAATCTACCTATTCAGTGCTTTCAACACGGGTTTTGCGTCTACAAAACAGAATTTGCGAAAAGTGTTACTCTTTCGCTTTCGTGTCAAGAAATATGCTACGCAAAGTCATCGTTTGCCATTGGAAACGTTCAGAGAACATGCGCTGTCTGAAGCAACGTGCAAAGATTGGTTTCGACGATTCAAAGACAATTATTTTGAAGTTAGTGACAAAATGCTTGCTGGTCGGTGCCGTGTGTCGTGGGCTGCTTATATCGGCTCGAACGGTGAACGCTGAACACTATGAAGCACAGTTACTCAATCTGAATCGCGCACTTAAAGAGAAACGCCCGTAATATGCTCAGAGATATGACACAGTTATTCTGCTTCATGACAATACCAAATCACATGCTGCAACCCGAGTGAATGAGACTTGAAGGGATTTCGATGAGATGTCTTACACTACCCACTGTATTCACCAGACCTCGTCCCTTCCGATTACTATTTGTTTTGGACCACGCAGCATGGCCTTTCTAAACAATACTCTAAATCTTTTAACGGTCACTAAAATTGGCTCCATTGTGGGTCACCTAAAAGGAACCGTATTTCGCGGAATCCATTTGTTACCCAAAGAAGACTACTTTGAGTCATTTATCTTGCACCGTTCTACAAAAATAAACATGTATTTTCTGTCCAACAAACAGCGAGAATCAATTTAAGTACCTAACACGATATATCAGTGTGTTGCCTTCGCTTTCTTCATACGCCATAAAAGTGAAGCAAAGCACTCTACTCCACTAAGAGTTCTTTTAAAGCACATTCTATCCAGTTTTTGAACTGTAAGGAATGTAGCTGATTAATGATAGGACGCTTTGTCTGTTTTTGTCTTGTTGGACGTGACGACAGACGTGTATTTACAACGGATGAACAAGTTTTGTTTAGCAGTTGCGCTGCATCATGACAAATGACTGCATCTTTCTTAAGAAAAGACCGTCTATAGTTCCTGTTTCATATTGGCACATATTTGTCAGAAAATTCCGCAGAAGCTAGTTAGCTAGTTGGAGTTACCTCTCGTACAGTAACAACAGAAATTTCTCAAAGAGTAACAGCAACGAATGATTGCGAGTGACAGACGTAATGAAAAACAGTTGCCAAGAAAAAAGAAGGAAAAGAAGGTCTTACGCGTTCAAAGATAGTGAAATGTAAATGGGAGATAAGTATGAGGAGAGCACTGAGGAAGGTCGAGGTAGAGGGCGAAGCGCCACGATGACATTATACGACCGACGAGGATGCAAACAAGGTCAATTGGGAGCTATTAAGGGAGTGATTTGAGCGGGAATGGGGCGTGAGTGGTTGACCGCACCAACGACGAGCGTAACACAGTGCATTAGGCCACAGAAAGTTTTCTTTTCTGTATGCGGTAACACTTTCCGTGATCTGTCAGGACCCATATCAGGGGACATGGAAAGTGTCCAGACTTACTTATTAGTCGCCTAATACCTATGTGTGTATAATTTTAATCAAAGCTAAACGAGCCCACATTGACAGCGCTCACGCCAGTTACTAAAAAACGAAGGTAGGAAGATTTAAGAGTTTAACGTCCCGTCGACAACTGGTTTATTGGAGACGGAGTACATGCCCAGACTGAGGGAGGATATAGGCTGCCCTTTTGAAAGGACCCATCCTGGTATTTGTCTAAAATTATTTGGAGGAAACCAACGAAAAACCTAAGTCTTTATGGTTGGACGGAGATTTGAACCTCCGTCCGCTAGAATGTGAAGAATCCACTGTCTTACAACTGTGCCACTTTCCTCGGCAGCCTAGTTACTGCCTTAGCTAAAGTTGATTCTGATTCCGTAAAAACTCTACGCATCTTGTTGACTGTTGTTACGTCTCAGAAAAAATATTTTTGTTGATATTATGGAATTTTTTTTATAACATTAAGGGATATGCCCGTAATGCATTGCATTAACTTGTTCCTTGATTCATTATAAGAAGAAGAATTTATGTTGATTTCTTCTTGCTAATAAAAATCACACGCGCAGTGTACTCCCATTATCATCAAGAATGATAAATGCTTTAAATGGCTCTGAGCACTACGGGACTCAACATCTGAGGTCATCAGTCCCCTAGAACTTAGAACTACTTAAACCTAACCAACCTAAGGACACCACACACATCCATACCCAGGCAGGATTCGAACCTGCGACCGTAGCGGCCACGCGGTTCCAGACTGAAGTGCCTAGAACAGTTTTTTTTTTTTTTTTTAATCTCAGTTTCTTCGCGTCGTTCGTTGCATCTGCTCGGGGCGGACCCGTTTAAGTTCGACGTTGATCGGTTAACTCGGTTTTTTTTTTTTTTACCGTGCTAGCTGAACCGCTCGGTCACACCGGTCGGCATCAAGAATGATCCAAAAGTTCATTGAAGGAAGGGATAGACGTAACATTAAGAATGATACAAAGTAAACAGAAGATAGGCGCAGATATCTGCAAATCCTGTTGGTGACTAAGTCAGTGAAGACGTTTATGAAACTGGAGAAACGCAGTTACTACGCACCAAACGGTCCCCTTCTACCTCCTGTGTGTCATGGTCGAATACAGTTTCTCGGGCAGAACATGATTCAGATCCACTGATCTGCTAAAGAAATTGCTTTTGACGCAAACAGGTGCTGACTTGTTCAGTAAGTACTTTGTATTCGCCTGCCCGCTATAGTTGGGCTATGGTTTTCATCGAGGTTCAAAAGCACTACGAACTGCATTCACTCCAAATTTTAACAACGTGTTTAAAATTCTATAAATTACCCAGTAAATTAAGAGACAAATAAGCCGAAGCCATCTCCTTCCTACAATACATCAGTTACGCACCGATTCACAATCTTTACTGGAGAGTCTCTTAGCGCATGGTGATTTAAGATTACAGTAGTTATTTCATGGTGTTATCGTCGTAGCACCTCTTTATACCACAATTAATCAGCTGTACTAGTGATGGGGCGTCATAGCTAAGGTATTGGGCTTATCGGATAGTCTAAATTAACGCTAGACTATCCTAATGTAAGATCTCTATCATTTCCTACATCGCTTCATGCGAATAGGGCCAAGGTTGTTGTCCTCCAACTGAACTGGTGTCTCATCTCTAAATATTCGACACGGACGAGAATTGGAATGCAGTCTTCTCCCATTTTATTAGTAATTTTTGGCGTCAATACACTTCCTTCCTTCACTTTTTTGGAAAACTTTTTCTTTCTGTGTAGTTTATCGCTTGGAATAAAAGACATCTGTTTTCCAAGTTTCAGTCTCTCCATTTCTCTTTTTGTCAATTTTTTAGAACCTGCGTTCAAAGTATATGTTATAGTACACACAAATTGAAGTTATTAGTAAAATGACAATATTCTCACCTGATTCCGTTTGCGATATACTGGGAGAACAATAAACTAATACGTTAACAGATTCCGAGGAAGTTCGTAATGTAATATTTTTTTCCTCGCTTTGTTAGGAATAATTTGTCGGTTTTCTTTCGTCAGCCGTTTGTTGCATATCTTAATTAAAACCTAGCGGAGGTCGAGTGTTCGATTGCTACCTCGGACATGGATGTGGGTGGAACATACACTTTATGGAGTGTCTCTTCTGCAGATGGTTCAAATGGCTCTGAGCATTATGGGACTTAACATCTGATGTCATCAGTACCCTAGAACTTAGAACTACGTAAACCTAACTAACCTAAGGACACCACACACATACATGCCCGAGGCAGGATTCGAACCTGCGACCGTAGCGGTCGCGCGGTTCCAGACGGAAGCGCTTCTGGGGATGTAGAATGCAAATTAAAAGTAAGCAGATTCTTCGATACAAGTAAATGCAAATGCCTGAAATATGTGAGTAAAAATGCGGAGATTTCCTCAACGAAAAACGGCCGAATAAACAGATTCCAAGGTTGTGATTTACAATAAATAAGTATATATCACACATGTGCAGTTTCCTTATTGTGTTACACAGTAACAAGTGTTTTTTCATTACTTTCAGCGTGTTACAAGTGCTGGTTTATCATTCTAAAAAATTATCTTCGATGAGAACTGTACCACCGTACTGCCTTCATCGGATAGGAATATTTTTACTTTTGTATCAACAAAAAGTTGAAGTTTGGTATACCGGAAAATACATATGCATGAAAGTGGCATGACGTCCATAAAAGGAAAGCGTTTTTTATGTTTGCATGTTTTATTCGGAGATATTACAGTGAGTGTCTTACAAAAAAACATTTGATAGGCAGTTCGCAGAAAGTGTGTTATGAAGATGGGAATTTACACAAATTGTACGCTAATGGCGGTTCATCGGTAGCAGAGAAAGTGAGCGAAATGAGGAAGGTCCAGGGATTTCCCCGTTATTTTGCAGGAGTAAATATGTCTGTTTGCAGAGAGATTCCCAGTGAACCTAACTTTCACCAGGAAACACAGAGATCACGGTTACGGCAAGTATAATGCAGGAGACTGGTACGTCTTGCCTCTAGGCTGATTACTTCGTTGTCGTACAATTTGATTCGCATTTGTACTGCTGCCGTTTAGGTACAATAGTCTTACCATTTCTAAGGAAATTGAGATATTTCTGGCCTTAGGTATTTCGAAATGAAGGGAATGGGTAAAATAATAATCATACACCTAATATAGTAGAGGGAATAACTTGGTTTTCATTTACCTGAGAATCGAAGCTTTGAAACTCTGAATGATTATCAATATTGTTCGGTGGCATTTCGTGTAAGGAAACTGTTCTGTTTGCTTGAGAGATCGTTTTTCCCAAACAGATTAACCTTTTGGGAAACCTAAGGGAAACGTTTCATTTCGATCCCACTCTCAATGAAACAGTCTTGGTCATTTTCTTACATGTTCGTAAGAGCATGGTCATCTCGAAACAAGCTGTTCCCTGAGAGTAATAATGTCTGCCCATTGAACAACCATGATGACGTAGAACGGCTATATAAGCCTTATCAGCTATCTTTCAGTGTGGCGATAGTACCCACTGCAAATCAAGGAAAAAACCCTCACAGAACCACCATCATGTTCCACTATTAGGACCCACATATTTTTGCTTCCCGTAGTGTTTACGCATTAATTCCTGCGATTGGAAACAATGTAAAAGTAGACTCGCCAGACCAGACTGCATTCCCCCTGGGCGGTATTGCTTTCAATAAACCTTTGAACTCGCCTAGTTTATAGTACGTTTGGCAGAAACAGTTCTACTGGGCGAGGTGGCGCAGAGCTAGGACACTGGGCTCATATTTGGAAGGACAGTGGTTCAACTATGCGTTCGACCATCCAGAGTTACGTTTCCCGTGATTTTCCTAAACCATTTAAGGCGAATGTTCCAATCCGAACCTGCGCCACGACTCTAATGAATCTGTCATCGACGGGACTTAAACCTTAGTCTTCCTTCCTTCCTTCCTTCCTTCACTGTGGTGCTACCATGAACGGTTTGTTCGTGCTGTTGGCGCAGGGTGTTTTCGTTCAGACTGGCTTCTCAAAGCGTATACAGGATGGGCCGTAAGTCAACTGTCAAAAATACATTTCGTGTAATAAAACTAAATAAACGAAAATTGAAATTTATTATCAATACAAAAACACGTGTAGAGTTCAACGAAACTACGAAAGATGCTGAAAGTGGTTTCCATGTTGTTCTTAGCAAACATTGCATCTTTTCAACAACGATTTACAAATTTTGTCCCAAAACTTACCGGATTGTATTTTTCAAATTTTGTCCCTTCAAATGTTCAACATTTTTTAGTATACTTCAGACTGAAAAATCCATGGGTGTGATACCTAGGAAGCGTGGAGGCCAGTCTCTTCTGCCAAACCATTCATCGAAGTATTAATTTACACAGTCTCTCGTATTAATTCTAAAACGCGGGGATGCACCATCTTATTGACATATCAACTTTTGCTTAGCAGCGAATATTTTCCAATTCTAACAACACTTCTTAAAGCATATCTAGCTAATTTACAGAACTGATAGTACCGTTAAAAAAACAGCCCACCGCTGAAAGTCCCTGTCTGTTCCCTCACACCAAAAGAGTGTAACACTCTGTCTCCATCGCCACGTAGAAACCGCGTAGACACAGTTGTGTCTGTTCACTCTGCCATTCACCTTAACAGACGCTACGTCGCTGCAAAGAACGATTTTGTAGAACAGGGGATCGGTTTCTTGATGGATTGTGTACAACTCGCAAACATGGCGAGGATTCGATGATAATTAGGGCAGGCATGTAGTGGTATTCCGTGGGCCCCATGGTTGCTCTTCGAGAGTGCATTACTGCCACGGATTAAGTGACCGTTCTGGCTCGACGGGTTCGTCCCTTAGTACAACGTTTGTTCCCCAACGGCAAGGATGTGATACAAGCTCGCATTGTCCAGGATTGGTTATGCGAGCATCAGGGTGAATTGTTACACCTTTCCTGGCCGCCACAGTCACCAGATCTCAATGTTATTGAGCCTTTGTGGTCTACTTTGGAGAGTATGGTGCTTGATCGCTATTCAGCTCCACCATCGTTACCTGAACTTGTCAGTATTTTGCAGTAAGAATGGTGTAAGATTCCATTTAAAACCATACAGGATCCGTATTTATCCATTCTGAGGCGACAGGAAGCTGTTTTCGGTGACAAGGGATTTCCTACATCGTAATATATTGTGTATTTGCTGTTTCCATATTTCTGTCCAAATCTTGTTACACTTAGTTATAACAGAAAAACAATCGCCAGTTCGTTACCAATATCAGGAAACAGGCTCCGCAAATGGGGGTCATACCGTGGTCTCCATTTTATTTTCTCCCAATTCTGTGTCAGTAATAGAATTCTGGGTATATGATCATGGCATACTGTAAAATGTTCCATCATTTCAGCACTAAGGTAAGCGGTCTTAATCAGTGCGAAGAAGAAATGCACATCACAGAGACAAGTTGTCGAGCAGCGTTGACCCACACACCTTGATCGGGAACCGGTCCCAGCTTTCGTGCTGGCGGGAGCGTTGACCGAGACGACTTTGAGCGGCGGTGAATGAATGAATCGAGAAAAACCAGCGGCTTCCTTCGCATCAAAACCAGTCCGCCAACTTGAATCGGAGCTCTGCCCTGCCCCTCTACGCCTGATTAGCTATTCGCCATCTCCTCTGAAACCTGTTCTGTCGCGTTGGCGCAGGTCAAACACCTGCTGGCTTCGATTACCTCCGATCAACGGGAAATAGAGAACGCACATGATTTGAACGAGGGCAAGGAGATTCTCCTCGGCCTGGCAGTGAAGCTATTTCTAAAGCAAAAAATCTATTTCTTTTCCCATGTAGTCACTTTTTAAGTCACAGCAATTTGCTCAGCGGTCTCCAGTGATTAAGTTCCAGTTCTAAATAGTGATTCGAAATGTCTGATAAAGGCCGATGTACATCTTTCGATACTTCTTCTTTGAATCTGAAACGTTTTCCGGATGCAAATTTGTGGGGATATCTACAAGCTGAAGAACGCGAATTCTGGTGAATAGGGGATGTTCCGACAATTCGTTCTGACAATTAACAACAGGAAATTTATTCTTCAACGATTGCAACTGATTTAAAATTTAATAACAAAATATAATGAACAGCATACTAGGTTAATAAATTTGATTCTTTCTAAATTATTAGAGTACCAAATGTATACCCTGAATATATAAGTTTCACCTTGAACGAGTTATATGAATTAAGGTTCAGTGTGGTGACCTTTCTTTACTGTTTCATTTCATTTACCGAACCTAAAGCAATAAATTCAGCTAAATACCTAGGAATTACAATTACGAACAACTTAAATTGGAAAGTACACATAGAAAATGTTGTGAGGAAGGAGAACCAAAGACTATGTTTTATTGACAGAACACTTAAAAGATGCAACAGATCCACTAAAGAGACAGCCTACACTACGCTTGTCCGTCCTCTTTTGGAGTACTGCTGCGCGATGTGGGATCCTTACCAGAAAGGATTAACGGAGTACATCCATAAAGTTCAAAGAAGACCAGCGCGTTTTGTATCATCCAGAAATGGGGAGAGTGTGTCACGGATATGACACAGGATCTGGGGTTGACATTAAAACAAAGGCGTTTCTCGGTGCGACGGAATCTTCGCACGAAATTTCAGACACCAACTTTCTCCTCCGGATACGAAAATATTTTGTTGACGCCGACCTACATAGGGAGAAATGATCATCATAATAAAATATGCGAAATCAGAACTCGCACGGAAAGATCTGAGTGTTCTTTTTTCCGTACGCCACTCGAGAGTGGAATAATATATAATTATTGTGAAGCTGGTTCGATGAACCCCCTGCCAGGCACTTAAGTGTGATTTGCAGAGTAGCCATGTAGATGAAGATGTAGATTTCATCCAGAATTTAAATTTGTGTATTTTGGTGTAAGGTCCATGTCCACTGTTTCACTGTTTCCCAAATGGTTCTAACGAAAGCAGAGGCCAAGCATTAGCATACTGCCAGATGCAGCTGTATATAATGACTGTGCAGGTGCTATACTCCGGATAGTGTTATATAAGCCTTTCGTTCCTTCTGAACTATCTGTCTGTATTTTTCTGTGTCTGATGTGGACTTTCTTAATTATCAACGTCACCTTTATGCTTGCAGTATATACACTTTTCTCTTGCAATTTCCATTAAACAACCTCACATAATATTTACATACAGTGATATCGAGAAATTGAAGCTTTAATCAAAGCTCAGATTAAACCAAAATCTATCCAATCTGTCCAGTTATGTTCCTAGAATGTAGCTTGTTTACTGGAATTCTACCAAAAACTGTTCTATACTCCTAGATATTTACTGCGAAGCGGTAATTGTTTTTCGGTATCCTTGCCCACTCGTAAGCAAAAGAGCATGACCTCGCTTCGGAGAGATGTTGTTTTCATATATGTCAAATATTCACTATGTCCTTTGTACAATTCTGTCAAAATGTCGTCTCCTTGCCTTGCCCAGTCATGTTGTTGTTGTTGTTGTGGTCTTCAGTCCTGAGACTGGTTTGATGCAGCTCTCCATGCTACTCTATCCTGTGCAAGCTTTTTCATCTCCCAGTACCTACTGCAACCTACATCCTTCTGAATCTGCTTAGTGTATTCATCTCTTGGTCTCCCTCTACGATTTTTACCCTCCACGCTGCCCTCCAATACTAAATTGGTGATCCCTTGATGCCTCAGAACATGTCCCACCAACCGATCCCTTCTTCTGGTCAAGTTGTGCCACAAACTTCTCCCCAATCCTATTCAATACTTCCTCATTAGTTATGTGATCTACCCATCTAATCTTCAGCATTCTTCTGTAGCACCACATTTCGAAAGCTTCTATTCTCTTCTTGTCCAAACTATTTATCGTCCATGTTTCACTTCCATACATGGCTACACTCCATACGAATACTTTCAGAAATGACTTCCTGACAGTTAAATCAATACTGGATGTTAACAAATTTCTCTTCTTCAAAAACGCTTTCCTTGCCATTGCCAGCCTACATTTTATATCCTCTCTACTTATCAGTTATTTTGCTCCCCAAATAGCAAACCTCCTTTACTACTTTAAGTGCCTCATTTCCTAATCTAATTCCCTCAGCATCACCCGACTTAATTAGACTACATTCCATTATCCTTGTTTTGCTTTTGTTGATGTTCATCTTATATCCTCCTTTCAAGACACTGTCCATTCCATTCAACTGCTCTTCCAAGTCCTTTGCTATCTCTGACAGAATTACAATGTCATCGGCGAACCTCAAAGTTTTTATTTCTTCTCCATGAATTTTAATACCTACTCCGAATTTTTCTTTTGTTTCCTTTACTGCTTGCTCAATATACAGATTGAACAACATCGGGGAGAGGCTACAACCCTGTCTTACTCCCTTCCCAACCACTGCTTCCCTTTCATGTCCCTCGACTCTTATAACTGCCATCTGGTTTCTGTACAAATTGTAAATAGCCCTTCGCTCCCTGTATTTTACCCCTGCCACCTTTAGAATTTGAAAGAGAGTATTCCAGTCAACATTGTCAAAAGCTTTCTCTAAGTCTACAAATGCTAGAAACGTAGGTTTGCCTTTCCTTAATCTTTCTTCTAAGATAAGTCGTAAGGTCAGTATTGCCTCACGTGTTCCAGTGTTTTTACGGAATCCAAACTGATCTTCCCCGAGGTTGGCTTCTACTAGTTTTTCCATTCGTCTGTAAAGAATTCGTGTTAGTATTTTGCAGCTGTGACTTATTAAGCTGATAGTTCGGTAATTTTCACATCTGTCAACACCTGCTTTCTTTGGGATTGGAATTATTATATTCTTCTTGAAGTCTGAGGGTATTTCGCCAGTTTCATACATCTTGCTCACCAGATGGTAGAGTTTTGTCAGGACTGGCTCTCCCACGGCCGTCAGTAGTTCCAATGGAATATTGTCTACTCCGGGGGCCTTGTTTCGACTCAGGTCTTTCAGTGCTCTGTCAAACTCTTCACGCAGTATCATATCTCCCATTTCATCTTCATCTACATCCTCTTCCATTTCCATAATATTGTCCTCAAGTACATCGCCCTTGTATAGACCCTCCATATACTCCTTCCACCTTTCTGCTTTCCCTTCTTTGCTTAGAACTGGGTTTCCATCTGAGTTCTTGATATTCATACAAGACGTTCTCTTATCTCCAAAGGTCTCTTTAATTTTCCTGTAGGCGGTATCTATCTTACCCCTAGTGAGATAGGCCTCTACATCCTTACATTTGTCTTCTAGCCATCCCTGCTTAGCCATTTTGCACTTCCTGTCGATCTCATTTTTGAGACGTTTGTATTCCTTTTTGCCGGTTTCACTTACTGCATTTTTATATTTTCTCCTTTCATCAATTAAATTCAATATTTCTTCTGTTACCCAAGGATTTCTACTAGCCCTCGTCTTTTTACCTACTTGATCCTCTGCTGCCTTCACTATTTCATCCCTCAAAGCTACCCATTCTTCTTCTACTGTATTTATTTCCCCCATTCCTGTCAATTGTTCCCTTATGCTCTCCCTGAATCTCTGTACAACCTCTGGTTCTTTTAGTTTATCCAGGTCCCATCTCCTTAAATTCCCACCTTTTTGCAGTTTCTTCAGTTTTAATCTACAGATCATAACCAATAGATTGTGGTCAGAGTCCACATCTGCCCCTGGAAATGTCTTACAATTTAAAACCTGGTTCCTAAATCTCTGTCTTACCATTATATAATCTATCTGATACCTTTTAGTATCTCCAGGGTTCTTCCATGTATACAACCTTCTTTCATGATTCTTAAACCAAGTGTTAGTTATGATCATGTTGTGCTCTGTGCAAAATTCGACCAGGCGGCTTCCTCTTTCATTTCTGTCCCCCAATCCATATTCACCTACTATGTTTCCTTCTCTCCCTTTTCCTACACTCGAATTCCAGTCACCCATGACTATTAAATTTTCGTCTCCCTTCACAATCTGAATAATTTCTTTTATTTCATCATACATTTCTTCAATTTCTTCGTCATCTGCAGAGCTAGTTGGCATATAAACTTGTACTACTGTAGTAGGCGTGGGCTTCGTATCTATCTTGGCCACAATAATGCGTTCACTCTGCTGTTTGTAGTAGCTTACCCGCATTCCTATTTTCCTATTCATTATTAAACCTACTCCTGCATTACCCCTATTTGATTTTGTGTTTATAACCCTGTAGTCACCTGACCAGAAGTCTTGTTCCTCCTGCCACCGAACTTCACTAATTCCCACTATATCTAACTTCAACCTATCCATTTCCCTTTTTAAATTTTCTAACCTACCTGCCCGATTAAGGGATCTGACATTCCACGCTCCGATCCGTAGAACGCCAGTTTTCTTTCTCCTGATAACGACATCCTCCTGAGTAGTCCCCGCCCGGAGATCCGAATGGGGGACTATTTTACCTCCGGAATATTTTACCCAAGAGGACGCCATCATCATGTAATCATACAGTAAAGCTGCATGCCCTCGGGAAAAATTACGGCTGTAGTTTCCCCTTGCTTTCAGCCGTTCGCAGTACCAGCACGGCAAGGCCGTTTTGGTTATTGTTACAAGGCCAGATCAGTCAATCATCCATACTGTTGCCCTTGCAACTACTGAAAAGGCTGCTGCCCCTCTTCAGGAACCACACGTTTGTCTGGCCTCTCAACAGATACCCCTCCGTTGTGGTTGCACCTACGGTACGGCTATCTGTATCGCTGAGGCACGCAAGCCTCCCCACCAACGGCAAGGTCCATGGTTCATGGGGGGTGCCCAGTCATAGAGAGTGCATAGTTCATTACGATAGTTTCGAGCATAACGCTGCACGCTGAACAAAGTAAAAACCAACGTCCGTTTGCGCTTCAGGGAACGACCTGATATACTTTGAACTATACTGAAATATAATTCAAGAAGTGCATATATCTTAGTGGACTGTCATAATTTAACTTTCTTCTTGATGAGCCGTTTTGAGTTAAGCAGTCGAAGAATTGTAGTATGTTCGGTGCTGACCTGACGGACTAACAAGAAACAATTTTTTCCTTTTCAGTATTGCAGAAATCATTTCAATAAATAAAAGAAAATAATGCATCAAAAAGAGAAAAAACTACATCCCATGAAGACAATATTTCTTTAAGCATTTGATGTCTCTGCTGTTCGGTCTCAAGATTTCATCGTGTGATTAAGGTGGTGGTGGTGAAATACAGTCATGCAATAATAATGTTACAAAAGGAATAAGACAATGTTCATATAATGTAAAAAAGAGAGGTAAACACGGTTTAAAGGCCTCTGCCATATGATAAGCAACGGATCTCATCATAGTTACTGAAGGACTACAGTATATCTACCGTTGATTGGAAAATTTCAAAGACCTTTCATTATTCTGGCAAATACGAAATCTGTGAGTGCTGTTCGTTGTCAGCTTCTCTGAGGTCCATTGGCCGAGGACTTGCTGCCATCTGATCACATACCCTGATCAGTAGCCGTGTGTTGGCAGCACTGCAGGTCATATACGCTGGTTAAGTGCCGCTTGAGTCACGAGCGCCTCCGCAGTCCTCTATTTGTGAAGGACGGGCGCGCACTGTAAACAGGACACAGGCTCACACCTGCATCATGAAGACGTGTTTCATTTTAGAAACTAATCACGCCAGTTTTTATTAATCCAAAGCAGCAGCACGTAGGTCAGGATTTTCTTGCGTCTTCCACAAACTGTTATTAACACTATGATTTGATTGCACCATTTTGAACCAAATTTAAAGAACATGCTGATCCTAAGTTCTATGAAACCTACATACTTCTTGCATATTATTCATTTATAGGACGTTACAGGATGAATAGTTAATATTTTAGGAGATTGCAATATAGACTAATTCAAGAACAACATTCCATATAACATGTGCTCACTTTTTTATCTGCTATAGAGACACAGCTATTAGAATGCAACCCAAACCAAGTACTCATAAGAAGTTCAAATAATTAAGTTCAAAGTTGATATTAATAAATGCCACCTTCAACGTCAAATGGTTCAAATGGCTCTGAGCACTATGGGACTTAACATCTGTGGTCATCAGTCCCCTAGAACTTAGAACTACTTAAACCTAACTAACCTAAGGACATCACGCACATCCATGCCCGAGGCCGGATTCGAACCTGCGACCGTAGCAGTCGCGCGGTTCAGGACTGAAGCGCCTAGCCTTCAACGTCAATGTACTTTCGAATTATCTTGACGACAGCACAGGTAGCTCCTCTGAGGTTCTCTTGGTGTACTTTTCCGAAAGCAGCACTGTTCGTAACTCAAATAGTAACTCTTGCGTTTTCTCTTTCTTTCTATTCGTTTCAACCTAAAATCTGAAGGCGTGATACATGGAAATCTTGTTGGCCAAAAAAGTGACCATTTCCGTCTTTCCATCATCCGGGGAGTGTTAGGATTGGGTGACGTGTCAGCTGACGACGAGTACATAGAATGTGCAGAGGCCTCGTCATGCTGGAATAACATACACGTCCTTGTAGCCAAAGGAACCTATTCCAATAGCGCTGAATGCTTGTCTTGAAGAAAATTTAGATAACGGGGCCCTGTATCACGAACACTAACACAAGGATGCTCAGTCAACTGATTACTTATCGTACCATACCACACATTTACAGAAAAGCGTTCTTGAAGATGCGTCTCCAAAAAAGACATGTGGATTTTCGGATTGCCGATGTGAGTTACGAATGAAAGTGTCTTCATCAGTAAACAGTCTAATGGGATTAATCGGCGATCTACAGCACTCTTGTATTTGGAACAACGAAACTCTGAACAAAACAACAAGTAGAATTTCTGCAAGTGCTTGTTGAGGGACTACATTCTAACAACTGAATGTCTTTCATTTCATCCTCACTCTTTTCATTTGCACGTAAAGATGAAATATGGCTGCTGGAACAGCATCATCCTCACGCACTTTCGTGAAAACACGTGTAACACTCTTGAATCTGGCACTCTGCAGTTAGGAAATCATCTATCGCATTAAATGTGATTTGAGACTTTCTCGGCGTATTCCATTCGTGAAATCTTCTCGGGTGATCAGCCGAGTAAAGGCGTCGTCTTCTCGCAACGTTTCGAAGGGTTTCGTACCCATCATCTTCGTTTGAAGATGATGGGTACGAAACCCTTCGAAACGTTGCGAGAAGACGACGCCTTTACTCGGCTGATCACCCGAGAAGATTTCACATCTATCGCATTCTCTACAAGCAGGAGCAGCGTTTCCATTATAAAACCACTGCACAAGTACCATATCGCCATTTTTAAATAGTGCAGCATGTTTAAACGTTATAGAAGAACTGTCTAAAAAATCACAATCACGGCTGAAAAATTAAATTATACAAACTCAAACAACCGTTTCACAACCTGAACTTGAAAACAAAAACGACAATCGATAGCAATTGGAGTACCAACACTCAAAGTGAACACGTATTTCTGTAACCAGTATTACTTCTGGAACTGATTAAGTTGGACGATCGTTACAGAGTGGCGGATACGTAAGCGGGGTGCGCGCCGCCCCCTTCGAGGCCGCCCCCATTGTACCCGCGTCAGCCCCGACAGTCAGCCCGCACGCTATTCGTTCGTTTGTTTGTTTCGTCAGTCGATTCGACTGAATCGAATTATCGAGTGGTTGTACTTTCCTATACAGCGCGCACGTCCGCGTCATCTCATTTTATTCCTTTCTGTCTGGCACACAGATAGCTGTACAAAATATTTGCTTGGCTATCTGCATCTATTGCTACATCAGAAAGAAGTTTTTCAACAGTGCGACGTACAAAGACAAGGCTGAGGTCGACAATGAAGGAGGATCGACTTAATGGCTTAGCTCTGTTGAACACTCCTCCTGACATTGATTGTCGTATTGACGATGTGATTACCCATTTGCCAGAAAGAATAGGCGCATAGAATTCATCATTTAAGGAAGAGAACCACAACTGTAACCTTTTTATATCATACTATGGCATTGTGCTGTGTATGTGAATAACCAGTTTTATTTAAACTTTCTTAAACTTTGCACGCGACTATTTTTTATTACGCTAAAAGTAAAGGTAGCTCAAGACACCACTAGCGCCCCAAAACTGAGGTTTTTCTTTATCCGCCACTGTCGTTATATGGGATGTTTTATTGAAATTGTTATACACTACCACCCCCTAAAATACGTACCATTCCTCTTGCAATATTATTTAGATGAATGTGAACTGTTCAGAATGATTGATCTCCAGAAAATCTGTTTTTGACACCGTGACATACCGGCTTCCACGCGTAATTGCGACAGCGGTAGGGATAAAAGAGCATCGTTTGCTGCGACTGGTGGGTAGTGAACCACACAATATGATCCCAACTCGCGACGTCCGCCATCTTATGATCAAAGCCGAAGGAGCAGTACAGATTCTTCCGCAATGTTGGAAAAGGCGATTGAGCAGTTATGGACGAATCTGCGCAGAGTGTTTCCATTGTTCAGGAACAAAAAATGCCTCAGATTAAACGGCGTTATGATGTGCTATTCGGCAAAATATTATGGGGGGAAAAAAAGAGCCCAGCTAGGTGGCGCATAGGTCAGACACGGGCTCATTGGATAGAACAGCAGTTCAAATCAACATCCGGCCATCTAGATTTAGGTTTTCGGTGAGTTTCCTAAAGCGATTAAGGCGAATTCCGGGATGGTTCCTTTGAAAGGGTACGACCGATTTCCTTCCCCATCCTTCCATTCTTCGAACGTGTGCTCCCTTCTCTATGTAGTTCGTCGTCTACTGAACGTTAAACCGTAATCTGCCTTCCGTTTGTGTAAAATACTTTTATAACCGCTACCAATAACTAAATAAATAGTATATTTTTAAAACATCTTATTTTTCGTTATCGTTACAGGCTCGAACATTTCGTTCATCCTAAGAATGCTGCAATACAGTTACGTGACGAACTATTTATCAGTTTCTGAGCGTTTACACTGCCATGATAGTAATAAAACATTGACGTCATTTCCGAAAACATGCGTTTTCTTTTAGCACTTGGATACCGAACAACTCGATTACACACTAACGCCAGAAGTATTAACACGCGCTATGAATGCATGACAACTTTTAATACCTATATTAGTGCACACAAATTTTAATATGTACTACCAGTACAACGTGAAATCAGGCTGTTCAGTTTCACAGTCGTAACATCGACCCATTCACTCGAAACATCTGTGATGGTGCTGATAGCAATACACACAACAGTGACAAGCGAGTCTACGATGTATTTAGCGTTAAATGGAAAGTGCATGTTTTCGGAAATAAGTGGGATATTTTTATTGGCATTATGGCGCTGTAAACACTCAGAAACTGATTAATATTTCGTCTTACACATGCATTGTAACCATCTGATGTAACGCCGGAAATGCATATCCTCCTATTTCCATCTATTGTACTATTATTTTTTTTCCTTGTTTTGTTACCTCAAGATATGACATTTCTGTCTCTTTATATATTGTAATTGTTTTACTATTTGTATATATATATTTATGCATTTATGTCGATGTATAATTGGGTTGTTGTGTAAAGATTATTTGTATTTTTACGCTGGGTCTTGCCTAGGGAAAACTGCTATCGAACGATTACATCGATAGGTCGTGTGAAGAATCAAATTGTGTAGGATCTTTGGTAGTGTTAACTCTGCCGCGTGGAGCGCGGGGAGAGCATGAGGGAGTCCGGCTGGAGTAGCGAGTGGAGCAGGTGTGTTGTGTGTAGCTCCCGCGAGTTGCCGCGCTTTCGGGGTTTAGCAGCATGTAATTGCGCTCGACTTGCGATGATAGTTTCTGACATGGTGTCGCGGACGGGAAGCATTAGCTGGCGCACATCAAGAGCCCGTTTCGTCTGGTGACCGTGTTGAGAAGAAGGCGCGCCAACATCCAACTTCTGCAACAGCGACGGCCGACAATGAGTGACTGTCGCCACGTCCTCGATCGACGGCTTCAAACCTTCAATCAACCAACAAGGAAGACTAAAAGCACGTAAAGTTTCAGAACTGTATGGCAGACCTCAGCATTTCAAATTGTTCCATTTGCCTCGCAAAATTACAGCAACTTAGCATGAACCTTTGTTGCTCATTGTCCCAATTGCATTGCCAAGCAGGGTCCCTTCCTTTTCCGAAATGAACCCGAGTGTCGTTGAAATTCAAACGCCAGCATTAAAATAATATAATTAGATTTCACTGCTTTAATTTCAAAGTTCAGTTAAAGTATTCATAGCTGGCTACAACATTTAGATTACACGAGCACAAATTAAGAGTGCGAGTTTTGTTAGCATATTTTAGCTTACCTTTGACTGCAGCTCAGCTTGGTACGTACTATATTTTACTATTGTTAATTGTTCAGAATCATTTAATTCAAGTTCAAAGTTAAATCTCTTGTTTCTAAATTGCGTAGAGTCAAGTTGCTTTTGAAATGATTGTTGAGGTAGTCCAAGACTAACCGTATTTTACTGGAATTCGATGTGCTTCAGGAAGAAAGCTCACTATTAACTTCAGTCACTAAATTAACTTTCGATTTTCCGGTTTTATTAATTCTTTTGCTAAATTAAGTCAGAGTGTAGCGAAATTTATTACTTCTGACAAACTTTCAGTTTTCACACTACACGTGTCAACCTTCAGTTGCCACGCTTCTAGTGCTAATTATATGTGTAATAACCTTTCTTTTTCAGTTACTATAGTAATTGTCCTTAGAACTGGCGAGCGTGATTTCCCCCAAATCTCAAATATCTAATTACCGCTAGTTAATTGTTAACGTAACGACCGCACATTTACTTCCTTTATTAACTTTACCCCTTTTCAAAATTAATTTCCACCAGTTTCATTTGCATTTTTCCTTTCATTTAGATGTAACCCTTTCCTCCCTCTTTACCGACAGATTAACTTCGGTGACGATTGCTTTCCCAAATTTCCATTAGGTACACGCGGTTTTTTTTTCACTGTCATTAAGGTCGATAAGTGAGGGGGAGGTTACACTGATAAACAAAATGTTTGAAAGGTTAATGGCAAGCAATAATAAAATCTTTTAGACTTTTTTTTATTTGGTGACTGGTAGTCGAAATAAAACGTATTTTACCGTACAACCACGGAACGTGTAAAATATCATCCACCAACAAAACAGGTTTAAAATGTTGTGTTCATGGACGAGTCATGCTTGAACCCATCCTACACTGATCGACTCATACGTGTTAGACCTTGTCGTGGTGACCTAAGTTTGACAGGCTACATTCTCCGGCACCAAAGTAAACACACGTATTTCCCTTCGTATATAAGGACAATGTCCTGCCACATTTTATGAGGAATCTGTAAGCTTCCATCGTAAAATGACGGATACTATTGCTTCCTGCCACACGCGTTGATCCAACATGTTACCCATCGAATTCGTCTGGGATATCGTTGGTCAGTGACTTGTTCGGCACAATTTTGCAGCGACCACTGCTGATTCTATGGTATTCAAGCAGCATGCAGATAGATACCCTATTATCACATCCAAGATCTCTCTGATTCCACGCCATGTCGTTTAGAAACTGACTGCTGCACTTAGCGGCATTATACGAAATTCACAAAGTCATAAATCGTCTACAGTTTCGCAAATCTGTAATTTTTAGTGGTCTTTCATCAATTTGTGCAATAAATTTCAATACAGTCACATGTACACTTCTTTGCATGGCTATTTATCGAGCTATTTGTATATTACCCGTTCGTCTTTGCGTCTTCCCTAATTATATTTCATTCTTTCTGTCACAGCCGCACGAATAAAAGAAGCCATTGATCAAAAGCACTCTACTTATTCATGTCCATTTCGTGTCTCTTGGTAGTTCAGTCTGAATCTCATGTATACTTCTTTATGTTGCATTTTAACCAACTGTTTGTATATTATGTTAGTCTTTATGTCTCTGCTAACAGAAATATTTCATCTTTTCTGTTACTTCCACATTAGTCAAAGAAAGGGTGCCCTCAGCCTTCGTGCCCACTTCATGTGGGCTCCACATTTTCGTAAAGTGACTATTCCATAGCGGGTCGCACTTTTAACAGACAGTACGACAAGCGACGTCTTTACTTGAAAGAACTGTTGGGATCTGCATTTGCCATTATTGTACCTAAAGAGCTAATTAATATGTATTCATTAGTGTATCCATCAATACTTCACTTCAAATAACATTCCGAGTTTGTAGTCCACCGTGGAAAGTTCGTATTTACGCAGCTGCTGAGCAGAAATGTGACCTCTCTAGCACATTGATGTGGCCTGGATGTCTCCTATTAACATACCACCTCCTGCATATCCAAGTTCCTTGACATGCTGCGAGTATTACGAGATGAGCGTAGCTGCCTTGCGTAATGTCCGAGACACACATGTGGTCAGCCCGCGCGTGGGCGGCGTCAAGGCCGCATCGTCACACAAAACACTCGTCGTCGGCTCGATGCGTCACCGACGCACGCGTGTAACGCAAGCGCGTGGAGTACTTAACCGCATCCACTGCGTAGCTGCGCCTGCTTTGCCTCCAAATAGCACGTCTATCGCATTTACAATGCTGGCCAAAGAAATTTCACCACTTCGCTCAGAGAAGGCCTTCATTGCACCAAAAACAGCATTCTTTGCAAAACTCAAATGACTGCTAAGAGTTGGCAGAACTGTTATATCAACATCTGTAATCACTGATGTATTGTGGATAGGCTTTGCTCCTAGATGAACCCGAAATTCATCGGAAATATTTCGTAAGCTGCTCAGTGATATTTTCTGAGTATTTTGGTGTAAGGAATTCGTAATATGACGTGGCTCGTTAAAGGGTAATTGTATTTCGACCGGATTACAATGGCTTGGTCGTAGTGGTGCTGCTCCTTAACCAGCTCTCTCACCAGATACGACACGGATTAACTTCTCCTTATGGGGGACGTGTGAAGAACATAGTGAGACTCTGGTACCACAGCCAGTTTACCTTGCTATTCGGATTGTTGCTACCGCGGAAATGTTGCGTATAAAACAGTGGATGGTGCGTCACTGTAGACTCTGCCGTGACTTTGGTAGTCCACATTTTCAAGAATACCTGTAATGGAACAGTTGTATGTTTGGAAAGAATAACCTCTCAGTCGAACTGCCTATGTACAATGACACTGTTTGGAAAATAATTTATTGCCCAACATAATTATACTATTTCAAAGTTAAATGACACTCAATTGACAGTGTGGTTCCAACAGTGGTCGGAGGTAACCACGCCATGTGTTTTAAAATCTGACGATGGTCGACGACGGCCGAAACCAGTCATTTCGCTTTGAAATTAGTGTAATTGCGCCGATAGTAAATTATTTTCAATTGTGGGCTTGTTCCTTGCACTACATATACTGACATATTAGATTGAACCCACTGTGATAGGAGTCTACGTGTTTCGTCTGTGCTTGCAAATTATATCCTTTTCCACTATTCTGAAAGATAATTGCGGTATCAAACGGATTAAATCATAACTAAATTGTAAAGGGATACCGGAGACCACAAATTCCTTATACGTAAATACTCTTAACAATCGCAGGACAATCACAGAAATGTTGTCGTTTGAGTTTGGCTCCACAATGCATACCGACTGAAGGTAAGATTTTCTGAGTTGTTAGGCCCGCCACATTACTTTACAAACTTTTTCAAAATACGATTCTTCGAACTTTCTGCTGGGATCGTCTCCAATAATATTCTGGTAGGCGAAAATTGGCGAAAAATCAGTGTCGAGTCCACTTATAATTCTTTCCACAGCTTTTTTGATGAAGTGGAGTTATTAAAAAATCTTCAGGATACCATGGGTGAGCCGTCATCTTTGGGTACATACTAACCGTAGGAATTGAAACAGATCAGAAATATTATCAAAATATTATTGTTTCGATGTTGTTAAGATTGCTTCCTGGTAATTGTTTATGTTCCACGCGTGCTATGGTTGAGTAGCTGCGTCCTCGATGGTGGGAAATCACGAAGCCAGAAGCCATTAGCTTCATCTCTGTCAAAAACGCATTCTAAAGAATGAGATTCCAGTTGCTTCCCGGGCTTTCCTTCTACAAATATTGCATTCTTTGGCTAGCACTCATACATTATTAAACATATAATCTGGCCTGCTACTCCGTTACCCCAGAGTTCACATTCCGTCTTAAAAGTGTGTGGCTTTAGCGCTCTATAACGCGTTCTTTTAAAACACGGTCATCCCATGACGAACAGCGTACGCTCTTCAAAATAACCTGGTTGAATATCTAGGGGATACATTAAACACCCAATTGATTTGTTATTTGATGTCGAAACCCTCATATTCTAGCCTGTGATAGTTCCAAATTATAATTATTTTGCGTCATTTAGTTATCATTGGTACTTTTAGCATTGTTCTATAACTTGAACCTGTTATTTACCCGCATATTAATCACTTATGTGGCAGCTGTTTCGTCCTATGCTGATGGATTTTTCCTGCTGTTTTGTCCGGTAATGTACTTGTGGACGACGGACTGATGTAATTGTAGGTTCGAGGCGGCGACAGGAACGACACAAAGGGTTGTTTGCTGACTTGTTAGCGAGGTGATGCTGAGGTTAAGCGCTCAAGGGCGTTCCGCTCTCACTGGGTCGTACTGTCCTGACGTTTCACACGCTGGCTCTAGGTCAACTCAAGCTGTTTAGACCGAGAGAGGTGGCGTAGTAGTATTCCGGAGGACGGTGATTCAGATTTATGTTTTCCGTGATTTCCCTAAATCTATTAAGGCGATTAACAGGAGGGTCACTTTGAAACGACAAGACTGATTTCCTTCCTCATCTCATCCCCAGTCCGCGCCTGTACTTTGTCTATAATAATGTCACCGGCCACTGTGACCGAGCGGTTCTAGGCGCTTCAGTCCGGAACCGCGCTGCTGCTACGGTCGCAGGTTCGAATCCTGCCTCGGGCATGGATGTGTGTGTTGTCCTTAGGTTAGTTAGGTTTAAGCAGTTCTAAGTCTAAGGGACTGATGACCTCAGATGTTAAGTCCCATAGAGCTTAGAGCCATTTGAACCATTTTTTATAATGATGTCGTGGTCATCGATGAAACGGAAAATCCAAATTTCTTTTCTTTCGAGAGTTGTGATCTGGAGATAAGAGTTGGGGAGAGATCGTCTCTTCTCTGTAAACAATCAAATAGCTCATCTTGTAATTGGAAGTCTTCCACATTTCAAACCTTCCCCTGTGTAACCCAAGGCGCGTAAAAAACGAAACGTAGCACATAATATTACAACGAGAAACTTACAGCAATTGCACTAATGAAGAAGCCAATCCTGTCCTCGCTTCAGTAATGCAAACTAACGTACTGTATTTTGAGAAGACCATTCATTGCACCAACGAATCGCGATAGCTTGCCTTACAGCGGGCTGTTACATTTAAATAAACATTTTCGTATGTTTTTTTGCGTGCAGTTGATTTTTTTCTGAAACGATTAGCAAATTTATGATTGTTCAGATACTGCGGCCATGAAAGGTCATCGTCGTAAAGATTTTGTTTTAAGCTACCTAGGGCAGGTAATTGCTACTATTCATTCCGCAACTGCAATTACTATCAGACTAGCTATGAGATAGCAGATTTGTGACGCTTGTTATGCGATTTATATTTAGCATGCTGTAAAAGGATTATAACACTGGTCATTGCATAGGTGAAGGATAGACAGTCTAAAATCCTCCCCAAATCGAAGGTGTTACTCGAAATCGTCAGTGTAAGTTGACGTATGGAAGAAACGAAGATTGCCGCTGAATATCTTGTCGATGGCAAAGTCATTGAAGAAGGAATATTGGAAGAAAGGAGGAAAGATCAGAGTCTTACGTCCCGTCGACATCAAAGTCATTAGAGACAGAGCACAAGCTCGGAAGGTTTCAAGGATTGGGAAGGAAATCGGCTGTTCCCTTTGAAAGGCATCCTGGCGTACCGAATATTGGCTCACGCGGATCATAGTAGGGTAGAAGTCAGGTGTGGCGCTTTTCAAAGTACTGTCCGAACACTCTCCCCCTCTCTCACCCCCGGAGAGATTTAGGGAAACCACCAAAAACGGTAATGAAATAGTGTTTCTAACTTTGTTTGATTTCATTGCTCTTCAAAATGTGAGAATTAATTCCGCTCCCGCAATAAAAATAACAGTTCTAATTCTGAGTTAATTCCTTACATCTTTTTCATTCCTTTAGTATAGTTATTGCTAGCGAGTTCTCGATTGGTTTATATACCATAAAGCCGCTGGTAGAGATGTTGACGCAGAAGAAATGTGTTGAACGACTTCCACAGTCTCTCTGCGAGCGTAATTCTCTTGGACCACAATATACTCGGAACACTTACTTCCGTTCTCTCACCGAGGATGCAAGCCTCATCACCGGACAGTATTTTCAGTATTTCAGTTGACATAAAATCACGGTGGAGCCTTGTACCAAAGTTTTCTATCTCTTTGGACATCAGCAGTCCGTAAATTTACTATTCTGGTAATTCCAATTTGTTGTTCGTAACTGTGATTCTTTGGTACTTAGTTGAATTTACGGCCTTTAGATCTGACTGATTTATCATGTAACCGAAGTTTAACAGATTCCTTTTAGCGCTCATATGGATGGCCTCACACGTTTCGTTACTTAGGGTCAATTGCCAATTTTCGCACCATACACATATCTTTTCTAAATCGTTTTGCAATTTGTTTTGATCTTCTGATGACTTTATTAGTCGATAAACAACAGCGTCATCTGCAAACAATCGAAGACAGTTGCTCAGATTCTCTCCCAAATCGTTTATATAGATAAGGAACAACAAAGGGGCTATAATACTGCCTTTGGGAACGCCAGAAATCACTTCTGTTTTACTCGATGACTTTCCGTCAATTACTACGAACTGTGACCTCTCTGACAGGAAATCGCAAATCCAGTCACATAACTCAGACGATATTCCATAAGCGCGCAATTTTACTACGAGCCGCTTGTGTGGTACCGTGTCAAAAGCCTTCCGGATATCCAGAAATATGGAATCGATCTGAAATCCCTTGTCAACTGTACTCAACACTTCATGTGAATAAAGAACTCGTTGTTTTTCACAAGAACGATGCTTTCTAAACCCATGTTGACTGTGTGTCAGTAGACCGTTTTCTTCGAGGTAATTCATGATGTTCGAACACAATATATGTTCTAAAATCCTGCTGCATATCGACGTTAACGATATGGGCCCGTAATTTAGTGGATTACTCCTACTACCTTTCTTGAATATTGGTGTGACCTGCGCAGCTTTCCAGTCTTTGGGTACGGATCTTCCGTCGAGCGAACGGTTGTATATGATTGTTAAGTATGGAGCTATTGCAACACCATACTCTGAAAGGAACCTAACTGCTATACACTCTGAACCAGAAGACTTGCTTTTATTAAGTGATTTAAGTTGCTTCACTACTCCGAGGATATCTACTTCTACGTTACTCATGTTGGCAGCTGTTCTTGATTCGAATTCTGGAATATTTACCTCGTCTTCTTTTGTGAAGGCAATTTGGAAGGCTGTGTTTAGTAACTCTGCTTTGGCAGCGCTGTCGTCGATAGTTTTTCCATTGCTATCGCGCAGAGAAGACACTGACTGTATTTGCCGCTAGCATTGTATTGTATCGTCTTGTACTGTACTGTATGGAACTGGGTACTTAGAAACGACGGAGAGGCTTCGTCCCCGCCGTAGACCTCAGTGGTTCAGAAGCCCACAACAGGCTACAGCAATCAACTCACCGCACCGCCGCCCCACGCCGAACCCACGGATATTGTGCAATTCTGCACCCAGTGGACACCACCCCCCCCCCCCCCCCCCCCCCCAGGGAACGTTCAAACCAGACGAGTGTAACCGCAATGTATGCGTGGTAGAGTAATTATGGTGTACGCGTACGTGGAGACAGTGTTTTCGCCGCAATCGCCGACATAGTGTAACTCAGGCGGAATAAGGGGAACCAGCCCGCATTCGCCGAGGCAGATGGAAAACCGCCTTAAAAACCATCCACAGACTGGCCGACACACCGGACCACGACACTAATCCGCCGGGCGGATTCGTGTGAGGGACCGACACGCCTTCCCGCCCGGAAAGCAGTGTGTTAGACGCACAGCTAACCGGTCGGGCTAGCCGCTAGCATACTTCACAGGGACCAGAATCTCTTTGGATTTTTTGTTAGTTTTTCAGCTAAAGTTTCGTTGTGGAAACTATTATAAGCATCTTGCATTGAAGTCCGTGCTGAATTTCGAGCTTCTGTAAAAGATCTACAATTTTGAATGTTTTGCGTCCGTATAAATTTGGCAAGTTTTTTTCGTTGTTTCTGCAAGAGTATTCTGGCCCGCTTTGTGTACCAAGAAGAATCAGCCCCATCGCTTGTTAATTTGTTTGGTATAAATGTCTCAACTGCTGCCCATATTATTTCTCTGAATTCGACCCACATTTGGTCTACACTTACGTTGTTAATTTGGAAGGAGTGGAGGAGACTGTCTTTCAGGAAGGCGTCAACTCAACTTTTATCCGCTTTTTTTGAATAGGAACATTTTTCGTTTATTTTTGGAGGATTTGAGGATTACAGTATTCAATCTCGCTACGAGCACCCTGTGTTCACTAAGCTCTGTATCCGTCTTGATGCTTGTTATTAGCTCAGGATTATTTGTTGCTAATAGGTCAAGTGTGTTTTAACAACCGTTTACTATTCGTGTAGGTTCATGAACTAACTGCTAGAAATAATTTTCAGGGAATGCATTTAGGATAATTTCGGATGATGTTTTATGCGTACCTCCGGATTTGGAAAATTGGAAATTCGTGGTAAGTTCCTTTGGGACCAAACTGCTGAGGTCATCGGTCCCTAGGCTTACACATTACTTAATCCAACTTAAACTAACTTACGCTAAAGATAACACACACACACACACACACACACACACACACACACACACACACACACACACACACACATGCCTGAGGGAGGACTCGAACCTCCGACGGGGGTAGCCGCCGGAACCCTGGCAAGACACGCCCCAAACCGCGTGGCTACCCCGCGCGGCCCTCCGGATTTAAACATGTATTTTCCCAACATATCGATGGTAAATTTAAGTCACCACAAACTATAATTGTATGAGTCAGGTATATATTTGAGATTAAACTCAAGTTTTCTTTGAACCTTTCGGCAATTGTATCATCTTAATTGGAAGGTCGGTAAAAGGATCCAATTATTATGTTTTCACAAAGTAAATAATCTCTACATACGGATGCAAATGTGTAAAATTTCTTGTAATGGCTCGGTCAACTATAATGTTTCCCCAGTGGTGAAGGCAACGCACAAACTTCACATCTCACCGCTGCCTGCCAATAAGATGACATGTACGTACATGCGACAAATGCAATCTAAGATGTAAACAGAATGAAATCCATTTGTTTACGACGACGTTGAAAATAAGATACCATCACCATCGAACACGTGCTGCATTTAAAGAATCATTGAATAAACCAGAATAAAAGTTGTTTGTGCATTATCTAAGATGTCACAGGTCTCGTAAATCAGGCTATTACGAATGAAGTGTTGTAGAAAGCACAAAAATGTAAGCCAATAGATCATGTGCCTTCCATTGGGTAAATGGGATAACCTCCCAACCCTATCGCGATAGCTCTCGGACATGAACTTTTGCGACACCAGTACACAGTGATTACGGTAAACGACAAAAAGGTCAGACGTATTTATATCTACTGTTACGATGCTCCGTTGCGGTTCCTCTCGCTTGACCTTTAAAATTCTCTCTGAATGGTGGCTTTTTCCGTCCATAAATTCTGCCCCAGAAGTTATTAGTGGAATAACAGCTCTGTTTTTCCCGCCTAAGAGTTGGGAAGAAAGATTCAAGTTTGGTATCTCGTTCATATTGTCGATCTTGAAGTCATTACAGAGAATGGCACAAATACACACTGCACAAAATTGGTGCAGGAAATGGGTCATGTCAAAGAATGAAAACTAAGGTTGGAGAAATTTATTTTTGGTTTTAAGTTGTCCGTTCCCAAAGGCTACAACAGATAAAGACATACTACTTCACAGACAGCAGATCAGCAACTTTCAATTTTTATTTTAAACTATGAATGTGTTGACAAGTTTTTAATTTATTGCTGTAGCTGTAGCTTCCTTTCTCTTTTATTATTTGATAGAAATGGCAGACCGAGCAGAAGTATGCAGGGTGATTCTTATTAACGTTTAAAATTCCTCGAAGCGTCGTAGATAACGCTGAGACAAGTAATTTAATATAAGACACATGAGGCCACAAATATCCGGAAATACCCCTCAAAAGTGCATGCCAATTGTAGAACAATTGACGTCACCAGACGACGTACCTCGCCGAACGCGCAGCGGTTGAGCATGTCGGTCTGCCGCACCTGATCATCCCACCCAAAGTCAAGCACTCACGTCGGTGTGGCTCTCTGCCTACGTGCTCGACTTCAGCGCGTGGGGCTCAGGGTTCGGATCTTGTGTGTGGCAGGCAGTGTTCTTTGCAATGAGTTAAGACAATTATCTGTTTACACTGACGTAAGATTTGGTATTTTATTTGCCGGTCTCGCGGTGTCTGCTGGTTTATTGCAAAATACAGTACCGTACAACAACAACAAAATGGTTCAAATGTCTCTGAGCACTATGGGACGTAACTGCTGTGGTCATCAGTCCACTAGAACTAAGAACTACTTAAACCTAACTAACCCAAGGACATCACACACATCCATGCCCGAGGCAGGATTCGAACCTGCGACCGTAGCACTCACGCGGTTCCGGACTAAAGCGCCTAGAACCTCACGGCCACCGCGGCCGGCCGTACAACAAAAACCTGCCGTGTTGTGTCGCAAATAAATGAGTATATGCTTCCGAATAGCGTAGTTATCAGTAAATTACGTACGTTTTTCTTACTAAATAAAGTCCGTAAACAAAAAAAGAAGTGACAAAATGGAAGACTCACAAAATAAGAGCAGTTTCCGCTTGGTTACAGCGACGAAAATAATTTTGTACTTCCACGTTTACAACAGATCGTATTTATACAAGGTTCGGAAGAATAGTTACGTAGCGGAGCGATGTACAACACAGCCCCTTATAAACGACGGTAGACTCGAGGAGCCCAACCGCTGCATGTGTGGCGGGGTAAGTCATCTGGAGTCGTCAAATGTTCAACATTTGCCATCCACTTCTGGTGAATTTCCCGACATCTGCCGTCCCATGTGTCATATTAAATTTCTTGGCTCGAAGTCATCTACGTTGCTTCGACGGTTTTTAAACGTTAAGGAGAATCACCCCACTAGTCCGGCGTAGTGGTAATCAATCACATACAGCCGCGCGCGGTCTAAGCGTCTTCTGACGGTCCGCGTGGCTCCCTCCGTCGGAGGTTCGAGTCCTCCCTCGGGCATGTGTGTGTGTGTGTGTGTGTGTGTGTGTGTGTGTGTGTGTGTGTGTGTGTTGCCCATAGCGTAAGTTAGTTTAAGTTAGATTAAGTGGTGTGGAAGCTTAGGAACCGATGGTTCTAATGGCTCTGAGCACTATGGGTCTTAGCATCGGAGGTCATCCGTCCCCTAGAACTTAAAAAATGTTCAAATGTGTGTTAAATCTTATGGACTTAACTGCGAAGGTCATCCGTCCCTAAGCTTACACACTACTTAACCTAAATTATCCTAAGGGCAAACACACACACACACACACACACACACACACACACACACACACACACACACACACACATGCCCGAGGGAGGACTCGAACCTCCGCCGGGACCAGCCACACAGTCCATGACTGCAGCGCCTTAGACCGCTCAGCTAATCACGCGCGGCCCCCTAGAACTTAGAACTACTTAAACCTAACTAACCTAAGGACATCACACACATCCATGCCAGAGGCAGGATTCGAACCTGCGACCGTAGCGGTCGCGCGGTTCCAGACTAAAGCAACTAGAACCGGTCGGCCACACCGGCCGGCCTAGGAACCGATGACCTGAGCAGTTTGGTCCCATAAGATCTCCACAAATTTACAGTTTTACAACCATATACACAAATCTTCATCGTGAGTCAGTATTTCATTTGGTAGAAACCGTATCAGAACCACTAAGGTATTTCCTGAGATTAGAAATCACATATAGTCAGAAAAAAAGTAGCGGGGGACTTTCGGTAACATGTATAGATGCTGTAAAGAGCCACTGCAGTCTACAGGTTTCTTGTACCGAAATACTCAGTAAATAACCCTGAACAGCCTAAGAAACTACGTCGGTGAAGCTCCGGTTCTCCCTGCAGAGGTGTGACGGCAGGCTGGTTGTTGCTCTCACGTAAGAGCCCGCCTGGGTCGCTTTCTCCCGATGCGCCTATTCTGTGTGCAGCCAACAAGTAGGACGCTCCTCCACGGGCAGCGCTAACGCCTGCGGCAGTTGCGATGCTGCGCCGACCTTTGATATCACCGCTGATGGTCTCGCTTTTATAACCACGCTAACAGGTGCTGCGAACCACGTGCTTCTCACACAGACGGCACCGGTTTCTCGCACTAGAAACTGTGTTAAAATTTCAGCTCGACAGGAAAGGGAGGTTAGGATACCGAAATCCTATTCCAGCGAATTACTTGTTGAATACTTATATCTGCATACTTCAAACTAGAACAAATAACGTGAATTCAACTGTGTATTTGCATTTATAGACATGAGCTTACCCTTTAATATATAACCCTAAGGACTCTGACTAGCGGTAGTTGAATAAATTGTGGTTTCTCCTGGAAAGAGTAAAATGGTTCAAATGGCTCTAGGCACTATGGGACTTAACATCTGAGGTCATCAGTCCCCTAGACTTAGAACTACTTAAACCTAACTAACCTAAGGACAACACACACATCCATGCCCGAGGCAGGATTCGAACTTGCGATCCTAGCAGCAGCGCGGTTCCGGACTAATGGTTCAAATGGTTCTGAGCACTATGGGACGCAACTGCTGAGGTCATTAGTCCCCTAGAACTTAGAACTAGTTAAACCTAACTAACCTAAGGACACCACAAACATCCATGCCCGAGGCAAGATTCGAACCTGCGACCTTAGCGGTCTTGCGGTTCCAGACTGTAGCGCCTTTAACCGCACGGCCACTTCGGCCGGCGCGGTTCCGGACTGAAGCGCCTAGAACTGCTCGTTCACAGCGGCCGGCCTGGAAAGAGTAGTTCGGGAAGATTTCACTATTACGGAGTACTGAAGCTCTTCTAAGAACAGATTTGCGTGAGCCCAAAACAACTGTGTACGAACACTGTAAACTAGCTCTTTTTCCTCTAAACGAAGGCAAAAATACATAACAGATTCAAAATGGAAAATCGTTGCTCGGCTCACACAGGTGCAGCTAAAGCTTCTAGAGAACAAATCCCACCTGAAGGCAGTTAAAACAATCACTGAAGATATACGCCTCGTCGCATGAAGATAGAATTGAAGCAACTACGACGTTGGCAGATGGGTACTTGGCTGAACGCAGACTCTGAGAACTCCACATGTACCAGTAATATCATCCCTCGTGCTGCATCACCACTACGCTGTTCTTGTTTGTCCAGAGACTGCGTCTTCTGGCGAGTTATCAAGGGGCAGATAGCATTGTGTCTACAAAAACGCTTGTAAGCTAAAGTATTGGGATGTACAGTTAAGAACTACACTGTCAATTTCTATTTCGTATAACATCTACATGGATTCTCTGAAAATCACATTTAAGTGCCTGGCAGAGGGTTCATCGAACCACCTTCACAATTCTCTATTATTCCAATCTCGTATAGCACGCGGAAAGAATGAACACCTATATCTTTCCGTACGAGCTCTGATTTCCCTTATTTTATCGTGGTGATCGTTTCTCCCTATGTAGGTCGGTGTCAACAAAATGTTTTCGCATTCGCAGGGAAAGTTGGTGATTTGAATTTCGTGAGAAAATTCCGTCGCAACGAAAAACGCTTTTCTTTTAATGACCTCCAGCCCAAATCCTACATCATTTCTGTGACACTCTCTCCCATATTTCACGACAATACTAAACGTGCTGCCTTCCTTGAACTTTTTCGATGTACTTCGTCAGTCCTATCTGGTAAAACTTGGAAAAAAGTTTTATTTTTCACTTACAGGGTCACGCGCCAGCTACATCCGTTATATCGCTTTAGTCTTTATTCTTTAGTGTTTTTAGGATCAGCACGATGTAAATTGGTGACAACCGTGGATGTCCGCAGAAATTTACCCAAGATTGGACAAAATCCTAAAATTTTCAATTCTGATACAGCTGAGAGACCCAGAAGCTATATTTACTAAAACTTACTTATTGCATCTCAAACGATTAACAGGCATCCACTCGGAGTGGTTTTTCTTATTTTTTTTATTATTTGTTACTTAATTTGATACCGAAATGGTAATAATATTTCATCAGTATATGCTAAGTACACGTTTGTCATCAATGTCAATGCCACCATTTTGATTCTACGTTGCAAAATTACATCCATCTTATGATTAAATGCACAGTGGTCAACGAGTTATTAACTAGAATTAATTGTATTTATATAGAGTACCAATAATTTAGTTATTCATCGGATTTCATCAGACACAACAGACTTCTTCCCTGCTCTCCAATGAGCTCTCGCGTGATACCACTGAAGTCACAAATGGCGGTGGTTTTGGGTTAGTGGAATGCACGCAACAGAGCGTTTGGCTCGGCGGAAGTAATCGATTTGTAGCAGTTCGTTGTGTCACTGTAAGGCCAACTGCTGCTCAGTACGATGCACCAGAGCCAAACGTCGAACAATGGTCTTCCCTCTCCGTAGTACCACGTGGAAGTCCAGAGCCCGGTCTTATTACTACCGTACTTTCTCGTGTCCACCGCTGCCAGCAAGCAAGTATAGTGGCTACATTCCTGCAAAGTCTCTCTGCACACCGAACCCAGGGTTATTGTGTCGTTCGTCGACGTCGACGTTAGGGCGGTTTGAACTCCGCTGCTGACACATTCAATAAGGTGTCTGAATATCTGTTGGGGAATAGCAGCCCATACTTCCTCAAGAGCCGAATGCAGAGAAGGTAGTGATGTTGGACGTTGAGGTCTGGAGCGAGGACGGCGCTCCAACTTATCCCGGAAGTGTTCCAATGGGTCCAGGTCAGAACTCTGGCCACGCCAGTACACTTCAGGTATGTCACTGTCCACGAACCATTGCGTCACAGATGCTGTTTTATAACAGGGTGGTCAGCCCCGATAGCTGAGCGGTCAGCGTGACGGATTGTCGTCCTACGGGCCCGGGTTCGATTCCCGGCTGGGTCGGAGATTTTCTCCGCTCAGGGACTGGACGTTGTGTTGTCTTCATCATCATTTCATCCCCAACCGGCGCGCAGGTCGCCCAATGTGGCGTCCAGTGTAATAAGACCTGCACCAAGGCTGCCGGACCTACCTCGCAAGGGGCCTCCCGGCCAATGAGGACAAACGCTCATTTCCATAACAGGGTGGATTGTCATGCCGTTACAATCATCCTCTTCGAAATGTTCCTATACTGTAAGCAGTAAACAGCTATGTCGTTCCGCATGTAGCGTTTTGTTCAGCGCAATAAGGGGACCATACCGTAAACACGAAAAACGCTCTCATAACGTAACACCACCACCTCCTCTGTATTTCACTGTTGGCACTTCACATGATGGGACATAACGGTCTCCAGGCATTCGCCAAGCCCAAAACCCTTCCATCGCATTGCCACAGGGTATAGCGTTCATCACTCCAGTTCACTCGCTTCCTGTCACCCGTGTCCTGCGTCGTTGCTCTTTACACCATCTCAAGTGTTGAAACTTGATTCAGAAAAAGACAATGAGGAAATCATTTCATTATCGGAGAAAGTAGCCGAACTTTCGGATCAGTTCATTAACTTATCTACAAAGGTAGATGGTAATCTGAATAACACACGACCGATAGCCTTCACTGACACAGAAGAGTATGAACAAATTCAGAATTTTAAACAAAATCAGAATCAAATCAATACACAGTACACAAAATATACATCCGGGAAGTACAAGATCAGTTGACACACGTAACACAAGAATTACATATTTCAGTGGAGACTCACGCTCCGACACGGGAAGAGGGATTCAGAAATAAGGAAAAGTCACAAAGTAACAACACAGGGTATTTTGGAAATTATGACAGAAATTGGCATGGTGCACCGAATTTTGAGATGGAACGGCCGACACGACGTAACAGTGACCAACATGCGACTCGCCGACATGATGATTTTGACCACAAGCTGTTTATTACTACACGTAAATTCAAAACATTTAAGATTTCTGGCAACGACAGTCATCCACAAGCGTGGCTTCATCAATTCGCTCATTGTTTACCTCCCAACTGGTCATTAGAGCACAGATTGGAATTTATGTGTGGCTACTTGGAAAATGAACCTACTGTAAGAATGCGTTCGATCATTCGCGATTGCCACAGTGAAGGAGAATTTTATCCTGCCTTCTTCTCAGCATATTGGTCTCAAGCTATACAAGACCGAGTAAAACATAGCATCATAATGATGAAACATTTCGAACAATCTGAATTTTCCAGTCTTGTCAAATATTTTGAAGACATGTTGCATAATAATTAGTATCTGTCAAACCCATACAGCCCCTCAGAACTTATTCGCATTTGCTTAATCAAATTACCTGAACATTTAAGACACATTTTGGCGGGAAGTTACAGTGTCGCTTAGCATTCACTACAGAAATAAGTCGCTCATAAGGACCTGCTCGACCAATGTGGCCCATTCTTTTTAACCTCCTACGCAAACTTATTGTTCTAGTTGGACTGCTGGAAACACTTTGTAATTCACGAGTGATTCTTTCTGCTGACTGCATACTATTTTTTACACTACCCTCCGCAATGCTCGATCGTGCCTGTCCATCGGTGCATGCTGTCTGCCTGGTCTTGGTTTAGTTATGGTTATTCCTTCGCGTTTCCACGCCAATGTTACATCAGCAGCAGTTCACATGGGCAGCCAATTACAAGTCCACGTTCGAAGTCACTGACCTCTCCTGACCGAACCAATCTGCTGTTATTGCTTCTCCACTGACAACGCAATACTCCTCGCCTCATTTTATACCGGTGGCTCCGTCCCTCGAGACTCTAGTAATCAAATCCGCATTACATACTGGTGCGTGGATAGTTTTGATCAGATAGTGTATGTACTCGGAATTCATAATTTTATTAAGCACTCCTTGCATTCATCATGTTTCTGCTATCGCTTATAGTTGGTCGGTGCAATACGCGCCATCCCACAGTTGTTACCGAAGAACTGATAGGACAGTGGACTCAGCGTGCTTACAGCTTTAAAAAGTGCTTCACGAGAGTCTCTGCGCGGCTGGGGCTGTAAGGCGGGTTTCCTAGTATCCATTTGCCACCGCGTTAAAGTGAGTAAATGGCAATCGTTTCATATTAGATTAGCTATAAACGGCGTCTACCTGGCCGAGGAAATCCCGTCACGGCGGCTACTGCGCGTGTGAGCTGCCGCTGTAATTAACCTTTGTCGTCCTACAGGTGCCTTTCTGAGCCTTGCGACTAGTGACACAGGCGTCGGGGAAATACGACGCCGACTGGAAAGTCACTTTGCTCTGCCCCTAATGAACAAAAGACGAACATATGGATGATCAGACCAGTTGTATGACTGGATTAAGAGTTGTAGCACAGTTGTTGTCATTCTCAACGGAGATAAGTCCGGCCGGCCGGTGTGGCCGTGCGGTTCTAGGCGCTTCAGTCTGAAACCGTGTGACCGCTATGGTCGCAGGTTCGAATCCTGCCTCGGGCATGGATGTGTGTGTTGTCCTTAGGTTAGTTAGAACTACTTAAACCTAAGTTCTAGGAGACTGATGACCACAGATGTTAAGTCCCATAGTCCTCAGAGCCTCAGAGCCATTTGAACCATTTGGAGAGAAGTCCTCACACGTAAAAGTAACTTCGGCGTACCCCAAGAGTGTGTGATGGCACCATTACTTACCACAGCATACACCGCCGAAAAAAAACTGCAACACTAAATAAAATTAATGTAGAGTAATTTAATTTCGGGAGTACATCTGTCTAGGTGACATACTAAAGTGGTTAACATTGCAAGTTAATGTAAGCCAGAGATAATAATAATAATGGCGTGTGACGAGGGCCTCCCGTCGGGTAGACCGCTCGCCTGGTGCAAGTCTTTCGATTTGACGCCACTTCGGCGACTTGCGCGTCGATGGGGATGAAATGATGATGATTAGGGCAACACAACACCCAGTCCCTGAGCGGAGAAAATCTCCGACCCAGCCGGGAATCGAACCCGGGCCCTCAGGATTGACAGTCTGTCGCGCTGACCACTCAGCTACCGGGGGCCGACAGCCAGAAATAAACAACTGCAAATGTGAAATGCTGGTACCATAATAACTGGTTAATAGTCAGAATGTTGAATGCAAGCATGTAAACGTGCATGTATTGTGTTGTACAGGTGCCGGATGTCAGTGTGTGGGATGGAACTCTACGCCTGTTGCACATGGTCGGTCAGTACAGGGACGGATAACGCTGTTTGTAGATGAAGCTGTAGTTGTCGTCCGATGATGTCGCGTGTGTGTTCGACTGGAGACAGATCTAATGATTGAGCAGGCCAAGGCAACATGTCGATATTCCGTAGAGCATTTTGAGTTAAAACAGCGGTATGTGGGCGAGCGTTATCCTGTTGGGAAAAAACCAGGAATGCTGTCCATGTATGGCATCACAACAGGTCGAACCACCAGATTGATGTACAGCTTGCAGGCCCTCAACTGGCTCGCTTCTAACCAACAAACGGCACCGAGGGAGAACCAGCTTTCCTCGGAAAACACAACACAACACACCTCCTTCCCGCCCTCCAATGAGCTCTCTTTGACAACATTGAAGTCGCAGATGGCGGCGGTTTGGGAAATTTGTCGTAAGAGCTTCTGGGACCAAACTGCTGAGGTCATCGGTCCCTGAGCTTACGCACTACTTAATCTGACTTTAACTTATACTAAGGACAACACACACACTCATGCCCGAGGGAGGACTCGAACCTCCAACGGGGGGAACCGCACAGACCGTGATAAGGCGCCTCAGACCGCTCGGCTACACCGCGCGGCCGGCGGTTTGGGAGCAGTAGAAAGCATGCTACGGAGTTTTTGGCTCTGAGCTGCCCTTGGCGTAACCGATTTGTAACAGTTCGTTGTGTCGCTGTTGTGCCAGCTGTTGGTCAAATTGTTGCTGCAGATACAGTACGACGCGCCAGAGCCATACACCGGACATGATGGTCTTTCCTCTCGGTAGTGCCATGTGGCTGAACGTCTTCTTACGACCCCATATTCTCGCGGCTATCGCTGCCAGCAAGCATGTACAGTGACAACATTCCTGCCAAGTATTTCTGCAATATCCCGGAAGAAACATCAAGCTTTTCATAGTCCCATTACACGACCTCGCTCAAACTCAGTGGGGTGTTGATAAAGACGTCTTTGTCACCTTAACGACATTCTTGACTAACATCAACTCACTACGTCCAATCTCAAAGGTAACTGTTGCTCACTACATTTACAGCATGTATTTGAAGCAAACCTGATTTGCATCCTCATAGTGGCGTTACTAGCGCCACTCTCATGCGACTGACACGAAATTGAAGTAAGCCTAGATATCATCTTTCAGATGTAGAAACACGCCTACCAACTTTCCTTTACGTCGCAAAACTCCTCCTTCGTGCTACGATTTTTTTCTGTCAGTGTATATAAATGACCTACTGGATAACTTCGGAAGTTCCAAGAGGATTTTTACGGATGATGCTGTTGTATACAGAGAAGTCGCAAAGCTAGCAAATTGTAGCGAAATGCGGTGACACCTTCAGAGGATCAACGCTTGATTAAGAAATTCGTAGCTGACTCTCAACATATAGCAATTGTTTTTACAATCACTTTTGTTTAAATACTCCTTGTTGATTTTATTACACGTAGTACCTCCAATATTTCAGATTTCATCACACAAAATCGCATACTTTAGTGCGTTTCATTTTAATAGTACAAATAAACGAACTGTCAGAGAACCGAATTTCAAATTCTGAAACATTACAGTACGTTTCTAGCAAGTAATTGTTCATATAATACTAAATTTCAGGGTTTAAACTAGCACATAAAAATTTCAATCGATAGGTAGAAAAAGAAAGTCTACAAAATTAACATTCAGTCCTGGGATCTACATTTTTCTTCAAAAAAAATGGCTCTGAGCACTATGCGACTTAACGTCTGAGGTCATCAGTCGCCTAGAACTTAGAACTAATTAAACCTAACTAACCTAAGGACATCACACACATCCATGCCCGAGGCAGGATTCGAACCTGCGGCCGCAGCGGTCACGCGGTTCCAGACTGAGGCGCCTTTAACCGCACGGCCACACCGGCCGGCACATTTTTCTTCATCACCACTCAGAACAAATTTGATTTTTAACTAACACTTTAAGTATTTTACTGGAAAGACAGCGACGTGACCATCACGACTGTCCTAAGTTGTTCCTCTGAATTACCGTCCTGTTCGCTAGCAGAACAGTGATCACTCGCCGTTGTGGCCCATCAGTTCTAGGCGCTTCAGTCTGGAACCGCGCGACCGCTACGTTTGCAGGTTCGAATCCTGCCTCGGACATGGATGTGTGTGCTGTCCTTAGGTTAGTTAGGTTTATGTAGTTCTAAGTTCTAGGGGACTGATGACCTCAGTTGTTAAGTCCCATAGTGTTCAGAGCCATTACAACCATTTTTTGATCATTCGCTGTTGTAAAATCGTCTTTTTCGTCTATTTCTTGATCTACATCACTGATATGTTCATCCATCCACCAATTAACAGTTTCATGAAATCTAGGATCGTTAAAACTGACGTGGTCTTGCGAACACATTTTGTACTATACTGAAAACAAGGGGATAACGCTACCGATAACATGACATTTTACGGTTAGCGGGAATATAGAAACATTCCGCTAGAACTGTCCTTTGAGAGTGAGTTCGAAAAATTATCGCATGGTTTGAGAAACCACACCTCGTGATTGAAGGATTCAGCGATGGAGCTGGCTCAGGAATTTCCCACTAGTCTTATAATCAGACATTATCGGTATCTTTCTCTTTATTATCGACACCATCCTGCGCATTTTAAGAGAGCTCTCATGCAGTAATACTGTCTACGTCATTGTGCTTTCCCCTACGATCTTCAACAACGATACCATCAGCGGTCAACAGCATCGTCAGCAAATATGTGATAATAATGTAGACCCTGCGCGATAAATCGTTAGTGTATCCGGAACGTTAGTAGTTCTGTATGTCTTCGTAACTGGCGACAGATTTTAGGGACCTCAAATTGACTTCCTGTTGCATTTTGAGCGTTACTCTTCGAACAACGTTGCTACTGTCGAACTCTCTCCTCTGAGCGGACTGGTGTGTCACTACAGTGACTTACGAATGGCTCGTTCACACCTAAGCGAACTAGTTTTTTTTCGTTTGCTCAGCGATTCAGTAATCCTGTGACACAATATTAGTTGACCATGATAATGTTGCACCTTGCAGTGAGAGTGCTTCGCTCGTTTCGTGTGTTTACTAATGCCTATCCGAATGTGGTCTACGTTTCTAACCACCAGACAACTTGTTCGTGAAGCTATTCGGACTTCCATAGTGTATGCGCCAGTCGACAAAATGAGATTGGTTTTTATTTACTGTCACGTTACCGCAAGTTTCCGGTCACGGCCACGGCATGACAAGTGCAATAATAACGTGGTTTGGCAGTAACAATGGTGGTGCTAACGTTCATTCTTATCCTGCCCGCCTATTGTCGTGTACACTGCGGTCTACACGAGTGAGTTGTGTAGTCATACGGCAGTGAATCACGTTATCGCTAACGACTCGTCCGGTGTCACGTACAGGGCACTGAAAGTGTCAGTTCTACAGACTGTGTCGTTTTATGAGTCTACACCGTAACTGGCGTAAAAAGCATGATTGACGGGGACACGCCAAGTGTGAACACGTAGCCGGAAAGCGATATACAGACAGGAAGTGCGCTCTCACAGCGATACACAATGGCTCTTTGGCGCGCTAGCTTGCATTACGCTTGTTTGTGTTCGTATCACTGATATCCCGGAACAGCTGCTCTGTTGGGAGGCTGTTGTTTTCTACACTGGATTTGATAAAAAGCAGCATTTTCGCTGTAGTTAAGAGTAACGTCAAATGCTAATCGTAAACAACGCCTGTAACTTTTTGCCACGTATGAGTAATGGTGGTAAAGTATTTTAACCGGAGTATCTTTCCTCTAGAGCAAAATTAGTATTTTGTGAATTTACCGCTTGCTGCAGAACATACCTCTCGCTATCGTAGCGAAGGCTTTGGTTTAATGTCTCGTGGACAGAGAACTACAAGGGTCATTCAATAATTAAAGAGACAAATTGGACTGGGGGAAAAAAACTGTTAGTGGGCCAAGTTTGGTACTTTTATGGTTTTAAGTTGGCACCACTGGGGATGAGCCCTGATCAGCTGATGTATCAACATCGTTTTGTTTATAGCCTGAAAAACACATTTCAAGATGGGGAGTCCGCTTGAAACGTCCTCATTAGGTGGACAACGTTCTGTTATTCGTTTTTTACTCGATAAGGCGAGAAACCAGTGAATATATACTGTAAAATGTCTAACGTTTATGGTGAAGGTTCACTGAACGAGCAAATTTTTACAAGTAGGTAGAGCAGTTCAAAAAAGGTCCTGGCTCAGTGACTGACGAACACCGTTCTGGCCGACTAGTTGCAGTTTCAGCTCCCTCACTCGAAAGTCGAATTGATGACATTATTCCTGCCGACTGCCACGTGACTGTGGAAATGTTAGTTGATAATATTCAAGTTAGTAGTGGTACAGTTCATAACATTATCTGTAACAAGCTGAAGCACCGCAAAACATGTGCAAGATGCGTCCCAAAGCAGTTGATGCGGCTACACAAGGAAACAAGGTTGAGAGTGTGCACAGAGCTAAAGGATCGTTATGAAAGAGAAAGTGAGCACTTCTTCAACAACATTTTAACTTGTGATGAAACTTGGGTTCACTATTATGAGCCAGAATCGAAAAAACAAGATCTGTCACGAAAAAATTCAAAACCCAAGTATCAGCACGAAAAGTCATGTTGGCGCTGTTTTGGGAAGCTGAAGGTTCAGTTTTTTGTGATTATCTCAAAGAGCAGCGTACAATGAACAGACAATACTACTCGGATTTGCTTTTAAACAAGGTGAAGCCAGCCATGAGAGAAAGACGTCGTGGATCTCAAGAGGACAGGTGTGATTCTCCAGCAAGAAACGCACGTCCTCAGATCGCTCAACTAACCCGTGAAACCATCGACAAAATGGGCTGGGAAGTACCGCTTCATTCCCCTTATAGTCCTGATTTAGCAACTAGAGATTTCCACTCGTTTGTGCACTGAAGAGGCATTACGTGGGAAGAGGTTCCAGGAAATTGTGGGAATTGGTTCAAACACCATGAGAAAGAGTTCTTTGCAGCCAGAATAAAAAAGCTTGTAGCCCGTTGGAACAAGTGCATAAATGTTCAAGAGGATTAAGCTGCAAATTAGAAAAACGTACAGTTTTGTAAAAATAAACGCTTTTTCTCCAGATCAATTTGTCTCTTTAATTATTAAATGACCCTCGTAGCTTGTTCTAAAAGGAGTAAAAGAAGATTTGCCTCTAAAGTTCAGTCCATGACCATGTCGTTAGAAACTAACCAACAACGAGCGGCGCGTTTCGTGGCGGGATCGTTTAGTCGGTACGAGAGCGTTTCAGAGATACCCAACAAGCTCCAGTGGCAAACACTAGAAGACAGGCGTTGTGCAGGACGGAGAGGTTTAGTATAGCAGTTCTGAGAGAGTATGTTCCGGGAAGAGTCGGACCACATACTATTTCCGCCCACATACGTCTCGCGAAATGACCAAAACGAGAAAATTCTAAGAGTTAGAACTGATACGGAGGTTTGCGACAATCATTCTTCTCACGCACCATTTTGAATAGAACAGAGAAGGGGGAATCAGTCAGCGGTAACAGAAGTACCCTCATCCACACACTGTCAGGTGCCTTGAGGAGTACATATGTTGATGCAGATGTAGAACCACCAACTACACTCCTGGAAATGGAAAAAAGAACACATTGACACCGGTGTGTCAGACCCACCATACTTGCTCCGGACACTGCGAGAGGGCTGTACAAGCAATGATCACACGCACGGCACAGCGGACACACCAGGAACCGCGGTGTTGGCCGTCGAATGGCGCTAGCTGCGCAGCATTTGTGCACCGCCGCCGTCAGTGTCAGCCAGTTTGCCGTGGCATACGGAGCTCCATCGCAGTCTTTAACACTGGTAGCATGCCGCGACAGCGTGGACGTGAACCGTATGTGCAGTTGACGGACTTTGAGCGAGGGCGTATAGTGGGCATGCGGGAGGCCGGGTGGACGTACCGCCGAATTGCTCAACACGTGGGGCGTGAGGTCTCCACTGTACATCGATGTTGTCGCCAGTAGTCGGCGGAAGGTGCACGTGCCCGTCGACCTGGGACCGGACCGCAGCGACGCACGGATGCACGCCAAGACCGTAGCATCCTACGCAGTGCCGTAGGGGACCGCACCGCCACTTCCCAGCAAATTAGGGACACTGTTGCTCCTGGGGTATCGGCGAGGACCATTCGCAACCGTCTCCATGAAGCTGGGCTACGGTCCCGCACACCGTTAGGCCGTCTTCCGCTCACGCCCCAACATCGTGCAGCCTGCCACCAGTGGTGTCGCGACAGGCGTGAATGGAGGGACGAATGGAGACGTGTCGTCTTCAGCGATGAGAGTCGCTTCTGCCTTGGTGCCAATGATGGTCGTATGCGTGTTTGGCGCCGTGCAGGTGAGCGCCACAATCAGGACTGCATACGACCGAGGCACACAGGGCCAACACCCGGCATCATGGTGTGGGGAACGATCTCCTACACTAGCCGTACACCACTGGTGATCGTCGAGGGGACACTGAATAGTGCACGGTACATCCAAACCGTCATCGAACCCATCGTTCTACCATTCCTAGACCGGCAAGGGAACTTGCTGTTCCAACAGGACAATGCACGTCCGCATGTATCCCGTGCCACCCAACGTGCTCTAGAAGGCGTAAGTCAACTACCCTGGCCAGCAAGATCTCCGGATCTGTCCCCCATTGAGCATGTTTGGGACTGGATGAAGCGTCGTCTCACGCGGTCTGCACGTCCAGCACGAACGCTGGTCCAACTGAGGCGCCAGGTGGAAATGGCATGGCAAGCCGTTCCACAGGACTACATCCAGCATCTCTACGATCGTCTCCATGGGAGAATAGCAGCCTGCATTGCTGCGAAAGGTGGATATACACTGTACTAGTGCCGACATTGCGCATGCTCTGTTGCCTGTGTCTATGTGCCTGTGGTTCTGTCAGTGTGATCATGTGATGTATCTGACCCCAGGAATGTGTCAATAAAGTTTCCCCTTCCTGGGACAATGAATTCACGGTGTTCTTATTTCAATTTCCAGGAGTGTAGAATTGTGGAACCAAATCCGTTTTGTTGTTTAGAAGAGAACTGTCCCACCACTTGCTTCAATTTATTTAGGGAAACCACGTAAAGCCTAAATCAGGATAGTTGTGAGGAGATCTATAACGCCATCCTATCAAATGCGGCACTTTTACAAAGTTCAAAAATGGCTCTGAGCACTACAGGACTTAACTGCTGAGGTCATCAGTCCCCTAGAACTTAGAACTACTTAAACCTAACTCACCTAAGGACATCACATACATCCATGCCCGAGGCAGGATTCGAACCTCTGACCGTAGCGGTCGCGCGGTTCCAGACTGTAGCGCCTAGAACCGCTCGGCCACTCCGGCCGGCTTACAAAGTTCGGTTACCTTCCTAATCAATGTCATCTTATCTTTGGGATATGTATGGAGATTGCTAAAATGTCTGCTTGAATGTCAAACGTAATTTTAGCTTAACAATGTCAATTTATAAAATTCCAAACGTCAATAAAATTCATTTAGAAAGAAACACGAATGAGAGTACATTGTGCCATACTATGATTACTTTCCCTGTCTAATACGTGTATGGTATGAAATCAACACAGTAACATCGCAAATTCTGCCAAATCGCGAGAGTGCTAGACATTGACAGCTGGATCAAGGTCATTGATAATTGCCTTCAATATTGAAGACTAATGGTCCAAACAGAAGGCAAAATGTCAAAAATCAAGTTCACAACAGCAGCAATTCCTGAGACATCTGTCATCTCATCGTTATTATCTAATTTTTTATATAAACGACTTAACACTGGAAATTAACGTCAGTACGAGTTACTCGCAGACGAGGCAGCGTTCTCCACTTCAGAAAGAAATGTATCACAAATGACAGGCCACATGCAAAGGCAATTGGATAAATCACAATCCCGAACGCATATAAAAAAATCACTATCAGCGCAACCAAAACAGCGGCTATACTGTTTACAAAGAATCGGTCCGTATTGTATTGAGAATTTACAAGACTACGAAGATCGAATACGTTCGCAAGAAAAACAAAACACTTCTGATCCCGGCTCTACAAAGAACTGACATTCACCAATCAAATTTTGACAAAGAAAAAAAAATCAACTCTCAAAATTATCCGAGGGCTAATGTCGATGTTACGAAGCAAAGATCTAAATACAAAAACAGATTGTAGTTATACCAAACGACCATCGAACTCACACAAGTACACGGAAGTGCGGTATGTGGAACAACCTGTAACACAAAAGTAAACCAACTACAAATACTACGAAACAAATGCTTAAATTAGGCACCAGGAGTAACTTTCTGGACTAAGGCATCTGAAATTCATGGGACAGTACAAAAAAAGGGGGGGAGAAAATTGAAGGCAGAGCTACCAACTTCCCACTGAAATAGATGAAAATCCAGGCACTTAGAAATGGTAGAAACAGTTATCATAAGGCGGTGGAATCGCTACAGAGTACCCAGATGTCAACCAACGATGAAAGTCGATACTATAATATTAAAATGAGTTAAAGATGGAACAAAATTACAACAAACAGGCAAAACCTGCAACTCAACAGAGGAGTAAAGCACGCATCAATGACGTTATTTAGAAAAATAATATCGCATTGTTGGCAGCGCTTACTGTCACTTCGCTGTTCTGGAATATTCTGCTTGCATGGAATTAATGGGCGCACAGCTTTAAATCAATGAAAGAAATTAACACAAAATAGGTAAATGCTATCCTGGCCACGGTATGCTTACAGGCTGCAGCGAAACCAAGTGTTGGATTAGAGCGGACGTTGAATGACTATCCGCGCTAATGCCAGGCGATTTGCTTCTATACGAACTTGCAGTAATTAGATAGGACAACATACGAATTTGACTCGTTCGTTTCTGTGTGATAATATCACGTCAGCCGCTGTGCCCGAGCGGTTCTAGGCGCTTCAGTCCGGAACCGCGCTGCTGCTGAGGTCGCAGGTTCGATTCTTGCCTCGGGCATGGACATCTGTGATGTCCTTAGGTTAGTTGGGTTTAAGTAGTTCTAAGTTCTAGGGGACTGAAGACCTCAGAAGTTAAGTTCCATAGTGATTGAACCATTTGAATTTGATAATGTCGCATACTTATTCAGTCGGCGATATGCCTGAGGATAGGGTAATCTAAACAACAGCTAATACCTGCTGAAGTTTGGATATGATCCAGAGATTCGTTTCATCGTTGACATATACCTACCTAATCTGATTTTCGTAAACCGATTTTCCAATAACGCTTGTGGCTGGTCAAGAAAACCTTCCAAAATCGTTTTTGCAACTGCATTTCCAGCTGCCGCATTTTCTATTCTGCGATCAACGTTCGCTCCATTGTAAACGCTCTACTGTTTTTTAGACACACGTGCTTTAGTTGTCGGATTCCTACTAGTCCTTAAAGATTTTGGTAAACCTGGCTGAGTATTTTTTGCAGCGAAGGAGAAGAAACATTAGACTCAGTAGGAAGTGCTGACTAAATCGGGACCCGAACAGCCGGTTTCTAGAGGTCACTCGTATAAATCAGTTAGTCGGGGTTATCAAAAGCGATTTACCTCTTGACATGTATTGAATGGGAAGATACCAACTGAGTTTCGTCATGCTGGAACCTAGTGCTAAGACTGCACATCCAGTTCTCATCTAAAATTACTGACTTGCCGTTCGTCCCTGGGGTGTTTAAAAATGTGTGGGTGGAGAAATAAGCCCACAGCCTTGCACGCTCCACGCTAGGGTTCGGCACGTGGGCACAGAAATACCGTGTGTAGTGGCAGCAGGCCACGGATCCAGACAGGATTCTTTTTAGCATAGACCACCACAGCGCCCGCACGTGCACCAGAACGCTATACGAAATTATGCTACTTGTCACGTTATAATAAACCTTTTGGATCATCGCATTCATCTAGCAGCAAGAGATACAGTCTAATGCCGATTTGACTACCTTTAACTATGACAAGAAAATCGCACAGCATTAAGTCGACAATCCTTCAGAACGCTAGCGGCATTTTGTTCCAACAAACAGTAGATGCCTGTCATTCAGGCATTGACAGTATCAAGTGATAAGTCAAAACATTACGAATACTACACGCTGCAAGACTGAATGATGACGGCTGATATTCCGGACACGTGAAGCGCTAAAGAAAGAATATAAGCGGAGAAAGACGAATGGGGAATCACTCTAGCGAAGAAATGGGGGAATCCATTGACATAAGCGACTTTGACAAATGGCGGATTGTTACGGCCTGGGAATGAGCACGTCGGAAACGGCGAAGCTGATAGACCGTTCGCGGTGCTACTATCATGAGCACCTGTGGTAAGTGGTTGAGAGACGGTGAAAGTACGAATAGGCGAAAGGTGGACGTTTACGCCTCAAGACAGAACGTGTAGGCCGAAGGCTCGCCCGCTATGTAAAGCAGAATCGGTGGCGATCTGTGGAAATTCTGAAATAGAGTACTTTGCCGGTACCGGCGCAAGTGTTTCGGAAGGAAGGGAGATTAGTGTTTAACGCCCCGTCGACAACGACGTAATTATGGGCGTAGCACAAGCTCGGATGGGGTAAGGAAGGGGAAGAAAATCGGCCGTTCCCTTTCAGAGGAATCAACCAGGCGTTCGCCTGAAGCGATTCAGAGAAATCACGGAAAACTTAAATGGATGGCCGGACGGGGATGTGAACCGTCGTCCTCCCGAATGCGAATCCAGTGTGCTAACCACTGCGCCACCTCACTCGGTTAAATGTTTCAGAGCACACGGTTCAGCGCACATTATTCAACAAGGGGCTCTACGCCAGACGACCCCTACGTCTTGCCCTGTTGACCCCACGACATCGTCAGTTAAGATTACAGTGTGCACGGGATCATCGACATCAGACCACCTGGTCAGAAGAATCACGTCTCTTGATTAACGGGTGCACGAAACACGAGAACTATTCGGCAAGAAGGGAAGTAAGGGACGATTGGTCGCGAAATGGAGACCACACGGCGAATATCAAAAATGTTCTATTTGCAACAGTTAGCTTCACCTTCCAGCTACTTCTCTACATAGTCGCTGCTCCGACTTAGATATCGGTAGTAGCGTTGTACCGTCTTTACAATATCTTCCTCATAGAAGACAGCCACCTGTGCTTTCCGACAATTTGCTACACTGTACTGCAGCTCGATGTCTGCGCCAAAATGTTGTCTTCATGGCCGGTTCCTTTCAGCAGAGATGAAAATCAGGAGGAGTCAAGTCTGGCCTCTATGGTGAGCAATCAAGCACTTCCCGTCGAAAAAAATGTGGGAGTGTCCTCATTGGCGCTGCAGTGTGCGGCCGGGAACTGTCATGAAGAAGGAAATGCGTGACAGTTATGTTATGTGGGGTTGAGTGAAATCAGGCGAAATATCTCGGCTGGCACCCATACTTGGCGGGAGACGCTATTTCCTAGTCATCTTTAAGCGCCCATTGTGTGTTCAGAACTGGAAAGAGCGACATGACGCTATTTAGGTGCATACCAGAGACACTGCTCAAGTGTAATAGAGGAAAGTGGTATATTGTTCCACGCTTTAATATAAGTGGTGAGCAAGTACACAGTTTTTAGACTCTCACATAACTGCCTGACTCTGAAAAGGTCACGCAGTAATGTTTGAAAATTTAGTTCGATATTCTTTGCCATGGAATCTTCGTAACAAGCTCCTAGATTTTTCTCCAAAACATCCAGTAATAAATTAGTCACAGTTATTTTGTTTGGAGAACTTTTTAATTAGCGACAACCAAATACTTCCATTAGGATTCTTTCGTCTACTGACCCTCAATATCGAGATACTTTTTCATCTTCAGGTTTTTACATACATATGCAAAAAATATATTACTAAAATCTTCTACTACGCTTCAAATTATGACAAAAATTATTGTTTCTTTGTTATACCGTGAAAACGGGGATTTTGGCCTTTTACGAAAATTCTACAATTTCACTGAAAACATTCAGATTTCGAGCGATGTGAGGCAGTAGATGGAATTAAGGCACTAAAAGGATGTGGTGTTCAAATCGACGTTTGCCCAAAGAGAGTATGCTGTTTTGTGGTTTTACTAAATCGCTTAAGGCGAATTATAGGAAACTCTGAAAAGGTCAAGGGCGATTTCCTCCTCCATTCCTGGGGATTCGCATTCTGAAGGATGTCCGTTCATATCCTTGTCTGACCATCAGGACTTAATCGTTCTGTCGTTTCAGTAATCATTTAAGGCTAATAGATGATTCCTTTAACAAAGACACGGCCGGTTTCCTCCCTCATCTTCCGCGAATTCGAGCTTCTGTTTATTCTCTAGTGACCACGTCGCTGAAGGAATTTTCCTTTATCCATCTCTAACGACTTTTTCGACGGGATGTTAATCCAGAAACTGGTTCCTTCTCAGTATTTAGAACCACGACTTTTTTTATCGTTAGCTACTGTCGTCTCTGGGTTCTATGGCTCAAAAAGTGTTAAGTAGTTTAATGACCGCGCCACACTTTGGAAGTTAAATGTCGTCCGGTGAGCATACGTACATGCATCTACGCGTACTGCTCGGGAGACTTATGATGACCTTGGAAATATGGGAATAATCACTGACACTGTGTCGCACTTCCTGACCTGTACGTTTTGGATTGTCGGCCGCTGCCGCTAGACAATGATTACGTTCGACCCAAAGCGCTGAATAAATGTGCTGCCTACGTTTTCTCCTCCAGAAAGATATTGTGTGCCACACGTAACAACTCCTTCCTGTTGACTGCACTCATCTGCGCTACAGCCTACACAGAACCTTGGCCTCCTAACAGACAGCAGGTTCATGCAATGCGTTACCCACCGTTGGACAGTAGTTCTGGTGGAGCATGTAAACAACATACCGGTATTTCTTCAAGAACTGCCGTATTTGTCCACACGATGGCAAGTGTATCACACCCCATTCCTCCACGTCTATTTTTTTCCCCCTCAAGAGCCTTCTTATTGGTTGGACGCGACTCGTCACGACTTCCTCTCTTGTGACAGCTTCAGAATAGCACTTGCACTCAACGTCCTCAATTACTTGTAGGCTATACTCCAATCACTGTCTTACCCTCCAGTGTTTGCCCACTATAGCTCCCTCTAGTACCATGGAAGTTATTACCTGATGTCTTAAACTCACTATCATCCTCTCCATTGTTTTAGTCAGAGTTTTCCATATATTCATTTTCTCATCGATTCTTCAAGGAATCACCTCATTTCTTACCATTCTGCTAAATTTTCAGCATCTGTATGTAATACTATGTCTTCTTTTCAGATTTTTCCGCTGTTCATGACTCAATGCTGCACCAAAGACGTAATTTTCAGGATTTTCTCCCTCAAACTGAGGTGTACGTTTGACACTAATACACCTCTTTCTGCGAAAAATGCCCTCTTTGCCTACAATAATCTGTTTCTCGTATGCTACTTGTTTCGTGCTTCATTTCCTAGCTAGCACTGTTTCTTGACTTCGACCGCCACGTCGTACCCACTTTTGATGTTAAATTTGTCGCTAAACTCATTTCTGCTACTTTTCCTTAGCTCCGCCTTAGCTCTCAACCCTATTCAATTTAGACTGTTCATTCTGTTCAACATATCCTGTAATTCTTTCCCTTTCACTGAGGCTAACAATGTCGTAGTCCCTAGTGGTAGTGATGATCAAACCCGAGCTAATTTCGCTAAAGAAGCGCAAAATTATATCGCTACATTTGTACAAAATATATCCCGTATGTGACAGTCCACAATTTCTTCTGCATCTAACTTCTAACGATTTATATTTCAGTTTAGTGGTAATACTACGACAAACAGCATTCTGAAATTTAAGCTAGTTCATGAAATAGGACATTACAAAACATCTCACACATACAATCTAAAACATTATCCCACTGCTATACCTGTATGTTATTCAGGTCATATTTTCACGCAGAGTAGGCGTATTACCTGAGGGGAGACAGCGACCGTTGTGCAAACAATTAAAAACTATTTCATTCTCAGGTTACACTAGTACCATCATTATCGGGCTCAACGGAAGTTTCAGTTGCACTTTTATGAGTTACAGCATAACTTATCCAACTGCATCTAGTTGTGTATAGTTGTTTACTGTCCACTGTCTCTAAAGACTTAAAGCAGCTTTCAGAATATATTAAACACCTTGTCCACTCCCTTATTTTCTATACCTGACAAATTTCTAAATCAGGCTTTTTTTAATATAAATTATTGATGAGAGATTATAACCTAAACGACGCTGGAGGCTACGAAATCTTCACGTAAAAGGTTACTGTTTATTTTGGTTCTGTAGGGACAGATTTGATGTTCATTACTTTCCCGTTTGGAAGTACCAGTTTTGAGTTGGTATACAGCTTCTTCGGCAAAGAATAGTCACTGTTAAAACACACACTTTATTCTAAACATAAAGACTAGACGCCCGAACTGCTCCAGCGGCAACACCCAAGTAACATGTGTCTGGGACTCTCGCAGCCTACTTAGTTGCGCCACATTCCCAACACATAAAATAATCACAATTTCCACGTATTCTGGCATTAATTTTCCTCAACAGCATGTATGTATTTAAAATCAATGGGGAAATTTTTCGCAATACGTGGCATACGGATAGCAATACGCTCACAATTAGATTTTCGCTAGAAACAGCTGACATGTGCACCTAACGTCTTTCAGGTCTTTATGGTGTCTAGGATGCTGTCTGCTAGGTGTTGAAGATATTATTGTAACGTTATAAGACGTTTTATGGCACTAAATTTAAAACCTGAAACGCTACATGTTCTTTATATGACACCTAAAAGCATTCAATAATATTTGCTTATTAATTTGTGATACTCAACAACGGGCCAAAACTAGAGAATATCGACAATCATTGGCTAAAAGACACGTCATCGCCTTGGGTTGGCGTCACCTTCTTTACTTCAACATCAGCTGTTGTATATTTTCCAAACTGTACAAACTTTCTCCCGTGACACCCTTAATACTTGCGTCGAGCTGCTTCGAGATTAACGAGCTGATTAAGACACAGTACCAGCAGATGTCAGCAAAGATCTGTACCCGTGTACCCGTGACTCAGTAAAAGTGATGTTATCCGTGTAATTACATTTCCTCATGGATGTTGCATCACAAATTATGTAACAGTTGCGGACTGGTCTTCACCGACGCGTTACTACGTCTTTCATCACGAATGCAAATCGAATCGTGACCTACCATACTGAACGTCTAGAATGCGCTACGTACTTGATGACTGCTTCGATTTTCTCTCTTGGTGTTCAGGTGGAGCTCACTGAATATCTTTGTGCTGCATTTCCATGTTTCCGCTGCTACGTCTCTTTAAAGCCCGAAGTCCACTGACTAGCGTGGTCGGTAACAGTCGACCTCAAGCACGTCTATAGCAGACACAATTAAACCTGTTGAACGTATTGTACAATGTGTTTTTGTAGCTACAACGATAATGGTAATTACTCCTACAGCAATGATCGACGCAATCAAAACCAACATTTCCGGACTGTCTCTCACCATCTCTCCGACAGATATGAGCCCTAATATGTTGGCACTATTAACGTGCGACTTCTCAGAAGTCGCCCTGATGCAGCAAAAGCAGCAAAAGTCATAATTAATCCGAGATGCCACCACAATACAACCATCTCGCTAAGCTAGTCACCCATTAACTTCTGTATTTTAATAGGGTAGCGACTCTCAATCATGACATTCTCACAGCGCCACTATGTTGAAACTGAGATTTTTCTAAAATTGATGAAGGAACAAAACATCACAATTGCATTCTGTAGAATATCTTCTTAACATACACAAACTCGATCGCATACAGCATTCGTTCATGAAAAGATCCAATGTCCTCATTCTCAAGTTGTTTCGAAACATCTCAATCTCAGTTGGCCACACCAATTTATTTTTCTCATCTGGTCTTGTGTATTCGCGATGTCTTTCATTCTCAGTTGAGTGCTTACTTGGGAATCCTTTACTCAGGTTGTCTGCCACCTGCCTAGGTTTTTCTGTCATTTTTCAGAGTAAGGATATTATCACTCAAGCGATGAGGTTTTTTCACCTACTTTCCTTCCTGTACTTTCGAACATAATACAGGTAATGTTTGACTAAATACCTTAATATACATGAAATCTATTCGGAGCTGCGAATACCAAAATCACCGTCTGTATAATGGAATGACGACAGTAAAATTTGTGCCAGATCGGGACTCGAACCCGTACTTCCCACTTCACACGAACAGTCGCCATAGCCGCTTTGGCTATCTGTGGACGACTTAGAGCCAGACCCAGACTTCCGTATATCGTCGTTCCTGCATCACAACCTGTACTCGTACACACATAATTGAATTCCCGTACAGGGGAGGACATTTTAATTGAAAGTAGCTGTCTGGTATCGGTGGATACATACGACCCGTGTTGTCCGAACGAGTATTGCATCGTTCTTCTTAACAACACAGACCTTTTAATATCTACAATACCTTAAACAACAGTTTACTCTTATTAAGCTTATAATTTAAGCAGGCCTTCTAATTGCACCACAACCACGTTTCACAACATATCAGCGTTTGCCAGGACTGCTTAACAGTATTCTGTGGCGCCCGAAAACTCGAATTTTGGGTCACCCTGTATGGTTCATAATTAACTACAGCAACGTAACAACGCCGTTTTCTTGAGTCTTAGGTTATGTTAGGTTAGTGTTTTTTAACGTCCCGTAGACAACGAGATCATTAGCGACGGAGCACAAGCTCGGGTTAGGGAAGGATGGGGAAGGAAATCGGCCGTGCCCTTTCAAAGGAACCATCCCGGCATTTGCCTGAAACGATTTAGGGAAATCACGGAAAACCTAAATCAGGATGGCTGGAGACGGGATTGAACCGTCATCCTCCCGAATGCGAGTCCAGTGTGCTAACCACTGCGCCACCTCGCTCGGTTTTCTTGAGTCTGCCGATCAGTCTGAAAGTAAGGAAGACTTGCTGCCGTTCCAAAAGGCGTGATACCGCAGAAATTATTCGATTACTCGTAATCGTTTGTTCTAAAATTCTCTCGAACATCCACCTCTCATTTTAGTAACGTTATCACTCCAATTCGACCTCAAAGGTGCCAAAATTTCTTAAAACCTTGTCCGCGAGGGCGCTGTTCTACAGTTCTCAACGGCCAGAATAAGCTTCCGATTTGTTCAAAGTTCACTGTGACAAATTTTTCTAATTGCTATGCTGCTCTTGAAAGCAGTGGTGAGGTGGCCGCCTTTGTTGCCTCTCACTATCCGTTACTGTGATTCAACGCCAGCGGCCATCAGCTGACGTGCTCGGCGTCTCGTACCGATGACCGGGAACAGAAGAAAGTGGCGTCGGATACCTCGGCGGCAGATAAACAGCTGTTGAACGTGCCCACCAGCCCGCCACCCGCAGCATACGTGACTCTGCCGTGAGCTCACCTCGCCGACTGCAGGTGCGATTCACAACCGGCTATCTCTGGGGGACTGACCTCGCCTCCAGTCATCTCCCGCCTTAACCTCCGACGCAAGTTACTCTGTGTCTACACGCCATTGTGCGCTGTATTCCTCACCACGTGACGCAATCTGTGTGTGTTATTCGAGATGTGTCTAACATTTATCTGAGTACAGCCCACTGACTTCAGCTCACTTTGTTCACATCAGCATAGAGAAGGTAAGACGTAAAATAACTGTAACTCAAGTCACCGTACGTCTCTTTCTCCTTTTTCATCTACATGTCCATATACACATACATTGACACTCTGCAAGCCACCTTATGGTGTGTGGCGAAAGGCACTTACGTACCACTATCACCTCAACCCCAATCTGTGCTATTCGCGAACAGTGCACCGAACGAATGATTGTTGCTAAGCCACTGCGCGAGATAGATCCTCTCTAATATTGCCTTCATGGTCTTTTCGTTATATAAAAGCTTTCGTAGCAGGAAGGAATATATTCGTTGCCCTTCTAGAAACGTACGCTCTTGCAGTTGTATCAGTAAACCGCAGTGCTGCGCAACGACTCTCTTGTAACGTCTGCCACTGTTGGGTGAGCGTGTCAGCAAAAGCTTTATTTAAGCTAAATGTTTAAGAACTGGCTATGGATATTTTTATTCAATGTGTGTGTGTGTGTGTGTGTGTGTGTGTGTGTGTGTGTGTGTGTCAACGCGCGTACTCGTTTATTTCAGTGACCATATTTTAGTATGGTTGTCAAATATCTCGAAGTTTCACCGTAATCATCTTAAGCACAAGGCTGGATGAAGTTCGTTCCGAATGGAAAGGAGTTGTTGGCGTCTTTTCACCTGACGTTCACAAACATCTAGTTCTCCACTGGGTCGTTTAAAAAGTGTATGTTAAAGTAGCCGTTAATGGTTCATTTGTGAATAGCAGATGCACTACATTTCGTAGTTTTGTTTTTCCTTAATCAAATGGTCAATTTTCTGTTGTGCTCAGAGAGCATATTTTCTGATTTAATACATAATATACCGGGTGATCAAAAAGTCAGTATAAATTTGAAAACTTAATACACCACGTAATAATGTAGATAGAGAGATAAAAATTGACGCAAATGCTTGGAATGACATGGGGTCTTATTAGTAAGTGGAAAAATTATGAAATTTCACATGTACAAAAAATTTATTTTGTTATGTTTTTTAAGTTCCACCGCTGTGAGTATGAATCCTGAATCCTTCCTGGTCTTGCTGACAAAGTTTTATGAATTTATTTGTAAAATTATAGAGAGTGGAAACGGAAATGTCCTTTGGTGCCACTCCTGCTGTGAGTCAGTCCGTCCTATCCCCCTTAACTCCCTACGTACGTACAGTCATTGTGCTAGCGCGACGAGTGGTAGCACTATGCAACTCACGAGTGAGTCCTCCTCCTGATTTCATCCGACTTTTTATAGCCAACCTTCGCAATAGAATGAATTTTTCACTCTACAGCGGAGTGTGCTCTGATATGGAACTTCCTGGGACACAGTTTTAATCTGCCAGGAAGTTTCAACATTCGCAATGTTCGACCGTCCCTGTCCGTCAGTAGACCTATATGAGGCCTGCATGGCTTGAGTTAGCTGTGGCTGTTCCTTTGCTTTTTCACTTCACAATGACATCACCAACAGTCGACTTTTGGGTGGATTTAGAAGGCTGAAATGTCCCTTGCGGAACTGTCCTCAAGTGACTTCCAATGACTTATCCACGTTCAAAGTAACTGAAATGTCCCTTGCGGAACTGTCCTCAAGTGACATCCAATGACTTATCCACGTTCAAAGTAACTGAACTGTCTTGGCAGACCCACTCGCCTGTTATTGCTTCTCTAATGACAATACTATACTGCCCGCCTTCTTTCATACTGGCGTGTCCGCCTCTGGTGACATCTAATAGTGGTCCGCATTACATAGCAGTGTCAGAGTACTTCTATCAGATAGTGTAGACGCGGAGAAAATATTACTACCCGTACCACGCCACCAGGCAATCACAGTGAAAGTGAATTAAAAGAGGAGATCAGCTTCATGGTGTTACAAACTTGTAGCTTCACATGGCAATTAGTGCGCTTATCTTTGCCATTTTAGCGAACGGAAGTAGTAAACCGCAAGTAATAACTACCCTTATGGCGGCAGTCGCGTTATCCCTGATGAACCATTTGCGTAACCACTGGCAGTAGAAAACTGCGAAGAAGCGCCAAGGTCTGGAGGACGCTAGCGATAGCTGCTCAGTTCTTTCTCGCCCTTCGCGTAACATCTCGATACAATGGCGTGAAAATAGCTTTATGGAGAGTATAGCGACCACCAGGAAATACAAAAATGAGTAGTTATGAAATTATGAGTCATGCTTCCCAGCGTCTTCCTCGTTACAGGGAAGAGGAGGCAGGTTTAGTCTCCTGTTGACACGGAGGTCTAATCTACTCTTACAACCGACTGTTTGAGGTGATCTATGATCAAAGGAACTAGGGAATTCAAGACAATTCTAAGATGGAAAATAGTAACAAAAACTAAATGGGGACCAAACTGGAGCCAATTAATGGTACCAGAAATGCTTCAAACCCATTTTATAATAATACGGGATAAAATAATGATTATTCTACTACTATTTATCAGTTTTCAAAACTTTTTTCGACACACGAGATCATCATCATCTACTAGTATCTCACTCATTTCACAATTTGTTCACTACTGAAAAATGTGTGTGAAATCTTATGGGACTTAACTGCTAAGGCCATCAGTCCCTAAGCTCACACACTACTTAACCTAAATTATCCTGAGGACAAACACACACACTCTCATGCCCGAGAGAGGACTCGATCCTCAGCCGGGACCAGCCGCACAGTCCATGACTGCAGCGCCTTAGACCGCTGTTCACTATTCCTCTGGTTAATAATCAGTATCCCTTTTGCATCATGACTGTTTCAAAATGGTTCAAGTGGCTCTGCGTACTATGGGACTTAACTTCTGAGGTCATCAGTCCCCTAGAACTTAGAACTACTTAAACCTAACTAACCTAAGGACATCACACACATCCATGCCCGAGGCAGGATTTGAACCTGCGACCGTAGCGGTAGCGCGGTTCCAGACTGTAGCGCCTAGAACCACTAGGCCACTCCAGCCGGATCATAACTGTTTGTTTGTTACTCTCTCGCCTTATTCCATCACTGTAAATTGTGATTCAGTATTCCAGAAATACAGTATTAATTTTAATCATGAATTCTAATGCTAAATGTCTTCTGTTTCGTCTGTATATTTGGTTTCTTGTTGCCTTCTTTGCCAGGTCCTGTCACAAATTAAATCTGATTGAAATATATTTTCACAGGTGTAAATCGTAATTAAATTGCACTGTCTTTCGTCTAAAGCTAAACCTCTGGTTACAGTCACTCTAAATATCTAATGGGATAGATTGTAAATATTTTTAATTTGTTGTGCTGGCACCAGTCGCTTTACATATAGTTGCATATATTCATTATATGAAATTCAGCTTAGTATCCTCTGACACTTTTGAATCTGTTAACGGACGTGCTTTCGTTGCTGTAACTATAATTAATTCTGATAATACATTCGTGCGCTTAAGGGTTCGAATGTGCCCTGGACGTCCATATAAATACTTGCCGATGGCACATGCGCGATTATTATATGCGGAAGGAAGATTACGGCTGAAAGTCCCATTGACATTTAGCATAAGCTTGTAATGAATGACGAGGAAGTAGATCGAATATTTTCCAAAGGAACCATCCTGGAATCCAGCTCCAGCTATTTTTGCGAACCATGTAAAACGTAAGTCTAGCTCACTGTAGGGGTTTGAATCTTGCTCCACGCGACGTTAGTCCACTGCGTTACCTACTGCGCCACCTCGTTCTGTATTCTGCAAGCAGACAATGCTTCTGCTTGTAGGATACATCCCGCTGCCATGAAATATTATAGTTTATTATACGAGCCTTCAGGGAAGGCAATGAAATATGGGGCAACATTTAAAAAATAATTTGGGCCACGGAATAGAGACAGAATCGGTGAACAAAACTTTAAATGGGATTAGTACCATTTGTAAAATAGTAACGACAATGTTTTATACACCTTTTTGTTTTTATTGTTCTCTCCAAGACATGTGAATGTACGACGTTTACTTATCAAATAACATCTTTAATTTTCTACAACTCCATATCTACTCGTAATTAATTTAATCAGTCTTAATGAATTTCAAACACATCAGTGTAATTGAGGGTCTGAAAGTACAAGTGGTACAAGTGATTGCTGAAGCTAATAGAATAACTGACTACCAAAGTTAAATGGCTGTTTATAAATTATGTGAGTTACTATCGAACATACGATATTTTTTCGTAATGGTCAGTTAGTCTCTGTATACAAAAACCAGGTACAAGTGCAAAAACATTTTATTTACTGTGCTATATTTTGACATTTTTTGGTGCAAGATATAAAGCAAAACTAATATAACAAGCTGAAAAACAATAGGTAAATAGCAAATCAAATTAAAATACTGGTGGGGTTCAACAGATACGAGAGATCTTTCATAGCTACTTTCCACAATCCCATCACAGTCAGTGTCTACATAACCATAACCATTTCCTTTTATGGTATCTGTAGAAGAATGTCCTTCCTGGGCGATACTGGTGATGCTGTGCCATTGTGTTTCGCATTTCTTCCTCGTCCTCTTGTTTGACCACGTCCTTATCTTTCTCCACTCCCTTTTCTTACACCCATGGTAATTACTGTCTGGGAATGTGATATTTTCTTGTAGAACTCGTGATACAGTGGTGGGATGTAGTTCTTCGTCTCCTGGATTTCTGTGCCAGTATGGGCTTAGTAATCACAAACTCCTTTTTTAAACATAAGAACATTCACCGGTATTCATGGTGTGGGTTCCTGTAGTCATGTCCTAGTTCATGAACCACGGGCAACGTATGAGTGGCCAAGTAAGTGGTCCCGACAGTCGGGATACCAGTTACTTTGGAATAAGGCTGGGCATCTCGGACATATTCTGAGTCGTGGTCACCTTTGTGCTCATACGGCAAAGACTACCAAATCCACCGGTTAGTCCCTCAGCCGTTAGGGGTAAAACCCAATGGGACTCGGGGCAAGTAAGGCTAGCAACCTGCTTCCCTGGTACTTTAAATATGATGCTGGCAATAATCAGAGTAAAATGCCTCGGACCTTTGGAGGTGACGGAGTCCCACCTCTAACTGACAAACCAGGGACTCCTAAGATACGACTTGGCAAACAAATGGTAATGAGATGGGGAGCTAGGGGAGCTATTAATATCAATGGGGGCTACTCTGGGAAGAAGGTAGAGCTGGCAGAGGCTGCAAGTAAGATGGGGCTGGACGTTTTAGCTGTTAGTGACATTCGGGTAAGGGGTGAGAAAGAAGAGGTAGTGGGAGAAAACAAGGTCTACCTGTCAGGAGTCAAAGCAGGAATAGCACAATGGGGTGTAGGGCTTTACATCAGGAAAGAAATGGAACCCAGCGTAGTTGCAATAAGGTATGTAAACGAACGACTGATGTGGATAGATTTGACAGTGTCTAGCAAGAAAATTAGGATTGTGTCAGTATATTCGCATTGTGAAGGTGGTGGTGTTAGTGTTTAACGTCCCGTCGACAACGAGGTCATTAGAGACGGAGCGCAAGCTCGGGTTACGGAAGGATGGGGAAGGAAATCGGCCGTGCCCTTTCAAAGGAACCATCCCGGCATTTTCCTGAAACGATTTAGGGAAATCACGGAAAACCTAAATCAGGATGGCCGGAGACGGGATTGAACCGTCGTCCTCCCGAATGCGAGTCCAGTGTGCTAACCACTGCGCCACCTCGCTCGGTCGCATTGTGAAGGGACAGAGCAAGATAAGAGGGATAGTTTTTATGAGGCACTCAGTGATGCAGTTGTTAGAGTAATGGACAAGGACAGTGTTCTGCTCATGGGTGATTTTAACGCCAGGATTGGAAATCGAACAGAAGGGTATGAAAAGGTTATGGGTAAATTTGGAGAGGATATGGAGGCCAACAGGAACGGGAAACAACTCTTGGATTTCTGTGCCAGTATGGGCTTAGTAACCACAAACTCCTTTTTTAAACATAAGAACATTCACCGGTATACTTGGGAAGGCAGGGGAACCAGATCTGTCATTGACTATATAATAACAGATCAGGAATTCAGGAATGCTGTGAGGGACACACGTGTATTCAGGGGATTCTTTGATGACACTGATCATTATTTAATCTGCAGTGAAATTGGGATTGTGAGGCCGAAAGTGCAGGAGGTCAGGTCCATATGTAGGAGGATAAGATTGGAGAAACTTCAGGATAAGGAAATCAGGCACAAGTACATAACTGCGATCTCAGAAAAGTACCAGTTAGTTGAGTGTAGTCAATTACAGTCATTGGAAAAGGAATGGACAAGGTACAGGGACACAGTACTAGAAGTGGCTAAAGAATGTCTTGGAACAGTAGTGTGTAAAAGTAGGATGAAGCAAACAGCTTGGTGGAATGATAAAGTCAAGGCAGCCTGTAAAAGGAAAAAGAAGGCGTATCAAAAATGGCTACATACCAGAACCCAGGTAGACAGAGAAAGTTATGTTGAAGAAAGAAACAAAGCCAAACAGATAATTGCAGCATCCAAGAAGAAATCGTGGGAAGACTTTGGAAACAGGTTGGAGACTATGGGTCAAGCTGCTGGAAAACCGTTCTGGAGTGTAATTAGCAGTCTTCGAAAGGGAGGTAAGAAGGAAATGACATGTATTTTGGACAGGTCAGGAAAACTGCTGGTGAATCCTGTGGATGCCTTGGGCAGATGGAGGGAATATTTTGAAGAGTTGCTCAATGTAGGTGAAAATGCGATCAGTAATGTTTCAGATTTCGAGGTAGAATGGGATAGGAATGATGATGGAAATTGGATCACATTTGAGGAAGTGGAAAAAATGGTCAATAGATTGCAGTGCAATAAAGCGGCTGGGGAGGATGAAATTAAGTCGGAACTCATCAAATACAGTGGAATGTCAGGTCTTAAATGGCTACACAGGATAATTGAAATGGCTTGGGAGTCGGGACAGGTTCCATCAGACTGGACAAAAGCAGTAATCACACCAATCTTTAAACATGGAAACAGAAAAGATTGTAACAACTACAGAGGTATCTCTTTAATCAGCGTTGTGGGTAAAATCTTCTCAGGTATTGTTGAAAGGAAAGTGCGAGTATTAGTTGAGGACCAATTGGATGAAAATCAGTGTGGGTTTAGGCCTCTTAGAGGCTGTCAGGACCAGATCTTTAGCTTACGGCAAATAATGTAGAAGTGTTACGAGTGGAACAGGGAATTGTATCTATGCTTTATAGATCTAGAAAAGGCATATGACCGGGTTCCTAGGAGGAAGTTATTGTCTGTTCTACAAGATTATGGAATAGGACGCAAACTTTTGCAAGCAATTAAAGGTCTTTACATGGATAGTCAGGCAGCAGTTAGAGTTGACGGTAAATTGAGTTCGTGGTTCAGAGTAGTTTCAGGGGTAAGACAAGGCTGCAACCTGTCTCCACTGTTGTTCATATTATTTATGGATCGTATGTTGAAAACAATAGACTGGCTGGGAGAGATTAAGATATGTGAACACAAAATAAGCGGTCTTGCATATGCGGATGACTTAGTTGTGATGGCAGATTCGATTGAAAGTTTGCAAAGTAATATTTCAGAGCTAGATCAGAAATGTAAGGACTATGGTATGAAGATTAGCATCTCCAAAACGAAAGTAATGTCAGTGGGAAAGAAATATAAACGGATTGAGTGCCAAATAGGAGGAACAAAGTTAGAACAGGTGGACGGTTTCAAGTACTTAGGATGCATGTTCTCACAGGATGGCAACATAGTGAAGGAAGTGGAAGTGAGGTGTAGCAAAGCTAATGCAGTGAGCGCTCAGCTACGATCTACTCTCTTCTGCAAGAAGGAAGTCAGTACCAAGACTAAGTTATCTGTGCACCGTTCAATCTTTCGACCAACTTTGTTGTATGGGAGCGAAAGCTGGGTGGATTCAGGTTACGGTTGGTTGGTTGGTTGGTTGGTTTGGGGGACGAGACCAAACAGCGAGGTCATCGGTCTCATCGGATTAGGGAAGGATGGAGAAGGAAGTCGGCCGTGCCCTTTCAAAGGAACCATCCCGGCATTTGCCTGGAGTGATTTAGGGAAATCACGGAAAACCTAAATCAGGATGGCCGGACGCGGGATTGAACCGTCGTCCTCCCGAATGCGGATTCAGGTTACCTTATCAACAAGGTTGAGGTTACGGATATGCAGGTGCTAGTAGATGGGAACAATGGCAGGAGGGTGTCCACAATGAGGAAATCAAAGAAAAACTGGGAATGAACTCTATAGATGTAGCAGTCAGGGCGAACAGGCTTAGATGGTGGGGTCATGTTACACGCATGGGAGAAGCAAGGTTACCCAAGAGACTCATGGATTCAGCAGTAGAGGGTAAGAGGAGTCGGGGCAGACCGAGGAGAAGGTACCTGGATTCGGTTAAGAATGATTTTGAAGTAATAGGTTTAACATCAGGAGAGGCACCAATGTTAGCACTGAATAGGGGATCATGGAGGAACTGTATAAGGGGGGCTATGCTCCAGACTGAACGCTGAAAGGCATAATCAGTCTTAAATGATGATGATGATGATGATCAAATTTTATTTCAAAGTCATCTTGATGCAAAGACTGTGGAATAGGTACTGACATGGGAAAAGTCTTGGGCCTCCTAAAATCCGCTACTATAAACTCAAGATCATCGTTTAGTGAACACATGAACTGCATTGTTAGAGGATTTTCTTTGCTGTTTCAAATGCACCTGATATTCCTCCACTGTATTTTGTTTCCTTCTGTGTCTTTAGCAACTTCGCTGTGGCATCCGTTGCTTTAATTGAAAGAAAGTTTTCGCTTTTCATTTCCATTACGGAAAACTTTCTGCTGACCTGTTTCACAGGTTCCATCTTGTTTTGAAGAACAAATAAATGTTTGAAGAGTTTCTTTGCCTTTTCAGAGAAACCAAAATCTTTGTTGCGTTCCATATGTATAAGGTAAAGTTCAAGGACGCTATAGTGTATTATGTCAGTATACTGGTTTTGTCTTAAGATGTACAGCGGTATTTCAAAATATGGCCAATTTAAACATATATTAAATATTACTATAAGTTCTCTTAAAAGCGTACATATTAAGCTACTGCTGTGCTTTCAAAAAAACGTATAAACGTATGCCTCAATCTTCATTAAAGATAGCAGCAATTCTCCAGCTGTCCTCAGTTTCACTTATACAAGAGTATTCTAAACACAGTCCAGCTTAAACTTTATCATCACAGAGTGCGGCACTATGTCGAAATCGCTTGTACATCTTTCACTCACAAGAGATCCTCACTTTAGCTTTGGTTGTGAAATTCGCTTGTACCATTTGCATTCTCAGCCCCTCAGTTCTCGAGTTCGATACAATGGCGACAATACACCATTTGCATATGCTTCTCTCTAATGGCAGGATTGAGTCCTAAAATGAATACACATTGTCTTCCTCTATGGAAGGGAAAACGTAAGCAGAAAGGCAGATATGTGTATTTGATCCTTGTCTGTGATATTAGTTAATCTCCAGTCAAGGTTACTCATTGAGTTACTGCTTAATATTGCACTAAAAACTTATACTTTCTGACCACGATGCAAAGCGGGGAACATACGGGATATTACATGGTAACGCGGGTGAAACCACCTGGTTGCGTTATTCATTAACTACCAAAAATCTACCTTTATTGTTCTATTTTAAATTTCATCAGACATTTTTTATTACAGCTCAGCTCAGTACATACCATTTTAGCAAAGAATGTATAAATGATGTCTACACATACCTCTGTTGTGTTTCTTGAACTTGTTCATTCAGGTAGTGCTGGGCTTAGATACACACAACACGAATTCTACAGGATTGATGTTACAAATTCCGCCCTGTCCTCCCGATTCAGGCCGTCGTGGTTTTCCAAAATCGTTTCCGCTCATGCTGAAGGACAACAGCCACTCGCAATGGAAACCTCAACACTGAGAAATGATGCAAATGGCTGTTTCAGTCTAGCAACAACACCTGCTAGTCCCGCCCACTAATGCGACATAAGCATTGTTCTGTAGTTAATGCGAGATGCCGGCTAGCTGTTTGCTGAGAAACAGCCACACCAGTTGTCGTCGACGTAGCGCCGACTGCGTTCCAAGGACGACAAGGACGTTTACCTTGGAGCTGTTGTCAAAGTGCTGGAACGGAAGGGCTCTCCTTTCTTGTCAGGGACTCCGAAGAGTATTAAGGAAGTTTGATCTGTTGTCAGGAGTCACTGAAATCACAGCAGAATTTGCAAAGAGATCTCTGTGAGGTATTTGTAACTGATTTGTTACAGTTCGTAAATGTATGCTGTCCTTTCACCATTTATTATCTTCAGGACAATGTTTCCGATAAGGAAACATTACCCCCCCCCCCCCATGACCCAAAGGATCTGGAAGTTAACTTCTCGGAATTTCCGATGTTAATATCTGATCCGATCTTCTTACTTCCCGCGTCTTGTATTATATAAATCAATACGATTACTGTAGAAAATTGTTAATTCCTGCCCTAACAACCCTACTACAACAACAGTCAAAAACTAATTATAATTGTAGTGTTGCTCACGCTGCTAAATATTGCATTTTCGGGCAACAACAAAGTTACATTATGTGGCAGGTGTCATTAGAAAAAAATGGTTCAAATGGCTCTAAGCACTATGGGACTTAACATCTGAAGTCATCAGTCGCCTAGAACTTAGAACTAATTAAACCTAACTAACCTAAGGACATCACACACATCCATGCCCGAGGCAGGATTCGAACCTGCGACCTTAGCGGTCGCGTGGCTCCAGACTGCAGCGCCTAGAACCGCACGGCCACTACGGCCGGCGGTGTCATTAGAGCACTGTTAATAAAGTCATTTCATGAAATAATGGATAAACTAGGCTCTCATCTTTTCGTGTTTCTCTCGCTGGTCTCGTTGTGAACTCAGGGCTCAATCGTCGAAAATCTAGGTAGTGATGATTCAAAGCTCGAATGCAAAGAGGCCTAGGTGTTATTCTGCGATATTCAAAAGTTTTATAGATGTGTTTCATAAACCATTCTTGAAGATTGAACTTTTGCAAGTTAGGACAATGGTGATTTAAAAAAGTAATCAGCACTCCGAATTTAAGTTACATTTTTTTATTACTTTTGTTGCAACATCACTTCACAATATAAAACATACTTGAAAATATCTTCCTCAATGTTAAAGTTCACATTTCATAAACTGACTACAATTTGCGTCTTTTCAACATGACGACCAAGTCTCGACTCTCTAATAACCGCTTACGCGCCCAAAAATCAGAGTTACAAGTACGACAAAGATCATAGTGACAAAAGAAAGAATACACATAAGAATAATATCATTGCAATATAAACATAGCGATGTATCAAAGTACCTCTACATTAACGAAATCAAATCTGAATGCTGTCACAGAAAAATGTTAATTATTTTACAGAAACACAGTAGAGTATCACTGGTATCGAGAGGTTGAGGTGAGGTGCCGTAATATTTGCGTAATTCAAGTACCATTACACTGCTTACACTAAAGTGAAAAAGTCTGGGTATCTCCTAATATCGTGTTCAACCTCTTTTTCCCGAGCATAGTGGAACAACTAGACGTGGCATCGACTCAAAATGTACTTGGAAGTCCCCCGCAGAAATACTGAGCCACGCTGCCTCTGTAGCCGTCCATAATTGCGAATGAATTGCCGGTGCAGGATTTTGTGCACGAACTGACCTGTTGACTGTGTCCCATAAATTTTCGATGGGATTCATGTCGAGCGATCTGGCTCGCCAAATCATTCGCTCGAATTGTCCAGAACGTTCTTCACACCAGTCGCGAACAACTGTGTCTCGGTGACATGGTGCATTGTCATCCACAAAAATCCCATCATTGTTTGGGAACATAAAGTCCATGAACGTCCGCAAATGGTCTCCAAGTAGCCGAATATAACCATACCAATCAATAATCTGTTCAGTTGGATCAGGTGACCCAGCTCATTCCATGTTAACACAGACCACCCCATTACGGAGCCACCACCAGTTCGCACAGTGCCTTGTTAACAACTTGGGCCTATAGCTTCGTGGGGTCTGCGCCACACTCGAACACAACTTGCCAACTAAAATCGGGACTCATCTGAACAGGCCAAGATTTTCCAGTCGTATAGGGTCCAACCGATATGGTAACGAACCCAGGACAGGCGCTGCAGGCGATGTCATGCTATTAGCAAAGGCACTCGCGTCGATCGTCTGCTGCCATAATCCATTAACGCCAAATTTCGCACACTGTCCTAAAGGATAGGTTCGTCGTACGACCCATACTGATTTCTGCCGGAAATGTGGTATTCTCGGCACATTCTTGACGATTTGGATCTCGGAATATTGAATTCCCTAAAGATTTCCAAAACGGCATGAACCATGCGCTTAACTAGAACTAACATTCTGCATTAAAAGTCTGTTAATTCACGTCGTGCGGCCGAAGCCATTTCGTAAAGCTTTTCACATGAATCACCTACGTACAAACGACAGCTTCGCCCATGTACTGTCCTTTTGTACCTTGTGTACGCGATGTTACCGCCGTCTGTATACGAGGGGCGTTTGAAAAGTCCATGCAAAGTCCGAGAGATGACACCACAGGCGCCAATCGAGGTCATGTTTAGTTGGTAGCATCTTTGGAAAGAACGCACACCAAGGTTCAGCCATATTGTTCTATTTCTTTGTGTTTGGCATCAAGGAAGTCGAGTGATTGTCAAAAAATTGATCAAAAAGAATTTCGTGCGGTGATTAAACATTACTTTATGAAAGGCAAAACGCCTCAGGAGACTAAAGAGAAGCTTGATAAACATTACGGTGACTCTACCTGCACCTTCGATTAAAACAGTTTATAAGTGGTTTCAAAATTTTCGGAGTGGCCATACGCTGAACGCTCTGCACGCCCTGTGGAGGTTACGACTCCAGAAATCACTGATAAAATCCATGATACGGTGATGGATGACAGAAGAGTTAAGGTCCGTGATACTGGAGCGTGATACTGCTAGTGCTATGGGCATCTCTAACGAACGGGTACATAATATTTTACATAAACATCCGCAAGATGGGCTTCGCTTGATCAAAAACGGAATCGTGTGAAGTGTTGCAAGGATGGTTTGCAGCTGTTCAGGAAGACTCCGCAGGACTATTAAGTGTCGTTTCGTCACTGTGGATTAAACATGGATACATTACTATACTCCTGAGACCAATAAAAAATCTAAACAATTGGTTACCAAGGGAGAATCTGCACCAAAAAAGGCGAAGACCATTCCTTCGGCCGGAAAGGTTATGGCGACTGTCTTTTGGGATTCGCAAGGGATAATCCTCATCGACTATCTGGAAAAAGGTAAAACTATTACAGGTGCATATTATTCATCGTTACTGAACCGTTTGAAAACCGAGCTGCGAGAAAAACGCCGGCGATTGGACCGCAAAAAGTCCTTTTCCATCACGGCAATGCACCAGCCCACACTTCAGCAGTTGTGGTCGCAAAATTAATGGAAATAGGATCCCAACTCGTTCCACATCCCCCATATTCTCCAGACTTGGCTCCCTAGGACTACTATTTGTTCCCCAATTTGAACAAATGGCTGGCAGGACAAAGATTTTATCCAAACGAGGAGGTGATTGCAGTAACTAATAGCTATCTTGCAGACTTGGACAATCCCTATTATTCGGAAGGGGTCAACAAATTAGAACAGCGCTGGACGAAGTGTATGAGTCTAAAAGGAGACTATGTCGAAAAAGAAAACAGGTTTACCCCAAACACCTCCCAAAACTGTAATTACAAAAGAAAACAGAAAGGTGTAAAGAATAGCTAATGCCGGTAACGAAAGAAAGAGTACAAAACACTACACGTGAGTAATTATCTTTGATAAAGGTTTGTGAAAGATTGATGCCGCATTTGTTGAATGCCCAATAAAAGGAAACGCAGAAACTCTCTGCAGTATTTACACAGTTTAAAAGAATCAAATTGATTTTGTACGCTGATTTGCTACAGTGGCTGAGATTTTGAGTTCACAACTTCACTCTGTGAAAGATGCAACAATAAGAGAATTAGAAGAAACTCGTGCTCCAATTAAGGCGAAGACGGTATCATCTGCTAGAAATATTATTCCCAGTGTTTTCTGGAATGGAGAATAGATTATCTTTTAAAAATTGAAAAATTGAAACAGGAAGTGTGAATCACGAAGCATCGGTTCAGTGTTTATCAAACTTTGTGAAAGTATTCATCATGTAACGGGTATTAAATGTTCAATTCCGTTCGGAACCAATATCCGTAATCACGAGTTTGACGTGTTGTAACTTAACCGCTTTTCTGCTTCTCTCTGTCTGAATAGATCTTCTTAGAACTGTCAACCAAAATTTCTCAAAAAAACTCGTGCCCTGTGCAAAACTCTGGCTACAATGAACTGTAAAAACACTTAATATTATTTGTTCAACACTACAAATCTAAAGCAGCATACAGAAGTAAAGTAACATTTAAAAAATACGACCGAAAATTCCGTACCGCAAAGTGCAATCTGCGTATGTACATAACAAACTGAACGAAGTGTGGAAATTTTAACTGCTAATAAGTGACTCCTGACAAAATTCACACGAAACTCTATATTCAAAAGTAATTCTTCAAAAAATCAAATGAGTGTTCACAATAGCATATACATAACATGACTTAATAAATAACTTTGAGCAAGGGGAATCTCATCTTCCGATTAGAGCAATCCATATAACAATCCTACTATCGGAGCTTCGTTCCCACAATCTTAATAACACAAAACAATGCCACGTGCTTGCATGCTTATCTCAATCTCTCAACATTCCCGAAAAATCTCACTAATCTCCTTAGCTTCTCTCTCTATAAATGCATCAAAAGTACTCATAATCCAATTCCATCAATCTGTAACTTTGCTATCGTTCTCAGGCAGAGCCGGTGTAGCAACACAAGGATATTGTAGCTCCTGTCAAAGATTACCAAGCGACATGGTTCTGCTTTGTGTGAGATACACATATCAATATTTACGTAAGGAAGACAATTTACGTAAGAAATAAAGTGACCAAAATAACATGCACACCTCAAAGTGTGACCCCAGTAACACGAAATCACTCTTATATTAGTTCTGGCATGGAATCAAACAGCCTCCGAATATCGTCAAGAGGAATTTGTTGCAATGCCTGAAAAACATGCATATCAGTTCTTTAAGATTCCTGGCTATTGGCTTGCATGAAAACACAGCACGTACTGGGTGAACGTACATTCCTCAAGGCGTTCGTAGTGTGGACTACATTGTAGGGTCTTGCAGTATCTTGCAGAAGTATGGCGTCAACGCTAAACGCCGCATGCCAACCAGAAATCTCACTCTATCTTCCAGTGCTTTGCTCCCGACAGTTGACGGTAATGTAAATGAGCGTTTGGCGTCATTGGCCGGAAGGCCCCTTACAGGGCAGGTCCGGCCGCCTTGGTGCAGCTCTAATTACATTCGATGCCACATTGGGAGACCTGCGCGCTAGATGGTGATGAAATAATGATGAAACCAACACAATACCCAGTCCCTGAGCGGAGAAAATCGCCGACCCAGTCGGGAATCGAACCCGGGCCCACGCTGACCATGCAGCTATCGGGGCGGACATGGTTCACGGGACACTCTGCCAATAACTTTAGACGGATTTCAGCTGTTGTCATCAGCCTATTTGTCAGTGTCCGTTGAACAAGCCTACTACCTCCTCGCCAAGTCCTCCTCCTGGAAGGACCTGTGCCAACTGTCACTGCACCACTCTTGTTCAGAGCTTATCTCGTCACCGCTCGTTATGCAGGCACTGAACTAGGGTCAGTATGATGTCCCCATGTTCCTCATGGCAATGATTCACCTTCCACCAAATCCGAAAGAAAGCAATAAACTGCACGCGCATGTCCTCTGCCCAGGCTGTATTGCGATTTCTACTTCAAAAGTTCCAGTAACTTTAGATACACGCAATTACCATCGTGTATTCACACCATTCTTCATCCGTGGGAATGGCTCTGTTCAGTACTGACAATAAGCTCGCATGAGGATGAGATTTTCATCGGCACATCGCAGAGCCATGAAAATTTGAGAGCATCAGTTTGGTAGCGTTTGTTCAAGTTGTTCGTGGTAATCATTTTCCATTTCCGTCAGTGTAACCAACTTGAAAATGGCATAACAATAACTGCGAATAATGTATAGGTAATCTGGATCGACTGAATGGAAAATAATTATTGAAATAAACTTTTTAATATAACAGATTTTTGAAGCGCACTAAAAACTATAAAATAATTTCTCCCAGCCTCATACATATTACTGACCCTATACAGATAGTCCTGAAAATTTGCTGTTGTATGTTTTTAACAACTACGACAATACTTGTAAAGTTTAAAATGAAAAACTTTGAGCGCATGCAACAGATAACTGATGCGCATGAACAGGTCACTTAAGTCACTAACAATTTTATAGCACTGCAAATAATACAGACTGCTGAGCGACTTTTCTCAACGAAAGCTACTCTCTACACGCCTAACTATTACCTAATGCATGCACCCCACGCTTTTAGTTTTAAATTTTACAATTTTTTTCGTAGCTATTAAAAATTCACAAGCTCACATTTTCAGGACAAATTGTATTGTGTTAGAAATGAGTACGGGACTAAAACAACTTATTTTATAGTTTTTAATCCCTTTTCAAAACGTGTTATGTTAAAAAAATATTTAAATAATAATTTTCTCCTTTTAGGTTTTGTGTGTGTGAAATTTTTCAATCGATTTCAAACAATTTGTTCAGGTTACAACAGGCGTAGCTGAGCCAACAGTATATTCGTTCCTTCACGTGTATCTCTCGAAGAGAGCTGAAGGTAAAAAAGAAACACCCTCGACCTTACACAGGGGCTCATAAGCAATCGTTCTTACTGCGAGACATTAGCGAAGCACTCGTTCTTACTACGAAAAAATCGCGACTGAGACAGGGAAAGAGGGAAGTAGCATTGGTACACAAAGTATCCTGAGCCCTCACCAGACAAGAAAGTGAGTTCTTATTGCATTGTCATCCAGCTCTGAGCTATGCTAAAAGTTTCGGGACTCTAGTTTATGGCGAAATTAGTTTAAAATTAATTGGAAAATTAATAAACAGACAAACAGAGAAGAAAGGACCTAATAAAAACGTGTTAAAAATATGTGGGACGAGTCCTGCACTGCAAAAGAAAAAAAAAGTTTCACTACTCAATAGGAGTTCCCACAAAGATGCTTCGCCTCCCATCTTTTTGCAAATCTGAAGAACTGTGTTGTTAGAAGAAGCCCTGAGTCCATGAAGTCATCGCAACCACAGATAAATATTTTGCAGATTTTCCAGAATGACCACTGGACAAATGTTACGCCAGGTGAAACGCGACTAAATTGCAAATATTAGTGAATTAATAATCTAAGAAACAGTCCATCAGTGCCACGTATAACGAGAAATTCGACTCACATTTATAGTAATGTACAGGGTTATTACAAATGATTGAAGCGATTTCACAGCTCTACAATAACTTTATTATTTGAGATATTTTCACAATGCTTTGCACACACATACAAAAACTCAAAAAGTTTTTTTAGGCATTCACAAATGTTCGATATGTGCTCCTTTAGTGATTCGGTAGACACCAAGCCGATAATCAAGTTCCTCCCACACTCGGCGCAGCATGTCCCCATCAATGAGTTCGAAAGCATCGTTGATGCGAGCTCGCAGTTCTGGCACGTTTCTTGGTAGAGGAGGTTTAAACACTGGATCTTTCACATAACCCCACAGAAAGAAATCGCATGGGTTTAAGCCGGGAGAGCGTGGAGGCCATGACATGAATTGCTGATCATGATCTCCACCACGACCGATCCATCGGTTTTCGTAAACTTTAAACCATGAGATTGCACAAAACACGTTAACTTTTGGTGAATTGCGAATTTGCTGCACGAATGCGTGAAGATTCTCTACCGCCCAGATTCGCACATTGTGTCTGTTCACTTCACCATTAAGAAAAAATGTTTCATCACTGAAAACAAGTTTCGCGCTGAACGCATCCTCTTCCATGAGCTGTTGCAACCGCGCCGAAAATTCAAAGCGTTTGACTTTGTCATCGGATGTCAGGGCTTGTAGCAATTGTAAACGGTAAGGCTTCTGCTTTAGCCTTTTCCGTAAGATTTTCCAAACCGTCGGCTGTGGTACGTTTAGCTCCCGGCTTTCTTTATTCGTCGACTTCCGCGGGCTACGCGTGAAACTTGCCCGCACGCGTTCAACCGTTTCTTCGCTCACTGCAGGCCGACCCGTTGATTTCCCCTTACAGAGACATTCAGAAGCTTTAAACTGCGCATACCATCGCCGAATGGAGTTAGCAGTTGGTGGATCTTTGTTGAACTTCGTCCTAAAGCGTCGTTGCACTGTTATGACTGACTGATGTGAGTGCATTTCAAGCACGGCATACGCTTTCTCGGCTCCTGTCGCCATTTTGTCTCACGTCTCACTGCGCTCTCGAGCGCTCTGGCGGCAGAAACCTGAAGTGCGGCTTCAGCTGAACAAAACTTTGAGTTTTTCTACGTATCTGTAGTGTGTCGTGACCATATGTCAATGAATGGAGCTACAGTGAATTTAAAAAATCGCTTCAATTATTTGTAATAGCCCTGTACTTCTAAGTGATTTGCAAAGATTTGTGTACTGAGGCCTGCCATCCGTAAATGGCTGCGAGTTTAGTGAGCGACAAAAGAGCGAAGCGATATCCAACCAGGTCTCACACGCGGCGCTCCCCGCTATCTATGCTCCTTGAACTGTCCGACCCGTCGGCTCGTTGTGCTACGATAAACTTGGACCCCTGGAGTCCGCCCAGACACGCTCTTCCAAGTGACATGCAGGCCAGAACATTCCCTGGTGTACCAGTGATTCAATAACTGCCTTACGGCGTCTGAGCATAGTATTATCCGTCTTTATTTATGCCACGATGAAGGCGTATCCAATCCTGTGCAATCCTTTGATAACATATTCCCTATAGAGAAGAATCTCTTACTGATCTAGGCAAGATAATACTCTGCAGGATCCATTGGAAAATTGACCAGAACTGTCCAAAGGAGAGAGAGTCCAGACAAATAAACATAACTGGACTGGAGTTTGAAGAAGACTTCTTCAAATAACTGAGTTTGTGATACTGTACCATCAAGCTCGCTATGACATTGGCGCTACAAACTCATTTATTGCTCGGTTTCTGTGGGTGTCCGTTGCTCATATCAAACATAAGTGAAGCTGCGTCACCAGAGGTTTTATATTGCATGCTAGCAGACACCCACGCACGCACACGCGCTCGTGAACTCCCTGTTTATCTCGAGTTACACAATCGTTTTGGACCAAGTTCTGCAAGTGGCGAGAAAGAGCCAACTGTCACATCATCTGACCAAAATATTTACATTTCTGCAGATAGGCAGAGAAACGACAAAAGCAGTTTCATGGGGGCGATTTATGTATATTTTTGGGCATGATTTTCGTAAGATCAGTCGTTTTCTGTTGTTGTAGTTTCCACTTTTCCCCAACAGGACGCAGAAATTGGTAAAAAATTATGATCGGCAAAGCATCAATATGAACGCGTTTCGATTTTTTTTACGAAGAATTAAAAATATAAGAAATTTCTTTTAAAGGAATTGCCATTCAGTAGGGTCGTTCTGTTCTGAGGACCTTCGGAACTACAGAGAGACACGAAGTTCCAAAAGATTTTCTGTTAACCATACCGAAACATAAATCTTCCAGTTTCTAGGAGCCATTTATGACAGACCACACGGAATTGTACGACCATTACTGCTACAGGATGATGCTTTTCTACCATCAATGTTTTCACTATCAGCCTTAATCTTGATAGAAGACGTATCAAACCATTCTACATGTGAAACACCATCTGAAACTGGATTAAAATAAGTCCATGTCAGATTTAAATATTAGACACCCAATTGCCCCAGAATGGTGGGGATTAAAATAATTTATTGATATTATTATTCTATACTGTCTAGTTGCGTATAATTTTCTAGCTTAAGGCTGCATGTGCAGTTCCATATCATCTTGAGATTTTGAGGTATGGTTCTAGATATTAGACACCCAATTGCCCCAGAATGGTGGGGATTAAAATAATTTATTGATATTATTATTCTATACTGTCTAGTTGCGTATAATTTTCTAGCTTAAGGCTGCATGTGCAGTTCCATATCATCTTGAGATTTTGAGGTATGGTTCTAGATATTTTCAGGGCGCGCGCGCGCGCGCGCGCGCACGCGCATCAGAATGCTCGTCTCAGAGGTACCATGCTATATAACTTAAGCGGGAGGTATTACAGTTTTTGAAGGTATTTATGGTTTACTGGGAGTACAGATGGCCTGTTATCACTTTCACTGGAGACTCAACACCTTTTTAAACATTCAAAAGCTTATTAAGTAATTAACAGCAACATTAAATATAACCCGTCAGTGATTTGCTAAATACAACGGTATGAACGACCAAGTGCAGAATCTGAAGTACAGCACTACGCGCGCCTGTGTGTGTGTGTGTGTGTGTGTGTGTGTGTGTGTGTGTGTGTTCTAGAAGCATCATTCTTTCCTACGTCTGACAGACAAGTACAGCATTTTCTATAAGATTATATTTTGTTTCGTTTTGTGGTGAAGAAAATGTAACTATAAAATATTTTGATAGGTTTTTTTTGTAGTGCTGTACTTCAGATTCTGCACTTGGTCGTTCATACCGTTGTATTTAGCAAATCACTGACGGGTTATATTTAATGTTGCTGTTAATTACTTAATAAGCTTTTGAATGTTTAAAAAGGTGTTGAGTCTCCAGTGAAAGTGATAACAGGCCATCTGTACTCCCAGTAAACGATAAATACCTTCAAAAACTGTAACACCTCCCGCTTAGGTTATATAGCATGGTACCTATGGGACGAGCATTCTGATGCGCGTGATAGAATTTTTGTAACCTGGCTCAGAACGGACCCAATGGAAACTGACACCAGATAACCGGCATAGTCTATCAACGTTCCTTTTTTGCTTTTTGGCATTAATAATCGGCACACAGGACACAACACTATATAGTTACACCAACCAGACTAACACAGTCGCGACACTCACTGGTGTGAAAATTGTTACCTTCTGAAAGTCGGAACGACACCAGCGGCCCTAGCGACGGGAAAGCATCCGTACGATTAACGTTGGCTTTTAATTATTTTTCTACTTAATTAACGAAATAGTTGTTATATTTTCCGTTCCAAGCATTAGTAAATTATCGATAGACACGAATGATCGTGAAATAAATGTAAAAACAGACGAATCTCATTGATTCTGTGCCATAAGCTACAACATAGCCTATTGGCGAAGAAATGCATTCGGATATGTTTATAATTGCAGCTTATATCGTTGAAATCAGGAGAATATAGAACGGCTACTTTCCTTGACACGCAACAATTTTGTATGGAGTCTAATGATTTATAACTTCTTAACACTTCACTCTGCTTCCAACGCACCAATATTTTTGTAAATGTAACTACTTTGTTTGAAAGGTGAATGTGTTAAAGATACTTGCCGTTTGTGGCTCAATAGCAACAATAGCGGAATTTTTTTTTTTTTGGCTGAAAAAACAGCTTTATTGCTTTTTGAGTTCTATTATTTCGTCTGTGTTCTTTTCCTCTTATCTACAGTTGTGGTGGCTTATTTGGTACGTGAAATGATTTAGGTAATGCGTTCCATACAAGTTTTCCGCGTTCCATACTCATTCACTGATTGTGGTGGAAACGTAGAGAGCAGAACTTCACGTTTTGAGTAGGCATAGTATGTTTTCCTGCAAATGTCAAGTTTTCTGCTGTTTACTAGCCTTTATTGTATCTTACAAGAAATCGAAATTCTTCAATAAATGTCTGTAGGTTACACGAGAATCGTAAATAAGCTGTTCTGTAATATACCGCTTCATACCTCCCTGAGCCCTTAGGACACTAAAGAAGGCAGATGTAGTTTCATTTTTTAATTATTGTCTTTTTTATGACAACATACGCTCTCCGTTAAAAAAACTGTGTTACAAGTCAATAGAGACTATACAATTCGCACTCATCTAATATCGAATTCTTAAGTATAGATTGCTGGCCGCCTGGGGCGCTGCTGTCGCAGAGTATAACAAAAGCTTTCCCTATCATTATTCCAAAACTTCGCACAATAGTCGGTTGACATTTTCTGCTGGCTTCTAATTACAGTCGAGGAAATTTCACAACAGAATGCTGATTACCGGTGACCAACCTAATACGAAGAAAGATTAACATTTACACTATGTGTCTTAGGAACTGGAGGAACATATTAATGATTGTTTCCCATTTAAGTAGCTGCTATATCTCAGACAGTTGCTGATATCTGCATTGGAATATGCTAAGCAGATAAAGGATTTTATTGAAGAATATATAAGGAAGATAACGTCAATAAAACATTATTATTGAAATGTGAAATACACATACGACCTGCCAAATAGGCTACTTGATAAAATGTGCTATGTTCTGCAGTTTGTTAAGCGGTAGATAGCGTGATCCCGGATAAATCATTTTTATCTATCAACAAAAATATCTAACGTTAACTGTGACGAATCAGCCACATAATTACAGATACCACGAACGTACAGTAGTACAAGTTTATGTGCCAACTAGCTCTGCAGATGACGAAGAAATTGAAGGAATGTATGACGAAATGAAAGAAATTATTCAGATTGTGAAGGGAGACGAAAATTTCATAGTCATGGGTGACTGGAATTCGGTAGTAGTTAAAGGGAGAGAAGGAAACGTAGTAGGTGAATATGGATTGAGGCTAAGAAATGAAAGAGGAAGCCGCCTGATTGAATTTTGCACAGAGCACAACTTAATCATAGCTAACACTTGGTTCAAGAATCATAAAAGAAGGTTGTATACATGGAAGAAGCCTGGAGATACTGACAGGTTTCAGATACATTACATAATGGTAAGACAGAGATTTAGGAACCAGGTTTTAAATTGCAAGACATTTCCAGGGGTAGATGTGGACTCTGATCACAATCTATTGGTTATGAATTGTAGACTAAAACTGAAGAAACTGCAAAAAGGTGGGAATTTAAGGAGATGGGACCTGGATAAACTGACTAAACCAGAGGTTGTACAGAGTTTCAGGGAGAGCATAAGACAACAATTGACAGGGATGGGGGAAAGAAATACAGTAGGAGAAGAATGGGTAGCTCTGAGGGATGAAGTAGTGAAGGCAGCAGAGGATCAAATAGGTAAGAAGACGAGGGTTAGTAGAAATCCTTGGGTAACGGAAGAAATATTGAATTTAGTTGATGAAAGGAGAAAATATAAAAATCCAGTAAATGAAGCAGGCAAAAAGGAATACAAACGTCTCAAAAACGAAAACAACAGGAAGTGCAAAATGGCTAAGCAGGGATGGCTAGAGAACAAATGTAAGGATGTAGAGGCTTATCTCACTAGGGGTAAGATAGATACCGCCTAAAGGAAAATTAAAGAGACCTTTGGAGAAAAGAGAACCACTTGTATGAATATCAAGCGCTCAGATGGAAACCAAGTTCTAAGCAAAGGGAAATCAGAAAGGTGGAGGGAGTATATACAGGGTCTATAGAAGGGAAATGTACTTGAGGACAATACTATGGAAATGGAAGAGGATGTAGATAAAGATGAAATGGGAGATATGATACTGCGTGAAGAGTTTGACAGAGCACTGAAAGACCTGAGTCGAAACAATGCCCCCGGAGTAGACAACATTCCATTAGAACTACTGACGGCCTTGGGAGAGCCAGTCCTGACAAAACTCTACCATCTGGTGAGCACGATGTATGAGACTCAGACTTCAAGAAGAATATAATAATTCCGATCCCAAAGAAAGCAGTTTAATAAGTCACGGATGCAAAATACTAACGCGTATTCTCTACAGACGACTGGAAAAACTGGTAGAAGCTGACCTCGGGCAAGATCTGTTTGGATTCCGTAGAAATATTGGAACACGTGAGGCAATACTGACTCTACGACTTACCTTAGAAGCTAGATTAAGGAAAGGCAAACCTACGTTTCTAGCATTTGCAGACTTAGAGAAAGCTTTTGACAATGTTGACTGGAATACTCTCGTTCAAATTCTGAAGGTGGAAGGGTAAAATACAGGGAGCGAAAGGCTATTTACAATTTGTACAGAAACTAGATGGCAGTTATAAGAGTCGAGGGGCATGAAAGGGAAGCAGTGGTTGGAAAGGGAGTGAGACAGGGTTGTAGCCTCTCCCCGATGTTATTCAACCTGTATATTGAGCAAGCAGTGAAGGAAACAAAAGAAAAATTCGGAGTAGGTATTAAAATCCATGGAGAAGAAATAAAAACTTTGAGGTTCGCCGATGACATGGTAATTCTGTCAGAGACAGCAAAGGACTTGGAGAGCAGTTGAACGGAATGGACAGTGTCTTGAAAGGAGGATATAAGATGAACATCAACAAAAGCAAAACGTGGATAATGGAATGTAGTCGAATCAAGTCGGGTGATGCTGAGGGAATTAGATTAGGACATGAGACACTTAAAGTAGTAAAGGAGATTTGCTATTTGGGGAGCAAAGTAACTGATGAAGGCCAAAGTAGAGAGGATATCAAATGTAGACTGGCAATGGCAAGGAAAGCGTTTCTGAAGAAGCGAAATTTGTTAACATCGAGTATTGATTTAAATGTCAGGAAGTCATTTCTGAAAGTATTCGTATGGAGTGTAGCCATGTATGGAAGTGAAACATGGACGATAAATAGTTTGGACAAGAAGAGAATAGAAGTTTTCGAAATGTGGTGCTACAGAAGAATGCTGAAGATTAGATGGGTAGATCACATAACTAATGAAGAAGTATTGAATAGGATTGGGGAGAAGAGAAGTTTGTGGCACAACTTGACCAGAAGAAGGGATCGGTTGGTAGGACATGTTCTGAGGCATCAGGGGATCACCAATTTAGTATTGGAGGGCAGCGTGGAGGGTGAAAATGGTAGAGGGAGACCAAGAGATGAATACACTAAGCAGATTGAGAAGGATGTAGGTTGCAGTAGGTACTGGGAGATGAAGGAGCTTGCACAGGATAGAGTAGCATGGAGAGCTGCATCAAACCAGTCTCAGGGCTGAAGACCACAACAACAACCATGAATGTAAGTAATAAAAATGATCAGGTCTTTCGTATATTTCTGTTTTAATCAGCACAATAAACACACATTCGAACTTGTTTACTTTCAAAGATATTTTTTGTGCTTCCCCATTTTAATAAAAAGTAATAAAAGGCTGTGCTTCAGCACTCCGCTCCCAGTTGATGCAAGCATCTAATGAATTTATCGTCTGTCTCACGTCCCTAGCTGAACTTTTCAGAGCCACGGCCGTATTCTACCAACCATTATTTCTTTTCCTTAGGAAACAAAGATAAGCGTGGTATGACACAAAGAGACTGCATTTTCATTGCTCTTCGATGCAAGTAGTATTTATACTTTTATCAAAAATGTAAAGCATTAATGTTTGCCGTAACATTAATCAGCTAAAATTTAAAAACTTCTATACTGCCATTCTACTTTCTCTTCTTCTGAAACAAATTCATTGGTAAACTCATTTCGCATTTCCTTGACTGATGGTGCCAATTACATGTGATCATGGATTCCAATGGTACAATTTTTTTGGCCCATTTGTCTTTGTGTCATTCTCCTTTCCATACTGATATTTTCGCATCGGTTCTGAACAGACACAGCTTCCGTGAAAAACTTCCACGAAATGACAAATTCGGCAAGTACTTACAGGAAAATGCAAGAAACTAGAACGAATTTTGAGCCAGCAGCAGAGTGCGTGCTGATTTTAACTTTTCTGACAAATTGAAACTATGAACTCGAACCTAGAAACCCGGTTTGGCATACAGTTTTAATTTGACAGAAAGTTTCATGCAAGAAACTGTTTCCAATAAGTAGCGAATTTCTTGAACTGTATTAAACTAACGGACGTCGACGTGGGGGTGCACACATGGTGGTTCCTAATATTCCACCCAAATCTGTGGATATTGCGCCTTCCACAGCAGGAAGTTCGACAAAATGACTAATAAATGTGATTTCACAATTGTGATGTTGGAGTGGTTGCGAGACAGGCAAATAAACTGCAACTACTCAATGAAAAGGGCCGAACTATTAAGTAGAATACAAGAAGACAAACCAGCCGTGAAAGTGTGCGTCGTGGATAAAATCGCTCACAGCAGAGACCACAAAGCGGTCCGTTTACAGCACTACAACAGCGATCTAATTCCGACAGAACTAGCGTGGGCCAAAATAAAACACAATTTCGCGAAAAAGAATGTCACTGGGGCATGAAGAAAAATAGCAGAATCTTGTTGAAACTGCTTTCCTCTCAGTTACTGCCTAGGACTGGCAATGTTACTGCAGGTAATTGCAGCAGCTGGAGCAAGAACATTGGACACGATAAGGAATAATAGAAATGGTCGTCGATTGAGTTACCAGCAATACCACGCCCTCAAGCTATGATAATGATGATAATAATGATCTCGAATCAAACACAAATGGCAATGATCTTTAGTGAACATCATTTTGATAATTCTTTCAGGCACATTTAAATACACTTTGTAAAAATTACTGCTACGCTGTGTTTAATAAATGCAATGTGCAAACAGATTCCAAAAATCAGTTTTTGACATTCGGTTCATAGTCGTAAATTTATCTACTTTAATTTTTCATTACTGTCGATAAATAATACAAAAATTGTAGGTAAGACTCTCGAGCATGTGTAAGTCAACAAATTAGGTGATTTCCGATCCGAGGGAACTGTCAGTTAAGCAGCCACCACGCCAACTGTCAACTAATAGTGCACATACAATGTACCGCTAGTACACAGTGATCCCGTTCGAAGGTACTGTGGATTTCAAAGGGATAATTCTTAGCATCTGACATCTGAAATGATCTTAAAGTTATGAATATATGCACTCCTGGAAATGGAAAAAAGAACACATTGACACCGGTGTGTCAGACCCACCATACTTGCTCCGGACACTGCGAGAGGGCTGTACAAGCAATGATCACACGCACGGCACAGCGGACACACCAGGAACCGCGGTGTTGGCCGTCGAATGGCGCTAGCTGCGCAGCATTTGTGCACCGCCGCCGTCAGTGTCAGCCAGTTTGCCGTGGCATACGGAGCTCAATCGCAGTCTTTAACACTGGTAGCATGCCGCGACAGCGTGGACGTGAACCGTATGTGCAGTTGACGGACTTTGAGCGAGGGCGTATAGTGGGCATGCGGGAGGCCGGGTGGACGTACCGCCGAATTGCTCAACACGTGGGGCGTGAGGTCTCCACAGTACATCGATGTTGTCGCCAGTGGTCGGCGGAAGGTGCACGTGCCCGTCGACCTGGGACCGGACCGCAGCGACGCACGGATGCACGCCAAGACCGTAGGATCCTACGCAGTGCCGTAGGGGACCGCACCGCCACTTCCCAGCAAATTAGGGACACTGTTGCTCCTGCGGTATCGGCGAGGACCATTCGCAACCGTCTCCATGAAGCTGGGCTACGGTCCCGCACACCGTTAGGCCGTCTTCCGCTCACGCCCCAACATCGTGCAGCCCGCCTCCAGTGGTGTCGCGACAGGCGTGAATGGAGGGACGAATGGAGACGTGTCGTCTTCAGCGATGAGAGTCGCTTCTGCCTTGGTGCCAATGATGGTCGTATGCGTGTTTGGCGCCGTGCAGGTGAGCGCCACAATCAGGACTGCATACGACCGAGGCACACAGGGCCAACACCCGGCATCATGGTGTGGGGAGCGATCTCCTACACTGGCCGTACACCACTGGTGATCGTCGAGGGGACACTGAATAGTGCACGGTACATCCAAACCGTCATCGAACCCATCGTTCTACCATTCCTAGACCGGCAAGGGAACTTGCTGTTCCAACAGGACAATGCACGCCCGCATGTATCCCGTGCCACCCAACGTGCTCTAGAAGGTGTAAGTCAACTACCCTGGCCAGCAAGATCTCCGGATCTGTCCCCCATTGAGCATGTTTGGGACTGGATGAAGCGTCGTCTCACGCGGTCTGCACGTCCAGCACGAACGCTGGTCCAACTGAGGCGCCAGGTGGAAATGGCATGGCAAGCCGTTCCACAGGACTACATCCAGCATCTCTACGATCGTCTCCATGGGAGAATAGCAGCCTGCATTGCTGCGAAAGGTGGATATACACTGTACTAGTGCCGACATTGTGCATGCTCTGTTGCCTGTGTCTATGTGCCTGTGGTTCTGTCAGTGTGATCATGTGATGTATCTGACCCCAGGAATGTGTCAATAAAGTTTCCCCTTCCTGGGACAATGAATTCACGGTGTTCTTTTTTCCATTTCCAGGAGTGTAAATGCAGGGGAATTTCGCTTGTTTTCGTCAAGGGTCACATGTCGCTAATATTTTGGTGTAGAAAAAGAAGGTAGAACCGCGGCCACTTTCGTCTTGTTTTGTTTACAGTTTGCGCGGCACTTAATTATTTATTGCACGCGCAAACAAAGTTGACACTCAGCGCGGTGGCTGATGGGAGCGACCGCAACGGGTGTCAACTTTGTGTGCGCGATTAACACCGAGAAACATCGAATTTAGAACTATGACATGCAGGAAATTAGCGATTTATCAAACAAAGAAATTTTTAGCGATGAAATCCCTCCTTTTTCACTTTATAGTGCCAAGCGCTTAATCTTTGTTCATCGTTAGAGAAACTAAAATATTTAGCGAACGTTTTTATTACATACATCACAGAAACTAGAGCTACAGTTTCCCGTTGTAACAACTACAAACAAGAACATCACTTTGGAAATCTGAATAATCCGGAGATAAGATTTATATATGATAATTAAGTCCTTATCAACAGGTTAACATTTCTCAAAATTTGTATATATTCAGCGGATTGAATGGCTGCACACTCCCACACTACCGATTTCATCTAGCACTTGCGTCATAAATGTATAGCAATACAGTGACATAAATTAGCCCTACGATATTAACTCACGATTACGCCGTCTCGATATTTTTAAACAAATAAAGTGCCTCCTACTAGTATAAAAATATAATTGCGTATTTGTAGTACTTACCCATGAGAGGTAGCTTTCCTTCTTTGACGTATTCCGATTTCATTCGTAGCAGCAACAACTATTCACGATTGCTATTACTTGTTTAAAAACAGGATAAATCAGTGTACAGTTGAGGTTTCACTCTTAGCACAAAATATAAACTTGTGACGTTATACGTGAATCACGTGACGATTACTGTTTACTGTTGGTGACATTCTCAGAACGCTATGCCTTCTCCAGAGATATTCCTACTGAGAGGCATAGGCCAACGACTATAAAACTCCGTGAAGTAAATATTGCTGAATCCAACGACAAAAGGAAATACCGGTAGAATTTTACAACGGCTAACTTTGAAGCAGGTATTGTCAAGATTGTCTCATAACGCCACTTAGGATCGGCTGGGAAAGGTTGCCTGTTCGCTTGTGAGTCAGAGTAAGAACGACGTAAGGTAAAAAATGAAATTATTTCAAATTTAATTATTATGAACTAATCATTAATGACAGGAAAGCTGTGCTGTACTGCTCATAGATTTTTAACGTGTGGAAGCTACCACAGCAAGTATTGTAGATATTTACAGTGGTAGTCAAATAAAATTTACACGCCTTGGATCGTAGGTTTAGATAACGTTTTCCCGTTGTTTGTTACCTGTAGAATGTTATTAATTTTAGTCTTCGAAATATCGATAGACTGCTGCATTGGGAGCAGCAAACCTCAAGCGAGCGCATTCACGATGTGCCCTACAGGAAAAGTCAAGAACTTGCAAGAAATGTTTGCCTGGTGCGAGGTTTCCCTAACCGATCCGCATAACATTGGTTGTCCACGGGAAACGAATAAGCGCTCCACGAAAAACTATTAATAATACGGCGTTTCTCTTTTGCACATTTTGACGGCAGTAATTTTTTAAAACTTTGTTATGATTCCTGTGTTACTAGTTATGACTTAAAATGTAAGTATTCACTGCGTGAGAAGTTTTTTTCATTTTAAAAGTTTTATTAACCTTAAAAATAAACATACCAGGAGTCTTAGATTCCATCAAATGAAACGTTTGGCAATCACGGCCCTTATGTACTGTGGGTTTCAACGAACATTGTTTCTACAATGTTCTTTGTACTTTTAAATTTAATGTATATTCCCATGTAAAGTTTGTTCCACCTAGCACATGTCATGGAATTATTATCGTCCTTACGTCGAATGTACAGGGTAAACCCTAACTCCGCCTACAAAATTCTGGACGGTGCTGAGGGATAATTTCTAACTATTTTGGTGCAAGTGATCCGTAGCCTTTTATGACTCGTTATAGAATGATTGCATTTTTTATTTCTTATACCCATTTGTCTTTGTATCTGTACCCCACTTCAAATATCTGCGCAAAAGTGCGATGTTTATCTTATTTGGAAACAGTCTTGCTCCATTTACTAACAGTAGTTGCTGTTGACAACATATTGCTCACTTCCTCTCAAGATTGCATTCAGCACTTTCCGATTATGTATTTGGTTTGTTTTTCTTGCAGCGTTGTACGTTAGCAGTGATACACAGCAGTATGAATCGGTTTACTGATGAAGAGTTAGCCGACATGAACATGTGCTGGGTCACTTAATGCAATGGAAGAGCGGCACTACGAATTATGCTGTTGCATCTGTACATAGGCACCTACGACAGACCGACTACTTCCATATTGGATTGATGGTATGTTTCAGGCTTTTTCACTGTCGCGAAGGTATTTTAACGCAAAAAAGAGTAATAAGGGTAACAAGCTGTATAAATCATGAGTAATTATGATTATATTATTACTCGTTAGTAAGCCACCGGAGACCACCGGCCCCTTACATTAGATACTCAGAAAATGTCCCTGAACAAACTACAAATTTTGTCGTTGGAGTTTGCTTTCAGTATGCATAGTGTAGCCGAGACATATACCTATGTAACATAACTTCCAGGAAATACTATATTACTCGTTCAGTTCTTCGTCTAATCAGGCAAGTGAAGTTTTCAACTCGTGTTGTTGCGAACATACTTCCAGGAAATATTTTATTGCTCGTTCAGTTTTTCCTCATTTAGTCAGACAAGTAAAGTCTTTGTGGCGGCACCTGTAACATAGTTACTGCTCTGTACAGTGATTTTCTCTCCTATTATAAGCGGCTGCCGATGTATAGTCTGTTGTTTGTTTTCACAATCTTCGAGGCGAGATAGAGAAATATGTCTTCAATGAATAGAAATACTTCCCGAAGTACTGTAGAATCATTTTACGTGCGTGTAATACTGCGCACAGTTCGCACTTTGACACCGAGGCTTATTCATCACTCAACACTACAGGCAACGCCTTGTTGTTGTATCCATCCTTCTCTGACCCTCGCAATTTTTACCATTTTGTTTTAGCTGCTTCAGTTCATTCCACTGATAACACTTCGCATCATGGATATTCTGGCCCTGTCTCTTTGTTTCCCCAGTTTTCTTCTTCGTATCAATTCTTCTGTATATCAATGTCCTTTTCTCTTTAATATCTTTTAGTATGTGTTATTTAGACTTTCTTTTAATAGAGGATGTTTTTGTGAATCTTTTCCATATCCACTGCCCTATTGCTTCTAATTTTGTCTTTTCTTGTCTCCCCAGAGTCCGCCCATCGAAACCAATGCTCAACATACATGTCTCGATTAATTTTTTTTCTTTGTCCTTCTACCAAAGAGGCTGCTTTTTAATAAATTACTCTTACTTCTGAAGGCTTGTTTAGTTATTGCAATTCTTCTTTTAATACCCATTATACTTTTCTTGTCATCTGTTATTGTGCATTTTTGTTACGAAATTCTTTTGAAATATTTCTTCCGTGTGAATTTTAGTAGCAAGTCGGCTGTTACAATCGGAAAATGTGGCGCATTGGTTGACACACGGGATTCACAGTCCAGATTTATATTGTTCGTGGCTTCTCTAAATCACTTCAGGCAAATACTGTGTGGTTCCTCTGGCGACAAATTGCTTCCCCCAGCCATTTACAACTAAGATCTCAATCAATAATGACTTATAGGTCAACGGGACGCTTGACACTAACATTTCTTTTGTCTTTCTCCAACTGCTGTTCTGGTCGTCCACTTATAGAAATGTGCACAATACGAGACGATGCTGGCGCTAAGCTGCCATGAGTGTAGAATAAAATATGATGAATCACTTCACTCATCAGAGCCCAACACCGCTACACACGCGCCGTAGTCACTTAGCTGATTTTGCATCAGTCAGGATAGACAAACAGTTACTGCCGTAATTTTGTTTTAGTATGCGTTGATTAAAAATGCTGTAGAAATTTTCCGAACCTAAGCTTGTGTCGCCACTGTCTCGCTGCTAATGAAATCCACCCTGTGAAAAATAAGTAGTATCGAAATAAATTGGCGGGACGCAGTGAACTACATTTCTTGTCTATCGGTTAGATAAAACGGAATATCAGGGTATCTTCTGCTGATTATCTACTTACAGGTTACTGCCGCCCACTTCACACTGACATCCCACAGTGCTAGGCATGAAGTTCCTACTAAAACTATTAATAGTCGCTGACGTTAACTTTTGGGGACTTCTAATCACTCCTTTCACTTTTCTCGTTCTACTATTTCAGAGCTATGCCAAGTAAAATAAAAGGTTTGTTTCCGATATTCTAGTCGAGGCCTTTCAATAAAATGTGCTAGGTGTTAGCCCTCGAGAAACTGTGTACCCAAACTGACGAATGTCCAAAACTAACCATAGATAAGCGGGCTGTACTGCCAACTCGATTCTGGTACACAGGGTGCCCGGATTATGCATCAGGAATACTGCGATTTTAACACTAGAAGCCAACCACGCGATCTTAAATCGTTCGTTCTGAGCTTAGCGGACAACTGATTCATAATCCGCAGTAGTGGAGTTCATATCCCTGTCCTCTCACCATGATTTGCGTGTTCCATGGTCACCATAAGTAAGTTCAGACGATTGTTGGAATTTTTCTTTTGAATAGACCACGGGCGATTTCCTTCCCCGTCTCTTCCAACTATGCAACTGCTCATGCTCTAATGACCACACTGTCCAAGGGTCTTTAAGCTCGTCCCTTGTTTCATTATGAGTGCTACGGCAAATACTTTGTCAAACAGTGCAAAACTTCCATTCAGGCTGAGTGTATATACAGCGTGTTTATAAATGAATATCGGGGTTTTAACGCTTATAATATTTATTATATTAAACTGACAGTTATAAATGGTATGTCAAATGAAAGAGCAACTCAAATGTTTTACCAAGAACCTTATAAATGTTCAATGTAAGAGCCATTTGTCACACGGCACACGTCAAGTCTATAGCCGAGTACTTCCCAAACGTTGATAAGAGTGTCTGCAGTGATTGTAGCAACAGCTGCTTCAGTCCGGTTTCTTAATTCAGGGAGGTCTGCTGGTAGCGGAGGCACGTACACACGATCCTTGATGAAGCCCCAAAGGAAAAAATCTCATGGCGCTAGGTCAGGTGAACTTGGAGGCCATGCAAAGCAAGCCTTCTGATTGGGCCCCTTGCGGCCTACCCAGCGCTTGAGTACAGTGAAGTTCAACCAATCGCGTACTTAGCTATGCCAGTGCTCACACTGAACATTTATGTTAGTTTAATGTAATAAATATTACAAAGCGTTAAAACCCCGATATTCATTTATAAACACCCCGTATTTAGCTCAGCTTTCTACTGGACGCCGAAGTAAAGTAGCCTACTACTCACAGGTGTGGCACCAGACCCATATTCCGAAGGAGCAGGGTACGGAATTTCCGTCCATCTACCGTTATGAATGCAGGTTCTCTCAAAAGGTACGACACAACTTTAAAGTATTACTGCATCCAAACTAATTATATTCACACCATGCCTGGCTTATGTGATGCCCTAACTCACAAAGTTGTTATGCCATTCAGTCAACTCCAGCATGTGCTTCTTTGGAGACACACACAACATCCAATCTATACTCAAGCTCTATCCATACTCATCGCAATGTATCCGCATCAATTGTGTATCTCTTACGTCACAATAAATGGTTTGGTTGCGTCCCAGGTGCGTACATTGTGTTTGTTTGCCTTACCATACACGTGGAATGTTGCTTCGTCAGAAAACGCTAGGTTCTTTAGGAAATTCCCTCTTCCTCTAAACAATTCAGATGGTTCAAATAGCTCTGAGCACTACGAGACTTAACTTATGAGGTCATCAGTCCCCCAGAACTTATAACTACTTAAACCTAACTAACCGGACATCACACACATCCATTCCCGAGGCAGGATTCGAACCTGCGACCGTAGCGGTCGCGCGGGTCCAGACTGTAGCGCCTAGAATCGCTCGGCCACCTCGGCCGGCTTCTAAACAGTGAAGAACTTCCACATCCACAGCGAATTGCATATGTTATGGCCTGCCGTCCGGTTTCACTGCGTGCAACAGTTTCAATCGGTACGGATACATATGTAAATGTCTCCGAAGGACACAGTGCATAGTCGCCCTAGGGGTTTCTCTGAAACCCTCCGAACAGGCTTCTACGGTGGGCGTTAAAAATCCAACGGTATCCGTTCTGTGTCGGCTTCACTTTTTCCAGGTCGTTCAGTATGATGCTTCACATCAGCGATTTCTGTCAGCACAGAAATCCTATATCACCAACCTGCGTGTCACATTTGGCCTGAGTAACCATTCCACACTCTGAGCCTTTTCTTATACCATTGCCTTTATGCTTCACTCACGACAACCTGGAACACGTACAAGCAAAACTTTGTGAGTTTGTCTGTCACGTAAGCCAAACATGGTGTGAATATCTTACTGTTAGACTGGGTGCTATAACATATTGAAGTCGTAGCGTACCTTTTGAGACACACTGATGTTTCCGTGGCTTTCATAAATAACTTAAGGCGAGCTTCAGAACGATTCCTTGAACAGAATACAGCCCATAGCGATCGTTTTCCCATCCAAATGGAGCTCAACCAATAATTACTCTATCTTTTTTCGTTGATTCTTTCCACGTGACAGGCAAGTAAAACTAATTAACTTACAGGGTGATTCAAAAAGAATACCACAACTTTAGGAATTTAAAACTCTGCAACGACAAAAGGCAGAGCTAAGCACCATCTGTCGGCGAGTTAAGGGAGCTATAAAGTTTCATTTAGTTGTACATTTGTTCGCTTGAGGCGCTGTTGACTAGGCGTCAGCGTCAGTTGATGCTAAGATGGCGACCGCTCAACAGAAAGCTTTTTGTGTTATTGAGTACGGCAGAAGTGAATCGACGACAGTTGTTCAGCGTGCATTTCGAACGAAGTATGGTGTTAAACCTCCCGATAGGTGGTGTATTAAACGTTGGTATAAACAGTTTACAGAGAATGGGTGTTTGTGCAAAGGGAAAAGTTCTGGACGGCCGAGAACGAGTGATGAAAATGTAGCACGCATCCAGCAAGCATTTGTTCGCAGCCCAGGAAAATCGACTCGCAGAGCTAGCAGAGAGCTGCAAATTCCACAATCAACTGTATGGAGAGTCCTACGAAAAAGGTTAGTTATGAAACCTTATCGTCAACTACCCGAGGCGATGGATCGGCCGCCAGGCAGCCCGTGACAGAGCACTTCGTCACTGGCCTCCAAGAAGCCCTGATCTTACCCCCTGCGATTTTTTCTTATGGGGGTATGTTAAGGATATGGTGTTTCGGCCACCTCTCCCAGCCACCATTGATGATTTGAAACGAGAAATAACAGCAGCTATCCAAACTGTTACACCTGATATGCTACAGAGAGTGTGGAACGAGTTGGAGTATCGGGTTGATATTGCTCGAGTGTCTGGAGAGGGCCATATTGAACATCTCTGAACTTGTTTTTGAGTGAAAAAAAACCTCTTTAAATACTCTTTGTAATGATGTCTAACAGAAAGTTATATTATGTTTCTTTCATCAAATACACATTTTTAAAGTTGTGGTATTCTTTTTGAATCACCCTGTATTATCACAAAACATAAAGCAAGTGAGGATTATTAAGAAGGCTAATGCTCATGTAGCAGCCCCCGTACAATCCTGCAATCCTGTACGGCCAAAGTATCTACATCACTCTGACGAGGTGAGCCCCCTCCTTTTCTCTGTCCCCCTCCTTACCCTCCCCTCCCCTCCATCCAGACAAATGTCAAGCATGATCATCAGCTGGGCACTGTGTGATCGGCCTAAAAATAATTCGTCTTTTGGAATAATTAGCCGCCGGTGTGTCCGAGCGGTTCTAGGCGCTTCAGTCTGGAACCGCGCAACCACTACGGTCGCAGGTTCGAATCCTGCCTCAGGCATGGATATGTGTGTTGTCCTTCGGTTAGTTATATTTAAGTAGTTCAAAAATGGTTCAAATGGCTCTGAGCACTATGGGACTCAACTGCTGAGGTCATTAGTCCCCTAGAACTTAGAACTAGTTAAACCTAACTAACCTAAGGACATCACAAACATCCATGCCCGAGGCAGGATTCGAACCTGCGACCGTAGCGGTCTTGCGGTTCCAGACTGCAGCGCCTTTAACCGCACGGCCACTTCGGCCGGCAAGTAGTTCTAAGTTCTATGGGACTGATGACCTCAGAAGTTAAGCCCCATAGTGTTCAGAGCCATTTGAACCATTTTTTTAGTAATGAAAACTGACGGCTCCGTTGAAGTTGCCAAGCAAGAACAGGTGACGTGGTACCCCTAGGTATCATACTCGAGTATCAGCTCTCTGCCACACTCATCCACACTACGAACATTGTCGGTTATCGAGAATCCGTCAACAAAATCGTCTGCAGCGCTCCGTTGGAAACAACCTTGGGAAAAAATTACATTCGTCAGGAGTTGATTTTTTTCAGAAAGTGAACTATCGCGCCTATGTGCGCTTAAAAAAGAAAATTTTTTACGGTCGCGCCAGCTATAGCCTCAAAAAATATTTATAAGGAAAAAATCCATCCTGGATTCCCTATAGTGATTCCCAGTGATTGAAGGCGAAGTATGGTGACTTTCCTGTATTTTATTACCTTTATTTGTTCTTTCTTCAATCCTTTACTTCACCTCACACTGAACTTCAGTCAACGATAGAAAAACAAATCTTGTCTGTATGACAAGCTTCGCCTGTCGCAAGACGAGAGCAACAGCAAGGGCACGGCGTACTACAGTCTGCAAAGGGGACGGCCATCTCTCTTCACAAACCGGAAGTGAACCGTAGTTCCAGGAACTGGCTGAGTCAAGGAGGCAGTTGTGACTGAACCTGTCACGGAGAACAACTCTTGTTTTGTCGCGAGGCCTTCGGCGCTTAACGTATTTACCTCTTACCGTGCCGTAACCGAAAGGTCAGGAAGGCCTTGGCTCGTGATCTCGTCTGTCGGCGCAGAATTGCACTTTAAGAGAGCAGAATTTATCATGAAAGTTATATAATGCTAACTAACTTTTTTAACATAAACTCCTGTGGCGTGTATGAAATCCTCAACTGGCTGCTGCCACAGCATGTTCGTTGGAAAGAAGAGAATTACTACTTGCGATCAACAGTGCGATGATGGTAGGAGATAGACTAATACAACAGTGTTCAGTATTCCAGAATGAGATTTTCACTCTGCAGCGGCGTGTGCGCTGATATGAAACTTCCTGGCAGATTAAAACTGTGTGCCAGACCGGGACTCGAACTCAGAACCTTTGCCTTTCGCGGGCAAGTGCTCTACCAACTGAGCTACCCAAGCACGACTCACGCCCCGCCCTCTCTGCCAGTACCTCGTTTCCTACATTCCAAACTTTACAGAAGCTCTCCTGCTCAGTACCTCGTCTCCTACATTCCAAACTTTACAGAAGCTCTCCTCGCAGGAGAGCTTTGTAAAGTTTGGAATGTAGGAAACGAGGTACTGGCAGGAGTAAAGCTGTGAGGGCCGGGCGTGAGACGTGCTTGGGTAGCTCAGTTGGTAGAGCACTTGCCCGCGAAAGGCAAAGGTCTCGAGTTCGAGTCTCGGTCCGGTACACAGTTTTAATCTCCCAGGAAGTTTCAGTGTTCAGTATTGTCTTTCATCTGATCCAGGAGCGCAACAAATGACCAGGTCATGCGGTTATGACCCATTAAAACATTCTAGTAAAAGCTTTTATGGTTTTACGTACAACACTTCCAAAATTTGTCATCTGACTTTCAGAGAGTAAAGTAGTATGAAAAATGAGTCTCAAAAAATGGCAACCAAACGTTAGAAATCACGCACCACGTTTTGACATAGGATACTTTTCTGTTGTTTTGCGTGAGGGCTTACGCACGTGGATAGGTTTTGCGGCCTAGCTAGGTAAAACACATTCACACACTGATCGTATCTGCTGTCAGCAACAAATCCGACGGTTCGCAAGTCCATATATGCAGGGTGGTCAGAGACAGTCTGAAAGACTTCCAAGGGTGTTGCGTGCTAGGTTGTGGTGAAAAATAATTGTTAAGAAAAAAATTCGAGACGTTGCTCCGTTTCAGAGTTAATTAACATTAAAGTTAGCGAAACAGGCCGTTGCACAAGTAAATTCAAGCGGCTCGCTAGAGATGGTTTCGCCAAACGTGTTCTTCGCTTGGTTTTCTAAAACCGAACAAGAGAGCGACATAAAAATTGGACTTAGGAGGGTAGTAAGGATCTAACCCGAGACAAAGGCTGAGCAGCATCCTGCGTTGTCATCTAAGCTGTGAGGACAACTGACACTAATTGTATCTGGCGGGCTGCTTCAATTGCACGCTCAGTGGCCTGATTGGCTAACTTCAGCGCTAATGAACTCAGAAACGACGCAACGTATCGGATTTTTTTGTTAACAATTATTTCTCAGTGCTACCAACCCTGGAACACCCTTACAAGCTTTTCAGACTTTTCCTAACCACCCTGTACAGCCGGCAATCTGCAGGAAGTTGAGTAAGACAAAGACCGTCCACTAGGAAAAACTAATAGAAGGACCCACTTTGTGACCGTAGGTGGAAACGACTGAAAGAAACAGCATTTCTCTCATTTATATAGCCATAGTTTGCACACCTTTGTTCCCATTGTAGCGCTAAGTGAAAAACTGACAGTGGTGAGCGCACACTATGATGCTACGCGTACGTCTCAGATTTTCAGACGAATACTTTTCAAATGCTGTATTTCTCAGAACTGCGATTTGTCGGAAGCTGTGCTATAACTAAATACTAAGCACAGATATAAACAGACTATTATTATTTATTCTAATTAAAGAGAATATTATTCTTGTTACTATCAGAATCATCTGTGACACATTAAAAGTGATGATAACGCAGATTTATATCTAGGGGAGAGGGGAGGGAAGAAAACAACAACAACATGTGAGTCCTCTCCCTCCCTCCCTCCCCCCGCCCTCCTACCCTCCAATAATTTATACACTAGATACGTGCCTGATGTAACCACCAGCAGACAAGCTCCCATGTGAGAAAAGAAATGTTATGCATGTGCCAATCACACATTTTTAATAGATAGTCATTTTGAGAAGCAGTCTCTGAATTACGTACATATTCATTACAGGCTACAAATTGTTTGAGATAAGGTAGGCTCTTCTAGTAAATGATGAAATAAAACTCAAATATGGCGTAGTTTACATTGGTAATAATTGCTGGTATGCCGTAATTGAACGAAACTTATTGCTTCGTAACGTAACTCTATACTTCACATAGAATTTTTGGTAACATTAAAATACGTTACAAGATTTGTTGAGAATAAAGAAAACAACTTGACGTCTATGACCAGACACAAGTGATTTTGTAAATATTGAATCCGTGTTGCGGGCTTTTAAGCGTCATATTCAGGTAGTTGTAGTTCATATATAATTTACAGCGCCTGCATTGGTGTCCTGCATTATCATGTTAAAGCATGCTGCACAGTTTTTCAGTTCTAGACGCGCTCAGGCCCTCTTCTTGAGAGGTACTGTGCCTTGAGGGTGAAAGCGTGTTCTTCCGTAAACACAAAGATGGGCTTAACGTCACACAACGAGAAAGTGGACCGCATAGTTTTGACACTACGCTTAACACTGTTAGAAATGTTTGTTAATACTAAGCGAATACAGAATATTCCATATCTCTCCGTATCAAGAAATAACAAACCCAAACAAAAAATCCATAAGTTCCTCTTAAAAAGGTTGCGCAACTACAGAAACACAAATATTCTCCTTATCCGGCTCTTCTTCATCTTTTTCCTTCTCCTCACGCTTCACTTCTAATTTTTTTCCAATTTATTGTCTGTTATGGTCTTTGTCTTTCAGGGCCAATCATCTTTTTTAACTTTAATTACACGAACCTCTTTTGGACCAGTTGTCTATAAAGATTAACTACATACATTTATTGCATTAATGTGGTATTTACAGGTAATCACGCTGTAACAGCATGCCTTCTCAGAAATGATAAGTTCACTAAGGTACATGTATCACATTGGAACAACCGAAATAAAATGTTCAAACGTACCTATGTTCTGTATTTTAATTTAAAAAACCTACCTGTTACCAACTGTTCGTCTAAAATTGTGAGTCATGTGTTTGTGACTATTACAGCACCATCTATCACAAAGCAAAAAAAGGGGTCCAACTAAAACATTCATATTTCTTTACGTACTACACGAATATGTAATAAAATGGGGGTTCCTAGCTTAAAAAACGCAGTTGATATCCGTTTGACCTATGGCAGCGCCATCTAGCGGGCAAACCATAGCGCCATCTGGTTTCCCGCTTCAAGCTAGACAAGTTTCGTTCTTTATAGTTTTTTCGTTTGACGCTTATTTCGTGAGATATTTGGCCCGGTCACGATCAATGGACCACCCTGTATACTTTGTTTAACGCGTCACGTGGCAGCAACACAACGAGGTAACATTGAGCCTCGCCGTGGACTGTTGTTTTCATGTTTTGGCTCTTCAGTGAACGTTATTACATTATTTGGCGCATGCGCTGAGGTAGTGTGCACTTGTGTTGCAGAAGATGGGGCCGGTGCTGCTGCTTCTGGCGGCGCTGGCAGTGGGCGAAGGGGCGGCCAAAGCCGTGCAGCGGGTCGCCTCCGTGGAGTGCTCCAACGACTATAACGACGGCGACTCCATCTACAACTACACCGCCGAGGACATCTGGGGCGAGCGCAACATCAGCCTCTCAAAGTTCCGCGGCAAGGTCGACACCATTCACTAACACTATTCTTACGAATCCTTTCGCCATAGTCCGGTTAAGCCAGATATCTGCCTCAACAATAAGTGCAGCATTGTCATGTGCTCCAGAAGAAAGCACTAGGGATAGCGTTGTCCAGTTCATATTTATTTCCCAGAATGTGTTTTCACTCTGCAGTGGACTGTACGCTGAAGTGGTCAGTCGGTACGGGACTCGCCCGCGAAAAGCAGTGCTCTCAGGTTCGAGTCCCGGTCTGCCACACAGTTTCATTCAATTTGCCAGAAAGTTTCACATTTATTTACTTACGTTGACGGAAAAAAACCGCAACACCAAATGATAATTAATGTAGAGTAATAAAATAAATTTGTCCGGCTAATATATTTAAATGAGTAACATAGCAAGATCATACGTTAATACAGGGTGTTACAAAAAGGTACGGCCAAACTTTCAGGAAACATTCCTCCCACACAAAGAAAGAAATTATGTTATGTGGACATGTGTCCGGAAACGCTTACTTTCCATGTTAGAGCTCATTTTATTACTTCTCTTAAAATCACATTAATCATGGAATTGAAACACACAGCAACAGAACGTACCAGCGTGACTTCAAACACTTTCTTACAGGAAATGTTCAAAATGTCCTCTGTTAGCGAGGATACATGCATCCACCCTCCGTCGCATGGAATCCCTGATGCGCTGACGCAGCCCTGGAGAATGGCGTATTGTATCACAGCCGTCCACAATACGAGCACGAAGAGTCTCTACATTTGGTACCGGGGTTGCGTAGACAAGAGCTTTCAAATGCCCCCATAAATGAAAGTCAAGAGGGTTGAGGTCAGGAGAGCGCGGAGGCCATGGAATTGGTCCGCCTCTACCAATCCATCTGTCACCGAATCTGTTGTTGAGAAGTGTACGAACACTTCGACTGAAATGTGCAGGAGCTCCATCGTGCATGAACCACATGTTGTGTCGTACTTGTAAAGGCACATGTTCTAGCAGCACAGGTAGAGTATCCCGTATGAAATCATGATAATGTGCTCCATTGAGATGGAAGAACATAGGGCCAAATCAAGACATTACCAACAATGCCTGCCCAAACGTTCACAGAAAATCTGTGTTGTTGACGTGATTGAGAAATTGCGTGCGGATTCTCGTCACCCCACACATTTTGATTGTGAAAATTTACAATTTGATCACGTTGGAATGAAGCCTCAACCGTAAAGAGAACATTTGCACTGAAATGAGGATTGACACATTGTTGGATGAACCACTCGCAGAAGTGTACCCGTGGAGGCCAATCAGCTACTGATAGTGCCTGCACACGCTGTACATGGTACGGAAACAACTGGTTCTCCCGTAGCACTCTCCATACAGTGACGTGGTCAACGTTACCTTGTACAGCAGCAACTTCTCTGACGCTGACATTAGGGTTATCGTCAACTGCACGAAGAATTGCCTTGTCCATTGCAGGTGTCCTCGTCGTTCTAGGTCTTCCCCAGTCGCGAGTCATAGGCTGGAATGTTCCGTGCTCCCTAAGACGCCGATCAATTGCTTCGAACGTCTTCCTGTCGGGACACTTTCGTTCTTGGCATCTGTCTCGATACAAACGTACCGCGCCACGGCTATTGCCCCGTGCTAATCCATACATCAAATGGGCATCTGCCAACTCCGCATTTGTAAACATTGCACTGACTGCAAAACCACGTTCGTGATGAACACTAACCTGTTGATGCTACGATCTGATGTGCTTGATGCTACTTCTGTAGAGCAATGAGTCGCATGTCAACACAAGCACCGAAGTCAACATTACCTTCCTTCAATTGGGCCAACTGGCGGTGAATCGAGGAAGTACAGTGCATACTGACGAAACTAAAATGAGCTCTAACATGGAAATTAAGCGTTTCCGGACACATATCCACGTAACAACTTTTCTTTATTTGTGTGTGAGGAATGTTTCCTGAAAGTTTGGCCGTACCTTTTTGTAACACCCTGTATAAGTGCGAGATAAGCTATTGTAAATGTGAAATGCTGCTACATTAATAACCGATGCGACAGTCAGAATGTTGAATTCAAGCATGCAAATGTGCATATAATGTGTTGTACAGATGCCGTATTCAGTTTATGTGATGGAGCTCCTTTCTGCTGCACTTGGTCGGTCAGCACAGGGACGGTTAACGCTGGTTGCTAGAGGTGTCATCCGATGATGTCGCCTATGTGTTCAACTGGAGATAGATCCAGTGATTGACCGCGCCAAGGCTACATGTCGACACTTTGTAGAGCATGTTGGGCTGCAATGGCGGAATGCAGGTGAACGGTACCCTGTTGGAAAACACCCTCTGGAATGCTGTTCATGAATGGCAGCACAGCAAATGGTTAAAATGGCTCTGAGCACTATGCGACTTAACTTCCGAGGTCATCAGTCGCCTAGAACTTAGAACTAATTAAACCTAGCTAACCTAAGGACATCACACACATCCATGCCCGAGGCAGGATTCGAACCTGCGACCGGAGCGGTCGCTCGGCTCCAGACTGTAGCGCCTAGAACCGCACGGCCACTCCGTCCGGAGCAGCACAACTGGCGAATTACCAGATTGACGTACAAATTTACAGTCGGAGTCGTGGGATAACAACGCCAGAGTTCCTGATTCATACGAAATCGCACCCCAGCCTATAACTCCAGGTGCAGGTTCTAACAACCCTACCACAACAAAGGTCAAAATTTAATGATTGTGCTGTTGCTCACGCTGCTAAGTACTGCATTTGCGGGCAACAACAAAGTTATTATGTGGCAGTTGTCATTAGAGCACAGTTAATAAAGTCATTTCATGAAATAATGGATAAACTAGGAACTCATCTTTTCGTGTTTCTCATGCTGGTCTCGTTGTGAATTCATGGCTCTATCGTCGAAAATCTAGGTAGTGATGATTCCAAGCTCGGATGCAAAAAGACCTAGGTGTTATTCTGCGATATTCAAAAGTTTTATAGATGTGTTTCACAAACCATTCTTGAATATTAAACCTTTTAAAGTTAGCACAATGGTGATGTAAAAAATAATCAGCACTCCGAATTTAAGTTACACTTCCTTTTTATTGCTTTTGTTGCAATATCGCGTAACACACAAAACATCACTCCACAATACAAAACATACTTGAAAATATCTTCCTCACTGTTAAAGTTCACATTTTATAAGCTGACTACGTTATGCGTCTTTCCAACATGACGTCCGAGACTTGAATTTTTCAAGGTCCGACTCTCTAACTAATAACCGCTTACGCGCACAAAAATCAAGAGTTACAAGTACGTCAAAGATCATAGTGACAAAAGAAAGAATACACATAAGAATAATATCATTGCAATATAAACATATCGATGAATCAAAGTACCTCTACATTAACGAAATCAAATCTGAATGTTGTCTCAGAAATATGTCAACTACTTTACAGAAACACAGTAGAATATTACTGGTATCGAGAGGTTTAGGTGAGGTGCCGTAATGGTTACGTAATTCAAGTACCATTATAAGGTCCAGCGTGTCTAGCACGGAGGCGGGTTGGTTGCTGGCTCTCAACTGGATCCCTTCTAACCAACAAACAGCCATCTTTGGCACTGAGGCAGAACCATCTTTCATCAGAAAACACAACAGACCTCCTCCTTGCCCTCTCCTAACACCGCTGAAGTCGTAAATGGCGATGCTTTGGGGTCAGTAGAATACACGCAACAGGGCTTCTGGCTCCGAACTGTCCTTGATGTAACCCATTTTTAACAGTTCGTTCTGTCACTGTGGTGCCATCTGCTGCTCAGATTGCTACTACAGACGCAGTACGATGTGCCACAGTCATACGCCGAACACGATGATCTCCCTTATCGGTAGCACCACGTGGCCGTCCGAAGCCGTCTTCTGGCGACCTTATATTGTCGTCACTACTGCTGCCAGCAATCATGTACAGTGGCTACATTCCTGCCAAGCCTTCTTGCAATATCGTAGGAGAAACATCCAGCTTCTCGTTCGAACTCAGTGAGATGTTGATAATGGTGTCTTTGTCGCCTGAAAAGCATTCTTGACAAACGTCAACTAACCACGTCCGATCTCAAAGGTAACTAACGCTCAACATTGTTAAACCGTGTATTTAAAACAAAGCTGATTTTAATGCTCATAGTGACGCCACTAGCCCCACTCTTATGCGACTGGCGTGAAATTTGAATAGACATCGTCTGTCAGATGTAGAAACACGTCTACCAATTTTCGTTTATGTCGTACAACTTCTTCTTCGTGTTGAGCTTTTTTGATGTATTTCTCGAGTTCCTTGGAACCATGCGCGCCTTTCTGTATCACGCTTAAGCAAATGTTACCCAAGTGCACATCGTTTTTCTGCCAAATGTCCACTGAATTAATGTTGCAGTTTCTTCTGAAGTCAGTATTGTCAACAACTAATGCCATAATGACAAGTTTGCACAAGGGTACCATACTTAGAATTCCAGGACATATGAACAACGGCCTCTACAAATCTCGCGAACTAGCTCAATAGATATGTTAGAGTGCCCTTTTGTAGGCCTAGTGAGCGCACGGTGTCGCATAGAATGCAACACCATACGAGGTAATAGAGTGAAAGTAAGCAGTGCAAACACACAACCCTGTTTCAGTGTCAGAGATCGTGCGAGGGCTTGAACGAGGACAAGTCACCGAGCCTTCCAGTTACCAGCATATGGAGGACAAATGCAAAACTTTCGATCACTTTAAAATGACATAATAGCCTAAATCGGACAATATTGGAAAATAAACAATAATTACAGTCGATGAAGGAAATGACCGTCACTTCATAAATTTTGTACGACTGTGGTACCTGCAGGAGGAAAAGTGCTTAACAAGACAAACCAACTCTGCGAAGAAGGAAAAAGGAGCACTGAGTCCAGTCACGTGACTGGAGCAACAGAAAACTCCAGATCGTGTTCCCGATGTTTCTGTACCAAACAAGGACTGTTACATATTAGCGTCCCACAGACAGAGAGGTTATGTTATGCTGAGTGGAATGTTGATCCTTTGAAAAGCTTAGCCACTGTTGTGCTGTCCACAGCGCGGGAGCTCTTTCGAGGTTTTCCGATGAAGACGAGCTAAGAGGGTTGACGAAAATAGTTAAAAACATACAGTGCCTAAGAAACGTAATGAGTACGGCAACCTTGGGAACAATTTCACATATCGACAAACAGACTCCCACTTAAAAACCTGAGATACCAGTCTACAGGCAGGGAAGACTGGAAATATAAAGAAATCGATGAATAACTTAGTTCAAACTTTGAACGAAAAATTCTAAGAACTTGCAGATTTTTGTTTTACTGGCATTAGGCCGCGGTCCAAGGCACATTTCTGTGCCTAACGTTCCGTCTTCCAGTGCTGGAGTCATCATTTAGAGGCTATATAGGTCTCAGAAAACAATGACAATCTCAAAGAAACTCAGCAAACCTAACTCTTTATGTTTCTTTTGAATAATTAAGTGAGAAAAGTTCAAATATTTACCTGACAATTGTAACGCTTAACAGAGAGATTTATATTTATCACAAACAGGACTGTTGCTTTGTTCGAGCCTTACTTTAACTACCACATTAACATTTACTTTCCTTAATGAGAATAATATACGCATGTTTTCGAAAAACGTTGTTGTCTTTTTTTCTTGAACAGGTGGTGCTAGTCGTCAACGTGGCGACTTACTGAGGTTTCACTCCCCATTACTATGGACTGAATGCACTACAATCCAGTATGGGGGATGACCTCGCTGTCCTCGGTTTTCCTTGTAATCAGTTTGGTCTGGTGAGTGACAGCTGTAGACGTGCTCGGCTTTCATAGTTATTTTGTGATTACTAATTATTAAAGTTAAAATGGGACAAAAATTAAAGAAATTTCCTTTGTTTCTTTGAGTACATATTAGAACACATACTATTAAGTTCAGCTATTATAAATATGATTGCCCGCTACCTTTAGCTTATTAAACTATTTCATTTTTAAAGCATCGCTTACTAATTCTCGCTAGCACAGGGTCCTTCAAAAATATTCGTCTGGTTGGACAAGACCTTATCTTCTGCAAGAGTGAAGACAGAAACTTGGGGTGAATTGTTACCTATGCACGGGACCTTGCAGGCTAACGGTGGACTGCGAGATCCGTATGCTCCATCGATCATTCAGACAGTTCATTTTTAAGAAATTATCTCACATGCAGGTGCCAGTGCGATAGTGCTCCGTCCTGTTGAAAAATGAAATTTTTTTACGTAGTCGCAAATGTGAAACGTACCCAGGTGGATCATTATTGTAACCTTTTTTTCCACGCAGAAGAACAGGCCGTAAATCTTTTCTCTGGAAACGGCACAAATACGTGAAGCTTTAGAAAGTTTCTTTCGTACACGACTAAAGTATTTGACTGTTGTGTATATGATATTGTTAGGCTGCAGCAGTTTATCTTTCCACTTAAACGGAACGTAGCCCAACACTTCATGTTGTTATTTACCAGCATCACAAAGAGCTTGTACTAACGGGATCGCGTATGGTTTGAAATACAAACGTCTTCGATAAACATGCCAGACAAATACATAAGGAATGTCTTAACTTTCAGCTGGAACGAAGAGTGGATTTCTGTGAACTAACGGAAAACGCTGTTAAACGTGCTCTACATCTTGAACGAGAACAAGGGGGAGACGTGGATTTCCCTTTATACAGGTTCACTTTGATAAATGGAGACAAACGGCAACAAACGATTACTAAGAGGATAAGGAGCAAAAAAGGTCAAATGACCTATGGTCGAAAATGCGTTTCAAGAGAAGTACAACCGCTTGAAGGTAGAGATAACAGGTTTTGAACACTGTGGTATATGACCCCGCTATCAGCTCCAGGAAGATGGTCTTCCAGCGTAGGCTAAGTGATACGATCGTGAGGAATATTGTCCACGATAACTGTCATTACCTGCATTGCTTACAATGCGTGCAGGCCTCTATGTTACCAATGGACTTGCCTCCGCGGCGACGGTTTTGTCACTGGTTTGTGGCTCAGACCATCACGGTGGCTGGGATTTCTGTCGTCCATCCTATTCATGGATAAGACCACTTTTACGAGGGGCAGTATTTTCAACGTTTTCGATATTCGCCTGTGGGGTACGGAGAATGGCCATGGTATGGTGCCAGCAAACCGTCAGCACAGTTTTAGACTTAACGTGTGGGCAAGGATTGTCGGCGACTGCCTCTTCAATGCGGAGATAAAACACTAATACAGACAGAACATTACCACTTGCCTAGTATGTTCTCATGTGTGCTTTCAGTCTATGAAGCCCACACTGTCAAAGATCTTTTACTTCCATTTTTTAGACCGCGTACCTCCAATAGAAGGCACTTCCGGCCATATGTGCATATGACCTTCTCAGGTACCGTTACCTACGCTGTCTTGAAACTTACGGTGCCGTCGTCGAATGATATGAGCTGTACGATGTGCAGCGGTGCGCTCTCGATGAAAATCACGCCTCACAGGTGTAACTGAATTGAGTCTGTTGAAACGGAGCATGCAATACGCTTCCTGTTGTGCTATCGCCCTCTTGAATCGAAGCTCACTTGATAACAAACTACCGACCGAGCTAGCTGCACCAGTGAGACCCTTACCCAGTACAACATGACCCAGCAACTTACAATTGGTGCCAAGGTAGACTTCTAGTTTCGATGCGTAAGTTGAAATTCACCCCAAGTTTGTAGCTTTATTCACGTGGAAGAATCAATCTAGAGAAATCGGCTGAATCATTTTCCAAAATTCTCGTTCCAAGAGGTAGGTACTAAGTTTGAGTGTGTTTTCCACAGCAAGAGCCGGGCGCCAATGCCACGGAGATCCTGAACGGCATCGCCTACGTGCGGCCGGGAAGCGGTTTCCAGCCCAACTTCCAGATGTTCGCCAAGACGGAGGTCAACGGAGACAACGAGCACCCGCTCTTCACATTCCTCAAGGTGCGCGCCATGTACAAAACGGCATGTTCTTGTTCACCGGAGCTGGAGGCAAAGGCTGTGTGTGTGTGTGTGTGTGTGTGTGTGTGTGTGTGTGTGTGTGAGGGGGAGAGCGAATCTACTATCAACAAATTCAGCGCTACGTGCTATATACATCTACTTACATACTCCTGCAGCCAATGTACAGTGCCTGGCGGATTGTATTTTGTACTGGTAGCAGTTACTTCTGTAAAATATCTGGGAGTATGCGTACGGAACGATTTGAAGTGGAATGATCACATAAAATTAATTGTTGCTGAGGCGGGTGCCAGGTTGAGATTCACTGGGAGAGTCCTTAGAAAATGTAGTCCATCAACAAAGGAGGTGGCTTACAAAACACTCGTTCGACCTATACTTGAGTATTGCTCATCAGTGTGGGATCCGTACCAGATCGGGTTGACAGAGGAGATAGAGAAGATCCAAAGAAGAGCGGCGCGTTTCGTCACGGGGTTATTTGGTAAGCGTGATAGCGTTACGGAGATGTTTAGCAAACTCAAGTGGCAGACTCTGCAAGAGAGGCGCTCTGCATCGCGATGTAGCTTGCTGTCCAATTTTCGAGAGGGTGCGTTTCTGGATGAGGTATCGAATATATTGCTTCCCCCTACTTATACCTCCCGAGGAGATCACGAATGTAAAATTAGAGAGATTCGAGCGCGCACGGAGGCTTTCCGGCAGTCGCTCTTCCCGCGAACCATACGCGACTGGAACAGGAAAGGGATGTAATGACAGTGGCACGTAAAGTGCCCTCCTCCACACACCGTTGTGTGGCTTGCGGAGTATAAATGTAGAATGTAGATGTAGATTGCATCATTCCCGTTCCACTCGCTAATGGAGCGAGATACAAATCATTGTCTGTATACCTCTGAACGAGTCCTAATCTCTCTTAAGCTAGGTTAACACTGAGAAATTGGTTGCGTAGAATTGTGCCCGGCACATTTAGCAGGTAATGTGTCTGTATCCGTTCGCTCATAGAAAACACAGCACAAATCCCTCATAAACTTTCTACTGCGCTTGCGCATGCGCAGTCATTTCACAGATAGACTCTGGGTTGTATCTAGGGGTGCTACTTTCAGTAGCAGTTTGTGAAGATGGAGTGGACGAAAAACAATACCTTTAACTAATTGAAGAATTTAGAGACTGGCGTTAGTTATGGATACTACATTCCTCGAATTCAATAACCGCACCGCCAAACGTTTTGTAGCCCACCAACTCGCATTTTTATTCGACGTTTCCGATCAAGAATTAGGCAGTAAAATTCACAATCTGAGGTCACAATTCCTCCATGAATTTAACAAGTGTTGGTCCTGTAAGACACCACGAATGAACAGGGAAGTGGTACGCCTACGATTCGCTCCTCTTCCTGAAGGATGTAAACAAACCAACAAATGGCTCTGAGCACTATGGGACTTAACTTCTGAGGTCATCAGTCCCCTAGAACTTAGAACTATTTAAACCTAACTAACCTAAGGACATCACACAAATCCATGCCCGAGGCAGGATTCGAACCTGAGACCGTAGCGGTCGGAAACGAACCAACAGTTTCGGTATTAATTCACTGATTTTGGCTCTGGAAGTGCTATGCGTGTAATAACGTATATCAGAAAGATTAGAGGCCGTAGGAGGGGGAGTGTTCATTGCAGTTGACAAAAATATTCTGTCTGTTGAGGTCGAAGTGAAGGGTGGCAGTGGAGTTATCCTGTCACATACAACAGGTGTAGGTGAAAACAAGTTAATTGTTGGGTGTTTTTACCGGCCACCCGTTTCCGCTGTGACAGTTTTAGTCGTTCAAAGAGAGCCTACTGCTAGTAGCGCGTAAATACCAGATCAAATTTGAAATTAGTGGTAAGTTTGTTTGGGACCAAACTGCTCAGGTCATCGGACCCTAGGCTTACACACTACTTAATCTAACTTAAATTAACTTACACTAAGGACAACACACCCATGCACGAGGAAGGACTCGAACCTCCGACAGCCAGCCGCGGTGGCCGAGCGATTCTAGGCGCTTCCGTCCGTGACCGCGCAACTGCTACGAACGCAGGTTCGAATCCTGCCTCGGGCATGGATGTGTGTGATGTCCTTGGTTTAGTTAGGTTTAAGTAGTTCTAAGTTCTAGGGGACTGATGACCTCAGATGTTAAGTCCCATAGTGCTCAGAGCCATTTGAACCATTTGTACCTCCGACAGGGGGAGCCGCGCGAACCGTGGAAAGACGCCTTGGACTGCGCGGCTGCCAGATCAGGATCAAGCATTGTTAGTTGCAGGCGACTTTAACCTACCAAGACAGACTGGGATGTTTGACAGTCGTGAGAAATACTTAAATACTTCCATATGCAGTGCAAAAGTCTTAGACCTTGTCGCTACAAATAGGCCGGCCTTTATCGACAACGCCAGTATTGAAAAGTGAATAAGTGATCATGATGTCATTATAGCAACTGTGGTTACGAAAGCTGATAAACCAGTGAAGAAGGCTAAGAGAGTGCTGCTGTTAGAAAGAGCAGATAAGCAGTTGTTAGCATCTCACCTAGACAGTGAATTGACATCAGTTCCAGTCAGATGGACGTGGAGCAAATGTGGGCAAAGTTTAAGGAAATTGTAAATCGTGGTTTGGAGAATTATGTGCCTAGTAAGTGGATTAAGGACGAAAAAGACTCACCATGCTTTAATAACGAGATTCGAAAATTGTTGAGAAAGCAGAGGCTATTGCACTCTCTTCAAAAGAGAACACGCAAATGACGACAAACAAAGGTTAATGAAGATTCGTGCATCTGTGAAAAGATCTATGCGCGAAGCATAGAACTGCTACCACTGTCATATCTTAGTAAAAGATCTGCCCGAGAAAATTCTAGCTGAGTGGGTCTAAGGCTTTCATCCAGCGAAAGACGAAGTTTTAAATATCACCTTCAAGAAGTCGGCCACGCAGGAGAATCGTAAAAACACACCGTGGCTGCCCCAAAGGGACGACATACGTAGTAATGAGCGTCCCAGGCGTACAGAAACAACTGAAGGAGTTGAAAACAAATAAGTCACAAGGTCCGGATGAAATCGTAATTCAGTTTTACAAAGAGTATTCTATGGCATTGGCCCCTTACTTAGCTTGCATTTATCACGAATCCCTCGCCCAGCGCAAAGTCCTAAGCGACTGGAAAAAAGCGCAGGGACTCCCGTGCATAAGAAGGTCAAAAGAACGGACCCGCAAAATTACAGACCAATATCCCTAGCGTCGCTTTGCAGCAGTGTCCGGAGCAAGTATGGTGGGTCTGACACACCGGTGTCAATGTGTTCTTTTTTCCATTTCCAGGAGTGTACAAGTACGTGAGCCGAGATACTTTTCTTCGTGACTTCTGGCGGACACAAATCTCCGAGGCAAACCTCTCACTGCGAACGTAGCTTTATGTGGTACTTACGGTCTGTCCTCAAGATGAACGTCGAACGCAGAAGACTATCTCTACAGTCATTTGCAAATCTTGGTCCTAAGGTCGCGTCTTGCAGCCATAATCCCGTCGGAAACATTTTCACGTCATCTATAGCATATTACTATCCCGTAACTTTCTCACCTCACTGTAAGGCTACTTCCTTATGTTGCCCATGCTGAACTGTTTAAAAGGAAACTATGACTGTTTTGACAATAAAAGTTCAAATAAAGAAATATCTGTGTCAGTACTTTCGTTGCAATTGCTTCATGTTCTGTTAGTTTCTTGTTTATGGTTTTGAGTGTTTTACTGTCCTTATTGGGTTAGTGTTTTACTGTTCTTATTGGGTTTAAAAGCACTGCATTTTGTGCCATTCAGTTCTCGTTCTAATACACTACCTTCTGAGTTATTGAAATTTTTGTGTTATTGTCAACCTCGGCAGTAATAATACAAAAAATTCAGTAGCACACAAGTAAACAATATATTGGAATGAGAACTCAGTGGCACAAAATGCAGGACTTTTAAATCCAATAAGGACAGTAAAAACGCACAAATACATCCAATAAGGACAGTAAAACACTCAAAACCACAAACAAGAAACCAAGAGAACACGAAGCAATAGCAACAAAAGCAGACAGGGGCAATACATTGATGACTGTACATGAACAAGTTTAAATTGAGAGAACGTTATAATTCTTCAACAAAACAGTATTGAAGAGATAAAGAAAGATCCGACAGACAAATTTCAAGTTGAGATCAAGGCACTCTTAAAGAAAACTGACTTCTTATTTACTGAGGAGGAGAAATACAGATGCGTATCCATGAACCCAAAAGCACCACAACTGGAGTCATAGTTAAGGATTCACAAGGAGGACTGTCCTGTGAGAGTTATTGTTAACTCTAGAAACAGCCCATGCCATAAGTTGACACATAAACTAAATGAGATTCTGAGGAACAACTACACATTTGAAACAGACTAATCTGTCGAAAACAGTAGGGCATGAGGCACTAAACATTCCTGTTCCTGACAGATCCAGATGATATCACTAGATGTTATGAATACACCGACATTCCCGTAGATGAAGCAGTGGAAATTATCAAACACAGTCTCATAAAACACAAAAGATTATTAGTGGCTGAAATAGTTGAATTCATTGATTTGCTTGAACTGGTACCTAATTAAAACTATTTCACTTTCAACAATAAAAAATATAAACAACCGAATGGCCTAGAAATGGGCAGTAGTATATCAGGGACCATAGCTGACGTTTTCACAAACCAGCTTGAAGAAAAAGTGTTCACTAACAAAAACCCGTATGTACAAGACATTAAGTTTTGCAAAAGACATGATGACACATTAATAATAACATAGGGGGGAGGCAAACAAAATGTTGAGGCAATAATTCAGGCCTTGAACATCTTGCATAAGAACATTCTGTTCACTTGTGAAGTCAGAAGTCAATAAGTGCTTTGAACCTCACCATCACTAAAAAAAAAGTGAACACATGCTTCCTATTTACAGAAAACCAAGGACTACAGATGTAAATTCCAACCTTCTGCATGCATGCATGCAACCCCCCCCCCTCCCCACACACACACACACACACAAATGAGCAGCCTTTAGATCTATGTTGCCATTAAGTATGGAAACACTCCAAAATGAAATTGCTGCCATCAAACAGATAGCAGCCGCAAATGGCTTTCAACCTACACCCATAGAGAAAATATCTAAGAAAGTTAAGAAAGGAATACACAGAAACATAAATAACAACGACAAACAAGCAGATGCCTGGATAGTATGCCTTTCCAACTTAGGTACCATATCACAAGAAATTGCTAATGTATTGGGATCATACAATGTAAGAGTTGCTTTCTCCACAAACAATAAATGAGGTAATATAATGCCACACAGTACAAAAATCCATAAAGATCAATTCTCCAACTCAGGTGTATACAAGATGTGCTCTATACAACATATAGGTTAGACTGGACAAAACTTTCAAACTGGATTCAAGAACCACTTTAATGCATTTAGGTACAACACAGCCAACAAATCTGCTATAGCTACACACATTCAGGACACAGGACATTTGTTTGGTAACATGGAGGACAATCTGCTAATACTTCACAAAATGAATAAAGACCACAAACTCAATCTTTATGAAGAGCTGGAAATTTTCATTCACAACAGAAAACATGGACAGAACACACACACAAAAAAGATGAAACAGGGGGAATGAGCTTCTTTAAGAACTTTATGGGTACACTAGACCAGTCATTATAATTCTTTCTACCTTCTTCTTCCAGAGTCAGTTATAAATAAATGAAATATCCCAAAACACTGTAGAGAAACTGGAACAGTACACCAAGTCTCCAAGTTTTATATATAATATATATATATATATATATATATAATATATATATATATATATATAGTGTGTGTGTGTGTGTGTACCAAGTCTGCAAGTTTTATATACATACATACATATATATGTATATATACTTTATGTTACTGTCATATGTTTTGCAGTGTAAAACTTTCAATGAGATGTTATAAAGAAAGAAAAAATTTTATAATTGATATAAGTACCTCTGATCCACAATGTAAATTAACCACGAATGATCCATGAGGCAAAGTACCATATCTTTATATCGCTACAATCTTTGGTGTGTTCATTTATGACGAACTGCAGGGCTCTGTACACTGGAGCAGACTGTAACTCCATCACCATTTCAGATGTATAATCTTAGTGTCATATGACGATAACAAGTGCCTGCTACACTTTCTGTGGCAAAATGAAATCAAAACAAATAACTAGTGCACCCAGCTGATACACACTTAAGAAGATATCGCTGTTTTCCACTTGAAGATGAGAGTATAAACTCTCGAAACGCGTCATGAAAGAAAAAGTGGCTGACACACAAATTATTTAATTTGAAATTTCACAAGGCTACTTCTTTACACCACCTCTTATTTTACTTCAAAACTAGAGACCGATTTTCCCTCACAAATTTGAAGGTAGTGAAACATAATTAGGAAAACAGAAAAGTACTGTTTTGCAACCCTTTACTTAAACGAAATGGAGTTGCAGAAAGGAGGGAAGTCCTCGTTCACCCATTTCAAGGGGAATTCAACAGACGTATGCCCCTTTGTCTATTCAAAGACTTTTAGTAGCTCTCGCGTTCTGCTTCATAAAACAACTCATGGAATAGAGTAAAATTGGTTCCATTCCGTATTAGGCACCTGGTACAGCAACCGGTTATGAATTTCTTGAAATGAGACAGCAACCAGTTATGAATTTCTTGAAATGAGACAGCAACCGAGACTGTCTTATTTCAAGTAATGGAATAGAGTTTGTGCTAAATGTTTAACCAATGGAACGTTCTGATTTTCGCAGAGTCGGTGCCCTTCCACCCGCACTGGGTTCTCCGACAAGCACAGTCTCGATTACAACCGATTCCTGTTGTCGGACGTCCGCTGGAACTTCGAGAAGTTCCTGGTGTCCAAGGACGGCCAGCCAGTGAAGCGGTACGACCCGAGCACGGAGCCGCTCTCCTTCCAGCAGGACATCGTCAGCCTGATCCAGTCGGCGCCCAGCGTGTTCTCCAACAACCCACACTAACTGCTCCGCACAGTACATTCCCTCTCTCGCCTTCTGGACACGTTCTTCAAGCCAAAATATGAAGCCCCTAAACATGCATCACATCACTGTTGACCGAGAAATTTTTGAAACTTAGTTTATTTTCTGTTGAAAATTGTCAAGTATTCCGAACTGTAAAGTTCCCTTTCCTCCTTCTTCCGTTGCCCTAAGTCCGGAAACTTGCTTTACTTTGGAAGAAGGAACAAATTCATCTCACACCGAAATTGTCTGAAATAGCTGTGTTGCTTAGTGCTAACAATTAAATAAATATGCCCCGATTGACGATAGCAGACTGGTCAAAATTTACTGTTCCGTGTCCTCAGTATTTTGTACTCATGTGATCTGTTCAGTATTTTTTTAAACATTCAAGTGCAAGGAAACAAGCGGTAATGTTAATTACTACTTCTGTTACCATTTTATTGTGATATTTACACTCTTGTTCCTCTGTTTGAACAGTGATAAGCTGTACACATAATCATCCTGTAAACACTTTTGTAATAATGGTTGAAACTTCTTTTGCATAGGATAGTTTTCTATATATTTTTTTGTTTATTCTGTATAGAAATAATGTGAAATAGCAAACTAGCAATAATAATGTTGTCGGGAGACGCTGGGCGCTCACTGCACCCTCGTACTGCAGGCAATGTGTTCTGTTTAACGGCTGTATATAACTAGTCCTTCTAGATGAAGGGTCAGCTGCAAACCACAAGTCGTGGAGGGCTGAACCAGATGTATGATATCGTGGCCCAGGCTACTTGTGCATTCAACCTGCGTCGCGTTATCTACGAAGGATTGGAGTGTGCAGCGTGTTAGGCGACACATTGTGGTCTCTTCACTGAAACGGCGGACAGGTTGCAGTGAACTACTCGGTGAATCCACCTATCGTAAAGTAGCTTATGGACATAATGTTTACTGGAAATGTTGCTCTTGCAGACTAAATAAATTCTTACCTTTTACAGCCTATGGGTATCATTTAATCCCACTCATCTCAGTAGTTAAATCTTTACCCGATTTATTTGTGTATAGTTCTGCAGACAGTATTAATTATGATGACCAGCGATATATGTCTGGCGAAAGCTGCATCTTTAAAAACAGTGAACGTTCTCTTGCACTTGGTTTTCATAAATTGAGCACAGATGTGTGTTGCATGCTCTTATTTCCTTCACTTTTTTTTTCCTATATAAAAAATTGTAATTGGTAGCCATTCTTCTTCTTTCTCTACATTTTCTGTCGCAACATAGTTACAGATTCGTAATTATTGAATACGTAGTTTGATTAACAATCTTTATACAATGATCGAAGCAGACGAAATGAATAAAAGTTTGTACTGCGGCCGGGACTCGAACCCAGGTCTTTTGTTTGCGAGGCGGAAACGCTAACCATTTCCCCCCCCCCCCCTTTTTGTTCGTTCCATCTGCTCGGGGCGGACGTCGTAAGACATCTGTTTAAGACGTACGATGCCGTACAGACGTATTCGTCGTCGTACTAAGCAGACAATTTACAAAACAATTGAGAACATCGAATTCACAATATCTGCTGCAGACAAGAAGAAGAATACAGTGAAGAACGCCGCTGCTACTGCACTTGTCGATGGACCATGTGTCTTCTGTGGATGCAGACTGAATTTTAGCATAGACATTAATGATTCTTTTACACATGGTAATGGTTGGCTTACAGTAGCTATTGTACGAGGTGTTGATCGATTAACTCAGTTATTTTATTACAGAGGGCAGCTAACCCTCTGACCGAACACGCTGAGCTACCGTGCCGGCAACCATTACACTACCACAGCTCGCTAGACATCATTGCTGCTCAAAGTACCTAACCTGAGTGCTCTCCCCAACACAAACTTCAATGCATTTTCCCCTTACATATTGTCACTACTGCCAGGGGTCTCCGATATTGGCAAGGCCCCCAGCACTGACGTAATGCTTCGTGCAGCAACCTTACCCACGGTGCTGTGGAAATGTAATGGTTAGCATTTCTGCTTAGCAAGCAAGAAGACCCGAGATCGTGTCCCACTTGCAGTACAAATTTTAATTATTTCGTCTGCTTCGATCATTATCATAGATAATAAAAAGAGACTTAAATGTCTCAGGGAAACATTTATTTATAAAATCTTTAGACATGTTTATGAAGCCGCGTCTTTACAGGATTGACATTTCACATTTGAAACTCAACTAGGTAAAAATAAATATATAACCTGTTGGTGGTAAAATAGTGGATAGAGAACAAAATATCTATAAGCAGTTATTAGCAACCGTTCTGGGCACAGTTCAGCGGCGATCCAAGCTACAGTAAAACTCCCGCATCTTTTGCGATTCAATCAGCACCTGTTCTCGATGACTGTTCAGAAGCCTCTGGAATAAAAGAATCACTTTACATACAAATTAACATATAGCGACGTATATAACGATTTTTTTGACTTAAGAATACGCCCCCTCAGTTTTAGATGAAATCGTGCACATACACGACATAATTTTTGTTTATACACCCATTTCTGCACCTCGATACTGATTGTATAGTAAAAGAGATCACTACACAGCAAATATAATGGATTTTTTCAGTTATAGGACAAATAAATCATTAAATGCAGGTATATGAGGGTTAAAGCCACCAATGCCGGCTATAGCAGTCACTGAAAGAACTCTTGACAGTTACAATGGGCTGGGTGTGGCTGCTTCGCGCGTCGTCCTCACCAATCACGTAACTCCTTTCTTGTATACGTCTGTATGGCTACGCTTCAGTATTGCCGCAGCTCTGTAGAGCAAGGGTTCCCAACAGAATTTTCTCGATGACTCCCTCATCGAGCATGATTGGTACCTTGTCATATCGCAGTATCAAGTACCTAAGAAAGCCAAATTAAGAGTCTTTTTATACGTTTTCTATTTTTGGTACTTAGAAAAAACATTCTCATTCGTTATTGAAAAAATATTGAGCTTAAAACTTTTTCAATTTAGCCATCATTGTTATTGTTAAATTTTTGATTATTGCTCAAAATCTTTGTCTTCAAATCTGGGTTTTTAGTATAACAAACCCCTTAAAAAAATAAAAATTGAGTATGAACTAAAAATGACAGGAAAAAATTAAAACTGAGTGTATTGGTCTTTCAAGTGTACTACACTTGAGATGGCATTGAGTAAACATGTGTGAAAAATAAGAAAACATAAATTTCATACAAGGTTTTATTTATTTGAAAAAATACAGGTACAACACAGTACTCCATCAGTATACAGTTAGTTTTAATTTTCAGTTCTTAATGAGATGAGTTCAATCTGACCTTTGAGTCCATTATTTCTGTAGGCCTTCCTCGTTTTAACGAACCATTTTTTAACCAACGATCCATTTTTAACTACGCGAACTGTAGCTTCCACGAAAAACAACGCTTTACAAACGCTACTGTTTTAATACAGAATACTGAATACGTAAACAACACCGTCAACACCGTTAACAATGACCGATTGGCATCTGAAATGCGAGTTTCTGTGTCAGTTGTCAGCTGCAAAGAGGCAGCGCGCGCTGCCTAACGGCATACAGCAGAAATATTTGCCTCTATCTAATTGTAGTTTTGCGCTAGAGTGTGCTAGTGTCAGTTGGCTCTAGGAAGACGCTAGACGCAAAAGTTAGCGTTCGCTAAAGCTTTGCTCATGCAGGAAGCGGCCAAAACAAAACATCTGTTATCATACGAAATATATTTAATATATTTTTTATTCTAATAGCTTCTTGCGGACCTCTCTGGCATAGCTCGCGGACCCCTGGGGGTCCGCGGACCACATGTTGGGAACCACTGTGTAGAGAACACGGTACGCTCGCCGGTAATGTTATTGTGACACTGTACTCCTTCACCACGTGCTCTTTTTCAGGGCTGCATTCGACTCTGACTCCATATTTTAGGATGACAAGCTCAACATCACGGGTGGAGGAGCTTTTGCAAAGAGAGAATATTTGGTGAATGGACTGGTCTGCCCATTCTCCCGACTTAACTCTCATCGACCACGTGTGGTATGCGCCGGGGAGGCGTATTGCTACGAGTCCACATGCACCAACGACCATCCATCGTTTTCCAACCTCGCTGTTGGAATAACGGAACGTCCTGCCAGAATAACTCGCTCCCAAACTTGTGCCCAGCATGGGAGCACGTTGTAGAGCGTGGTGATCACACACCGTATTGAGAAATACGTCCCACATTTTGTGATATCCAGGGGACCACCATGAATCACGGTGTCTTCAGCTTAATTATTGTCTTTGAATAAAGGTGTCATTTCTATTAGTGTTATTGCCTATTTGTTTCGGGTACCTTCTGTACTGTACTGTACCAGTTCTTTCTATGTATGGTTCACGTTTCATCAAACTATGTTACTTGGTAATGACACGTCATGCAGAGGTTGCTTTCGTCACTAGTGTACACCCAGGCCGAGTATATACATTCACGTGCGCTTTACACCAAGTTACAACAGAGAGTGCAACGACTTTTACGACCCATAGAAGTAATTCCTATCGCTTATAGTTGCCGGATTATGACACCGACTACCGTTTTTTAATGTAACCCTGTAGTTCTCTGTGACTTTGTAAAGCGCTCCAAAGAGAATTTCTACGTCTTGCGCGGAAGTTTTGTGAATAAAACCGTCTATATCGCTTAATAAAATAATAATTTATAATATCGCTTCCGCTACTGCCATCATCAACTCTGTAATTGAGATTAAATGAACATAAAGAACGAGAGGCGTTTGTTATACAGGGTTATAAATGAATATAGGGGTTTTAACGCTTTATAATATTTATTATATTAAACTTACAGTCATAAATGATATGCCAAATGAAAGATCAACTCAAACAGTTTTACCAAGAACCTTATAAATGCTCAATGTGAGCACCATTTGTCACACGGCACACATCAAGTCTATAGCCGAGTTCTTTCCAAACGTCTTCAGTGATTGTAGCAACAGCTGCTTCAATCCGGTTTCTTAATTCAGGGAGGTCTGCTGGTAGCGGAAGCACGTACACACGATCCTTGATGAAGCCCCACAGGAAAAAATCGCATGGCGTTAGGTCGGGTGAACGTGGAGGCCATGCAAAGCAAGCCCTGTCATTGGGCCCCTTGCAGCCTATCCAGCGCTTGGGTTTGAAGTTAAAGACTTGATGTGTGCCGTGTGACGAATGGTGCTCACATTGAACATTTATAAGGTTCTTGGTAAAACTGTTTTGAGTTGCTCTTTCATTTGACATATCAAAAATGATTCAAATGGCTCTGAGCACTGTGGGACTTAACATCTATGGTCATCAGTCCCCTAGAACTTAGAACTACTTAAACCTAACTAACCTAAGGACATCACACACATCCATGCCCGAGGCAGGATTCGAACCTGCGACCGTAGCAGTCGCGCGGTTCCGGACTGAGCGCCTAGAACCACTAGACCACCGCGGCCGGCCCATTTGACATATCATTCATAACTGTAAGTTTAATGTAATAAATATTATAGTGCGTTAAAACCCCGATAATCCTTTATAAACACCCTGTACATTGTCAAGCTACAAAAGATAAAAAATTAAAATGTTAATTTTTCAAAAGTTTAATTACCAAAACTCAGAACACGTAAAACAACATTCAGTGTTGGTATCAGTAAAACCTATTCCGAAACGAGGTGTCCACTGTCTTGTGAAATGAACCTACACTGGACTAGTGTCCTATCTTTAACTTTGTGTATCTGTATTGTAATCCTGAATAATGCAAGTGGTGTAGTTGGGGAAACGCTGCCTGATAAATGAGTCGCCAAAAGCGAAATTGTACAATTGTATTTAACTTCCACAAACTAAATTAGAAAGCCAGAACTGTAAACTTAACACGCTGTCCTGTGTTACTGCATTGTATGCGGTACAGTGAGCACTGCTACAAAGTGTGGCATAGCAATACGTGTCTTGCAATGCCAACTCACAAAATGCTAACAGAATTTTTTTTTAAATCACACATAAATTTTCCAAACGAATTTTCAAAGAATAAATGACCGATATATTTCTTTAAAAATGACCTGTGATTTACATAATACATAGACAAACTCGCTAAACAATCATCTAAACACTAAGTGACACACATGCAAATGTAGCTCTGCACTGTGAGAAATAGATTGAAATGAACTTTTTCCTAACTGAACTGATAATGAATTTTGAAAATCTGGCAGAGAATAGGCCAACTGCAATCTGACTGGAAGCTGAAACCGGCCTAACAAATTTGAAATGGTTCATCTGTGGCAACGGAAACTCGGAACTGCTCGAAGTGAAAACAAAAAATATAGCGCAACAGCAAGCTAGCTAAAAGGAAACAAAACCTTGTATAGTGCAATGTGAGAACATGTGACTACTCTAAGTAGATCATGCTTGGAGTTTAGCCACTGTATTCCGTAGAGTGCAATGTGGTTACACACGACCAAAAAAAGAAATTCTTTCTTGAGAAGACAGGGGCAGCATTTCAACTTGCTAAATGACTGAAAAAAACCTAAACTTTGCAAAACCGTATTGCGAAAATTAAAACTCATCTTTTGACAATTACAACGATAATTACAAAAATTACTTTCTACAAGAAATGTTACCCTGCCATGAAATTAGCTATTGAATTGGCAAAGGAGTGGTAAATCTACAACCTCTAAGTGCAAGCCACGTGACCTGATAACTTTATTTAATCTAACTTTATTTAATCTTATCTGAGCAATGAAATTTACTAATCCAAACAAATAAAGAAAAATTCCTTTATATCTTCCATTATTCAAATACAATATAACTACGCAAAGCAAGCAGTGCAGCAACAACATTATCTCATACCTACATGTGTCAAATTAATCTTTTCCAAAATCATATCCCAAAATTCATCATCCTCTGTACACTGCAAGATGTTTCAGACAGCTCAGTAGTATAACCATCATCCGACTTACTCTCTAGCTTCTCTTAGAATGTTGCTGCAACAATACCACTAGCAACTAAAGATCACAGTGTTTGTACTCAGAATCTATGTGGCGAAATATGTCGACTATTGATAACTACTGTTTGAAAAATGTTTAGTCTACAGATATGAAATATAACGCATCAAATGAAAATGTAAAGCTCGAATCACTTCCCTTGAATACCCAAAATAAGCCGGCCGCTGTGACCGAGCGGTTCTAGGCGCTTCAGTCCGGAACCGCGCTGCTGCTACGGTCGCAGTTTCGAATCCTGCCTCGGGCATGGATGTGTGTGATGTCCTTAGGTTAGTTAGGTTTAAGTAGTTCTGAGTCTAGGGGACTAATGACCTCAGATGTTAAGTCTCATAGTGCTTAGAGCCATTTGAACCAAAAATAAACTAGAAACTTTGCATTGTACGTTCATAAAAGTAAATGTTCAGGTAGCGGAAATTAGTGCTTGTGGAGTTCACGTGAATTTGACAAGTATTCACTGACAGGTATTCACTAAATCTGCTTTACAGGATGGGCATTCCTGGGAGGCGTTGGGATTAATGTTGCGAAAAATTGTTAGATTCTGAGCGGAGCTGGGATATACTTTGAAATTAATAGGGAAGAACTGTAAAAGTTTTACTATACCTCTCTTTTCTTTCTTGTTCCTGTTTAGTGGGAAATGAGATAGGTCAGTTACAATATCATGTCATACCTGCACTCAAGCTATGTGTTTTATTTCGAGGCTAGGCAGTTTTTTTCACAATATTGTCGACCCACCCCGGCTTTGCACAGGTAGCACTAAATATCAATGGCTGGACGACTTGTGTTGCATAGCAGTAATTTTATTTATACATGCATAGAACTATGCTAAAATTTCAGAGAACAACGTTAGGGAAATGAATAGTGTAACTGTTATAAAACTCAAACGAAAGAAGGGAAGTTCTCAGGAGGCACGAATGTTTTCTGTTCCACATTTAATTGGAGTTCAGAGTGACATCCTGTGGCAATAATGAGAACTGCGATGTACCATGCCGCTTGCTCCAACCTGAATCAATCACCACTGGCAAGGCGAAACATATTCGTAATAGTAATTGCTTTTCAAAATTGTAACAGTATTGTTCTTGTAATTATTATTATTGTCGTTATTATTATTATTATTATTATTATGTTATTGTTTAGGACTATTAGTTATTGTCTCGCATCACGCCCTAGTATTACCAGTGGCGGCTGCTGTGTAAGAGCACATGAACTCCCTAACTTTCGACGCTCTGCGGATTTGTTAGTTACTTTTCTTTGAATGGTGTTAAACGTAATATAAATACTGCAATCTGAAAGATACGGCACTTATATCTACCGTGCTATTGCTCCAACAGATAGGTGAAACTTGGCAACAGTGTCGAGAGCACACCTTTAGTCGTGCGCGTTTTAAGGAGCTTTTGTGCATGCGCAACTCCATGACGCAGTTGCCTTATGGGCCAAATACATATGGATTTGATTAACAATGTGCTCGATCCACAATGTGTATTGCCACTCAACTAGAAGTTCACGTCAGTGCCACCAAGTGGCAGCACACTGTGGCAGTCTTTTATCCCCTTTCGTTCTGAATAAATTCTGCTAGATGATAGCACACTCCTCATATATGCTAATTCACTTCCCCCAAAATACTATAGTAAAATTAGATCGGATGTCAGTATACGTTAAAGTCGTATTGACAATAACCCTATTTAGTGGGTTTCTGAATGAGTTATAGTATATTAAGTTATGAATTTTATCATTCAGTAATCCATTTGAGGCGCTGACAAGCGAAACTCCCCATCAAACCTCACCCCCCACACTCCCTCCTCTGATTTTATGGTAGGAGGACCCAGTGAACAGCCCGTTCAAATCCTGAACACATATCACACATGAAAACAGGAAGAAGGTGTACTGAAATGTAAAAAAAAAAGCAAAATAGAAACACAGGACAGGCCAAGGAAAACAAGTACAATATAGAGCAAGATGAATGAATGATGGCGTCATGGTCAAGTGGTCCCGGTGTTGCACAGCTATGCATGCGACCCGTATTCATACCTCTCATTTACCAGTTTTTTTCCGCTGTTCGCTAAATTCAAATTTGTGTCTTTGTCGTGGTGTAACGTCCGTTTGCAAAAGCGGGGTACGAGGAGGGGCCTACAGTGAAGAGCCAAGAAAATATCGGTAGGGCGCCCCTGAGCATGCAAAAGTGTCACAACACGACGTGGCATGGACTCCAATTATGTTTGAAGGGAACAGACACCATGAATCCGGCATGGCTGTCCATAAATCCGTAAGAGTACAAGGGGGTGGAGATCTCCTCTGACAGCACATTGCAAGGCATTCCAGATATTCTCAATAATGTGCATCTCTGGGGAGTCTAGTGGCCAGCAGAAGTATTTAAACTCAGAAGAGTGTTCCTGGAGCCACTCTGTAGCAATTCTGGACGTGTTAACTGTCGCATTGTCCTGCTGGAACTACCCAAGTCCGTCGGAACGCACAATGGACATAAAGGGATGTAGGTGAGCAGACAGGATGCTTATGTACTTGTCATCTGTCAGAGCCGTATTTATATGTGTCAGGCCCCACACCATTACAGAGCCTCCACCAGCTCGAACAATCCCCTGCTGACGTGCAACGTCCATTGATTCATAAGATTGTCTCCATACCTGTACTCGTCCATCCACTCGATACAATTTGAAACGAAACTCGTCCGACCAGTCAAATGTTTCCAGTCATCAACAGCCCAGCGTCGGTGTTGACAGGGGCAGGCGAAAGCCCATATAGATGATGTTTCGTTCAATGGTTCACACGCTGACACTCGTTGATGGCCCGGCATTAAAAGCTTCAGCAATTTGCGGAAGGGTTGCACTTCTGTCACGTTGAACGATTCTCTTGAGTGGTCGTTTGTCCCATTCTTGCAGGATCTTTTCTGGCCGCAGCGATGTCGGAGATTTGATGTTTTACCGGATTCCTGATGTTCACAGTACACTCGTGAAATGGTCGTACGACAAATCCCCACTTCGTCGCTACCTCGGAGATTCTGCGTCCTATCGCTCGTGCGCCGACTATAACACCACGTTCAAACTCACTTAAATCTTTATAACCTGCCTTTGTAGCCGCAGTAACCGTTATAACAACTGCGCCAGACACTTGTCGTCTTATACAGGCGTTGCCGACAACAGCGCCGTATTCTGCCTGTTTACATATCTCTGGATTTCAGCCGGCCGGTGTGGTCGAGCAGTTCTACGCTCTTCAGTCTGGAACCGCGCGACCGCTACGGCCGCAGGTTCAAATCCTGCCTCGGGCATGGATGTGTGTGATGTCCTTAGGTTTGTTAGGTTTAAGTAGTTCTAAGTTCTAGGGGACTGATGACCTCAGATGTTAAGTCTCATAGTGCTCAGAGCCATTTCAACCATTTTAACCAACTCAACTGATGCCGACTGGACACAGAGAGGACTTTATTCACACACTAAGACTGTTTGTGAACAGCTGACGTCCCGCATAAAGTTGTTAGCCGTACCGTAGCGTGTGGCTTTACCCGTGTGTGAAGTGTGTTTCAGTGCACAAGTATTCAGGGCGACCTACAGAAATTTTTTCTTAGCCAAATCACAATGAGCTACGAGTGCGACAGGGGGGGGGGGGGGGTGGTTCTCCATTCGGGATTTTCGAGACAAGGATTTCTGGTTTCAGCTTTCGTCTTACAATCAAGGTGAACCTGCTCAAAGGCTTGGACTGGTTGCTGGGTGGGATTGGGTCTATTTTAATTTATTATCGGGACAACACTGTCCCAATCAACGAAGCATAGCCTAGTTTATGTTCTTGTAGCTGTCTGTGTGTGTCAAAGTGTAACGTCGATTGCTCGTTCTACATATGATAACCCGGGTTCCCGGGTTCGATTCCCGGCGGGGTCAGGGATTTTCTCTGCCTCGTGATGGCTGGGTGTTGTGTGCTGTCCTTAGGTTAGTTAGGTTTAAGTAGTTCTAAGTTCTAGGGGACTTATGACCACAGCAGTTGAGTCCCATAGTGCTCAAAGCCATTTGAACCATTTTTTTTACATATGATAAGTTTTACCTGATAAAGACGGGCCAGTATGTGATGAATTAAGCAATATGCGTCAGAAGTGGTCACTAAGGTGATAACGAAATGCTAGAAAAATCATACTGCTGTGTATATCGTGCTCATTGACAGCCGCTGTAGTAGTCAGGAATTTGATTTTAGGTTAAGCTATTCTAGACGGTAGCTGGTAATGTCATAATCAAGATGACATTAAGGCTGAAGTAGAACTGGCTGTCTCCAGTGACTTGCAAGTTGAGTCTTTGTAGTACCTCGAGCCAGCAGCGAAGAGGAACGTCGTAATTCATCGAGGGACTTCCCCAAGGGGCGCAGACGCAAACAGCTCTCCGAACTGCCTTTTAAGATGTGACTGCGTAACATGGTTGCTCTAAGCAGACGATAACTAATGTCCTCATCCGAGTAGTCGTTGCCTTCGTCGCCGCAGTATGAATTGCCGTTACCACAAAGCCTACTTTATCACGCCTCAGTAGCAACAAAGTAATGAGCCATCTGCATTTCAATACGCATGTCTAACCAGTTTCTTTTGCGCTTCAGTGTATAATGACAGTTCATTCTGCACAACTACTCTATTAGCAGCCGAATGGAAGTGGCTTTCGAATGAGAAACGCAAATGTTTTATGACAAGACGACAAGTCAACCGAATTCTCCACTGGTAAACAGGTCTGGTGTGTCATGCACAGCATTAGTGACAGTGAATCTCTTACCGACGCACCTAATTTGTGCGCCTGGTACGTGAGTGAGATGTGCCTCCTTGCTCGATTTAGGTTCAAATGGCTCTGAGCACTATGCGACTTAACTTCTGAGGTCATCAGTCGCCTAGAAGTTAGAACTAATTACTTCGACCCTGGTAGCTGCGTGGTCAGCGCGACAGACTCTCAATCCAAAGGGCCCGGGTTCGATTCCCGGCTGGGTCGGAGATTTTCTCCGCTTAGGGACTGGGTGTTGTGTTGTCCTAATCATCATCATTTCATCCCCATCGACGCGCAAGTCGCCAAAGTGGTGTCAAATCGAAAGACTTGCACCAGGCGAGCGGTCTACCCGACGGGAGGCCCTCGTCACACGCCATTTTTTAGAACTAATTAAACCCAACTAACCTAAGGACATCACACACATCCATGCCCCAGGCAGTATTCGAACCTGCGACCGTAGCGATCGCTCGGCTCCAGACTGTAGCGCCCAGAACCGCACGGCCACTCCGGCCGGCTGCTCGTTTTAGGTGTTCGTATGAATGTGAATGTGATCACTCCGAAGAGAAACATAATAGTTTGTCAGTAAGCTGCAAAAAATGGACGCAGCAATTTCACAATCACAGAATTTCTCTGTGCTCTGTCAAAATACATGTTTTTAACGTTTCTGAAGCTGCGTTCCGTTTTGGAAGTTTTGACTCTTGAATTCCTTTGTTGTAACAAGTTCACATCCGTATTTTTGTTGGTATTCATTTCTGTGAGACGTCTATCTGGTATCTCGCCTGCTGTCACTATTCATCAAGCTTACATGATGATGATGATGTTTGGTTTGTGGGGCGCTCAACTGCGCGGTCATCAGTACACGTACAAAGTCCCAATTTTTTCGCAGTCCAATCTAGCCACTGTCACGAATGATGATGATGATGATGAAGAAGAAATGATGAGGACAACACAAACACCCAGTCCCCGGGCTGAGGAAATCTCCACCCCGGCCGGGAATCGAACCCGGTGCCCCGTGATCGAGAGGTAGCAACACTAGCCACTAGACCACGAGCTGCGGACATCAGGCTTACTTGCAACGGTAACATATTCTTAACCCATGACTCGTATTCTATAACCAATGTATGGCATGACAACTGCCAAGACAGCAAACATTTCAGTGACCAGACTGACAGCTCATAATGTTGTGAGAAAAAATAAAAACAAATGGCATTAGAGAGCTCTGAACATAGCTCGTCCGCTTCAGACTACACCACCGTGACCCCTTAACCACGAAGCCACTCCTGCGAATGTTGTCCGCATGACAGGGTATCCACTGAGCCGTCTTACCACTAAAGTTGACGTGGGTGTGGTGGGGAGTTTCCGTTGTGAGAATCATAAGTGCCTAAAACACATCACCGTCGATTGCGAGCTTGTAGATTTATTCATGCTTCTGAAATCTGTTGATCTTGCGTTTAAAAAAAAATGGCTCTGAGCACTATGGGACTTAACTTCTAAGGTCATCAGTCCCATAGAACTTAGAACTACTTAAACCTAACTAAGCTAAAGACATCACACACATCCGTGCCCAAGGCAGGATTCGAACCTGCGACCGTAGCGGTCGCGCGGTTCCAGACTGTAGCGCCTAGAACCGCTCGGCCTTGATCTTGTGGCGGGTCAGGTTTATCTGTGCTGTCAGTCCCACATTGCATATATGAAAATTCACGAAAAGCTGTATCACTGGGTTCTCTGATATTCACTTAAATGAGGGATCGACGGCGATTTGTATTCCAGTCAAGTGACTATTACTACTTGAGTGTAATCACATCCACAGACGGCACTTTGCATTTGAAGTTGGTTGTTTACTGGGCGGGAAGTGGCTTTCACTTACAGCTTTCATGAGTAGCTTAGTCGGTAGATCACTTGCCGCGAAAGGCAAAGGTCCGCAGTTCGAGCCTCGATCCGGCACACAGCTTCAATCTGGCAGGAAGTTTCATCCCAGCGCACTCTCTGCTGCAGAATGAAAATCTCACACTGGGAACAAAAACGTAAATTACCAGGAACAGTTAGCCGCAAAGAAACTAGGGCCTCCGAGAACAGATCCTCCGACTGAGAGAGTGACGAAATAAAATACCTAAGCTGGACTACAAAGGAACATTTACCAAGGAAGTGTGGGTATAGCGTAAGAATATCTGATTTTCAGCCCAGAAGTAAATTCGTGAAGTAAAACACCTCTTAGGGATCTTGCACATGTGTCCGAAAAATTGGAAAAGCACGAAAATTCCCACTTACACAAAAATGCAAAATGGAGAATTTCGAAAAGTAGCACAGTATTTCGTTATCGTCCTAAACTGTGCTTAATTATGCACAAAACAAGAAAATTCCACGAAAGCAATTCTTTCTTTTGTCAGATAAGTTATGCATCTTACTGTTATTATTATTGATGTTGCTATTATTATTGGTAGTGGCTGTATAAATTTGTCGATAAGCATAACTGTTGTACAGCAGATGCTGTTAATTTGACACTCTCAAATTTATCTGAATCTAATAATTTGCGTCTATTAAAGTACAAAGCCCAACCTTGGGTGGATTAGGCCAACTGAGCGATACCAGATATTCGAAAAATACTTGTTTTGTATCCACACAAATAGGGATGATATTAAATGTTCCAGTACTCATAGTTTTCTATATACAGGGTGTTACAAAAAGGTACGGCCAAACTTTCAGGAAACATTCCTCACACACAAAGAAAGAAAATATGTTATGTGGACATGTGTCCGGAAACGCTTACTTTCCATGTTAGAGCTCATTTTATTACCTCTCTTCAAATCACATTAATCATGGAATGGAAACACACAGCAACAGAACGTACCAGCGTGACTTCAAACACTTTGTTACAGGATATGTTCAAAATGTCCTCCGTTAGCGAGGATACATGCATACATCCTCCGTGGCATGGAATCCCTGATGCGCTGATGCAGCCCTGGAGAATGGCGTATTGTATCACAGCCGTCCACAATACGAGCACGAAGAGTCTCTACATTTGGTACCGGGGTTGCGTAGACAAGAGCTTTCAAATGCCCCCATAAACGAAAGTCAAGAGGGTTGAGGTCAGGAGAGCGTGGAGGCCATGGAATTGGTCCGCCTCTACCAATCCATCGGTCACCGAATCTGTTGTTGAGAAGCGCACGAACACTTCGACTGAAATGTGCAGAAGCTCCATCGTGCATGAACCACATGTTGTGTCGTACTTGTAAAGGCACATGTTCTAGCAGCACAGGTAGAGTATCCCGTGTGAAATCATGATAACGTGCTCCATTGAGCGTAGGTGCACGAAATTAAAATGCGCTCTAACATGGAAATTAGGCGTTTCCGGACACATGTCTACATAACATCTTTTCTTTATTTGTGTGTGAGGAATGTTTCCTGAAAGTTTGGCCGTACCTTTTTGTAACACCCTGTATTGCAATTCAGCTCTATGATCATTCTTGTCGTAAACTTCAATTTTGAATTCGTAGAATGATACTTGTTTCACAGACTTGAGCAATCGCTATTCAATGAACAACAAAGGTGAAAAAAAATGGGTGTGAAATCTTATGGGACTTAACTGCCAAGGTCATCAGCCCCTAAGCTTACACACTACTTAACCTAAATTATCCTAAGGACAAACACACACACCCATGCCCAAGGGAGGACTCGAACCCCCGCCGGGACCAGAAAGCAAGGTGAGAAAGTATGTTTGTGACTGTGTTAGTTCGCAGATAAGTTTTGATTTTCTTCAACGCTGAAAATAGTCTTTCTGTCGAAGCACCTGTTGCAGGAACGGTTAAAATTAATTTTATTGTCGTCTTGAGGTTGAAGTTTTTTTGCCCGTTTTTGCTTTAACAATACATATGCTTTTGGATGGTGTCCGCCTTTAGCAAAACACAATTTGGTTTTTTATCACACACTTGCTTCACTGCAGTTGCAGGATTATCATTTTGCTTTTATTTTATGGTTATTAAACATAGAGAATTTTCTTTAGCGTTTTTATACAGGTAAATATTAGTTTTTAAGTCGTAATTACAGATTTTTGAAGAACTCGTAAAATTATGTATTCATACATTTTTACCACACGGTGTGGTTTTCCTGCTGTATTATGTTTTGACAGTGTCTGTTTTATTTTACAGTTCGTCATCTGCAACCATATACAACGAAATGTAGACAAAATAGTTAAGCAAAAATTACGATTTGGAAACTGTTATGGCCGGCCGGGGTCGCCGAGCGTAGAACCGCGCTACAGTCTGGAACCGCGCGACCGCTACGGTCGCATGTTCGAATCCTGCCTCAGGCATGGATGTGTGTGATGCCTTTAGGTTAGTTAGGTTTAAGTAGTCCTTAGTTTTATGGGACTGATGATCTCAGCTGTTAAGTCCCATAGTACTCAGAGCCAAAATGTTATGGCTATGCCTTAAGTTAATTAATTTTATGTGCAAGTTTGTGTGTATGTGTGTGTGTGTGTGTGTGTGTGTGTATTTACATTATGTTTCACTTACGTATTCTTTTTTCCTCATTTCCTTCACTGTGATGTTCTGTGTATTGATCTGTCACTGTCACTGTTTCACTGTTTACCAGCTGTAATAACAAGATGGCAGACAGTGTAACTGTTGACCGTGTGAAAACAAGATGGCGGACAGTGGAACGTTGAAGGCGTTCCTGGCCTTTGTTTAGAATATTTCGAAGGTGTATGTGCCATTTTGTGTGTATGTCTAAAAGAGAGAGAGTAGGTTTAAGGATTTTTCATTATTATTATTATTATTATTATTATTATTTTCGATTATTCCCCTTTAAAGAGAGCGTTTGAACTTGAATTCCTTTATGATGATTGTTTCTGTTTTTTCTGAGCCCAAATTTTCTTCATGTGTTCACTGTGTTGTTTCTTTCGCTCCGCTGTCCATTTGCATCCTGGTCTCTTCTGTGTTGTGGTGTCAAATTTATGTTTTTTGATGATGTTCCTGAATTCAGTTCTATTTTCTGCATCGTTTACTGTTATGTGTGCTTGTCTGAGGTCGTCTTCAACTTCTTTTATCCATTTTGTTTTTCCCCTGCCTGAGTTGATGACTTTCAGAATTCGCTTTGAAATTCTGTTTTCATTCATCCTGTGGATATGTCCGTAGAACTGCATTCTTCTTATCCTTATTGTATCCGTAATCTTGTCTGTGTATTTGTACAATTCTGATGTTGGTCTCTTCATCCAGATTCCTTGCTCTTGTATCGGGCCAAAAATTTTCCTGAGAATTTTCCTTTCTTGTTTCTCTATTTCTTTGATTTTAGTTTGCCCACCTATTTGTGTTGTTTCAGATGCATACAGTGCCTCCGGAAGTACGACAGTGTTGTAGTGCCTCAATTTTGCGTTAATGGATATGGACTTTTTGTTATAATACTTCCACGTGAGTTTATATGCTTTCTGTAGTTTTTTTTTTATTCTTTCCTCATTGGCCTTTAGGTTGATCCCTGATGGCTGGATGATTTCTCATATGAGATTTGCAGACCAGTTCTTTGCGCAATTTCGTGTAACTTCTCTATGGCGTTAGTGGCTTCTTTTCTATTATTTGTGAGGATTGCAAGGTCATTCGCAAAAGCTAAACACTTCAATGTACGTGTGTATGTGTGTGTGTGTGTGTGTGTGTGTGTGTGTGTGTGCGCGCGCGCGCATGTGAAAGAGAGAGTAGGTTTGAGGATTTTTCATTATTATTATTATTATTATTATTAGTTTTATGTGTGTATATGTTTGTGTGTTTGGAGTGGTGGGGGGAGAGGGAGGGGGTCTATAGGTTGGTGTTACCTAATAATTCTTTGAGGAGAATTCACTTATGCACAGTAACATAACGATCCTGCCTCACCTTAACTAGACACTAGTTAGTCTATAATCAACAAACGCTGCACTCCTTGCTTACAAAAGTTCTTCTTCTGCAGAACTACACCCACATTGTAGTGCTTTCCATGTCATTAATTATGTGAACCGTAATGCAATGCTCTTCTAAAACTATACCTTCAATTTTATTTCTTTGGAAGAAACATTAATGGGGTGTCCGAAGAAAGCGTTAACGATCAATCTGTATACGAGCCACAGTCTGCTTTTTAAGTAAGTCTTTTTATATTTATATGTTATTCTATTTTTGTCACAGTATGTAATTTGTCCTCTTTTCTTTTTACAAGAGTGGTTCATCAGTCACGTATAGATGCCAACAAACAACTTTGCATTCCAAGTGTTTGATGGACTGGGGAAAAGCCGTTGCGAGAACAAGACTTATCAACACTCAGTCCATTCAACAAAATTTCCCGCTATTTCGTAGAAATGAACCAAAATTATCCATTTACTATTTCGAGAAATAAACAGAATTCTAACAAGGGAATCTGCTATCCCAATTTTATTTAATGCCATATCTAAATAACTCAAAAAATAAAGTTATCTATGCCAAATACAGAGTCCGCCAAAAAAAATGTATACACTACTTGACAGGCTCTATCGAGATATCGGTATCGTCGTTCGATTCGAGTTACGAGTATATTGCAGTATGGTCTTTGGCTGAACAGATGTTAGTACTTTCATCTCAGTATTGAGAAAACAAGAAGCCTGGAACACGCTTGACATTCAAGCAACGAAAATCTATTGTGAAGTGGTTTTGCAAGTTTGATAATGCCTCTGAAGTGCATTGTCAGTGGAGGCAGGAGTTTGAAACAGAACCGCAAACCCACCTATCAATTAAATGTATCATTGACAAGTTTGAACTGCGTGGGACGATTTGTGATATTGACAAAGGAAGATCAGGAAGACAATGTACGGTTACAAGTCCCGCTTCATCAGCTCTCGTGTTGGACACGTTAGTTAACTCTCCACAGGAATCTGCTACGCAATGTGCGTGTGAAGTGGGCATTAGCAGTACAAGTGTACAAAGAATACTGAACGCTGCAGAGTGAAAAGTTTACATTCTTCGATTACTGCACGCGATTAATGATGACGATCCTGATCGCTGAATACAATTTTGCGAATGGTATCAGCATATGGTAACTGATGATGAACAATTTGTGATGAAGGAAGTGTGGAGCGACGAGGCACAATTTAAACTTAATGGAACCATGAATCGGCATAACAGTGTGTACCGAGCACAGGAAAATCCGCATGTTTATGCGCATAAAGTGGTCAATCTACCAGGGGTTCATGTGTGCTGTGAACTGTCATCTAGGGGCGTAGTAATAGCCTTTTTCTTTGATGGTACTGTCACTGGAGAAGTGTACCTGAAAATGTTACGAACATCAATTTTGCCAGGAATACGTGCACTTCATGGAACTGATGAAGAGGTGTTCTGCCAACAGGATGGGGCGCCACCACACTACCACCTAGCCGTACTAGCTTTCCTGGATGACAGTTTTTCGGGGCATTGGATCGGACGAAGAGGGCCCATTGAGTTCCCTCCACAGTTGCCATATCTAACATCTGTGAACTGTGAAAGATAACTTTCGAAATAAGCCACGCACGCTGGAGGAACTTCGCCAGGAGATTACAGCGACATGTGCAGCGATCTCCACTGTAACATTGACTGACGTAATTGCCGCGACCGCTCGTCGTTCTGTTATGTGTATAGCCGCCAACGGTGAACATTTTGAACATTTAAATTAACCATGTGCTAAACTGTAGGTTGTACAACATGTATGATCAATTATTAAATGTAAAATAAACATATAAGTAATACTTTTTTTAAAGTGAGTATACATTTTTTATTGCGGACTCTGTAGTACAGAAACGTATCTGAGCCACCAGCTCTAACTTGCCTAGTAGTTGCAAGTCTTGTAGCCAGTAAGAGCGAGCAGACCCTGAAAGGAACACTGAACAACAGGTCTGGTGTTCACTGATGATGAGCATATGCTGCGTGCTGCGCATGGCAGTGTCAACCATGTGAATATGCCGAGGGAGGGTGGGTTGCTTAGTGTAGATGATATCGGACGTTCATAAAGGATTTTCTAGTCAAGGACACAGGGAGCGAACACGTTGTCTGCCGCACGATTGATGGGTGTTTCACGGCCACGCAAGGCCGGGTACAAGACTTTAGGCGGCAGTCAACGTGTTAACAGGGCTGCAAATAAGCTCACTATAGTGGCATTTCTGGTTCTTGGCCAGGCTGTTAATATCAACATAAAGTAAAAGAAATAGCAACGGTGCTGTGCTGACCGGCCATCTAGCCAACCTCTGCCGAATGGCGACATTTGCTTGCGGTATGGAGGATGACTAAAGCACACCCGTCTCCGCGCCGTTGTCAGCTTACCAGAACTTAAGAGCCGCCGCTTCCCATTGAAGTAACTCTTCATCTGGCCGCACGAAGCTACGTGCACCCTGTTCCAGTTCTTTCATTCAGGAAAACCGTGGTAGTACCTGGAAATGAACCCCAGTCCTCCGCATGGCAGTCAGACACGATGACCGCTCACCTACGGAGGCAGCTAAAAAAAAAAAAAAAAAAAAAAAAACCAACAGGAGTAATTTTGCAAGTGGTAGAAGGAATGGTGAAGTATAAAATAGGTGTTGAGTGATTTTGCAGGCAACTAAAAAGAGGAAGCACGCACATTCCAGGAAATTCGTGACGTTCACATTTCTCTGTACATTTTGCTAATTTCATCGGAAGGAGGAACGTCAGCGTCAGCCTAAGAAAAGTGATCCGTTTCAATTTGTATTTGACAGCCTTATTCATTTATTGATAAGCATGACAAAGCTCTCAGACAGGACAGATTTTGACACAGAACATCGGTGTTTCATCACCTCCAAATTTCATTTGCGAACCTAAATACAAGTGCTCCTTGCTTTTCGGAAGTTAGGGCGTTAACGTAGTCGACCCGCTAGGTCTAACTCTTACAATATTGTTGCTGTCATAACAGAGTGGAAAACAAATCTGACTTCCTTTCCCACTGTTCCAGATAAGAGCTAGTAAACATCAACTCCATTGTACCATTGGTCTAAACGCATACAGAAGATACTGAGTTGTTCAAAGGTCAAAGAACTGTTTCACGCGTGTCTTGTGACGCATATGTTGCTATTTTTACTATAGGAATCGTAGCGAAAGGTAAAATAAAGGTAGAAATTCTCGTTGATTTTTACAAAAGCACATATTATCTTATTACATTGTTCTGCTGCGCTTAATCTCTTTCACCCTAGTAAATACAGTCAGTTCTGAAGTTTCGTTTTCGCTCAGTATTAGTAGGAGCATCCAGGGAAACGTCCCAGAATTAGTATCGTTTATTGAAGGGTATAAAGCCCAGACAGTATTATGAACAGAAAGTTGGTTGACAACGAAAGTGAACAGGAACGAAATCCTAAGTTCAGATTGACACATTTACGGTAAGGATAGGTTAGTCATCAACGGTGCCGATGTACTTATTGCGGTAAAGAACTCGATAATATCTAGCGAGATTATCATGTGTTCCGAATGTGAATTAATCTGGCTGAAGTTAAGCGCTAAAGGCCGGTGAAAAATAGTGATAGGATGCTTTTATAGACCGCTTGGATTAGGAGATGTAGTGGTAGAGCGCTTCTGAGAGAACTTACAGACTATCTTTTGTTCTTTGGGATACATACCGCAGGAAAACGATTATGGCCCCAAATTGTAACACAATTATACCAGAATAAAACACAGTCATAGAGGCACAATATACATGAAGAAATAACTATAAATATACAGAAAACGAAAAAGAAGGAAACAACATACGTAATCACTACTTATCTAGGAAACATTTCAAACAAAATTTACAAATTATTCAATAAAAATATTGCTTATCGAAATACTCACAGCCTCAAACAAAAAATCTATAAAGACAGCTCGAAAATTCCCATACACAACAAACCCAGCATTTACAAAATTTTATGTAACACATACCGCAAATTCTACATAGGACAATCCGGTAGGATCTTCATAATTAGACTCAAAGATCGCACCAGAAAAAGTGAAAATATCCCATCCATATTTTTTCAACTTCTACAAACAGAAAAATGGAACGTAAAACCCATAAGCGAAGCACTAGAAATCCTCCATATTACCCAGAAGGGAGCATTCATGAACGTCCTTGAGGAAATAGACATATATTCACATGCCTATAGCAATCCTACAAATTTACTGAACGAACAAACTGACCTAAAGCGAAAAAAGTACACAGAAAACTTTATTCACCATATAAATCAAGAAAACGGGTAAAGTAATAAATCACAGACGCTAAGTAACACATATCTATAGTAACAGCGAAGAATATAAAGCAAAGCCATAACGCAAACATAAATCATAGACAATAACAAAATTATTAAGAAAAAATAAAAATCTCAAATAAAACCAAAACAAATTACAGACAAAAACGTAACTAATATCAAATCTCTAAAACTAATAAAAAAAACAAGCGAACTTCCACCCACTACTTATTTATAATGGCAACTATGTAAATGTGCAATGTCGCTGACCCATTTCATCCACGCTGTCAAGAAAAATAGCGTACATAGAAACCAACTAAAATCAGATATGCATCTCCAGCGTACATCTGAGGAGAAACTAATAATTCTAAAAAAGACAGAACATGGCAGTGACGTTATTGCATGTAAGGTAAAAACACCTAACGATGTATTATAACTTTTATGGTCATAGTTACAGACCACTACATTAAGACCATCGTTTACTTATCTATTTACAGAGCACCTGATGACGGCAATATGCCGAAATGGGCTCATCGTGAATAATTTAAAAAGTAAAACCATTTAAAGAGCGGTGTAGCTTACTGATATTAGCAATAATTAACAATTTTCCTGATCATGCTGTTGTAATGATGGATGACTTCAACCTGCCAGGTATGCACTGGGAGAGTCATGCTGTCAACACTGATGCTTGAGACGGGGGTTTTTGTGACACTGCGCTAAATGTCTTACCTGAAAATACGGAGTACCCAAAGAAATTGTGATAGGACTTTTACTGTTAACAATGTATATAAATGATCTAGTAGACAGCATCGATTGCTCCTTAAGGAGAGTTAGAACGGAAAAAACGGAAAGAAAAAATGAATCAGATTAAAGTTGTTGGTGATGTTACGCATTATTATAGAAACTGAAATAAAGCGCCTGTCCTTTCCTTGAGAATATAAAAAATAATAATAAATGTTACGCAACAGCATAAAACAAACCTATATATATATATATATACAGGGTGTTACAAAAAGGTACGGTCAAACTTTCAGGAAACATTTCTCACACATAAAGAAAGAAAATATGTTATGTGGACATGTGTCCGGAAACGCTTACTTTCCATGTTAGAGCTTATTTTAATACTTCTCTTCAAATCACATTAATCGTGGAATGGAAACACACAGCAACAGAACGTACCAGCGTGACTTCAAACACTTTGTTACAGGATATGTTCAAAATGTCCTCCGTTAGCGAGGATACATGCATCCACCCTCCGTCGCATGGAATCCCTGATGCGCTGATACAGCCCTGGAGAATGGCGTATTGTATCGCAGCCGTCCACAATACGAGCACGAAGAGTCTCTAAATTTGGTACCGTGGTTGCGTAGACAAGAGCTTTCAAATGCCCCCATAAACGAAAGTCAAGAGGGTTGAGGTCAGGAGAGCGTGGAGGCCATGGAATTGGTCCGCCTCTACCAACCCATCGGTCACCGAATCTGTTGTTGAGAAGCGTACGAACACTTCGACTGAAATGTGCAGAAGCTCCATCGTGCATGAACCACATGTTGTGTCGTACTTGTAAAGGCACATGTTCTAGCAGCACAGGTAGAGTATCCTGTGTGAAATCATGATAACGTGCTCCATTGAGCGTAGGTGGAAGAACATGGGGCCCAATCACGACATCACCAACAATGCCTGCCCAAACGTTCACAGAAAATCTGTGTTGATGACGTGATTGCACAATTGCGTGCGTATTCTCGTCAGCCCACACATGTTGATTGTGAAAATTTACAATTTGATCACGTTGGAATGAAGCCTCATCCGTAAAGAGAACATTTGCACTGAAATGAGGATTGACACATTGTTGGATGAACCATTCGCAGAAGTGTACCAGTGGAGGCCAATTAGCTGCCGATAGTGCCTGCACACGCTGTACATGGTACGAAAACAACTGGTTCTCCCGTAGCACTCTCCATACAGTGACGTGGTCAACGTTAGCTTGTACAGCAGCAACTTCTCTGACGCTGACATTAGGGTTATCGTCAACTGCACGAAGAATTGCCTCATCCATTGCAGGTGTCCTCGTCGTTCTAGGCCTTCCCCAGTCGCGAGTCATAGGCTGGAATGTTCCGTGCTCCCTAAGACGCCGATCATTTGCTGCGAACGTCTTCCTGTCGGGACACCTTCGTTCTGGACATCTGTCTCGATACAAACGTTTCGCGCCACGGCTATTGCCCCGTGCTAATCCATACATCAAATGGGCATCTGCCAACTCCGCATTTGTAAACATTGCACTGACTGCAAAACCACGTTCGTGATGAACACTAACCTGTTGATGCTACGTACTGATGTGCTTGATGCTACTTCTGTAGAGCAATGAGTCGCATGTCAACACAAGCACCGAAGTCAGCATTACCTTCCTTCAATTGGGCCAATTGGCGGTGAATCGAGGAAGTACAGTACATACTGACGAAACTAAAATGAGCTCTAACATGGAAATTAAGCGTTTCCGGACACATGTCCACGTAATATCTTTTCTTTATTTGTGTGTGAGGAATGTTTCCTGAAAGTTTGGCCGTACCTTTTTGTAACACCCTGTATATATATATATATATATATATATATATATATATATATATATATATATATATATATATATATATCACTTACAAACTCACATAGGAAGTATTCTATTTCATTTTTGAAATATCTACACCGGTTAGTTGTTAAATGTTGTAAAATGTTAAAATTTTTACGTGCATTGCTTCAAGATCTAATAAAATCGGAAATTTTTTATATAGACGGCTGTGGATTGCTGTATTATAAAGGTTAAATTATGTGGTTGTATTGGTAGTACTGTCCAAAACAGTATCGTATCGTTTCATAGTATAAACACACGTTGTATGCCGAAGTGCTAACGTTTTTCCGAGGAAAAGTGACGAATATATTGGTAAATCTCTCAAAATGTTAAGTATGACGCCAAAACGAAGTGTTTTTAAGAAACGTGGGTTTCATGGTAATATATTTTCGAATAAAGGGAAACATTGTGTTCAACCTGTGGTGTGTGAAGTTACAGGCAATGAAATACAGTCAAACTCGTCAGTATCTAGAGAAATGCCCATTGGTGCTTCGAAGATTAAAATAAAACATTTTGATACACTGTTTTCTCAAAACAAAAGTGACGTAAATGGTAGATTGGGTTATATTCTGATAGTTTTACACATCTTAAGAAGAGTGTTGGGTGAATGTGTGTGTTGTAAAATATGTGGAGGGCCAGTTAGTTTACATGAAGACAGTGAGGTATGAAATCGACTAGCCAGGAAACTTATCATTAATTGTGCCAGTTGTAAATATACTCATTCATTTTGGAATTCTGATAAGTGTAAAGATAATTATTTTGAAGTAAATGTTAGGTGATTTTATGGATTGAGAGCTATTGGCAAAGGACACACTGCAGCAGAAACAATGTGTGCCATGATGAATATGCCACGTCCATATTGTAAAATCGACAAGTACCCAGGATTTATTGGAGTTGCTGTGGTATCTGTTGCATGCGAGTCAATGAAGGGTGCTGCAAACGAAGCTGTTGAAATAAATAATGGCATGACTGACATACTAGTTGCTTTTTATGGCTCTTGGCAGAAGCACAGCTACAATTCTAAGAATTCTGTTGCTACAGTGACCAGTGTGGATACTGGATAGGAAATAGATTTCCATGTTTTAACCAAACATTCTTATAAGTGTAAATCAGGGAATGAAGAAGGGCGTATCTGTGACAGAAATTATGAAGGAACAAGTGGTGGTATGGAGGCCTCTGCAGCTATTGAAATTTTTAGTCGATCTGTGAACGAAAGGGGAATGTGTTATTCTAAGTTCTTGGGTGATGGAGACTCAAAAGCATGTAACAGTATAGTAGCCGCTCAGCCTTGTGGTGAGAAGATTATCACAAAACTGGAATGTGTTGGTCATGTCCACAAGAGGATAGGCACTAGATTGAGAAAGTTGAAACAAAGTTTGAGAGACAAGAAACTTTCTGGTGAGGCAGGCTGACAGACAAAATGATTGATGAACTACAGCAGTATTATGGGATAGGCATTAGAAATAATACAGAGGATTTGTTGAAAATGAAGCAGACAGTATGGGCTTCCTTCTTCCACAGACTGTCAACTGATGAAAAACGAGTACACCACCTTTGCCCTCCTGGACCTGATTCATGGTGCAATTACTGCAATGCCCAGTACTCAAACTGTTCATACAGCCATAAACATTCCATCCCAGCAGCAGTCATGGGTATCATAAAACCTATTTACAGAGACCTGGCAAATCCTGGATTACTGAAGAAGTGTCTGTATGGTCTGACTCAAAATCCCAATGATTCATTCAATAATCTTATATGGACTCGTTTACCAAAAAATATTTTTGTTGGAATGAAGTCACTGAAGTGGGGGGTCAGTGATGCTGTTATTGCTTTTAATGATGGCAACGTTGGTAGGATGAAAGTGCTACAGCTTATCGGAATTAGTCCTGGAGCAAACTGCATCAGAGAACTTGAATGGATGGATAAGTTTCGCATTGATAAAGCAGAGTATGCAGCACAGTTGGCCACTAAGGACTCCAGAAAGAAGAAAAGAAGAAAAAGATTGGAAAACGATCTAGAGGATGATATTCAGTGTGGTGCAGGGTGCTTCTGAGTGATTAAAAATAAAAAATTAAGCATGTATTAAGTGAGTTACAGTCTTTTGAAACTTTAGAAGCCGTTCCTGAAAATTTACATTTTCTGTTGCATTTTTCCCTAAATCTCAGAAACCACTTCGAGTGGAGTATTCAAATTTTTCTGGAGTAATAGCATACATATCTTGAGTCTACTGAACTAAAAGAAGAACGTAATGTTATGTGTAATTAAAATTATTTGTGATAACCTACAAAAAGTACACAAATTTTAACCGTGTAATTAAAAAATTGTATTTCCGATAGCAGTGGCTGGAATGCAGTTATTGTAGTTCAGTATACTCAGAACATATAGTTTAATGTATGTCATTGGCTACAGCGGTTCCTGAAATAAGGGAAGCCAAGTCACTAAATTTAACATTGTCGGGATAGGGCGTTCCAACTCCCCTTAAGACTGTTCACAGATGATGCGGTTGTCTATAACAAAGCATCAGTGCCAAAAGACAGTATCGATTTGCAGAAGGACCTGCAGAGGATTGATGAATGGTGCAGCCTCTGGCAGTTGACCCCGGACGTAAATAAACGTTGCATATTGCACATACATAGAAAAAGTAAACCACTGCTTCTAAGAGTAACAATCCAGAGCGGCCATAAGTGGAATGACCACATAAAACAAACAGTAGGAAAAGCAGGTGCCAGACTGAGCTTCAAAGAAAAAATCTAAGGAGATGTAACTCATTCACAAAGGAAGTGTATTATGAAAAGGCTATTCAATCTATTCTTGAGTACTGTTCATCAATATGGAATTGTTACAAGATAGGACTGACGGAAGAGATAGAGAAGATCCAACGAAGAGCGGCGCGTTTAGACATGGGACCGTTTAGTCGGCGCGAAAGCGTTACTGAGATGCTCAGCAAACCCATTGGCAGACGTTGCAAGACAGGCGTTGTGCATCACGGATTGGTTTGCTATTGAAACTTAGAGAAAGCACTTTCCAGGAAGAGTCGGACAAAATATTACTTCCTCGAACATACATCTCGCTTAATAACCATGACGAGAAAATTCGAGAAATTACAACCAGTAAAGAGGCTTGCCGACAGTAATTCTTCCCACACGCCACTCGCTAGTGGAATAGGGTAAGGGAGATCGGTTAGTGGTACCAGAAGTACCCTCTGCCACACGCCACTAGATGGCTTGCAGAGTGCAATGTAGACGTAACACTGACAAGTACTATTAGATTTATGAACAGTACTTTGATATTTACTTTCAGACTGCGTTGCAAGAACTAAATGAATTCTTCTAGGGACAAGCGATAAATCCCCGATTCCTTGAAGAAACGAACTCCCATATCTAAAACAGCTTCAAACTCGTGACTACTTTACAAATGAGTTAATGTATTGCACAGTTGACATTAAGCATGAAAGCCGAGGATAGCTTAGAAAGGGTTTGAAATTGTGTTTAAAGTTGTTCGAAATCACAAAGCGCTCTCGTTACCAAATACTGGGTAATTTGTGTTCCGCTTTAAGCGAAAGCTAGTTCTTCACGCATCACATTGTTTATGATGTCATATCTCCTGAACTATGTGTCGTACAATGATATAATTTTGGAGGCACATTCTGTGGTTATGTGGACACAGTAGGAAAAATATATTTGAAATAAAGTTAAGAGTAATGTATTAAAACACCATGCCTGATGCGGCATTTTCACTGCATGAACAGCGCAAATGCACAACGCGAGAAACTTGTTTCCTTTATCATTTTGTCGTGGTAAGAGCTAGAAAAGTTTCGTAAGTGTTTGAAATTGTGTATAAAGTTACGTAGCAGCTGCTAAGTGCTACTGGGTGAACATTGTCTGGGTGTTAGCTTACAGCCAGTTGCGCTGTCTAAACACAAACACGCAGTGTCCAACTGTAGGCTAATGCTTGTCTTATTGCTTTAAACCTTTAGCATAACATTATGCATCTTAATGGGTAGATCATGATGACATTTTAAATTGTTAAATTTTGTCAATAATTGTATGAAACAATGAAAATTAAATTTTTATTGATCGTTGAAGCTGTTAGATGAGTAAGCTGTAACTGGGATGTGTGACTGTGCACTAGTTTAGTCGTTTACCTGACAACATCCACAACAGCTGCCAAATCATAAACAGTATATTTTGGAAATTACGTTAAATATTCAGAAGGCGGTTAATTCTGACAATGGAGAAGAAAGTGCAGATGCAAACAAGTGTCACCTTTTCAATCCGTACATTGCCAGAGCTGTTGGAAGGTGCTTCACACACTTTCTTTGAGGAACAAATGCTACCTGATGGTTGGAATTTAATCCGTTAATCACTATGAATACTATTTCTTCTTGACGCAACGTTTTTTTACAACGTAATCAATTATTTTCGTATTTCGTAGTGATGATCCTAATAACAGTATACCATTACTGAAATACGAGGGTTGTTCGGAAAGTAAGGAACGATAGGAAGCGAAATGGAAACCACAGTGAAAATCAAAACTGTTTTATTTGCAACAGTTAGCTACAAATTCCAGCTACTTACCTCTATAGTCGCAGATCCGACTTAGACGTTTGTCGTAGCGTTGTACCAGTTTTCCAATACCCTCGTTATAGAAGACAGCCGCCATTGCTTTCCGCCAATTCTCTACGCTGGCCTACAGCTCGTTGTCTGAGCCAAAATGTTGTCTTCATAGCCAGCGATTCATGTGAGCAGAGATGAAACTCAGAGGGAGACAATTACGGGCTGTATTGTGGGTAATCAAATATTTCAAACTGAAAACGATGCAGGAGCATCTTCATTGCCCCTGCAGAACGCGGCTGAGAATTGTCTTGAAGAAGAAAGCGCACGACAGTTATGTAATGTTGGCTGCATAGCTTCAGGCGAAATTTCTCACCGGGCCTTCGTACTTGGGGAGAGACACTATTGTTCTAGGTACCTTTATGTGCTCCCTGTGTGCTCAGAACTAAAAAGAACGACGTAAGGCGATCGAAGTGCATACTAAAGACACTGCCCAGCACACTTGTGCAAAAGTTCATCGGATTTTCACTATGGTTTCCATTTTGCGACTGATAGTTCCTTACTTTCCGAATAAGCCTCGTACATTATCTGCATTTTATGTTAGTTCATATATTGTGCGATGTGAGCCAGAATCAGTTAGATGTGCCTGTTTTTTTAACCACTTTACTTCATCTTTTACAAAAGACGTTGAATAGTAAATGAACATTGCTTTCATCAGCCGGATTTTTCCCCACTCCGTTTGTGTAAGTGGGTAAGAAAGTACACTGAGAAGGTAGAAGGAAAGAGAGTGAATGTAAATGCAAGAGAAGAATTCTTCCCTCACTTTACTAGTATTTGCCGAATGCCGAGTGATAGGAGCCTTCGACCATTCGATTCATGTGTATATTCATATTGTATACTGTAGACTCAGCACTGTTTGGTATGTAATGCGGCAGCTGCATATCCCAGCCCCTAGACAATGAAAGCAGTCAAAACTTTGAATATTTCAACTTTAGTCAGAGGGTACGTAGTTGAGGGCCACCACACCACATCATTATTATTGGCAAGCCTGTAGCATGTACAGTGTGAAATGGCTGAAAGCAAGAGATATGGTCTGGGGAAAGTTTTTATGGCATTCCCTGGGTGATCTCGTCATTCTGGAATGTTCAAAATTTCAATAAAAGTATGCATCTGCCATTAGGGACGATGACCACCCCTACATGCAGTTTGTTTTTCCTCGACATGATGGCATCTACCAGCAGAACAATGCAATGTGTCACAACTTGCAGTGTACATGCGTGGTACGAAGAGTATCAGAATGAGTTTACCATACTCCATTGGCCACCAAACTCTCCGCATTTAAACCCAATCGACAATTTGTGAGACCACTTCGAACGAGTAGTACGTGCTATGGATCCACAACCGAGAAGAGTAGTTGCAGCTGGCCATAGTACTTGGAGCCTTCGTGGCTCCACATTCCTGTCGGTATCTTCCAGAACATCATTGATTATCATCTTGCATGTCTTCACGTCTTGCCGCAGTCTGCGCTGCAAAATGTAGTTATTCAGGTTTTTCACATGTGATCACATTAATGTGACTGGAAATGTATTTGTAAGCACAAATCAGAATGCACTTACTGGGAAGCTATGGTAGGCCGTGCGAATCGGCACCCAGCTGGTGTGAGTGTGGGTACACCATAATTTTTCGTGCTCTATACAGCTATAAATGATAATCACACAACTGTCCACCCCAGGTAGCTGAGTGGCGCCAGCACGGTAGCTCAGCGTGTTCGGTCAGAGAACTGGTTGGCCTCTGTAATAAAAGAAAACTGAGTGGAAGGATCAACAAACGAACTTGAACGGATGTCATGTGGCGTCCGCAACGACCAAACACAAGGATCAGAGGAAAAGGTGGTCAGCGCGACAGAATGTCAATCCTAAGGACCCGGGTTCGATTCACGGCTGCATCGGAGATTTTCTCCGCTCAGGGACTAGGTGTTGTAATGTCGTAATCATCATCATTTCATCCCCATCGACAGGCAAGTCGGCGAAGTGGCGTCAAATCGAAAGACTTGCACCTGGCGAACGGTCTACCCGACGGGAGGCCCTAGTCATACGACATTTACATTTTATCACACAACTTGTCGGGAATGCTACGCTGTTGGAACGTAACGTTACTGTGGACAGTGTTCCGACGTATCACCAGACGTGTGTGGAAAGTAGTCAGGGTACTGGCCGTAAGGGGAGGATTCATTTGAAGTGTGGAATTGTGATTTCAACGCATTGACGAGTATATCCGACCATAATGAGTGGTAGATTCATTTCGTAAACGCCTGCACAGTATTCCAATCCAAGGTTCAACTGGGTCTGCCATTGTGTGCAGACGGGGCAGGCAATCAGTCTGTAACATCATGGATATGTAGAACATCCACTCATCAGCTCTCCTAAGCATATCCTTACATGTTCTTTGTCGCACTATCGACTGAGATGTTTGCACACCAACCCATATCGGTGATGTCTTTCCAACACTTTCCTCTGCGAGAGCGCTGCTAATTATCGCATACTACTGGACGCCTGTGCTTTATAGCACTTGCTTGAGAGAGTCTTGGTGGGAAGCAGCACCCTCCAGAAGCGCTGACTGAAAATACGTGCAATTTGCTTCGAATCTGATTCGCTGGGAGACCTAAATGGTAAATAATTTCCCAGAACTGATGAGAATCGAAACACCAAGCCGTTGTGAGTGTGGACATACCATATTTTTTTCGGACGCTATACACATATAAACGATATTCGCACCGCTTGTCTGAAATGTGCATATGTTCAAGTGTAAAGTTACTGAGGTCAGTGTTCTGACATATGCAAAGAAAACAATATTGGTGAGAATATGTCCTATCATAAGGTAGGCTGTAGATTTGGCACGGAAAACTGTGATTTCAGCGCATTAATAGCCGTAAGGGTTATGAAGGATTTCATGTGGGAAATTATGTCCAGTGATAAGGAGGACATAGATTTATGTGAAAAATTGATATTTCCAGAGCCACAACCATCAAGAGAAGGTATTTCCGATATTTTTCTCGTTCTAAAATGTCATCAGATTGGTGCTGCAATCGTAATATTTAATTGTAATTAAACTGAAAAATATGTGGCTGGTTTCTTAGGAAGACTCAGCTCGGCTCACAGATATGTGGCGGAGCTAGTTAATGCCCAGAACGAATGGACATTTCCAGCTCAAGGTGAGAGCCACTGCTGACTGGTTCGGAGGGGCACGAGGCTGCAGATGACGTAGCTGTATTTCCCTCTGGGAGAGTGAACAGCAAACTAATACTCAGTATTTGTTGTGCAGTCTTCGCGATTCCGAGGGTTCATGCTGGACATTTATTCCCCCCCCCCCCCCCCCCCCCCCCCCCCCGCTCTCCACCAATTGTAAACTGATGGTTGATAGCCGGGTAGTCGTGCTGGCACTCTCTCCAACCTCTGAGCATCTGCAACAGCTGCCGTGTGGATGCTGGGTGACGAGTGTGCAGCTGGCGGCTTGCCCAGTGAGCGGTGGTGCCCTACGGAAGAAGTTTCTGCGATCTCCAATACCTAATTGTGACAGCTACTATGGAATGGAGTGAGATTTAAGTTTATGTGTTTAACGCGCGGGTTCCCGGGATCGATTCCCGGCGGGGTCAGGGATTTTCTCTGCCTCGTGATGACTGGCTGTTGTGTGATGTCCTTAGGTTAGTTAGGTTTAAGTAGTTCTAAGTTCTAGGAGACTGATGACCATAGATGTTAAGTCCCATAGTGCTCAGAGCCATTTGAACCATTTTTTTGTATGTGTTTACAAAGTGCTTCCAATTGGTGCCGACTTTTTTGTGTGGCTTCTCAGTCTATCCCAGTTAACTCTGTCTCCCAGTGGAAAGGTGGAATAGTATTTGTTTAAATAGAAGTGGACTTGTTGCTACTATCGTATCAGCTAGAAGACCGGTCCCCTCATTCTTCCTCCTGCTGTAGCAGAGAGAACCAACTCGGGAATTCTATAGTGCTTTAAAAAGTACAGTTAGCGGACTTGTAGGTGATCAGAAATTATACAACCATGATGGCATGAATTCCCACTGAAATACGAAATTACAATTAGCATTTTATACAGCACTGCTTCCATTTGTGGCATCAAATTCCCGATTAATAAATTTGTTGCTTCTGATAGTGGTATTCTGAACCCACTCCAGTAAAATCACTGTGCTGTGTCCTGCAAATTATGTAAGGACATAGCGCAATTGAGCTGAAATTTGAAGTTTTCACTGTCGTTTTCAGCTACCTCCATTGTAATGGACATCCCACCAAACAACCTAACTGTGCCAATATCCACCAACAGAATGCCAGGAAAATCCAAAAACAGAGACAAGTAGGGTTTCGAAAGCAGGCAGTTGTGGGACCAAATCCCAAATAGCCCAAAATTTCCCACCAAATATGCTAGTTCTAGTACTGACCAATAGGAAGCAAGGAAAAACTGTCCCACATAGAGAGCATCGATTTAATAAATTAGTCAATTAATTTGATTGAGTGGGTGTAGTGCAAATGGACTGTTTTCAACACATCCACAGCCCAGCATTTTGGGGAGGGCTTGGGATTTACCATATACTAACTACTTTCTTCAGGAGGAAAGAAGGGTTAGTGTTGTCTGTGATGTTACATGACAGGAACTCGCTGTGCAGGAAGTAGCCACCTGAGAGACAGAGAGAGGGAGAGAGAGAGAGGGGGAGAAAGAGGGAGAGGAGAGAGAGAGAGAGACAGAAAGAAGCAGAGCATGTGTTTCGGCAGGAATTTTCCAGATATCTGTATCAAAGTGTTGCCACTACCTGATGCTTTGTCTGATAGGAAGTAATTGGAGGACCAAGCAGGGAGGGATTTGGATGGAGAAGAGATGGGGAGGTTGCTTCTCCTGATGCCCTCTTCTGGTGGTATTGTGAACTAACTCAGTCAGTACATGCACAACAGAGTGAGCACATAGAGCTGCTGCTTCCACTGAAATTATGTGGAAAGTGTGTGCTTGGGAAGAAAATAGAAAATGGTATCAGATTTCGGGAGAAGCTAATATCTGGTAAGAAGCATTCCTGCACAGGCGATTGGTGCCTCCCACTCCAGCACTCTGGACTCCAAGTGTTTTGTGGTGCAGCACTTACAAAGACGTGATTGGCAATTTTTTTGCTGGAAATGTTTAGGGTGATCTGAAACATTGTAATTAGATGCGGTGAGTATTTTATGTTGACGACGATTTCATGGAGGTATTTCTTGTGTGATGAGAAAATAGTGAAGTGTTTATGTATTTAATTACTTCTTTTTGTTGTATTTTATAAGACCAGCAGCTTCCAAATTTAAATAAATATCCGTGAATGATGAGAATTTCCTGCCGAGTAAAGAGACCCAACCTGTGCAAATTGGTATGCAAATTAATTTTATAAATAAACAATACATTATTATGCTCTCTGTAATGCTGTTGAATTTCCTGTTGTGAGATCATTCCAGGTCGCTAGCTCAGCACATACTGAGCGATTTTTCCCGCCAACTTTGGGGATGAGGATAGAGGGGTGTGGTGTGGGACATCCTCTGGTGGTTGCAGTGTGCACTAGATCGGTTGGTCCCTGCACATCAAGGAGAAACACACAAGAAAATTTTCCTACAAGACAACACCTATCTGCAACAGTCTAATTACATAATTAGGACATGTAGTTGCTGAACAAGGTAACATTTGCATCTTCCAGTCTGACAGTGCAGCACAGACTGAGAACTTCCCACCATTTTTCCAACTTGGGTGAGGAGAGGAAGGGGACGGGCTGAGCTGTTCCCACCAATTTCCAACAGGGTATTATTCAAAATGAAAGAAAATAAACTACCCTGTGTCCTTCCTCTCCAATAGCTCAGCACAAACTAACTCTTTTTCCCGCCAATTTCCAGATGGGGACGAGGGCTGGGGATTTCCCAGAGGTTGGAGGGGGTGACAATTGATCAATTTAATGACTTACTCAATTTATTTGATAGCAAATGTGTATTCATACTAGCGAGGAGAAGGGGGGTTGGATATTTCCCAGTGGTTTGAGGAAGGAGAGGGAGGTGTTGGGGGTTTCACAGAGGGACAGATTATCGCCAGGGAGTCATAAATTAGTTAACATAACAACAGACTAAGGGGAGGGCAAGGGGAAAAATATGCCCCTGAACATATGCTTGCTCCTGAATGTATGCAACCTGCACAAACAAAATGCATCAGAACTCTCTTTGCTGTACTATTTATGGTATAGACATACTTTGACAGATGTCTCAGGAAGCCAGATTTAAAAATAACGTCCCTGGAATAGATGGGGCAAAACAATTTATGCAAAGGCACAATGCTGTTTTGACACTAAGGGCAGTGAAAAACATCACATATGCAAGACCAGCAAATGATGAACAAATCGTGAATGCATTCTTTGACAATTTGGAGATAAAGATCGGAGGCGTTCCACCTGAGAATGTATGGAATTACGACGAACCACTTCAGTTGATGGTCCAATGTGTTCGAAAATAATTACTGCAAGGTGTCCAAAGTATACTGAACAAATATGAAACCTGTCAAAAGGTTGCACCTCCTTAATGGTGTGTGGTAATGCAGTGGGAACACTCGTCCCCCTTTACATAAATCACAAAGCCGAAAAATTGTGTGACACATGGACAGAAAACTGGCCACCAGGAGCTAGGTATAACAGAACAAAGGTGGATGGTTTGACAGTGAGTGATTTGAGGATTGGCTTATTCAGTTACTCCTGCCTTTCTTGAGACGCCAAGATCGTGTTAAGCCTGTTACATGCGACAACCTGACCTCACATTTCAATCTTTAAATGCTGCAGTTGTGTGAAGAGTACAATATATAATTCATTGCATTGCCACGAAATGCAGTGCAGCTTCTGCTGCTGCTTGACATTGCATACTTTCAAGCTTTGAAAGTACAGTGGCAAAAGATCCCTGGAAACAGATGGCAATAGACAACAGGTGCTGCTATATGCCCAAGAACCAAATTCCCACCATGCTCAAGAAGCCGTGGGAATGCATGACCTCAAGAGGACATAATGTAAAAGCATGCCTCAGGGAAACTGGCACCTTCCCCTCGAATCACCAAATTGTATTGGAAAGGCTTCCATCATTCATGATGGTCCGGGGAACAAACCTCACTGCAATCATTGGTGACACTTTCGTGGATCAACTCGTGCAGGAGAGAAATGAAGCAACTCAGAAGCATCAAACAGTGAGGCGTAAAAGAGTAAATATTCCCACAGGAAAGAGTATTCCTGCAGAAGACGTTCTTGCTGTCAGGAGGAATGAGCCATCCACTTTGAGAGAAAGAACTTAAACTGTAAGGAGTGATCCTCACCTAACAAAGACAACAGTAAACAAAGAGGATACAGACAGAGATCCTGACGAAGCACATCTTCTGTACCCTATGCAGGATCAGATGACAGTGTAACCATGGATGCTGAGGACAAAGACGGTGGATCCAAAGACACTGATGAGTCCTCACCAACCTGCCTGGTTACAGACAATGAGAACCGACAGAGAAAGTGTGTGAGGGGATGTATGTACTTGTCACATATGAAGGTAAATCGCGTTCAAGACAAGTCACAAAAAGAACAATTAAGGGTTACGTCGTCTTCCCTGTGGAAAAATGTGGAAAAAGTGGAAGTAGCCCTAGAAATATGATCTTTTAGATCTAGGCTGCACAAGACATTGTCCAAATCATCAGCCCGCTGGAGCAAGTGGTCGTCAAGGTGTTTTTATTGTTAAGGAGTCAGAACTGTAAGTGCTAGTCTGAGTTTTACCAGGTGCCACTTTTTTTATTTTTTGGTTATTTGCATTTTGTCATCATTTTGCATCTGTTCGCTGTTACTCATTAATTTCTCAAATTCTTTAATGTGTTTGATCTATCAATTTTTTCAGAATTTCTATGTTACGATTACTTTTGAATCATTGTGGTGGAGCCAATACTGGTACAAATAAAGAGTTGGTAGGCTAACATTTGGACAATCCTTTTTCTTTATTGTTTTTTGCCTGAAAAATGGTTTGTCCCAACATTACCCCAATTCATGGGGTAAAATTGGGGCAAAATCTAAGGAGGCTCACTTGACAAGGAATGGTTACAGAACAAAGTGCATTTCGTATTCAAAAATACTTAAGTTAAATCTATCAAAGTAACCTACGTTTAGTCATTTAGTACGTTAAAACTTTTCAGAAATCCAGCAAAATACTATAATCCGTACTTACAGAGTCATATTTACCAATATGGAAGTTGCTGTGTTGTACGTTCTTCCACCTTTCGTCATTGAAGGCCAATATGGGCGCCGAGTTAGATCAAGATATTTTCTTTGCCCATTAAAAAACTTATTTAAGAGGAAATAGAGTCAAATTTAAATTTTCTTTGTTTCGTATACTTGCTGTTATGTGCGTTCTTGTCACACAACTGAATATTAGCGTCCCAGCAGAGCTTGGTCTTGAAAAAACTTCGTGTTATCTGACGTCCCGATAATCGCGACATAGCCCGAAATTTTGCATAACATAAACACAAAAAATTCTATTCACGTTTTCTCGACAGTGCAAAATTTGTTAAGGAAAGACAGTAACTAGTTTCATCAGTGTCTTTTGTCGCAATAAAAGTGTAATTAAACGTTTCGAAATCGTATTTACGTAACACATTTCGTATTGTTTACTAGTTAAGATAGACGCGATCTAGGCCTAAGTTTTTCGAGTTACAAACGTTTAAAAAACTGACCAAACACGCTTGGTAACGCAGATGCTCTAAAAGCAAAGAATTACTAATTCATTCTTCTGTCATTGCATCTCTAAATCAGTACAAAAACAACAGCAACCGCACATAAGTCCTTTGTGTCGCTGACAAATTTAAACTTAATTATTCTTTCGAATTTAAACTTAATTATTCTTTCGAAACTGACCATGAATGAGAAATGTGGGAGCTGTTATAGGGTAGTGAGAAGAGGGATTTGTTGCCAATCTTGTAGGAAATATTTTCACTGGGGGGGATACAGTGGGGAGAATGTTCGGAGAACAGAAGAGGCTCTCTCCTAGAACTGCAGAGTATGTAGTAGGATCATTTTGATTGGGGAACAGGAAGGGAAAATCTATGTCCTTCACAGTTGGAGGAAGCAAGGAAGGAACTGATAAGGATCAAGGGAGACAGGGAGGAGGGGGTGGTTTGGAACTGGCAGCTGGTAGGAGGATAGGAAGAAAGAGAATGCAATTTGACAGTTTTATCATCAACACCAGAAACAGGTATCTATCTACTACTGCCAGGGTTAAGTGGAGAAGAGCCTCAGGTAGGACGATGAGCAGGAAATGTGCAGCAGTCTTCAACCGATGCTGAGAAGCCTATGAATGTACAAAGTCTTAGGAAGAAGAAAGTGCTGCTGCTAGGTAGTAGCCATTGGCGAGGTGTAGGCCCTCAGTTACAGGAAAGCTTAGGGGCAGCGTACCACGCCACCAGTATCTCCGAACCAAATGCACGGCTAAATCATGACATAGAGGACTTTGGGTCTTTATGCAAGGACTTTACAGAAGAGGACCATGTAGTTATAGTGGGTGGGGCGGGAAACAGTTTGGATAGGGATGGGGCATATGACATGGATGGTGACCTGGACAAGACAGCTTCACTGGCTTATGGCAGCAATGTACACTTTATTGAGGTGTTCCGGCGTCATGATCGACCACACCTTGATGGAACTATGACGCGAATCAATGTGGGTTTACGGATGGCTCTGAGGCCAGCCAGCTTTGCTTACATATCTCTGGTGCCCGTCAGGACTATCAACAGATGGAGTTTCACTAGACATGGCCTACACCTAAACAGAACTGAGAAGGGAAGATTGGTACAGATGATTCATGGAAGATTAGGAGGTGGATCTTGGGCCACACATGGTCAAATACATGTTGTCATGGGTGGAAAAGTAAGTCTTTTTCAGAATAAATCCAGACAACACATTCCCCTGCCTAAAGAGTATCTCCAGCAGTTTAACTGTCTCGAAGCTGGTCGTAGGTTGTGTTCCAAAAATGAACAGCATAGAGACAGAAGTGATGACACTTTCTGCAGGACCTGACCATCATTTTGCAGGACAATGCTCAAGCATATACAGTGCAAGCTGTTACTGATAGTTTGACTGATGGGGCTGCTAAGTGCTATACCACCTACTGCACTCCCCTGACTTAAGCCTTCGCGAGTTCAACTCGATTTCTAAACAAAAGGAAACGCTTCATGGCATTCGCTTCAGAACTGCTACAAATTCGTCGGGCAAAAGGCCGCGTCTCTCGAACTGTCAACACAACTGGCACTGCTAAGAGTATCCTGCGACTTCCATATCGAAGACAACGGGTTATACGCAATGCTGGTGACTACTTTGAAGGTCAGTAAAACTTTGAAACACGTATCTGTTTTATACGAGCTGTAAATAAATAGTTGCCACTATTAAAGTTCCAACCCTCGTATATCCTTGTAAAAAGAGATCTACGGATGAATAAAACAACAACAACTGCTACTACTGCTACTAAGTGTGAAGTTTTAATCAAATGATTGAATTGCAGTGGAAGCGAACAGTACACACACTTGAGAGTGGCTACGTAGGGACATGCTACATCATTTTTGGTGTACCCAAACTGCTGTTGGTCCTGTATCAAATCACAGTAATCTCATTATTCCAAATATTTCCCTTGAGCTGCTCCTTGCGTTGTTTTTTAATCAATTTTCTGAAACTCCACATTTGGCTGATGTTATATACAGGGTGTATCACAATTAATGGCGTAAACGCATACAGTTGAAACTACACGATACTAGAAGCAAAAAAGTCACGGTAAACATAGCTTCGAAACTGCATACCTACCTTAAGAGGTATGAGCAATTTTTCATCTTCGATACTGTGAAACAAATTTCTTCTTCTGCACGCTCTTCGCTTTCCATATTTTTGGGAAGTGATAGTATGGACCAAAACAAGAAAAAATGTCCAGTAAGCATGTTCTCTAAGATGCATACATTAAAAGTTATGAGCATTTGTTCATTAGATGAGTTATGTTTCAAAGTAGTGAAGATGAAAAAGGTCATATGAAGCAATAATATAAAGTATCTGTTTATATTTAGCGGAATCCCGGAAAATGACAAAACGAGATAAAAGACTTGAAGCCTTGAAAATGGATTTTTTGAGAAGAGGTTGTGGAATTTCAAGACGAGAGAAGATCCCAAATAAAGAAATGAAGCAAATGAAAACTCCAATGTACAGTCGTGCTCAAAAGTATCCGAACGACCAGAATTGCATTTCGTCTGATTCGCATGCAACCGGCATAACGCAACTGTCTAGCAGGTCCTCTAATCGCTCCTTGGTACAATCGTTTGACTATTGAAAATGGTTCCAACAAGTCACCACTAGAAAACACTGCTCTGAATCGCAATAACTCAAGATGTAAAGTAATACCACGATACTACAAATATCAGGGAACACCTTATCACAGATAAGACTGTCTACAAGGCTTGTAATCTCACATTTATTACAATAAATGACATACCTGAAACTTTACCACTCTCAATATTACGTCAGGTTGGTAATGCACGTAGTAAGTTCGTCGTATTCGTGATTTACTCTTGGAAGTAACATACTGTACTTATTATTTAACATAAAATGACATTAAAAATTTAAGTTATTCACGAGCAGCTAGTTGAGAATATGTATGAACTTCAAATGACACGACGAACCGACTCGTTCTGCATATGGATTCAAACCCAGGTCATGTAGACTAAGCAAAGATTTCGTGACCGACGAAAACTAACAGTCATTCCTGATTAGGCATACAGATAGTGATATACCTCGATTTTAGACAGTATCAGTTAACAAATACCAACTTAAAAATTCCATAACGCAGTCATTTTTAACAGACGCGAATTCGTACTGTCCCTGTTAACGAACTACGAGAGATGTTAAATATTGCTTCTTCACAAGTAACTTACTTGAAATGCCGTGAGGTAAAGCTTTGTGTTGGAGAGGGATTCGGACCCAGAACCTAATCGGATTGATATCGAAGCACAATCAACTGTGACATATCGGATTTTCTCGGCAGTAGTTAGATGTTTTAGCTGAAATGACGAGACGAAACATTAATTTTTTCCTTCCGAACGTTAAATATGGGTTTGTTGCAACAGCAGCGACATGTGAGTATGTTTGAACTAGAAATAATATGTCGAAGAGTTCAGTGCTGACTGGGAATAGAGCACCACACATATCGTTGTTGACTAACACAAAGAGACGTCAGCTACCGAATTTTGCTCCACCAGCAGCTCGGAATAACATCTCTGAACTTATAGTGATCTCGCAAATAGGTCTGTGTCTCACTGGGAGTCAAAAACGTCAGACATCGTTAGTGTTGACAACGAATGAAAATACATTAAACATCAAAATTATTATCCACCAGCAGATAGGTGTTCTCATGCTAGAGCTTGATAATACATAATGAAATCTTTAGTGCCGGACCAGGATTCGAACCCATTCACGCGCAACATGTGGAGATGTTGAGGAATCTGCAGTTTTGAACAAACAACAAATTGCAGCCGAGCTGTATTGTCACGAATGGATCAAATTCCGCGTTAAGGGCGGTCTGAGTTGCATTCCCAGTTCAGAATCAATTTTATCGACATACATAAGCTCAAATAAAAGATGGAATAAGTGTCCTGTGACCCTACATAACGTTTGTTTCGTCACTAGAAATGAATAACTAGTATAAGAAAGGCTACTGGTGATAGAGTTTCTACATGCAGCCACCCCAGACTTTATTGTGGTTCAAACTAATGTCTACTTGGTAGAGAAGGAATATCATTTTTAATGTGAATTTCACACCACAGTGCCATTACATCTTCTTCATTTGGTGTAGCCAGAAGAGAAAGGGATCTGTCTCTTCCGATATAAAATCATTGACAGGAGTTGGAATCGAACCCAGACTGTAGGTATATGAACCTATCATCAGTCCAACAGACCACCAAATCCTCTTCTCTGTGACTCATTTTTCTATCGTAACGTCGTTGCGCCACACTGGATGAGAATTCTTACACACAGGCTCCCTGTAGTAATTTGCAGCATGTTCAGTAAATTCATTCACTTGGTTGACTGAATCACCATGAACTAGCCGCCTCGGCTACCCAGTGCATACATTCGACTCTATTTTGTAATCACCGAAATAAAATCACGTAACTGCCACCTACACAGAACAGTCAACAGGGTGGGATGCAGAAATTTAAATAGGAAGTGTTCCTTTCCACTTGAGCTACTCTATTGCGCTTTCTGTTTGTTGAAAACGTCGTGCAGTGCAAAAGAAAAGCTGTAACTCTTTGTCTCACAGAAGTCTAGACCCGGCCATATGCATTATCTCACAGCGCAGTGGAATGCAGAAGTTCTGGAGGAATTGTTGAATTCATGGTAAGTGTCGCGCACTGTAGATAAGATGTCGCGAGTTCGAGTACATTCACTACTACGTTTTTTAAAACGCAATTCTGCTGTCTGCAAAGTTATCAATCTAATGGAACTTTGAACATAATTCCCTTCACTTCTCAACCCAAAATAGTCACATGTCAAAAAAGAACTAACTTCTGCGACATTTTGTTCTTTTCAGGTTTAATAGACAGCCAGGCAGCAGATGTATCTCGAAACTTTTGTATTATGTATGGGGAGAGCGCATCGTGCCAAAATACGTCAGAAGAGTATTTTCTACATTAGCTGTCGTGTGGTAGTGGCATTTTATTCTTCTTCAAACCTTGTTTGACAGCTTTAACTCAGAACAAGTTTTCTACATGATATAATCAATAAACTGCATGTGCATTGTCAGACTGTTATCTATAACATCAGAGAATTCGCGTATATCCTTGATGATTAATACCTCTCTCATGTTTACTATTGTTTTAACAACACTAAATGAAAACTTCCGAAAATTGTGCACTGTATTATAAGAAATGAAATAAAACTACCCACGATAACCTTGCGACGGAAGTCTGTTTTAATAAAACTGAGTATCTGTACACAAGCGTGCCTCTATGGACACGAATTAGTAAAATACTACTCATTTAGATTGGGTCTGTGTTTAATTGGTATGCTGTGACATACTCAAGGGTATACAAATGTGGCATTTCATAGATAAAGTTACATATTCCTAGAACCCAAAATTTGCTTGCCAGCAGCGGAAAGAGGCGTTACCTGTTGTGCAGCATTGTAAGTTTTTCACCATTGCACTATGAGGCGAAAGTATTTTCTTGCGATTTCCTTATCGATGTTTGACCTGACTGCTTGAAGCTCTTCCACAGAAGGGATAAAAAAGGTAACAGTTAGTGAGACTGGAACTGTTCCGTCTCGTCATTTCAGCTAAAACATCTAACTACTGCCGAGAAAATCCGATATGTCACAGTTGATTGTGCTTCGATATCAATCCGATTAGGTTCTGGGTTCGAATCCCTCTCCAACACAAAGCTTTACCTCACGGCATTTCAAGTAAGTTACTTGTGAAGAAGCAATATTTAACATCTCTCGTAGTTCGTTAACAGGGACAGTACGAATTCGCGTCTGTTAAAAATGACTGTGTTATGGAATTTTTAAGTTGATATTTGTTAACTGATACTGTCTAAAATCGAGGTATATCACTATCTGTATGCCTAATCAGGAATGACTGTTAGTTTTCGTCGGTCACGAAATCTTTGCTTAGTCTACATGACCTGGGTTTGAATCCATATGCAGAACGAGGCGGTTCGTCGAGTCATTTGAAGTTCATACATATTCTCAACAAGCTGCTCGTGAACAACTTAAATTTTTAATGTCATTTTATGTTAAATAATAAGTACGGTATGTTATTTCCAAGAGTAAATCATGAATACGACGAACTTACTACGTGCATTACCTATCTGACGTAATAATGAGAGCCGGCCGCGGTGGTCTAGCGGTTCTAGGCGCGCAGTCCGGAACCGCGCGACTGCTACGGTCGCAGGTTCGAATCCTGCCTCGGGCATGGATGTGTGTGATGTCCTTAGGTTAGTTAGGTTTAAGTAGTTCTAAGTTCTAGGGGACTGATGACCACAGTAGTTAAGTCCCATAGTGCTCAGAGCTATTTGTACCATTTTTTCGTAATAATGAGAGTAGTCAAGTTTCAGGTATGTCATTTATTGTAATAAATGTGAGATTACAAGCCTTATGGACAGTCTTATCTGTGATAAGGTGTTCCCTGATATTTGTAGTATCGTGGTATTACTTTACATCTTGAGTTATTGCGATACAGAGCAGTGTTTTCTAGTGATGACTTGTTGGAACCATTTTCAATAGTCAAACAACTGTACCAAGGAGCGATTAGAGGACCTGCTAGACAGCTGCGTTATGCCGGTTGCATGCGAATTAGGCGAAATGCAATTCAGGTCGTTCGGATACTTTTGAGCACGACTGTACATTCATCATCGAAGAGGTGGAAAAACGGCGTTGAAAATGGTATGGGCACGTGATGAGGCAGAGAATGAGCCATGGCCAAAAAAATGTACTGTTAGCAATCTCCATACACGAGAAAAACAGGAAGGTTCTGTGCATAAAGGACAAATCAAGTGGTGCAGGACATGCAAAGAAGAAATTTGAAGGAAGATTTATGCAAGGATCTAAAGATTTCTTTTCTAGGTTGCGAGAAATGGCTTAAAGACCAGTAAACAACTTGCAAAAATAAACACCGGTCAAAAGTGAGTTGTTTCCTTTCTGTAACGATCTTGTTGTTCACAAGATATTTACTCCATCTTTCTTTCTTCATTCCTTCACTTCATTCCGTCTTTTCTGTAACAATACGCTCCAACTACTTGACTAAAATAGTTAAAGTATTCGTGTCAAACACGTAGAGATACTTCAAAGCAATCCATGTGCGCATATCTAAGAACGTGGACGTATATGATGCACTTCGAGGATATCTGCTCTGATTTAAAAACTTGGAAGCAGGCACGATGTACTTCTAGTCACATGTCTGCCCTGCAGGAGAACACATATCAAATATGTCTGACAATATGATACTTGTAAATCTGATGAGATTGCTGAGCATCTAGCTAATTATACTAGGGACAGTCCTCAATTTTCGCTGTCACCTCGACAAAATAAAGTTATGTAATAATTTTTTGTATGTTTGCAGGTGCATGTTTGCTGGCCTCGTACACGTTGAAACCCCTTCGTCGAAGTACTGTATAAAGTGGAGATGGGATGCGCCACATTGTTTTGGCTCCTTTAGCAGTGTTCTACAGTACTGTGTGTTTCAGTGCATACCAGGATTGCGGACATGTACCCACAAACAAACAAAAAATTTATTATGTAACTTTACTTTTTCGACGTGATAGTCAAAATTTTATGACTACCGCTCGTATTGACCAATTCTGCCTTTTTAACATAAGCAGTTGTAAAATTTGTACATACCTTGCACGAAATATATAAAATTGTTATTTACTGCAATGCATTGTTACTGTTTTGTTCCATTCCAAATTGCCAGGATGATAGCCGGGCCCTACCACTCAGTGGCGCTGCTAGATGGCGTTGGGTAGTATACTGAAATACTGAATACCTTTTTCCAAAGCTGTTTCACAGAGGAAGACTGCACTGCAGTTCCTTCTCTAAATCCTCCCACGAACGAAAAAATGTCTGACATCGAAATAAGTGTGCAAGGAATAGAAAAGTAACTGAAATCACTCAACGGAGGAAAGTCCACTGGACCTGACGGGATACCAATTCGATTCTACACAGAGTACGCGAAAGAACTTGCCCCCCTTCTAACAGCTGTGTACCGTAAGTCTCTAGAGGAACGGAAGGTTCCAAATGATTGGAAAAGAGCACAGGTAGTTCCAGTTTTCAAGAAGGGTCGTCGAACAGATGCGCAAAAATATAGGCCTATATCTCTGACATCGATCTGTTGTCGAATTTTAGAACATGTTTTTTGCTCGCGTATCACGTCATTTCTAGAAACCCAGAATATACTCTGTAGGAATGAACATGGATTCCGGAAATAGCGATCGTGTGAGACCCAACTCGCTTTATTTGTTCATGAGACCCAGAAAATATTAGATTCAGGCTCCCAGGTAGATGCCATTGTCCTTGACTTCCGGAAGGCGTTCGATACAGTTCCGCACCGTCGCCTGATAAACAAAGTAAAAGCCTACGGAATATCAGACCAGCTGTGTGGCTGGATTGAAGAGTTTTTAGCAAACAGAACACAGCATGTTGTTCTCAATGGAGAGACGTCTACAGACGTCAAAGTAACCTCTGACGTGCCACAGGGGAGTGTTATGGGACCATTGCTTTTCACAATATATATAAATGACCTAGTAGATAGTGTCAGAAGTTCCATGCGGCTTTTCGCGGATGATGCTGTAGTATACAGAGAAGTTGCAGCATTAGAAAATTGCAGCAAAATGCAGGAAGATCTGCAGCAGATAGGCACTTGGTGCAGGGAGAGGCAACTGACCCTTAACATAAACAAATGTAATGTATTGCAAATACATAGAAAGAAGGATCCTTTGTTGTATGATTATATGATAGCGGAACAAACACTGGTAGCAGTTACTTCTGTAAAATATCTGAGAGTATGCGTGCGGAACGATTTGATGTGGAATGATCATATAAAATTAATTGTTGGTAAGGCGGATGCCAGATTGAGATTCATTGGGAGAGTCCTCAGAAAATGTAGTCCATCAACAAAGGAGGTGGCTTGCAAAACACTCGTTCGACCTATACTTGAGTATTGCTCATCAGTGTGGGATCCGTACCAGGTCGGGTTGACAGAGAAGATAGAGAAGATCAAAAGAAGAGCGTCGCATTTTGTCACAGGGTTATTTGGTACGCGTGATAGCGTTACGGAGATGTTCAGCAAACTCAAGTGGCCGACTCTGCAAGAGAGGCGCTCTGCAGCGCGGTGTAGCTTGCTGTCCAGGTTTCAAGAGTGTGCGTTTCTGGATGTGGTATCGAATGTATTGCTTCCTTCTACTTATACCTCCCAAGGAGATCACGAATGTAAAATTAGAGAGATTCGAGCGTGCACGGAGGCTTTCCGGCAGTCGTTCTTCCCGCGAACCATACTCGACTGGAACAGGAAAGGGAGGTAATGACAGTGGCACGTAAAAGTACCCTCCGCCACACACCGTTGTGTGGCTTGTGGAGTATAAATGTAGATGTAGAGAAGCCATACTAAAAGGTGCATTCAGTAAGTAATCCAACACCTTTTTCTCGGTAAGAATGTCGGTTTTATTCAGGATTCCAATACACGATACTATTTCTCATTCTTTTGGCTACAAAATTCTATTTTCTACATAATCTCCATTCAATGTGATGGTCTTATGCCACCTAACTGGGAGGACATGTATGTCTGCATGGAGCCACTACACTGCTTGACGTCAGAGCCAACGTCTTGCTACATAAATAACCTTCCCATCATCCATCTACATCTACATCAGACTCCGCAAGCCACCTAGTGGTGTGTGGCGGGGGGTACCACTATCTGATCTCTCCAACCCTGTTCCACTCGCGAATAGTACCTGGGAAGAATGATTGTCAGTAAGCCTCTGTATTGGCTCGAACTTTCTCCTCGTGGTCAATACGCAAGATGTATGTCTGGGGGGGGGGGGGGGGGGGGGAGTAAGGGGGAGTAATAAGTTGTTCGACTCCTCCTGAAAAGGGCTGTCCAGAATTTCAGTAGTAAATCTCTCCATAATTCACAACGCCTCTTTTGCAACGTCTGCCAGTAGAGTTTGTTTAGTATCTCCGTAATGCTCTCTCGCCAGCTAAACTATCCCCTGTGACGGAACGCGCCACTATTCTTTGGATCTTCTCTACTTCCTCTATCAGTCCTACTTTATAGGGATCCCAGATAGACGAACAATACTCAAGAATCAGGCGAACAAACGCTTTATAAGCCACTTCTTTCGTGGATAAGTTACATTTCCTTAAGATTCTTCCGATGAATCTGAGTCTGATGTCTGCTTTCCCACTATCTGTTTTATGTAGTCATTCCACTAAGGTCGCCCTGATTGTTACGCCTAGATATTTTACAGCAGACGCTGTCTCCAGCTGTTTGTCATCGATGGTGTAGCAGTACAGAACTGGATTTCTTTCCCTATTTATGCACAATATATTATATTTATTTACGTTCAGGGTCAACTGCCAGAGCCTGCACCATTCATCAATTCTCTGCAGGTCGTTCTGCAAATTCTTACTATCTTCTGGCGTTGCTACTTTGGTATAGGCAACTGCATCATCTGCGAATAGCATTAAAGATCATCCAACGCTTTCTAATATGTATAGTTAACAGTAACGGTCCTATCACACTTCCCTGTGGCACTCTAGATATTACCTTTACATCTGTCGATTTTGTTCCGTTAAGAGCTACGTGTTGAGTTCTGTCTGCAAGAAAGTCTTGAATCCAATCGCAAGTCTGCTCCGCTACTAGGTAACTTCGTATTTTTTTTTCATTAAATGCAGGACGGTGTCAAATGTCTTACAGAAATAAAGGAACACAGCATCAACCTGAGGGCTGTTGTCCACTGCGCTGTGGTTCTCGTGGAGGAAGAGAACGAGCTGAATTTCGCAGGATCTGTGTTTGCGAAACCCATGTCGACTTTTATAGAGGAGATGTTCATTTTCCAAAAACGCCATAGTTCTTGAGCATAAAACATGTTCCATAATTCTACAACAGATTGACGTCATTAAATGTGTGGATCTGACTCACGGCCTTTCTTAAAAACGGGAATGACCTGCGCTTTTTTCCTGTCGTTAGGTACCTTTCGTTGCTCAAGTGATCTATGATAAATTACTGCTAAAAGGGGAGCACGTTCTTCTGCATAATCCTTACAGAAGCTTATAGGTATCCCGTCTGGTCCTGATGCCTTTCCACTATTAAATAATTGTAGCTGCTTTTCAGTTCCGCGATCGGTTATCTCAATATCTGCCATTTCGACGCTCGTACGACGATTGAAAGGAGGGCTAGTGTTACGTTCTTCCGCGTTGAAACAACTTTGGAAGACGATTTCAGTATTTCGGCCTTCTCTCTATTACCTTCAGTTTCGGTGACGGTGTGGTCGCTGAGAGATGAACAGATGATTTTGCCCCACTTACTGATTTTACGTACGACCAAAATCTGTTACGGATTTTACTCAGGCCGCTTTACAACGTCTTACTTTCAAAATAATTGAACACTTCTCTGATTGCTCTCCTTACGCCCATTTTCGCTTCGTTCAGCTTTTGTTTGTCAGCTAGGCTTTTACTTCTCTTGAATCTGAGATGAAGTGCTCTTTGCTTACGTAGCGCTTTTCTAACACCATGATGGATCTTTCGCATCCCTCAAAACCTTACTCGGAACGTACTTGTCTATGGCATATTGAATTTTTTCCATTTGTTCTCTACATCTTCATCCTCGTCACCAAATACTTGATGGTGACTGCTGAGATATTCTGAAATTTATATCCTGTCACCCTTGCTGAGGATGTATATCTTCCTGCCTTTCTTCATATTCCTTGTAGGACCTGTCGTCATAGATGCTGTCACAGCCTTATTTCGGTAAGTTCATGTGTTTGTTGCCAGGAGATCTAAGATGTTAGCTTCACGAGTTGGTTCTCTATCTGCTCAAGGTAATTTTCGGACGGGACATCCAGAACAATAACACACGAATCCCTGTCTCTGGCACCAGTTTGGATGGCATAACACTCCCAATCTATAACTGGCAAGCCGAAGTCACCCCCTATTACAACAGCATGATCAGAAAAATTACTAATGATATTCTGTAAGTTCTGTCTGAATGCTCTACAACTACAAGATCCTGATCCAGGTGGTCTATACCCTCTTCAGTCCCAAGAAAAAATTTTCTATTTTTTCAAATATTTTATTATAAGAGCCTTGCATACGAGTATCACGAATGAGCATTGTAATTCTAATTTTTTGTTACTGTTCATCCGGGAAGAGATTTTCCTATGTCCAGCCGGCTGAACACTGGGACTCAAAGTAACTATTGATGATACATGGTCATCCAAGGAAGAAGACAAGTATAAGTTTTATATTATTTATTTATCATTAAGAAACATTACTTACAGAGTGTTACAAAATTATGACAAAAGAAAAACAGTTTTGTCATAGATATTCTGAAATTGTGGTAGTACATTATACTCGATTTCAATTCTGGAAGTCAAAGAAATATTTTCTGTCACTAGTTATACGCAAATACACTTGGCATTTTGAGTATATGAACTTGGTTTCAGCTTTGCAGCCCTTGCTACAGCATCTCATCCAATTATTTTTGTCTGTAATTGGGCAGAGGTAAATGTTTGCTCTCACTTCTCCTAACATCTCTGTTTGGAATTTGAACTATTTTTGTACGTTTTGTAGGAGTCATTTCATGAAATTCAGATTCATATTCTGAAGAGTCAATGTCCTGTCTTGCAACAGTTGCAGCCGAACTCAGTGATTCACCAATGTAAATCTTGAAATCTAGTAAATCCATGACCGATATCTTTCCTACACCTAGTGCCTGCTGATCCTTTTTGTGATGAATGCACAAGTTCACAATTACCATGTCAATGAAATGGAAGAAGACTCTTACAGGCCACTTCTTCATGCATATGGAGATTCGATAGTAGGAAATCATTCTGTCACAAAGATCCACACCTCCCATTGATTTGTTATAGTCACTCTTTTGCTTTTCTGTCCCATCTTTTCACTACATTAGAAGGAGAAGCACCAGAGAATGTAGATGCTATTGTTACAGAACGATTATCGATCCATTTCAAAATAGAAATTTTTCCATCTTCTCTGACGAACTCGTCGAAGGAACCTCTCCCTCTCTTCATCAATTCCTCGTCTGCAGTGAGTTTCGATTTGAGAGCAGATGGAATATGGCTGACTAAAATCGCTCCTACTGCATATATTTTTCTTTCCATCAGGTATTGTAATAGTGTAATTGATGGGAAACATCGGTCATAATACACAACATGCTCACTGGAAAACCTACTCTCCACCAGCTTCTTCACCACAGAACCTCCCAAACCGAGATCTGGCTCTGGTTGTCCAGAAGGCCAAGTGCTTGCTCCTTGGTAAATGAAAAAGTCAAGTACTAGCCCATCAGAAGTTATCAGCACAAAATTCTTCAGACCGACTGAATTCAGCTTGTTCTTGACGTACTGTCTAAGAGATGTTTGCCATGAAAGGAATCATTTGTTCATCTATCGAAAGGTGGCTAGAAATTGGCAGTGAGAGACATTTTCTCCTAATACTGTCAAGGACTGGTTGCACATTCCATAGTTTGTTATCTCTCTTGAGTTCATCTGGAACACTCAGATTATTCACAAAGGAAAGTAGTTCCCCAATTTGAACATACGATTCCTTGGATCTGTAGTTACTGCAGGGTCCCTCATTCTACTGCGATAATACATTCTCAGTCTTGGTAGTTTCATACAACCTGTTATTATGTGTGCACCCACGAGTTTCTTAATTTCTGTAGCTGTTGCATTTAACGGAACCTGGTTATCCTGAGGCACCTTTATGTCTGTCTGCTCAGCAATGAGACGCCACATGTCATTTCCAAAATACTGCTCAAAATATCTTAGTGGTGTCCATAGTGCCATGTCATGCACTGACCACTCCTTTTCGGTAATATCAGCTGTGTGATCAATAGTAGATCCTTTTTTATCCAAAACATTTGATTTTCCAGCAGCCCCTTTTCTCATAGTTGAAGTGCTTGGGCTTAGGTTATTATTTTCAGTTTCATTCTGAAAGAAGAAATTATAAGTAAAAAAAACGTTTTTCTGACAAATAATTGAAATGCACTATGTTTTCCAACTTCAGTACTTTTTTGAGTAGGTATCTCATAAGGAAACTATTGTTGTAAATGAAATTAATAATGGAAGGTTTACCATGTCTGATGAACTCTCACTTTCGGCTTCAGGAACATACAAGTCTGTATTTGTAGTAATATCAAGGTCTTCCTCATCTGAGAAGTCCCTAACGTCACTGAAGTCACTGCCCTCTATTACTCTTAGCAGTTCTCTTTCGATTTCAGCATCTGTGAGTCGTTCATTCACGCCTGAAATAGGTGAGAGGAGAAATAGTTGTGGATCTTCAAAGTTAATTACAAAATAGTAATTACGAAAGAATTATGCACAGTTAATTTCATACACCTCACTAAGAAATGAGAAGCACAGGGATCTGATAGAGTAGATACTGCACCCAGAGATATTGGTCAATGATCAACTACACTCTACAGCAAAAGCAAAGCTGCAGCCATTTGTCCAGCCGGCTACATTATTTACTCTTTGAAATAATAATAACTCACGGATTTATGCTACTACACAGATTGTAATACAATTCTTTGATCTATTTACAACAATAACAATGATAAATAATACTAGAAAACTGAGTATAACATTCGTACTTAAGTTTCTTTCTGGAAGACATCGCAGAAATAGTGCCCATAGCGGAGGCCATGACACAATGAGCAAAACTTCTCAGTGTAGCCAACAGCTGAAAACTAAATTTAACAAAAAAAATTCTGGACACAACTCAAATGTCCAACATGCTGTACATATGGTTAAAGTAGAGAAAAATCCCTAACTTCTCTTAAAGAAAAATAGAGAAGTAGAGTCCAGCCCACTGTATGTGGGGACCGAAGGGGAAAGCATCTGATCCACCATTTTTTACCGTTTTTGACACTCAATTTCACCCAGATTAATTCACATTCGGAATCCGTGACAACCTCGCTCGATTTTATCACGTTTTTTACTGAAATAAACACGCCGCCGCCATTGGCGACTAACCTATCCTTACAATAAACATTCCAATCTGAGCATAGAATTTTGTTGTCATTGATGTCTGGTTTCAACCAGCTTTCTGTTCCCAATAATATCTGTGCATTATAACCTTCAGTAAACGATACTAATTCTGGGACCTTTCAGATGCTCCTGCAGTTTACTAAAATCATATTAATCTTTTCTATCTCTGATCTGCGAGGACCAAGGTTCTCTGAGATCACTGTGGCTGATTTAACAGACAAATCGTCTTTAATCCATAGGGAGGGGTTTTCTAACCTAAAAAACTCCATGTGCATGTCACACTTACTCCGCTACCCCAGTAGCCATTTCCTGCGTGCAGTGCACACCTGATTTATTGAGGGGAACCCTACAAGTCTGCACCCTATAGCAGAGGTCCAAAAATTCGCATCCGATACCATCGTAGAATCATCTGAGCCTCTGGTTTAGATCTTCCACTCTGCTCCAAATCACACTTCCCACAGAGTGCATTGTTCATTGGACGAAACAGATGGAAGTCAGAAGGTGCGAGATCCGGATTGTGGGGTAGACAAGGAAAAACAGTCCAATGAAGTTTTGTGAGCTCCTTCCAGGTGAGCAGACACATGTAAGATTCTTCAGTTTCCTGATACAGTTCAGAGCTGATCGTTGCATCATGAGGAAGGACATTAAACATAACACCACCTTCAGAGTCCCAGAAGACCATCCCCATGGTTTTACAGGCTGAGGGTTTGGTTTTAAATGAAGGAGAGGTGGATAGCACTGCCCCATGGATTGCCATTTTGTTTCCTGTTTGAAGTGATGAACCCATATTTCATTGCCTGTGTTGATGTTCCACAAAACTGTCACGTTCAGGCTTGCAAAGCGCAAGCAATTCTGCACAGATGGTCCTTTGTTGCTCTTTATGGTCTTCTGTTAGGCAGCGAGTAACCCAGTGAGCACACACTTTTGAGTATCCCAACTGGTGGACAAGAGTGTCTGCACAACTAACAGAGACCTCCAGTTGTGCAGTGAGGTGTTTGGTTGTGGTTCGTTGATCACCTTGAATGAGAGTGTCCACATGTTCCAACACTGCAGGAGTCACAGCTGTGTGCAGCCAGCAGCAACTTGGGATATTGGACAGTTTTGCATAACCTTGTTGATATGATGACAGATGCCTCGCCCAACAACTCTCTGAGCTTTAGTTCACAGCCATGTCACTGTAGAAATTCTGCAAGCACATATGGATACCTGTGATGCTCTGGTTTTCCACCAAAAGAAACTTATTAATGTGAGCCATGAGGAAAGAGGGTGGGAGCAGGGGTTGTGTAGGGGCGGATGAGTATATTGTGTAGGTTCGGTGGAGGGCAGTATGCCACTGTGGGAGTATGGGAAAGATAATGGGCATGATATTTCTCATTTCAGGCCATGGTCGAAACCCTGACGGAAAATGTAATGCAGTTCCTCCAGTCCTGGGTGGTACTGAGTTACGAGGGGATTGCTCCTCTGTGGCCGGACAGTGGGACTTGGGAAGGTGGTGGGAGACTGGAAAGATAAGGCACAGGAGATTTGTTTTTGTATTAGGTTGGAAGGATAATTACAGTCTGTGAAGGCTTCTGTGAGACTCTTGGTATATTTCTAGTGGGACCACTCGTCATTGCAGATGCAATGACCATGGGTGGCTAAGCTGTATGGAAGGGACTTCTTGGTATAGAATGGGTGGCAGCTGTCAAAGTGGGGGTATTGTTGGAGGTTAGTAGGTTTGATATGGACAGAGGTACTGATATAGCCATCTTTGAGGTGGAGGTCAACATCTAGGAAGGTGGCTTGTTGGGTTGAGTAGGACCAGGTGAAACAAATGCGGAGGAGCCGAGGTTCTGGAGGAATGTGAAAAGGGTGTTCTCACTCTTGATCCAGATCACAAAGGTGTTGTCAATGAATCTGTACCAGGTGAGGTGTTTAGGATTCTTGTTGTATAGGAAGGATTCCTCTAGATGGTCCATGCATAGGTTGGCATAGGATTGTGCCATGCGGGTGCCCATTGCCGAATCGCAGATATGTTTGTATGTAGCACCTTCAAAGGAGAAGTAGTTGTAGGTGACGATATAGTTGGTCATGGTGACTAGGAAGGAGGTTGTTGGTTTGTAAACTGTTAGGCATTGGGAAAGGTAGTGTTCAATAGTGATAAGGCCATAGGCATTGGGGATGTTAGCGTAAAAGGAGGTCGCATCAATAGAGATGAGCAGGGCACTGTGTAGTAAAGGGACAGGAACTGTGAAGAGTCAATGGAGGAAATGGTTGGCATCTTTTATAAAGGAGGGTAGGTTCTGGTTGAAGGTGTTGGTCAATGAGAGTAGAGAGGGCGTTCTGGGTGGCTGTGTTTATGGACTTTAGGAAGCATGTAGAGGTAGGAGTGCAGGGAGTGGTAGGGATGAGCAGAGAGATGGGCTCCAGGGAGGGGTTCTGGGATGGGCCTAAGGATTTGAGGAGTGACTGGAGATCCTGCTGCATTTCTGCAATGGGATCACTGTAGTAAGGTTTGTAGGTGGATGTATGACAGCTGCGGAGTCCTTCTGCCAGGTAATTCTTGCAGTTCAAAACAACAGTGGTGGAGCCTTTGTCTACAGGTAGGATTATAAGGTCGGCATTAGTTTTTAGACAGTGGACTGCAGATGTAAGGTTAGTTTGCATGTTGAGGGGCTTGGGGAATGATGGTGAGGCAAAGTTTGAGATTAAGTAATTCTGGGAAGTTAACAGGGGTTAATTTGAGGGTAGTGGGGGTGGATCACTGTTGGATGGAGGAGTGAACTGGGTTAGGCAGGATTCAACATTGGTCTTTCGGTGGGTCTACTTGATAGGGTTGGTGGCAAAAAAGTGTTTCCACTGTAGGGACTGGGAGAAGGAGAGAAGGTCTTTAACGAATCCGGCATGATTGAATTTGGGAGTGGGGCAAAAGGTGAGGCCTTTGGAAAGCACTGATATTTCTGTGGTGCTAAGGCTTCTAGAAGAAAGGTTCGTAACGGTGTTTAGCATCTTTTTAGGTTCTGGATTCGGTGTGGTGGTGGGAGGGAGTTTTGGAGGGTGGGGTAAATGTAGTAGCTCTGCAAGACAGGGTTTATCGGCTATGAGGGGATGTGAAGGATGTTTGGAGATAGTTATAGAGATGGTGGACAGTGGTACTTCAAGGCAGGAGTAGGAAGTGAGCAGGGCAGAGAGCTTTCTGAGGTGGCATTGTGCATGTTGCTCGAGTTCTGGGAGGGAAAGTGTTTCAATGCGTGTTATAGGTACCAGGAATTTGGGATTGCATAGCAAGAGAATTTTGCAGATGGAGAGAAGGTACTGCAATGAGGTTTGGGTTTGGCTGATAGGGTTTTGCAGGACTATGTTGGTGGGGGCTAAGGACTGGTGGAATCTGACCAGGTGGAGATAATTGTGGAAGGAGGTTTGGCAGTCGGAGATGGGTAATTTTATGGTAAGGCAATTTGGGGGGATTCTATGAGCCAAGAAACACTGCAGGAACAGTACGTGGGACTGAGTTCTGGCTAGTTGTTGAATGTGTGTGTGTGTGTGTGTGTGTGTGTGTGTGTGTGTGTGTGTGTGTGTGAGTGCACGTGCGTGAGTGTCAGTCGTCTATTTTTGATGAAGGCCTTACGGGCCGAGAGCTTTATTTGTTACAATCTTTTTGTTGTGCCTATCTGTGACTCAGCGTCTCTGCTATATGGTGAGTGGCAACATTCCTTTTTATAGTATTGTTACATTCCATCCTGCATTTTCCATTGTATTTTTTTTCATGGTGATACTTAAAACTTTATGACTGTTCCTAGATCCTGGAAGAAAATGGGCAGAGATCACTCAGAACCAAGGCTAAGAGGGAGGGAGCCATAGACATAGGAAACACCATCAAAAGGAGATGGATGTAAAATACAGTGTATAAGTAAACACTGATCCTGATTCAGTACAGACATGATAGCAGTACCAAATAAAGTTAGAAGTAAGGATGGATAGAGAAGAAGAAGAAGAAGAAGAGAAAACACCAAATAGAGAAGCAACACAACACATCAAACAAGATTTAAACAAATAAGAGGTGGCTTTATTTTATTTATATTACATTACTGACACTTCTTAGAAGCTATAGATGCATCATAATAGCATTTTAAACTTTAGTTGCATAAATTAAAAAAAGTCTCACACACAATGACGGAAATTACAAACACACGGTTTCTTACTTCTTACAAGCTAATCAAGCTTTTTACTGTGAATACACAAACATTAATCACTTAGCTGTTTTCTGATAGATATATATATTTTCATTACATAGTTCATAGTTTGTCCTTAACGTAACATAAGGCAACAAATTGGTGCTAACCTGCTACAGTGCAACTTCTGTGCAGTGGCCCCATTACTTTTAAAAACTTATATTGAAATGACCATTTCTGATAGTATTATAAAATAATATTTTAAATCCCACTATTCCACCTTCCTGGAACTTGACATATTTATACACTCTGTCCCACAGTATTTCTTCATGTCACCAATATCCTAAACTTTATGTTTAAGGTGACAAGAATATAGCAAGAAAGAGGAATCCATGACAGTCATACATAATGAACATATTTTATACAGACAATGTTTTGCTATATGAAAATAAAAATCTCTGAAAATATCTATGCAGTGTTTCATAATCTGTGCTTACAGAAGTTATTCTAAGCATAATAATTCTACTAATGTTTTACAATATATACAAAACCTCTGGTGACATTGCATAACCTAAATAAGAAAGTGTTGTTTAGTAATTCACATCTTCCATTCATAACATTTATTTCAAACATCACAGAAATATTATACAACAGTTCTCAGATGGACTAAAATATTTTCTTTACACTTCTTATTACAAAATAAAACAAAGTGTCATAAAAGATCTCAAAACTTGTTGCACTTCTCAAGCAATTAACAGTAGACAAACTACTTTCCACATTTTTTTAAATTTAGAAAACTTGGAGTTACTAATATTGTTACTATTACTGTTTAGTCAAAGTATTATTCTTTATGCAAAATTTAATTGGAATGAGGTATTTATTTCTTGTTAGGCATACTATTTTTCTCTTGTGAATAGTAGAGTAGTATTGCATTTTGGTATGGAATGCAAACAAATGCCAGGAGATAGGTGAAAAAATCATTACTGACAGTTCCATTTAAGGTCACCCACAAACCACAAAATGTCTGCTTATGAAAGATCCAATTAAAAAAAAAAAGTCACCACAACATAACCTACTGATAAACACAGAAGAAGAACAAAGACTGTACCTGTGCAAACAATAGTTCCCATGCAGTATCTGACACCATTTATTGTAAACTATGGTACTCCAAATGGAGCAAAATGAATACAATTTAGAAAATACGATACAAGTGCTAATATATCATTGGTCTTGAATTACTAGTAAAAGCTGCAGTGTAATGGGTTTGAGGACTTTCAAGAAATTTTACATCTCACATATTTCACAACATTGATCTAAAAAGTCGTATGTATTTCCAACAGCAACTACCTATCACTCACCAATTCCCCCAAGTATTGGGTGCAAATATTTTGTTGATGAACAGCTGTTTAACAACACTTGTGAATAATGCTGTGTGCTGTTAACCTAGGTCTCCACCAATCAAGCAACATTAGGTTAAGTTATTATTTTAGAAAGTCAAAATGATTTTGTACCATTACGTCAATATATACCTTCAGCATCGAAGACCATGAGAATCAATCTTGCCTTTGGCGTTTATCTTGAAGTACCTTCAATAAAGCTTAATGTAATTTATATTCTATATATACAAAATATTATGAATTCTTCTTGTAACTATTTATTAAAAATTTCAATATTCAACAGTAACTAGCTTCTGCAAGTCATATGGCTTCAAAATTCAGTTTCAAATTAGCTAACAGTCAAACAAACTTCCATTGCCACATACAAAATATGACTCTCCTAATAATTCTACAGGTATCTACATTTATTGTTTGAATAATTTGCATTTCTGAGATCACTGTCTATTATGTCTGTGAAAGGCATCTATTAAAGCACATATCTGTGTGTGTGTGTGTGTGTGTGTGTATGTGTGTGTGTGTGCACCTATGGCCACACATGCATGTGTGTGTGTTACAGACTGCCAGACTGCTTAAGAGAATAATACATTATTCCAGGACATTAGAAAATATGATACATGCACCAATGCATCATTTAGAGCTTCTACAAGGAATTCCAAATCAATCTCCACAGCAGAAAACATTTTCACAAAACTGTACCTTGCATTGGCCACATTCCAATTATACTGGTACTGCATGAAGAAGAAAAATGCAGTTGTAATTGCACTTAGCTCCTTCTGCTTTATTGGTTGTAATTGGAAGTTCACAAGTCCATTATTCCTAAGAATTACATTCAAAGCTGAACAGGTAGGGCATACAAATCAACAGGCGTATTAACAGTGACACTTATCTTCTGTCAAGGAGCAATGTAAGAGCTGATGATCAGTGACTCAGAAAGACAAATTTCATTGAGAAAAATTAGGCACACTTCTATTTTGATACATTATGCAACTCTATGAATTAATTTATATTGCTGCTTCAATAATCAGTTTATCCTTATTCCATTATTACAACATATACTTGTTTTCCAATTAGCTTCTGTTACAAATTCATCAACTAGTCTCTTCATTTCTGCACTATAACTTTTTGAGGAACAAACAAGCTGAGAAATGCATGATAATCTATGACATTCTTTACTATTGTGGCACTAACATAGCACCACACAATAGGCAGTGTAGTAATTTGTGCTGTGAAAAGCATAGTATAAATGAGCTGGTGCATATTTCTCAAAATATTTATTCCGATAAGTACAATAGAAAAAAAGGGCAGGTCAAAATTCTTTAACAGCCACTTCCATTATTCAAAATATTTACAAATTACATCAAAAATTAATACCTTTCAATTTTGTTTGCAATCAGAAGCACAAATTGTCACAATTTAAATATCAGCTGTTCACTTGTCAACAATGCTTTTCTGTTAGCTTGCTCTTTGGGGTTCAGCAACAAGAAAATCATTGAACCAATATTACCTTCAGTTTCTAATCTGAAAGAATTTACTTTTTCAGTTCAATAGTGTCAGACAAAACAATGTATACTCTACATTTGCAACTACAGATCTAAAGTAATATTTTAAAAAGGAAACAGAAGAAAACAAAATTAATTTTTGAGATTTTGACACTCTTCTCTTTCTATATCTTTGCACATCAATGAACTTATTTTAAGTCACAAATGACACGTTATTTCACAAATATATATTACAGTCCAGTTTGATGAACACAACTCATACAAAATAGACTTCAAAGCTCAAAATATCTGAAAATAAGTTGCTGTATTTATTTTCCTCAAAGTCTAACATGAAAGATTTCTCTGAATCTTCTGTTTATAAGTTTTATAAATCCCACAGTGAAATAGAGCAATGAAATATTTAAGAAAAATTTTAAGCAGCACCATCCTCAAGCAATATGCTTTACTTCACAATAAATAATTACAGTCCAAATCAAACGTAAATTGTCTTCTGCAGTATATCTTCTGTAGAAGAAAATACCAGTTTTTTTTTAACATTTAAAATTTATGGCTGTTTACGTTCATCTTGCATGAATTTATCAACTATTTCTTGCATTGACTGTCTTAGGCCATCACTTGGTTCCCCTGTGGATGACGTAGTTACTGTACGGGTGGTCACTGTCCTGTAATGTAAAAAAGCTGTTATAGGACAATTAAATATAGAAATACAAAATTGATTCAATGACTTCAGATATTAAAAATCTGGTATTTTTTAACATTACAGAATTTCTGCAACTGGAACACAACTTTATAATTATCTTAACCATGAGACGCAATTCCATAACTTTATTGACAAACAGAGCAAACCTTTGCAGAAGAAATCTACTTGATATCAAACTGGCTTACCAATATAAAATAGTGTGGTTCTACGAAAATAGGTTGATCAACCCAATATTTATTAGTGGTTTTGTTCAAATAATGTGAAATGATGCACTTGTTGCACCAGTTGTAATCACATTAACCTAACCGACCAACAGAATCTAAAATTGTAGGTATGATTTGTTTCGAAAGGTACTATTGAAAACCATACAGGTTACGAGAATAAAGTCTAAAACGAGAAATGTGAGTGGCTGATGACTTACAAAATCTATTACATGTGCCTGTCCCCTTGATAAAACATTACATCAATAATTTAATACATTACGATATGAATTACTGGCCAGTACTTACAATCTGGAGGGGAAATACGCGCTACTGCTGATAGACACGTAAAAGTGATACCCTTCCTAGCTTTCGGAACTACTCTCATCCTCACAACTGCTGAGCTCTGAGTGACCTGCCATTCCTTTTTAACATTCCCCAACCTACCCCTCTGTCCTCCATGAGGAAGGGAACTACTGGTGCAGAAAGCTATGGAATGTATTGCTTTAATTTTCACGTGCAGGATCACACATTTAATCTCCTGAAAGTAAGTACCAACCAGTAACCCCGTCTCATAATTTATTAGTTTCCTTTGTTGATTTTTTCTTCGATAGAATTAATTCCCATAGTAATTAGGGACACACAAGCAGATCAGACACAACCTTGGTAGTTGAAATTCCGTCGGGGAATATAAATAATGAACAGGGAGCCCACTGGTGTGCCATTCCTCTCCTGTACAATTACCATTTCTCTCCCGTCGCTATCTCTCCCTCCCAGCCGTAAGGCAGTCTTCCCACCAACCCTGCCTCCTACTCCCCACCTCCTTTTCCTCCACCCAATACAACCCTGAAACCAGTCAAACAGCATAGTCGGTACAATGTAGTCAGCCAAGATAATATAGTTATGCTGGTGTATGTGTATTCCATTAGCTCTGAAGAAGATCTGATCTGAAAACTTAGTAATGTTTTCAGCCTTGTTCATGTATATAATGACAATCCGGGCCTCAACTATGAGGTGAGCTTTTAACTTAATGCATTTCATTACTCAGATACAGTCTTAATGTTCATATCGTATTTGTCTTATCAGCTGCTAAAATAGAGGACAAATTGGCTGACAAACAAAGCTCTATATTCTTGCCCAGTTACAGAAGACAATCAATAAAAACATACAGCACCACATGCAGTCTGCATGGCATGGGGACTTCACACTGTTTGAGTTGGAAATTATGAATAAAGGGACTGTGTCCTATTCATAAGGATGAGAGAAGCACTTGCATTCCCTGACCATTTCAAATGTTTAGGACCACATGATTTGACAATGTAATGGGGATTCTATTCTGCTGAGGCAATACTGACAAAATTTTATGGTGTAGTACACAAAGAAACTAAAATGAAAAATTATGTAGTAAACATACTTAAATTAAGTGCTATGAAATTTTCCACAGTTTTTTTTCTGAAAATTCACATAAAACTGTCATAAAAAATGTAAATGGAAAATATATACAATTGCACTGAAAGTGCTTACAAATATGCTAACTAATATTATTGTTTAGCTTAATGATGACCATCATCAAAGAGCTGCAATTTTTGACAAATATCCTACATTTACTGAAGGTTAACATTTTACAAATTGTTGCATTTACCAACTTCTTTTCACAGACAATGCATTTATTGCATATTGTGGATGGATAACAGGACTTTGGCTTGTTGTTGTTGTGGTCTTCAGTTCAGAGACTGGTTTGATGCAGCTCTCTATGCTACTCTATCCTGTGCCAGCTTCTTCATCTCCCAGTACCTACTGCAACCTACATTCTTCCGAATCTGCTTAGTATATTCATCTCTTGGTCTCCCACTGCGATTTTTACCCTCCACACTGCCCTCCGAAACCAAATTGGTGATCCCTTGATGCCTCGGAGCATGTCCTACCAACAGATCCCTTCTTTTAGTCAAGTTGTGCCACAAATTTCTCTTCTCCCCAATTCTATTCAATACCATTAGTTATGTGATCTACACATCTAATCTTCAGCATTCTTCTGTAGCACCACATATCGAAAGCTTCTATTCCCTTTTTGTCTAAACTATTTATCGTCCACATTTCACTTCCATACATGGCTACACTCCATACAAATACTTTCAGAAATGGCTTCCTGACACATAAATCGATGTTAACAAATTTCTCTTCTTCAGAAACACTTTCCTTGCCATTGCCATTCTACATTTTATATCCTCTCTACTTCGTCCATCATCAGTTATTTTGCTCCCTAAATAGCAAAACTCATTTACTACTTTAAGTGTCTCATTTCATAATCTAATTCCCTAGCATCATCCAATTTAATTCGACTACAGAATGACACAAAAAAGTATGTCTGGCATCACTTCAAGACAAATGGTGACCTGATGATACTCAGAGGTCAAGGTGGCTGACCACAGTGGCTCATGCTGGTCCTATAACAACAGTGTTTACACTAAAAGCAGAGCTCAACTTCTTTTCGCAGACAATGCATTTATTGCATATCGTGAATGGATAACAGGACTTTGTTCTGCTGAAACTGATCATCATTTGGAAATGAACAGCAGTATTTTTAAGAAGTGTTTTCTTAATGTTTTAAACCACTAGAAGAAGACCGCATTATTCTAATGGATAAAACCAGCATCCATTCCATCTTTCATGGTGTTGGTGTTGCTCTTTCCTCAAACAGAAATGTTATCGTTTAAGTGTAGTTGTACATCCATAAGAATGTTATACGAATTACAAGGGTGTGCTCTATCACAGGCTGTAGGATACAGTATACACTACATATGTAGAGAAAATTTCAGTGTTATAACTTGCAGCTCTGCAAGACAGGCAGAAAAGAGAAATAGAGTCCATAATCAATCTCATCAAAACTACAGGATGATTCAGAGAAGCAATTTTTTTCTTTTTTTTAATTTTTGTGGAGCTCTGGACAGCAGTTAATGCTGAGTAACATATTTTAGAAACCAGCTCATACCATCTTGCCATTTAGTTAACATGGACACTTGGTGTGGTGCACAAAATACTTTTGCCACCGAAGATGCATTTGGTTTGCCTTGATACATCCTCACCACCAAATCACTGGAATGTATGGCCTCAGTGACCCATGTCTGTGATAAAAAAAAAAGTGAATTGGACAGAATAAATATCTGGTTTTTTTTTTTAATTTATTTATCACAATGTGTAAGTTCATTCATGTGTGTGTGTGTGTGTGTGTGTGTGTGTGTGTGTGTGTGTGTGTGTGTGCGCGCGCGCGCGCGTCACTGGGACCAGCCATTCCATTGCTTTGGTGGTGAGGCCATGGATGTCTTGTAATGCACCCCTGAAGGATGTATTGGGGCAAGCCAAGGCCAGGTGGGCGATTTTTTGCTTTTCGGTTCCACTTCAGCTGAAGCTCTCCACTGAATAGCTCTTCACTGAATAAGGCTCATTTTGCAGATACCACTGTCTTCTGGGAAAATGGAGCCTTCAAAGTTGAACTTGCCATGAGGTGGGAGTTTTTGATGTTCTGATCTTCCAAAAGTGATGTCCAGTAATTATTAACGATGAAGTCATTGAGTTGGTTGGCGACAGCTACAGTCTTAACTGCTGTCATTTAATGAGACATGTCGATATGAATGGAAGGGGATGAGTGGGCATTACATTTTGGCAGCTGTGATTTGAGGGCTGCCAGTCATCTAGTCTGGCACTCTGCACTCCATCTTCAGGCCACAAGTGGCCCATCTGGGCCATCTGACCGCTGTGTCTTTCTCAGCTGAGGATGCCGATAGGGGGACGTGTGGTCAGCACACCTCTCTCATGGTCGTAATGATGGTTTTCTTTGACCGTAGCCGCTAGTATTAGTTCAAGTAGTTCCTCAATTGGCACCACGAGGTTGAGTGCACCCCGTAAAATGGCAACAGCGCATGGCAGCCCGGATGGTCACCCATCCAAGTGCCGGCCATACCCAACAGCCCTTAACTTCAGTGATCTGACAGGAACTGGTGTAGCCACTGCGGCAAGGCCATTGCCGTCTAGTCTGGGGAGGTGCCATATTACTCAGTAATGGGAGGCACTGGAGCGGAGTTGTTCTAATAGTTCCAAATATGATTCACACTGCCTGATTTAGTTCTGTGCTGACAATGGCAGTGTGAAGATTGCACTTGGAGAATTCTGTCATCACTTCAATTAGTGACACGACAATCACATTCCATTACATTTTCAGTTAGCACATGGATATGAAATTTTGAGGAAACAGGCTCAATAATGAAAAAGCATCTTCCAGGTTGTGTGCTGACTTTTCATACACCAGACAATATCAAAGCTGCTTGAGCTTGTTTCATAAGAAGCCCACATTGTTCAATCCACCACTGTGCATTATCTTTACTGTTACAAAGTTCAAGTTTTGAAAGAAGATTGGTTTTTTCCTATTACAGACTGTAGAAGAATATCAAGATGACAGTCTTCTCAATTCAAGTAGATATTACAAATTAAGGAAAGCTTGGGATCCACTTATTTAAAATACAACAGTCCCCTGCAAAATGATCTGAGTGTGGTGACAGTAGCTCCAAACTATAACCAGTTTGGTTTACACAGGATCAAACAAAAGGCAAAGGCAACTGCAAAACAACAAATAAAAAGAAAATATGCTTAGCTGAAACTGCAAAGCACTCAAAACTCTAATTGGGGACACGGAAAAGATGATAATTTCAATACTTGCTTCCTTCAGGTGGGAACAGAGTGGACAGGCACAAGCTTTTGTACTTTCTTTTTAATCAAAACAGAACAGTGCAATATATTTTGTTTAAAGTAAGTAGAAATAAATATGTATCTTTTATATTAATAAATGTAAAATTAAAAATGGAGGAAAGAGCTGATTATTCTCGTGACTTATGTTGAAATTGTCTGTTATACATCATAGATGTATTACTATTAATTTAGGAGCTTTTAAAGTAATAACCAAATTTTAAAAAAATCTCTGTATCACACTATCTCACCTTCAATAAATTATATATGTGTTGCAAATTCCATCAAGCAGCCTATGCAAGACACTGTAATTATATTTTTTCATTTTATCAATCATGCATCACCTCCCATAGCTACACTTTAATAAAATCACAGAGTAACTCACACTTGGTACCACATACATCAGTAACTAGTGGTGATATGGAAAACAACTGAAATGTGAAACAATTACTGAAGACTATTGTAGTCACTTCAAGTTGCTAAACATGAAATGTGATATAGCTCAGCAGTAGTTACTGCCTTCTCAACTGAAGAGAGAAGCCTACACATTTTGCAGATTATAGGACAAGGCTACAATTCAGTAATAAGTGCTCTGACACAACGCATTTCACACTTGCATTAAAGTTCAGACTCCTATATATTCCTTTTCCTAGGCCATTGTGATTGCTTCATGATCAAAAGTGAGTTTGTCAAACCAAATAATCATGTATGAATATCAGAACTAAACTAGTGTTGCATTGAGTTAAATTTATGTGCCCATGAGTTTAGAGGGGAAACGAAGAAGGAAGAATAAATAAAATAAAATGGCAGTCTTTGTACGGTTGGCCTGCTTCAGTGCTTATTCTCTTGTATTTCTTAGGGAACACTGGCAAAGTGTTCTCATATACCTGTCCAAATGTGTTCACTTAAATACAATCTGTTGGAAGTGAGGCTTTGTAGAGGTGCAGATCCACTGCCACAGCATTGCCTGGCACTATGACAAGGACAGGTAATTAGCTGAGGGTATGGGAAGAGTGTGGTAGGAGAACGAGTCATAGGCCTCTGGTGCCCCTTCTACTCTGAACAAGACACTCAGCTAATGCCGGTATTACACTATCATATTTCTTCGTCAAAGATATGATCAAATATTTGTCAAATTTGTTTGACAAAGATATCTGACATGGTGCTAAAAAGGGGTATTACCCCGTCATCATATTTTTTGTCAAAGTTCAAGATGGCTGACAACAACTTGTTATTACGCGCAGCAGTTGCATGTACCATAATAGCACTGTGTGCCGCAATTGGAAGAGAAGCGGCACGGGGAGGGAGGGGGGGGGAAGAAAAAGAAACATACCTGAGTGAAGCCATGGATTTTTAAGTCGTACATAAATTACTCAAGAATGGATGAGCGTACATTTCAGTATTTGCTCAGTGAAGTGTCTCATCATATCACAAAGCACAATACTCACTTAAGAACTGCTATATCTGCAGAAGACCGACTCACAGTAAGATTTCGATTTCTTGCTGCAGGAGAGAGTGTTACACTAGCTTCCAGTACAGCACTATAATACACAGTGCACATTAACTAAAATAATATCTGAAACTTGTGGAGCAATTTATAAAGCACTAAAGTACCAATATTTGAAAGCAAATAAATGTTCAATGCACTTTATGTGCATTAAGAACTATTTTTATTGTAGGTCAAAGTAATAATTACATTTTGTGGCAACAACAACCAAATTAATAGAAATTTATGAAGCTGATGAGGCATCCCGAGTACAAAAATAGCTTAAGAAGACTGGAGAGCTCAGAAAATACATATATATATTTATATATGAAAGAGGGAAGGAGAGGGAAAGACGAAAGGATGTGGGTTTTAAGGGAGAGGTTAAGGAGTCATTCCAATCCCGGGAGCGGAAAGACTTATCTTAGGGGGAGAAAAGGACAGGTATACACTCGCACACACACACATATCCGTCCCCACATGTACAGACACAGGCATCTGCCTGTGTCTGTATATGTACGGACGTGTGTGTGTGTGTGTGTGTGTGTGTGTGTGTGTGTGTGTGTGTGTGTGTGTGCACGTGCGTGCATGCGTGCGTGTGTGTGTGCACGTGAGTGTATACCTGTCCTTTTTTCCTCCTAAGGTAAGTCTTTCCACTCCCTGGATTGGAATGACTCCTTACCCTCTCCCTTAAACCCCACATCCTTTCGTCTTTCCCTCTCCTTCCCTCTTTCCGGATGAAGCAACCTTGGGTTGCGAAAGCTTGAATATTTGTGTGTGCGTTTGTGTATTTGGGTGTTTTTTATTGTGTCTATCAACATACCAGCGCTTCCTTGTTTGGTAAGGTACACCATCTTTATTTTTTAGATATATATTTTTCCCACATGGAATGTTTTCCTATATATATATAAAAAAACAAAGATGAGGTGACTTACCGAACGAAAGTGCTGGCAGGTCGATAGACACACAAACATACACACAAAATTCAGGATTTCGCAACAAACTGTTGCCTCATCAGGAAAGAGGGAAGGAGAGGGAAAGACGAAAGAAAGTGGGTTTTAAGGGAGAGGGTAAGGAGCCATTCCAATCCCGGGAGCGGAAAGACTTACCTTAGGGGCAAAAAAGGACAGGTATACATTCACACACACACACACACACACACACACACACACACACACACACACACACACACACACATATCCATCCACACATACAGACACAAGCAGACATATTAAAAGACAAAGAGTTTGGGCAGAGATGTCAGTCGAGGCAGAAGTGTAGAGGCAAAGAAGTTGTTGAAAGACAGGTGAGGTATGAGTGGCGGCAACTTGAAATTAGCGGAGATTGAGGCCTGGCGGATAACGAGAAGAGAGGATATACTGAAGGGCAAGTTCCCATCTCCGGAGTTCGGATAGGTTGGTGTTGGTGGGACCTAACCTTCGTAACCTGTTAGTTCATACCTATGATATCCCCAAACCACCTTCCCTACCCTCTGGCTCCTATCCTTGTAACTGCCCCCGATGCAAAACCTGTCCCATGCACCCTCTCACCACCACCTACTCCAGTCCTGTAACCCGGAAGGTGTACACGATCAAAGGCAGAGCCACGTGTGAAAGCACCCACGTGATTTACCAACTGACCTGCCTACACTGTGATGCATTCTATGTGGGAATGACCAGTAACAAACTGTCCATTCGCATGAATGGACACAGGCAGACAGTGTTTGTTGGTAATGAGGATCACCCTGTGGCTATACATGCCTTGGTGCACGGCCAGCACATCTTGGCACAGTGTTACACCGTCCGGGTTATCTGGCTACTTCCCACTAACACCAACCTATCCGAACTCTGGAGATGGGAACTTGCTCTTCAATATATCCTCTCTTCCCGTTATCCACCAGGCCTCAATCTCCGCTAATTTCAAGTTGCCGCCACTCATACCTCACCTGTAATTCAACAACATCTTTGACTCTGCACTTCTGCCTCGACTGACATCTCTGCCCAAACTCTTTGTCTTCAAATATGTCTGCTTGTGTCTGTATATGTGTGGATGGATATGTGTGTGTGTGCGAGTGTATACCCGTCCTTTTTTCCCCCTAAGGTAAGTCTTTCCGCTCCCGGGATTGGAATGACTCCTTACCCTCTCCCTTAAAACCCACATCCTTTCGTCTTTCCCTCTCCTTCCCTCTTTCCTGATGAGGCAACAGTTTGTTGCGAAAGCTTGAATTTTGTGTGTATGTTTGTGTTTGTTTGTGTGTCTGTCGACCTGCCAGCGCTTTCGTTCGGTAAGTCACCTCATCTTTGTTTTTATATATAATTTTTACCACGTGGAATGTTTCCTTATATATATATATATATATATATATATATATATATATATATATATATATATAAAAGAAAGATGATGAAACTTACCAAACAAAAGCGCTGGCAGGTCGATAGACACACAAACAAACACAAACATACACACAAAATTCTAGCTTTCACAACCAATGGTTGCCTCGTCAGGAAAGAGGGAAGGAGAAGGAAAGACAAAAGGATATGGGTTTTAAGGGAGAGGGTAAGGAGTCATTCCAATCCCGGGAGCGGAAAGACTTACCTTAGGGGGAAAAAAGGACAGGTATACACTCGCACACACACACATATCCATCCACACATACACAGACACAAGCAGACATTTGTAAAATGTCTGCTTGTGTCTGTGTATGTGTGGATGGATATGTGTGTGTGTGCGAGTGTATACCTGTCCTTTTTTCCCCCTAAGGTAAGTCTTTCCGCTCCCGGGATTGGAATGACTCCTTACCCTCTCCCTTAAAACCCATATCCTTTTGTCTTTCCTTCTCCTTCCCTCTTTCCTGACGAGGCAACCATTGGTTGCGAAAGCTAGAATTTTGTGTGTATGTTTGTGTTTGTTTGTGTGTCTATCGACCTGCCAGCGCTTTTGTTTGGTAAGTTTCATCATCTTTCTTTTTAGATATATTTTTCCCACGTGGAATGTTTCCCTCTATTTTTTTATATATATATATATATATATATATATATATATATATATATATATATATATAAGTTGATACGTACTTTTGCTTTCTTGTAAGAATAGCTTGAGCAGAGGCCAATAATATTCTTTTTCATATTGTCAGCCCTGCACCTGGGCTAATGACCTCCGCAATTTTTTTGTAGCTCTCCAGTCTTCTTAATCTATTTTTGTACTCACTGTGCCTTACATTGTAAAGCACATCATCAGCTTTATACATTTCTATTAATTTTGTAGTTGACAGCACACATAAATTAAACTTCGCATTCATGTTTACACACACACTACTGGTGACAGAATGCTGCAGCGATGCTAGTGCTCCAAGTGGTAACATTTCACACTGCAGTGAACAGAAGACAAGCGAATTTTATGATCAACTCTACTGCGAGGCCCTAGATTTTATCATATTTATTTAATGACAGGTGAGATTTGACGAAGTTCCCTCTTACACAATCAAATTCCTTTGACATAGATATTTGACATATCAACTTTGACAAAGAAATGTGATAGTGTAATACTGGCCTAACAGGTGTAATTAGAAAATTATAAAAAGCTACAGTGGCGATACAGAATGTAAAAATGATCTGTGCCAGGTAAGCAATCTACGACAATACCTCTATTACTTATATGCTTTCTTATTTCTTCTACTTCTGAGAGTTCCTGGCAACTTCTTCCACCACTGCTCACTGTAAGATGTGTTTCCCCTCCCAACTTGTGTGCCAACAGTTTATTTTGGTAGTAAGGTCAGTCAACTTACTTTTTCAGTGAAACTGATTTTCCTACATAACTGATATAGATTGTCTTCCTTCAACATAAATATGGTCAGGAGAACCAAATATGATCATGAGCGCCAAGAATGAACACTACAAACTATGAAAAACAGCTCACATGGCTGGGTTACAATTTTCAGAACTGATAGAAACATCCAATGGGAACTGAGAGACAACTGGTCATTTCAAGGTTTCCCACTGAACTGGAAAAACAAATTCTTGTTCTGACAAGCTGTGTTTTTAATTTCCTGGATCATTCTACAAACTGAACTCAAAATTTGAATCATTCTCTAATTATGGTGATTTTCCATTTCCGGTGATAAAAATGATCCATGAAGGACAAAAGATTTAATCTCTGAGATTTCAGGCAGAGGTTCCTGTCAAAAAGAGAGTAGCTAATAAAATTAGTAATCAAAAGTTACTATTCAGATACACTGAAGGTTATAATACTATTCCATGATTAGAGGATCAGCTTACTTTCTTTGTGTTGCTGGATCAAAATCAGTGGTGACTGTCTCAGAGAAGATCTGTTGATCTGTTCCTTGAAAGTAATCAGACCCTGTAATCAGATGAAAATTTTGAGAATTTAACAGTAATTCCCCAAGTAAGATTAGTTGACCACATGCCCCTGCTATAATAAGGAAGTTCTCATGTGTTAATACTTATTTACAGTTTTCAAAACAATCAACTACAACTAAAAATAAAACTAATGTATTCAAACTACAAAGGTACTAGAAGAAGATCAAATCTTAGGAAACTAAAAGTAAAATGCATCACAGTTGCTACAATAAGTCTCCATGCATTTTACAGACAGTTTAAAGAATGAAGACATTATGTTAACATGCAGCATTCATTCTTGCTGTAATCTAGTTCCTTTGTTTGGGTTAGTACACAGAAAACTTGGAAATTAAAAATGACCTTTTGTAACAACTGTGCTGCTATGTGCTATAGGAGGATGTATATTACCATGAGCAGCAACGACATGGGATAAGAAGCGGTGCATCACTAGAGTGTATGGGGAGGCACAGCCATGCAGCGCGACACAGGCTAACAGAGCCAACAGGAAGCAAGCTGGGATGAGCCAGCGTCGACTCAAGCCATACCATCTACTGGCAAACACTGTAGTAATAATACAAAGAGTCAGAGCTGCTACTTGGAGCATTCACAATCCAGCACTGGCAGCCTCAGAAAAATTCATGTTGCTGCTTAGTAACACAATGAAATCTTATATGAAATATGATGGTGTCCTGCCACATAAAAATTTTCATACATTATGTTTCTGCTACAAATCAGCAAAAAAATGTATTAAGAAATTATTTACATCTCACCATCACACTAAAAGAACATGCATATGTTAAAAGCAAATTCAATACAAATATTATACATAAAAGTTTGTAAACAGAAGATAAAAAACAATTGATACTCTTATTACTGCCAAAGCTATGTGAATTTTTCACTACAAAATAAAACAAATATAATACAGTTGACATAAAGCCATTTATCATGCTACAAGCTCATTGCTTTCAATGAAAGAGGAGTCACAGCTCTTCTGTCTGAGTTAGTCAATTAAAAAATTATAAATCAGTGAAAAAAGCAAACTACTACTTCAACAGTTAGTTTTCATGCTAAATGAAGCATACAGGATAATATATACAAAAGTGACAGAAGGAATTGTTTAAATTGTTCAACAAAGAAATAAAATCTCTGTACTACACATCTGTGGTAATAATGCATGAAATAGAAATAAATAAATGGTAGGAAACTAAAAGATGTCACTAATTTAGATTTCTATGTCAGCCAGAAAACTAACACACTGCTAAACAGAAAACGTGTTTGTTATTACATTAAGAGCACTACACACTATATAAGCTTTCAGGTTTTCAACAGATCAAATATTTAGATTGACTTCCTAATGCTTGATATTTTACAGCATTTGAAACCTGACTAATAAATTTCCCATGAGCAAAAAAATAATTTAGCAAGATATTTATAATCATACGTTAAGCTCCACAAGAGCTTTGGAACTTCTTGCCTGCAAGCATTTTATGATATCCCCCATTCAAGTTGTTCTTTTTAATAAATAAACTCTGTGACAAGAGAACATCTGGCTGCAAACTAATTATGCAGTGTTGGTGTAATCCAGTATGTAACTCCAGAGTGGGAATCAATGAAAAAAATCAATTAACTAGTTTCAATCACTGACACATCTAACACTGCATAGTAATTTGAATCTTTTAGTTTTCCTCCATTCATTTAATTTGTCTCAGTAGGCTGAGCTTCCAGTACCTGGATGGTCATCATCTGAGAGGTCGTTGCCTTCATGCAGTGCGACATCGGAGCCACTGGAGCTGCCAATGGTCCTTCTCCTGATGGATACCCTCATCCCTGACAGTGGAGATGCCATACTGTCAGTTTCCACATCCGAATCACTGTTCACAGTCACAGAATTGGTGCTGCACCTCTCATCATTCATGTTCACAGCAAGGCTATTAACTGCATCACCATCAGCACTTTTGTCACCAGGAGAAGACTGCAGCGAATGTGTTACAGACTTTGTTTCTTCATAGATGGCATTTTTACTTGGAACACTGCTGCCAACATTTACAAGTACATTGTCTGTAACACTTCCAGAAACCTTGCTTAAGCGGAGTGCTGGTTTTGGTGTGTACACAGCACTAAATTGTGGCTCTTCCACATCTTCTTTACTTTCTGAATTTTGTTTGGTGGGGCTAAAACATTCTTTATCTTCAAGCTTGCCAGATGGACTCAAAGCAACTTTCCCACTCACTGTAGCCTCATTTTGGATGAATTTCTCATTTTCAATGGCATTTGGATCCCCATATATAGTTCTGATGGTTTTCACAATAACATTTCCTTGTGTCTCATTGTCAGAACCAAAGTCCCATTGAACATCATCCATTACAGCTGTAGAAGGGTCATCATGGGAAGATCTGGATGCTTTGCGCACAGGTTTCAAGCGTGGCTGTGGCGTGGAGGTGACAATTGGACCTTCCTCATGCAGCCTGACAGTGGGAATGTGGCCATCATGCGAACTAAGATCTATGCTAGTGTCAAGTGCAGTGCGACTTTCAGCATGCGACCCAAATAGCTGTGGTTTGCCGTCCGAGAAACCTTTATGGGAAATGAGTGATAGAACAACAAATATGTGAAATTAATTCAAACAAATTTGCATATTACATAACAAATGTAGTCAGTATACTTACTAGACTCTGTACATTTTTAATCAAAAGTATAATGATAGATACAGATTAGAAAAAAAAGATTACAGGATGAAATATACTGCTACTTAATACTTAATAAGTAGGAATGTTAAGCAATGTCACACTCTACCATAAAATACTGTGCAAATTATACCTTATTTATTAAATTTGACAGTTTAATTGAGAAAAATGTAAGTCAGGATTCATGCAGTGTGATGAATTATATGCATTAAAACAAATGTTCTGGCAGTTTAAAAAAAGGTGATGTAGTTTCTGTAATTTAATTTACATTATAAAGACAAAACTGAAGCTAAAAAGTTTAGCAAAGAATCAGATGTTACACTGTCTAAAGACGAGTTTGTAATGCTTGGCATCTCATTTTTATACAAATGTGCTGTGATAAACATCTGTCAAGAATATTGTCAGCTGTAAGAAACAAATTTTGCATCTTCATGGAGCACTCTTTCCAAATGCAAGACACAATACTCTTGAAAGAAAGTGATATAATACATTTTTTTTATTTCATAGAGAATAATAGAAACTCATCTCAGGAACTTAGTAAATTAACACAAAACAAAGCATATTTTGAAAGTAAGAGTATAAATAATAAATATAATCCATGAAGAAATTTGTAATGCTGAACTTCTATGGAAATGCTGAACTTCTACAGAAAAGACACTGCATTTATAGGAGTCAAAGGGCATGAAATGAAAGCAGTAATAGAGAAGAGAGGGCTACAGGGATGCGGCCTTCTTTCCATGTTGTCAAATTCTTATTCAGAGCAAGCAGTATATGAGGCCAAGGACAGATTTAGAAAAGGAATTAATGTCCATGGAGAAGAGATAGAAAAATTTCAAGGTTTGTCGATGACACTGTAATTCTGTCACACATGACTAAGGACTTGTAAGATCAACTGAACTGAAAAGAGTGTTTCCAAATGAGGTTATAAGACAAACGTCAACAAAAGTAAAATATTTGGAATGGAGTGTAGACGTATGAGAAACAAAATAATTGTTTGGGGGAGAGGGACAGAGAGAATTAAAGAGGAAGCACCTGGAGATAGCAGTCACGTGTGGGTGAGGTGTGCTTGCTTGGGTGAACTGTGTGTCTTTTTCTTTCTGAAGACGGCTTTGGGCGAAAGTTCAATGTGCAACAGTCTTTTCAATGTGTCTGCCTGCAACTCAACATGTCATTTTTACAGTGAATAGTGATCTATCCTTAGACTTACACGTTAAAAAATAAGTGCAGCTCTATAAGGAAGCAACACATGGATGATAAACAGTACAGATGAAATGAGAGGACAAGATTTCAAAATGTGCTGCTACAGAAGAATGCTGGAGGTCAGATAGATAAATAATAAAGAACTACTGAACTAAATTGAGGAGAGTAGAAATTTATGTCACAACTTGACTAAAAGATGAGATAGATTGATTGAACACATCCTGAGGCAACAAAGAATAGTTAATTTGGTAATGGAGGAAAGAGTGTGTGCATGAGTGGAGGGGAGAGAGGGGGACTGCGGGGGAGGGGGGGGGAGTGGAGTGATAGCAATCGCAAAGCGAGAACAAGGCTTGATTTCAATTACGCCAGTTTAACTGCATTTAGAGTGCAGTAGTTACGTGGAATTCAAGAGTCTTGCTTAGAACAGACTTTGATGGAGAGCTGCATTAACCCTTTTGGTCATGGCGTCCTCATATAGGGACATACTAAATAAATGCTTAGTATATAAAAATTCATTAAATTTTACAATTTGTAATTGTTGTCCTCATATTGTCACAAGCAGAGTGTTTATTTCAGAACAGTGTCAACATCTCCTGTCAATCTGTGGTACCACAATACAAAGCTGAATGTGCACAGTCACATGGGCGCTTCCAAGTAATCTTTGTACCTCCCATCAACTGGTTAATATCTTCTGAGTTTCTGAGTTTAGGTTTTATATATATATAGAGGGAAACATTCCACGTGGGAAAAATATATTTAAAAACAAAGATGATGTGACTTACCATACGAAAGCGCTGGCAGGTCGATAGAAACACAAACAGACACATACATACACACAAAATTCAAGCTTTCGCAACAAACTGTTGCCTCATCAGGAAAGAGGGAAGGAGAGGGAAAGACGAAAGGAAGTGGGTTTTATGGGAGAGGGTAAGGAGTCATTCCAATCCCGGGAGCGGAAAGACTTACCTTAGGGGGAAATAAGGACGGGTATACACTCACACACACACACACACATATCCATCCACACATATACAGACACAAGCAGACATATTTAAGCAGACATATTTAAAGACAAAGAGTCTTTGTCTTTAAATATGTCTGCTTGTGTCTGTATATGTGTGGATGGATATGTGTGTGTGTGTGTGTGTGAGTGTATACCCATCCTTTTTTCCCCCTAAGGTAAGTCTTTCCGCTCCCGGGATTGTAATGACTCCTTACCCTCTCCCTTAAAACCCACATCCTTTCATCTTTCCCTCAAGAGTTTGTTGCGAAAGCTTGAATTTTGTGTGTATGTTTGTGTGTCTATCGACCTGCCAGCACTTTCGTTTGGTAAGTCACATCATCTTTGTTTTTCATATATATATATATATATATATATAATAGAAGGAAACATTCCACGTGGGAAATATATATATATATATATATATATATATATATATATATATATATATATATATATATCTAAAAAGAAAGATGATGAAACTTACCAAACAAAAGCGCTGGCAGGTCGATAGACACACAAACAAACACAAACATACACACAAAATTCTAGCTTTCGCAACCAATGGTTGCCTCGTCAGGAAAGAGGGAAGGAGAAGGAAAGACAAAAGGATATGGGTTTTAAGGGAGAGGGTAAGGAGTCATTCCAATCCCGGGAGCGGAAAGACTTACCTTAGGGGGAAAAAAGGACAGGTATACACTCGCACACACACACATATCCATCCACACATACACAGACACAAGCAGACATTTGTAAAGGCAAAGAGTTTGGGCAGAGATGTCAGTCGGGGCGGATGTACAAAGGCAAAGATGAAGTTGAAAGACAGGTGAGGTATGAGCGGCGGCAAATTGAAATTAGAAACTAGTGGAGATTGAGGCCTGGCGGATAGCGAGAAGAAAGGATATGCTGAAGGGCAAGTTCCCATCTCCGGAGTTCTGACAGGTTGGTGTTAGTGGGAAGTATCCAGATAACCCGGACGGTGTAACACTGTGCCAAGATGTGCTGGCCGTGCACCAAGGCATGTTTAGCCACAGGGTGATCCTCATTACCAACAAACACTGTCTGCCTGTGTCCATTCATGCGAATGGACAGTTTGTTGCTGGTCATATATATATATATATATATATAATTATAATAGAGGGAAACATTCCACGTAGGAAAAATATATCTAAAAACAAAGATGATGTGACTTACCAAATGAAAGTGCTGGCAGGTCGACAGACACACAAACAAACACAAACATACACTCAAAATTCAAGCTTTTGCAACAAACTGTTGCCTCATCAGGAAGGAGGGAAGGAGAGGGAAAAACGAAAGGATGTGCGTTTTAAGGGAGAGGGTAAGGAGTCATTCCAATCCCGGGAGCGGAAAGACTTACCTTAGGGGGAAAAAAGGACGGGTATACACTCGCACACACACACATATCCATCCACACATATACAGACACAAGCAGACATATTTGAAGACAAAGAGTTGGGGCAGAGATGTCAGTCGAGGCAGAAGTGCAGAGGCAAAGATGTTGTTGAATTACAGGTGAGGTATGAGTGGCGGCAACTTGAAATTAGCGGAGATTGAGGCCTGGTGGATAACGGGAAGAGAGGATATATTGAAGAGCAAGTTCCCATCTCTGGAATTCGGATAGGTTGGTGTTAGTGGGAAGTATCCAGATAACCCGGACGGTGTAACACTGTGCCAAGATGTGCTGGCCGTGCAACAAGGCATGTTTAGCCACAGGGTGATCCTCATTACCAACAAACACTGTCTGCCTGTGTCCATTCATGCGAATGGACAGTTTGTTACTGGTCATTCCCACATCGAATGCGTCACAGTGTAGGCAGGTCAGTTGGTAGATCACGTGGGCGCTCTCACACATGGCTCTGCCTTTGATCGTGTACACCTTCCGGGTTACAGGAGAACTTCAGAATTTCCTCTCCAACCTCAACTCCTTTGGTTCCATCAGATTCACCTGGTCCTACTCCAAATCCCATGCCACTTTCCTTGACTTTGACCTCCACCTGTCCAATGGCCAGCTTCACACGTCCGTCCACATCAAACCCACCAACAAGCAACAGTACCTCCATTATGACAGCTGCCACCCATTCCACATCAAACGTTCCCTTCCCTACAGCCTAGGTCTTCATGGCAAACGAATCTGCTCCAGTCCGGAATCCCTGAACCATTACACCAACAACCTGACAACAGCTTTCGCATCTCGCAACTACCCTCCCGACCTGGTACAGAAGCAAATAACCAGAGCCACTTCCTCATCCCCTCGAACCCAGAATCCCCCACAGAAGAACCACTAAAGTGCCCCACTTGTGACAGGCTACTTTCCGGGACTGGACCAGACTCTGAATGTGGCTCTCCAGCAGGGATACGACTTCCTCAAATCCTGCCCTGAAATGAGATCCATCCTTCATGAAATCCTCCCCACTCCACCAAGAGTGTCTTTCCGCCGTCCACCTAACCTTCGTAACCTGTTAGTTCATCCCTATGAAATCCCCAAACCACCTTCCCTACCCTCTGGCTCCTATCCTTGTAACCGCCCCCGGTGTAAAACCTGTCCCATGCAACCTCCCACCACCACCTACTCCAGTCCTGTAACCCGGAAGGTGTACACGATCAAAGGCAGAGCCACGTGTGAGAGCACCCACGTGATCTACCAACTGACCTGCCTACACTGTGACGCATTCGATGTGGGAATGACCAGTAACAAACTGTCCATTCGCATGAATGGACACAGGCAGACAGTGTTTGTTGGTAATGAGGATCACCCTGTGGCTAAACATGCCTTGGTACACGGCCAGCACATCTTGGCACAGTGTTACACCGTCCGGGTTATCTGGATACTTCCCACTAACACCAACCTATCCGAACTCCGGAGATGGGAACTTGCTCTTCAATATATCCTCTCTTCCCGTTATCCACCAGGCCTCAATCTCCGCTAATTTCAAGTTGCCGCCACTCATACCTCACCTGTCATTCAACAACATCTTTGCCTCTGCACTTCTGCCTCGACTGACATCTTTGCCCCAACTCTTTGTCTTCAAATATGTCTGCTTGTGTCTGTATATGTGTGGATGGATATGTGTGTGTGCGCGAGTGTATACCCGTCCTTTTTTCCCCCTAAGGTAAGTCTTTCCGCTCCCGGAATTGGAATGACTCCTTACCCTCTCCCTTAAAACCCACCTCCTTTCGTCTTTCCCTCTCCTTCCCTCCTTCCTGATGAGGCAACAGTTTGTTGCGAAAGCTTGAATTTTGAGTGTATGTTTGTGTGTCTGTCGACCTGCCAGCACTTTCATTTGGTAAGTCACATCATCTTTGTTTTTTTATATATATATATATATATATATATATATATATATATATATGTAAAAAACAAAGATGAGGTGACTTACCGAACAAAAGCGCTGGCAGGTCGATAGACACACAAACAAACACAAACATACACACAAAATTCAAGCTTTCGCAACAAACTGTTGCCTCGTCAGGAAAGAGGGAAGGAGAGGGGAAGACGAAAGGAAGTGGGTTTTAAGGGAGAGGGTAAGGAGTCATTCCAATCCCGGGAGCGGAAAGACTTACCTTAGGGGGAAAAAAGGACAGGTATACACTCGCACACACGCACATATCCATCCACAAACTGTGCGTGTGTGCGAGTGTATACCTGTCCTTTTTTCCCCCTAAGGTAAGTCTTTCCGCTCCCGGGATTGGAATGACTCCTTACCCTCTCCCTTAAAACCCACTTCCTTTCGTCTTCCCCTCTCCTTCCCTCTTTCCTGACGAGGCAACAGTTTGTTGCGAAAGCTTGAATTTTGTGTGTATGTTTGTGTTTGTTTGTGTGTCTATCGACCTGCCAGCGCTTTTGTTCGGTAAGTTACCTCATCTTTGTTTTTTACATATAATTTTTCCCACGTGGAATGTTTCCTTCCATTATATATATATATATATATATATATATATATATATATATATATATATATATATATATATATATATAAAAACAAAGATGATGTGACTTACCAAACGAAAGCGCTGGCACGTCGATAGACACACAAACATACACACAAAATTATAGCTTTCGCAACCAACAGCTGCATTTGTGTATAGAGGAGTGCATTCTTGAAAGTAAAAATAAATGTGTCTTTCAGAAAGAAAGGTAAGTGACATATTTATAACGTTATACATGTTTCCAAATGAGGACAGTGTGATTGAAAGGTTGTAATAGCACAGAAATTTAGGACATTATTCTGCTGTCTTTTTAGTCATCTTACAGTGATTTCACAATTCCCCATGTCCAAGACAGATGAAGGCCACTTACAGAAGAAGTTATATAGCTCCTTAATTCATCTGGAATTGTTGATCTATCCGATGATCCTGGCAATAATTTTGAACAAGAGGACAATGATGGAGGTAATGTTAGACATTTTACATCATACGGTATATTGTAAGCTGAGTAGCCTAAACGCAGGGACCATAAACTGCATGATAAGTGACACTGAGATAATCACGTAACACTCATCCCATCCAAACGACAATGCATTGGCAAAAAGAACATTATTGTTGCATATGAATTTGTTACAGTGCAGCCAACCTAAAGCTGAATAAGAGAAAAACCCATTCTAATTGTAACAGACTGGAAGGTAGCTTCGTCCAGAAGCTGAAGTTCGTTTGGACAACGTTGAGCATCTTCCAGTGGTCAGTGACAAAAAAAAAACCATTTGACAGGTGCACGAAACTGGGTTGCAAAGGCAAATTTTACTGTGTAAAATGTAACATTCACTTACGTCTGGATAGAAAAAAAATTGTTTTTTTTAGGAAAAAAATAATTTGTGACCAAAAGGGTTAAACCAGTCTTTGGATCGGTGACTGCATCAATCACAGGAAGAAAAAACTTTCATCACTACAAACTAAAGTTTTGTAATATTCTGAATTAATGGTGAATTTCTGATTTTCAGAAACAATGTATCAATGAAAAAATCAATGAAGACAAGAAAATTTCACAGCAACAACACTTAGTGATGGCAGTGGCTTTCAATATGATGGGTCATGACAGAATGTCTGATCACATGCACTGAATACAGGACTTCATGCAGCAAGCATCAAATACAGTGATACTGTGGATACTGTTCAAAAAGGGATAACAACCATCTTATCAAGTATCACAACTACTGAGTCCTATAGAAAGTGAAAAATGACAAAAGGAGAGGTGAGAGTTCAACTGCAAAGAAGGTGCGAATCTTCAGCTGATCATGACAGTTGGGTGCTATTGTTACACAGGGAACTATTCTTGTAAAGCAGCCTGATAGTCATTTTCCTTCTCCCTCATTTCTATGTTAAATGTTTCTTTTAATACAGATTTCAATGTTATTTATCTTTCTGTTTGGGTCCCCAGCACTTTTCACTTGTCAGATACACTCATATTAACCAAATACACAAGATGAACTTCCTAATTCCTATATCAGTGTTTCCTTGTAGAATTTCTCTTGCATTAAACATGGATTTCAGCCATACTAAATATGAGCTTTCCTGTCATTCTTCTCCCAGATTGAGTCACATATATACTCTGTACCATTCAAAGGTTGACAGAAATGTACTAAAATATTGGCAAACTAGTTACACACATATGAAAATAAATAATTATATAAGATATTTTGATAAATAATTATATTTATTATTGATTACAAAAGAGTTACCAAATAACTGGACTATTCTTTATAGCTCTTTAATAATCATTGAAAAATAAAAATTATGCCAATGATCAGTGATAATCACAATGTAATAAACAGTTCAAAAATTAGAGAGAACATAACTTCTGTCCAAAAAAGTAACATGTTAGAGAATCAGGACTATGCAGTGATAACACATTAAAATTATCCAGAACTTTAGATCAAAGAAATCACAGCTAGACAGTACGAAAGAGAAAGCAACAGAGAAGTGTTAGAGATAAAAAGCAACAACACGTTGGAACTACAGGTGCAAGTGAGGCAACAATAAAGAGGAGAGAAAAGCCAAGAATAATCATGTACTGGAAGGGGACCACAAAATGAGAAGCAGTAATTTATATTCATTTTAAAAGTGGATAATGAAGGAGGGAAAATATGTAAAGGGAAGGAAAGAGAATGACAAAAAACAAGAGGAAGGAGATGACACCTTTTTTTTCACATGTGACTATTCACTTTGAATCTCCTTCTTTATGCCTCTTTCTCTACAACTTGCTTCAAATTTCCCTTTCATGCACTTATTACTGTCTTCTCAATTGTCCTATCTGCTCTCTTCCACCTTCCCATAGCTTCAAATCTCATCTGTTGTTGGCATTTTATTGTTGATATCCCTGCCACACTGCCCAACTGTGTCTCTTCTGATGGGCCACTTTCCTCTGAAACATCTTGCTGAATCCTATCCTATCTGACCTTTGGTTCTGATACATAACATTTATGTTACAGTTTGTTCATTTTAAAGCTCACTTCGAGGTAGTATGTTAAAAAAATTATTATGGTCCAATGAAGGTGTATTCTCTATTAAAGCAAATCTTTAAAAAATCTGACCACTACTGATACAAAAAGTCTCTTCCCATAGTACACTAGTTTTTATTCTGTTACAGAGCTTATGTAGCCAGAGTGTCACTTCTATCTTACATCTGATATTTTTTCACACTGCTGCAACAGTACCACTTTATACAAAACAAATAAAAATAATGTATATAATGACTCAGTCAACTCTAAACAGCAGTGGCAAATAAGTTTTTAAGTCTTTTGTAGATCTCATCTGGCTCATTGTTTGTGTTATTCAAGTGCTGTAAATGAATAGTAATGGGAGAACAACAGCAGTAACTCTGAAGCCATATTCCGCACCACAAATGTTCACCAAAACCTTGACATATGTTGATGTAAGATCACAACAGCAAAGTGAGTTTATTTCTGGTTGTAATTCTGTTTCAATTCACCATCATCATTAATGTTCTGCCAAAAGGCAGGTTTTCACATGGTAGTTCTCCTGGCTGTCCAGTCTTCTGCCATACTCTTCAGATCCGCATAATTTCCTCTTTCCTTTATGTCGCCTATCGTCTTGAACCTCCTTCCTCTCAGTCTTCTCCCATAAACCAGTTTTTCCAAAGCATCTGCTAACAAGCACTCTCTTCTCAATGAATGTCCCAACAAGTTCTTTTTCCTTTCTCTTATAACCTTCAGCAGATATCTTCTCTCACCAACACTTTCTAAAACTCTTTCATTACTCCCTTTTTGCATCCAGCTTATCCTCTCCCTTCTCCTCCACATCCACATCTCAATTGCTTCTAACCTTTTTTTCATCCTCTCATCTCAGTGCCCATGTTTCTGCCCCATATAGTGCCACACTCCAGACAAAACATTTGCCAAGCCTTTTCCTTAGACCTTTATCTAATTTGCCACGTAACAGTCTCCTCTTTCTGTTGAATGACTCCCTCGTTATGGCAATTCGAGTTTTCACCTCCTGGTAACATTTCAAGTCTTCAGTTATTGTGCTTCCAAGATATTTAAATGCACTTACTTGGCCAATTGTAGCTTGTCCTATTTTAATATTGAACATTATGCATCTGCATCTGTTTAGATTGGTCATTAGTAATACAGCCGTGCACACTGCAATGGTGGCAGAGAGCTGTTCATTCAGATTGTACATATTAAATTTAAAACAGACATGTATCCTCATTATTAATATACATATATTCTTCTTTCAATGTATTACATGCAGAGATTTGTTCATCTCCAAAAAATTATTTTCTGCTACACCTTCACATCATAAGGAACCAACACAAAACAAAAGAACTGCTCTCTCTCTCTCTCTCTCCCTCTCTCACCTCCCCCCCCCCCAAAAAAAAAAATTATATACAAAGCACTAGTGTCCCACCCCAGCTTTGCATGGGTCACACTAAGCATGATGATTCATCTGGTGTAGCGATAATTTTGTTTACGGGTGACTGCATGGGCATTAAAGGTGCCACACTGCTGCAGCCAGCATGGTTGTCGCAACTCTCATCACTGCCATGAGTTGCCACTGCAAACACTAATGAAATACGGAATAGGTAACATTTGGGCCATCTGAGAACTTACTCACTCCAGTGCTAGTTTGGCATGAGTATCAAAAAGTCTACAGTAGTTCCTGGGAGTGGCCTTCACATACAGGCAGAAAATGGCAGCGGGGAACTTTAACTTATAATATGTATGCAAGGAGAAAATATGTATAGATTATAGTAATTCTGTGTGGCTCAATGGCCTGGTGCAAGTCTTTCAATTGGACTTCACTCCGGCGACTTGCATGTACCTAACCAGTTATCCAACTGCAGAATGGGGACCTACAGCTTAACACCAAATCTGAAGCACGATTTGTTATGGCGAATATCTACATCACTGAGAGGTGAATACAAGGTTAAAAAGGTAGAGTTACAAATTTGTGGGCCATCTGGAATACAATCACATAACCTTTTGGTATCCAAACACACGCTTTACCTCCACACCACCAGGCTTGACACAGATCTCAGTCAAACTTTGCTGCTCTCTAGAATTGTGACAGCTGTACCACTACGTGGCAATGGCATTATTTTCACAGTGGTGGGGGCTTTGGTTCATCATAATCTAGCCAATTGCCACTAAATATTTATAAATTATATACAGAAGTCATCCTCATGAATCAATCTTTTAGTCATAAACAGATAAAATCCCTACAGTAGTTCCTGACATTAGCCTGAAGGTACAGAAAATGTGACACAAGACTTCAATTTATGTATTTACTAGTGACCTGGCCTGGCTTTGCATATGTAGCAATAAGTATCTGCAGCCAGACAATTTGAATGGCATAGAGTATTTTGTTTGTGGGTCATGAATCAAATTCAAACAACAATGTTAAGTAAGTGACTATCATCACTTTCATTCTTTCATACAAATTATGCAGGCCATGGCAGGAAAATTGTGTGGAGGCATTACTGTTCTGTGTTCCAGAAAGAATTGGCATTTGGAGTGATATCTCACGGCAATGAGGGGAGCACTTCGGGATGTATTCATAAGTAATAAGTTTACAAACAACGTAAATATTGTATCTGAATTATGAGTGTGAGTGGGTGAGTGATTCAATATGTACCGGAGGCTGGCTGATGTGTGTGGGCTGGGAGATGGGGGTGAGGGGGCGTGGGTGGGATGTGTGGGTGGGGAGGGGAGGGGGGGGGGGGACACATGATGCACATGTTTAGACCAAGTTACAGCATTTCTCCTGTGAAGATTAGTACAGATTGTGATGTATTGTTGAGACTCACTGCCACAATTTTTTGTGATTGACTCTTTATGGCAGGCTACTTTCACTGTACCATGCAAAGAATCATGTCTGCATCTAAGTTTGATTCAAAGAAAACAAATTTGAGTCATCTGCTGCACTGCTGAAATACGTTTTTCAGAAAACGTATTACTTGAGGCATAAAAAATAAAACACCACATATTTAGGATTTGCATATTTCTTCACTATGCAATTTTCTCAAATGAGTGCAGCAAAACTATGGGTAAAAGTATTTGTGTGTTTTAAATTGTAAGGCTCTCATCACTGCCCAACAATGAAGTGGTTATCTTTTTGTTATTGGCCACATTCATTAGAATACTTAAAAGTTGAGTAACTCACTGCCCATTGTTCAATGAATTTGCAGTGAATTAAGAGTGTGAATTGCAGCTAGTAATCTAAGAGAAGCAAAAATTGGCAGTCTGAAAGTGTTGTCATATTTTGATACATGTCCCTCAAACATCTCTAGAAGTACTTCAAAATCCTATTATTCGACCTCAGGAAATTTCTGAGTCCCATTCATCTGAAAAGATAGCAATCAGCCAGATGTGACTTATGCAACTTGCATGTCCCCAAACCAGTTATCCAACTAGGAAAAGGGGAGCTACAGTGTAATGTGGAATCTGAGCCACATTTCCATGTCCCTGAGAGGCGAATGCTTTGTTAACAGGCAGCATGAAAAAAATTGATCTGGCTGGGATTCAATCTTATGGCAAAGGCATTGTTTCGCCAACTTAACTTTAATTCATTGTAATTCAAACCATTTGCGTGAAATTTTTATAAATTACATACAAAAACCTTCCTCGAGAATTATCCATTAGTATCTATTAGTCAAATCCCTAAAACAATATCTGAGATTAGCCTGCACATACAGATGGACACAAGGAGGTGATTTTGAGAGAGAGAGAGAGAGAGAGAGAGAGAGAGAGAGAGAGAGAGAGAGAGAGAGAGAGAGAGAGAGAGAGAAGTTGTATGGATAGAAGGAGACATTAAAAAAGTAAGAGATGTCAGAAACCCACATAATTACCATTCACTTTTAAGGGTTTTTTGTAACAATGCACTCGATTCTTCAATTCCTCAGCATAGAAGTGCTCTACCAGGGAACTGAATACGTTGATAAGAGTAGTCGTTAGTTCCTTGTCATCTTCAAGCAATTGTTTAGGGTGCCAGAAGAGGTGATAGCTGGTTGGTCAAGAATACAGAATCTTATCCTTGGTATGGGAAGTGGCATATTAATAAACATTGTTATGAAGGAGTATCCTGGATGATAGCTTTTTGCCCATCCTTTCTGGATGGCATGTCTTGTTTCACAATTCATGTCAGCTGTAACTGTTGACACACTTTCCGTGAAATCAATTGAAAGAGTACCCTTAACGATGCAGAAAGCATTAACTACCACATTTAGGTTCAAGTAAAGACATTGCTTGAGTTTTTCTAGTTTTGGCGAAGGTAAATAGTGCTACTACATTGACTGTTGTTTTGATTCTGTGATGGTTTAAGACTGGCCTGGTCAAACAGCACTACCACTTAGTGCTCCAAGTGCGCTGATTATTGTGGCTGAGGGCTGACACGAGAAAGGAAAGCTGGCTGGAGTAAGGCATATCTTTATATTCTACATTAAGAGTACTATGGGATCCACAAAATTGTCCAAGAAAATAAAAAGTGGAGGTATCACATTGTTAAATGCGAAATGGGAACTGCTTTACTTTTTTTATCATTTGAATGCCATGCAAAGTGCTTAACATGCAACTGCACTATTACAAGCTGGAAAAAAATCACAGGTATGCCACTACAACTGAAACAAAGATGAAATAATGCACTTGTCTTCTGACAAAAGAGAGAAAATGGTGGCTGAAGTGAAAGCAGCCTTTACAGAAAAAAATGTAAAAGAGAAAGTAAAGATGGAACAATCTTATAAATAACATGTTAAAAAGGTTTAAGAAAGAAGTGCCTACCTAGATAGCTAAGTAGTAACAGTTACCAATGGCAATATGAATGATATATAATAACCATTTTGTGAGAAAATGACATCAAGGGGCCATCAGTACAAGTGAGCTGCACAACAGTTTTCAAAATCCCACAGAATGGAAGACATTTTTTGAAGGAGAGTACGAGGCAGGTTTTGTATCCAGCAGAAGTTTGAATACTTTCTCGTCATACAGTGAATATGGCTGCAGATGTACACCATCAGCTGACTAAAAGGGCACCCAACATGTGATGCACAGCCCAGTTGGGGAGTTTCATGAGAGAGTTAACATTTAGCTAGAGGTGACAAAGGAGCTTCTGAGTTTCATCTCACAGGAGGACACTATTACTACAGGTATTTTGACATTTTGGAGATGATAACTGGTTCCTTTGGAGTGGAATGGAAACACATGGTCAGCAGGACAACAAATGGTGCATCATCAATGCAGCAAGTGCAAAATGGTCTTGCTAACTAGATAGTGGAGAAACTGGAATCTGTCGAGGCCTCATTGACAGCTGCAGCTCACTTCCTGAAATGTCAAGAGGCACTATGAACTAAGTCAATAAGGAAAATTATACAATGAGGGCCATTGTTCATGCAGTGAACTATATTCAGTCACTCGGATCAGTACTTCTTACATTTAAAGAATTCCTGTCTGATGTCGCCCGATATTTCATTCCACTACAAAGTTAGGTGGCATGGCCAAGTCCTGAAGAGGTTCCTTAATTTGCAAGAAGAAATCACAACATTCCACAGGATAAGCATATGAGCGATCCTGATTGGACTGTTGACCTTATTTGTACATTCAATGCCATCAATTATTTCAATTCATTAAATCTATCAGTGCAAGAGGAGAATAATTTGGTAACAGGTATTGTGGACAAGATTGGTGGTTTCAAATAAAAGCTGAAACTATGGAAAAATCAAATTCAGGTTCATGAGATGTAGCATTTCCTGAAACCCGAGACACTCAGTTGTGTGCATGACATGACTGACATAAGTTTCATTAATCCGAACATATCATGATGAGTTCTCAAACAGATTCCAAGACTTTGCATGCTTAAAGACATTTTGATTTATTTGTCAGACTGCTGTCGTTTTTGACTGCTGATGTACATCATTGCTTTCAACTTGAGCTGATAGATCTGCAGTATAGCACTTGTCTCAATTACCTCTTTGTCCAGTCCACAAATTTACAAGATTTTTATAAAATGTTACTCCCAGAGCAATATTTTCGACTGCTCAGAAAAGTTATTTCAATGTCTGCTTCAACAATGTGTACTGACTTTTTTTTCTGTTGTGGTACTGACAAAGTCCTGCCAACATTCAGGACTAATACATTTTAATCTGAACAGTACGAGGAAAGATTGCTACTTACCGTAAAGATGACATGTTAAATTGCAGACAGGCACAATAGAAAAAGACACTTACACATTAGCTTTCAGACAAAGCCTTCATCACAAAAGGAAACATACACACATATTCATTCACACAAACAAGCACATTTCACACACATACAACTGCCATCAGTGGCAACTCTGACTGAACTGCAACTGTCATGTAGAACAGAAGCAGCAACCTGTAAGGGGAAGGGATGGTAGGTTATGGGTGCATTAGGGGGGAGGGGGGTGGGAGGGGGAGGGGAGAGAAGGGAGTACTGTCTCACAGAGCATGCAGGAACTACACTGCCAACAGGCACAGTGTCATGTAGCTGTGAGGCAGGGAAGTGGGGAGGGGAGGGGGGAGGAATGAGGAGCAAAAAAGGAGAGGATCAGGAAAGGGGAAAGGTGGGTGTGTTGGCAAAGGGAAGCACACAAAGAAGGTGGAAAAGAGAATACGTAGGAGGCTGAGGCCAGGATGATTTCAGGAGCAGAAAACATATTTTAATGATAACTCCCAACTGTGCAGTTCAGAAAAGCTGGTGGTGGAGGAGAGGATCCAGTGTGTGAAGCAGTCACTGAAATCAAGCATGTTATGTTTGGCAGCATACTGCACCACAGGATGGCCTACTTTGCTCTTGGCCACACTTTGGCAGTGGCTGGTCATCCTGGTTGACATCTGGTTGGTAGTCTAATATAAAAAGCTGTGCTACGATTGCAGCAGATCTGGTATATGACATTGCTGCTTTCACATGTGGCCCAGCCTCTGATGGGGTAGGATAAGCATGTGACAGAACTCAAATAGGAAGTGCTGGATGGGTGGATTGGGCAGATCTTGCACCTATGTCTTCCTCAGGAATATGATTCCTGTGGCAAGGTGTTGTGATTGGGAGTGGCATAGGGATGGACTGGGATGCTGTGGAGGTTGGATGGGCAACAGAACACCACTTTAGGAAGGGGTGTTGTTGATACCCCAAGTTGGAATCTCCATTGTTACATTTTGATCTGAGTGTCTTCACGCTTTTGGCTATATCATGAACCATAATTTCAGACATTTACATATCATATAACTGAAATGTACAAATTTATAAATATCACAACTTAATGTTTAAGTAATATAGTTATTGCTTTGGCAGAAGGATAAAAAGATGAAAATAAATGCTAGTGATAAAATCCTGCTTATAAAAGTATGCTACAATATTTGCCTCTTGGAAATAGTCCCACTGTGTTGCAAACAAGTCTTCCTGTTTGTCATTTGTACTGCCTTTGGCATATAACCATCTGACTGACACACCAGCACAAAGCAGTGCAGTATTGAGGGAAGCTGAAGTGCTAGACCCACTCAGCTCTGCTCCAGGTGTGTCTGGCCTGGTGCAGGTTACCTGTGTGTTGCCACCCACATCAATGTGGGAAAACAAATCATATCCATCTTGTCAATAGTAGTTCAAAAATGCTCAATAGCTTGGCATTATTTGCTCTTTGTGTTGGTTGATTAGTATCTTTGCCATCAACATGCACACAATTTTCCGTGCAATTGTCAAAAATGCAGTGTGTCTGACACGAGGAAATTTGTAGCTACAGTATCAATCATCATTTGCTCATCAGATCGCACTCTTTGGTCCACTTGTTGCATGATTTCATGGTCTAGAGACTGGGCCTGCCAATCAACTCTTCATCATATCTACTTGTTAAGCCACTTTGCCTAACTCTTCCTTCATTCAATACTGTTGTCCCACAAATCAGGCACAATATTTGATGAAATTAAGCAACTGTAGATAATTTTGCACATAAAAATCTAACAAGAGTATGCTCTTCATAACTGACAGAAGCAACAATTTTTGAAGTCATTATTGTTTCCTTTCACCCATAACAAATATGGCTGAAATGAAACAAAGGCTTCTGTAACTTCGTAAACAATCAATAGATGATGCTGCTTTTGTCCAACACTGTTCTGAGATGGTAAAATTTATACAAAAGCAAACAGCCCTTGCTTTCTCAATATGCCTTAGATATAAGAATCAGTCAGAAGTTAGTACCTTATCATTTTTTTCTGTTTTACTTTCAAGGAATCAGTGTCAATTTACATGTCATGTAGCTACAACATTCACGAAAAATTGTGCACTTTTAAATATCATTTCTATCCATCTCAACAGTTTTTATTAATCTCTAAACAAAGGCCCATATTCCAACATGAAAAATATTCAAAATAGCAAGAATGGTAATCCTCTGTCAGAGGCCTGAACAGATGAAATTTTGCATATATAGGGTTTGTGATGTATGGCAGTGAGGCACGATTTCCCCTGCAATCTTAGCATTGGTTTTTAATCTTGTGAGTGATATTGCACAATAATGCAAAACTAAGTTTTTATTAGCAAACTTGGTGATGACATATTCCCACAAATGATTGTTTCCTGCTTTTCCCAAATATTCATCAGGTCCATACAATGCTGACCACAAAAGGCACTCACTCTTACTTTCTCTGAGGATTGTGCAGTTCTGAAATGTTCTTCTTCAGTGACACTATGTGGTATCATTCCTTCAACTCCCTTTTCAAATTCAGACTAAAAGAAACGAACCCACGTCTACATGCTGTCACAGTATTTTCTAAGACCTCCTCTCTTCCCACTCTGAAAATGTACATAAGTTGGTGGTTATTTATTTCCTTGCCTCTTTACTATGATTTTTACTGCTTGTGACATCCAGCATGTACAAAACCTTTGAATAACATTGTTTAAAAAGAATGATAATCATGTTTTTTTTTTAATAATGGAAAGCTTGCATTACATTGCATCCCTATGTTATCTGGTGGTCTGATTAGTCAACAGCATTCATCCAGCAATTTTAATTGATGACAAACACAGAGTGCAGCTGTAGCACCCCATCAATATGAATCATGTTTCAAATTCAGTTTTTCAGATTTCTTTTACCACACACAGTCTAACACTCACATGTCAGCCATTTTCTCAAACGTGACAGCACTATTATCTCTTAACACAACATGTGACATTCACAAAGAATATAAAACAATACTCAGTCATTGGGGCCACAGGAAAACTCTTCATGAGATGACAAATATGAGACATTTCTTTCTGACTGTCTACCTGTTGTGATACAAATAACCACGAGTCACATATATTCTGAGCTGTTAATCACATTTTTGAATAGTATTAAAATTTTCTTGTGTAGCACAAGATCTGATCACTGATCAGTGATATCTCTGAAACACAGTAACTCACTTTGACAGCATGACTTTCTGGTTCTTTCACATATTGACTTGAAAATTTATTTCTTGTTTTGTTTCTTAGATAACATGCTATTTTGATGTGGTTTCCTTTTCAAAGACTGATAATGTTTTTAAGATAATGTATATAAACATAAAATATAATTATTCTCTTCCAGTGCCTGGGTCATCTTCTTGACTGTTTATAGTTAATGAACCATGTTTTCACCCATGATAATGGTTGAAGATTTTTGACACACACAAACATAACTACTCTAAAAAAACATTGATGTGATTCAAAAGGATGATACAGACAGGGTTGCCATAAGTTTCCCCAAGTGAAATTCCCTGATTTCCAGACAAGTTTTAGCATTTTTCCCTGATAAATTTTGTGATCTCAAGGGTAAGTAAAGATATAAATTGACAAAAAAATGTAAGGACTTTCATATTTCTCCCCAATGTGATCAAAAATCTTAAGTACTAACATGAACATCTTTTGTAATGAATTGTTTTTAGATGGAGAAAGCAAGCCAAATGGTATATGTGTTTCATTAAGGCCACTATTGCTATTTTATTTCAATAAAACGAAACACATTTGGTGACAAAACTACGCATTTTCTTGGTGTCACAAGACAGATTTAAAATATCTTCACTGATTACAGAAATAAGCTCAGAAAAATGTAGGTGTCTTGAAAGAAGTGTGTAAACCAACACCATAGGTGACCACCAATAAAATGTTGGCTCTATTTTTCTTTCAAGAAATATATAAGTACGTAGTGAACAAACTGCCAGTGACTGCCACCATTTTCTTCTTGTTATCACTCATACTTTCTAATATATAAACTACTTTCAAGGTGCCAAAACGTACTAGAATAAATAAAAGTCTGTAAAACACTGCACTGTACAATGTGCTTGTGGTGAGACAGTCACAATACCTAAACTCCATCGCCCGCGGCCTCTGGCCTACCGAGGAGCACTGCAGTCATAGGTCCATGGATAAACCATGAAAATCCGCCACATTATGCCACACGCAAACAGATCCGGCCTGCAGGTAGATCAGTGAGACCAGATCCAATGGGCGGGGCTTGCACATTAGTGGGAAACGATGGGCTCCATATATGCAGAAATGGCGTGCAGTTTTGGCCATCATGAAAGTCTACTCATGTGCCAGCATGTCAAAGGCACCATGTTGATGAAATGAGACTGCAGTGATCAATCTATGCAGCAGATAACTTGTGCAAATATTCTGAGGATCAGTACTAATGAAGACAGGTAGCAGTTCACCATAAAGATCATCGCTGAGCCACAGACAGGCATGTAGAAAAGACAACCGCAGCCTCACAACTAAATTTTTGGCCACAGCCTTTGTCAGGAAATGAGAGCACATACACAATCACAACTCATGCATACTTGACCGCCGTCTCTGGCTGCTGCGTCAACAATCTCTGAGAATCAGATCCAAACAAACCACTCCTCAAGCCTCCCTGCCTCTGCTAGGCAGCTGCTAGGCTAGCGGCAAGAAGTGGTGGCAGCACTAACTGCAAGCTGAGGGGAGTGGTAAGAAGGGGAGAAGGACTAAGAATGAGGAGTAGGGAAGCAGCACCCAGCCAGTGACAATGCATGACATCTCATAAAAAAATCCCCCCCCCCCCCCCCCCTGAAATTTCTCTGACACGTTTGAAATTCCCTGATATCCAGAACTTGTGGCAACCCTGAAAGACCTTCAACCCTAATATGTGCACTCCATTACTAGTATTGCAACACGTTTTGAAAAATGTAAAACAGTGACAAATATTTTAAAAATATATTCTACAATATTTACATGGGTTATATACCTAAATTATCTTGGAATTCTGCTGGACTTGGAGGTGGTGTCTTGGATGATTTTGGTGAGTGAATCTCTGAAAATAATAAAGACAGTATTATATCAGATGTTTTCGAGACAGTATGTGTATTTATACATAGGCTTCAAATGATTGACATCGAGGCCAATTAATTATATTATAACTGTGGATTCAAATACATCATCTCACCTTTCTTTGTTATTACAGTTGTCTCAACAATGTGGGGTGATGAAACATCTAGCTTCTCTAACTGATCTGAAACTTTCTGTATCTCATTTCTATATGTCTGTCCTTTCTCATGAGACAGAAAATCTTCCATAATTCCTTTAACATCCTTTTCTTCAGCTGCATACTTTTTCTCACCTTCTACATAATCCTTCCGCTCAAGTCCTGCCATTTTTTCATCACCTGTAAATGGGCAAAAGGCTGACAATTTACTAAATTGAGGCCTTTCTACTAAATATATGGAAACACTATCAAATTTTACCTTTATCTTTGGCCTGTTTCTCGGAGTTTACCAGTTCTTCAACAGATTCAGACTCCTGTAGAAGCAGAAATTGTTTAATAATATAAAAAATAGAATAAATAAAATTATATGAAAAACTGAAAAGGTAAGTACCTTCATTAAATCTTGCTCTGTGTAAGATGGATCAAGACTTGTATTTCGTCGAAGGGTTGCATCTCGAGATGGTCCAAGCTCCTCTCGGAGGTTGTCAAAACCAGATTGGTCAAGATGAACTTTAGCTACAGCACGTTCCATGTCATCTGTCACAAGCTCCACATTAAAGACACACTGGTTCACAATATCATCCCTATTTATTTTTCGAAGTGCTTTTTCCAACACATTTCCTGGAAATTAATAATTGATTTTCTTATAAACTCTTGTATAAAGTACACATGGAAGTCCTAAATCTTTCTGCTTTATCATTCGCATCAATAATGCAATTATGACCCAAATAGCAGACACGTAGGCACTGAGTTCAGTCTGTAGTGTCAACTTCCTAAGACTTTGCTAAGTTTCTTCATTAAGCCTGTTTGTGTGCAATATTCAAGACTGTCAGTTTGAGGCCATATATAGTATTATAATTTATGTAATGTTAACTATGTGGACATGACAAACTCAAATTTCCTCGAAGTACAGAGAATATTTCTGTGAAATGAATAACTTTGTAGCATTTTTGTTTCGCATATTGGTATTCGAGCTGCTACCGGTTTATTTATAAAGTGTCATTTTTTATTTTGTGGTACACTGTTGCTATTTGAGTTTGCATATCATAATTTTGTCATTTGGAGATAGTGAGTGGAGTGTGGACATAGAAAATGGAGTGCCTAGTGGAGAAATCATCACATTTCCAAGTTCTGAGTTCAATAGACAGCTGACAGCAGTGGAGGCAACCAGAAGCATTTGTGCTGTGTATGGGGATAATGCCATTAGACAAAGCATGGCAAGAAAATGGTTTTCTCATTTTAAGGAGGATCGTTTTGACATTAGTGACTCTCCATGTTTAGGAAGACCTTCAGGTTTGGTGAAGATCGTTTAAGCGCATTAATCCACAATGATCCACATCAGTGTACTCAATAACTGGTACATGTGATGAACTGTAATCATTCCACCATCATGTGACATTTGCATGCAGTGGAGAAGATTCAAAAACTAGGTGTATTGGTACCATATGCTCTAAGCCAAAATCACAAAAATTAGTAGGTGGCTATGTGTGCGTCACTGCTTGCTCATCATTAATTGGCTCGTGAACAACACTAAACATTCCTGTCCTGTATCATTACCGATCATGAGAAATGGCATCTTTATATTAACACAAGGGAAAGAGAGGAATGGTTGAGCCTGAACAAAGCAACAATTCCCTGTACAAAGACCTGTGCACATTCACAAAAGATAATCTTATGAATCTGGTGGAATAGCGACGTTTGGTGTACCACAAATTGGTTCCCTGAGATGTAACCAACACTTCTGACATTTATTGGCAGCAACTGCTATTGTGTACCCATCTTATTCACTTAATTTTGTACTCACAGATTTTCACTGTTTCTGCTCCCTATCAACAACCTACCAAGAACTTCCTTTCCATATGAAAATGCACTCCAAACATGGTGCAATGAGTTCTTCACCTCAGTACCACATGACTTCTACAGTTTTGGAACTGAAAAGTTACCCCAGCATTAGCAGACTGTCATAATAGTGAAGAAGAATATAGTAGTGATGACTAAAGTCCTGTTACATGCACCTGTTGTGCTTCCTTACAGAAAAATGCTACAAAACTTATGCAACAGCCTAATATTTAATGTCGATTAATGAACTTAATTTGTGCACGTGTAAAGGAACTGTAAATGCTCTGCGATTTTGTAAAAAAGAGAGAGAGAGAGAGAGAGAGAGATAGAGTACCTGACGCTATGAGTGTGGCTAAGTTATGGCATCAATGACTGGCCACAATAGGAAAAAAATATGGTGATGGTGAGCAATGTGTTGTTAGTACTTTACTGAAATGGTCAATGTATGCCAAGTAGTTACAGATATACGGACAAACTGACCCTGCTATCCTAGAATATGAACCAATCTATAGCAACTATCTCCACAGTATTCTACATATCTCATTAAACTAGATATTAGAAATGGAAATGAATCTTTGTGTAGCTTCAGTATGATGTACAGAAACATGGTTAAAAAAGGAAATGAACATATTTAGGTAATTTAATTTGAAATGCAATAAAATATAATTTCGTGAAAAACAACCAATAAACCACTAACTACATTCATATACACACTGAACTTTGACTAGGCAAATCCACATTGCAAATCAAAATATAATATGGCAGAAATACAAGCTACACTGTCATACAGACGAAAAGGAAACCATTAAGGAAAAAGATTAATTATTCAGACAATATCCAAGTAGAGACAAAAAGTAACACCTGTGAGATCAGAAACTGATAATCAATATAGAAACATTTCTACAGAATATACTTTGTACCAAACATTTGCCTTTGTAATACTGCAAATACCTAATGGTGGAAGTCACAGTAAGACGCAAAGACAGTTCTGAAAATGAGAGTTGCAAATGTTTTGTGTCTACAGTTGAGGATAAAGAATTAATAATAAGTGTAACACTGCCCCAAAGTTTCTGACTATCTAAAGGTGATATTTTTTAGAGAACAGCACCTTTCATACTGATACGACCCACTTAGAGGCACTACACCTTTGAAATGATAGTGATAGCATGTGATATAAATAGCAATCTCCCTCTACGATGTTCACTAGCAACAAAGTTTACAACTTCTGGGGCTACCTTGCACAGATAAATGAATGTGAAACGTAAGAAACAAATAAATATCACTTGAGACATGAAAATTTCACCTCTACACTCATCAAACTATTGTAATGAATACCCGAATGTACAGAAAATATGATCTATACCAGAAATACATTGTTTTTTGGAGATTACTAACTTACCATTTGCTTTATTACCCGATGTCTGAAGCCACAATCGCAGCATCACCATGGCTTGTTGATTCACATTGTCTGGATATTCAGTCTTTATTAGATTTACATCTGAAGTTGAGACTCCTAGCTCACCAGCTAAGGCCACCCAGTCTGATCCAAGAAGGTTTGATATATCTGAGAGGCGTATGTCAGCCCGATGAATAGCATCTGGATGACCTACATAAATTAACAAATAAAAATTATGTTACACACATGTGTTATTAGGTGTGAAGATTACACAGAGAATATCTCATTTTAATGGAAGAATCATTACCAAAAGAACCAAGTAAGAGCAACAATGGCAAAAGAACACAAAGAGAAGATGTGAGCAGGTTAAAAGATGAGGAGGTGGAGAAATAGTTTAAGATAAAGATTAAAAGTAGATTAACAGAACTAGAAAACAAAAGCAATAGGAAAGAAGGTGAAGATATCGATACAAAATAGAACAAGACAATAGCAGTTATAAAGGAGACAGCACAGGAACTATTAGAAGATAACAAAAAAAGCAGTTGGGGCCAGGAAGACAGCCAGACAGGCAGTGATGAGCAATAGTCACAAGAGAACTGAAGAGAAAAGATCATTCATTCATAAATAAATAAATAAACAGAAAAGGCAAGGAGGGCTACAGCCAGAACAATACTAAACAGTTTTACTGGACATTGAGAAGCTGCAGAAAAGAGTACACAACTAAGCCTATGATAATGAAGGATGAGAATGGAAAACTGATCACTACAAATGAAGGGAATCTAGAGAACTGGAGGAGATATAGAACTGCTGAACAGCCCAGTAGACACCTACAACAATGAGTACAGGGCACGTAACAATCAGGACGTACAACCATTAGTTGAAGAACCAACTCTGATGGAGGTGAAAGAGGCAATAAAATAATTGAAAAATGGGAAGGGCCCAGGCATAGACGTGATATCAGCAGAGCTCTTCAAAGAATGAGGAGACAAGAATGGTTAGCTGAATTGATAAAAAGAGGTGTGGAGGAAAGAAGCAATGCCAGAGGAACGGAAAATTGCTGCTGCATGTCCCACGAACAAAAAGGGAGACAAAATGTTGACACAGAACTACAGAAGTATATCTCTACTATGCACATACTATGAAACAACACCAAGAATTAAACTGAAAAGACTCAACTCTTACACTGAAGAAACATTAGACACAGCACAAGCAGGATTCGGAGACTGTAAGTCAACAACCAACCAAATATTCACACTAAAGACAAATACTAGATAAGAACTGGGAGCACAACCAGGATACCTTCTGTATGTTTATAGACTTCAGCAAAGCATTTATGACAGCATAATGAGAGAGGAGATGTGGAGGATAATGGCAGAGTGTGGGATACCAGACAACTAACTAAAATGTGCGATGGAATCAAAGAATGGAGAGAAAGTACAGGAGGGAGCTCTATGAAACATTTGGGGTAAAAACAAGAGTGAGACAGGGAGATACATCATAAACCATGTTCAATATGGCACTCAACAAGACCCTGAGGAGAGTAACACAAGACTGTACAGGAGTCACCATAGGGAAAAAGATAAATCAGGTTTTCATAGATGATATTGTGGTGATAGGAAAGAGCATGGAAAACCTGGAGAAAAATAGTAAATCTGTTATATCCTAGCCAGTAATGCCACCCGAGCCCGCTGCCAAAAGGTCGGCAGCATCAAAGTCCGGACGCCGTCCGCATAAGCAGCGCCAGCGAGACAGGAAATCGCTGCAAGTCTGCGCGCGCCACCGCTGGCTTCTGAGTTCTTAAGCGCTGGAGTCGCGAGCGCTAGGACAGTTCTGTATTCGCCGCTCAGTTGTATACTCGCCACTGAATTGTGTACTTGCTAGTCAGTTGTGTGTTCATCACAGCAGAGTTGTTGTTTGTAGTCAGCCGACGCTGACCTATCCGCTCCGACTCGAACTAGACAGATTTCTGTAGACACGGAGTTCACTACTGTCTGTATCTTCGTTAATAAAGATAAGTACCGACTTTTATTTAATCAGAGTGTTTGGGTTTTCATCTTTCTGTTTACTGTTCCAGCGGACCGGTCGGCCCGCTATTAAAAGTGTGGCGGTGACTTCGTAAGCCGTTTCTACAGCGAATTGTTTGTCGCTACGAACATCGCCACAAAAAAATCACTAGATATATTGGAGCAGCCATCTACGACTTAGCAAAGTACTTGGCATCTTTGCTCAAACCAGTGGTAGGAAAGTGTCCACATCATATAAAGAATTCTAGTGATTTCATCAGCAGACTTAAGTTACTGCAGCTGAAAAGTTATGACTTGTTGGTCAGTTTTGATGTAGTTTCACTTTTTACAAATGTACATCTTGTGAACTCACTACATCTCACTGACAATAGGTTTGGAGCTGACATTACAGTGTTGTTTGAGTGCACCCTCTCCTCTACATATTTTTTATTTAACAATGAGTTTTATGAGCAATCAGACAGTGTTGCCATGGGGAGTCCTTTGTCTCCCTTGGTGGTCAATCTTTTTATGGAAGATTTTGAGGAGCAAACATTCACCTCAGCCAATTTTAAACCAACAGTATTTTGGCAATGTGTTGATAATACTTTTATAGTCTGGCCTCATGGTTTGGACTGGCTGCGAGAGTTCCTACAACATCAACTCTATACATGAAAACATAAAATTTACTATGGAGTTGGAGAAGGAGGGTTGCCTGCCATGTTTAGATGTTTCGGTGCAATGTAAGTGCGATGGCATGCTTGGTCATTCCGTATATAGAAAGCCCATTCACACAGATCTTTACTTGCAAACTGCTAATTGCCACCATCTGGCACAAACGATCGGTGTTTTGAAGACATTGATTCACTGAGCCCACGTCATCTCTGACACTAATAGTTAGCAAACAGAACTGGAGCGCCTGCAGACTTTATTTCTGAAGAATGGGTTTTCATCCCAGCAAGTGGAAAAAGTGATGCAGACCTGTAAAGGACAGTGCAAAGAAGAGGAAGAGGCCTTTAAAATGACCGCCTATTTACCATACATTGGTAATATTTCAGCACAAATAGGCAGAATACTAAGAAAATATAAAGTGAAAGCAATCTTTCACCCTCCTGCAAAAATTTCGTTGCTGTTGGGATCTGTCAAAGACAACCTAGAGCTGCGCAAGGCAAGTGTTTACAGGATTCTGTGTGAATGCAGAAATCTTATTTAGGGCAAATAACACATACTGTGCAGGATCGCATTGTAGAACATCAGCGGCATACTCATCTTCTTCAGCCTTGTAAGTCTGCCATCGCTGAACACATATTTCCACTGGTCATGTCATAAATTACAGTGAGACAAAAATTGTTGCCCATATGTCTAACTTTTGGAGTTGTATTATTAATGAATCCGTGGAAATATGACTGTCTTACAGTGAGTCTCTTATTAATCGAGACGGCGGTTTTCAATTGAATTTAGCATGGAATCTGTTATATCCTAGGCAGTAATGCCAACCGAGCCCGCTGCCAAAAGGTTGGCAGCATCAAAGTCCGGACGCCGTCCGTATAAGCAGCGCCAGCGATACAGGAAATCGCCACAAGTCTGCACGCGCCACCGCTGGCTTCTGGCTTCTTAAGCGCTGGAGTCGCGAGCGCTAGGACAGTTCTGTATTCGCCGCTCAGTTGTATACTCGCCGCCGAATTGTGTATTTGCTAGTCAGTTGTGTGTTCATCGCGGCAGAGTTGTTGTTTGTCGTCAGCCGACGCTGGCCTAGCCGCTCCGACTCGAACTAGACAGATTTCTGTAGACACCGAGTTCACTACTGTGTTTCTGTATCTTCATGAATAAAGATAAGTACCGACTTTTATTTAATCTGAGTGTTTGGGCTTTCATCTTTCTGTTCACTGTTCCAGCGGACCGGTCGGCCCGCTATTAAAAGTGTGGCGGTGACTTCGTAAGCCATTTCTACAGCCAAGTGTTTGTCGCTACGAACACCGCCACAAAAGAATCAATCATTGAAAAACTTCCGTGTCCTCTGTAGCTGGTGTAGTTCTGTGATGGAACAGCGGGAAGACTATCAAATTTACATAGATGTGGTGAGTTTTCACCACGGAGGGCACATGGCACGGCAGAATCGAATGCACTCAAGTTGCGCACGCACAACGCCAAGTGAATTCACCAAACATGTGCCGCCGGGGCCTTAAATATCAGATCTCAGTGCAATTTCGCCAGTATCACCTGAAGATGGCCAGAAGAGTCTGCGCCGAAATATTGTAGCAGAAGTTACAAACGTCTGGCAGTTCTCCCGAAATTTTGTGGAACAAATGATAAGTTGCTCATATGGAAAAATGATCTTGTACCAGACCTTGGACCAACAATGGCTGAGATCAGGCAGGTTATGGAAATGTAGGATATCATTTTCCCCTTCTCTTATTCTCTCTTCTCCCCATCCCTCGCCAGTAGCACATCCTCCACTTTACTGTTATTAGTAGCCTTTGCTATGTTCCTACATCCATGTTAACACCATTTTTAAAAGAATGTAACTACAGTAGACGAGTCAGTATGTTTCTGTACTATTTCCTTGTGAATATTGCTTCTCTGTACATTTATTGTTTTTGTAATAGAGAGATGGAGCAGGGGTATTCTGTTATGTGAATATCATTGTAGCTACCATGGAAATACACACAATACTTGAAACGACTTTCTGTACTGATACAGATCTACATGAGGCTCAGTAAGTTCAAAATGTAGTTGCCAGTACACCTACAAAGAAAAGACAAACATAGTTCCATTACCTATACATTTTGAGTAGGTATGTGATTGGTAAGTATGTAATTGCTCATGTATTCAAGCTCCTGGTGTCGCTGAAACTTAGTACTGGTAAGCCATGTACAAAACTAGGGATCACTACAGAAATCAAAGTATCCTGTGGAAGGAAAAGTGAAATGTATCTCTTGGTAAGAACAAATAGAGATCCTGAAGTAATGGTACTCTAAAAAAAACTCTCACAATTACTGTGAAAGATTATCAAAAAATGAAGGAACATACTCATTATGTCAGAAGTCAATAAGTCAGACAACAGAATTGAGGCTATACAGAAGTGAAATGAGAGACAGGACTAGCAGTCAGAGAACAGGATAACACCACTACTAAACTGAGTAGAAGGGTTATAAATGAAGAGTCAAAGTTAGCAAATACATTTAATAATCATTTCTTAAATATAGTAGAAAGCATCGGTGCAAACAGTTGAAGAGAAAAATCACAGCAGTATGTTAAAAAAATAACTCTAATGAAATTCAGTCAAATGACTCTATCACCAACTTCTTCTAAAATTTAGAAAATTATACATTCTCTCAGAAATAAAAGCTCATTTCATGTTGACAGTGTTTACAATGGAGTACTAAAGATTTGTTCTTGTATAGTAAGCCCTGCCTTATCAAAAATATGTAATGCACCTCTAACTCAAGACATTTTTCCAGAGAGATTTAAATATGCCACTGTCAAACAACTCCATAACAAAGGGATAGGAGAGATGTCAATAACTACTGACTTTTTTCAATGCTGACATTATTTACCAAAATTTTTGAGACAGTGACGTATTCTAGAATAGTATCTCATCTGAGCAACAAAAACATCCTCAGCAAATCACAGTTTGGATTTCAGAAGAGTTGTTCTATGGAGAATGCCACTGACATATTCACTCACCAAATTTCACAAGCATTAAATAATAAAATAGCACCTGTTGTTATTTTTGTGACCTATCTAAGGCATTTAACTGTGTGAATCACAGTAATCTCCTAGATAAACTGAAGTTTTATGGGTTGCATGCTGTAACCAACAAGTGGATAACATTACATCTGATTAAAAGAAAGCAGAAAATTATATTTAGCAATTTAATCAATGTAGTCTGGGGACTGTCTGTGGAGAAATCCTATATGGGGTTCCCCAAGGCTCAATCTGAAGTTCAATATTGTTCCTCGTGTATGTAAATAACCTTCTGTTCAATATACATCAAGCAGAATTAAGTCTTTTTGCAGATGACTCTAGTGTTATAATAAATCCAAGCATTCATACAGAAACAGAAGAAATGGTAAATAATGTTCTTAAAGGTACCACTGATTGGTCTTTGTGAATGGTTTCACCCTCAGTTTTAAAAAGACACAATACATTCAGTTCTGCACATATAGGGGTACTACACCAATGATAAGCAGTGAGGAAATACAAATAGGGACGAAACTTCAAAATTCTTAGATGTTCATATTGATGAGAATTTAAACTGGTAAAAGCACATTTACAACTCCTAAAACAACTTACAATGGAATGGTCCTGTAAGACATGTTGAAATGTACACTGAAATTTTTTACACAGGAAAAAGTCAACGTAAGAAACGCACTGTCAAAATTTTAGCTGGTAAGAGGCACTGCAAGTATTAAAAAAAATAGCTGAAAAGTGCCAAACTCATAGTGTGCCAGGCGGCAGTACAAATGTACACCACTACTGGTGCTGCAGCAACTGCACATGCACAACTAGGCACACTCATAGCAGAGGTCAGCAGTACATTTGTATACAGGAAACGTGGCACGACCTGATCATAATTGTTATGGTGTAAAGTCAAGCGCTGTCATGCCAGTCGGGAATGAGAGAGTAGAGAGGGCTGTGAAGAAGACATCGGCCAACTGAATGCTGACCAACCCCTCTCCAGGACAACAACATGACAGCAGTAGCCTCTATGCGAAGAGAACATAAGTGCCATGCCCGACTCGCCGTGGCCCAGTTCTACAGAAGCTTCAAGACAAACGACCTGATTAGAAGAATCAACTGTATTACTTCACCTGTATTAGGATTGGTTATGCTGAAGAACCTTGCTTATTTTGCTTGTCGCCCTTTGCTTGTGACACATATAGATGACACAAAGTTACGTAGTGTAATTGTTCATTTTGTAATAAAACTCATTAATACGATTTGCCTGAATCATTGTCTAGGAAGTAGGTTTCCTAGATACCCCATATTCGACGACTAGGAAGGATTCAATAGTAATTTTTAAAGGACATTTCAGGTTACCGTTTTCTGATAGTTTCTCTGACACTACAGTACACAGTTACAATTCTCTCGAATCACCATCTCAAGTAACATCTATTACAAATTATCAGTTGCTTTTTGCAGGATTGGTAAGTATTGACAATACAGATAAAGCTGAATTAATATTTACTGTGCCTTCATAAGGCATGCCTGCCAATAGTACCTTTTTTTTCTTCCAGTTTCACAATAATGTGGAATCCAATTAATGTTCTCAATTTAGCAATGATGAAATATGAAGAATGTGGTTCCCAGCAAAAATCACCTACTTCTCCTGAGGATGTACAAATGTGTCATTTGTTAGTTGATTTCATTGACATTCATTTGAATGATATCAACATTTCATTTGAAATTGTGGATACGTTAGAAGAAATAGGAAATAACTGAGATGATTCCATGAATTGCAGTTTGGACAAAGTCATTTGTGCCAGTAACAGTTCTGAAGAAGAATACCTTCCATGCCTAAAAAGAACACGTACTGCAACAGCTTTCAGCAACAAAGAAAAGGCAATGAAATTTTGGTTAAACGAAGGACGGAAAAAACGCTTGAAGTTATGCAGTGTGCAAAGGCGTTTCTGTTTCATAAAATTGGAGCATGAACTGTAGAAACGGAAGAATGAATTACTTGAAGTAAGAAATATGTGCCAAACGGAAACCTGATACCATCTGAATGAAAAATTGTTCAAAAGATTTAGAGCTGTTCGTGAGAGGCTATGCACCATTACTGATGGAGATCTATGAGACTGGGCACTCTGATTTGCATCTCACATGAATATCGCTAATTTCCAGGCTTTGTTCAAAATGGCTCTGAGCACTATGGGACTTAACTCCTGAAGTCATCAGTCAGACTTTGTTGACCTGGCTACGCAGGTTCATGAAATCGTACAGAACAGGAAGTCGCAAAATTACCAAGTTTACATCATGTAAACATGTACAGCAGCTGCCAGTGATAGACAATGCTATAGAGAAATACATAGCTGACGTTAGGACATAACTTGCTGTTATCCCCGTAACTGCTGTTTATAACACTGATCAGTCAGGTGTCATGGAAGAACTGCATGCACACTGCACTTTATCATTTTGGGGTGAAAAACAGATGGAGTCGGTTGCCCAATCAATGAATGCAATGACACATTCATATACGATAATGCCAGTGATAAGTACGAGTGGTTTATTGTTTTCGCAGCAGTATATCTGTCTTCAAGAACCGCAAGGCAAATTAGAACCAAAAATAAGGAATGGATTGTTTAATTACATTTTGTAATCGACACATCAAAACCATGAAAAATGGAAAAAAATAATTTTCAACATTTCCTTCCAAACATATTCCTACCAGCTGCAGAAACTAATTCATTGCTTTTGTTGGATTCATGGTCTGGACATAATTATGCCTCTAATTTTGTGGAGAACAACAAAAAATCTGTAAAAGTAATGTGGACTCTGCCTGGAACTAGTAGTGCGATCCAACCTCTCAATAAAGAATTTTTTTTACAGTGGAAAGCATTTTTCAGAAAATTATCAGACAACATAATTTCTGATCCTCTCTCTCATTTCAGGTTTATTAGCAGAATGGTATTCTTAAGCTACAGTCATTTGTGCATTACCAGTTTTCCTCGCCACATTTTACGAATTTGATCAAGTATGTCTGGCATGCATCGCAATATGCAGAACAACGGCCAAGACCATTTCTGACTCCATCCCAGTTTAGTCTAAATAAAACTAGTGGTTACTGCAAAGAGACTGACTGCGTCAATTTTTCCTTTGTCCAATGTGCCTGGTGCAAGAAAAATGCTTTTTTTTTCATTCAAAACACACTTCACATTTTTGTGACAACTACAGGGAATAAACAAAGAACTGTTTCACTGGCAGTCAAATGTACAACTTCAAACATTATTATAAGGAATGACCAACAGGAATTGTTACAAAATGTAGTACTGCAAGACGCATTTCATTTCAACAAATTAAAAGTCCTCATTGATGGAAGTAGTCTGTGACACCAAACACTGTCATGATTTTATTTTCTCTGCTAGCCACTTTTATCAGCATTACATGTGCAAGAACTGAGCTGTTGATATGGAGTTATTAGAAGCCAGGTTTTCGTCGGAGCAAACTACCTAACAAGCACGAGCAAAAGAGAATTCTGTCTAGTGTACCTGGTAGGCCTCTTACAGGTCTTTCAGCTGGGTGTCATTGCAGCTATTTACATGTCCCTAACCTTCACCAGTTACCTAATTGGAAACATGGAATCCGAACCACATGTCTTTCGTGGCCACTCCAACATCTGTGAGAAGTGAGTGCTCCATTAAAAATCATAGTGAAAAAGTTGTGGTCTGAACAGGATTTGATTCCATGATCTTTGGATCACAAAGTGCGCACTTAGCCACTAGACAATTTTTATTTTAGGAAAAAAAAAAGACCATTAGACCTTACATGCTCAGTGGAAATACTAGCTGTGTTGTCTCGAGATGATGCTTGATCTTGGTAATTAGTGTTCTCTTTATAAATTTCCCTTCAATGGTAATGCAAAGCCAGGGCAAAAACAGCAGCTGGCATACAAGGAAAAGTTTGGACCAGTGCTAAGGAGATATGGACCTGCAGTTCCATGTAAAGTGCACAATCTCCATTAATGTCACATTTCCATACAAATTGAGACACTTAAATTCTTCCTTCCCTGCACCATTTTGCACACTCCTTCAATAACAGTGCATTTGCTATGGAAAATAATCCTCACTGAATAGCAAAGTTTCATATTGTGGCTCTAACAAGATAGAATTGCATTCTGCATGCCGCAAATATTAGCTCCACAAACTAAAAATTAATAACACAGCGTTCATAGGCAATGTTTGCTACCTTGTGTTCTCTTCCGTTCCCTCTAGTATAAATAATTCTACCCATATACAAGCGAATGGTAGTGAATTTTCTGCAAATGCTCATTTGCATGTGCTCACTTCCATTTGCTCCACTGAAAACCAGGCTTTAGATGCTTAAAATCAGTATCTGTGAACTCCGGATAATCCCGCTGCACGGCACTGCATGAGGGTTTCGCCAAGTCACGTGCTATGTGGTCAGGGCGGTACAATCCACTGTTATAGGCTGTTCTTCATGTGGCAAAATGTGTAACTTAACATTTTTTACAAAATACTTGCAGGCCTCTGAGCAGCTAAAATTTTGGCAGTGCATTTCTTTCATTGTCTTCTTCCTGTGTACAAAATTTCAGGTTAGGTTTTGACATGTCTTATTGGACTATTCACTGGTTACTTCAGCCACATGTGCATTTAGCATCATTGCAAATCTTGGGGAGAGACAAATCAGTAACTTGACATATTTTGCGTATCTTCATTCAATGATGGTATGTGGAATAATGTTCTAGAGTAACTCATCTTTAAGAAAGAAAGTCTTCAATGCTCAAAAATGTGCATAAGAGAAGTAAGTGTTGTACACCCATGATCATCTTGTAGACATCTATTTAAAGAGTTGGGCATTCTGACTACTGCTGCACAATATACCTACTCCCTCACAAAGTCTGTCATAAATAATTCACTGCAGTTCAAATGGAACAATGATGTGCATTATTACAATAGCAGCAGAAAAAATGACTTTCATTACTTCTCACTAAGGTTACCTTTAGCACAAAAAATGCTGCACAATGCTGCAACAAAAAAATTTTAATAATTCATCCAAGGATACAAAATGTCTGACAGATAGCAAAGTAAAATTTGAAAACAAACTCAAGTTTATCTTTGACAACTCTTTCTATTCTGTAGGAGAATTTCTATTACTATAATGTGTAAAATATGGTGGGTAGGAATTACTAACTGACATCTGTAGATTATTTTTTACAACACCCACTTTATAAATGTTCAGTATGTAGCCATATTTAAAAATTAAGTTGCCACGTGTTTGTAAAGTGACTCATTCAACTTCATAATGATTTATTGTGCAAATGATCCATGCAACATGAAACTATTATTGTGCAAATGATCCATGCAACATGAAACTAACGAACCATGTATTTTGAAATGGCATGGAAGCAGCTGGTATTGTAAATACTGTTAATAAATGGGTGTGGCATCAAGTGAGACTGGAGTGTACCAAGAGTAAATCTGCAACTGTCAACTCACTTTTCAACAAGCAACAGCACTTCCAGGAGATCAGACCACCATCATTCTCATGTAACTAAGGTTGATAGGTGAAGGAACATCATGAAGTACTCAAGCAGAGCTGTTTAATTCTTTGATAAGCATCAGTGTAGTTCAGTTCCGGAGAAGGTGTGTCACGTGTACTGATGGTTCTCAACTGGAGCTAGCATATCACTGATATAAGACATCAAAGAAATTAAAACAAGCTGTTGAGATTGTTATTACTATGAAAATACCATGGTGCAGATATTAGAAGCTGCACGGCCAGTATGGTAGTACGCATGTGTAGCGTACCTGTTTCCACATTTTCTGCAACTTTCTCATTAATCTGAGTTTAAGATTCAATACAATATCTCAGGACATAGCAGGAACATGTCAATCTTCAAAATGATAGAAGGATTTTTTTATGAAAATGTGTTATCATGTTAATCACCTGAAGACATTTTGCTCAATGATAAGTTATAGGACAATCAGTGTAGAAATATTTCCCTGCAGCTGAAAATCCTGATAGTCAAAGTGAAAGATTTTATGTTATTGATATACAATTTTGAGATCGGTGCTGTGGGAGAGGCTGAGTAAGAAATAATTGATGTGTTTGAATAATGGCACTGGAGGTAAGTACTGAGAATGCCACACACAATATTTTGCTCTTGTCAAGACATGAGTTACTGGAGAGGTTGTTCAGAGCAATTGCAGGGAAAATGAGACAGAAAAGAAGAAAAGAGATTTCACAGAGCAACAAGCCAGAAAAACTGGAGTCTTCTTAGGTGTCAATGAAAAACTGGGCACACACTGACTCACAAATCAACATAACTAGTGATCATCGTCATACAAAGTACATATTAAATGATAATGTTATACATGATTCTCCTGCAGGAAAAAATTAAGAGGCAGAATGGAATAAACCCACAATATGTGCAACAATTAGAACATTTTTTCATTTTCTTTTACTTACTAATGCCATCTCTAAGGAAACTGTAATTTTTTTCTAGTTCCAGCAAGTCTGGTTCTGATGGTCCAGCATCAGGAATAACATTATCAGGTAGCACAATGTTGAGAGTACAAATAGGTGTTTGAGCTGGTTCCCCTTTAGCAACCTAAAGAGAAAAGAAAGTATTCCTATGGTGAAGCAAAGTCACAAAGGGATATGTAACATATTACATCTTACAGACAAAAACACCTATGGTAAAGCAAAGTCACAAAGGGATATGTAACATATTACATCTTACAGACAAAAACTTAAACATAATCTGTTTTTACCATGAAATATCTTACAAAAACATGGCCATTCGTAATTCTTGATATTTTTCTGCAAATATATTAAGTTAGTGAAATAGCTGACCTTTGGTTCTCTCATAAAAAGTATTCTACCAACAGTATCTTCATCTGGATCTTTTACTCGTACAGTGAAAGGTAAACGATTTTCTTTGAATGCTCTGAAACCCATTTGTAGTTGGTCACCAGACTTCATCACAGGAACCAGATTACCAGCAAATTCAATGTATACTGTCTTCCCTTCTTGCACCTGTATAAAGGAAGAATAAAAAAATCCAACAGAATTTCTAACATCAACATTATTTTGGTTATTTTCTGTAACATGCAGTAGGTCCAACAGACTACCTCAACATCTTTGCTTTTAGCCACTTCTGTAAAATGTTCCTGGTGTTCCAGTGTCTTATCTTCTTTGTCATCAGTCATACAAAACACACGCAGTCTTGCTTCTAACAGATCAACTCGTTTTGCAAATACAACAAATCTGTAAAATAAGAGAATTTCAATAGATTACTCCTGGACAGTAATGGAAAAATGAGGAAATCTCATAAATAAGATAGTATTACTTTGCCATAAATGGGGGATGTATAGATTCACGATATAGCTCAGTTGCCATTTTGGTTGCATCTGCTATGTTCCTGCAGTCCATTAGCCAAAATCGTGCTGAAACTGTTGTAGTAAATGTAACACAGTCCTTCACAAATGTCAGAGGAGTAGAACCAGTAACATCCTCCCATTGTGCTCGTGTTGTTCCACCTGTAAATATCAGAAAATGTTGTTTTATGATTTTAACTACAGAATGAACATTAAATACAAATAATAATAATGATAATAACAATAATAATAATAATAATAATCAGTATGAAAATACAATGAAGGTTTTCACAGCCGGTTAGTATACTTACGTTAAACAGAAATCCTCTGTATGCTTTACCTGTAATGCTGCACAGCAACCTGAGTGTTGGTGCATCTCCAGAATACTGATTTATCATCCCTTTATTTGCTGCTTGTGGAACAGGTATTGTCAGTGTGATTGGTTTGTGGAATTTTCGTCTTCTTGGCTCAACAGTGACAATAGGTGAAACAGCAACTCTGTTCCCAAGGAGTTTTGCTGCCAAATCAGCAGAGATAGGTTGAGCCTGAAGAAGGCAGCAGCAAACAATAAAATTGTGTTTATTCAGCTTCTCCTGGCATAATTCATGACAAAATAGTTTACTGGTGAACAGCTGGATTTTAAAATCCAAAAGGCACAATATTTCAGGAAGCAATCACGTTGTCATCATTTGGTGCACTGAAGAACAGCTTGTCAGTGCACTTGATGATGGCAACATAGTCACTTGGCAAAATATTGTGCTCACTGGATACATACATCTTGCTATTTACCCATGAACTATTTTGTCAATATTAAAAATGACAAAAATCGAAAGTTAACAGTTAACAAAATCAAGTGAAAGTTACAGAATGGCTGACAGATATACTTATCAATATACACTCTATTTCAAACTCCTAAACACATGGTTTTTTTCTGCCAGAACTCGCAACACACATGAATGGAAAAAATATGATGGAAAATACTAGATAAAAGTAAGATCACTGAGAGTTGCAGATCAAAAGGCAGCATCGATATACAATAATGAAAAAGTGGTACAAATAAAGATCAAAGTTAGATTTATATGTGAAATAAAATGTCCAGAGTATACTGTGATGAAATCTTTTCAGGCTTTGTTGAAACATTGCAGAATTTCAATGAAGCCACCAGGATGTAAGCCCAAAAAGATTTCGTCAATGTTAGATTTGTAAACGTTAATTACATATAAATTGCCATGTAAATCTTTTCATTTGAACTGACATTATTGTGTGTTTTTAGTGGCATGTGTTTATCACAGTTATGAAATATTACTACACAAAATTCTGCCAATTAATTGATCCAAAACTGAAAGATCCCGTCAGTAATTTTAAATAAGAAATAGGAAGTAATATGGGAAAAAAGTACTAACCAACAAAGAGGTCACTGTTAACAGACACAAAAGGAGTAAGAAAGGAACTGTTAGAGAATAATATGTTCATCAAAAAGCCTTTCATTTGACTGTTTTTGGAGACAAAAAAGTTTTAGAATCTAAAAATAAAATATTATAGCACAATGACATTAGCTCCCTTATGTTCTTAACTTAGACAACACTTTTTTGACACAATTATTCCTAGATGACTCATGCATATTTTAAACACCAAAGTGAAAAAATAGCATGGGATTTTAATTAGTTTATCGCTGTCAATTTAACGAATTCTGAAAATTTCATCATTGTATTTGTTATCATACCTGAATTCCAACTCTGATCTTTTTGGTAAGGGCATCTTGTGGAAATACTGCTTGTACTTGGGGAACAACACTTGACGACACCATGCCTCCTTCAGGACCAATAGCATGCACTTCCTGCTTCACTCGAGATACAACAGCAAAGTAATGTGGGAAGTCAACCGTAAGAATACGTGTTATACGATTTGTATGGAGATCTTCAAGTTGGCTCATTTCTGAAACAAGATGTTCATCATATATGTGGTGGAAAAAAGTGACTTCGTGATTATAACAGTCATAAAAACAGATGATACTGAAATTTAGAGTCCTTATAATTAAAAAAATATTTTTTTCCCTCTGAGATCTTGCTTGTGCTACAAGAAATACAAGAAGAGTACATGTGATTCTTCAGGCTTTCTTGGCATATCTGTGAATATATGGTTTCCAGCTTTGCTGCTGGACTGCTGAACTATGTTACTACGTGTACTTGTGAGTGGTAAACCGTACCAACAACTTGGCGATGTCAAGTAGTTGCCTTGAGGAAATTTACACAATGTGACCTGCAGCAGGTCTGAGAACCATATATTCAAGAAGAACATTAATGACTTATTAGCAAAAGAAGAAAAAGTTTAAAAATGTATTTCATCTCATTACTGTATTCCTATTTTAATTAATTTGTTTATTTTTATGGAATTATATATTTCGCAGTCTGTGCACTACCAATAAGGGTAAAAGCAGTTAGTGAAATAATTCTTAGTTGTTTTGTTGATAATACAGTGTCTTTTCCATTCAGTAACGAAAATATCAATAAGCAAATCAGTAATCAGAACAGAGAATATACAGCTGGAGGAAAAATTGACACTATATTACTCTCCCTAAGTATACCACCTTCTGCATGCCTAATCCCCTAGCTAGATGTTTAACTCCATAGAGTCCTGCTGTTTTTCATTGTTACACGCCCACCTCCATCAATATTTACGTTCACATCATATTTTATATGCAGAACACACTATTGATTTTTCTTCCCTTTTCCCAATATTTGTTCGTCAAGGGCTGCATTTTACATTTTTTCTTGATGCTTGTTTAGGTATGGCTGAAATGAGTCTGGTACTGATCACCAACATTAGTGCATTTCTTGCATGCCACCAATTTTACCTCTACCTTGCGGATTCCACCCTGAGGAATGTTCTCCTGCTTGCTGAGTAAATAAGTTACTTTGTCTTTCTCTTTGCAGAGTCCTCTCACAAATGAACTTACTACTTAGCATTACAGCAAGGCATTGTTTTATCTTTCTTATAGTTTCACTTTGCAGCAGAGTATACTTGCCTTCTCCTTCAAAACTTTCATTCAAAACATCCTGAACAGCTTCTTCACTCGCTTCAAGTGTGTGCTCCCTCCATGTATCTCCATTGTCAGAACGCAGAATTATAATCTCACGTTCTTTGCCTCGAAGTGAGGCAAAGTGAGGAACTTCTATAATCACTGGTCTGAATGCATACAAAAAAACATGTGTTAGACAATAACTTGTGATGACAATAATAAAATACAACTCTTAGTATGCCTGACCAAGCTGCACTTTGGATGAAAAAAGGCAAAGTAATTTATGTATTCCAAATAAAATGAAAATGAAACATTGCATTTAGTCCCATTACAGTACACATCATTCATGCTCAAAAGTATGGATTAAAAAGAATAAAATAATTGATTCCAACCACACAGTTCGCTTGATCAGACTACACACCACATTGATCACATGTTCGTAACAGCTTCCATATAGTCAGATGTTTGGCAGTTTATAATTAAACTAAATTATATGATTGTTCAACAGCAGTACCTTGAAAAGACAAATATGACCTTTTTAGAGCACAGAGAAATTATGAGTAGCGATTAAGAATTAAAGCCGGATATTTTTTAATCATCATCCATTTTCTGCAAAGGAAATTTGAAGATTTTCAGAACTACTAAATGATTGCTGCTACTGTTGTGAACTTTGAAAAACATAAAAAGATATGAAGTTAAACTATAGCATTCCACAACCTGAGGCTTATATATACACATATATCTATAATAATTCAATCAAATTTGTCAGCTGTTTATAGGATTTAAAAGTGGAATTCAAATCTATCTGTTACAAATAAGTTTCCTTCCTGAAGGATTGCAATTGACACCATCAAGCAAAGATAAAAAAATTGTCATAAAGTAGATGACAAATCTAATCCAACACTGCAGTTACAGAATAATGGGAACTTACCCAAGGAATTTCGCTCCAACAGGTCCTAATTCAAGGATTCTGCTAGCAAGTGCCTCACCCTCCATTAAGGGAGGTGGATTTGATAACCTGTCCCTGCGGAGATAGCGGCATGTGATGCGCATTGGCATTGCCGCTTTACGTGGTGGAACAATTACACGCACTCCGGAATGTCTGCATCCACGCATTGCACCCCCACGAGCATCCACCAAGAAGCTCACGAGAAAACTATCAAAACAAGTAAAACTTTTAGAAATATAAATTCATTATCAACTGATCAAAAGAAGTCAGTACTTTTAATACTCTGGGACATACTAATATCAAAATACATTATTTTATGAGCATATTTGTGCGGTCTCGGACTCTCTCTCTCTCTCTCTCTCTCTCTCTCTCTCTCTCTCTCTCTCTCTCACACACACACACACACACACACACACACACACACACACACACACACACACAGGGATGGAGAGAGAGAGAGAGAGAGAGAGAGAGAGAGAGAGAGAGAGAGAGAGAGAGAGAGAGAGTGAGAGAGAGAGGGAGAGCGAGAGAGATTTGCACATACTATTAGTCAGTTAAAAAGTATGTTCATTTGCTTCATAACTACATTAACATGTTTATACTTCTTATACACAAGTAAAACAACATAATATTGTGTTTTTATTTTAATGAGACAGACAAATAACCCTACATTTTCTTCACAGTAACGCATAGTGGCAGCAAAATATCACAAAATAGGTATGTAGCAAGAACTTTCAATCAACCACAAAGCATAGACAAAATCCAAGTACAGAACATCAATCTTTTTGTGTAGCAAAGTTGAAGTGCAAAACATATAAATAACAATGACAGCACATAGGTTAGCCTCCAGGCTCTCTTCCCCTTTGAAGTAATGCCAGTAACCTACCACTTCTAATGGGGAAAAAAGGGGTTAGTTTTTCTCTCTTCACACTGAATAAAATTCTCAAGGTATTATGGGCATACTACAAGATGTCCACTGTCAGAAGGGTGAGGGATATGGCAAGAGGTAACTGCCCTTTGCTCTTATGCAGTCTTAGGAGTGAAGTCCTTATGACGAACTTTAGCTATATCCTATTAGTGTGTCATGCGGACTCATGGTGGTAGTTCAGCCTGTAAAATCAGTGTTGATGACATACTATCATGTTGCTAAGACTTCTCATGACATGGTATAGTATACAGGGTTGAGAAAAATTATGTCATGCAATTTTAACCGTGGATAGCTGACACTTGTAGGAACCATAACTACTAATGATGTGCAGGTTGACAATGCACCATTTTTAAACTATGGAAATTTGGCGCCACAGACTCTGATTGGCCATGGGATTGCCCTGTTTCCATTATTCTGTTGATGGGCAGTGCTATGGTTGTCGGTTCACACATACAAACATCCCTAGCCCCATCACTGCCCCAAAGTGATATGCACATGTGTCAAATAGGTCTCACTGTTTGTCTCCACCTCACACATAAGCTTAGCTTCAGAGAACATACACGTCACCTGCACTTTAGTCATACAGTAAGGATGGTGGTACAGTATTTGTTTCAAGAACAACAAGATATGGTTTTCGTTTATGGACTAGCTGACGGTAACGTGCATGAAGCTCAATGATTGTATGATGAATGATATCCAGCAAGACACCACCCACACCCACGAACATTTACACAATTCACTGGCAATTCGGTGAAACAGGCTCATTAGGGGGATATCATGGTGATGCTTGGAAACCTTGAACACGACAGGATGCTGCATTTGAAGAGAATGTTCTCAAGTGCTTTGAGGAAGCACCTACAACAAGTATTCAAGCAGCTAGACATGACATGGGGTCACTCACTAGTTAGTCTGGAGGTTTTGAGGGATGACAGCTAGTATCCACTTAGTTTCCACCCTGTACAAGACCTAAATCTTGTGGCGAACTATGAACACACGCTAGGGTTTTGCTGGTGGTTTCTGTGACACGTTGCACGAAATCCTGACTTCCCCACTATTGTGTTGTTTACCGACGAGTGCACCTTCCACATGGACAGCCTTTACAACACTCGAAATGTTCATTATCGGGCAAAGGGAAATACTCATGTCACGTACATCTATGGACACCAGAAATGATTTTTGTTCAAAATTTGAGCATGCATTGTGGGTGACCATCTGATTGGGGGCTGATCTGTCTGCCTCCTCGACTTACCGGGGCAAATTACCTTCACTTTTTGCAACAAACTCTAGCCGGCTTGCTGGAAGATGTTCCCCTGGACATATGGCAATGCATGTGGTTGCAGTATGATGGGGTGCCCGCACATAACAGTTGTGCTCTGCGTGGATATTTAAATGAACTTTTGGACAGCCTGGTAATTGGCAGAGGTGCTCATAGGATATGGCCCCCACGATCACCAGACCTCACGCCATCGGACTTCTTTCCTATGGGGATTCTTCAAGCTTCCAGTTCACCCATCCGGATGCAAACCACCTTGAAACAAAAAGGAATCAATGGATTGCATTCAACATGCTGCCAATCACATCAGGACAATGCCAGGGAATTTTGAAAGAGTTCAGAAAAACACCGTTTTATATTACCATCCTCACGTCGCGTCAGAGGATCACCAGTTCGGGCACCTGCTTAAACTAAACAATGTCCTAGCTATAGAAAAGGCCCTTTTCATGACTAACACAATTTGTAAAAGACTTTCTGTATGCAAACTAACATCTGTTGGCAGGTTTGTTCTCGGTACGTCTTATCATGAAATTACAATGGATGTGTCGGGACCCCGGCAGATTCGCCCCCAGGCCCCCAGAGTGGAAGGCTGGCGCGCTACCACTGAGCGTGCAGGCTGCCTTGGATACATTGCAATCTCCGGCAGGCAAATCATTCGCAGTCATGTGTTGTCATGAGAAAACTATCAAAACAAGTAAAACTTTTAGTAATATAAATTCATTATCAACTGATCAAAAGAAGTCAGTACTTTAAATACTCTGGGACATACTAATATCAATATCATTGTTTCCAGACTAGGTGGGAGTAATGTTATTTTCGCTCTTCCACTGATTTCCACTGATTTGACATGAACATATTCAAGTCCAGCATAATAGTGCAGTATTTACATCAGGGACATGTTAATATATACTATGTGATCAAAAGTATCCAGACACCTGACTGAAAATGACTTACAAGTTCATGGCACCGTCCGTCGGTAATGCTAGAATTCAATATGGTGTTGGCCCACCCTTAGCCTCGATGACAGCTTCCACTCTCACAGGCATTCGTTCAATCAGGTTCTCGAAGGTTTCTTGGGGAATGGCAGCCCATTCTTCATGGAATGCTGCACTGAGGAGAGGTATCGATGTCGGTCTGTGAAGCCTGGCATGAAGTTGGCATTCCAAAACATCCCAAAGATTTTCTATAGGATTCATGTCAGGACTTTGTGCAGGCCAGTCCATTATAGGGGTGTTATTGTTGTGTAAACACTCCAACACAGGCCATGCATTATGAACAGGTGTTTGATCATGTTGAAAGATGCAATCGCCTTCTCCAAGTTGCTCTTCAACAGTGGTAAGCAAGAAGGTGCTTAAAATATTAATGTAGGCCTGTGCTGTGATAGTGCCATGGAAAACAACAAGGGTGCAAGCCCCCTCCATAAAAAACATGACCACACCATAACACCACCACCTCCGAATTTTACTGTTGGCACTACACATGCTGGCAGATGATGTTAACCAGGCATTCACCATACCCACACTCTGCCATTGGATCACCACATTGTGTGCATGATTCGTCACTCCACACATTTTTCCATGAGACGTCATTTGGTATTTACTGGAGTGATGTGTAGCTTGTGAGCAGTCACTCAATCACGAAATCCAAGTTTTCTCACCTCCTGCCAAACTGTCATAGTTCTTGCAGTGGATCCTGATGAAGTTCAGAATTCCTGTGTGATGGTCCGGATAGATGTCTGCCTATTACACATTACGACCCTCTTCAACCCTCTTCAACTGTCAGTGCTCTCTGTCAGTCAACAGACGAGGGCGGCCTGTACGCTTTTGTGCTGTACATGTCCCTTCATGTTTCCACTTCACTATCACAACAGAGACAGAGGGCCTAGGGATGTTTAGGAGTAAGGAAGTCTTGCATACAGACATATGACACAAGTGACACCCAATTACATGACCACATTCAAAGTCCGTGAGTTCCATAGAGCACCCCATTCTGCTCTCTTACAATGTATAATGACTACTGAGGTCGCTGATATGACGCACATGGCAGTAGGTGGCAGCACAATGCACATAATATGAAAAACGTATAAAAGATGAAGAGTTACTTAGCTTTCTTGCGAAGTCTTCCTTCAGAGCTAACAAATGCTTGTGCAGTCCCACACTCCTCCAGAACCTATGCACACACACAGCCATTCCAGTCTGGGGAACCACCTTCTCTACAGACATACTGTGAACTATTTTGCAAGTTCCTTTTGTAATATTTTGCCTCCAGCTTTAAACATTTCTATTGAAATGCCATCAACTTCATATTTCAAACAACTTTACAAACCTCATCTGACATTACTTCATCTTTGAATGTTTGTCCAGTTTTCTCTCTATTGTTGGTTACTATGCCATCTGCTATCTTAAAACAAAATATCCACCCAATCTGCGTCTGTGTCTTGTATTCTTCATACTCTTTATTATTTTAATTAGTTTTAATTTGCCACATTTTCATTGTATATTCTCACATCACATAAAGTACAGCTGCCAACATGAATAACTTAGGAGTAGTTACCCAAGTGCAGCAAAGCAGCTTAAGTTATTCAATAAAGGCAGGTCCTCTGGACCAGACTGCATACCAATTAGGTTTCTTTCTGAGTAAGCTACGAAATAGCTCCATTTTTAGCAATCATATACAACTGCTCTCTCGATGAAAGGTCCATATCTAAAGACTGGATAGCTGCACAGGTCACACCAATGTGCAAGAAAGGAAATGGAAGCAATCCCCTGAATTATAAATCCATATCACTGACAGTGACTTGCAATTGAGTTTTGAGACATGTACTGTATTTGAACACTACAGAATATCTGGAAGAAAACAATCTATTGACACACAGCCACCACAGATTCAGAAAATATCATTCTTGTCAAACACAACTGGCTCTTTATTCACATAAATAATGAGTGACATCAACAGGGATCCCAGATTGATTCCATATCTGTAAATTTTCAAAAGGCTTTTGACACTGTTCTTCACAAGCAGCTTCTAATCAAACTGCCTGTGGAGTATTGTCTCAGTTGTGCAACTGGGTTGGTGATTTCCTACCAGAAAATGTCACAGTTTGTAGTAGTTGAAAGGAAGTCATCCAGTGAAACAGAAGTGATATTTGAAATTCCCCAAGGAACAGTTATAGGCCCTCTGTTATACCTAATCTATGTAAATGTCTTAGGAGACAATCTGAGCAGCCCTCTTATATTGTTTGCAGATGATGCTGTTGTTCACCATTTAGTAACATCATCAGAAGATCAAAACAAATTACTAAATTGAAAGAAAGGAAGCTTATTTTGTATTATCATGAAACAGGTGAGAGAGTGTCAAGACATTTTTCTGTTCTGGTGAAATCTTTCACAAAATTTCAATCACCCCAAACGTAAAAATCTCACACAGGCATAAATGACCATCATAATAAAATAAGAGAAATCAGAGCTCATTGAGAAGGATTTAGGTGTTAATTATTGCCATATGCTATTCGAGAGGAGTCCATTTTTGTTTTTTTTCTAGAATATGTTAAGGACAAACACACTGTTGTTCTTGACAAATTTCACTAATGTGTTACCTCTATCATTTCGGATATAATTTCTAAGCTTTCTCACTGGGAAATCATTCTTTAGTTTCCATCTTACTTTTGTAGCATTAAAATTGCCATCTGATTCTCGTGTAGCATGATTTGCTCATTTATAAGGTTTTATTTTTTTAATTTTTTTCATGTGTCTCGCTACCATGTCTGAGATTCCTTCAATATGTGTAGTACAGCATATCTCCTGTTTTAGCTTTGTTTAGTCTGTTTTTTCCTACCTCACTAGTTCATCTTCATAACTCACTTTTCTGCAGTTTAATGTTCATAAAAAAAAGTAGTATGAGGGTTTCTAAGGTCTATTATATAAACAATTTAGCCACACTTCATGTAGAAAGACACTGCACACATTTCTCATTATCACTGTTTATGTTCTGGCATCTATTTTTTGCTGCTGTTCTTTTTTATTGCCACTTATTCATCTAGCATGGATCCTTACTTCCGCATCATTACAGTTCGGTATACTATCCATTCCTACTGCCTAGGGCCCAATTCACACAGAAATGGCATGGCACAGAAACCTGGTGGCAGTTAGTCTGGAGCATGGCACTAGCAATGTGCACTGAAGTGGTGCTCTCAGATACATGTGGAATGGATCAGAAATGTCATCTTCATCAGATGAAGATATTGATTCATTGGATTTTCTGCAACTTGTAAATGTTCAGCAGTGAAGAAGACACTGCACACATCCATAATGGTTGAAGGGAGGTAAGAAATAGGTACATTCAACGTAATGAATGAGCTGAACGTGTATTCCGACTGTTTCCAGAACTTTTACAGAATGTATACCACATTAGACAAAGTGAAGGGCAGCAATCAGAGAAAATCAGTGAAACTAGGTGCATTAGACAAAGTGAAGGGCAGCAATCAGAGAAAATCAGTGAAACTAGGATGTTTTGATAATAATTCGCATTGTTCATGTGACTTTCATTTGAACGTAAGCCTAAATATTGCAGATTTTGTGAGAGATGTTCAAAATATTAGGAAATTTTTCCAAAATTTGATCATCTGTATATATTTAACTGCCGTAGAACAGAAATTCCTCATTACAGGGCATAGTTTCCTACCATGTCACAGATATTTTGTCCTTATAGAGAGGAACAGAATATCCTTTCACCCAGAAAACTAGATTCCATTCATTGCCAACACTGAGGACAATGACTTCCTTTTATGAAAGATGGAACCAAAGGATTTAAGGAGCCTTAGTGCACTAGACCAAGGATTGCACAGAGGCTCATTTAAAATAACTGAGTATGTCTGCCTACTCAGTTCATCTGACAGCCCTACCATACAAAACAGAAGAAAAAGTCGGAACACTCAGAAACTGTGGATTTGTTAAAGAATTGCAAAGAAGCCGAGAGGTACTGGAAAAAGAAATCTGCTGTGAGATTACACTTCAGCTTTTTCCTATCTTGTACGATAAATTTCTGTCAGTAAAAAAAAGCCAAGAAGAAAGATTTTCTTGGCATATGACAGTATATCCCAGCTGAAGAATGGAATTTCTATGATCAAGTACCACAGGAATAGTAGATTTGCATGTCTGTCTGGCAAAATCCATTGACTGATAACAGAGAATGTGATGCTGATTGTACATGTTTAGTCTAATTGCAACAGGAATAGTATTAAATTTTTCTGTATCTTCTGCTACTGCTTGTGCAGATTTGTATTGCAATTAGCATTGTGTGTTTCACCCCATGCTGTTGGACTTTTTCAAAATAAGAAAGACAGACAAACCAGTGTTTCAGCACACAACACTGTAACTGTACACATTCAAGAGATAACATAAATAATTGTGTAATAACTGTTACAAAAATATGCAAAATGGCACTTCACTTCATTTGCACTGCCTGCATCATGCACGCCCAAACCAGTAAGTTGAAAATTGGTAAGCAAAAAGGTAAGCATTAAACACCCAGAACCCAGCATACTTTAGTTTTATCAGTAGCTAAATCCCATTTCGCAATCATTGCTCACTGGAACACACATCATTTGTTCAACAAAATGTAAACAAAAACAGTTATTAAATGTTTTGTAAATGAAACTGTTAGTGTGTGTATACAGTATATAGCTAACTCTGCTGCTCAGTCTGCAATTGTCTAACTCTAGTTTCAAAATGAAAGTAACTCTTAATGCAATGTTAACTTAAAATGTGATTGTAGCTGACTTCATAAACCACATATGAAAGAGAAACAAAACCACAAATCTCCACAGCATGCGGCGATAGTGTTGAAAGTGATGTGTTGTAGCTCATCGGACTGAAACATCAAAATATATCACTCGTTTCCCCAGTACGGAGAGAAGTATTACTCTCCTTCCATCATTAAAAACAATTTTGATATGTTAGGTATATTTTGTATGCAGCAATTTATGGCCTAAACCCCAGCAAATGTAAGGTGGTCAGTGAGTACATTTTTCACTGCAGACTTTTCAAAATAAGTCTGGTGGTTCACATATTTGCGAAGTATCACAATAACTATGGACAATAATGAAAATAAAAAGCAATTCACTATCAAGTTGTCAGACTATAAGATGTGGAAAAACTGGCGTCTTTTACGGGGTACTTTCCTCAAAATTGAATGAGAAAGACTGCATAGCAGAGAAAAAGTGCAAATCCTAAACAGTGGTTTTTAATTTTTTAGTTATAAGTTAAAAGCTCACTGAGAAACTATCTACAGAGACAAATGTAACTTTTCTCTATCTTCACAAAACAATTTCTTGGGTATATTGGATGAAAATTCGATCTCACAGCTTTACTTCTGATGGTACCTCATTTTTTGTGGACGTAAAGCTGTGAGAGTGAGTTGTGAGTAGTGCTTGGAAAGGCAAAGGTTCCAGGTTCGAGTCACAGCCCTGCACACAGTTTTAGTATGCCAGGATGTTTCAATTCAATACAGTTTTTAGGCAGGTATTATTAGCAACCATCACAAGGAAAATGTATTCTTCTGGGATGCTTTAATGGATTAACATTAGAATTCCCACAAAACAGATTGCCTCTTATGCTAGAAGATGTACACTGGCAGTATGACAGATAATGTGGTTGTTTCATGTTGGAACACCAGTCAATACCATATTACTGCTCACAAAGAACTCAACAAAAATCTTCTCAGAAGATGGTCAGAAGAAGGTCTAATTTTGTGGCCCACCTGATCACTGAATTTCATGTATAAGGATTCAGAGTCAACAGAACCACTTGAGCAACATGTGCATGCTGGAAGCATTCCATTTATTTCTGTCCCTGTCTCACTTCCCCTTTAAGCCTTTATTCTAAGCAACCTTCTGGCATCTTTCATAATTACAGTCTTCCCATATTTCCACCCTCTTCCGCCTGTGACACCACTGTTTGGCCTGTACTATCGGTAACATTATTACATCGGAGGTTTGATATACCTTTAAACTTATAATTCTGAACTAGATAAAGAGTTGAAAAACTTAGCAAGAAATCAGAACTACAACTTTTACTATATTGAAAAGATGACTTATGTTTTAAAAATACAAAAAGAGGGAAGGGGAGAAAAACTCATGGAAACTAACATAGCAGTTATGTTTGCTGTAATTCTTTTTCTTTTTTGATTATTACAGAAAATGTGTTGAGCAAAATAGAAGATAAAAGAGGAAATCCACAAATACTGCCACTAATAATGCTTGGACTGGATGTTGTTTGACTTGCATGACAGTTGCCCTCATTCACATTTCCTACTGGCTTCACCAACCCAATCCAGAAAAATGTTGAGACATATCCAAAACCACCAAGTTCCTCCATGATTCATATAATTCCTAAACTTACCGCTATTTCTCTAGATACTGCACAATAAACAGGATACATGATTTATTCCTGTGTTACCTGATTACTACAGTATGTAATGAAATACTCCAGATATCCCAAGCCAAATTATATCATTGGTTTAGAGGTGGAAAGTCCTGGTCATTGAAACTAAATATTTCGAGGTGCTGTATATAATATCTTTCTTTTCCCCCAGAATTTGACTGTAATCTGCATTGAGTAATGGCACCATAGTCAGAAATTAATGTTCTTGCTAACTGAAATGTGAGTTAAAAGGTGCAATGTAATTCATATCTAAGTGAGAGTTAAACAGGCAGCACATTACAATGCAGCAATTTATGACTAGTAATGCCTGAGAGACATGAATCATGAAAGGCAAGCCTATGTGATTGTTTAATACTTCCACATTCTGCTTTTTAACAGAAGTTTGAGGATTACAGCTTGTGTTTAAATGATTTCATGCATTTTCATTTTAAAGTTATAACCATATGTAGAATGAAAATTGTTATTGATCTTTGGAAACTGATTCCTTTTTTCAGAAACTTATAAATGAACTGATTTTTTCTCTGATATAAATAACTTGCTGTACACAAGTAACTACTACTGCATTCCAATACATGCAAGGAAGAGATTACTATAATTTCCTGAATATAAACTGAAGGATGTAATAACAAAACATAACAAAGCTCTGAACTCTTACTCTACAATAAACAATTCCTTTCTCAAAAATTCATAAATTTTACTATAGTACCTCTCAGTGTGCATCAATATCACTGAAAGGTACAACATTTTCTTAAATTCATAAAGTACATGCTACACCGATAAAATGAATAACATAAACAATATAAATAATCAGTTAAGTGAAGTCCTTGAAAATCAAGCAAAACTAAATTGAAATTGAAAGATGAGGCATATTCCTCAAGCTCTGATGACTGATATCTACTATACATAAAAAAAATTGAAACAGCACACAAGTTTCTAGTTACTTACATTCCAACAACATTTACTTTCACCAAAACAAAATAAATGAGTACTGCTACAACAGAGCCCTCAGAGCTTTACCAAATGATTCGTAATTTTATATTGTAATCTCATTTATCTGTTCCTGCCCAGAATACATGAGCGGTTGTGGGGATGGGGATTATTTGTCTGCTGTTTGTTCTGATGTTTTTCATATCTTTAAAAGCTGATTCACCTAACAAAGCCATAAAAAAATATAATTACCACTTAAACTGCTAGAATGCTTTGAAATGGGTGCTTTGTAATTGTGAAAAGATTTTCTTCTGTAAGACATGTGCTACAACACACTGATTTTAGAGTTAATAAACAGAAAAGATATCCCTGCTTTCAGCCCTATTACGTAAAGGGCAGTAGAATGACATTTGTAGCTCATGTGTCACAAATTCATTGACCAATACCGTGATATATGCAGAACTGCATTTCCAGTGTGGAAAAATCTACTAGTTTTCCACCCATGCAAATGGCATCAATGGCAATTTGATTACAGTATTTTTGACTTGTTTATCCACCCAAATTTTGTTTCCATCTCCAAGTTAAAATAAAGGGTGAAAATTCAACTGCAGCAAGACTTATGCCCAATTCTGTACAAGCATCATGCACTTGAAACTCAATGCAGTTTTCACTTTTCAGCTGTTATTAAATCAGTCAGCTACTTCATGAGCCCTTGGTGTTCAATGAAATGAGTTATTTATTTTTTATTTTTTTTTTATTTTAAGATCAGAGGCACTACCTGAGGCTTAGTCAATTGTGGAATGTTTCTATCCTTCTAACTTATTTTTCTTCCTCTTATTGTTACTGTCTTAAACTTCTGCTTGTTGTGCCCTCTTTCACGCATCTGTGTTAAATTTCTTGATTTCATCACTGTTGTCTCCATAGTTTTATGGTGAACCTAGTGATCGTTTACTGATGAGATGATGCTGCTTTATTAATTTTGGTATTTGATCATCTCTCATTCTTTAGACAATAAGGTGTACTCTGTAATTTTCACAGTGATTATCGTCAATGTTACCATAATATGGCATATGACATTTCTAAATAACGCTCATTGTTATTTTCAGGAAATTACCTGATGTGTTCTCCACTATTTCATGTTTCATTTGAACAAACATTCTCTTTTTTGCTTCATGAGTGCACAGACATCTTTCCCTTTAATCCCATTCTCTTGTAACAAACAATCAAAGTTGTTGTGTTCTATTCTGAACACACCCACTAGTACCTAAGGAATGAAGTTATCCAGTCTATCACTACATCCATTTGTCTTATCCCAACAAAAACACACAGAATTTCATAAACAAATTTCCTGTAGGACTGTTATGAAGAAATTTTCAAATACTCTGTTGCTTGGGCTTTATTAAAGTCTCAAAGCTCATGAACCACTCAAAACATTTTCTAGAATACAAGATAACAGAATGACGTGCAATGTGATTTATTGCCACCACAAACAGCATGCAAACACCAACATTCCTTGATGTAAAACACATAGTTTTGCACTTACTTTCTCCAATGGGGAATGCTGTTTCACCAAACAAACAAAAAATAAAAGAAAAATGTTAGTCAGTTTCTAAGGGTACTTTTACTATTCTATAATTTGTAAACATATAAAAACTCACAAACTGTCATGCCCTCTTTGTTAATTAAACACTACACTGATAGGAATTCCACACAAACAGTTAGATACAATGTATAATGTAAACTACAGCTAACTGTGATAAGTGATGTGTGTTTATTTGAGACCCATGCCCATTAATACAAACACACCATTTTTCCTCCCTCATACATGCTTGTATTAATTTGACCACTTTGCCATGGTCAGCTTCTCCCCATTTCGCACTTAAATTTAAAGCAGGTGTACATCTGATGTAAAATCTTAAATATTAAAGTGCACAGTGTTATAAGGAAGTGATAGGACCTTTAATGAAAATCTATGTAACATAAATATCATTAAAATACATGTATGAAACTAACCCCATGACTCATAAATAATGAATCAAATAACAAACAATGGAAGTCCAGTTGAGAACATCAAAAGTATTATGAAATTGATACATTGAAAGATGAGTAACAGACATGTACAATGAAAAGACTGTTATGCATTTACCTTTTGGCCAAAGCCTACTTATAAAAGAAAACACTCACAATCATTCAAGCAAAGGCACCTCAAGCACACTCAGGTGTTGTGGAGGTGTGGTGTTCCATCACCACACCTACCTCCATAACATCCTGGTCCATCCCTATGCCACTCCTAACCTCGGCCCTTTGACAAAGGGATCATATATCTGTGGAAAACCCAGATGCAAGGCCTGTCCACTCCATCCAGCCAGCACTTCCTATTCTAGTCCTGTCACAGGCTTATCTTACCCCACCAGAGGCTGGGCCCCTGGTGAAAGCAGCCATGTCATATACCAGCTCTGCCGCAATCATTGCACAGCCATCCACATGGATGAATAGCTATTGCCAAACTGTGGCCAAGAAAAAAGTGGATAACACTATGACACAAAATGCACCTTAAAATAACATGCTTGGTTTCAATGGCTGCTTTACAATCTGAGCCATCTGTGTTCTCCCTTCCACACAAGCTTTTCTGAACTGTGCAGAAGGGAGTTATAGGACACATTCTCCACTCCCAAAACCATCCCGGCTTCAACCAACGGTAACTTATTGTTCATACAACCTCTATCCAACACTTTTTGCCCCCTCTATCCTAAACCACCTCCCAATTCAAGTCCTCTCACTGGTACTGTGCACCACTCTTTTCACTCTTTTCCCCTTCTCTGCCCCTCTCCTTTTCTGCTCTCAAGCCTCCCACCCCCACAGCCTCCCGATGCTGTGCCTGGCAGCTCTGTCCTTCTGCAATCTAGCCCTGCACAGTCTGCCAGATAGTGCTCTCCCCCCCTCATACCATTTCCTACTATTCCTTCTCCTTTCGCCCCACCCATGACTGTGCTTTTGTTCAATGCAACTGTTGCATTCTGACCATAGTGGTGGGAGATAGTGCTGATATACGTGTGTGTGAAGTGCATTTGCTTGGGTGGATGTATGTGTGAGGTGCACTTGCTTGGGTGGATGTGTGTGTGTTTTCTTTCCTGAAGAAACTTTGGCTGAAAGCCAAGTGTGTAACAGTCTTTCATTGCAGCTGTTTGCAACTCAATAGCTCATCTTTAACAGTGAGTTACAACCTATCCTTTTCAGAATGTTGTCAATCAAATAATAAAAATTTCAAAAACGCAGTAAATTTTTTGCTCAAATTTCAAACAGAATTCTAATTTCAACATTTTCTGTCATAATACATGTTCTCTCCAAAATATTTTCATTTTGTAAAAAACAGTCATTTTAAATTATTTACTGCAGATATCAGATAAGCAACATACGAGCCTAGTAACAACAGATGCCAAATTTTGACAATAAAACAATTTAGTTGCTGAAATACATGAGCACTGTGTTTCACACCTGAGGTCTACTTCATTAGACAGTGCAAGAACACAACAGATATGCCAACAAATACTAGAGGGAGACAGAATAAGTAATTATCCATCACAGAGAACCTAACTCTCAGAATTTCAACAGTCCATGTTCCAAGAGGGATTAAGTGCCATGCTACTTCCTCAAACATACATTTCATATAATGACCACAATGGTACAATTACTAAAATTCGTGCTTTACAGAGAGGTATCAAGATTCTTTTACCAGTGTCCCATGGGACTGAAAAAGGAAAATTGATTTTGGTGCACTATGTAGTGCATGCTACACATCATTATAGCCCAAAGCATATACACATAGGTATTTGTAAGTATAATCAAGTCTGTGCACTGAAGTACTCAGAACTCAGTTCTTCATCACTGAATCGCAGAAGTAATGTATATTTAAATCTTCAACACTATCATTCAGTACTCTGCAGAAGTGCAATTTGGCTGGCTGGCAGTTCTATTGTGGAGAAAAACGTTCAAAAACAGCAGTGTACCATATGTCACTGCGAGATCATCACCATGCCATCCAAGTCATAATATCACACACTGGTTGCTCTGCAGTATAATATGTTGACACACGAAATATTTTCCAAGTTGTGAGGCTTACACATTACCTAAAATCTCTTAATCTTGTAATTTCATCCATTCACATATCCCTGCAATATACCTTCTGTATGCACAATTCTGTAGAAACAACAGTTTCTTTGTAAGTTTCTTTCAAAGAGAGTTAATGAGATGCTTTGGAACATGAAACAGTGCACATATTCAAACATTCACTGCAAAATGATTAGTACCAAATACACAGTTCTGAAAGTCACAAAAGAATTTTACAAATTTCTGCTATAAAGTAAATTTAACAACACTTATATAAAATACGTTAATAACATAAAGTATTGTACAATGAAATACATTAATCTATTGGGCCTTTGTGTCAAAGCACTTATTCATTCCTGAGAAGACAGAGAAGAAGAAAGTGCATAACTTTCATCAACAAAATAACTCTGCAGCCTTCTGTAAAGATGGAGGGAAAGAAGTTAAAACTGTACGGGTATGGCAGAAAAACATTTTAACCTATTTCTTATTGTTCCTAGACTTGTCTTGCAGATACAGTACACTAGGTCCTGACTTATGGCAAAATTATGAATAACAGTTCAATCCTTACAAGAAATATCTCACATACATAGAGCAATCTGTGATGGCTATTGCATTTGCAAGGATTTAATATTCTGACACAAATACCTTTTCATTACTGTTGCAACTAAATTTCAAAATAAAAATATGATCAACATAAGTATATATTTTTATTTAAAGCAAAATATGGCCACAGCTCAGCTGTACAGTTTATAAATCTAAACACTGAATATTTTTATGGCAAGGAAAACACAATTATATGAATCTCTAGTCAATGAAATACCTTTCACGCCACATCGCTGCTGATAATGGAATTGGTCCAAGGCAAGCCAAAGAATCATCAAGTCTGTTTAAAATGATGCTGCACAAGATGAAGGGAAAAAAAATCATGTGGTATTAAAACTGCCTGATATTTGAGTAAGTCTGTGAGTGGCATGCTTCCAGGCAACAGGCAGGTGCAGAACAAAAATTATACGATTTGCAAACATGATGCAGTTGCTTAAAATCTTTCCAAGTAACTCTATTGGTTGAGCATGCTTGACACATCCATATTGTAAATACAGTAATTCCAAAATCATAGTTTGTGTATTAATTTAAAGGATAAATTTATAACAGAACCGCACAAAAATAACTTGGTGTGATAAGTAAATTACAATACACTTCATGCTTTTGTTAAAGAGGTCTTTGTTTGCATTTCAGGCTCACACTGCAACATACAGTGTCCAATAACAGTTACTTAGCAATGTTTAGAAATATGTACAACTGAGTCATGGCATTCAGTAAACAGTAACACTTATTATCCTTGCAATTACAGTACACAAGAAGTAGTTTTACAGCAAGACATGTTTACTTGACATGCATGACAGGGTGTGAGTCACACACACCAATGTTAGTTGGTAAAAACAGAAAATTAAATAGAGCACAATAAATATTTGACAATTATAATTTACATATTATTGTAGATTTATATTAATACAATGATCTTATTTTCTTTAAGGATATCATATGATGGAACAATGATTTCCTGTAAGTTTAAGCTGATAAACAGTGGATTTCACTATTAAAGAGTTTGAGGAAGTGTGTTCATAAAAAATTGATTATTTTTCCAGATGACTTCCAAGTTAAGAATATACTAAAATAAGTTACAAAAGTTCATAATACTAACTTCTCTGTGTAGTCACACAGAAAAAAAAATCATCAAATATACCTCATACAAAATAAGGTCTATCACACACACACACACACACACACACACACACACACACACACACACACATATATATATATATACAGACACAAGTGGTGGGCTGGTTTGAGCACTGTAATCCTTATGAGTATACTGAAAAAAATTTCTCGGGCTTCCATCCATGTCCAGTGGTTGATATCTTATGACTATAGATTGATCAAATTCAATAAACATTTATGTTCGGCAATTAATAATCTCTCTTCTAAGAGTATAATGATGGGATTCCCACAAGACTTTATTTGTGGACCAGACTATAACAATTACACATAATGAGAGAAGCAACAGATATGATAACAGCAGCAGATAATATTTCAATTGTGATGTCTGGAGAACCTCTTCATGCTACATACATAAGTGATAACGCTTCAATTACTGCTTTTGATGAACAGTGAAAGAACTTTAAACTGAATGAGAAACACAAACATCCCTTTAAAAGGAGGGGAAAAATAGATGGCAAGTTGATATGAAATAAAGTAGCCAAAGTAAGAATTAAAATTAAAAGAATAAAATGTATTATATGGAACTACCATACAGACTACTTAGCACCTCACTGCATTTACAAGCAATATAACAAATTCTGTTCTGTCACAAACAGCAAAGGAATGGTAATGGACAGCATCTTGAAAAGCGGTTATAAGATGTACATCAACAAAAATAAAACAAGAGTAATGGAATGTAGTCAGGTTAAATCAGGGGATGCTGAGGGAATTAGTTTTTGAATTGAGAGTATTGAAAGTAATAGTTGTGTTTTGGTATTTGGGTAGCAAAATAATGAATGACAGCTGAAGAACAGACAATAAAAAATATAGACTGGCATAATAAAACAAGCATTTCTGAAGAAGAAGAGTATGTTAACATTAAACATAAATTTAAGTGTGAAAAGTCTTTTCTGGAGGTATTTATCTGAAGTGTTGTCTCAATGTGGTGTCATAGAAGAATGTTGAAGGTTCGATGGGTAAACTGAGTAAGAGTAAATAATGACGGTGTACTGAATAGCACTGGAGAGAAAAGAAATGCATGATGCAACCGGCCTAAAAGAAGAGATTGGTTAATAGAACACATCCTGTTGAATCAAGGAAATGTCAGTTTTGAAATGTACATAACTATAGCAGGTTAAGTAGTAGGGAGAAACCAAGGTCTGAATATACAGGGTGTTTCAAAAATGACCGGTATATTTGAAACGGCAATAAAAACTAAACGAGCAGCGATAGAAATACACCGTTTGGTGCAATATGCTTGGGACAACAGTACATTTTCAGGCAGACAAACTTTCGAAATTACAGTAGTTACAATTGTCAACAACAGATGGCGCTGCGGTCTGGGAAACTCTATAGTATGATATTTTCCACATATCCACCATGCGTAGCAATAATATGGCATAGTCTCTGAATGAAATTACCCGAAACCTTTGACAACGTGTCTGGCGGAATGGCTTCACATGCAGATGAGATGTACTGCTTCAGCTGTTCAATTGTTTCTGGATTCTGGCGGTACACCTGGTCTTTCAAGTGTCCCCACAGAAAGAGGTCACAGGGGTTCATGTCTGGCGGATAGGGAGGCCAATCCACGCCGCCTCCTGTATGTTTCGGATAGCCCAAAGCAATCACACGATCATCGAAATATTCATTCAGGAAATTAAAGACGTCGGCCGTGCGATGTGGCCGGGCACCATCTTGCATAAACCACGAGGTATTCGCAGTGTCGTCTAAGGCAGCTTGTACCGCCACAAATTCACGAAGAATGTCCAGATAGCGTATTGCAGTAATCGTTTCGGATCTGAAAAATGGGCCAATGATTCCTTTGGAAGAAATGGCGGCCCAGACCAGTACTTTTCGAGGATGCAGGGACGATGGGACTGCAACATGGGGCTTTTCGGTTCCCCATATGCGCCAGTTCTGTTTATTGACGAAGCCGTCCAGGTAAAAATAAGCTTCGTCAGTAAACCAAATGCTGCCCACATGCATATCGCCGTCATCAATCCTGTGCACTATATCGTTAGCGAATGTCTCTCGTGCAGCAATGGTAGCGGTGCTGAGGGGTTGCCGCATTTGAATTTTGTATCGATAGAGGTGTAAACTCTGGCGCATGAGACGATACGTGGACGTTGGCGTCATTTGGACCGCAGTTTTAACACGGCGAACGGAAACCCGAGGCCGCTGTTGCACGTTGCCCTCTGTGGTTGCCGTACGCGGTCGCCCTACCTTTCCAGCACGTTCATCCGTCACGTTCCCAGTCCGTTGAAATTTTTCAAACAGATCCTTTATTGTATTGCTTTTCAGTCCTTTGGTTACATTAAACCTCCGTTGAAAACTTCGTCTTGTTGCAACAACACTGTGTTCTAGGTGGTGGAATTCCAACACCAGAAAAATCCTCTGTTCTAAGGAATAAACCAAGTTGTCCACAGCACACTTGCACGTTGTGAACAGCACACGCTTACAGCAGAAAGACGACGTACAGAATGGCGCACCCACAGACTGCGTTGTCTTCTATATCTTTCACATCACTTGCAGCGCCATCTGTTGTTGAAAATTGTAACTACTGTAATTTCGAAAGTTTGTCCGCCTGAAAATGTACTGTTGTCCCAAGCATATTGCAACAAACGGTGTATTTCTATCGCTGCTCGTTTAGTTTTTATTGCCGTTTCAAATATACCGGTCATTTTTTAAACACCCTGTAGTAAGCAGGTTGAAATGAATGTAGGCTGCAGCAGTTACGCTGAGATGAAGAGATTTGCACTAGATGGACTGGCAGAAAAAGCTGCATCAAACCATTCTATGGACTGAAGGCTACAAAACCACAAGAAATTCTCATACATGATAGTAAGCATCTTAAGAAAACCTCTCAAAAATTTCATACATGATGGTAAGAACCCCTTAAAAAATTTTAAGTTATTCAATCAGTTGTGGGGTGTTATGTTATGAGTGGTTCACAGGTATCCCCTAATGGAGCCAGAACAATGTATAAAAATTGAGCAGTGAAACAACCTTCAATGACTGACACATATCTTGGGAATATTTTCTAGAATATGCTGTGGTCATTCTGATCATGTTCACTATATCTGGAAACAAAAAGTCAGGAAACAGTAAAGGATACGAAAAAAGATAACCATAATTAATTCACTCATTCACTCAATATGTTCCACAGGTACAACTAAGAAGGATAATCTTTATGGGTGAGGAGCTAGTCAAGATATAATTCAACAAAATACACTGTACTAACAACTAACTATCCTTGTACTTCCTTAGGACTATCTGTCATTATATCAGCTAAATTAAAAAGAAAACTGTCATTTTAAAAAAGCTGCCGCTTCCTCAGCAATGTTCAATATCTACTGTTTACCTTCTTTTGGTATCTTAATATTTACTTCATTACATTGGTATTTTTCAAATGAAATAGTTACTTACATCTAGACTGACCAGCATGAAAAGCACAACACTTCAATTTCTGCATTTTTTTATTTTAAGTTTTAGCTGCTATTATAGTGAATAGTGTTTTATTCATCTCATAAAATACAATTTCTAATCATATGATTAGTGTACAGGAGACACATAAAAAAATGGATGACATAACTTAGGCCTAATTGGTACAAAGAATTTTAGTATTAATATAAACTTTTATTTTTCTTCCCTCCCTTTTGTGAAGGACAGCTACATTTACAAACAAGACTATATGTAAATTTATACTGCTCAAATGTTCAGTTCATCCTTCATGAACACCTGAATAGTGTAGTAGCAGCATTTGACAAGTATATCATATAGCTTTGTTTTCAGTATCTCTAGGTTCATACTCAGAACATTCTTTCCTTTTAGCTTGTTATGAATTTTCATTGCCATATACTGAGGAGACTGCGCATATACCAGGTGATCAAAAAGTCAGCGTAAATTTGAAAACTTAATAAACCACAGAATAATGTAGATAGAGAGGTAAAAATTGACACACATGCTTGGAATGACATGGGGTTTTATTAGAACCAAAAAATAAACAAAGTTCACAAAATGTCCGACAGATGGCGCTGGACAGCAAAACGTCAGTGACTGCTACCGTGACGGGTGAGAGGTACACCGATATGTTACAGAATCACATCATCCCCAGCGTGGCTGATAAACACCTGCTGGAACGTACGATGTTTATGCAGGATGGCGCTCCACCCCATATTGCTAGACTTGTAAAAGATCTCTTGCGCGAGCTGTTTGGTGATGATCGTGTGCTCAGCCGCCACTTTCGTCATGCTTGGCCTCCCAGGTCCCCAGACCTCAGTCTGTGCGATTATTGGCTTTGGGGTTACCTGAAGTCGCAAGTGTATCGTGATCGACCGAAATCTCTAGGGATGCTGAAAGACAACATCCGACGCCAATGCCTCACCATACCTCCGGACATGCTTTACAGTGCTGTTCACAACATTATTCCTTGACTACAGTTATTGTTGAGGAATGATGGTGACATATTGAGCATTTCCTGTAAAGAACATCATCTTTGCTTTGTCTTACTTTGTTATGCTAATTATTGCTATTCTGATCAGATGAAGTGACATCTGTCGGACATTTTTTGAACCTTTGTATTTTTTTGGTTCTAATAAAACCCCATGTCATTCCAAGCATGTGTGTCAATTTGTGCCTCTCTATCTACATTATTCCGTGATTTATTCAGTTTTCAAATTTATATTGACTTTTTGATCACCCGGTAGGTTTAAGCGATGAGTGGGAAGCATAAAATTGTCTTTGTTTCTCGTGTTATATGTGTGATTGAAACAATTTTTCTCAAATAACTATAAATTGCTGTGTAGAAAGATGATAATATCATAGATGTATAAGGAGGGAACTGTTAATAACTGTTGTTTTTCAAATAGTGGGTGACATGATGTCCTTGGATGGGCAGTACACATTTTCCTTATTATTCTTTTCTGTAACTTTAGTATGCGCAATATATTGCTTGAATGATGATACTAATCTATTATTTTATAATAAAATGTTGTTGTATGGTCCCAAATAACTTTCTAACAGTGAAAAATAGACAATCATAAACAAATTAAGTCAGAGATGCAGAAGTAATACAAGTGGACTCACACTTCACATAAATTTTGTGGAAACTCATGAAGGTAATGCCCCTCTTTTGGTTTCCTACACTTCACTTCACATACCTCTCTTTGCAGCTTCAAAAGTATGCATTACTTCCTCTTGCACCAACAAAGGCATCCAATATTACAGGCAAGCTCCAGGTTAAGGCTGTAATGTCCTTTTTCAGGAGTGCCTCCTACAGGTCTTGCGGCATTCTGAATAGTGCTGACATGCACTTCTCCCCAGATGGTACTGTATATGCTCAACAGGATTAAAATCAGGGCTCAGAGTTGGCCAGGCCATAGCATGAACCTCCATTTCACCCAAGCACTCTTGCACAATTCTTGCAATATATGGACAGGCACTGTCGTGCATTAGTGTAACAACAAGACAGAACAATAAAGTGAAAAGCACAACATGCTCCAAAAGTTTTTTCTCCGCATACAGATATGCTGTAAGGCTCCCTTCCTCCCTGGATGAGAGCATGCAGTGAGAACACATATCCCCAGGCCTTCTACAAGAGTCTCTTTACTGTCAGGTGATTTCAGGCCAATTTATGACTCATCGGTGAACAACACTTTCTCCCATTTTTATATTCTCCAGCAACAATATTCCCTTGCAAAATGTAGTTGAGCTGTGTGATACTCTCTTCTGAGTTCTGGGCTGGTAACAGATCTTCTAGACTGAAGATTGGCATTTTCCAGCCTTCTTTGGATTGTTCCCTCACTAACATTGACCTCCTGAACTTGGTGGTGTTGATTTTGCTCTTCAGTAGTGATGGTGTGAAGAAGCTGTAAGTTGTAAGTGGTCACCTCTTGCCGATGTAGTTCTTCTGGAGGCATATACTGGTTTCCTTGCATAGTCCCCAATTTCCCTGTACTTTCTTATGGTTCTGGAAATTGTGGAAGGTGTAGTTCACTACATTTTTGCAATGTAATGCATGCTGCAATCAAATTCCACCAAAGCAACAGCTTTTGCAACATCTTCAGGGCTAATGGATGTTTACTCCAGAAAGCTGATTACAATAATCACAGAAAAATCACACAAACATATGTGATTGAAATGCGTACAACAGAACACACAACAATAAGTGCTAAAAGTGCGAGAAAACATTACTGCCTCACATCCAGTGACGTGTTTTACAGGTTGTGGGACTCCCCACTCCATCAAGACAAATATTTTAGAATTTCATCACCAGAATAAAGATTGTAGTCCCAGACTGCTGTTGGGAGCAGTACAACAGAGGATGTGGACTGATAGAATTTAGAAAATTTAGTTTTCATATGGCTATTCAGTAGTCACTCTATGCTGTATGATTGATACGAATAAACACAAGGTGTCTTTTCTGAATGACTACAGATTTGCTACATATAATCAATAAGAACGGATATTATAAATTAGTAATAAAATAGATGCATCTTCCCTGTTAGATGACACAATGAATAATGATACAATGAATGATGAAATTAAACATGTGGACTGGATGAATGATCCTAAAAAAGCACTTAAATAACTCAAAATGAAATTTTTAACATTACAGTCTGAATTCTGTGAACACAATCTTTATACAATTGTTTTACATAAAACATAGTTTTTTAGAAACGGGCATTACGCAAGGGGGAAAAAATTAAGGCTAATGCAGTAAACAATCAGCACTTCATTGTTTGCTCGAAATGAAATGCCAGTAACATAACAATAACATACCTCATCCAAAACCATAGGATAAAGAGCTACACTCTGATCAAACAGATAATTACACATCACTTATTATGTGTTGCGTCTTTCCTGCCAGTCAGTGTATAAATACAGAAAGCAGTTTACAATACACAACTGTTAGTCATACAGCTCTACAATGAAAACTTCAGCTTCCCATATACCTAACACAAATGTTCAGTCCTTGAATATAAATAATCAGATAAAGAGCAGGAGTGGCTAAAGGAAGTGTGTTTTTCTTTTGAATTGGTAGGGCTTTCTGTTTTGTTAAATGGGAGCATGTTGGATACATTTGCACCAGAGTACATAACTCCACTCTGAACTGTAGACAAAGAGGCACTTTACATGAAAATGAGGTCTTTCTTGCTTGTCTAAAACTACTTACTAAGAGTCTAGGTGAATTTCTGTCTTCCACAATGATGCCTGTTCAGCTATCATTTGAGCTGTATCTTTTAAGGCTGAGTTTGGTCTCTTGATTATTACATTTATATCACCAACAAAAAGTTTTTGAACTACCCTTTAAAATCATTGGGTGATATTTTTGTACATTAAGAACAAGAGTGGATAAGAACCAATGTTATGTTGCTCCATTCTGATGTCAGCTTCATTTCTGTGACACAGTGTGTAACACTCTACTTTGTGTCCAAAGGAAAGTTTGTCTCGCCTCATTCACATAAGAAGATACCTCTCATTTTCAGGAGTGGGCATCCTTTAAAACCTGCCCAACCTATTCCTATTTCTTCCTTGAGGAAAGAACTAAAAGTTCTGAAAGTTAGGACAGTGTTATGTACTTTTATGTAGGTCTAACTGCAGTACTAAATATTTAACTCCTGCAGACAAGAAGTGTTCAGTATTTTATAGCTCTCTGCTTTCTGTTACGAAGGAAAGACTCCATCCAAGCATGAAGACTGTCATAATACATGAGTTTGCCAAGTAGAATTTTATGATTACATGAAGAGGATGGTGCATGTTTTGTTTAAAAACTTTTTTTGGTAAGATCACAATATCTTTGTCATTATAATGTTAACATCCTTAAGGAAATGTTACTCACTGTCATATTTACAGTACATGTATGTTAAACATAGCACAAACAGCATTGTTGTGTATGACAGGGGTACAGTCATCATTCTCAACCACACTATCAAAGTGAAATAGCAGCCAGACTAACTGGTACTGCCTGTGTGGCATTTCCTTACGGATTTCAAAACTGTGATGACAAGGAGTCTTAGTTATTCCCTTGATTTAGACACTGCATGCTTTTATTCTGATTTGAAGATGACTATTTAAGTGGTTCTCTAGATTATAATCTTGGTGAAATACAGGTTTCTAATACAATCTTCAACCATCAAGTAGAATTTTCTTGTCCACTCATTCAGACTCTGTCACATCCATATAATATACCACTAATAGTGTAATTTTTCTAGTTTAGGTCTGCCAAGACTTAATTTGTTGGGTGTTGTATCGCTTTCTCTGTACAAGAAGATTTATGAAGGCCACATTAAGACACAGGTAACAATATCTGCTCAGATAAATGAGACAGAATAGTGTCAGAGGTCACTTCCTCAAAAAATTTTTGAGAAACTGGACAGAATGAAATGGTTATGTAATTGTAGCTGCTTTGCTTATCTCAAATTTTACAGGTGGTGTTACTACATTGTATTTAAATCTTCCACAAAATATGCCCTGAGTCATAGACTAATACAAAGGTAATTTAGGGGTAGTCCCATCAAGTCAGCAAACGATCTTAATATCCTGTTAGAAATACCACCAAAGCCAGCAGTATTACTATTTTCTAGTGATCTGATGAACCAGTGTCTGAAAAAGCAGTCTGTTTGTATTTAGTCGCTTATTAGTGGTGCAATGTTTGTTGTCACTGTAAGTAATAATTAAATCTGATGTCATTTGCTTTCAGTACATTGTCACTTCTTCCACAGCTATTTTCTGGGGACTATACTACATTTGCATTGTTATTTTTGTTTGTTTCTTGCTTAATAATAGAGGGAAGACTTTAAAAGGTTACAACACAACAAAAAAAGGTAAAGACTGCATACAGTGCCTTTGAAACAATATGAAAATGGCTGGAAGATGTATAAAAAGAATGTCAAACAAAGCTTTCGGCCAAACAGGCCTTCATCCGAATTGCACAAAACACACACACACACACACACACACACACACACACACACACACACACACACACACAAATGCTAATGCAACTAACACAAACATGAGCACAGTCTCTGGTCGTGTGGTGTGAGTGTGAGTGTGAGAGTGTGTGTGTGTGTGTGTGTGTGTGTGTGTGTGTGTGTGTGTGTGTGTGTGTGTTGCCAATTCTGATGATGGCCTGTTTGCCACAAGCTTTGTCTTTTGTTGTGCATGTCTGCGTCTTTGTGGTACCTATGTGCGTAATAAGTGGGACTGTAGCATACTCCTTGATTCTTCAGGTAATACTGCCTCCTGACACGTGATGTAGTCAGCCAAAAGCAAGATCACTCTTAAGTAGCACGAACACACAAATAAGAAAGGTTGATGGTTTAAATTACTATACATAGTGTTGGTACAAGAAAAACACGAGGTTTCACATATAATCATAGTCTCGAAGATTAATAAGCTGCAAGAGAAGCTAAGCTTCCACATATAATGTTGATCTTTTTAGCATGTGTTTATGATATATCACACAAATGTGCCAGTAAAATTTTTAATAATGACGTAAGTGTCTGATCTTCTGGGCTCAAAATTCTTCTAGATGGTCATCCTCAAAGAGTTGATTTTTAATTGAGAGTCAAACGCTCTGTGATTTAAGAAATTCATTGTACATTCTTGCATATAGTTCATCTTGTGTAAAAGGAAATTTACTTTGAAAGTAATGCTTTTCAAACCACCATCCGCAATGTTTTCCCGTGACCTGTTAGAAACTGATTTGTTTCAGCAGTTGCCAGAGAGTGCCAGATAATAGGCGCCACTGCTCTTGCGCAGCTACGATGACACAGGAAGCCCATATGTTCGTATGTGTAAAACATTAAAAGATCTTGCACTATGTCACAAAAGAAACAAGACATCAGAGGGCACTTCAAGTTCATTGGAATTTCGTGAAACATACTAAAATGAATAATTTGGTTTAAAGTGCACATTCATATGTCCAGATTTGGATGTAAATTTTTTTGAGTACCAGTATTGTATTATCTCATGTTTGGTTCTTTATTATGGCATAATGCCATGCGAGCTAGAAGATGGAAAACATGCACTTGAAATGCAGCGAACAGTTGAAACTAGGCAACAGTGTGAAATTAAACACTTCGTTTCAAATAAATGGACTGCCTCAGCACAAAAGATTAATAAAAGCCAAATCTCTTTAGCTAAGTGACAAAAATAGCTTCATTGTTCTGCAAGGTGATTAATGCTTGATTGTCAGAAAGGTGGAAATAAAACCTGAAAATAATAAAATATTTAGCCTTCCATAATTATGCGAACGAACATATTTTAATTCATTTGATACCTCCTGGCCCGCAACTGCTCAAATGAATCTAATGTCAACAGCTGTCACATCACGCTCATCAGAGGCAATTTGTCATTATGAATCATTGCACAGTCTTTCTAAAGCCTTTGACACACTTTGCTGTTGGCAGACGCTTGTATGAGCACTCTGTTTTGTTGTTGTATATGGCGGATTTCCTTGGTGACTTAAGTTTTATTTTCGTTTTTTCTTCCTCTTGTTAATGTTTTGTTGCTGCAATATTATCCTGCAGATGCGGGATACAGTAATATCCTTTGTTGGAGTATTGGTTCTTACCAGTCAGAATCACAAAAATTTAACTGAAAGCTAAAACAATGAAACATTCCCAGAATTCTAAAAAGTTCCCAGGTTTTTCCCAGTTTTCTCCCGGATGAAAAAATTCCCGGGTTTTTCCTGGATCTCTCAGTTGTCCCGCGTCATATACACCCTGTTTATGTACCTCCTCAAAACTTGCACAAAATCAATTTTAGTACCTAAGAGTGTGTGTCAGCTTCTGTGAGATCCATCTACATATACACACACCATACAGATGTTTATCTTTGGACCAACAAGAATAATGGTCAAAGCAATCAAAATATAAGTTTATAAGTTGGTGGACTTCCCCAACGGGAATCAGTTACAATAAAGGCTTTTTGGGTGTAGAGCTGTGTCGTGTTGTAAGAAAGCTATCGCTGAATAGATAAAACGTGTTTTGGCTATGGTTACTCCATTCGTTGTCTGGAGATACTTCACTACAACTGTGGCTGAAATATTGGTTTAATCCAATCAGTGACAATTATTTTACAATATGATGTGGTTCTAAAGCCAGAAAAATTTTCTGTTAAAAGAAACATAAAGTATGTCCATAGAGATGGAAAGCTATTCAGTATGTGGTGTTATCTGTTTAGCTGCTGTACTAATTAGTGCTACTTCGAAAACCAGCTTATGCTAACAAAAGGCAGTTAATTCTTGGTTTACTGGGTATGAAGAGGCCGGGAGTGGGATGGAGGGAGGCAGTGACTTTTTTCTGTGCTAACCTAATGCCTAATAACAATCGTCCACACATGTAAACAATTATTTGTCTGAAAAATGAGAAAGCAAAAAATAAATGTTTACTGACTTTGAGACTCTGATTAATTATATTTAACTTCTACGATGCTATCAGGCAGATCATTGCTTCATATACACACAGCTACGTTGACTGGCTTTCTGTTTTTAACAATAAAATGAAGTGGGATGACGGAGAAAAATGTAGAACAGAGACAAAATTGATACATATTTCTAAAAAATGACAATTTGCTCTTCATTTTGCACTCACAATTCAGGTTTTAAAATAAAATTCATGTAATCCAAGCTATATAGAAATAAAAGGTGGCGCAAAAAGAAAGCATGAATTTGACTTGTGTAGTATCATTGGTGAGAGTGGAATGGTGGGATAGGGGAGCTAATGTTTTGTAGGTTAGAGCACCCAGTTTCAGTAGCAATGGCACAGTGGATCGAGCATCGTTGTGTTTTTGCTGTTGAACATTACTTCAAAAGTAATGACTCTGTATCACAGTTCAGAGGCTTTTCTGTACACACTTCAATGTTCCACAAAATGGTTCGATATATGTTCACAATACAATATTGTGTTGGGTTGCCCCTTTTCGCACAACTGATTAAGTCATGAAGCAGATGTCGGCTGGTTGTACTCGCACAGTGTGAACACAGGACGATGTCGATACAAAAAGGGTATATGTTCTTCTAAGTCCTCAGCACTCCACATAGCAGCGTGATCCAACTCTGGGCTTGTCTCGTCACTCGCTGCAGTACATCCTGAAGGATGAGCTGCATTTTCATACTTACAAAATTATAATAGTGCCGAAGATTCATGATTGTAATTATGATGAACAGAGACAGTTTTGTGAGAGAATGACTGATGTTCTTGCTGCTGATGATGTTGTGTTGATGATGAACAATGAAGAACACTTTCACTTAGACAGTTATGTAAATAAACAAAACAGTTGCTACTGATCAGCAGACAATCCACAAGAACAGCATCAAAAACCACTGCAGACTGCAAAAGGGACAGTGTGGTGAAACCAGGAATCGTTGAGCCTTATTTTTTTTTTTTTTTTTTTTTAAGAAAGCACTGTTAGCGCAACAGTAAATGCTACACATTATATTTCAATGCTACGCAGTCTCATGTGGCTGCAACTGGAGACTATAGGGATGAATGTGGCAGATGTGATTCCAACAAGATGGAGCCACAGCTCACATGGCTAATGATTCCATGGTAGTTGTTCAAGAAGTGTTTCCCCAGTACGTGATTTCAAGTTTTGGCGATTCTCACTGGCCAGCATGCTTGCCAGGTTTGTTGGTTTGTGACTTCTTGTTATGGAGTTACCTAAAAAGTAAAGTGTACTGCAACCAACTTCATACACTCAGTGACCTGAAAGTTGCAATATGTCGAGAAATTGCTGCTGTTTCACATGACATGTTATCGAAAGTGATGGCAAATTTTGAAGGAAGACTTTTAATGTGTATTCACGAAGAAGGCTGCTTTCTGCCTGACGTTCTCTTTAATATGTGAAATAGTGACAATTTATATATTGGATACATTACCAATTGTAGTGATGTGAGTAAATTTTGTATGTGATCAAAACAGACACAATTATACTAGTTTGAAATCCACACATTCTTCTTGCACCGCCCTTTACAAGTAAATATTTTGGAAGGATGTGAGAGTTCAAAGATCCAAATGTCAACTATATCTCTGTAAATGCTACAAGAATGTATTTACTATGTAGTCCAAAAACAAAATAGGTGTTCTTTCTTTACTATTTACACTTAAGACCACTCAATATTAGTATAAAAAAGAATTGTCTCTTATGATCCAAAACCAAATAACAAATTACCTGACAAATTATTTATGCAGTGATACAACTAGTGAACATCCATCATGTCACAATCAGTAAGAATTGACAAATGTAAAGTACACTGAGCTACTCTATTCTTTATCTAGAAAGAAAAATTTAACTCAAAAATAAAAAAGGACAATTCAAAATAGTTACTTATTATTGAATAAATCACAGGGGCTTCATGTTAAGAATACACAACAATAAACAGTACCACGACTAACATATTTTGTTCTCTGACTGAGTAAACAAGTTGCTTCTACAATTACAATAATTTCTTATTTTATTTGACATGGTTTAAAACAATGTTACAAAAGCCAAGAAATATACAGAAATGAATACATAAGAACACAAATTCAGGAACAATTCTACAGGAAAGTCTGTGTGAATGTTCTTCAGAATATGCATAAGTTACAGACCAAAAATTGTGTGTTAAATTTTGAGATGGAAAGGTCTTTTAGGAAGATTTCAATTCTGCCATCTTCCACTTGCCCAGTATACATCACATCACATTGTTCTCTTATTATATGCTCACCTGTGATGTTCTCTGTTTCTCATTTTCTCCCACTTCTTATCTTTCCCCATCTGATTATTGTCAAAACTCTTCCTCCTCACTGGCACTTCTTTACTAACACTCACACAAGTTATCTGGGCTAGATGACCTTCCACAAGTTAGTTCAGTATCTTATCTGCTCTGCCAAAAAGTGTTTACATTTCAAAATCCCACTTGTTGTTCACCTCTTCTAAGTGTGAGCTATGTATTGCTTTCATTATACTAGTTAAGTGACATATGACTGCAGAGAAATAAGGCAGTTGTCTCCTTTTGAACTGATGAAACTGCTAATTAGTCGTACCTTCGATATATTGATACACTTAAGAAAACTAAAACTAGACAATAACTAATTATGCAATAAAGAGAATGAGCTGCTGCTTCAGCATATAAAGATTGCTTTAAGTTTGGCTTCTAAGTTTTTAATGAAAGAAAAATATCACATAAGAGCACTGCATGGAATGAAAGGTTTCCACACTGGTTATAACTAGTTCAGTTCATTTATGTCTATAAGAAATGTCTGACTGTGCACAATCATTGATGTACTGAATTCAAATTTTGGAGCTGCAATGCTCATACTATTTTGAGAAATGTCTTAGATGTAAGTAAGTTTTGCTACTTATATGCCCAGTATCTGGCACTACTTCCATCTTAATGTAAAGTTACTAAAAAGTGCAAAGCAATAAAAATCAATATCAGCCAATAAGAGCTGTCAATTCACTTTTAGTCAAAATGAACTAGTATAGACAATTCACATCAAACACAATGGTTTTTTCACTTCACATTATACAAAAGCTTTCACAATATTTGATAACTATAGTGATTGAGGAAAAAAAAGTGAAGCATCAAGAAGGGTAGAAGAAAACAAAACTTCACGTGTTGAGAGGGTAGGTATTGTTAGTTCAGTGATTATGCTATTGAATCAAATTTACAAAGAACTTGGCAGTATTAGCCTAGTTACCAGTATTGCATTGCACTCACTCTGGCCTGGGTGCATCCACTGTTTCAGTTGCGAAGTGTATTATAAATCCATTGTATTCTCTCCAGGGTCAAGCTGGCCCACAACTGTTGTACCTGATCCTTAACTTCCGGGATGGAGTTGAAGTCAGAGTGGGTCCCACCCATACTCTATTGAGGGCAGATCTAGGAATCTTGCTGGCCACATGAGTACCTCAACATCACACAGATAGTTCATAAAGACTAGTACCTTGAGTGGATGATCATTGTACTGTTACAAATGGCATCACAGTACTGTCATGTGAGGGGTAACATGTGTGGGTTCAGGATGTCTGTGACCTACTGATGTGTAAGCAGAGTTCACTTACTCACTGCCAGCTGTCACCTGAAGTCATACCCAATACCTTCCCACACCATGATGTCAGGGGCAACACTACTGTGTCTCTCCTAAACATTGGAAGACTGAGATATCTCTCCATTTTGCTGTCATACTTGCCCACAATGGTCATCCGAGTAGCACAGAACCACAATTCGTTGAGCCGGCCAAAATGGCCGTGCGGTTCTAGGCGCTGCAGTCTGGAACCACGAGACCGCTACGGTCGCAGGTTCGAATCCTGCCTTGGGCATGGATGTGTGTGATGTCCTTGGGTTAGTTAGGTTTAACTAGTTCTAAGTTCTAGGGGACTAATGACCTCAGCAGTTGAGTCCCATAGTGCTCAGAGCCATTTGAACCACAATTCGTTGCAGGACACACTGCAACACCATTCATCAGCAGTCCATGATGCCGAACCATAACATTATTTCAAATGTAGCCATTTGTGTTGTGTTGTTAATAGCAGCCTATGCCTCGGACAGTAATGACTGCTAGTCTCCAAACAATGGAGTGGGATGACCCTGACTGTCAAAGGGAGTCCATTACTTGTTCTTGGATGGGAGCTGCAGATGTGCTTTGTGCACAATATGGCAATCTCCCCATGTAGAGGTCAGACATGGCCAACTGGAACCTTAACATTGAGTATGCCTGTCCTCACATTCCCATGCTGTCCATCAGGCCACTGCCACATCCAAATGCCTTCCAAACCTAGTTACTGCAAGACTCGACCAGCTGGCCAAATGGAGACCCATAATGAGGCCCCATTCAAATTCTGTCACATGCTGATAAAGCTGTCTCACATGACTATGTAGCATCTCTGTGTTCTTTAAAATGACTCTCAACATCTGATTGTGTTCACACCTCTGCTATACTCTATCAGACTTGATAACAACACTGAACACGAACAACACTAATACACTCTGGTGCCCATCCTACCTCTCTCACAGATATGCAATTCTAATTATTTAGATACTCACTGATGATGTCTAGGTGAAATATGACTCGTGAGATGAATTTGCCATTGTTTCCAAGACAAGGAAGCAAATGTGTGATATGGACAGAACAAGAAGAAGACTCTCTGTCATTTTTAAAATTCTGTAATGATTTTCATAAATAGAAAAAATATGTCTCAAGATCCACATACAATAAAAATTTTAGTTCTGTGAGTTAACAACTTTTCAAGCAAGATGTTATACATGTTAAAAAATGGCTGTTATCGGACAGCAAACAAAGAAAAGAAAACCAAATATGTTCCATTGTTAGAAAACACATGGTCACACTCATGACAACATTAAAAATTAGTGTAGCCTATCATGCAGTCACTTTCTGAATTAGAACATGGAACATTAATTGTATGAAGTAATACACAAAAAAGGAGCCACATGAGATGTACCCATAAAATAATGGCATTCTCTGAATATAGTCATTACAGGTTACTGTTTCACTGCTTCTTCATTAAACAAACTGGTACACCAATAGACTGTTTCTCCAAATGATGTCTTGCAGAACTGAGTAATATAAGAAATACCATATATCAGCAGTTGGTATGCAATTGTATAAAACATATAACCACAGAGAATATTTGAGCTTCAGCACTTTACGGAGACAAACTGAAAACTAGCAATTGGAGAAATCAGAAAAAACATCAAATCTCAAATAACACAATCCAATTTCTTTTTAGGTCACAGTACTATATTTATTTCAAAATTGGCTGAATAACCACTGGGTAGCTGTCACCCCAAACACAAAAGAACAGAGAGAAAGAGAGAGAGAGAGTGCAACAAATGGAATTCTCTTACTGACAGCAATGAGTACTACTAGAAATATGATTCCTGTTGATACAATGTGAGTTTAATAGTGTAAATATAAAAATATTTGTTGACTGGAGGATCCAATCAAGAAATATATTTATTTCCCCCTTCATGATGCCCGAAATGACTGAATTTCATTACGAACAATAAGCATTAAGAACTATGACATTCAAGTATCATATTAAGTGTTATTTGCAGTTGTGATTTTCAAGAACACACTACATAACATTGTGTAACACTGATGTAAACAAGTACTTGTTCTGTCAGATGAGAAATCTGCAACATGAAAAATTTTAATAGTATGCAGTACAGATGCGGATATGTATATTGAATGGTATTGAATAACCAGTACATGGTGGATACAAGTGAACATCCAAAAGGACAGATAATTCTGAAAATTTGAAACAGTGGTAAGCATTACACAATTTCTTTTTATACTTAAAGAATTCCAATCATAACAACCAGCAACTGTACAAAAAGCCTCAAATGAAAACAATGAGCTAACACTAGAGCTAACACTACATGTAAATGACTAATAATCACTTAATCCATTAAGCCACAAGGCTTAAAGTTGAAAACCATGTACACTTAAGGAAAAACATGGAGGAAAACGTAAAAACATCACAAACAGTGACATAATACACTACTGGCAATCAACTGAATAAGAATTAAAGAAGAAATTGAAAATAACAAAGCACAATAGGGTTTTCATTTAATTGTAGACTGGCATACAACATATTCAAATTATCTAATGGTGCTCAGATGAACATATTTCTGGGTCGACTGACACCAAATCGGGATTTATAAGAATTTGTTCTGAAGGAAAAGTAAACGGATGCATGAACGAACGGAAAATAACAAATTACTAGAAGAAGGCAACTACTAGTACTAAAGGCATACCAACTTAAGCATCATCCCTAATCTGATTATTTTCTGTATTTCTGAACACCCTAGAGTCAAAAGTATCCTGACAGTATTTAATATTAACATAGTTTTATACTTTGTTTCCATTATTTGATAGGCACATCTCATTTAAAATTTTGCATTTTTTCAGTGTTCTTAATTTAATAAATAAATTTTATAAAAATTATCATTATGTATCTATCTGAATTTACTATTACAGCCACACCACAGAATCAATGACAAAAATTACTCAATAATAAGCATGGAATAAACTAATAATGAAATTATTATATGTTTGTGCTATGAACTTATGAGACATCCACAATGTGTTAACAGCACTTTTTCATTAGTCACAGTGTATAACACTTACCTACTGAGAGGAATGGCATATTGTTTAAAAGACTGGGCTTGTATTTGGGAGAAGTGGGATTCCATGCCCCATAAGAGTCAATGCAATTTAATTTTCTGTTACTTCCCTCAATCACTTCAAGTACATAAAGGTATAACTTTCCCTATGTACCTCCTTGTGAGCAAATGCTGTCTCTTATGACATCAACTACAACACAAAGATGTTGAAACTAAATTTATTTCCAATATTTTTCCCCCACTCTCAAAGCCTCCCCCCTTTTTTCTTGCACTTTTCTCAGTCATACACCCTCCTCATTACCATTTGCTGCCCCTGAAAACTAATTATAATATAAATACACTTGAAGCTTCTCACATTAGCTTGGACAAGGTGTTTGATGAAATATACAAGGCATTACTCATTGCAATCACTGTTATAATTCAAGGTTTACCAATATACTAGAGTGGAGACATAAGACCTACCAGTGTAGTTAAGCTTCCAATGCCCTCTAATGTCACAAATTAGTCTACAAAAATTAAAAATCAAAATTAGGATTTCTGCAAATTAGCTGGTGAGCACATTAAGAGGAAGCTGATCTTACGTGTCTTACTCAGAGAAAAAGCATTAAGTTGTAGAACAAAACACTTTTATGAAACAAAGAGGAAGATTAGTTATTGGGGACTGAGTTGCTCCATGAACTCAAATAAGTAGCCAGCATCTATATATGTCCATATGATATTCGTGTGCACAGACTATAATTGTGAACAATGTGTAGCAAGAAATTAACACACGGATGGGGAATATAGACACAAAACTAGTATCACCATGATAATTATCATCATCATCTACAGTTTCCAGATCCTGTCTGGGTCTGTTTACAATATAAGCCTCTCCATCTTTTCCTCTCCTCCCACAACATTTATATCTATACTCTGTCCCAGGCTGCTCCTCTCTTCATCACATATTCCTTCAGTTCAACCAACATTTTGTCGCTCATTCATCCCCTAGATCTCTTGCCCCCTATTGTCATTTCATGAGCCTATTCAGTTCGCTGCCAACTTCCATTCTTTTGACATGTTCATAGCATATTAATCTTGTCTTTTCTATGAGCTTCTCTTTCACTATTTCTCTCCTCATCTCATTCCTTACTCTACCTATTCTAGTAACTCCTATTCTGTTTCTCTGACATTTCTTATCACAGGCCTCTATGCCGCTCACCTGCCTTTTCTCCATTAGCCATATTTTTTATGCACACATAAGCACAGGAGCATAATATTCCTGGTATGGCATTTGCTTATTTTTTGATGGCACATCTTTGATCTGGACAAGACTTCTTACAATCTGCAGTAAGCCATGGGCTTGCATTCCCCTTTTACTGATACTCTTCTCATTTCTCCTGTCTTCTATTACACTTGCCAGGCACTAGAAACTATCCACTTTCCACTTTCTTTAGTACTTGTCCTCTAACACTGATATCTGTTACTACTCTCCTCTTATTTCTCATTGTTACCATTGTACATTTCTTTGCAATAAATTTTAGTCTGTACTATTCCAACACTTTCTCCCACACACACCAGTAATTTGTCTGCAAACGCCATATAACAAGTATGATAAAAGACACATCACAAATAAAAATATCAGACACAGAAATGCATAAGTGTCAATAATGTGGGAAAGAAGAGCAGAATATAAATGTGAATTGAGAAATAGAGTTGTTTCATAATAATGGCATCATATTTGAGAGACATTGCCACAAATGCAAATACGTTTTTCTGTCACTAATGTTATAACTGAAGGCTGGAGCAATAACTACTGACATTTCTTCAATTAACTTGCTTGGACAGCTAAGCTCATTGAATCACCCACTGCCAGAACACAATGAGGCACATCAGCCCTGGATTGGATCTGCCTTGTAGATTAATGACAGGAGCCGCTGAGCCAGACAGCCTTGCTGTGGTGTTTAGGCAGTTTTTCACATCCACTTAGATAAATAGCCAGCTGGTTCCCATTTCCTAAACCAGACACAATATGCAACAGCACCTTGTAAAACAATGTCACATTTGACCATGCGATTACAGGAGACACAGACAGATGGGAAAGACAGATTCCTCCCCACAAGAGAAGGGTATGTTTAGTTCACTGTGTAAATTGGAGAAGAACCATATCAGTCGCAGCCATGCAGCCACGCATTGGCTAGATGACTGGCACCAGAAAGTAAGTATTTCTTCTTTTAATTTTTTTCTCAAACATTTTATATCCTGTTAACTAAACCATAAGAAAAAGAGAAAGAGAGAGAGAGAGAGACAGAGAGAGAGAGAAAGAGAGATGGCCTTGTTGATGGAAGATCTTAATGGTTAGTTTAAGTGGTGTAACTGAAGTCAATAAACTTTTCCCATCTCATCTTTATCAAATGTGAGCATCTGCTCAGTGACCTTCTAGTTGATAACACTCCTTTCTCTGTTCTTTCAGGTTTCCGTTCCTGGAGTGCATTTCCTTAATTTATCCTTTCACTTACATCCTTCTGAAAAGTTAATTCTCTTTCAAGTGATGATTAAGTCTTGTATTTCTTTATCTCCTGTTCCCATCTTTTCATCATCCCATCAATTTCTACAATTTACTGCAACTTCTACAGCCAAATTACTCAACTCTTGATGCATTTGTATCTTCCCTCAGTGGCTGTCCTTTAGTGTGATTTTGTACAGGCATCATCCCTTCTGCTCTGTTTACAATATATTTATTTTATCCATGATTGTTTTAAGACACTGTAGGTGTTTTTCTACATATTGCTAATTAAAAAACTGCAACTAGCCATAGTTTTTGAATAAATGATTTGTTTCACTGTAACTAGTTTCGAGCCTAGCCCCATCTTCAGATGGCAGTGAGGTTGGTTCAGCATTTTATCCATCAATGAAGCAGATCTCTATGCCGTAATGTATAAAGGAAAACTTTTGCTCAAGACAAAAATCTGAAATTTTTGCATGAAAAATGATTGCTGCTGTCTGACAATGGGAGCAGGTCTTACACAAGTTACAGTGAAATAAATCATTCATTCAGAAAGTGTGACTGGCTACTGATTTTCTTCAGGGATATTTACAAAATATATATGTTTTAAATTTCTTCTGTCTACCTCATTTTCTATTTACCTGTGTTGCAGCACATTTCCATTTTGCAGCTGACCTTTTCAGATTTTGCTATAGCCAGAGTTTCAGTTTCATACTGTTCTCTGTACGAGTTTATATAATTTGACAACCATTTCCTTTAATCTGAGGCCAATTTTTGAGACATGTACATTTTTCCCAGTATTATCCTACAGTATGAGAATGTCACAGAAAGGTTAAAAAAAACTCTAATAAAAGTTACACCACAGAGGCACTGTGCTTCGCATAAAGGCTTATTTTCAAAATACTGTGAGTTCATGTTTCAAGACAACAAATGTATTACTTACTTCCACAAACATAAACATCTCATGTAAAATTCATAAAGATAAGATGAGATAAATATTGCCTAATATGGAAATGTACTCGTTCACACTGAGTGGAGTACAAAAGATGAAAAAGCAATGCTAGTGCATTATGTGCCTTCGAGGCCTATGGAATACAGACACAGATGTAGATCTGGGCTTTATTACACAATCCATGCACTTAACTTGATTTAAATTATTTACTGTCTTCCTTCTTCATGCAATCTCGTTGGTGATATCTTGTGTTCATCACAGAAAGCTTGCTGAAAACTCTACCCAGCACGTTCCACCACTTGTTCAATCAATGGCATGATCATGAACATGTAACACTGGCTCAGTTTTGACAAGCACAAAACATGAGTTGACCATGGTATCACTAGTATAATTATCACCTATTTACTTCCAGTAGTCAAAATAAGAGGCAATAATTTAAATTAAGTTGAATGGGAGCGAAAGGCTATTTACAATTTGTACAGAAACCAGATGGCAGTTATAAGAGTCGAGGGACATGAAAGGGAAGCAGTGGTTGGGAAGGGAGTAAGACAGGGTTGTAGCCTCTCCCCGATGTTGTTCAATCTGTATATTGAGCAAGCAGTAAAGGAAACAAAAGAAAAATTCGGAGTAGGTATTAAAATTCATGGAGAAGAAATAAAAACTTTGAGGTTCGCCGATGACATTGTAATTCTGTCAGAGACAGCAAAGGACTTGGAAGAGCAGTTGAATGGAATGGACAGTGTCTTGAATGGAGGATATAAGATGAACATCAACAAAAGCAAAACAATGATAATGGAATGTAGTCTAATTAAGTCGGGTGATGCTGAGGGAATTAGATTAGGAAATGAGGCACTTAAAGTAGTAAAGGAGTTTTGCTATTTGGGGAGCAAAATAACTGATGATGGTCGAAGTAGAGAGGATATAAAATGTAGACTGGCAATGGCAAGGAAAGCGTTTCTGAAGAAGAGAAATTTGTTAACATCGAGTATAGATTTTAGTGTCACGAAGTCATTTCTGAAAGTATTTGTATGGAGTGTAGCCATGTATGGAAGTGAAACGTGGACGATAAATAGTTTGGACAAGAAGAGAATAGAAGCTTTTGAAATGTGGTGCTACAGAAGAATGCTGAAGATTAGATGGGTAGATCACATAACTAATGAGGAAGTATTGAATAGGATTGGGGAGAAGAGAAGTTTGTGGCAAAACTTGACCAGAAGAAGGGATCGGTTGGTAGGACATGTTCTGAGGCATCAAGGGATCACCAATTTAGTATTGGAGGGCAGCGTGGAGGGTAAAAATCGTAGAGGGAGACCAAGAGATGAATACACTAAGCAGATTCAGAAGGATGTGGGTTGCAGTAGGTACTGGGAGATGAAAAGGCTTGCACAGGATAGAGTAGCATGGAGGGCTGCATCAAACCAGTCTCAGGACTGAAGACCACAACAACAACAACAACAGATGGATGGTTGAAGCTACTCTCCTTAATTACAAGCCCAGAGAATTAGTGCTGTGTCTCTGTAACAATCAGTGGTCATCTTGCACAACTGTTTCAAGTTATACATAGACCACAATAGTTTAGCAACTCCATATATTTCTGTGTTGTGAGATTCCAAAAATTCTATATGAAATAAAATTCTGTAGCATGAACTACCATACGGAAGATAACTGGTGTGTGTCTATGCACCCACAGATACAGCTCCATGCAGGACAATTACAATGTGCACAGAAATCAAAACTTGAAATATCATCAGATGCATGACTAAGAAAAGTACTTACCCCATGTGTACAGGATGGCGTGCAATATCGACATTGTCTGGTGCATGCAGAGTGTTATATTGGTTGACGGCCTGTACATAACTCTCCTTTGTGTGTTGTGGCGCTAAAATGACTTCAGTTATACCACCAGGAGCTGAAATGGAAACTTGACTTAAATTCATAAAACTCAAAAAATTCTGAACAAGTTTAGATAAATTATTCATAGTTTAAAGGAGGTATACAGACTGCAGTCATAATAAAAGTTATGATTCAGCCTGGTAAAAATGGAGGGAAATATTATGGTTTAACAGCATATTTTCCCTAGCAATTTGAACTACCATATATATGTTAATAGTTGACACTTCATTATTCTGACGTGTAATTACTGCTCCCACACAGAGTCAAGCAATATAATGGTACTTGTACCAGTTCACCGTAAACTCTGTTGCCTACTATTTTTGCCTAAATACGATTAAATACATCCACATGACACTGAACCATAGAACTGATTTAACTAGGCCTTAATATTATGAAAAGCATAGCTGCTACTCACCACATAGCAGAGATGCTGAGTCGCAGATAGGTACATAGAAAAGACTGTCAGCAAGTGACACACACACACACACACACACACACACACACACACACACACACACACACACACACACACAGAGCACAGTCTCTGGCAGCTGAAGCAGCAGCACATGATGGGAGAGGAAATCAGGTGGTGGGGATAGAAGGAGGCTGGGGCAGGGAAGGGGAGGTATAGCAGGGTAGAGGTGAAGGACGGTAAAGGGCAGTTGTGGGAGCGTGCTGAGTTGAGGTGGAGAGAGAGTAAGGTGGCTAGGTGCAGTCGGGAGGTTAGACAGAGGGAGAGGGGGAAGGGTTAATTGAAAAGGAGAGAAGTAGGAAGACTTAGGGTGCACTGACTGGAATGGGAACTAGGAAGAGGCTAGGGGTACGGAAAATGACTAACAGAAGTTGAGGACAGGACGGTTACAGGAACATAGGATATATTGCACGGAGAATTCATACCTGCATAATTCAGAAAAGCTGGTGTTGGTGGGAAGGATCCAGATGGCTCACGCTGTAAAGCAGTCACTGAAATGAAGAACAGTAAGTTGGCTGGTATGCTCAGCAACAGTATGGTCCAGCAGTTTCTTCACCACAGTTTATCAGTGGCCACTCACGCAGACAGACAGCCTGTTGGATGTCATGCTCACATAGAATGCAGCTCAGTAGTTGCAGCTAAGCTTGCAGATCACGTGACTGATTTCACAGGTAGCAAAATTCTCTTGCTATGCAATTTCCAATTCCTGGATCCTATAGCACACAATGAAACTCGTACCCTCCAGGAACTACATGTGCATGCACAATGCCACCTCAAAAAGCTCTCCGCCCTATTCACTTCCTACTCCCGCCTTAGACTACCACTATCCACAACCTCTACAAAATCTCCAAACCTGCCCCACTGCCCCTCATAGCTGATAAATCCTGGCTCACAGACCTATTACATTTAGCCCACCCTCCAAAACTCCCTCCCACAACAACACAGAATCCAGAACATAAACAGACCTGAAACATAGTAATGAACATTTCCTCCAAAAGCTTTACCCCCACAGAAGTATCAGTCATTTTGAAAGGCCTCACCTTTTGCCCCACTCCCAAATTCAATGATGCAGGACTTCTTAAAGAACTTCTCTCCTTCTCCCGGTCCCTACAGTGGAAACTCTTTTTCGCCACCAATCCTACCAATCAGAATCAATCAAGGACCAATGTTAAATCCTGACTGACTCAGTTCGCTCCTCCATCCAACTGTGATCCACCCCCACTGCCCCCAAATCAGCCCCTGTTAACTTTCCAGAATTTCTTAACCTTGAACCTTGCCTCATCATCATTTCCCAAATCTCTCAACATACAAACTAACCTTACATCTGTGGAAAAAACCACAATCCACCATCCAAAAACTGATTTCAACATTATGATTCCACCTGCTGACAAAGGCTCCACCACTCTTGTTTTGAACTGCAAGGATTACCTGGCAGAAGGACCCCACCAGCTGTCAGATTCATCCACCTACACACCCTGCCAAGTGACCCCATTGCAGAAATCCAGCAGAATCTCCAGTCTCTTCTCAAATCCTTAGGCTCATCTCTGTCCTCACCCATACCACTTCCTGCTCTCCTTCCTTCTATGTGCTTCCAAAAGTCCATAAACCCAACCACCCAGGATGCCTCCCTGTCGCCATTTACCGTGCTCTCACTGAAAGAATCTCTGCTCTCATAGACCAACACTTTCAGCACCCACAACCTACCCTCCTATATGAAAGATACCAACCATTTCCTCCACAAACTCTGCACAATTCCTGTTACTTTAGTACATAACACGTTGAGCATCACTATTGATGCCATCTCCCTTTACACTAACATCCCTAATGCCCATGGCCTTACTACTGTTGAACAATACCTTTCCCAATGCCTGACAGGTTCAAAACCAACAACCTCCTTCCTAGTCACCATGACCAACTATATCCCACCCACAATTGTTTCTCCTTTGAAGATATTACCTACACACAAATTCCGGGTACGGCCATGGGCATCCGAATGGCACCATCCTATGCCAACCTATTCATGGGACATCTAGACGAAGCCTTCCTAAACACCCAGAATCCCAAACCTCTCACCTGGTTCAGATTCACTGATGACTTCTTCATGATCCGGATCAAAGACCAGGACACCTTATCCACATTCTTCCATAACCTCAACACTTTCTTGCCCATTCACTTCACCTGGTCCTACTCAACCCAACAAACCAACTTCCTTAACGTTGACATCCACATCAAATATGGCTATATTAGTACCTCTGTGAATATTAAACCTACTAACCACCAGCAATACCTCCACTCTGATAGCTGCCACCCATTCCATACCAAGAAGTCCGTTTCATATAGCCTAGCCTTTCCTGGCCACCACATTTGTAGTGACAAGCAGCCTCTCTCAATATACACTGAGGGTCTCACTGAGGCCTTCACAGACTGTAATTACCCTCACAACATTGTACAAAAACAGGTCTACTGTGCCTCTTCTTTCCTGTCACCAACCACCATCCAAAGTCCCACTCTCCATCCACAGAGGAGCATTCACCTTGTGACAAAGCAAGCTGAGATCTTTTTACTTCCTCTCTTGTTTTGCCATCTGACTCCTTAAATTGATTTTTTTTTTCATTTTTGACTAATTATCATTAACATATGTAAGTATAATCTGCATTTTCATGAAAGAGAAAGGTTGGCCCTCAGTTTTCAAGAGTATAGCACCTGATCTAATTTTGTGCTTAGTTTTGTGCATGTAATTAATTTCCTGATTTATTTTGACTATTCCTAGTAAATATCTTTCATTATAGGGTGAAATCAGTAATTTTTTCATAACTTAAATTCTATTGTTGACTTACAAACAAATACATATTCTGTAATAATGATAAAACATTTGGAAAAAGAATCACTAGGATTCTTAAAGTATTTATTTGGTTCTATTCGAAAACATGTTAGCAAAGCCAGTTCTAAACTAATTCCAAAATAATTACCAGTTTTGTCAAAAGTATTGTTTGTATAACTATATCTGTTAATTTCATCATTTAAACAAATAATTCTACCCCCATGAACCATGGACCTTGCCGCTGGTGGGGAGGCTTGAATGCCTCAGGGATACAGATGCCGTACCGTAGGTGCAACCACAACGGAGGGGTACCTGTTGAGAGGCCAGACAAACATGTGGTTCCTGAAGAGGGCCAGCAGCCTTTTCAGTAGTTGCAGGGGCAACAGTCTGGATGATTGACTGATCTGGCCTAGTAACACTAACCAAAACGGCCTTGCTGTGCTGGCACTGCGAACGGCTGAAAGCAGGGGGAAACTACAGCCATAATTTTTCCCGAGGGCATGCAGCTTTACTGTATGGTTAAAAGATGATGGCGTCCTCTTGGGTAAAATATTCCGGAGGTAAAATAGTCCCCCATTCGGATCTCCGGGTGGGGACTACTCAAGAGGACGTCGTTATCAGGAGAAAGAGACTTAGAGAAAGCTTTTGACAATGTTGACTGGAATACTCTGTTTCAAATTCTAAAGGTGGCAGGGGTAAAATACAGGGAGCGAAAGGCTATTTACAATTTGTACAGAAACCAGATGGCAGTTATAAGAGTTGAGGGGCATGAAAGGGAAGCAGCAGTTGGGAAGGGATTGAGACAAGGTTGTAGCCTGTCCCCGATGTTATTCAATCTGTATATTGAGCAAGCAGTAAAGGAAACAAAAGAAAAATTCGGAGTTGGTATTAAAATCCATGGAGAACAAATAAAAACGTTGAGGTTCGCTGATGGCATTGTAATTCTGTCAGAGACAGCAAAGAGCTTGGAAGAGCAGTGGAACGGAATGGACAGTGTCTTGAATGGAGGATATAAGATGAACATCAACAAAACCAAAACGAGGATAATGGAATGTAGTCAAATTAAATAGGGTGATGCTGAGGGAATTAGATTAGGAAATGAGACACTTAAAGTAGTAAAGGAGTTTTGCTATTTGGGGAGCAAAATAACTGATGATGGTCGAAGTAGAGAGGATATAAAATGTAGACTGGCAATGGCAAGAAAAGCGTTTCTCAAGAAGAGAAATTTGTTAACATCGAGTATAGATTTAAGTGTCAGGAAGTTGTTTCTGAAAGTATTTGTATGGAGTGTAGCCATGTATGGAAGTGAAACATGGACAATAAATAGTTTGGACAAGAAGAGAATAGAAGCTTTCGAAATGTGGTGCTACAGAAGAATGCTGAAGATTAGATGGGTAGATCACATAACTAATGAGGAGGTGTTGAATAGAATTGGGGAGAAGAGGAGTTCGTGGCACAACTTGACAAGAAGAAGACCGGTTGGTAGGACATGTTCTGAGGCATCAAGGGATCACAAATTTTGCATTGGAGGGCAGCGTGGAGGGTAAAAATTGTAGAGGGAGACCAAGAGATGAATACACTAAGCAGATTCAGAAGGATGTAGGTTGCAGTAAGTACTAGGAGATGAAGAAGCTTGCACAGGATAGAGTAGCATGGTGAGCTGCATCAAACCAGTCTCAGGACTGAAGACAACAACAACAACAACAACAACAACAAACAAATAATTTGGCTTAATCCTCATGGTAGAAGAAACTGTTAAAAAGAGCCAATTTTTAAATTTATTCAGTTAATTTAAAGAGTTATGTTTTAATTGTAATTTCTGTAAATTAAACATCAAACAATGTTATAGTTTCAGAACCTATTACTGTGATGATATACAGGGTTATTACAAATGATTGAAGCGATTTCACAGCTCTACAATAACTTCATTATTTGAGATATTTTCACAATGCTTTGCACACACATACAAAAACTCAAAAAGTTTTTTTAGGCATTCACAAATGTTCTATATGTGCCCCTTTAGTGATTCTGCAGACATCAAGCCGATAATCAAGTTCCTCCCACACTCGGCGCAGCATGTCCCCATCAACGAGTTCGAAAGCATCGTTGATGCGAGCTCGCAGTTCTGGCACGTTTCTTGGTAGAGGAGGTTTACACTGAATCTTTCACATAACCCCACAGAAAGAAATCGCATGGGGTTAAGTCGGGAGAGCGTGGAGGCCATGACATGAATTGCTGATCATGATCTCCACCACGACCGATCCATCGGTTTTCCAATCTCCTGTTTAAGAAATGCCGAACATCATGATGGAAGTGCGGTGGAGCACCATCCTGTTGAAAGATGAAGTCAGCGCTGTCGGTCTCCAGTTGTGGCATGAGCCAATTTTCCAGCATGTCCAGATACACGTGTCCTGTAACGTTTTTTTCGCAGAAGAAAAAGGGGCCGTGAACTTTAAACCGTGACATTGTACAAAACACGTTAACTTTTGGTGAATTACGAATTTGCTGCACAAATGCGTGGGGATTCTCTACCGCCCAGATTTGCACATTGTGTCTGTTCACTTCACCATTAAGAAAAAATGTTGCTTCATCACTGAAAATAAGTTTCGCACTGAACGCATCCTCTTCCATGAGCTGTTGCAACCGCGCCGAAAATTCAAAGCGTTTGACTTTGTCATCAGGTGTCACGGCTTGTAGCAATTGTAAACGGTAAGGTTTCTGCTTTAGCCTTTTCCGTAAGATTTTCCAAACCGTCGGCTGTGGTACGTTTAGCTCCCTGCTTGCTTTATTCGTCGACTTCCGCGGGCTACGCGTGAAACTTGCCCGCACGCGTTCAACCGTTTCTTCGCTCACTGCAGGCCGACCCCTTGATTTCCCCTTACAGAGGCATCCAGAATCTTTAAACTGCGCATACCATCGCCGAATGGAGTTAGCAGTTGGTGGATCTTTGTTGAACTTCGTCCTGAAGTGTCGTTGCACTGTTATGACTGACTGACGTGAGTGCATTTCAAGCACGACATACGCTTTCTCGGCTCCTGTCGCCATTTTGTCTCACTGCGCTCTCGAGCGCTCTGGCAGCAGAAACCTGAAGTGCGGCTTCAGCCGAACAAAACTTTATGAGTTTTTCTATGTATCTGTAGTGTGTCGTGACCATATGTCAATGAATGGAGCTACAGTGAATTTATGAAATCGCTTCAATCGTTTGTAATAGCCCTGTATAAAGGCCCAATTTTTTGTCTCGAGTCAGTCAGTCCACAGCCGATTTTCAGACAAGAAACCCTTGCTGGTGAGGTCAACAATAATGCATCAACTTAACTGTGAAATAAGTGTAATTCAAATAGGCACCGACAGTGACTGTTCAATACGTACCGTATTATTCTGCAAGAACTGTGAACTGTTCCTGTAATAAACCCAGAATCAAGACCTGTCCCATACATCCTCTCACAACCATCTACTTCAGTCCAGTCACAAACATCATCTATCTCGTCAAAGGCAGGGCTACCTGCGAAACCAGTCATGTGATCTACTATCTAAGCTGCAACACTTGAGCTGCATTCTACATGTGCATGACACCCAACAAGCTATCTGACCGCATGAATGGCCACCAACAAACTGTAGCCAAGGATCAGCTGGACCACCGCATTGCTGAGCACACCACCCAACATGATGTTCTTCATTTCAATGACTGCTTCACAGCCTGAGCCATCTGGATTCTTCCGACCAATATCTGCTTTTCTAAATTGCGCTGATGGGAACTCTCCCTGCAATGTATCCCACATTCCCGAAGCCTTACTGGCCTCAACTTTCATTAGTCATCGTCCTTACCTATCTAGCCCCTTACCTGTTCCCATTCCAACACTACACAGCCCTCTATTCCACCAACGTACCCTCAGTCTTTTTACTTTTCTCCTTTTCTGCTACACCCCTTTTCCCCCACCCTCTAGCTAACCTCCTGACTGCACCTAGCTTCACTACCCTATCTCCACCTCGCACCTGTACACTCCCACAAGCACCACTTTGCCATCCCCCACTCCTACCTTGCTATCCTCCCCCTCGCGCCCCAGCCTCCTCCTCTCCTCCTCACTGCCAAAGACTGTGTCACGTGTGCGTGTGTGTGTGGGGGGGGGGGGGGGGGGGGGGGGGGGGGGGGCACGCGTGAGCATGTTGTCCATTTCCGATGAGGGCCTTGTTGGCTGAAATCTCACTTTCTGACAGGCTTTTTGTTGTGCCTATCTGCAACTCAGCATCTCTGCTATATGGTGAGTAGCAGTTGCCTTTTTCATAATATTGATACAATCCATCCTGGATTTTCCACAGTTTGTTTTTGTCTAAGCCTTATTTACTGTTGTTCTCTATGGTACTGTTGGCAATTCCTGCCTCTATGCTTGAAGATCAAGTATTTACACTGATGTCACGTATGATTTTTTTTTAAAAAACCTCCATTGCCTTAGCGAGTATCACAGTCCACCCAACTTTTATATTTATATGAGTTAAGCTCTCATTTTATTGCTATTAACTGAAATGTCAGAGAGTGGTCTATTTGTGTTATCTAGTTCAATGGGCATCTTAAATATCTGAGTTTACTTCCAGGAAATAATGCAGTTTCTATCACTGATGTCTGTGGGAACATGACAAATTACTATTTTTGTTTTTAATGTGTTTGAAAAGTTTTTCTGTGATAACTTTGACATAATAATATTATAACTCTTTGGAATAAAACAAGAAAAGAAGAAGTTTGTTATTCCATGGTGATTATAATTAAAGTTTCTTGGTGTGAAAGATTAGAAAATAAAATAAATTGAAAATGCAATTAAACTGAGTCCTTAATGAATCCAAAGAGCAACAAACTGGTGACCCCAACATGACCAGTAAGACAATGACATTTTCAAGGTAACTGCAGTCAAATTTTCGCGAATTTTTTAACCTGAATTCATCGCATATGGTGTTTAAAAAATATGCAAAATGTCAACAGTAAATGAACCTGAAGGTAATAATCCTGAATGCAAACTGGAAATTGATAAGGTAAGCATTAAGCTACTGTCATTTTGGATGGAAAAACGAAACATCCACTTTTCTCAGTCCAACACACAATTTGCAATTGCTGGTATAATTACTGAAGTGACGAAGTCAACTATTTGCTTGCTCAGCTGGAGTCAAAATTTGTTGAAAACGTCTGTGATCTAGTTACAAGTGACAAGAACAATAAATATTCTCTTGCAAAAGAACAACTTCTGACCATCTTTAAAGAAAGTGAAGAGCATCAAATTAAAAAAGCTCTTGAGTGGTTTGGAACTATGTGATAAAGCCTAGCTAATTATTAAGAAAAATCCGGGGCTTTGCCGAAACTAATGTGTCAATCAAGATTTTGAAAAAACTTTGGCTTGACAAACTTCCTAGTAGCATAGAATGTATTTTAGTTATATCTCACGAAACAGTGGATAAGATTGCTCAAATGACAGATCATATGATTGAAATGCACTCTGTAGAGGAGGCTGAAACTGCATCAGTTCAGTCCATTCTTTCAACATCACAATCCATGTCAGACCAAGATCTTCTCTTAACAACTGAAGAAATGGAAAATGAGATAAAAATGCTTTGCAATGCAAGCATGCAAGATCGCGTAGTAGAAGTAGAGCAAAATTCAATAAAAACAGAAAATACTGCTATCATCATTTTAAATTTGACACATGCTGTAAGCCTGAAAAATGTGTTCAGCCTTGTCAGTGGTCAAACAAGGAAAACTAGAAATGATAAACATAACAGCATCTGAGTGTTCTACCCCAGTACTCACATCAAGCTGCCAATATCACCTGTTTGTTAAAGACTGGAATAGTGGAAGTTATTTTCTGGTAGGTAGTGGTGGGATTTGTCTGTTATACCAGTTTCAAAAGGCAAGAATGTTCAACCCTCTGACTTCATTCTTTATGCTGCAAATGATTCAAAGATAAAAAGTTGATGTTCCAAGTATAAACCTTCGATTTAGGGCTTAAATACAATTCTGAACAGCCATTCATTACAGTAGACATATCAAAAGGAATACTGGGGGCTGATTTCCTTCATCATTATGGTTTACTCGTTGATCTCAAAAACAAAAAACTGATAAACAATATCACCAAAGTAAAGATCTCGGCAGAAGTAACCACTACGAATGCTAAAGACTCACAAAGCTCACTCTAGGCAACATGCCAGTTTTCTAAACTTTTGGAAAAATTTCCTAAACTAACAAAATCTATCATAGTACCAAAGATGTTGAAGCAAAAAGTACAGAATTACATCACTATATCGACCGGTCCATCAGCATACAATAAGGCTCGTTGTTTGGACCCACATACATTGCAAGTTGCAAAAATTGAATTTCAGTTTCTGTTAAATATTCCATGCAATCACAATGGGCTAGAACTAGATTTCTGTTTCCCGTACTTGGATGATATTTCAATAGCATCAGAATCTCCAGAGCAACATGTTGAGCATCTAAACTCACTCATTAAACAGCTGAATTAATATGATATTGTAATAAATGTTGACAAATCAATATTTGGTGTACAACAGCTAACATTCTTAGGACATTAATTACACCTACAGAAACAAAGGCAGATCCAGAAAAGGTTGCGGCAATAATGAACTACAAATGACCTGAAACAGTTCGTGATCTTAGACGTTCCTAGGGATCATCAACTTCTATCGTCGGCACTTGGAACATGCTGCTGAAAATCAAGCTTTGCTGAATGATTACTTGAAAGGCACAACTAAAAATGACTGAAGACATACTGACTGGATGGAAGAAGACAGAAGAAGCAACTGCTCAGTTCCAAAAATGGAAAGAAGACTTTGCAAATACTACGCTTTTGACACTTCCTGGGTCGCACAGTCGACTTGCATTGTTTGTAGGTGCATCAGATGCTGCGGCAGGTGCTCCACTGCAGCAGTGGCAAGATAGATTGTGGAGAACAATTGGATTTTTTTCAAAAAAAGTTCACAATGGCATGAAACAAGTATTCCATGTATGACAGAGAGCTGCTTGTTTATACATGGCTGTCAAATATTTTAAATATCTGTTAGAAGGAGGAGACTTCCATATTTATATTGACCACACACCTCTAACGTATGCTTTCAAGCAAAATAAAAAGAAAGCAATGCCATTCCAATTACGTTATCTTCAGCATATTTCACAGTTTACTACAGACCTGTGACATATATTTGGTAAAGAAAATGTTGTTGCTGATAGCTTATCAAGGCTTGAAGAATCAGTTCCAGGTAACTATGAAGGTATAGCCCAGGCACGAGAAGATGGCTAGGAGCTTCATCAACTACACTCCAGTGGCCACACATCATTTAAATTAAAATACCCACTTTACACATGAAAAAGAGGTCAGAAATTGAGGTAAAACATACAATGCTTGCCAGAAAAATAAAGTATCATGACATGTTCAAGAGCCACTAGGACAATTTCCCTGTAAAGAGGAACACTTCAAAATAATTCACCTTGACCTGATAGGACCAATGTCTCCTTTGGATGAATATACTTATTGTTCAATATGCATCGATACAAGTTACAAATTGGATGAAAGTAGTATCTCTTCGAGATATACAAGCAGGAGCAATAGCATGAGCATTTTTCAGTTGTTGGATCACCTGATAGTGATTGCCTGTGGAAGACAATTTAACTCAAAGCTATTCCAAGGCTATCAAAATTATGTAGTTGTAATCAAACACAAACTACACCATATCATCCTCAATCAAATGGAAAAATTGAAAGATTTCATCAGACACTCAAAGCAGCCATCCATGGCCATACAGCTGCTAAATGGACTCCAGTAATACCTGTGATCCTTCTTGGTCTTTGATGCTGAATTAGAGAAAACTCTAAAGCTACAATTGCAAAAATGGTTTATGGCTTGCACATCAGGATATCAAGTGATTTTTGTCAAGGGTATGGCACAAAAAGGGCTTCAGATTTACGCCAATTTGTGTCACAACTGAAGCTGTATATGAATCATCTGAAACCTGTACAATATCCCGACAAAGCAAAAGAAACCTCATTCACACATAAGGACCTCAACAACATAACACATGTGTTTGTAAGGGCTGACCGAGTGAAGAAGGCGTTAGGGCCTCCATATGAAGTGATTGAAACGAATCAAAAATTTTTTTGGACTTAAAAGTGAAAGGCCAGATAAAGAATATTTCCACTGGTTGATTAAAACCTGCCTACCTGATTAATGAGAATAATAAACACCTTGGAGACATTCTGGTGAACCCTCAGCACAGAATAACACCCAGACTCTACAGAATATGAAAAACCAAAAAGAACAACGATCTGGCCGTGAAATTCGATTTCCAGCAAGATTAGTTATAGTCTTATACTGACTATGCTACTATGAAGGGGATGATGTGGGAACATGGCAAATTACTATTTGTATTTTTAATGTGTTTGAAAAGTGTTTGATTTGATAATGTTGGCATAATAATATTATTATTCTTTGGAATAAAATGACAAAAGACGTTTATTATTCCATGGTAATTGTAATTAAAGTTTCTTGGTATGCGCAATAAGAAAATAAAATAAATTGAAAAATCTAGCAGAATTAAGTCCTTAATGTATGTAAAGAGCAGCAAGTACTAAGATAGTTATCTTTTACATAATATTAAATAACTAAAATACACAAGCTGGCAAGAAAAAACTGTAAAATTACAAAGAAACAACATGATTAGGATAATAATTAACCTTCAGGAGCTGTCAAAATACACATTTAAAAGTAGAGAAAACTAGTTTATAATTATCCACATTTTTGTACTTTTAAATGTTTCTGTTCACAGTACTTGAAATTTTGGTTCTTGAATGTAAGTAATGCCAACTATCCTGTCTCCTCATAATTTTTCCATTTTTCTTACATGAGTTTCTTAAAATAATAATGATTCTTTTCCACAAGGCTGTTGTATATGTTTTGGTTGATTCTCTGTAAATCCAACTGCTTTCAGCAGCGTTAGATCTTTGGTAACAATCTTCATGAAATAATTTTTCTTCCTACATCAATCTCATCTGCCCCAAAGCAATATTCTGCCATCCACCCAACCTATGCAATACCTGTGTCCATCTCTATGCCCACCACACACGCCATCCAAGATAAGTGCTTTAGCTTTAAAGAAGGTGTCTGAAAGCTAAGCACTTTTCCATTTTTTTATACACCTGCATCTCCTCTACTTAGCAAGCAATGACCTACCTTCATGTTAGATTATATAATTCATCAGTGTTCAAGACAGATAAAGACATTGTTTATCCACAATATTTCATCAACAAATTCTGTTACAAAATATCATGGCAAGGAAATGTTTAACAGGTTGTGTGCCCAGAAAGAATATGTTCTACAAATGTATCACAGAATTCTTTTCAACTAAGAATTACCTGAATCACAGATCCAGGGAGACTGTGGAAGTTAATGTATGTTGCATTAATTTCAGGTTTAGAAAGCAAGAATATACTGTTAACTGTGGAGGCTACTGGACCAGAACAACTAACTGGAAATATAAGAACGTCTGGAGATGGAAGAAGAATTATTTTAAATAATTCAAGTACATGGATCCCACAGAGTTACAGTAGAATTACTTACCAACTGACAACCTATTGGCATCAATCCTCTCATCCCTAGTGACATCAATTTGCAAAGAATCATCACCAAGTGATTTCATGTCATCGACTGTCATGTACCGGTACTGCTGATGATCATTCATTCCTGGATCTTCACCTATGAGATTTAAAAATAATGACATAATACAGAAAACTAGATTATTTACAAAAAACTAGTTTATTTATACTAATGCAAAAATCTAGGTCATACTGTAATAATTAACATACATGGTAGATGAGAGAGCACAGTTTTGGAAAATCATTTTTGTCATTTATAACACATGAAAATGTGTCTGAATAACAATTACTTCAGCATTTGTTGCAAAGGTATTGCATGTGGAAATGGAAAGCTGACTTAAAGTGGGAAATCTTCCCCAATGCAAGTTTAAATGTACTATCTTGTATTTCACATTCCAAACTTTCCGTTATCCAAAGGCTTTTCCTCAACTCATAATTGTTATGCTGAACATTACAACACACAAATTGCAATAGCATCATTCCCCAGAAAAGTATCCAGGATTCTTACAATGATTTAAGATGAAGGGCTGGATAACAGACAGTTATTTATTCTGTTTAGCGTGATACATATTTCATAATTGCATTATCATGTGATAGTGTGTGGCTGTGAAATGGGTCAAAACATTTAATTCATTATTATGTTCATATCACTAACAATCACAGAGGTTAGAAATACGAATTCATAAAGTATCTAAACATAGAGATTGATGTATAAAGCACAAAGACAATTTTTACAGAACACAAGCAATGAGATTTACAAGGTGTACTTAAAGCAACAAGAAATATTAAAATGGGAAAACAAAGACACATATGGGAAATGGTCTTATCTGTCTCTGTTGAAGAATTCATCTAGAGAATATTAACTGTTTTCATGTGAAACTCCTTTAATTACTTTTAAATGATCAGTTATTGTAGTATCTTAATATTACTTAGAAGTGACTTGAAGATTTCTGTGCTATGGTACATTACCCCTTTTTGCACTAAAAACACATTCTTCAGATCACCATGTATGATACATTTACTTCTTGTGTTATGAAGGTGATATGACTCACTCGCTTCACATTGTGAAGGACTATGAAGCATGGAGATCATGATTAAAAAGAGATATTGTGAGGTAGTGATTAATTTCCCTCCTTGCTTCAAGAAGATAATGACTTGGCATTCTCGAAAGCACTGCAGACACAATTCTAATTATATTTTTTGAATGGTACAGACTTTTTTATATTGATTAATTGCCCCAGAAGGTGGTTCCTTAACACATCAGTGAATGGATGTAGTCAAAACAGGCAGTTTTGAGACACGGAGGTCTCTAATTTTCAGATGGCAAATGTTGCTACACTAAGCCTTTTCAAGGTTTGGAGAATGTGGTGTTCCTAGTTAAGTCTGTTAGGCATATTCTGTATGTGTTGGCTCTCATGTGCAATATTTATCTCCTGTGGGCATTTGTGATCAGAATGGAATGGGGTGTAATTGGTTTTGTTGAGATTTATTGCTAGAGAATTTACTGCATACTAGTTCAGAACATCTTCAAGTAATTAGTTGGCCATTAAACTCTTAAGTTGGTGGATGTTTTATTGTCTATTTGAATGCTTGTGTCAATTGCAAACATTGGGAAGTCATTTGTTTTATTGCGAACAAAGGTAGGTCATTGACACATATAGGAAATATCGTGTAACTAAGGACAAAACCTTGCGGGACTTCGTAACATACCATTCCCCAGTTGGTCTCTATCCCTCAAACCTGCATGTTGTTTCCATATATCACTATTCTCTATTTTCTGTCTTGTAGATAGAATTTTAGCCAATCTCCCACTTGCTCTCAGATTCAATAATGGTGCACTTTTTCTGTAAGTATCCTATCATGTCATCAATATAGTCAAAATTCTTAGACAGGTTACAAAATATGCCAACAGGCAACAATATATTCTTATCAAGGCAAACCAAAACATTAGTTTTAAATGAAAACCTGACTTCAGTTGCAGAGTACGTGTTCAGAATCCAAACTGGTCTTTGCTAATTATGTGAAAGTTGTCAGAGTGACTTACAATCCTTATGGCACACATTCATTTTTCAAAGACTTTAGAAAATGCAGTCAAAGGGAGATAGGGTAATAATTTATAACATCTATTGCATCGCCTTTTTTGTAGTGGGATTTCACAATAGACTATTTCATCCTGTTGGACAACATACCTTGATTGAAGGAGGTACTGAATATATGAGCTATAACTTTACTTAACTGATTACAGCAGTCTTTTAGCAGCTAGGCTAAAATATTGTCACCATTTGTTGAGATTTGCTTTTTAAAGAAATGATGGATTTCCTTAATTCCTGTACTGTTTTGGGGGTTATAGCTATCATCTCTACAGAATTAGGGAAATGTTCTTTCAGTATTTTAATCACCATTTCTAAGGAGCCATTATCACTTACAAATCACCCATTAAAGATTGTTGCCACTGACTCAGTCTCTCTGCATACTTGCTTATCTTCAATGTTCAGAACTAGGTTTTGGATCCTACTGCAGCAATTTACACTAGCCTCACCCCTTATGACTTTCCATACTGTTTTGATATTGTTATTAAACTTATTAATTCTGGAGGACAAATACAAACATTTAGACTTCTGAATAACTTTACTTAATATTTTACAATACTGTTATAATGACTTAACTGGGAGTGGTTATCGAATTTTTTGATCCAATGTACAGCTCTCACTTTCTTTAGCATGAAGTCTTTACAGAAGTAAAGTGAGTGACATACTGATAAAATATTCTTTATTTAATGGGAAAAGAAGATGACAGTGGCCACTCTGAATGAAATTTCTTTGAAGTTTACAAATCTCCTCAAGATGACAAGCACATAATCTGTTGGGAGACTGTCTTCCTATATTAATGTCTTCACCTACCAAGGATTTGCAATGTTATGAACTTTTCATAATTCTGTGTACTGCTATTGGAAAAAATCTGATTTCATCACAAAATAGATACATCTCACCTCACTATATATTGTTCTGCATTAAACTTTCATTCTACAATGAACTGCACACCGTAATGACATTTCACATCATATTAAAATAATATGGTGGGCCTCGCCTAAATGTTTGTCATTCACAGAAAACATTCTATGAAATGATTCATTTGTGGGCCAACTAAAAGCTTCAATTTACCATGATTCTGATCTACTTGACTTATATTTTGCTTATGAGTGAAATGTAACAGCAAGGGCAAGGTAGTGGATTGAGAGAGAGCTAGTGTGACATACACTCCTGGAAATGGAAAAAAGAACACATTGACACCGGTGTGTCAGACCCACCATACTTGCTCCGGACACTGCGAGAGGGCTGTACAAGCAATGATCACACGCACGGCACAGCGGACACACCAGGAACCGCGGTGTTGGCCGTCGAATGGCGCTAGCTGCGCAGCATTTGTGCACCGCCGCCGTCAGTGTCAGCCAGTTTGCCGTGGCATACGGAGCTCCATCGCAGTCTTTAACACTGGTACCATGCCGCGACAGCGTGGAAGTGAACCGTATGTGCAGTTGACGGACTTTGAGCGAGGGCGTATAGTGGGCATGCGGGAGGCCGGGTGGACGTACCGCCGAATTGCTCAACACGTGGGGCGTGAGGTCTCCACAGTACATCGATGTTGTCGCCAGTGGTCGGCGGAAGGTGCACGTGCCCGTCGACCTGGGACCGGACCGCAGCGACGCACGGATGCACGCCAAGACCGTAGGATCCTACGCAGTGCCGTAGGGGACCGCATCGCCACTTCCCAGCAAATTAGGGACACTGTTGCTCCTGGGGTATCGGCGAGGACCATTCGCAACCGTCTCCATGAAGCTGGGCTACGGTCCCGCACACCGTTAGGCCGTCTTCCGCTCACGCCCAAACTTCGTGCAGCCCGCCTCCAGTGGTGTCGCGACAGGCGTGAATGGAGGGACGAATGGAGACGTGTCGTCTTCAGCGATGAGAGTCGCTTCTGCCTTGGTGCCAATGATGGTCGTATGCGTGTTTGGCGCCGTGCAGGTGAGCGCCACAATCAGGACTGCATACGACCGAGGCACACAGGGCCAACACCCGGCATCATGGTGTGGGGAGCGATCTCCTACACTGGCCGTACACCACTGGTGATCGTCGAGGGGACACTGAATAGTGCACGGTACATCCAAACCGTCATCGAACCCATCGTTCTACCATTCCTTGACCAGCAAGGGAACTTGCTGTTCCAACAGGACAATGCACGTCTGCATGTATCCCGTGCCACCCAACGTGCTCTAGAAGGTGTAAGTCAATTACCCTGGCCAGCAAGATCTCCGGATCTGTCCCCCATTGAGCATGTTTGGGACTGGATGAAGCGTCGTCTCACGCGGTCTGCACGTCCAGCACGAACGCTGGTCCAACTGAGGCGCCAGGTGGAAATGGCATGGCAAGCCGTTCCACGTGACTACATCCAGCATCTCTACGATCGTCTCCATGGGAGAATAGCAGCCTGCATTGCTGCGAAAGGTGGATATACACTGTACTAGTGCCGACATTGTGCATGCTCTGTTGCCTGTGTCTATGTGCCTGTGGTTCTGTCAGTGTGATCATGTGATGTATCTGACCCCAGGAATGTGTCAATAAAGTTTCCCCTTCCTGGGACAATGAATTCACGGTGTTCTTATTTCAATTTCCAGGAGTGTATTTTTGAGGTATGTTGCTCAAGAGAATTGCCTTAAAACAAAGGATGGGGGATTAGAGGGCATAACCTCAACAACACTATTAGAGATATAAAACACAGACTCATGGTAGAAGAATATAATGAAAACTTTACGAACTTCCAGCATGCTGGAGTAACTTGGGTCAGCAACTTCTGTCAATCAATAGAACAAAAAAAAAAAAACAGTTCAAGTTGCAAATATTTTATTTTTCATTTGATGACTAGTTCTTGGCTGAGACCGACTTTCAAATCAACATAACAAAGTAATCAATATAATAGAGGGAAACATTCCACGTGGGAAAAATATATCTAAAAACAAAGATGATGTGACTTACCGAGCGAAAGTGCTGGCAGGTCGATAGACACACAAAATTCCAGCTTTCGCAACAAACGGTTGCTTCGTCAGGAAAGAGGGAAGGAGAGGGAAAGACGAAAGGAAGTGGGTTTTAAGGGAGAGGGTAAGGAGTCATTCCAATCCCGGGAGCGGAAAGACTTACCTTAGGGGGAAAAAAGGACGGGTATACACTCGCACACACACACATATCCATCCACACATATACAGACACAAGCAGACATATTTAAAGACCTTTAAATATGTCTGCTTGTGTCTGTATACGTGTGGATGGATATGTGTGTGTGTGCGAGTGTATACCCATCCTTTTTTCCCCCTAAGGTAAGTCTTTCCGCTCCCGGGATTGGAATGACTCCTTAGCCTCTCCCTTAAAACCCACTTCCTTTCGTCTTTCCCTCTCCTTCCCTCTTTCCTGACGAAGCAACCGTTTGTTGTGAAAGCCAGAATTTTGTGTGTTTGTTTGTGTGTCTATCGACCTGCCAGCGCTTTCGTTCGGTAAGTCACATCATCTTTGTTTTTAGATATAACAAAGTAATCAACATAACAAAGTCAAAAATGGCATTTCTGAAGACGTCAAAAAAATGTGTAACATACATTCACTTTTTTTTACATCTTCAGAAATTCCATTTTCGACATTGTTATGTTGATTTGAAAATGGGTCTCAGACCGAAACAAGTCACTGAATGAAAAATAAAATATTTGCAACTTGGACTGGTTTTTTGTCCTACTGGATAATGAAAACTGCCAAGTGTCGTGCTTGAGTGAATGCTGCATCCTTCTTTAGTAATAAAAGGTCCTTATGAATTAAGTAAAAGGTGGAGTCACATAACATGACTGTAATCAAAACATAAAATTAGCCACAGTAGTGTACTATATCAAGGCACAGCTAACTGAAACCCACATTGCACAGTTCAGTATTCAGAAAATAGACCCATATTCTTGTGACAGGAAACACATCTTCAATAGAACTTATCAAAATAGGAAATCTGCAAGTGATTGAGAGATTTAGAAACACACAAAAAAGAATTTCTTAATTGTTAACACAAGTAATAACAGCATAATTACCTGTTCTTGTACTCTGATCGTGAGTCATTAGATAATGGAACAAATCAAGAAATGTAGTCTGCAAAAGCAGGAAATTATCTCTGATGCACACAAACACAACAGCATCATATATGTGCACAGAAATACTGTTACATGAAACAGACTCACCAGACAAAATAGTGCCAAACCTATAAATCATTACACTGTTATGTAACCTGTAGAACCATAACTTAGCTTTAATATTGTGCAATAACTTTCTCTATTCAAATGAGACAGATTTTGACTCAGAAAACAAATACACCCAGAAGGAAATAATTCTCATATGAAACACTATGTTTGGAGCGTAAGTGGAGGTTCTCCCAAATACAGATCTGGTCGAAGTGCTCTATTTCCCGTTACACCAATTACAACAGTGTGGAATGTGACTTAATATAAACATTTTAAACATGATTTATGCACATGCAGAAGATATTTTTATGGCTTTAAGTTTAATAATTAGAAGTAACTAGAGACAATGTCTGGCTAAACAACTATTTGATAATGCTATGAAATGAGCAATAAATCGAAGACAAGTTAAAAGTTTTCTGCTGCTCATCCTTTGCATCAGATAATTTGTAATATATACTATGGTTAATTGATGACACATCATAGATTAAGTATATTTACTTATTTCACGGAATCCGTTTTGCTAAGGATGCCCACTCAAAATAAACCATTTATTGCTTGTTATGAACAGAACTTTTAAAGCTTTATTTGATTAAAAAATGATTAATTTGGGAACTACATTGGCCTAAAATGATGTTTGCAGTGCCAGCATCTACACAACCCAGCAATATCTGACTACAAGCAACAAGCAAGCTATGGAAATGATTACACCTCTAACCACAAGCCATTATGTAAAAGATAACTACACAGTCTACAAATATGTTTGAGGATAATCACAAGCAGAAAGTGGATAATTAAACAATAGTAATCAGTACATACCAACAGCAAAACTACAATGTTTCTACAGACATAAGTTTTTTATCCATAACCATCTACTAAAATACTGAAAATTCTCTAAAAATATATCTTTACATAGTGTAAAAAGATGGAAGACAATTACACTTACGTGTATACTGCATTTGACCTTGGTAGTAAGGCAAGTAGACATGTTGGGCATGGGTAGGTTTTCCGTAAACATTCATCGCCATATCCAACACTTCGTCACCACCTGCGAGTTTGGGATAAAGAAGACAGAAAGACCCGCAGTCAACTACCATGCCCGGGATGTAAATAGGGATCCCAATCTGAATAAATCAACTCTTAGGTGTACAAAAAGAACTAAAGTTGGCATGTGTCAACACATTTCAACACATATGTTATCTGAATGCACTAAGAGTTAATTCATTCTTGTGGCTTCTGAACACAGCAACAATATAAAAGAATAAGGTACATGATTAGACAGTTACTTCTGTAGAACAAAAAAGCATACTCAGAAAAGTTAGTACTGAATGTATAAAACAGAAATTCAGAAGCACTTGTGTTAGACCACAATAGGAGCAGTTACATTCAAACCAAGTTTAGTTAAGGGAAAGAAGTCACTGTCATGTTTTGATCTGTTACTATTAATGAGAAGTTAGGCAGAAGCTCAAAAAAGAAACATCAGAAGAAAGGTAACAATCTTTAGTATTTTATGACATACAGAATGCAACCTTCCATGAAGTTTACTCTTTCTATGAAATGTTATAAATATCAACAGGGAGCTGTGCATCATAATTCAATAGTGGCCAATGTTAAAATCTTACAATTTTACAGTTAGATCAATCTACATTCCAATGCACACCAACACATTCCATGGCATGCAGCAAACAGTTAAGATTTCATCAAGGTGAATGGTAAACAAGTGTTAGGAAATACATAAAGAATAAAGGAATCATAAAAATTTATAAGAAGGAATACATAATGCTCACATATTTGTTAACTTCAAAATGACGAACACAATGCAGTTAACAGAACTGACTACTTCCTCGCCTCTTAGCTTCCAAGCTGAATAGCTCTTCCTTAGAAGCAAGTTGGCTGACTAATTCACCTTTTATGGTAATGGTCTGCTTTCAACCATAATAATACTGGCATTTTTCTATTGCTTTATATAAATAATCAGCCTTTTCTTAATGTCTTTTGGATCCAATTTAGAATGAAGATTAAGTTCAAAAATTAATTACAAGCCACCTAACTTTCTAAAAATTGATAAAGATTACTTTTATTGCTACCATTCTGCCCACTTGGGAAACGTGCCAGTACTATAACTCTGATCAAATTTCAGAACTTGTATCCCTGAAAATTGTGAAATAATAATTCTGCCAATCATTACCAGTTAAAGAAGAGAATAAAGTAAAGAACTAACCATGACTTACGTAAAACTGTCTGTTAGAATCATACCGCTTTTAGTTCTGTTGGATCATTTTGCAATATGACCCATAGATAGGTCCTGGATTTTCATTGCTAACTGCAGGAGCCACTCCCCAACTTTTTTTCATAATGCTAGGTTTGTACCAGAAATTGTTGCGCCCATCGCATATAAAACTATATTAGTAAAAACTAAGACTTAAAAATCCCTTAGTGCCTAATATGTTAGCATTTAGATTACTATTCAATCAATGTTCATAACAAGCCTGACCTGCCACTTCAAATTTAAAAACAGCATTGCTGTTCTTTCAGACACAGATACCATCTTCATGTAGTTAAGGCTAACTGGCCATTGACCTCCTTCTTCTATGCTGTATGCACACGCATTGCTCGATCTCTCACGGGACGCAGTGAGATTTTCTGCTGCAGGTAATGAGTGTAATGGGCAGGGGCACTACGAATGTGGTATTTGGACATTAAGTTGGGAATGTGGGTCTGACGGGGAGTGTGCAAGGAATAAATCCCTGCAGTTGCACTATCCTCTGTGCCCTCAGTGGCTCAGATGGATAGAGCATCTGCCATGTAAGCAGGAGATCCTGGGTTCGAGTCCAGGTCGGGGCACACATTTTCAACTGTCCCCGTTGACAGCTTAGGGTCTTGATTTAATTATCATTTCACACAGAAAGGTAGTCATATTGAGGAGCTTTTTTCAATGCTAGTTCTGTGCTAACCTAATGTGCATGTAGTAAGTGAATAGTACAAACAGATACGCACACCCTTTTCCTTCATTTCTAAACACTGTTTCTCACTTTCAGTTTTTATAATATGTTTTAAGCATTTAGACTAGAGATATGTATATTTTTAAAAATTTTCATTCTATACATTGCAATTTTATTTTATATTGAAACATGAATATCCATGTACCAATGTACAGCATCAAAAGAGCCAGAAAAATATCCTAAATTACTCTGTCTGAGGAGCGAGGAAAGTCAAAATTCATACTCAGATCTGTTCAGTACACTCTAATCAATTATTGTTTCAGCAATGTTGTAAAGATTCTTACATGAACTTTTCACAATTAAGAAAAACATATGAATTTGTCCATCTATTCTTTTTCTTCTTACCATCTATATTCACGGTACTCTCATTATCCTAAGGTTTCTTTCCAGAACGGATCTTTTCCTTTGCAGCAGAGTGTGTAATGTTTTTGGATTTCCTGGTAAATTAAAACTGTGCACCAACCTGTGACTTGAATACAGAAAATTGCTTTTTTTTCAGGCAATGCTCTCATTGATGTCTTATTTAACTTTAATGTCCCTGCATTATGAATCATTCGCTATTTGTGGATTATTTTCTTTTCAAAGTATGTGTGAGTGTTGAATGCAAAATGTCATTTATCAATGTTATATTAACAGATCATCACAATGAAGTTTGCTTTGTACATGTAGAACATCCTAGTTAGCTGCACTTCTCATACAAGTTTTTAGTTTTCATAACAATTCTGTTGGTTGCAAGAGACTCACTATTATAAATTGCCCTTAAAGAGATACGGCAACAACAGGAAGAAAAATAACTGGCATACACATACTTATCCAACTAAGTGAGACACACAGACACAAAAAAGACATAAATAGACATATTTCTGAGGGAGGAGTATATGCCTCAGACACAGGAAGCTGGAGCAGGTTTATGTAGATAAGTAACTTTATTTCTATCAACAAGAATATGTTAGAAATGTTAGTAGTCTTCAGAAGCAACCACAATCAGCCACAGTGCAGTTAAAATGCTCACTGGCAAAGCAAAAACAATATCACACTAGTATTCGAGTGATAAGATCTGCTAAACGTATATCACTGAATGTCTGATACTAGACCACAATTAAACCATACTCACTATGTCAAGGCTAAAGTATTATTACAAAAAATTCCCTGATTTGAACTAAGTGGAATGTTACTATTAAAGACCAAAAAAGAAAACATTGTTTTGTATGTTATAATATTTAATTCTTAGAAATTTCTCATTTTCAGTTACAGTAAAATTATTAGTTTATGCAGATTTCCAAAATATTTTAAGGTGGTAAATGATGTGGGGTCCCAATGTAATATTTCACATGTCATGAAACCAGCTTGGAAGCACATTCTTTAGTTGTAGTTCATTATCAGTGTCGAGGAGCAGACAAAAATTGAAAAAATAAAATTACTCCTATTATTGATCCTGCTACATTTCACACGTTTTATGGACTAAGGATTATAGCTGTTCAGACATAAGTCTTAATTTTTATTTTCCTGGTTAGTGAGCAGAGTAGGGCTCAGGATAGAAGAACAAATTTTAAAAGGAAAAAAAACTTACAGCTGAAACTGAAGTATGCATATGGTAAAAGAAAAATGTTGGATATTCAGAAAACAGCAGACACAATAAAACTGAGGGGAAAATAAATGAATCTTAGATTAGTGGAATTTAGAAATAAGACACAGACAGAAAAGAAATGGAAGAGTAGAGAAAAGATAATTACATGAGTGACACAGACAAAATTATTGATACAAAATGCTAACTGCATGACATAGGTCAGAAATATCTAGGTAAATCAGGGGTATTACAGTAGAGCAGGTGCACTTCATAATCCTGCTTTTGTTCACATGGAGCTTCTAGTCTGAAATGGAGTACATCACTGTAACTGTTAGCACAGCACCCATCCCTTCCTTTTAATTAAGAGATTTCATTCTTTTGCCTATATGGACATATGTGTGTTCTATGTAATGTTTGATACATGAAATGAAACCAAAAGTGCTTTGCAATGAATTTCACATTATATAATGTAATGTAAATGGACAGATAAAAAATCTATTCATTACACCAGTCCGTTTACATTATATTATCAATAATTGATTATTTTTGTTGTTTATTATATAATGTGATTCTTGAAAAATTATAAATATTTTAAGAATAACTTCAAGTTAAAAAAGTTATTATGTTCATTTAAAAAATAATCAAAAGCAGATTAAAACTGTGTGCCGGACCGAGACTCGAACTCAGAACCTTTGCCTTTCGCGAGCAAGTGCTCTACCAAATGAGCTACCCAAGCACGACTCACGCCCTGTCCTCACAGCTTTACTTCCACCAGTACCTCGTCTCCTACTTTCCAAACTTCACAGAAGCTCTTCTGCATACTTTGTAGAACTAGCACTCCTGGAAGAAAGGATATTGCGGAGACATGGCTTAGCCACAGCCTGGAAGATGTTTCCAGAATGAGATATTCACTCTGCAGCGGAGTGTGCGCTGATATGAAACTTCCTGGCAGATTAAAACTGTGTGCTGGACCGAGACTTGAACTCGGGACCTTTGCCTTTCGCGGGCAAGTGCTGTACCAACTGAGCTACCGAAGCACGGCTCACGCCCCGTCTTCACAGCTTCACTTATGCCAGTATCTTGTCTTCTACCTTCCAAACTTTACATGTCTCTGCAATATCCTTTCTTCCAGGAGTTCTAGTTATGCAAGTTTCGCAGAAGAGCTTCTGTGAAGTTTGGAAAGGTCCCGAGTTCGAGTCTCAGTCCGGCACACAGTTTTAATCTGTCAAGAAGTTTCATATCAGCGCACACTCTGCTGCAGATTGAATATCTCATTCTGGAATCAAGAGCACACACATAGGTAATTAAATCTATTTGTGATGAAAAAGTTAATACCATTCAATAGTTTAATTTGAATTTTTGACTATCCAATAACAACTACTTTACAGCTTTCCCCTCTATATAACAACAACTGTTTTGACACTATCTTTAGTGCTTTACAAAAGAGAGCACAGTTGCTTATAATGTGAGGAACTAATTTATCATGTGTGTTTACTGACTATTTAGACACTGTTTTCATCCACCCTTATGGACTAAAAACTTAATGGGTGATATCTTGTGACTGGTAATCAAAGAATTGACCACTGAAGCTAACACATCAGTCACAAAAATTTAAATTTATATTATGTGCTATGTGATGAGAGAATGATATATGGCTTCACCATAAAGAAAGATACTTTCCAGCCAGAGGAACCTCTTTCAATAATAGTAACAGTCTATAAGACTCCTGATCTCAGGGTAGTGTTTTTTACCTAGTAATAAAAACGTCCTGGATCCCAGGTTCAATCCCAGCTGCTGCTTAAATTCTAATTAAAAATCATCGTCAATGGTGACCAAGGACTCCCAGTGTAAAGAGTTACCCTCATTCTACCAACAAAGTCGATGATTGCCAGAGGAGCTGACAGAGTTTCAGGTCATCCTCTTGACCTTGTGGCTGGAAACTACTGCTACAAAATGAAAGAATCAGCAATAGTTAATGGCATGAAGATGCAGAAGGCAATGGAAACAATTGGATTAAAGACAAATGGTGTGTATTGATAGGACATGTGGCCTGAAACTGAGAAGTGTCAGGATGATCTCTCCTAATGGCAAAAGATTCCGGGTTAGCCCCCATTCAGATATCTGGGAGGGTACTGCCACTGGGGATGTATCAATGAGAAAAAGAGTCAATAACCAAGAAAAAGGTAACATATTACAAGTCAGAGTATGGAATGTCGCAAGTCACTGGACTCGCATTCGGTAGGACTACGGTTCAATCCTGCGTCCGGCCACCTTGATTTAGGTTTTCCGTGATTTCCCTAAATCGCTCCAGGCAAATGCCGGGATGGTTCCTTTGAAAGGGCACGGCCGACTTCCTTCCCCATCCTTCCCTTATCCGATGAGACCGATGACCTCGCTGTCAGGTCTCCTCCCCCTCTCCCCCCCCCCCCCCTCCCCCAAAAAAAAGGGTCACAAGTCACAAGTCTGAATGTGATAGGGAAGCTAGAAAATCTGAAAAGGGGAATGTAAAGGCTCTGTCTAGATACAAGGGGGGTCAATGAATGGAAAGAAGACAAGGATTTCAGGACAGAGGAATAAAGCGTAATACCACCAGCAGCAGAAAGGGGTACAATGGGAATAGGATTCACAAGAGGAGGAGGTACACTTGGAATAGGCCAGGAGATATAGAAAGATTCCAGATGAATTACACATTGGGCAGACAGAGATCGTAAGACATACCCAGGAGCAAATATAGGCTGGATCGCTATTTAGTGATGATGAAGAGTAGAATGGAGTTTAAGAGATTCATCTGGAAGAATCAATGTGTAAAGAAGTGGGATACTGAAGGACTGACAAATGAGATGTTTTATAACAATATACAGTTACACCACAGCAGGCAGTTCAGTTGATGAGGAATGGGCATCTCTAAAAAGGGCAATGACCAGAGTTGAACACACGAACTAAGTACAAGGAAAGTAACTGTGAAGAAACCTTAGGTAATTGAAAAAATACATCAACTAATCGATGGAAGGGGAAATACAAAAATATTCAGAAATATAAGTCACTTAGGAATGAAATAAAAAGGGATTTCAGCAAAGCCAACGTGAAATGGCTGCAGGAAAAATGTTCAGAAATTAACCTTTGGTGAAATTAAAAGTAAGGGTGTAAAATTAACAATGCAATTCCACTGGTAAGTGTCAAGGAGAGAGAGGTCAGATGGAAAGAGTGCACTGAAGGCTTCTTTAAGGGGGAGGTCTTGCTTGACGACTTGATTAAGGTAGAAATGGGAGTCGATACGAAAGACATAGGGTATCTACTATTTGAGTCAGAATTTAATAGAACTGTGAAAGACTTACTGTCAAATAAGGTGGAAGGGTGAGATAACATTTCTTGAAAATATATAAAATTTAAAGTGGCAACCAACCAACTATTCAGGGAGACATACCATCGACTTTCAAAAAAATATCATCCACACAATACCGAATATACAAGGGCAGATAAGTGGAAGAACTCTCACACAATCAGCTTAACGGCTCATGCATTCAATTTATTGACAATAATAATACACAGAATAATGGAAAAGAAAAGTGACGATCTGTTAGACAACAATCAGTTTGGCTTTTGAAAAGGTAAAGGCACCAGAGAGGCAGTTTGAAGTTGCGACTAATAATGGACGAAAGAAAAAAATCAAGACATGTTCACAGGGCTTGTCAACTAGAAAAAAGTGTTGACAATGTAAAATGGTGGAAGATGTTTGAAATTCTGAGAAAAATAAAAGTACACTACGTGGAGAAACAGATAATATACAATTTATATAAGAACCAAGAGGGAACAATAACAACTGAAGATCAAGAATTAAGTGCAAAGATGGAAAAGGGTGTAAGACAGGAATGTAGTCTTTTGCCAGTACTTTTCAAACTGACTACTGAAGAAACAATGATGGAAATATAAGACACGTCAAGAGTGGGATTAAAATTCAGTGTGAAAGAATGTTAATGATAAAATTCACTGATGAAATTGTTATCATCAGAGCAAGATGAATAACCTCAGTGAAGAAGAATTACAGGACAGTCTAATGAGTCAATCATTGTATGGACTGCTCAAAAAGTGGAAAAGATGAAGAGTTAAGTGTTTAAGATGCGATGCTACAGAAAGAAGTTGAAAATTAGGTGAACCGATGAAATGAGGAATGAGAAGTTCTTCGCAGAATTGGCAAAGAAAGTGACATATGTAAAATACAGACAAGAAGTACAGGATAATAGGCCACATCTATGGAGACACCAAGGAATAATTTTCATAGTACCAGAGGGAGTTGTTGGGGGTAAAAACTGTAAGGGAAGACAAGACATTGGAAAACACTAAGCAAATAATTAAGGATGTAAGGTGCAAGTGCTAATCTGAGACGAAGAGGTTGGCACAAGAGAGGAATTCATGGCAGGCTGCATTGAGCCTTTCAGGAAACTAATACACGCCCTCAAACCCCCCCTGCATCTTCCCCCCGCCCCCTCCCCCCTCCAAAAAAAAAGTGTAATAAAAAGACTCTAGATATGATTTCAATATAATTAATTGACAATGGACAGTAAGTAAAGCTGACTGTCTCTCACAGTGGTATGTGGGTTTTCATTGCACTACTGCTGTGAGTTCTTGATTCGTCATATGAGAGTGAAGAGCATGAATGCAATTTATTGGCAAACAGCAATTATCCACAAACAAAATTTAAAGCATTGTGCTCCAACACCTGTGTGAAAGTGTTTCAACTGCTGATGATAAAAAGACTAAAAACCATGTCAATGTTCATGTACTTTTCTACATGAATATTTAAGGAAACTGCAGAGTATGCTTGTCATGGGACTACGCTCTATTAATTGAACAATGGTTTCTTCTTCATTCATATTTAATTCAACTGAACACACAGAAGAAACATGCATTCTGTGAATTGTATAACTGTCATTCATAATTTTATGAAAACATATGAGTATATTCTAGAATTTGAGAAGGTATTCTGGACCAGATGACAAGTACCTACAGATATTGAGGACGTTCTCATTCCAGTGTATAATTATTCAGATTTTAGTATTGGGTTGTCTCATAAGTTCGTTCATTTTTCTCACACCTTCCATCTACAGCACCTGCAAACCCTGCACCCACAGTGCCCACCAGGGTAACACAGTTGCCTAACTGTCACTATCACATAGAGATTGACAACCTGCCACACTGCTGGATATGTCAGTTTGTGTTGGATGGAACAGCATGAACATGCGTCTACAAGCTATGGAAAGTACGAAGAAACATTTCTGACATGTTATGCAGTTTTAATATTGTAAGGGGAAAATCACCCCACAATGCCAGCAGATTTGTGCTGTATACAGAATGATACAGTAATGGCTGGAGCATGTCAAAAGTGGTTTAGGCAATTTCAAGCTGAGAATTTTGCCTAACAGACAAACCTTAATCTGGACAACCTACAGTTACAAACGAGGAATGGCTTAATGACATGATAGTCAACAATTCACAAATGACAATGCAGGTGTTTACATTGGAGCTCAATGTCGCTCATGCTGGTTTACATAAATATTCATGACATATTGATTCCTCATGAACAGAGTGAAATAAATTTAATTCAGTGTCTGTCCATCTATGGTTCCTTATTGAGATGCAATCAGAATGCTGCTTTTCTGGAAAGACTGATAACTGGAGATGAGAAGTGGATTGTGTACACAAGAACACCCGGAAGAGGAAATCATGGTGCACGATAGCCACCAATATCGGTTCCTAAACCATGGCTGCATCCGAGGAAGGTGCTGCTATGCACCTAGTGGGATTGCAAATGCATCCTATATTACAAACTTCTTCCGAATGAGACTATCACTTCCAAGACATACTGTTTGCAGTTGGATCGTCTCAAGGTGACTAGATTTGGGACATCATGTATTTCATCACGGGAACACCAGACTATATATTTCTATAGTGACCCATTAAAAGCTGTGCTCTTTTTAGTGGGATGTGTTACCCTGACTGCTGTATTTGGCAGACATGGCCCTTCTGACTTGTATCTATTCCATTCCCTGCAGAATTTCCTGAAAGGCATGCACCTCACCTCCTTGGAGGACTGCAGATTGAACATCGCAGAGTTCATCGACCTGAAAACCCCAACATTTTGGAAGAATGTCATTTATAAGCTTCCTCAGAAATGGCAATATATTGTCGACAATAATGGTGTATACTGCAGGAAAAAAATAGTTTACAAAACCAATCCACCTTATTTAGTTATATTGTGATCGACTTTGTGTATGATATGTGTAAGCAGGCAGGCCAGCAATCATTCTGTTGTAGCTGTGCTGCAGGGAGATATGTTCCCAGGCATTCTTTGTGATTACATTGTAAAGAAAAGTGAATGAACTTACGAGAAAACGAAATACTTGGCTGAAAGCTCTAAATAAACTATTGTTAACTCTTATTAGATATTTTCCCATTCAGTTTTCATAATTCTTCCTCAAATTTCTCTCTCTCCACAAACTACCTCTTGGTGTCAATTTCAGTCTCCTTCAACAACTAACCACTGCTGCAATTCACCTTTGAAACCACTGTCAACGGCTGTGAACTTCTGCTTTCTTTTTCCACTATTTCCTCTAACACATCTGAAGAAACAGCTTTTCCTTTTGTCATTTACAACAAGAATCAGGCAGCAATTATAGATCAATTTTACTTAAAAGTATATCAAACTTCTTTTCAACCAATATACATACTATTTCTGACTCCAACAGTCAATCATGTAAAAGAGAAATATTGTTCAACAACTTACCACCTTCATCTTCAGAATCAGACATGAATGTTTCTTGCATAGACTCTGGTGCTACGACCTTGTACTTTTCTTCGATTGTAGTAGTGGTGGTGGTGGTTACTGTTGTTTCAGTCACAACTTTCAGTGTCTCAACAACACTGATATAGCCCAGTTTCTGTGCAATTGACAAAGCAGTTTGTCCTTGCTGGAATACAATAAAAGAATTATTGTTTCCACTATTTTAATGTATCAGGCCTACTACAAGGACATTCAAAAATGCTATTAGTATGTGTCTGTTGTGTGCATAATTTACTGGGTGCAGTTACATGCTTGTGTGTGAAAGAAATGCATAGATAAATGGGGGAAGAGAGAGAGAGACTGAAATGTAAACTCATCTTTTGTGACCCTTTTCAACCGTTTGTATTTTTAATGGCAAACCCTCACACTAGCAGACTGCCAGGTGGTTATAATTAAACTGATTGTGTTCCAAGTGCCGCAGTGCAGGCTGTATACATCACAGGATGCTGAAACATTGTAGGTACGTCCGTTGATCAGTGCACTCATGGAATATGGAAAAAATAACAACAGTTCTACATTCTGCCACCAAGTGGAAATATGACACTGTAAGCAGCAGTTGATTGTTTTGACATCAGTAAGCTGTTGGTCGCTTGGTGAGGCATGTTGATTACATTTCCGAAGTGACTTTTGGTGTAAAGGGTAATGAAGGTTGACATTTTCTGTATGAAATGGAATGGCTATTGAGAAGAAAGATAGTGCACTGCCGGTGAAGCTGTTGTATCAGAATGACAGTGCACTGCTGGTGAAGCTGTATTGTTAGAATGACAGCAATATCATTCTGCATTTTGAGAATATCGCCAGCAGAAACAGATGCAACGAGGCCCCATGTCAATAACTGGGCTAAAGAATGTGATCAAGAAAATTGAAAAAAACGCATGAATTATGTGGTGCAGCAAGGAGAGGGAGGCAAACCATTTCCATGGTATTTGTTGATGAAATTGCTGTAGCTATAGCCACCCATGCAGCACATGCCTAAAAATTATGCAAGTGCTCATGCTGCATCACAGGAATTTTCTCTCCACTGGTCAAAAGATAAAAAGATTTTGCCATGCATTTTACATTCATATTCAGAATGTGCATCAAATGAAGCCCAAAGATAGGCTACAACACCAAGACTTTGCAGTTTGGTTTTTGACGAGCATGGAAATGGATAACATGTGCCCAGGGAATATTCTTTGGACAGAAGGTGCACATTTTACTCTCCACAGTCCCACAAATGGTCAGAACTGTCACATATGGGGCCCTACTCCACCACACGTTGTGAAGGAACATTCACTGCACTCATCTTGTGTGACTGTGTAGTGTGGTTTCACAAGCTTCTTCATTCTCTGTCCATTTTTCTTCAAGGAGATGACATCTTGTGCACCTGTTAGTTGTACACTGACATCTGCATGTTATAAGCACCTCCTTAAGTAACATGTGATTCCAGCTTTGCAAGAACACAACTGTGTTCACACCATTTTCATGCAAGATGGGGCAACAACATATGTCGCTTGCCAGGTGAAAGATTTGTTTCGAGAAACCTTTGGTAACAACTGCTTCACCTCTAGGCAATTTCAAGATGTGTTGCCTTACAGATGCCCCAGTCTAAGTCCTTGTAACTCCTGGCTGTGGTATATCTAAAAGAGAATGTCTATCATGAAGTATCCTAAAGGATGGCATATGATGACAGATCGCCCCGATTACACTGGATATACTGCAAGCAACTGCTGACAATGCCATGTTACAGATGCAGCACATTGCTGAGTCAGGAAGCTATATGAACACTTATTGTAACTTATCATCATATCCTAATAAATGTGCCAGAACCACTATTCTCATTTATTTAACCATTCCTCACCTTTCCATGCATCCAGAACACATTCTGACTGCTTACAGAGCTATGTTTTCACCTGGTAGCAGAAAATAGAGCTACTATTTTTTTCAGGATACTTTGTGAGCGCACCGAATAATGAACATACCTTCGAAGTTTCAGCATGTGTGATGTATAAAGCCCCACTTCAACACTCAGAACACCATCAGTTTAACAGTTAGATCTGGTATTTTCCCATGCTTAATTTAATTCTTTTGCTCTTGTTTATTTACTTTAATTTGAGGTGCTCTGTTTCTTGTGTCTTCTTTCAGCATGCTTTCATTGACATACAGGAGCCTATACAATACAGTACGACAATTACTTTTGTCAATTTTTGTGTTATTTTTTTACAATTTCGTGTTATTTTTTGATAGGGGAGGGCAGTCACAGATCATTACAGCAGCCTCCTTGCCAAGTTTAACTTGCCGTCACTCCCCCTTTTATTGTGGCACAGATGCTTATCATCACAAGAATGGTAACAATATACTAAACAAAACAGTTAATAAAACTATAATATTCTAAAACAGACTTTCTACAGCCAAGATGGCATAAATTATTCTTCATTTTCAATTAGCAGTTTCGACAGCAAAAAGAAACCATGAGTAACATTGTTGTGGGCAGAGCTTGTGTAGTACACATTTCTGCCACTAAGCGTGTCTAGCGCAACTCACTGCCAAGTCAGTGCTGCCTGTGTCGTTGACCTGGTTTGTTCTGTTCATCCACAGTGACTGTTTTTGCTTGCGCTGTTATATTCTTGTTTTGTTCTTTTATGATAGCAAGTTTAAGTGAACAACATGCAGCAGTGAAATTTTGTTATCTACTTGGTAAAAATGTTGCTGAAACTGTTTTAATATTGAAAACAGCTTACTGAGATGACACTATGGGAAAAACTCAAGTGTATGAGTGGTTACTTGATTTAAAACATGTCAATTAAAGACAAATCTCATTCTGGACACCCATCAACTGCCCGAATCAAAGAAAATATTGAAAAAATTTGAGAGATTGTGCTCACAAACCATCGACAGACAACTGGTCAACTGTCAGAGATTAGAAGGTTATCTTGGAGCTTGGTCAGCGAATTTTAATGGAAGATTTGGTGATGAAAAGAGTTGCTCCCAAGTTTGTTCCTCGGGCTGATAATCAAAAGGAATATTGAGTTGCAACAAGTCATGCTTTGAGACAACCGCTTTAAACTGATACACATTTTCTGTCAAAGATCATGAGTCCTGGTGCTATGGTTACAACCCAGAAACGAAGCAAAAGTCAAGCCAATGGAAGATGTCATCAGCATCCCATCCAAAAAAAATGTCGTCAAGACAAATCAAACATCAAAACAATGGTGATTTGCTTTTTTGATACCAAGGGCATAGCTCATTCAGAGTTTGTTCCCCAGGTCAAACAGTTAATCAAACCTTTATTTGGAAGTTTTATGAAGATTGCACAACAGTGTTCATAAAAAAAAATCTGATTCGTGGCAGACAGGAAACTGGTTCTTCCACCACGACAATGCACCTGCACATGCAGCCATCTCTGTTAGACCATTTTTGGCTAAAAATGGCATGGTTCCACTGCCCCACACACCTTTCTCGCCTGACCTGGCTCTGTGAAACTTTTTCTTATTTCCACACATGAAAAGGGACACGAAAGGACACTGATTTGACAATGTTGAAGAAGTCAAGAAAAAATATGAGGGAGGAATTGTCAGCCATTTCTAAAGATGACTGCAAAACAGTGGAAGCACTGGTGGGTCAAATGTATTAGCCGTAATGGAGGGTATTTTGAAAAGGATAAGGTTGTTTTGTAAACAATTTTAAAATATATAACTTAAATTTTTTTTGTATCCCCTCATAACTGTCATCTTCTGGTACTCAAAAAATTTTTGTTACAATGTGTGTTAGAACCTTATGCCATGTTGTTATAATGGTGGATAAAATGTAGCACATTATTCAGACGTTTGTCAGAAATGAAACATTTACAATTAAATAGCACCTTCTGCACATGGCCATGTCCAAATACATGTCACTCACAGATGCCTTGTAAGTCTTAAAAACCACCATTCGCAATAAAATTCAAATTTGTACATTTCTTTAGGTTTGCATGACATGTTCCATACATTGATGATCGACCTTAGAAGAAGTATATGGGCAAATAAAGAAGAATTCATGCGATCTTGGCAATAGAAAATTTTTTACCAAGTAATACAGATCACTACTCCTAATTTCTCAACATGAGACAATTCAATCAAAATTATAATAATTTGTTTGCATCACAACTTACATAAAATTGCAGTTCACTTATTAAATTCATTATAAAAGTAATGGTCCAAACCATTGAGAAGTAAAGATGTCATATAATTAATTGAAGAACTATAATAGTAGCAATATGTACTGACTTTTACTGTACCAAAATTTACATTATATAAAGCAACAGATGTATTCACTATTTTCAGTATTTCACTTAGCACGAAAAGTGTGAGCACGGGTCAGCACACTTTGGCCATGTGGGTGGCAAGTGAGGACACTATACCTTTCAGTCATTTCGACATTCAGGAAGTGAGTGTCTTGTAATGTGAGATGACAATCCCTTACCCACAAGATCAAAATGAAGTTGCATGATAGCTGAATAAGATGAGCACTGAAAAAAATACGATCAATGCTGGCAGATGCAGAATGGAGCAAACAGTTTTTGGCTGATGCTCTTACACTGACTCATTTGCAAAATCAATCTCCAACAAAAGCTGTTCAAAATGTTACTCTCGAAGAAGTAGAAACTGGTCATCAAATAAACCTGGGTCACTTACAAATCTTGGGATGTCAAACATTTGTACATGTTTCTAAAGAGAAACGAACACAGTTAGAAAATAGGTACAAAGACCTTACTCCCACTGAATATTGTGAAGGTTTTAAAGCGTACCATCTAACTGACACATATTTATCAAATACAAAGATCTATGATGCAGAGTTCACCAAAAATTCAAAATAAAAAGTGTGTTAAAGACATCACGACATCACAAATACCAATAAACTTACAATTAACAAATATATCAATTTTGTTCCTTCGTATTTTCTAGATAATAAGACTGAAAATAATGGTACCGGCAGTGCTCAACCAGCAGCAGTAACAAACATTATTGAAAAAGCAACAGTACCAATACAACTTACGTAAACTGCAATGCAGTTCGTCTTGAGTTGGCACAAAGTGACACTGAGCAGGCAGTGATTAGCAATGTCAATAGGGACACCAGTCAAAAATCACAATGATGTGGTGCCAGATATTAAAAAATCATCACATCATACAAAACAAAATAATCCCAAATACTTTAACAATGATACCGCTGTTACCCTAGAGTTCAAGAACCAAATTTGTGTAATGAAGAGTTGTGGCAACTGTGAAAAATGGAAGCAAGCCTTAAATGATGAATACACACTGAAGAGCCAAAGAAACTGGTACACCTGTCTAATATCATGTAGAGCCCCTGTGAGTACAAAGAAGTGGCACAACATGATGTGGCATAGACTCAACCAATGTCTGAAGTAGTGCTGGAGGGAATTGACACTATTGAATCCTGCGGCACTATCCATAAATCCGTAAGAGTATGAGGGGTGAGGAGATCTCTTCTGAACCATACGCTTCAAGGCATCCCAGATACGCTCAACAATGTTCTGCTTACATACGTGTCACCTGTCAGAGTCGTATCTAGACGTATCAGGGGTTCCACATCTCTCAAACTGCACATGCCCCACACCATTATAGAGCCTCCACCAGCTTGAACAGTCTCCTGCTGACATGCAGGGTCCATGGATTCAGGAGGTTGTCTCGATACGCGTACACTTCCATCCCCTTGATACAATTTGAAACAAGACTCATCCGACCAGGCAACGTTTCCAGTCATCAACATTGCAATGTCGGTGTTCACAGGTTCAGGCGAGGCATAAAGCTTTGTGTCTTGCAGTCATCAAGGGTACACGAGTGGGCCTTGATCTCCTATAGTCCATATCGATGATGTTTCATTTAATGGTTTACATGCTGGCACTTGTTGATGACCCAGCATTGAAATCTGCAGCAATTTGCAGAAGGGTTACATTTCTGTCACGCTGGACGATTCTCTTCAGTCATTGTTGGTCCCGTTCTTGCAGGAACTTTTTCCAGTCGCAGTGACATGAAAGATTTGATGTTTTACTAGATTCTTGATATTCACAGTACACTCATGAAATAGTCGTATTGGAAAATCCCCACTTCATCACTATCTTGGATGTGCTATGTCCCATCGCTCGTGCACCAAGTATAACACCACATTCAAACTCACTTAAATCTTGATAACCTGCCATTGTAGCAGCAGTAACCAATCTAACGACTGTGCCAGACACTTGTCGTCTTATATAGGCGCTACCAACCGCAATGCCATATTCTGCCTGCTTACATATCTCTGTATTTGAATATGCATGCCTATACCAATTTCTCTGGCACTTTAGTGTAAGTCATTACTTGAAAATGTGACTTGGACAGAAAGGTAATTAATTAGAAATGGGTGCTAAAAATGGGAGGGGGTCACTGATGATATTGAATGTTACAAGTAGCAGATGAATGCATAGAGCAACAGAAACACACAATAGAAAATTGCATTTACAATAGTCTTCACACAGTAGTTTGTTTTCTGGGAACAGTACACACATTCTCATACACAACCACACAAATACCCAAACACACACTCCCATGGCTAGTATGATTGACCCTGGGAGTGTTTGTGTGTGGGTGACTGTGTGGTTGTGTGTGTGAGTGCAATTGGTAGATATAAGCTAGTGGTCAAAAAGTAGTATGAATGCTGTTTCCTGTTACACATTTCTGTGCTCCACGCATTGATCCACTATAGGTGAGAGGTTGCCTTCCCTTATTTTACCTTTTGCTCCATCCAGCAATTTGTGTCATTGTTATGATTGTTATACAGTTCATGTTGTCACAAAAAGTTATTCCCAGAAACCAGGTGTGAACTACTTTGATGAGATGTTCTAACCTGTGTTTATCATTCTTCACTTCATACCTTGTTAGCTTCAACAACTCAGTTTGATCTTCACATTGAACACATTAATGGTCAAATTTTTTTCCCATGTGGCAATCTCCATGAAGAAACTTACAATCATAAAGGTGAAGGACATGTGAAGAAGGGAGAGAAGAAGGTTTGCAAACTAAATAAGGCAGTTTATGGTCTGAAACAGGTTTCACATGTTCTGTATTAGAAGTTAGATGTAACATTACATAAAATGAACGAAAAAGTCATAATCTGATCCACATATTTTTTGCATAATGAAGATGCAAAATATACTCTTTCTGGCCACATATGTAGATGATTAGATCATCTTACTGAATAAGAACATAAAGTGGATGAAAGGATTAAAGAACAAATTAAAGAAAATTTTAAGATGAGAGACATTGGTGAACTCATTTGGTTTGAGGCTAAAATGAGACAGAAAAATGCACATTTTTAATAACTGATCAAAGTAACTGTCCAGTGTCCATACAAAATTTGGTAAGGTATATTACAGCCTTGTTGCACAACCACTCTAACCTCGTTTGAAGTTATAAAAATGGGGAAAATTGACTAAGAACCTGTGCTACATCACATTTCTTACCAGCAAGCCATTGGCTCACTCCTATATTAGGCTTAGGACACAAGACCAGAGATTGTACATGATGTATGGGTTGTATGTCAATTATCAAAAAACCATAAAGAAGCAGTGAAATGAATTATGAGATACTCAAACGGCAAAGTCAACATAGGACTAACTTTCTGAAAAGTGGAGTAACTGAAATTCAAGGCTTCTGCAACACTGGTTATGTATCAGATCTCTATCAATAATGGTCTTTGGTTTTCAAGTTAGCAGAGGCAACAATTTCGTGGAATTCAGAACAGCAATAAATGGTAGTGCTACCAACAACCACAGAAGCTGAACACTTGGCCTGTCAACTGCAGCTCAAGAAGTAATTTACCCTTCAAGGTTGCTCTGATTTGCAAGTTAAACACCTTCAAAAACCAATAACTGTGATCTGTGATTGCAGATGCAACTGCCTGCATCATGTTTGAATGATACACTTTGATTTGCAGTACTACTACATTTGTGAGCTGATTAATATGAGAAAGTTCAGCTGCAAGTGCATGACCACAGACAAGCAGGAAACTGATTTTTTTTGACAAAGACTAAACATCAATGGTACAGTCAAGCTGTGGTGCTTTCAGAGTTCATCAATTAATACCTCAGAACTTGTGGGAGGATTGGGAACAACTGTGTTTTTTGTGCTGACATCTTGCAGTAGTTTGTTGCTTTTATCTTTAATTCTCTGGTGATTATCAGAGGATAAATAAATAATTTGGTAATCTGTGTTCCTGGCAACATGGCATGTGTGTGTTTTGTGTTTTAATTAATTACTAAGTCAACTTTACATTCTCTTAATACAACTGATTATTGTTAATAACCAACAAAAAAAAGTCTGAAATAGGTCATACAGTTGTAATTTAGATTACTGAGAGACAGTGTTATCATAAAATAACAAGAAGAAAACCTTGTCGTATGTTGCAATTTTCTATTGACAATTCCATAATGTTCAAACTTCTGCATCCAATCTATCTACCATTCCTCTCACTGAATTAAGGAATTATGTGCCTTTGTTCGTGAAACTGCAACACCATGAAGTAATTATACAAGGCATAGTGGCTCAAAGTAATGAAATGTGGTTGAAAAATAAAGGAATGTTGCAAGCCTCAGATCAGTATTTAATTAAGATATATCATGAGCCGTGACAAAACGCTTTACATGTTGCATCAAATCAAATATGCTCAGAATATTCCCCAGAAATTAGTTCAATTTTCAGCTTCAAGATAAGTTCCTTTGTTGGTACAAATGTCTGCTGAATGAGCAGGGCAGTGAAGAAGCAGTATATGTTGTGCAGAGAAGAAAGTCTTCAACAATCTTTGTACAATGTGGGTGAGCTCTATCTTGTAGAAAGACAGCTCCAGAAATTGTTTGAAGAAAAGTTATCATTTCAGGCTCCACATTTTCTGTGGTGTAATGATCAAGGGGAAGACTACCCACAATATAGAGAAAATGGCATCATCTGTGATGTCCAATAGCCACCCAAACCATCACTTCGTGCATTCACCTTACACGACAACTGGTAAAGTACTCTGGGAGGACCCAAAGCATTCCTTCATCCAATCATCTTACGCAATGGCTGATAACGTACTCTGGGAGATAGTGATCACTGACAGAAAACTTCACAAGTACTTGGCTATCAGTGCAGTGATAACTGGAGTCAGACACTTCAGAAATGACCTGTGATTGAGTAGATAAGAGTCTGTACTTATGATGTCATTGTAATCAAGGCATTTGTATGACGACCTACTTACCTACTCAAAACAATGTCAGTATCTTCGGACAATGTCAATACTTTTTTGCATAGTTCAGAAAAACTAAATATTTAGATTAATACTTCAAAGACAATGAACAGAACAAGAGTAGTTAAATTAGTCAAAACATTTAAGATCAGTAAAAAAGGGTATTACGTTTGTGAGAGCATTTGGCTTGGCTTTATTTTCCAGAAGTAATGTGATAACAAGCATGTGACCCTGCTGAGCAGCCTGGTGCAATGGAGTATATCCGACGGCTGTGCTCTTGTCCACATTTGCACCATGTTGCAATAGGAAACGGACCATGTTGAGTTGTCCAAAGTGTGATGCCACATGGAGAGGGGTATAGCCTGCCTGCAAATCAATATAGAAACAAACTCACTCAAACAAAAACAGCAACAACACACAATAATAATAATAATAATAATAATAATAATAATAATAATAATAATGATAATAATAATAGTGATCATCCTCATATTATATATAGATGATATTCATGTTTGGGCCCTCCTGGACTATATGATGCACAATTTTCAAGCTTTTGTTTTAGCTTTTACCTGTGCTCATATCACTTCATCTCTCGCTAAATGGGCTCTTTCTCACTTGTACAACATAGTTGTTTTGATCTTCTTGGGTTTTTCTGTCAGTCCAACGGCCTAGTCAAGAATTTTCTGCCTCAAGTAGTGTTATTCCTGATTCCTACAGATCTTCTTTAACTGCAAAGATCTATTTTGCTGTTTCAATTTTGGATTTCTACATCTACATCGATACTCTGTAATCCACCTTACCATGCATAGCAGAGGGTACCCTGTACCATTACTAGTGATTTCCTTTCCTGATCCACTCACAAATAGAACGAGGGAAAAATGACTGTCTAAATGCCTCCATATGAGTGCTAATTTTTCATATCTTATCTTCATGGTCCTTACACCCAACGTATGTTGGAGGCAACAGAATTGTTCTGCAGTCAGCTACAGATTCTGGTTCTCTAAATTTTCTCAGTAGCATTCCTTGAAAAGAACATTGCCTTCACTCCAGGATTCCCATTTGAGTTCCCAAAGCATCTGTGTAACACTTGCGTGTTGTTCGAACATACCAGTAACAAACCCAGCAGCCCGCTTCTGAATTGCTTTGATATGTTCCTTTAAACCAGCTCGGTATGGATCCCAAACACCTGAGCAGTACTCAAGACCAGGTTGCACTAGTGTCCTATATGCAGTCTCCTTTACAGATGACCCACACATTCCCAGAATTCTCCCAATAAACTGAAGTCGACAGTTTGCCTTTCCTATCACAATACTCACATGCTGAACCAATTTAATATTGGTTTGCAAGATTATGCCCTGATATTTAAACAACATGACTGTGTCAAACAGCACACTACTAACACTGTATCCACTCGAATTTGTTTTTCCTACTCATCTGCATCAATTTGTATTTTTCTACACTTAGAGACAGTTGTTATTCATCACATCAACTAGAAATTTTGTCTATGTCATCTTGTTTCCTCTTACAGTCACTCAACTTTGGACACCTTACCGTACACCACAGTGTCATCAGCAAACTGCAGATTGCTGCCCACCCTGGCTGCCAAATCATTTACACATGTAGAGAATAGCAGCAGTCCTATCACACTTCCCTGAGGCACTCTTGACAAAAACCTTATCTCTGAGGAACACTTGCTGTTGAAGACAATATACTCGGCTCCATAATTTAAGTCTTTGAGCCACTCACATATCTGAGACCCTATTACACAAGCTCATAGTTTCTTTAATAGATTTAATGGGGCATTGCATCAAACACTTTCTATAAATCTAGAAATATGGAATCTGCCTGTTGCCCTTCATCCATAGTTCACAGTACACCATGCGAGAAAAGGCCAAAGTGAGTATTGCACAAGCAATGCTTTCTAAAACCATGCTGATCATGGACATAAGCTTCTCAGTCTCAAGAAAATTTATTATATTCGAACTGAGAATATGTCCAATGATTCTGCAGCACACCAATGTTAGGGATATTGAACTGTAATGTTGCCGATCTATTCTTTTGTTCTTCTTATACACAGGGAGACATCTCCAGTTTTTTCCAGTCACCTGGGACTTCATGCTGGGTGAGAGATTTGCGATAAATGCAAGCTAAGTAAGGGGCCAATGCCATAGAGTGCTCTTCGAAAAACCGAACTGGGATTACATCCGGACCTGGTGACTTAGTTGTTTTCAACACCTTCAGTTGTTTCTCTATGCCAGGGGTGCTTATTACTACGTCATTCATACAAGGAGTCTGTTCGATGGTCAAACGACAGTATGTTTGTACAATTCTCCTGCATGAATGATTTATTGAACATGAAATTTAAAACTCTGGCATTTGTTTTGCTATCTTCAACTGCCACACCATACTGACAAATAAGCGACTGGGTGGAGGCCTTAGACCCACTTAGCAATTTTACACAAGACCAGAATTTCCTCAGGTTCTCTGTCAGATCTGCTAATTTATGACAGCAGTAACAGTTGTATGCTTCAGGCATAGATCTTTTCACAGTCGCACGAATCTCTACCAACCTTTGCTTGTCATCATTTGTACATTCCCTTTTTAACCAAGAGAGCAACAGTCTCTGCTTCGACAGCATTTTCCAAACCTCATTATTAGACCATGATGGATCTTCTACTGCTTAATCCACTTACTAGACACATAAGTCTCCAGATCCTAATTTACAATCTATTTAAACTTCATCCATAATTCCTCTGCATCCATCTTACTGGAACTAAGAGATGTCAAATCACTGTCTTAAGTGAGATGCTGACAATTGCTTCTTTCTCTTTCTAGTAGCAACATTCTCTTAGCCTTCACTGATTTATTAGCTTTCATAACCATAGTTGTTATAATGACGTCATGATCACTAATCCCCATTTCAATACAGATGTCGTTGATAAGGTGTGGACCATTTGTAGCTAGGTCTAAGATATTCCCACTGCATGTGGGATGCCGAACTAGCTGCTCAAGACAGTTTTCAGAAAATGTATCCAAAAGTACTTTGTAATAACTGAGTCTGAGCCCGCTGCAATGAATCTCTAGACATCCAGTCTATATTATATTCGGTAGGTTAAGAGTTGCCTCCACCTAGTAATGCATGATCTGGGTATTTACGCACTGCTGATCACAGGCACTCTTTGAATGACTCTAGCACTTATAATGCTACAGCCTCTCCCAAGATTATTATGAAGTGTCTGATACCACTTTTTTTTATATGCATCCGTGTATTTATCGTATGATTCAATGCTCCCTAAGGCCTTTTACGTGTATCATTCAGTTCAATTTGCCAAAAAACCTATTATTCTATGTAAATATATAGAGAATATTCTGAAATGATGTACATTATCATGATTGTAATTACATTGATCTCATTAACAAAATTATGTACATATGCCAGATTATATATCAAATCGAAAAATTGAAGTAATAAATGTTTAGCAACAAATATTAAGAGTCTGTGGAAATGTTAGCATAAATAACTAATGCCTCTAATTTCATTCCAACTCAAATGAAAATAACAATTATCATCCAGTGATGCAAATTAATTTGTTATTCATTTTTACATAATTCATTGTAATTAATGGTGCTTGTAAATTACGCAGGTTAGTTACACTACCCAAATTTACAAAACTCTGGCACATACGACAACAAGTGTGAATTTAATTTATGTAATCTGGTGAAGCACGATGTATATACTTTGAACTAATGTTAGCAACAAAATTTGTACAATCACTAATTACTAAATTAAAGTAAAATCAAAATAATTGTTGAAATCAGATTGTAAATCAATTTTCAAACAAAGGACCAAAGATGATAATAAAAAATAATATGTTATTCTAAATTATATTTTATAATCTGTACAAATGTAACAGCAGTTAGTTTAGATGAAATTGTTTTTAACTGTAAGTTACTTTTGTAATAAATTAACAATGTAGCAATTGTTAAAAATTGTATTAAAAGTGACGCAGTGAGGCTGCAGGGAAGTCAGTCAAAGAGGTCAGTCAGTCAGTGTTTTGTTTACCCCAGGAGTCTGTGCAGTTCGGCTGTCAATCAGTGCCAATAAAAACTGTCACAGCAGAATCAGGTGATTAATAAAAACATTCAACAATTAACTTGGTTTCACCTAGACCTGTTATATATGTCCAGATAACTTCATTGCATGTTTCATAGAATTCCATAACCCATGTAATTAACCTGGTTGGTCTCTTTCTTTTAATACACAGAACAATTTTAAAATGTGTCTTCACATAACTGAATACATGTTAGTACACTTTTAAATTTGTTTATTTTCTCTTAGCTGTATGTTCCTTCTTCGGTATAATTTGGACCTAAAATTTTCCTGATTACTTTTCATTCTATCTTTCAGATTACTTCAGTCGCCCGCTTTCTATTAAAAATGAGTGTTTCAGCCCCATAAGAAAACATTGGTGTGTTCTAGTATCTCTGATGTATTTTGAGATAAATTTTTGTTACAGACGTCTTTTGTAAGTGTGAAAGTTTTCTGTTTTGAGATAATGAATTTCATAACCAATTTTTTTCAAGCCAGTTTCCTGAATTTTTTTACATAAATATTGGACTTGGAAAAACTCTCTCGATTTTTCAGTATTTAGTTTTTTTAGAATTTTCAGTTCCAGGTAGCTGCTAGATCATACTTAGAGCCTTACTCTTTCCACTGTTTCTTTAAGAATTTATATTTGTTTTGCACTGTTTCAATATCCTGACACAGAATCATCAAATCATGTACAAAAAGCTAAGCAGTCTATCCTAGCATCATTTCTTCTTAATTTGATTGGTTCATTAATTTTAAGCTTTGGTTTCACTTTGGTTAGGTAATGTTTGCATACTTGTATATTTAAAACCTCCTGAAGATGTGATGATGATATGAGATTGTGTATATGATCAATTTGAAATTCATCAACATTTTTGCATAACTACAATGGTTTTACTTTTTATGGGTATTCTTAAAATGGTTTGACATAATTTTGACATTGAAATTTCTACACAGTGCTGCAAGTCTCTAACCATTCTGACTAGTTCATTTGTGCACAGGGAAGTCATTAACTGTTTTCATGGATTTTCTCCCTTTCCCAAACAGTGCACTATAATTGCCCATTAGAATTTTGATATGATTTTGTGAAATTTTAGAGGTATTTTCTACCACCTCCCATGCCTTATTTATTTTTTCGGGGTTCTTTTCTTGGTTGATCATCATATGTGCATTAATTACTGTGTACATTTTATCAGCATATTTCAAGGAAAATGTCACTAATCCATTGTTCACAAATTTTAATTCCATTATGGATTTCAGAATGTCTAGTGAACCTGTGAATACAACTACATGTGTGTTTTTAAAGATTATTTTGTCTGTTTTAATTTTGAACAGTCTGTAATTTCCAAAATACATGGCATTCTCAAGTGGCAGCTTTGTGTTTTGCATCGCTAAAATTTTAGGTATTTGTTCTTTAAGCTTTTTTCTTCATTTGTACAGCTTTCCTGGCTTCAGGAGTGAAATGTTGAGCATGCCAAACATAGTTTTGATTTTGGGCTTGAGTTGGCCAAAGGACTCCGATTTTCACTAGTTTGGGACATAACGTCTCAGCCTAGTCTCCCCAGAATCTGACAGACTGGTTGTGCCATGATAGTAGATTTGTTATCTCCTGGTGTAATTATGTGATTATCAAACCACTCTACTATTCTAGCTGGAATTACAAGGTTCAGTTTACAAACAGAACTCAGTGGTTAACACTGGAGGGGCTAATTTCACAATTTTAAGTATTGGCTGCAGCTGATGAACAGAAGTTGATCATATTGCTGTTTGATCCAAGTCAGATGCAAAGTGGCTTTTGTTACATCCCAATGCTTCTTCCACTAGTTCTGTTGTACCGAGAGCCATTCTGTCCACCTTCGCTCCCATTGAGCTCTTCACTGTAACCCCAACAAGGGGTCTTCACAGTGTTCTAACTTGTACTCCCCTTTTTTAATTTTTTTTTTAAAAATCTGCTGTTAACCACCAACTGAAGTTAGCATTACATATCAGAAAGCTATACAAGCAAACTTAAGTGAAAACAATAGCAGTGTTGAACCTATATAAAAGCCAAATCCAAAGAAACAACTACAAAATATAACAATATTTATCAACATTTCAAGGAAGGCAAAGTAATGGAATCAGGCTCTGAAAGTTAAGTGTCCCTTACGTGGTGCTGTGTCTCTTTCTGCTTGTTGTACAAAGAACTGAAGTTTCTGAAGGCAAGTACTGCTCACAGCATTTTTCAATGCATAACTTTAATATTTCTGTATTTTATGTGTCTTCATTAATATCATTGTATTACTTTGGCACAAAAAGGACTGTACTGAACTGAAAGATGGACAGAGACAATTAAGGAAAAGAAAAAGTTGAAGGCACTTTAAAATGTTAAATACAATACAATACCACTATTAACTTTCATTTGAGCTTTGTGTAACAAGAGCTTTTTCATTCTGACAGTAGGTGCCCAGAAACTATCATCTGTCAAGAAGCCAACTGTTTTCACACTACTCGTGGTGCGGTACAATAAAATATATCACGAAGCTTTTGTATGTTTTAATGCATAAATACTACATATGTGTGACACAAATTTGACCTTTGAGGGAGTTAATAATTATCATTCATATCACCACTCACCTTTGTTGTAGAATCCACCTCAGCACCATTCTTCACCAATATAGCTGCAACATTGACTTTATCTTCTTGGGCACATAAATGGAGGGGAGTGAGACCATTCTGACAACAAAAAGAAGAGTGACAAAATGTATTTGCACATCATCAGTAATGTTAACATAATGGCTACACTAATTGTGACTGGTACCTTGGCTTTGTGGTTAGGATCAGCCTGATGTTCAATCAACAGTGATGCCATATCAGTGTGGCCTTCCTGTGATGCCAAATGAAGGGGTGTGAAACCAGCCTTTGACTCAGCATTTGCCTTGGCACCATACTCTAAGAGAGTGGTCGCAATATCCATCTGAAAATTATTAAAGGTTGCAGATACACTTCCCAACGAAAGCACAGTAGTAACAAATAGTGAGGAAAAATTTATAATACAAGATTTTAAAAACTCATTATTGGTTCTTTTAGATACCATAAAGTGTAGTGCAACAACAGATTTTTTTATAATATTAACTGAGTTTGTGTTCCCTGGAACCCTAAATTCAATGCAAAAAATCCACTATAGCATCTAAATAGATTCTTCTACCCTGGGAGACAGATAAAACAGCAACAAGAGTGTAAGCTTTGCACATACCTTCATACAAAATTGTCTACTTCAAGCTTGATTCAATACTGGCCTATAGGTGGTGACACAATTACACTGGTTTCAGATAATGTCACATACACCTACTATATACATGCATAACTCTAGTTCTCTTGTTAGATATAAAAATTGTTTGTAAACACTAATTCAACACAGAAGAAATAAAGTATTACTCTGATCTTTCTCAAATGTTGCAATGTATAGAACAGTCTCAACAAAAGCAATTTTAATGATCCAAAATGACGATGATAGGAAGGTTCTTTCAACTGTATAAATGTGCTAAACAGTGAGGCAGCCCAAGGAGATGCGAAAAGAGAATAAGCAAGGCATTAATTTAGCAGCAATCTCATTGAAATACAGGTATAAAGAAAGAACCCAACACTTGGTAAGTTAAAATATGCAAACTTTACCTCTTTGATTAACCAGCTTTAATCTGATTAATTGACTGTTTTATTGATTAACTGACTGTTTAATTAATACACTCAATATTACTGCCTGAATAAGGTTCTACTGAAGTGATTTTTCATGCTTTATTACAAACTGTGGACAGAATGTCAAATATGTAACTTCACTGTGTGCATGACTATGATGATAAGACTGTGCAGTATAATGTCTCATTGCTTTTGTTCTGAAAGTTGATGTAAATTTAAGAAAGAGAGAGAAAGAGTAATCCAGTGCCAGCACGCAGTCTAATCAAATATCATTTAACACCAGTGAGGCTGGCGAGGTTAAGGCCCATTCAGATGAATGACTCACCATTGGTGGTGCCACAAGTTCTCAACTCCATAAACAGATTTGGAATTTAACTAATGACATTGGTCCACATTCCAGTGATCAATAACTGTATCTTACTACATCTCCTTTGCAAGCACATACTTGACTTAAACACATCTTCTACAACCAAGAACCAACAATCTGAACACCACAGTATTAACACATATTACAATCATGATTATGGATGCAAGTGCATTTTGTAGCTAGTCTCAGCACACTTCTGAACGCGTCATTTTCAAATTATAATCATAGAATGTAATACCAGATAATTCATAATGTCATTCTAAACAAAATGAATAGGTGGCAACGTATCATATTATAGTTTCACGATCACTCATTACCTTATTCATAAGGCGAATGATGACATGCATTCATGCAACAGACTAATAATTAGAATTGTCATTTTCCACAAAACTAAACAGCCTCATGAATGCCCTGACTTTGAACACAAATTTTATAAAAGAATGAAATACCTGAGAATGTAAGAATTTAGATACAACTGAATGAAAGATGTGCAATATTACAGTCTAATAAACACTCACAGATATTTTGTATATACCAACAAAGTATAAATGTAAACTGCGTAAGAATTGCTTAGTGGAACCAAAAGTAGGTGAGGTGAATGGCCATATTTTTTGCTATACTGACCTCTTCACTCAGGGAATATTTACTTTGATTTAATCAGTTTCCAATCCAGACTGGTTTTGAAATACACTACTATAATGAATAATGGGGCAATTATAATCAAACAGTAAATCAGGGCCTGTACATAAATGTCGGTTTCACTTCTCTATTATTCAACAAAAAATTGTGAAAATGTTCAATTAATTTACACCAAACTCAAAGTAAAATAATGGAGAAACATAAAAAAACATCAGTCTTAAATGAAAGATACGTATTTCAAATTGCAATATGAAGTCATGAGAAGTATTTGACTTTTTCCCTAACAATGTAGACTCTTAACAAATGTAGAATAATATAGTTGGTAAAGTGATTCCCTTACAAAGCAACTTGTCCATATGGAAGTAAAATAACACTAACTACACTCTAACAATACTACCATAGTGAATAATAATTTATATCTGCCTACAGTAGCATATTACCTGGTTCTTTCTTGCAGCTATGTGAAGTGGAGTATGTCCATTTTTGGCAGTTGCATGAGGAGAAGCACCCTTGTCTAAAAGTAGTAGTGCCACATTCTGATGATCATAGTGGCTTGCGACATGTAGAGGAGTAACACCATTCTGCAAAACACATTAATTCTTTTATACATAGAGAACATATCATTTATGATGCAAGCTAACTGACATTCTGAGCAAAGCCATCTCATAGAGGATCAAGGGGACGAGACTGGAGTATATGCAGACATATGTTTCAGTTGTGTCCTTGGGTAACACTTTAAAAAGACTTTTAACAATTGATATTAGTTTGAAGCATAGAGAGGATGGTATAAAAAATAGCTTATGTTCCCAAATTTGAAAAGTAGCAACAAACTGCCTGTGGCCATGTTACATTATGTGAAACTACCCAGTAAGTATACAATATATCACTCTAAGCTGGTGTTTGGCTGTTTGATCAAGTGTAAATCTTTTCTCACTGCCAACACATTTGCCTCTATAGATTTTACACAGTTAAAGTAAGTTTACCCTCATTATAACATTCTTCCATTTCTTCCACACTAAATTGTCCTAAATGCCACAATTCGTAATCTACGCCATGTGATCAAAAGTATCCAGACACCTGGCTGAAAATGATTTACAAGCTCATGGTGCCCTCCATCGGTAATGCTGGAATTCAATATGGTGTTGGCCCACACTCAGCCTTGATGACAACTTCCACTCTTGCAGGAATACATTCAATCGGGTGCTGGAAGGTTTCTTTGGGGATGGCAGCCCATTCTTCATGGAGTGCTGCACTGAGGAGAGGTATCAATGTTGGTCAGTGAGGCCTGGCATGAAGTTGGCGTTCCAAAACATCCCAAAGGTGTCCTATAGGATTCAGGTCAGGACTCTATGCAGGCCAGTCCATTACAGGGATGTTGCTGCCATGTAACCACTCCACCACTGGCCGTGCACTATGAACAGGTGCTCGATTGTGTTGAAAGATGCAATCACCATCCCTGAATTGCTCTTCAACAGTGTGAAGCAAGAAGGTGCTCAAAACATCAATGTAGGCCTATGCTATGATAGTGCCATTCAAAACAACAAGGGGTGCAAGCCCCTTCCATGAACAACATGACCACACCATAACACAACCACCTCCGAATTTTACTGTTGGCATTACACACGCTGAAAGATGACGTTCGTCGGGCATTCAACATAACCACACCCTGCCATCGGACTGCCACATTATGTACTGTGATTCGTCACTCCACACAACGTTTTTCCACTGTTCAATCGTCCAATGTTTACACTCATTACACCAAGCAAGGCATCATTTGGCATTTACCAGTGTTATGTGTGGCTTATGAGCAGCCGCTCGACCACGAAATCCAAGTTTTCTCACTTCCCGCCTACCTGTCATAGTACTTGCAGCGGATCCTGATGCAGTTTGGAAATCCTGTGTGATGGTCTTGATAGATGTCTGCCTCTTACACATTATGACCCTCTTCAACTGTCGGCGGTCTCTGTCAGTCAACAGACGAGGTCGGCCTGTACACTTTTGTGCTGTATGTGTCCCTTTACGTTTCCACTTCACTATCACATCAGAAACAGTGGACGTAGGGATCTTTAGAAGTGTGGAAATCACACATACAGACATATGAGACAAGTGACACCCATTCACCTAACCACATTAGAAGTCTGCGAGTTCCGCGGAGTGCCCCATTCTGCTCTCTCATGATGTCTGATGACTACTGAGGTCGCTGATATGGAGTACCTGGCAATAGGTTGCAGCACAATGCACCTAAGATGAAAAACATATTTTTTTCTTTGGGGGCGAGGGGGGGGGGGTTCAGATTCTTTTGGTCACTTAGTGTAGATCACTACAGTTATTACATATCCTATTTTTAAACAAGTTCAATTAGAAACTAAATAATATGTTGCCATCTCAGGGCACACAAGGTACTACATTGCACTACTCACTGAGTGATGACTAAACATATATTTCTTGTGACTAATTTACTGCTGCAAATATAGTCTCTGTATGTGAATTTGATATCTCTCTTAAATACTGATGTCAGTATAGTAACCTATAACCAATGGACAGCTCAGTGATACTGTATACATCTACACCCATACTCTGCAAAAAACTATGCAGTGCATGATAAAGGATATTTCTCATTCTATTAATGTTTCTTCTCAAGTCGTTCTCACATGGAGAATGGGAAGAATGGTTACTTAAATGTGTCTCATGCTGTAATTAGTCTATTCTTGTCATTGCAGTCCCAATGTGAGCTGTATGTCAGGGTTGCAGTATATTCCTACAATCCTCACTTAATACTCTTTCTTGATGCTTTGTAAGTAAGCTCTCGCAAAATAAATGACATCTATCTTCATGCATCTGCAGCATCTCATGAAGATCACCCTAAGATCAAACAAATTTGTGACCGTTCATACTGCATTCATTTGTATACATTCAATACCACTTTTTAGTCCTATCTGTATGGGTCCCACACATTTGGGCAAATTTCTAGAATGGATTGCAATCTCCTTGGTAGACTCTTTGCATTTCCCAAGTATCCTACCAACCAACCCATAGCCTGCCACTTGCCTTTACCTATAGCTGAGATTATGTGATCGTTCTATCTCGTATCCCTAGAAATTGTTACATTCAGATATTTATATGAGTTGACTGATTCCAGTTGTGACTCACTGATATTGTATTCATAGGATACTAAGTTTTTCTTTCATTTTGAATAAGTGTGTAAGTTTACACCTTTGAACATTTAAAGCAAGTTGCCAATTTTTCCACCACATTGAAATCTTTTCAAGATATGATTGAACATTTATGCAACTTTTTTCAGACAGTACTTCACAATAACTAACTCCACAAACTGTAAAAAATCTGACATAATTATTAATATTGACTCCCAGGTAACAGATATATGAGTGACACCTGATTTCTACATTTCTCGATGACTCCCCAATGTAGATACTATGTTGTGTTCTCCCGACCAAAAAATCCTCAATCTAGTCACAAATTTCATTTGTTATCTCATACAATCATACCGTAGTTTACGTACAGTCAATTGACTTTCAGAGATTAAGAAGTACAATACCTACCTGATTGCCTCCATCCCATAGCTTTCAGGATATCATATGAAGTACAGGTGAGTTTGGATTTGCATGAGTGGTCTTTGCAAAATCTTTGCTAGATGCCACAAAAGAGCTCATTCTGTTCAAATTATGTTTGAGCTCTGAATAATTTTTAAGGTGCATGTCAACCATATGGGACAGTAGTTTTGTTGGTCACTTCTGTTGCCCTTCTTGTAGATTATACTGAGAGGATTGTATTCAGATCACTGTCTCTAGAAATCTGATTTAAGCTGTTACTATGAAGTTGGGTTACCATATACTCCATTTTTAACAGGTTCTTCCATTTTTTTGACAAAATTTTCTTCCTTCATTTATTTTTTACACAGAGTTAGTAAGTCCTTATTTTTTTATTTAATTCTATTATGAATTATATTTTATGGAATAAATGCAATCTTAAACTTTGTCTTCTTGAATAACAACTTTTGTTATCATTTCTTTGGTTATGTTGGAGTTCATTAGGAGTTAGCTGGAAATGGTAGGTATAACACTAGAAAGGTCTAAAGTCTACTAGAGACACACAAACAAATTAGACTTCTCAGTTCTAAAATTCACCAGGGAAGGAAAGAAAACTTCTTTGGTACAAAGCAAATGAACTCCTAAATGGATCTTCTATGAAATTACAGGAAAAGGGAACTGAAGACCTTAACAGGTTTTATAACAATATGCTTCAGTGTCTGCAAAAAACGTATGATATGACAGAGGACAACTCCTATGTATCCCTTGTAGCATTTTCTCTACCGGAAGGTACTGAGCTCAAACATTTTGTAAAGGCTATAGAACTGTTTCACCTAAATGAAAATATTTTATAGATGACCTGTATGAGGAACTCAGCAGTCATTGAGATTACTTTTGCAGCTGTGGGAATGAAGATGGTTATTATGTTGCAAACTGGCTTAAAACCTTTTCTTCCGTACCTGAGCAATATGAATAAAATATTTACAAAGTGGTCAGACGTTTGTTCAGTATCCTTGGCTTCAGACCCTTTATTGAGTGAATCTTTTCATTCTCAGAGAACAAGTTATGCGACACAAGAAACAGGCATTCAACAGATTTAATCAAGGCAGAATCCATGTGGCAGTGAACTAAGAAAGCATGCCCTACTTAGAAATTTTTAAATTTGCAAAGAGTGATATTCAATTGTTAAAAGTGCCAAAAGCTCATTAAAATACAATTAGAATCTCATTAAAATACAATTAGAATCAATTTGAATCTGACTAACGAGACCTTGAAAATGATAAATACTTACTTTTTGTATTCTCTGGATGTGTACTTCCACACTACTAATATTTTGTGCACTCTATTAAATACGTAATTTTTTTGTGTGATGTAATATAAACATGTACTTTAGCTTTGAAAAACTGTAATAAACAAATAATGAGTCACACTTTTTTTATTTTACAAAATATGGCAACACTCTTGTGGAAGTATCAACAGATACTCCTTTTGACTGGCACAGAGAGTACAACTACATAGCTTCATATAGCTTTAATAGTGTCATTAGATATTTATGGCTATACCTTCCCCTGAGCATCAACAGGAGCATCCTTCTGTAATAGCAGTTTTGCAACTTTAAGGTTTCCATATTTAGCTGCAAGATGCAGTGGTGTAAATCCTTTCTTGGTTGTTGCTGTCAAGGAAGCACCATTTTCCAGCAAGACTGAAGCAACCTGAAACAAACAACAGTACTAATATTAACAACACATCCCCAAAATAACTTACACATGTCAGTCTGAAAGGGAAAATAGATCTGATAATGGCACTGACTGACAGTGTTGCTGTGGCCGTCAGTCTGAATACTAGTTTGCCTGAAACCTACATCCATTTTGCTCTCCCTCCATTCCCTGCCCCACCACTATTCCATTACCAAATTGATGATTCCATGATGCCTGTCGAATGATCCCTCTTGTCAGTCAAGTTGTGGCAAAAATGTCTTTTTTCCTCAAATCAGTTCACTACCTCCACATTAGTTAGCTCATCTCCCTATCTAATCTTCAGCATTATTTTGTAACAGCACGTTTCTAAAGCTTTAATTCTTTTCTTGTCTGAACTGTTTATTTCTGTGTTTCACCTACACAAATAGCTTCCAAAAAACTTCTCATTTTCAGAAATATTTTTCTTGCTATTACCAGTCTGCATTTAACATCCTTCCTATTTCATCAATGTCACTATATTCTTGAACAAATAAGAACACTCAACTAACTTTAGTGCTTCATTTCCTAATGTAATTCTCTCAGCATTGCCAGATTTAATTCAACATTCCACTGTCCACGTTTCATTTTTGTTGATTTTTTTCCACGACACTATCCACTCCTTTCAACTGCTCTTTTAAATCCTTTACTGACTCTTACAGAACTACAATGTCATCGGCAAAGCAAAAATTTTGATTTTTTTTTTTTACTTGGATTTTAAAAATCTCTTCCCAATTTCTCCTTGGTGTCCTTCACAGCCTATTCCATGTACAGACTGAATAACATCAGGGAAAGGCCACAACTCTGTCATTCCCTTCTCTTCTTCAAAATTATAATTGCAGTCTGGTTTCTGTAGTTTTAAATAACCTTTTGCTCCATTTATTTTATTCTTACTACTTTCAAAATTTCACAGAGTGTGTTCCAGTCAACACTGTCAAAATCTTCCTCTAAATCTACAGATGTGATATCTAGGTTTGCCTTTCTTTTGAGATGTAAGTCATAAATCCAGTACTGCCTCCCATGTCCCTACATTTTCTATAGTTTAGCTTTAGTAAATTTTTCCATTCTTCAGTAAATAATTTGTGTCAGTATTTCCCACCCATGATGTATTACACTGATCGTTCAGTAATATTCACTACTATCAGCTCCTGCCTTGTTTGGAATTGGAATTATTACAATCATCTTCAAATCTGTGGGTATTTCATCTGTCTCATACATCTTGTGTAGCAAGCAGAATAATTTGCATGCTATATTCTCCCAATGATCTCATAAACTCAGAGAGTATCTTATCCATTCCAGGTACCTCATTTCAAATAGATCTTTCAGTGCTCTGTTAAATTCTTCTTCACAATATCATATTTTCCAAATAATTTCCATCTGCTTCCTCTGTATTTTTTATGCCTTTCAGCCATCCCTTCTTTGCACAGTACTAGCTTGCACTCTGAGCTCTTAATATTCATAAAGATTCTCCTTTGTTCTTTAATTTTCCTGTAAATGTCTTTTCCATAGTCATGCATGCTTCTACAGATTTGCATTTATCCTCTTGCCATTCCTGGTCTGTGATTTTACACTTCCAGTCTGTATTGTTTTTTAGATGTTTGTATGCTCTTTTGTCTGCTTCATTTTTATATTTTCTCCTTTCAGATTGACAGTGTTGGAACTGTAAATGTTGATTACGTACAACGTTTTGAATTTAAAAAAGGAATTATTTCAACACATTACTTGCAACAATCTAAATAAATCGATAAAACAATACTTATCTGAAATTTCATATTTAGTAAAACTGACAGTTATAAGGAGTGTTCAAATGAAAAGATATGAAATGTCATACAACCAAATTGGTTGAAATTTGTATATGTTGCTTTGGGATAACATAGTGAGACTTCTAGGGACTTGAACGTAGTGTCGTCACCTCCCCATAAAAAATTCAAAGCTCTGGTCTCAGCAGGCCACATGATGCTCACTGTCTTTTTTGACATCCAAGGAGCGATACTCATCGAATTCCTCAAGCACAGAAAAACCATTAACAGTGAAGTGTACCGCGAGAAGTTCCATATGCTACACAAGTCCATCATGAGCAAACAGCCTGGGCTCTGCTTGGAGAGAGTGGTTGTGCTCCACAGTGACATGCAGCCTCATGTCTCCATCTCACATAAAGCGTAATGGCCAAGTTCAAGTGGGAGCAGCTTGTGCATCCACCCTACAGCATAGACAAATCACCCTGCAAACTTACACGTATTTGGTCAACTAAGAAAACATATCAAAGGGAAGTGCTTCAACACAGATGATGAAGTGAAGGACAGAATGGAGGACTGGCTCCCATCACAACCACAAGAATTCTAGGAACACGAAATCCTTCAGCTCGTGAAACAGTGGGACAGCTGCACTCAGGCCTCTGGTGATTACTTTTGAATAAAAACTTCAGTTGTATCCACAGTGTTGTTTCGTACCATTTCTTTTGAACACCCCTCATACTACAAAGGATACAAAATGAATAGGTATGCAAACAGTGACGATGAAAGGGGAGGGGGAGAGAGAGAGGGGTGAGGGGGAGGGAGAGAGGGAGGGGGGGGGGGGGGAGAGAGAGAGAGAGAGAGAGAGAGAGAGAGAGAGAGAGAGAGAGAGGGGGGGGGGGGGGGTAGTAATGGGGATGGGGACATGGGTAGAAAAGGGAACAGAATGCTGGCAGAGGTGGAAAAATGAAGTGCACATTGTATGAAAGGTTAAAAGTTGTAATAACAGAATACATGTGAATCTGACATGCCCTTCGTGAAGACACACTAAATAGCAAAGCTTGAAGAAACCCTTGCTTTTTATCTTGATCTGTGGACTTAGCTCGCACAGTTATTGGAATTCCTGATACGTTGACAGAACAGACCTAGTTCTGTAAAAAGCAAGCAAGTTTTGACAAAGTGCCTAGTAATTAGCAGAGGCTAGGAGCCTGTGCTGGGGGAAGAAAGAAAGAAAGAAAAAAGCTGGGCTCACGGCAAGCCTGAATAACAGCTTCAACAGAGTTTGCAAATAAGTAGTCACTGGATCTAACTGTTTGTTCTGAACCAAATGAGGTGAAGCAGTTGTTAGCACACTGAACTTGCTTTAGGAGCGTAGCTGTTCAATCTGCATCCAGCCAACCAGATTCTAAATGGTTCCCTAATTTCCCTAAGGGTTCCTTAAAAAGGAGACAGCTGATTTCCTTTTCACTCTGTGAAAAATTCCATGGTTGTGCTCTACCCAGAATGACCACAATGGCGACAGGATGTAAAACCCTAATCTTCCTTCCGCCCTTTTTATTTGTTTCAGAATAATGAGAAGCAAAATTTAATTAGGGGGAAGGTCAGACTGATGTTCGAGATTAGACTGGTGTGAAGAAATGCAATTCATTAAAATTTATGATTAACTGACTAAGAGTGTAAAAGAGAAAGAGATATGAGAGACAAGGGACCTGTTGTGAAGAAAAACCCATTACATGATGTAACAGAGAAAACAAGGATTAAAAATTCAAACCGAACTAAAAGCTTATGAATTTATGCATTTATAAAGAGCTCTGAATTTAAACCATTTTAACTACTATTTCATGCATTTTTATTAATTAACACAATTCATTTTCTGTCAATCCATATATCTTTCCTACAAAAAAAAAAAAAGTAAACAAGCTATGTCCACATTCTGATGAATAGAACCTGTGACAGGACTGATCAGGACATCCTACCTCATCCTGACCCTCTTTTGCTGCAATGTGTAATGGTGTGTAAAGATCCTTGGTAGTGGCATCAACTGCTGCACCATGTTGTAGCAACAACATAACAATATCGGTATTTCCTAGACGTGATGCCACATGGAGTGGAGTTTGCTCTTCCTGTAAAAGGTCAAGGATTGTTTCATTTTTCTTGAAAACAGAATAAATGTGCATAATTTATATTCTGTAAAATACTTCATATTTTTAGATAACTGTACTTCTGTGTGATAAATTAATAACTAAAGTGACATTTATTTGTAATTACTGTATTGTGATAAGCAAAGAAACCATAAATTATACAAAATATACTGTATTAACTACACAAAACACTTTTTAGCCTTTTTTGTAAACTTTATTTTTACTGTACAACACAGGTTTCGGGTTATAAGCACCAGTACACAGCTGTTTCCAAAGATGGGAGATGAGCAAAGATAAACAAATCAGCCTCTTCATCTATCAATTTGTGACTTCAACTTTGTATAAAAGTTATCTCTGCTGACAATTCTGAAAGTTATCTATGTATTTTACAAAATTCATCAGGACAGCATATAAAAAACCATGAATGAACATACACTATAGTACAGCTATGTGCACAGGAATGGCACCATGATTCTTATCCTATGTAGTGATTGTAACATCATCTGAAAGTGGTGAATAAATGAACTGATTACTATCTTATTTTGTCAAAAGATTATCTGATTCTATTTAATAACTGATACTGATCTTCATGTAAAGAATGAAATACACATACTACATTACAATGGGCACTAATATCAATGAGCTGATGAGTTCAGTTCATGAATCACTACAGTAATAGAACTTTTTGGATAATTAAAAAAAACTGGAGGAGGGTAAGAGAAGTGAAACACTTCAGCAAAAAGTTTAAGAAGTTGCATTTCTGGGCATTAAGACTCATACACAGGAACTGCCTGTTTTTGAATGACACTAGTTGGGAACTATTAGTTTTTCAATACCGGTATACTAAAACAAAAATGTTATTTCAGCCTCTTAGTTTTGTTTCCTCCATAAAAATAAATAGATAAAAATAATAAAAAATTAAAAATATTCAATTGCAATAAGACCATTCTCTCTTACTCTGATGATTTTATGCAGAAAATATTCACTCCAGTTGCTATAAATACAAAGAAAATAAGATTTGTCAATAACCTTTCACACAAGCAGATACATCCATTCCATATAAAATAATAAATTTTGAGCTGATTCGTATCCAATGAAAATCATATTCACTGAAGATATCGTTGCCCTGCAGAAACTACACCTTTGTATTCGAACTCCACTGCTACAAGTAGTCTACTATGCCTTAATACATACACAGACATGTAACATATGGAATCATTCTGTGAGGTCATCAAACGAATAGCTGAGGTGCTGGATCATTAATAAGCACATAAACAAGACTGAGAATGTTGCTAGCTCACAGTCAAGCTGCATGTGCATGTTATAGCTCTGAAGAAGCACCGTTCTTCGATGCCCCACAGAAAGCAGTTGGTTTAGGTGGTATGGCTGCTCACTAGTTGCTTGTTGTTCAGTACTAAGCAGGCAAATGGTTTGCTGTATTGTAACCACTATATCTGCTTTTAAAATATGCAAGTCAGCAGCAACACTATTAATCAACACTTCATTGTCCATTGCAATTAACTCTATTGATAGAGCAGTTTTCCATGAATTGTGGTACTCAATGTGTATCTCTGACATGGTGGCAAATTAATATCTCACTGTGGGCATTACCTCAGAGATGGGATTATTCATGTGTTGGAAACCAGTGACCTATCCACAATCAAATGGTGCTTCTTGCCCCTGGTATGCTCATAGCCACATAGACACTTGGTACAGGGAGTGACAACATCTCAGTCAGCTAATCCACTGAACTATTTCATTCCCTGTGGCTAACAGAGCACGCTTTCTCCAACACAGTGCCTATCTCTAACTGGCTGCACACAAACATATATTTTCCACACAACTTACATCAAGCAGCTAATAAAAACACAGTAAAATGAATATAATTCATTAACACTGAACATCAACGTATAGCTGATTCCAAGCACATGTGTAGGTAAAGGCCACACAAGTAGTTGGGTAAATACCCAACCCCCCCCCCCCCCCAAAAAAAAAAAAAAAAAAAAAAAAGTTAATAACGTCAGTTTTGTGAACTACATGTGAAAACACTCATAAAACGAGTCCACTGATTGGACTTCTCTGTCTGAACACTTACCCTAGCCTTGGCATCTACTTGAGCTCCATTCCGTAACAATATCCTGATTATGTCAGTCTGATTTGCTCTGGCTGCTAGATGCAAAGGAGTTTCTCCTCGAACTGTTGGGATATCGGGGTTTGCATTATGTTGTAGAAGATAAATGACTATATTCATACAGCCCATGAAACTTGCCACATGAAGAGGTGTCAAACCAGACTGAAATATAGTGATCAAAAGTTACATATTACTCAATTATAGCCAAAAAAAATTTCTGCTTAGATTCACTGGAAAAAATAAATGAATTTCAAACATCAGAGCAATTTGCATATGCATAAAAATTATATGATAATTATTTGATGACACACAGTGACAGTTCATGCACAACGAATACAGTTGCAAAAAAGAAAATTCATCCTAAATCTCACTTGTCAACTGTATCATACTGACAGTTGCATGCAGTTATAATCTATTATTGGTGACTGAAAAGTACAGCAAACTCAATAAATCCATGTATCTAGTTACAATTGTGCACGCTAGGGTAATTTCAATTGAACTGGTTCTCTCTTGAAAAACATTTCAAACAAACTAATTGAGTGGGTGTATTAAAAGTTAGCCATATCACTTCTTCTCTGGTGTCAATGCAATGTTAATCATTTACCATAAACTGTGCACAACTCCATGGTCACAATAATGGTTAATTCTTATTCAGGCAGCTGGTGGCATAAAATTTCTAGCAGGTTCCACAACTGCTGTCACATAACAGAACAAAGTCTATTTACTTCTCCTCTTGTATCTGAGAAATTGGGATAATAATTAACATCAAACAACCTTGCCAACCTTGCTAAGACTACAATATTGAATATGTTGCCCAATGATTTCTCAGACCACTTTGCAAAAAAAAAAACAAAAAAAAAAGACCATCTGTGCAAATATTAGTTATCTACCTCCAATTAAATATACACAAAAGAACTTTTTAATGTAAATACAAAACAATGGAGCACTTTATAATAAGTTTGAACAATCAGCTTATAACTAGAACTTTAAATCATCTCAAGGAAATGAAATATGTCTGTACCAAAAAGAACTAAAAAGCATTACCTCTGTTGTAGCTTCAATTGAGGCATTGTACTTCAAAAGCAGTTCAACAAGTTTTATCCTGTTTTTCTTGCATGCAATATGCAGTGGTGTGAAGCCATTAAGGGCACGGGCATTTGGATCAGCCTTCCGGTCTAGAAGCAATTTGGCAACACGAACATGGCCACAGTGCGCAGCAACATGTAATGCTGTCAGGTAGTCCACAGTCACATCATCCACAGGAGCCCGATGATATAGGAGGATTCGAGCCGCATCTACATGATCTCCTTGTGCTGCCATATGAAGTGGCGCAAGACCATTCTAAAGCATAAACATTGAATAATTGTTATAAGTACCGACAATAATGTGTGTACTTCTTACACAACAACAGATGTAAACTAAAATAGATTAAATTTACTGGTACAGTCCATTTAGGACGGCATTCAGGGGCTTGTCAACAGACTGCTGCTTCATTGTCTGCATGAATAATTACTGGGTGGCTATATTAGAGTGGCATCTGCTGAATACATCGATTTTCTGTTTGTTATTGCTATCTTACAAAACAAGAACCACTACAACTTTTCAAGATATCACTCAGGATTGAAATTTGAGTTCTTCTGGTGGAGACCTTTCAGGCACAAAGATAAACGCAATAATTATAACAGAAACAGACAATTTAGGTTGAGAAAAGAGTAATGATCAAACAAAATCTCTGTACTCAATCTCTGCAAACAATATAGACAATTAAACTTTGCTGTTGAATGTTAATTTCTGCAAACAAAGATTCAAACCCTGAACAGAGATTGGGCAGTAACTCTCACCTGAAGGAAAACACTAACACTTGTATACTGCATTCAGACTCCTAGCCGTCAAATTTTACTGTAACTTCTGGCAACTTTTATGTAGTTGTACATCTATCTCAACTCAATTAGTATTTCCCTTCTGTGCTACTTGCACTGCTATTTTACGTGGCTTTTTAAAACTGAAGTGGTGCATGCTTTTAGTTCAAGTAGATAAACAGAGTATTGTGAAGCTATAAAATTGTTTGCTTTGGATGTTTTACGCCCAATAAAAATTTGTCTACCTGATGAATGCTAATAACAAAATTTATAGCTTGAAAATGTTTTGAGTGCAGTGTAGATAAGTATTTTGTAGACCTTCCAGACAAAGATGAAAAATGTCTTCCCTCAGGACACCCACCTTAGTCTTCGAACGTATAGGAGCTTTGTTCTCTAACAACAGATCCACGACCTGATCATGTCCAGACCTAGCTGCACAATGTAGTGGTGTCAGCCCATCTCTAGTTTTCGCTTCAATATTGGCTCCCTTGTCGATCAATAGTGACACCATATTAATCTTCCCCCACTTACAGGCTACATGAAGTGGAGTGATGTTATGCTGAAACAGAAGATACATCACATTTAAGTCAATCTTCATAAAATATGAAAACAGTATTTCAAACAAAATATCACCAAATATTTATATAAAATTTTAGTTTTAGAATAAACTACTCGCTTCTGTGCAAGGAGTGCTGTCTTGATTTTCTTTTGCCTCCAATTTCATAACATATGGAAAAGTAACAATCTTAAAGGTTTTAGGAGGGATTTAAAATTATTTACCTTAGCAGAGTAGTTCACATCAGCCCCTTTTTCATACAGCAAGTTGGCAATATTTTCATTTCCATAATGAGCTGCAATGTGCAGTGGTGTGAATCCACTTTTGGATGTGACATCAGGATTATGATCATTCTGAAATTATGAAGGTAGTTTAATACACAGAACACATCAAAACTTTAAAACCATGTAAATACATGAAATGTTTCAAACTCTTATATTTTGTAGTAAAATGAAGTATACCTAAACCAATGTTTTCTGCACCCAATTCTGTTAACATTCACCACTAAACAAGCTTATAAAACTGTTCAAGGAAATCCCATAATGTGTTTATCATTTTATCATAAAGCTATTATATTACTGTAACTATTCAGTCAAAATGTGTATTCTTAAACTGGTAAAGCAGTTAACATTTTCAACCATATCTTACACGTTTGTACAATTTTTCATACAGACATCTTGACAAAGTGTTTCACTCTTCGAGAAAACTTCAACATGAACATGACTACTCTACAATTTATACACAAGTTCCTGGCAAGACAGTTCACCGAACTTACATGTACATTTTCAACAAATCTAATTGTGTTTGAGGTTCAAGAATTTGAGGTGTAAAAATATTATTTCTTGCAAAAAACAAGTAAAAAAGTCTTGTTTTTTATGTATTTCTTTACACTTTCCTTTACAAATATCTATGACATCTATGTAATTTTTACTTTTACAGCACACCAATTAATCATACCTGTAACAGAAGGGCTGCTGCTTTGCAGTCATCCTTCTTCGCAGCTATGTGAAGGGCAGGGAGGCGCACTTTACCCCTTGTGTCATTCTCAAGAAGTACAGCGACAACTTTATCATGGCCCTGCTGCATTGCAACAGCCAATGGAGTGAAACCATCCTGTAATGTACATGTGACAGGTTTTATTTCTGTTCCAGCAAATTACTTCATTTCCTACATCCAGAATATCATTGCCCACATACCTACAAGATAGTTTCCCAAAAACAGAGTTAGACCAACAGCAGTAACTCTTACCGTAAAATTTCACAGGAAGAATCAAAGCAAGAAGACAAGACTGATAGTATAATGATGGTAGCAAGAACAAAACAATACAGACAAGGACTGGCATGATAAGAGGCAAATGAAAAAGAAAAGAACAAAAGTTGGCAGCACTGGATGCTGGAAGAACATGTTATACTATAGTGGTTCAAACAATATGCATCCTCTCAGTAATGTACAGAATATTCACTAAAATTATCACCAATCAAAGGAACAAGCTGTGTTTGGAAGAGGATTTAGCACAAAGGAACACTTGCAAGCTATGACTGAAATTACAAAACAGAATAATAAATATCAATTAGCACTTTTCCTTGGATTAACAGATTTTGAGAAAGCTTTAGACTGAGATTCAACAAAGGCTGAACTTGCAGACATTGAGAAAAAGGACACTGACTCAAAATATGTTAGCATATTGGTTGTATACCTCCCGGCTACATGTTCCATCAAATTTCATTAAGTGAGTATTAAATTCACAATTGCAAACAGAGTCTGGTAACGCAATTCCTTAAGACCAAAACTATTCTCAACCATGCAAGGAAGTTTTCAGACCCTTAAACTTTGAAAATAAAGAAGAAATGTCCTTTAATAAATCATGAACCACCCTCATTTTACTGATGGCAATGGACCATTTGCCTCAAGTGTAGATAAATGTCAGCAACGAAATCAAGACCTTCATAAATTAAATATGAAAGTAGACCTGAAAATCAATTACAATATGACTGAATTAAGGTATAACCACTACAGTATAAATCAGCAATGAAGTCAGTTGGTGAGTTTGTTCAACTGGAGCAGGTTTAGATGGATGTAATAAAAATAACAGAAGAGTAAAAATGACTTCCAAGTGTTACACAGCTTTCAAAATAAGCTTACGCTGTGTCTGAAACAGAAAGTTTACAAACAGTGTGTATCACAAACTTTGATTTACAGCAGTGACAATGGCCTTTTAATGTGAAAAACATTCAAAAATTGAAGGGCTGAGCAGCAAGCAATGGAGAGATGCACTCTGACAATTACAACAAGAAACAGGAAAACAAACAAATGGATAAGGCAATAAACTGCAGTGGAAGATGTACTTATGATTGTTGCAAAAATTAAATGGAGGTGAGTGGAATACACAGTCAATATTGAATGGTCAATAGACCAAGGAAGTTCTTTGATGGATTTCAAGAGATAAGAAAAGACAGAGTAGATGGGCTAGTGGAAAGTGGTTAGGTGGCATTAGAAAGCAGGTTGGAGAATCACCTACACATTAACTGAAGACATTAATTCAGCAGTGGTTGTCACCTGGCTAATAATGAATCTGTTTTCTGTTTTCCTTTTGAATAGTACAGAATTAATTACTCATAATAATAAAGTAAAATACGTATTTTTTGTGGCTAAATACCTCTGTGGCAAGACTCTGGTTGGCTCCTTTGCTTAGAAGGAATTTTACAACACCATCATGATTTTCTTGAGCAGCCATGTACAATGGAGTGAAGCCATTCTGCGACTGTGCATTGACTGCAGCTCCACTCTTAACCAGCAGTTTCACTACCTCTTCCTGCCCAGCTGAAACAAACAAATAAGAATAATAGTAATGAGAATGGATGGATCTGAATGGAAAATATATGTTTAAAAGAAAATTCCACTCTCCTTGCAGACCACGTTTTGGATGGTGGACAGGTATAACAAATAAAACATTACCACAAAAAATGAACTTCTAATCACTGTAAATAACCATCTACGGTAGCAGAGATATCTGCAGTCAAACAGCATCTATTATGATGGGAAGAGTACAACAGATGCCAGATGGCTATGGCCACCAAGAGTTTGGACCTCTGCAACCACCGAATCATCATCCAACACCAAGTCCTCTTCCCAGAATTTGGCACCTTTCTACCACTGAATCACCTCCAGGCTCACTCCAGCAGTAGCCAGATTCCTGTCCTAGGGGGCAGCAAGTAGATCATGACCGGATAAAGTACAGCCGCCGCCCTCCTACGCTGGTGGGGCAGGCTTGGCATCTCGCACCTTCGCTCGCAGGTGAGAGTTCCTCTTGTGGCAGCTGTAATCCCCTATGAGATTTCAGGCAGGCTTCTGCATTGCTGCCACAAGTAGCCATGCTACATCTAAGAGGAGTGTGCACTGTTGAGCGATCTTCTGGGTGTCAGCATTCCTGGGTGCAGATGTACTGGCCTGCTCCTAGGTCAACAACTGGCTGTCACAGCGCACCATGACTCCATCGTGCTAGGTGCTAAAGGGGGCATGGCCACTGTGCTGCAGTATTACTAGTATAATAGCTCGAATGTCAACAAAATATTTTACTTTTTGATATTGTTTTCCTGAGCTATGATTGCCCTGCACCCTCACCACAATTCACCACCACATCCCACCCCAAACACACAAGTGCCTCTTCATCCTGAGCCACTTCATTACATTAATTATATTATATTTCCAACAAAAGAAAGTAAGGGAGCTTCATAATGAACATTCACTGACAAACCATCAACTCTTCTGCTCACAAAGCAAAGATTGGTTGAAAAAAGTGCTGAAAGGCTAACACTCACTTTAAATCTGGGGTCTCACACTTTTCCAGAGTGTCTTGCATATATTATACGAACTCTTAACTCTTTTCTTTCTCTTGCTGTTACAATACATTCTTACAGCCATCAGGTTTCAAACAAAATTATCCAAGAGGTGGCCGGATTTGGAAATTTCCAGTTTTCATATAACTGATTCTGTGAATTTGGGAGCTAAATTTGGACAGAAAGTATACTAAAAGATATTGTACATCAAATAACTGATAGTTTTAACTCAACATTTTTTGAAGGGAGATTACTTTGCTATATAAAAGGTACTTCGCTAATATAAAAGGCTGACAGAACACACACACACACTGGTGTGTGAGTTGCATTTGCGTGAGAATGTGTGTGTGTGTGTGTGTGTGTGTGTGTGTGTGTGTGTTTGTACATTCTATCTCCAACAAAGGCCTGTTTGGCTGAAAGTTCATTTTCTGACAGTCCTTTTGTTGTGCCTATCTGCAACTCACATTAAAATCAACAACATGAAATTATATTTCAAGACAAAACTTCACACATCACATCAATCAACATAATGAGTTTTTTTCATAGTTGTTTTACATAATTTAAGTTTAAATAATTGTTTTCCAATGCTACATTTTTAGAGACATTTGTGTGTAGTGTTACCCGGGTAAGCATTCAAAGAGATCATTGGGGGTAACCTCCCAAATCATCCTCAAATTGGATAGTACAAAGAACTCTTAACAACCTAGGACAGAACTTAGATGGTCGTTGTTTCCCAGTTTGACACATTGTTTTGCAGCCATGAACACAGACTGCTAAATCTGTAATTCTATAACTGTGTCAAGAGCTGTGTTGCACTCCACACAGAGTTTGAGAATGTCCTGATTCCTAAAAGATGAGAAACTTTCTACCTTGAAACTCTTCATTTTTTCCCACCTCTATTTTACTGATGCATTTTGGTCCACAGATGAAGTACAGATGACACACCTATGGTACCGCAAAACCATGCTACTACAACTGCCTTCTCTTGTTCCATTCTCCCCCTTTGAGAGCATCTAAACATACAGCAGTGCCTTACAATTTCACATGCTGTCAACTTTCACAAGCATTTTCTTATTGTTTCACAAGATATATCTATTTTTTATTTACTTTTTTACAAATGCTCCACTTCAAATTCAGGGTGTGTGTGTGTGTGTGTGTGTGTGTTTGTACATTCTATCTCCAACAAAGGCCTTTTTGGCTGAAAGCTCATTTTCTGACAGTCCTTTTGTTGCGCCTATCTGCAACTCACAATCTCCGCTATATGGTGGGTAGCAACTACCCTTTTCATAATATTGTTACATCCCATTCTGGATTTTCCACTGTTGAAGGGTGAGTAAGGTTTAACATCCCATCAACATCAAGGTCATTAGAGATAGATACTACAGGAAAGACAGTGTATCATATACAGTCTTATTCTTAACACTCTAAGTGGGATGTTCCAAGGTAAAGCATGAAACATTACTTCCCCAACATACATCTCATGATATTGATGGTACAATCACAGTAACTGTGGTTACAGAGAGCTGTACCAACAGATGTTTTAATCACACAACATCCACGATAGTAGGCAAAATAATTATGGCTCACTAAGTACCCTATGTCACATACTGTATGACGGTGAAGAGTGCAGATATAGGATAGGAATATTTACTCTCTCTTAGTAATTATGAAAATGGTAAATTGATCATATGAAAACATTACAAATTCTAGACTAAATGTAACTCAATGTTTTAAGGTTAAATTTATTCAATGAGTGAATATTTTAATTCATTAAGAGCCACGTAACATTTACCAAGTGATGCGATATGAAGAGCTGTGTTGCCTTTCTTCGTGGCTGCATCAACAGTTGCTCCTCGTTTGAGTAGCTCTGACACAATTTCCAAATGGCCATCTTTTGCTGCTAAGTGGAGAGCATTTAGTCCATTCTGCAAAACAGATAATAAAATGGTATCAGAATCAAAGTACTAGTAAGAAATGCTGGGCGGGAGAAAACATCCTTAAAGGTCTTAAGGAACACTTCCAAAACAGAGATATAATAACAAGTAATGAGATGAATTAAGATAACCAGTAACTGAATAAAGGAATTGCTGAGAGGTTGATACTAAGGTAAGGGCGCACTTCCTACTGCTCCAACACAACAAACTACACAAAAAATGATGCATTTTAGAGAGCTCTTTAACATGGTATATCACTGAAACTGCATATTTTTGTAATACGCAAGTATAAATACGAAAAGCACAAAATATGGCAAGTTATCATTCGAATGGCAGCTTTTCGATTTGCTTCTAAGGCGATTCTTCTGATCACCTTCTTTCTATCAGATGATCAGAGCATAGGGCATGTTATCTCGTCAGCCAATCATAGTATATATTCTTCCTTGTCACACATATTTAGCTGTTTCTGAAAGAAACCTGGTTGTGATGACAGACTGATCTGTGGCTTAGCCCAAGGCCTAGGTTAGGTTGGAAGGTGACAGTTTGGTTCAAATGGCTCTGAGCACTATGGGACTTAATTTCTAAGGTCATCAGTCCCCTAGAACTTAGAACTACTTAAACCTAACTAACATAAGGACATCACACACATCCATGCCCGAGGCAGGATTCGAACCTGCGACCGTAGCGGTCATGCGGCTCCAGACTGTAGCGCCTAGAACCGGGTGACAGTTTGGTTTCACCACCACACCACCAACGAATGGGAAAGGGGGAAAAGGGGGGGGCGCAGTGGTGGCCCTGTTGTGGTGGCAGACTGATTTTCTGCTTTGCCCGAGGTCTAGTACGACTGGTTGACTATACATTATGTCCTGTGCTGTGATTGACTGACCGAAGTTTTTTGTATTCATACAAGCGTATTAAGAAAATAAGTAATTTCAATAACAGACTGCAGCAAAGATCTCTATAAAACGAATATTTTTAGTAAAGTTTGTTGTGCCACAGTGGCACAAAATGTGACTTCTCTATATAAACCCATTACCGATATTTGTATCCAATCAAGGGTTTTCCCATATCACAGAACTGCTTTCAGTAATATTCACTACATTTACGAAAGTTTTGTCAATAAAATTGCTAAAATCTGTTTTTGGTCACTACATTTTGCCGAACAGAACCTTACTCAGTGGTCATATAATAACTACTGTTCTCCTCTATTTGTTAGCGTTATGCATTTGCACACTCCACTATCAACCTAGTGTCTTGACTAATTATGCTGTTCATTTCGCACATACAGCACTGCCGGTACGTATTTCACTAGATGTTACAACACATTTTGCGAAATGTATACTGTTACAAGCGCAAGAAATTTGTAGTTGGAGTACCACTTTTCCTCTCAGAAGTAAAGTGGTATAAATCACTCCCCTTACAACTGTTTTTGGTGAAGGTGAATACCTGAGAAGGAATACGCTGTCTTTTAATCCCCACAAATACAGTTTGTCTATACAATATAAACATAATGTGATACAGTAAATGTGAGTCTGCACTTACTGCTCCCATTATGCACTTTTCTCTCACAAATTTAGGTAAAATAATTGTTTTATTGTTGTTAATTACTGGAATGCTAGCTACCGAGCTCTCTAATAGTTCAGCAGTGCGTTCATCTACGGATCATACATAAATTGTTGTTTCTAAATGCCGAAATTTCTTAAAATGTAATTCTTGTCGTGTTGATATATCAAGAGGCTTTATAACTGAGCATATCTGTTTACTCGATTTCACCGTCCACATCATCTTCTTCTGCCAAAGGGTCAACATGTCAGATACCTCAACCGAACTTAGCAGTTGTCAGCTGGTTGAAACAGCATGGTGCATCGGAGGGATGTAAGGGAGAAGTTTCATCATGTCCTTCCTTTTTGTCTCGGTGATAAGACGGACAGCATTGTTGAGAGGGATGAACTTTATGGTTTCAGTATTTAATGTGATACATCGCTACTTGATTCGTGTAGGCTTTATCCTAGACTTCAAAATGGAGAGTAAACTTCCCTTACAAAGACAATTTCTGCTTTAATGAGATCTGTGTATAACAAATCTAAAGAAAGAAAAAATGCTAATAGTTATAGCACTGCTACAATACCTTTTTGATTTTAGAGCGTAAATAAACACGCAAAACAACAAAGAACAACATGACTATGAGAGGAAGAATCCATTTGGAGCTCCAAGTGGTTCCTGTGGGAGTTATCGTTATACCACTTCTCCACAACTAATTTCCGTGCATTGTGAGTAAACTGAGTGGTATGGCTCAAAAACTAAAATTTTTTCGCTTACGCCACTTTGGTTCTCAGCGGCTCATATAGAACGGCGATACTAACAGGCAAGTCCCGCCCTATATTTACTTCAAAAATAAAATAAAAGCCGCCTCGGTTGATTGCGTCCTTTAATTTCCAATACCATCTGGCCACGGTAACTTGACGATTCGCGTGGTGGCTGCTGGGAATGGCCTAGCCCCAACATTAAAGCTGTACAGCTGAGAGGTGGTAAGTGCAAGGCAGCGTCTGCTGCTTGCAAGAATACTAGCACCATTACCCTTAACAATGTATACACTACCACTTCACATCTACGGGCAGCTTAATGTTGGCAGCGGACGGAGACAAGTGAATATCTCTCAACCAGTGCACATTTTCTCTGCTTGTGCCAGCACAAACGCAATCAAGTTATCGTATCCAAATAATAATAAGTACGAGTATTTCTCTGGCACACTTTTCTGGTCGTTTGCTGCAATTTTTCAGTGTGTTTCGTGACTTATATGAATAATTTCATAACATAACATCACCGGTGCGTGCAAGCTTATAGTAGGAAAGTAATCATAATATATTACAAGAAATCATACGTAACGAATCAGTAAGACGTAACTTAACTTGATAAACAGCTGTTTCCGAAACTACCCAAAGAAATTTTTATTTTTTCGTTATATCATACTTAAATAAATTTCTTGTACTTACGTTAAGCAATTATTCAATGTCTGAACAAAGGATACTGCTAATTAGGTAAGACAAATAATACAGCCATTGTAATCTTTTTATTTCAGTTCCTGGATTTAAAAAAACTGCTAGAATGAGTGATGGAAGAAAGCGACTTAGTGGAGCTGAGGATAAAAAGAAGGCCAAAATGAAATAAGAAGAACATGAAGAGATTATCTGCGAAACGATACAAATTGACAGTTTTTAAAAGTGGAGGCGGAAGTAGTGCTGAACGACCAAGAACTTCAGTAACGTCCACTGATACAATATAATCTGGAAAAGATGAAACAGATTTGTACTCCGCAGCTCACAACAACAACAGTCATCTGTTGAACAACCTACTTTTGAAAAAATGAATATTTATATTTTTGACGAAGAGGCACTAGAGGAATCATCAATAAATACAACAAATGAAGGTGCGTCTCAGAAGCAGACGGTAAGTAACGACCAAGTGCAAATAACAGTAAATCTAAACAAAGCTCCTGCTTTATGGGAAACCAACGATACCTTGAGGCAGATTATCGCAAGGTACGGCTTCGATCAAGACTAGTCTTGTGATTTCTCTGAAGGTGAAAAAAATGCGCGAATAGCCTCATTTCTTGCCACTGAGTATCTTCCAGAGAAAAATGAAAAGTAATGAAATCAATGACCGAAATTGGCTGATTTATTCTGAATGTAAAAGATTTGTGTACTGTGGGCCCTGTTTGGCATTCAGCCCGTTGGAGAATAAGACTCAGTTTGAGAACAAAGGATTTAATGACTGAAAAAAATATGCAGAACACCAAGTAGCTTTGCGTGAAAACTCTGTGCGTAATTAACCTACTATCCTTAGTTTAAAAGTTTGAAGTGATATTGATGGCCGACTTGACAATTTACTGCATGTTCAGATTGATGAAGAAATTACTTATTGGAGAAACGTTCTGAAGAGGTTTGTTGCTGTAGTGAAACGACTGTGTTCAAGACGCCTCGCTTTCGGAGGAAAAAAAAATGAAAAGTTCGTTGACCCACACAATGGAAATTATTGTATAATTTTGGAACTATTAGCTGAATTAGATCGTTTTTTAGCCAACAAGGATTTGGGATCAAGGATCTGGAAGCACTAGTTACTTACAACGAGCGTTTGCGATGAGTTTATTCTCTTTATGTGTCACAAAGCCTTAAACAGATTGGAGACGAGATAAGAAGAACGAAATATTTTCCCTTAATCATAAATTCAGCACCAGATATAGCATATATTGACCAACTTACCCACACATCAGATACGCTTTGGAACCAGGCGAACCGTGTGAAAGATTTCTCAAGTTTCTGCCCTCAGTGGGACATAATACTGAAGAAATGTTTTCCGCCATTATTTCGGAACTCAAAACACTGGGCATAAATGCTAAAGACTGTCGTGGACAATCATATAATAATGCTGCGAACATGTCTGGCCTGTACAATGGCTTGCAGGCTAAAATTCAAAACCAGACACCATTTGTTTTTGTCGTTCCTTGCCCTGTCCACTCTTTAAACTTAGTAGCAAGTATGGCTGCTGAATCTTGCGTCAAGAATTTTTTTTATAAGTTCGACACAACTGTACCAAAAATTAATGACTGAAATCGAGAAATGGAAACCGCTAAAGACAGTAAATCTGACATGTTGGTGAGTTAGAGAGGATGAATGTACGAGGTGCATTCAAGTTCTAAGGCCTCCGATTTTTTTTTCTCCGGACTGGAAAAGATAGAAACATGCGCATTGTTTTAAAATGAGGCCGCGTTCATTGTCAATACGTCCCAGAGATGGCGGCACGGTACGGCAGATGGAATTTTACCACCAGCGGCGAGGATGAGAACTGTTTTAAATACTTAAAATGGCGACGTTTTCCTTACTTGAACAGCGTGCAATCATTCGTTTTCTGAATTTGCGTGGTATGAAACCAATTGAAATTCATCGACAGTTGAAGGAGACATGTAGTGATGGAGTTATGGATGTGTCAAAAGTGCGTTCGTGGGTGCGACACTTTAATGAAGGCAGAACATCGTGTGACAACAAACCAAAACAACCTTGGGCTCGCACAAGCCGGTCTGACGACATGAGCGAGAAAGTGGAGAGAATTGTTTTGGGGGATCGCCGAATGACTGTTGAACAGATCGCCTCCAGAGTTGGCATTTCTGTGGGTTCTGTGCACACAATCCTGCATGACGACCTGAAAATGCGAAAAGTGTCATCCAGGTGGGTGCCACGAATGCTGACGGATGACCACACGGCTGCCCGTGTGGCATGTTGCCAAGCAATGTTGACGCGCAACGACAGCATGAATGGGACTTTTTTTTCGTCAGTTGTGACAATGAATGAGACGTGGATGCCATTTTTCAATCCAGAAACAAAGCGCCAGTCAGCTCAATGGAAGCACACAGATTCACTGCCACCAAAAAAATTTCGGGTAACCGCCAGTGCTGAAAAAATGATGGTGTCCATGTTCTGGGACAGCGAGGGCGTAATCCTTACCCATTGCGTTCCAAAGGGCACTACGGTAACAGGTGCATCCTACGAAAATGTTTTGAAGAACAAATTCCTTCCTGCACTGCAACAAAAACGTCCGGGAAGGGCTGCACGTGTGCTGTTTCACCAAGACAACACACCCGCACATCGAGCTAACGTTACGCAACAGTTTCTTTGTGATAACAACTTTGAAGTGATTTCTTATGCTACCTACTCACCTGACCTGGCTCATAGTGACTTTTGGCTTTTTCCAACAATGAAAGACACTCTCCGTGGCCGCACATTCACCAGCCGTGCTGCTATTGCCTTAGCGATTTTCCAGTGGTCAAAACAGACTCCTAAAGAAGCCTTCGTCACTGCTATGGAATCATGGCGTCAGCGTTGTGAAAAATGTGTACGTCTGCAGAGCGATTACGTCGAGAAGTAACGCCAGTTTCATCGATTTCGGATGAGTAGTTAATTAGAAAAAAAAATCGGAGGCCTTAGAACTGGAATGCACCTCGTACAGCACCCGCGGCAGAACCGACTAAGGAGTTTCTATCGATTACCGCTGGGTCTGTGGTGGGGGTAGGCAGTTGCGCGTGGTCTGCCTTTGTTCAGTGGTTGACCCCATTTCAGTAGCCAACATGATCTGAACTGGTGCACATCGGGGTTTTTCTGTTCGCGCTTGTTATGAAATCAACAGATCTGTGATCGATACTTTTTTGAGGAGGAAGGAGTGACCGTGACAGTGAACTCCACACGTTATGTTTCAATGTTGCAAAATTTTCTGCAACCCATAATGGACGAGATTGTTGAAGAACATGGACTGGAGGACTTGTGGTTCCAAAAGGATGGAGCTACTGCTCACACATCTCTAATTTCACTTAATGTTTTGAGAGAAATGTTTCCGGAACACCTCGTCTCTTTGAGGGGTGATGTCGGGTGGCCTGCGCGGTCACCAGATTTGAGCCTTTGCGACTACTTTCTTTTGGGATATCTGAAGGAAAAGGTTTTCAAAAGCTGTCCTCACACCCATCCAGAGTTAAAAGAGCGGATTATTGACGAAATGAATACCATACTTTGCGATATGTGTGCAAGAGCTGCTCGAAACTTCAGGAATCGTTTACAACAATGTATTGATGCTAACAGCTGTCATCTTGAGGACATAATTTTCAAAATAAAAACGTTTTTTCTCTATACACACAGTTTTTTTCCCTCCTCCTTAAAACTGCTTAGTCGGTTCTGCTGCACCCTGCAGAAGTTTGAGAGATTCATGGCACGAGTCCTTAAAACTCTGGAATCAATTAAGGATGACTGTACTGAAAAGCCTGTAGCGCGAAACGGACCCACTTTTGAATTTAGAAAAAATGGAAACGACGATAATGGTTGTCGTGTGGAATGTTTTTTTGGAAAAAATAAACATAGCGAATTCAGGCGTCTACCGTAGATTTGATCACTGTTGCCGATCTTTACGAATCTCTTTGCAAGTTTTTCGTAGCTGAAAGAGACAATTTTAAGTATTTCGAAGTAAAGGTGACGGAATTAAGCGTGTCGACGCAGTATACAAAAGACATGCGGAAAAGACAACGGAAAAGAACGGAAATCTACAATGAAACAACCAGTGAAGAAATATGAATGATTGCGAATGATACTATCAGGGTTAACACATTTGTCTTCCTCATTGATAAGACTCGTATCCGTATTAATAAAAACGGCAGGAGCCCTATAACAGGTTCAATGACAAGTTTTCATTTCTGACCAAAATGATTTGATTTTCATCGTCAACCCTTATGGAAAAAGCCCTTTTCTTGGAAGAATCTTAATGATTTAGTAACTGTCTTAGTTCAAGAATGCGTACATTTTCCATGCCACCTTTCTTCTGATAGAATTTTCGTAAAACCAGATTCTGGATCATTGAATAGTCTATCTTTGTCCCCGCGAAAACAGAACCTGCAAAACGTTTATCCAAACTTGGATACAACAGTTCGCATGGCTCCATGAACACCAGTGACGATTGTACAGATGAGAGAAGCTTTTCTAACTTAAAAAGAGTGAAAAATGGTCCAAGATCTACACTATGTGATCAAAACTATCTGGGCACCTGGCTGAAAATGCCTTACAAGTTAGTGGCGCCCTCCATGGGTCATGCTCATATTCAGTCTGGTGTTGGCCCATCCTTAGCCTTCAATTACAGCTTCCACTCTCGCACGCATACATTTAATTAGGTACTGGAGGTTTCCGGGGAATGGCGGCCCAGTCTTCACGGAGTGTTGCACTGAGGAGAGAGATCGATGTCGGTCGGTGAGGCCTGGCACGAAATCGCCATTCCAAAACATCCCAGAGATGTTCTATAGGATTGAGGTCAGGAATCTCGGCAGGCCAGTCCGTTACAGTGATGTTATTGATGTGTAACCACTCCGCCACTTGACGTGCATTATGAACAGGTGGTCGATCATGTTGAAAGATGCAATCGTCATCCCCGGGGTGCAAGCCCCTCCATGAAAAACACGACTACACCATAACACCACCGCCTCCGAATTTTACTTTTGGCACTACACACGCTGGCAGATGATGTTCACCGGGCATTCGCCATACCCACACCCTGCCATCGGATCGCCACATTGTTTACCGTGGTTCGTCACTCCACACAAAGTTTTTCCACTGTTCAGTCGTCCAATACTTAACGCTCCTTACACCAAGCGAGGCGTCGTTTGACATTTACCGGCGTGATGTGTGGCTTATGAGCAACCACTTAACCATGAAATCCAAGTTTTCTCACCTCCCACCTGTCATAGTACTTGCAGAGGATCCTGATGCGGTTTGGGATTCCTGTGTGATGGTCTGGATAGATGTTCTGCCTATTACACGTTACGACCCTTTTCAACTGTTGGCGGTCTCTGTCAGTCAACAGACGAGGTCGACCTGTACGATTTTGTGCTGTACGTGTCCTTTCACGTTTCCACTTCACTATCACTTCGGAAAAAGTGGACCTAGGGATGTTTAGGAGTGTGGAAATCTCGCGGACAGACATATGACACAAGTGACACCCAATCACCTGACCACGTTCGAAGTCCGTGAGTTCCACGGAGCGCCACATTCTGCTCCCTCACGATATCTTATGGCTACTGAGGTCGCTCATATGGAGTAAGTGGTAGTAGGTTGCAGCACAATGCACCTAATATGAAAAATGTATGTTTTTTGGGGTGTCCGGATACTTTTGATCACACAGAGTAGTTTAAGAAAAGAAAAGCTAAGCGCCTTAGGACTTTTGTGCTTAGGGTAAGAATTAATGAACAAGATTTCATACGACGATGCAATTGATGATTTTGAGAATAGAAAATCGCGCAAGAAGGTACTGCGAAACTTTTATAATTTAATTGAATTTTATCTTCATCATCAGCCCGATTGTTACCAGGTAATTGAATATATTGCTTTTAAACTGTAAGTAAGCGCAACAGAATTATCTAATTGCGTTTACCGAACGTGCATTGTTGGTAGTATATGATAGAGCTTTTGTTAGCTCAGAAATATACTCAAAAACTAACTCTCGTGCAATCTGTACTAAATCGTTGTGTTGTAAAAATAATCTAGGATCTGACACATCGAACTTCTGGTTCACAATTATACTAACCACGGGAAAAAGTGGTGTAATTAAGACGATAGTGCACAAATCCGAAAGTTACAGTTTCACTGACAAAAAAATCGTAATCAATGTGATTGTGAAGCATCAAATTGTAGAGGTCGGTAGGGGCGACAAAATTTGAATAGCCTACTCTCGGCAAATGTGTTAATTCGCCCTGACACATGGTAGCTTTTCTGCGGGAGACATGTGTGACAAAACTGTATTGCAAGGATTTCACCGTATAACACTGAGGCCACTGAAGGCATTACTTGCAGTAAGTAGTGTGGTGATCTCCGAGCTCCTCCAATATCTGAAAAATACATTTCTGCACTGGAACTGTCTTGCTACAACGATCCACGAAGGCATCGCTGCGTCATATTGTCTCTTCCTTTTATGACGTGCCGCTCTGCATCACGCCGGTGTTCGGCAGTGACATGTGACAACGCTTCGTGCATTCATTCCAAATCGTCTGGCAGTTTAAACACCTTGAAAATATAACGTAATTGGATAGATATATTAGCTTGAATGCCTTATTATTTCTCGCGACAAATCCGTTAATGTGGCCCTAGATCAGTTCTTTTGGGTTTGTATTGCCGTGGTATAGTGGCAACTGTAAATGTGCAACGTCTATATGGTGTGTTCGACGCTGTGCAAATTACTGTTTTCCATGTTTCCATGATGCCTATCACTCTGGTTCGTGTGAGACCACTTCTGTGTTGTAAAACAAATGTCCAAATAAAGAGTAACTGATTTTTCATTTTTGTCCTAAAAATTGATTTATTATGCTTTCTTATTTTAAGCAATCTTTATTAATAATCTTTAATAAAATATTAATTAATAATTTACATTTACACGGAAAAACTAGAATTTTGCGTGAAGAAGATTAGAAACAAGACGACGTGTATTTTTCGTTGTATATGATGATTAGATATGTGTTGATTATCATATATTGATAAATTTTACATTTAAAAGATAGAGGTGTGCCAAACTGAACGAAAAAAGGGAGATCAAAGTAGGATTTGAACCATTGATCCACGGCTTGTATGTTGTGCCGGACTATTTTCTATTAGTTTACATCCGTTTTTCGTACGTTCTCGCTTTTAATGTAGAGCTTCATGTTATAGCTTTTGACAGAATAGGTATTTAAGTATATTACATCTTGTTACGGAATGAGTAGGGCTTATATATTTCTGCTTTGAATGGTGCTGCTTCTTGCAATTGAGTATGCTTTTTATTCTTATTGACTAAGATATTCTCCCTTTCGAGTGCTAAAACTGAAACAGTAATTACCCATATGTGTTCACATGTTAGTAACAGGTACTACAAAACAATATATTTTAACAGAAATCAATGTACTTTAGTCAGCTTCCCAGTCTAATGAAAACTTAAAAGCAAATAATACACAGTGTCATGGTTTCATCATTGGATCTACTAGTGAATTTTGTACAACTAGAGTTAACTAAATGCAGCAGCATTCAGGACAGAGGAAGTACGTTCACATCACATCGGTGCCGTGCAGTCTCATGGCAGTATAAATGTGCACTTCGACGTAGAATATATTTGCTCAGTAATAGTAACTGGTACAACAACTAAGTACTCTGTCACGAATACTACAAAGTATACTCAATTGCAAGAAGCCACATCATTCAAAGCAGAAATACATACACATTCTACAACAAGATGTAATAAAGTTGAATCTGATCCTGTTAAAAGCTGCTGACATGGAGTTCTCTATTAAATGCGAAAAAGTACGAAAAACGGATGCGAACTACATAATGTAGAATACGAGCAATATATTTACAATCTAGCAATTCACAAACGGATTATTGGCTAGTATAAATGTCCACAGAACAATATCCGAAAAAAACCAGCTTGTTTATATGAAACAAAAATATGGAATCGCCACGGGGCTCTTCGGGTCGCATGTTCGCAATGCTTTCAGAAGTTGGAAGCGATTAGAATGTATTTGAGTTATTTGCTATGGACTCTGTACCAGGTGCAGAACTATGAAACGGGAATTTGGTTGCAATAATTAGACGTCTGTTGATTGAAACTGATAAACAATATTTTATTCAAAATAATCTATATTACTATTTATACATTTCTCCCACCTCTCCGGCAGGCTATGAATGCCACGCAAAAAAAGTTCTCCTTTTCAAACGAACCAGTTAGCGAGACATTATCGTACATTTTCATACGAAATGAAGCATTGTTCAGCGAGCGTGTCCCAGTGATGCAGACAGATGATAATCGGACGGAGCCAAGTCTGAAAAATAAGCCGCGTGCCCTAGTATTTCCCAACTGAACGCGTCGATCGTTTTCCTGACCCGTTTTGCTGTGTATGATGGGTCGTTATCATGGAGCAATATGACTGTGTGTTGCCGTTTTCCATATATGGTCGTTTTTGACGTAATGCTCGATTTAAGTCGATCATTTACTGTTGGTAGCGATCAATGTTAACGGTTTCACCAGGTTTTAGCAGCTCATAATAGATGACACTCTTCTGATACCACCAAACACAGAACATTTATCTTCTTTCCAAACCGATTTGGTGTTGCAATGAATGTCTATGGTTTTCCTAGTTTCACCCATGATTTACGACGCTTACGATTCTCAAAACATATCCATTTTTCATCACCTGTCACTGTTCGATGGAAAACGACTTTCTTTTGCATCTGGCGGGCAGCATTTCACAAGTGGCCCTTCGATTTGCTTGCTGTCTTTCGCTCAGTTCATGAGAAACCCATTTTCCCACTTCCTGTACCTTTCTCATAGCTCTCAACCGTAGAGAAGTGGCTTTCTGCGTCACATTCAAGTGTTCCGCGAGTTCCTGTTGAGTAACATCTTCATCCAATAAGGCCTGCAATTCGTTGTCTTCGAACTTTTTCGGTGGTTTCCCGCGGTTGTCGTTTCTCACGTCAAAATCACTACGTTTGAATTTTTGAACCACTCTAAACACTGTGTTTTCCGAAGAGCATGTTCGCCGAGAGCTTCGACAAACATTCGATGCGATTTTGCAGCAGTTTTCGTCAAATGATAACAGAAAACCAATGCTGTCTGCAAATCGTAGTTCGTAGGCACAAAACTCATGTTTACGCGTTTGAGTCCGATGTCGATGCATGGAACTTGGGTTACTGTGTATTGACCTAGTTGTCGATGTTTGAACTTTAGTCAGACAGCGTTTTGCATAGAGTTTACGCCTACGACCTTAAATACAAGGTCAGATAAGAACGTATTTTGTGATGAAATCAGTACCGGTACGGTTTTGAAGTAAGCTCGACACAATTTGTACCATATGTATTTGACTATCTGTATTTCATTCTGCAGACGTTCAGAAACGTTGCCAGTTTGCTGCTTACGGACATTCCAACAAAAGCGAAGGTGGATTTCGAATGCTCAAATTTCCGCGGAATAAGAATAGAAGAAAGCAGCATGTAGTTGCAATGAACAGGTGAGATACAATTAACACAGGGAAACTGACGAAGTACCCTCATCTATGCTAAGTTAAGTCGTTCTTGCTTTCCATCTGCATATAATACAAGTGGCAACGTAGTTATTGTGAGATGTGACGTTTGGCATGTAAATTGACTCTGTGCAACTTTTTTAACAGCATATCTTATTCTTCTAAACATCAAATGTGGGCGGATTCTTCTACGCTGCAAATGCTTCACAATTATGTCTCTTTAGCGCAATGATTCGTTTTTAACAGCACCTTAACGTTCCACAATAATAGCAATGAGTAGAACAGCTTATAAAAATTACAGACCACTGTATAGATCAGTTGGACCGTGCAATTCTTCACGGGTGCTTCCAACTTGGAGTTTCACGTTCTGTAGCAAAGCGAAGTGTATGCCCTCGATTTGTACGAGACGCAACAGAAATTTGTCAATATCGAACTCTTGACTAAAATCTGTACCTTCTTGCTGCATTCTAAAGTATCCAGTCAAGAGGGAGTGACTAACCTCAAACTTCACATATTTGTACGCATGTCACAGCAGATCTGAGGCAAGTTGTTAGCATATGTTTTTCGGTTTTGTAGTTAAGATGCTTCAGCATTATTCACAGTAAAAAAAAAGTCTAGCTGTTGAACAAATCTTCTTGGCAAACTGTGTCAGTCTACACATTACTTGTCTTGGAAATAAAAAAACCGACTTCAAAAATTTCTGAGCACTGTTTTCGACAAAACACTCCGCTCATTTGTCACAAAATCGCGTGCAGATCAGTAAGTAGAGTTCTAGACTACAAATAGTGCTTTCTGTAGTTCGATCCTCGTTGTACCCGTATTATTATTTGTTACTTTATTTGAATTGCATTTATCCAATATAAGTGTCAATTAATTAATTAATCTTGACAATTGTCTGTTATGTTTAATAACTATTCATATAAAACGCGAGTATTTGTAATAACGTAAGTTTCGTTTTAGCAAAACAGATACTATATAGTTGTACTTTCACTCTTTAGCGTTTTTAAACAACATTACGAAACTATGTTTTCTGGCTTGTCCCAATCAATGTAAGACATAGTCATTAAATTCGTAAAAATCTCATCTAAAATATATTACGCCGGGAAGGGAAAACTATATAAAGCTTAGAGACTACTAATTCCAACAATGAGTATACAAGAAGAAACCTCTGAATTCACTTCAGAGCATCTGAAACAATTAGAAATGAAACTCGTTTGTCTCCTGGTCGACTCCCCATTTCTTTCCGGGAAGTTACAATAAATATACACTGCATCATGCGAAATTTACTCCACATTAAATGTATAGTAGCCACATGCTAAATAACAAGCTAGAATTTCTGCTGTGGTGCAAGTGTCAGATCCATGTCTTCTGACAGTCAACACGTGACAGTATTTCTCGCGCGAATTCTGACAAAAACAGCGCTCGGCAGACCGGATGGTCACCCATCCAAGTGCTAGCCCAGCCCGACAGCGCTTAACTTCGGTGATCTGACGGGAACCGGTGTTACCACTGCGGCAAGGCCGTTGGTGTATATTTCCTATTATGGTCTCCGTATTATATAGGCTCTTTACGACAATCTGTATTTTACTGTCATCTGTGGGCAGAAATACTGAACTATCACAACCAGAGAGTTTCCTGAGCTATAGCCTCCACAGAGGGCCATCGAGTGGACGAGAAAGGGGTGCGGGTGGAGAGGGGGGGGGGGGGGGCACAATCCGCGATGACCAAGCCTCATGGGGGGAGGGGGGCAAGTCTCGCAAGAGTTTGGATCTGCCAGGGTGGCTCAGTTGGAAAATATCGGACGGTTATTGTAAAATACATAAATTTTCTATCATAATGGTTTTTTTGAACATGTCCAAAGAAGGCAACATTCATCATTCAAAGGCTAATATAGAGATCAGTGTTACCAAATCAACAATATTATAGTTGCATTTCCACCAACATAAGGTTGCACATGGAAAATGACGTTTAAATTGGCTGTCCTACGAACGGATAAAAGAATGCGTGCACCGAGTACCGTCTAATAAGCTGGCCTTAAGTATAGTCTGGATACAGCCCCATAGAAGTCGAACGGTGCAGCGGTGTGAGGGACCATAATGGCGTCTGGTATGAAGTATCTGTTGGAAGGTCCCAAACTTATAGGAGCTATGGAGACAGCAATGGTCCTCTTAAATTCTGCCATCTTGAATTTGGGTTACGTGCTTCAGATGGGAAGGCGGTCATGTGGCACCTCGTTTTGAACTGCCTCTTTCTCATGAATACAAACTGAAATCTGTTTTAAGATATCTTTATTTGTCTAAGAGTTACGATCTGTAAAATTTTGAAATTACAATGAGGTGATCAAATCTGTTTATTCTTGCAGGTCACAATGGCACTCACACAGTAGGAACGCTTTAAAATTGTGATTGTGAGTGGTGGACGAAGTACCAGAGTGATTGCTGCTGACTTCGATGCCCGACGTGCTGAGACAGTATCCAAGTTACTGGGAAAAATACGTGCGACAGGTTCTGTAGTGGACAAGCCATGTGGTGGACGTCCAAGAATAGTCACCAATGAGAAAACTGCAACGGCAGTTGTGGCATCATTTGTGAAAAGTCCCAATCGCAGTAAGCGCCAGTTAATTAGCAATATCCGGCGTCAGTCAGCGTTCACTTCTGCGTGTCTTCCATACCTATCAATGGCACCTGCACAAGTTACAGTTGCAACATCATCTCTCGGAGGATGACCCTGATCGGCGGATGCAGAATGGGCCCTGGATCAGTGCAACATAATTTTTGTGTGCAAGGAGAAGCAAACAAACAGAATCTCCGTTACTGGTCAGATACCAACCCTTCGTGCATGAATCCCTGTAAAGGTGCTGGTGATGAAAAGTGATGGTTTGGTATGGGTTTGGGACACAAGAATCATAGGTCCGGCGTTAATCGGTGAAACCTTCAATGGGGAGAGGTATCTTCACATGCTCTGTGATTATGTGCTTCCAACGCTGTTGAATCTGTAGGGTGATTTTCCAACATTCTTCCAACAAGACGGTGCACCTCCCCCTATGCTGCTGAAGTCAGTTTCTGGATGAACAGTTCGTACGTCACTGGATCGATAGGAGGGGTCCTATCGAATAGTCGCCACACTCCCCTGACCTTACATCTCTTCCCTTTTATCTGTGGGGACATTCGAAATCAGCTGTGTATGAGGTAAAAACCAACAATGTAGCCCATCTTTGCCAGCGTACTGAGGAGGCATGTGCGTCTGTTGACCCACAGATCTTGCAGCGTTTGCAGCAGGACTGCGAAAAAAAGAGTCAGTTTGTGTGTCCAGCGTAATTGAGGCATATTGAGCATATGCTATAATGTCAACTGTGGCAAGTGACATAAACTTTAACAGGTGTTCAGTCCAACACAAATAAAAATATCTTAAAAACACATACCACATGAGTATTCCTGAGGCAGAGGCACATCAAAATATGTACCACATGACCCGCTACCCTTTTGAAATACGTAACCCAAATACAAGATAACAGATTTCAAGATGGCCTCCGCTCTTGGCATAGCTAAGTTGTGCCCTTAACTACAGATACCCCAAACCGGACGCCATTATGATGCCTCATATCGATCTACTATCCAAACTTTTGCCTTGTCGTGTATGAACGTCGTAGATCAATAATACTATACTATACGACTTCTAGCATCACGTGGCTATTGCTCGAGACTGTTATTAACCGAGCGGTGCTTGCTTCACTTTGTTTTCATTAATACTGTATTTGAAACCAGTGGTAATTTTACCAATTAAAACATTTTATTTATAAATTGCAATTTTTAGCATAACTGATACGGCAAATTGAATTTTTGCCCATTTTCATTCCCTGTTTATTGATTGTCAGTTCTCTTTTTTATTATTTTTTTAAAGCGATTATAACTGGGACCAATAAACAACCGAAAATCTACTTAATAAGAGCAAAAAATCGGTTGGCTCCTCTCATCACTATTTTCCAGTTCTCTTCGCGTCAACAGCAGAGAGTATCGACCAATACTGCAGGAATTACTATAACTATGCCGTCTTTGGGATTCCCCTTGCTGTTCCTAAAAACCACCGTCCTAGCGCACACCTGTTACCCTCCAGCTGCACCCAGAACGGGTATCTATCGGAGAGTAGTTATATACACCAGTTTCCAAAATTATATCAAACAAACCACTATTTCTCTGCCACGTGTCTAATTCACGATATAATCATACAAACTGTCAACAGATGTCAAGTCCGTGCGATCATATTCTGCACGGAAGATAGCATTCCAGCCAACGAAAAACCACGCCAGCGGTGACATCAGAGCATCTATCATACGAAGCAGTGTATGCTGGGTAGTCCAAACCCATAATCGCTGTGTACATAGTCATGGACGGTGCTCTAAGGCATAATGAAGACGCCTACCAGACTCTCTGCGACGGAGGGGTATAAGAAGAATGGAAGCAGGACATCGCAAACTGATATGGCTCGAAGGCTTAACGCGAATCGTTCTGCTGATATTGTATAGAGACCGGAACCGTATCCCAAAGATCAGAGCCTGGGCCAACCACGTGAGACATGAGAAAGAGAGGAGCGTTATTTGGCTGTAAGGGGACTACGGTATCGCCGTAGTACCGCACGCCAGCTGGCATCTGACCTCGCAGCATCCACTGGGCGTGTTGCATTGAGACAAACGGTGTTCAGGTTTCTGCAGAGTGGCCTTTATCGCCGGAGACCTGCTGTATGTGTACCTCTGTCGCGTCTTCACAGAAGGGAACGTCTAGGATGGAGTCATCAACATGCCACCTGGACGGTCGAACAGTGGGCCAATGTTCTTTCCATAGGTGAGTTCCGATTTGGTCTGGAGAGTGATTCTCGGCGGATTCGCATCTGTAGGGAACGTGGAACACAATTCAGGACCCAAACATTGTGGAAAGAGACCGATATTGAGGAGGTTCCATAATGGTGTGAGCAGAGATTATGTTTACGATTCTAACACCTCTTCATGAACTTGTACGGTTGAATCGGCAAGATTTAATTACTGTCAAGTATCGTGACGAGATCTTGGGACCTCATGTGGGGTTGTTGCGAGGTGCTGTGGGCCAAGACTTCGTATTGATGGACGGTAACGCTCGACCTCATAGAGCACGAGTGGTTGATATTTTATTGGAAAAGAAAGAATTTGCATCAATGGCGTGGCCTGCTCGTTCTCCTGATTTGAATCCCATAGAGGAAGTTTGGGATGCACTAGGGACACGGGTTGCACCACGTTAGCATCCACCACCCATTATCCAAGACTTGCGAGCAGCTCTGCAGAAAGAATGGGTGTTTTGCATCAACATGAGTTTGATAACATCATTTCCAATATGCCCCATCGTTGTCAGACCTGTACTGTTGCCATAGGTGGTCACACTCCACACTAAACACATTAACCAGATGTCGGAATGTGTGTCTAAATCCCGTAAGTTGGAAAAAACAAAGAACATTTTTGTCTGTCCTTATGCATGCAGCAGTTGTTTACGTTCTGTATTTTTTACATTGTTTCTACTTTACTGTCACTTGTTTATACTGTTTTGTGACAAAATAAACGCAACTTTGCATAATTCCTGTTTGTTGCTTTAATTTTGGACACCAGTGAAAAAGTAAGGCCCACGGTTTTGTACTTAGGGACACCAAGAGCTAACTGCAGAATGCCTCCATTTCGTCTCGAGAGCTTGCTACAGTGCAAGCGTGATTTAAGTGACATTAAGATTACAGAATCTAATCACTAGTCTGGGGCAATGTAGAGAAAAGACAGAACGAGGGAAGGGATAAAGGTCAGATAACTTCATTCAGCCTCGGATTTGTTTCAGTCTCAGTGTACAGTGATAAGCAAAACGACAAATCCAATCACCTGATGCTTTAGCTGCAGCAGTGGAAAACACCTCAAGTGCACCGTTGTGTACAGGGTGCTACAAAAAGGTACGGCCAAACTTTCAGGAAACATTCCTCACACACAAATAAGAAAAGATGTTATGTGGACATGTGTCCGGAAACGCTTAATTTCCATGTTAGAGCTCATTTTAGTTTCGTCAGTATGTACTGTACTTCCTCGATTCACCGCCAGTTGGCCCAATTGAAGGAAGGTAATGTTGACTTCGGTGCTTGTGTTGACATGCGACTCATTGCTCTACAGTACTAGTACCAAGCACATCAGTACGTAGCATCAACAGGTTAGTGTTCATCACGAACGTGGTTTTGCAGTCAGTGCAATGTTTACAAATGCGGAGTTGGCAGATGCCCATTTGATGTATGGATTAGTACGGGGCAATAGCCGTGGCGCGGTACGTTTGTATCGAGACAGATTTCCAGAACGAAGGTGTCCCGACAGGAAGACGTTCGAAGCAATTGACCGGCGTCTTAGGGAGCACGGAACATTCCAGCCTATGACTCGTGACTGGGGAAGACCTAGAACGACGAGGACACCTGCAATGGGAGAGGCAATTCTTCGTGCAGTTGACGATAACCCTTATGTCAGAGTCAGAGAAGTTGCTGCTGTACAAGGTAACGTTGACCACGTCACTGTATGGAGAGTGCTACGGGGGAACCAGTTGTTTCCGTACCATGTACAGCGTGTGCAGGCACTATCAGCAGCTGATTGGCCTCCACGGGTACACTTCTGCGAATGGTTCATCCAACAACGTGTCAATTCTCATTTCACTGCAAATGTTCTCTTTACGGATGAGGCTTCATTCCAACGTGATCAAATTGTAAATTTTCACAATCAACATGTGTGGGCCGACGAGAATCCGCACACAATTGTGCAATCACATCAACACAGATTTTCTGTGAACGTTTGGGCAGGCATTGTTGGTGATGTCTTGATTGGGCCCCATGTTCTTCCACCTACGCTCAATGGAGCACGTTATCATGATTTCATACGGGATTACCTGTGCTGCTAGAACATGTGCCTTTACAAGTACGACACAACATGTGGTTCATGCACGATGGAGCTCCTGCACATTTCAGTCGAAGTGTTCGTACGCTTCTCAACAACGGATTCGGTGACCGATGGATTGGTAGGGGCGGACCAATTCCATGGCCTCCACTCTCTCCTGACCTCAACCCTCTTGACTTTCATTTATGGGGGCATTTGAAAGCTCTTGTCTACGCAACCACGGTACCAAATGTAGAGACTCTTCGTGCTCGTATTGTGGACGGCTGCGATACAATACGCCATTCTCCAGGGCTGCATCAGCGCATCAGGGATTCCATGCGACGGAGGGTGGATGCATGTATCCTCGCTGACGGAGGACATTTTCAACATTTCCTGTAACAAACTGTTTGAAGTCACGCTGGTACGTTCTGTTGCTGTGTGTTTCCATTCCATGATTAATATGATTTGAAGAGAAGTAATAAAATGAGCTCTAACATGGAAAGTAAGCGTTTCCGGACACATGTCCACATAACATATTTTCTTTCTTTGTGTGTGAGGAATGTTTCCTGAAAGTTTGGCCGTATCTTTTTGTAACACCCTGTATAACTTCCTTTTATGGCAATGGCAATAAGGGAACAGAAGTCATTCAAAATGATGTTGATGCTTGCTTCGAATTTAATGAGAATTGTGCTGAAGGTGAGCGTCTGCAAAACGCCAAGGATAAATCACTTTTTATTGTCTGGCAGTAGCCTCTGATCCAATATTTATCAGTAGATACCGGAATCCATCGTCGGTGTAACAAATGCCAAGATATGCAAAGTAGTAGTTGGTAGCGCTGTGTTATTACCAGTGTATTGATTCATTGTACTGTGATTGGAGGTGAGTAGCCATGAGTGAAGCGCTTTCACGAAAACTGTGTTACTGTAATGCGGTTTCACGAAACAGTGTTACGTTCACGCATCATTCCTGCCACGGCAAGTTATCGGTATGACACGAAATTGTCAGCACTGCACCGTTCCTCATCGCGCAGCTGCCGTCGTGGCCGAAATGCATTTTTTTTTTTTTTAACTTCAGCTACAGCAACGTGTTGCGCACGGAACAAAGGGGTTAGCAGTGTAGCCGCCGCAGGGAGTGGCATGTTACGGAGGAAAATCTCACGCGGTGCTGACACTTCAGCTAGTGCAACTTTGCAACTACTTACTGTGGTGGAAACGACACACGGAATTAACCAGGTTTCGCGGATGCCCATAACAGTCATGTTCATGTTCACATGTTAGACTTGGCTGTAACAATGAACATGAAATGAAATTAAAACCACAGCTTAAGGTCAAACAATAAGCGGTTCACTGCGTAGTGGCTACTGCAGTGCCACGCAATGTTAACATCGTACTGACTGGCAGAATGGTAAAATAGTGTTGGACAAACATACCAGGTACAACATTTTGTGTCAGATCTCATACTCTTAGGTAAAAACTAATTCAAGGATGGGAATCAGTAGGTTTTAACAGCAAAACGATCCTCTGATGTTAGAACATTAAGCACATTAAATTCTACAACCAAGGGAACAGAAGTGGTAGTAAAATCTGACTCACCTAACGATCCAAAAAAATTTCCAGCATATGGCAATATCCGTGCATTTCCTACATCTCTACTTCAGTGTAAACTTCAGAAAAAAGAATATGTTCCCCATGACTGATTAGTCTGGAGTGAAATTCAACAACCGTTATTTTGTTTGGCTTGGCATCTTCTTTCCAGTTAGGCTGAGACAATTCGTTCATACTTCTCTTCAAAATCAGGATAACCATATTAAATAAAGTAGAAAAACTATGTGACAGGACCCTAGAAAACTAATCTAGCACTTTAAATGGCGAAACTTTGAGTTATAATGAAGTCGCTCTTGTACTATGTTCCAAAGAATCGATAAACGGATTGAAAATGAAGCCTATGTTTGGAAACAAATACCAAGAATTACTTAGTGTAGCATTATTTCGCGATCAAAGAAGCTTGGTCTTCAGACATTCAGCGAAGAAAGACTGGGAGGGAGCACTCCATAAACGCAGCTTTACGGACACCAGACATTAGTCAATGTACAAATCAGTATAATATTCAAACTTATCTTTTAAACTGAAGAGAAAATAAATTAAATGAATATACAAAAGAAAGTTAAAATTTTGACATTCATTCATGATTCATTTGATTGGTCACGTTGGTTCTTTCAGAGATTCTGTGGGAGAATGGAAACGCGACGGGCTTTGTTTAAGCAGTTACCAGCGTGCTCACATGCATATTCTGACGTGGTTTATGACCATTGTTTTGCTACATTACATTCCAAATGCTGTTGATTGTAATAGAACATATTCGACATTTAATAACCATTCCCAGTTTTCGTAAATAATATAGGGTGTGAAATCAAACCCTTTTTCTTAATAAAGCGATATTCAGAAGTGCGTCGTTTTGAACTTATACTGGGATGAAGGAAACTGTACATAGAAGTAAAACTGCTGGAAGGACTTCACCGTGGAAGTAGTGTGAAATTAAGAACACCATCTTAGCGATGACATTCCACGCAATTGTGCTATAAGCTATTTTCTTTGCACGAAATTTTCATAATTAAATATAACGAAAATTGCAAATATATTTATAAGTGTTATTTACATTTGTAGCTACCGCAGTCTGCTCTAAGTATGGGCGAAAATGTGAGAGGAAGCCGGAAATGTGAACGTAGAAAATGTGCTCGGAAAAAAATTACGAACTGGAGACAGAAAATTTAACTTCAAGTCTTAGTTCTGTTACCAGGAAGCCTATCACTCCACACTGCCGAAGAAAAACACTGTTATGAATTTTAATGCCCGAAACTAAGTCAACAAATTTCACAGAAGGTGTTCTGTGACTTAGTATCAGAAAGTAACTTCGGTAGGTTATTGTTTCAGTGGTAAGAATAACAGCTGAAACAAAACCACCTAAGGTCTGCGTGATCAGCAGTGGCTTTTGTACAGAGAACGTTGCATCTGCAGACACTTATTACTGATAAGTAATGTTTATGTTCTCGTCCTCTAAGATATCAGAAAATTAGGACCAGCTATTGTGACACACCTGGATAAAAAACTTCCTGCTCTGCGTCGGAGCACTTCGCGAAATTTCTTCAGGGGCGTCTGCTTTCTAGATACAATGCAATGACATGCTACAGTGTATATAATTTTCTGTAATCTTTACGGGCTCTGTAACACACGAAAGTGAACTTTTGCTGTTAATTGTGGCTAGACGATACACGCGTTTATGCTACTGCGTGCTGTGATTCAGCCTATTACACCATAAAAACTAACTATAAGTCCGTTAGAATTCCGCCGGCATTATCTCGTGCAACATGCAGTACCATAGTATAAACTGAATTTGTGAACATATGTTGTCAGTTTAATAAGAAATTAAATTTGTTCTTTATTTCATCCTAATGAATATTTTTGTGTAGTTCCAATGCTCCCCCAATTATGTTATGTTTAAATCATGTTAAACCTTCTTTAAATAACAATAAAATTGGATTGCTATATTTAGAAACTGGGCCCAATCATACGTCCAGCCCCGGACCCAATGCTGGTTCTCGGCGCCCCTGCCGCCACAGAATGCGAAGGCACGAATCCAACGCCATGTTGTTTCATGACACAAGAAAGAGGACGAGATTTTCAGTCCCGTCGGGCAGGAAAGTGTTAAATCGCAGGCGAAGCAAGCGCACGGAAGTAGCAGCGTAGCGCGGCCCGCGTACTCACCGCGTTGGACGTGTTGATGTCCACCCCGTTGTCGAGGTGTTCGAGGACTCGTTCGAGTTGACCAGCTCGGGCTGCGCGCAGGAACGCCGCGCTGGGGTCCGCCTGCAACACACAGAAACGCCGCCACGTCACTCACTGCTCACGCACTCTTCTAGCGCGCTCTCACTCCGTCCGCATTCCATCTGCGGTCTGTGTCCGTGACACGATGAAGATACATCGTCGTTCACTATCACTGACCAGTGTGCTACGTTCCAAAAGACGTAAGATTCCAAAAGTTTGGACAATCGAGAAATAAGAGTAGGCTCCATAAACAGGGGTTTGGAAAAAATTACACAGCAAATTAAAGCTTATCACTGCTTAGTTTATTTCACAGTAGCTGTACCGGTTTTGACTGCCTACTCATTTTTACGAGGCATGTTTTTTAAGTAAGGTCCGTTTGAACATAAGTACACAACAAAAGGTTATTTCAAAAAAGTAAATTTATTTCCAGAAAGTACATACTTCACTCTATTTTTCGACATAGTTGCCAAGTTTGTTCAAACACGTTATCATACATCTCAACCAATTTTAAAATACCCTCTTCATAAAAACTTGCCGCCTGCTCCGATAACCAAGTGTTCACTGCCGTTTTCACGTCGTCGTCATCATTGTAACGGTTGCTACTGAGGTGTTGTTTGAGGTGGAGGAACAGATGGTAATGGCTCGGCGCAAGATCAGGACTGTAGGGTGGGTGGCCTAAAACTTCCCAGCCAAAACGGTCCAATAAATCGCGGGTGTGACCTGCAGTGTGAGGTCTTGCACTTTCATGGAGAAGGACAATTCCCTTTGTCAGCATGCCGCGAGTTTTGTTTTGAATCGCTCTGCGTAGCTTTCTCAAGGTTTGGCAATATGTTTCTGCATTGATAGTGGTTCCTCGTTGCATGAAGTCGACCAACAAAACACCATGCCTATCCCAAAACACCGACGCCACGATTTTGCGCCGGGACAGAGTCTGTTTGACCTTCACCTTTACAGGCGAGTGTGTGTGTCTCCATTCCAGGATCTGTCGCTCCGATTCGGGCGTGATGTGCGAAATCCATGTTCCGTCTCCAGTTACGATCTGACTCAAGAAGCCGTTCAAAATGGTTCAAATGGCTCTGAGCACTATGGGACTTAACATCTGAGGTCGTCAGTCCCCTAGAACTTAGAACAACTTAAACCTAGCTAACCTAAGAACATCACGCACATCCATGCCCGAGGCAGGATTAGAACGTGCGACCGTAGCGGTCGCGCGGTTCCAGACTGTAGCGCCTGGAACCGCTCGGCCACTTCGGCCGGCCAAGAAGCCGTCACCTTCTTCGTGATAACGAGTCAAGAACTTCATCGCACACTCAAATATTTGGTTTTTGTGGTCCTCAGTTAGGAGTTTCGGGACCCAACGGGAGCACAGTTTCCTAAACTTTAGGTGTTCAGAAACAATGTTGTAAAGCACTGATCTCGACACGTCAGGAAATTCGTTTGAGAGACCTGTTATTGTGAAGCGCCTGTTCTCACGAATTCTCGCTTCAACTGAAGCCACCAAATCGTCTGTAATCAAAGAAGGGCGACCGGAGCGGTCCTCATCATGGACGTTGTCACAGCCATCTTTCAATTCTCGTACCCACTTCCGCACTTTGCTTTCACTCATAACAGTATCACCGTACACTTCGCAAATCTGTCGATGAATTTCTGCAGCAGACAGGTTCCTTGCTGACAAAAACCATATCACTGAGCGAACCTCACACACGGCGGGCGAGTTGATAGTCTTAAACATTTTGAAAGCACAGAACAGAACCGTACAGGTTAGCTACAGAGCTGCAACTGAGCATAGTTGTTCCCAAGGCATGCCGGTACACGACACACGCGCCCGTTGCGGTATGTACGCGAACTACTAGTGTCTACAACAAAACGGACCTTACTTAAAAAACACGCCTCGTAATATCCCACAAATAATGCTTTGTCAATGGCTGCGACAGAACTACGGTCTTCCCGTGGGAGGCGCAATGAAATGTTTTGAAAGTGAAGATACACACGGTAAATACTGGACGAAATTAAAATTACCTTATGTCTTAAAGAGCCCTTATTAGTGGCTGATGGGCTCCAATTGCTGTCCTCAGCCCATTCCAGACATTACCCGTAACATATCCAGGTCTGAGCTGACGGCTTGTTATTTTGTTGCATTATGCCCATCTCGCCCTGTGTGTTGTTCGTGAAAGTTAAGATCAATCTCTTAATATATATTCTACCCTTATATACTTATTACTTATTCTACCCTTACAAACTATTTGTCCACGTGCGATATTCAATGCACACAGTCAGTGCATGTCACAAATGCATCCAGATATGATCTTAGAGTAAAAAGAGCCCTGACCAGAAGTTCCATGTTTTCAGTCTGTGACAATAGTGTCCAGTGTTACCATGAAGCGTGGCCTTTTAGTGTTTGAGAGCTGTAACGTGTTTGCACGACGACACATGTACTGCGGAGGTGGGACATACTATGCATCCTATCTTGATCAAGTAGTTAGTATTAGTATGATTACATTTAGATTCTAAATATCCACGGCGTTATGTATTTTCTAGACCCACAGCAGTTTTGGCATAATAGAGGTTTTGTAATTGACAAACACGTGAATTGATATGGGAGTGCACAATATGCAAGTAACCTTCATATGGACATTCATTTCCTCCTCGTTAAGTACACGAATGGAGTTAGGACGGAAAGTGGTTAATACTGTTACGGCGTCCCTCCACCACGATCCGGGAAGCGGACTATATACGTAACTGTAGAACAGTATTCTTCCTGAAAGCGACAAAACGGTGAAGACATTTTCAAAAATTGTCGAGAAAGTAACGAACTCAATGTTGGTTAGCCATCGCAGCAGTAATGGGATACTTAGTAAATCACAGTTTGGATTTCAAAAATGCTGTTCCACTGAGACAGCAATATACAATTTCACTGCCCACATAATAGAGTCTTTAAATAGTAAAATGTCACCAATAGGAGTTTTCTGTGACTAATCCAAACCGTTTGATTGTGTGAACCATGATACTATGCTACAGAAATTACAATTCTATGGTATAAATGGAACAGCGTATGAGTGGTTTAGGTCATGCATACAGAACAGGAAGCAAACAATTTCTTTATATGGTTTAAGTGATTTAAGGAAGTTTCCCATAGCATCTAACTGGGATGAAATAACATTAGATGTTCTACAGGGTTCGATCGTGAGTACCCTTCTGTTCTTGATATATGTGAATGACCTCCCTTCTTATCTGAAACAAGAAGCTAAACTGACACTTTTTGATGATGAAACAAGCATCATTATTAATCCAGTAAAGGAAACTTCAATAGAAAATGATACAAATAATGTGTTTGGAAAAGTTATTCATTGGTTTTCTGCGAATGGGCTTGCTCTGAACTTTGAAAAAAAAAAAAAAAGGAAAGAAACATAGTACAACCAGTTTTCTACTGCCAAGAGTACGGCTCCTTCAAAAAATATAACACATCAGCAGAAGTCAGTAGCCAGGGTAGAGAATACTAAGCTTTTGGGTGTACAATATTAATGAGAATCTTACTTGGAAAATTCATATTTTGGATCTCCTAAAGCGAATAGGTTCAGCAACTTTTGCAATCAGAATAACTGCTAATTTTGAGGATACGGAAATTAGCAAGCTAACATACTTTGCATACTTTCATTCTTTGATGTCATATGGAATAATTTCTTGGGTTAACTCAACACTTGGGCAACGAGTATTCACTGCTCAAAAGAAAGTGGCTAGAATAATGTGTTGGACTCATAGTCGTACATCTTGTAGGCTTCTCTTTAAAAGTTCATAACAACATGGACCAGTTTAAAAACAACAGTGACATTCATGACTGCCGGCCATTGTGACCGAGAGGTTCTAGGCGCTTCAGTCCAGCACCGCGCTGCTGCAACATTCGCAGGTTCGAATCCTGCCTCGGGCTTGGCTGTGTGTGATGTCCTTAGATTAGTTAGGTTTAAGTGGTTCTAAGTCTAGGGGACTGATGACCTCAGATGTTACGTCCTACAGTGTTCAGAGCCAATTGAACCATTTTGAACATTCATGATTATAATGGCAGAAGAAAAAATACTTACACTATCCTCTACTAATCTTTGGCACAGAAAGGGGTAAAATATGCCGCTGTAAAACTTTTCGATGAATCACCAGATGAAATAAAATGTCCGACAGGCAGCAGTAACAGTTTTAATAATAAATTGATATCGTATCACCTTGACATCGATTAATTGTTGAATAACAGTAATAAATAAACCTATAGGTATAATACGTGCATTTTGTGCTGTTTAAGGGAATGGGGTACGTAATAAAAATTTTAAGCTTAATGTATACATACATTTCATGTGTACATTTCTTATGCACTTGACACGTTCCACATCATAACGGTTACCGTGAGATTGATAAATGAAGCTCGTAACTAACTAACTAACGCTTTTACAACATGACGCCATTCCATACCTGGTCAATGTGAAACAACACGGTCGGTGCAGTTCCGTCGATCTCAGAGTTCCTGGGCATGATGTGGACAACAATGGGAGGTAATGCACGTGGGCTGCGAAATAATTTCCCGAAGGCGTCAGGCTGTCAACCTACTGTCGCCCAGGGCGTAACGTTGCTGTCGCAATCGAATCAGACGTATCAGCAAGGAGACAAACGCAAAACCAGCGAACACGGACGCCAGCCCTCCTCCCCGAGACCGAGGGCTCTCCAGCTGATGATTCACGGCCAGTAGTCAAGGGCCGCAGACGAAGGAAGGGGCGGGTGCGCTACTCTGCCAGAAAGGCTGCGGCGGACCGCGGAGGGTCTGTTGGTCGCCAATTAACGCCGCGGTGGTTGCCCCATTGTGGACGCTTCCGGCACGTGCCGCTGCTACAAAGCCCGTCAACAAAGCACTGGCAAGACCACACGCCGAACCGAGCCTGGCAGTCGAATGTGTCTCAGCAGCGCAGCGTCCACCATCTGTCCCCATCCCTCGCTCTATAGCATTTGCGGCTAATGAGCCCCTCGCGGCAAAGGACGTAATATTTCTGGTTTTACAACCACCATATTCAAGTATAGGAAGCTCTTCTGGAGCCGTTGAGAAGGCAGCAGTGGGAAAATGACGTAATGTGGTGTGAGGTACTGATAACAGATGGTTTGTTCGGTACGGGTATCGTGAGAAAGACCGCCTAAATTGTAGCCCTTCTCCGCGATTAGCTGCTGCATTCGAAAGTTGTGCGCCAAAATGATGATCTTCTGTTATTAATATTAGACAACCTAACAGCGTATTTTCTTGTGTTTCAAATAAAAGCCTCTCACAATAGCGTGCGATCATTCCATTATTTTACACGTATTAATAACCAGCAGAATAATAAACAACTGCTAAACGAAGAGACAGACGAAGCACTTAGGTGATCTTCGGAACGCGCCTAACTTAGATGGCGGACGAAATGGTTCTGCTGTACATAAGATATAGTTGTCTGTCGCGGTCGGTGTCAGTTAAGGCTTTATTAGTAATCTATCGTTTGTAAATATCATCTCTGGTTCGACTGTGTCAGAGAGCAGATATGTTGTCTGTCGCGGCTTCGGTTAAGACTTGATTTAGTAATGCCTAATTTGTAAATATCAGAGCTGTAATTACGGAAATACGCAGTTCATTATTTTGTTGAAGAATGGAAATTATTGTGACACTAAAACGGAATGTAATTGTAGAGTTTCTCGTGTTCTACCAATAAAAAGTGCGAGACATGCCATATAAACAATCTAATTGGAAATTTAATTATCACGTAATATCAATTTCGCGCTAGGAGATTCTTACAGCTTCTGCGCAGGGGACAACAACTATAGAAGACTGCAGGTTGATGAACATTTATTAGAACTTAAGCATTCCACTCACGGCGATGGAAGCAAACAGGCACCTCGCGTATACCGCATCTACGTACAAATGAGATCAGTGACACGTCATCTGACGTAACACAGAGGAGGTACGAAGGAGAGAAATATTTTCGAGACAAAGGGTTTATAATACGCACGTATACGTATCATCACCCTCTCCCTCTCTCGGTTTCAACTTGCCGTAACGATCCAGTTTTCCACCCTCTGTCTTTTCAGATGCGCTGAGAACTGCAGGTAACACACACACACACACACACACACACACACACACACACACACACACAAAGCTCAAAGCGACCATCAGTAACGCTGAGACTTCAAGAATTGTTCTTTCTTTCCGTTTTCTTCTCCTGAATCATCAATCTTCTGGCGGGTTTGATGTGGTTCGCATCGATTTCCTTTCCCGTGGAAGTAACTTCGTCTCGTAGTAGCGCCTACACCTAATGTCTTTAATTATTTCTTGTACTTGTGTAAATGGTTAACCCGAACTTCATCGATCAGTGCAACGGCAATACAAAACAATCCTAAATCCGTTACAGCTCTACCCATTACTGCAGTGCAAGTCTTATAACGCTAAAATAACCGTCACCACGATTGCGCTCTTGCTGCAAGCGACCAAGTTCTGGGCGTTACTGAATCTGTCTTGACTACAGACCTCCAAATTATTGTCAAATACTTCCGCAACTGGAGGTTACAGCCAAGTGATGCCAAAATCAGTAGTCACCAGTTTGTACCTTAATAACAAGCTCGTGAACAAAGATACAAAGGCATATTTTATAGGGGAGTAGCTGAGGCACAACAGAACTCCACTTTAACTATGAGTCGCTCCTGACAGGCCGCTCAGCTTTAATGGGCACTTGCTAACAGTCACAAAGATAAAAACAAAAATAACATTTTACGGAACCTTTGTGGTACGACGCGTGGTTCTTCTGTTCCTACACTTCCTCTGTGGGACTGGTGTATCCCGACGCAGAATATTGCGCTGCATCACCACAGGAACAATCAGAAAGGCTCCAACTTACCGGTTGCTTAGTTTCAACCACATGGCTACCCCCTCCCCCTCCCATTTGTGCGGAGAGAATCTGCTCTCAAGCAGGAATTTACAAAAGTAACTGATAATCCTTATCCTCCAGTGCATGAAGACGTTCCTGCACTTAATAAAAGTGGACTTTACACCCGGCATCCACCTCTATTAGGTACAAAATTTTTGATAGACGACGGAGTAATAGTAACAGACCGACGGGCAGAAATGTGGCTTAACGATGATATCCCTCAACCGCATAAGATGCCCTGCATCTCGTCCACGGTACCATTTTTTGAAGAGCTCAACAGAATGATACATAGTGTAAGATGTGTTGACTCAGTGTACAAATGGTAATCAACAAGATCGCCCAACTGTGATTGTGGTTCAGCATACTATACTTGCGTGTCGAATATGGTCATTTGCTGACAATCTGAAAGAGTTCCATATGGCAACAAGGACAACGCTTAGATACATTCGGCAGTTGGATATATGTCTGAAGACTTTCCGTGCTTTGTCAATACTGTAAATTTAATTAACTTATAATTATGAATTTATGTGTATGCTATATGAATGTGTATGTACTGTTAAAGCAAACTTTTTTTGCTTGATGTGATATTAGCCATAGTTTAAATCCACGCATATTATAAACATTGTGGGACGTGTGTGTGTGTGTGTTCCAATCGCCTGGAACACCAATGGGCCGATTTCAACCAAACTTGGTACTCTTACCACTTACTGCCTGTAAAGAATCGCTGTGAGGGTAAGAACCATCTGCCTATCACACTTTATTCGTCCAGTATCTGAGAATGAGAGCAGTGTCTTGCAGCAAACTTTACAAATGATTTCAAAGCTTTACGGAATTTTTCTAGCTGACACGATGAAAGAAAAAAAAAGTTTAACACTTATTATATTTTCGATGTTCTTGCAGTAAAAACTGCCATATCAGCAATGACGTTTTAATATGTCATATATTTACTATTAACTGGATTCTCAACACATTTTTCAGACAGTGTGCACATATACCTGCAGAATTATATCTTTGTATAAAAATAGTTTACGATGTATGATGTCGTAAACACTGAGACGGTTCAAATGGCTCTGAGCACTATGGGACTTCACTGCTGAGGTTATCAGTCCCCTAGAACTTACAACTACTTAAACCTAACTAACCTAAGGACATCACACACATCCATGCCCGAGGCAGGATTCGAACCTGCGACTAAACACTGAGATGCGTGAGAAACCACCGCATCATGTATGATGTTTAAATTTATTACTTCTTGCTAACTTCTAAGCATATCTCGCAGAAAGTATTCACATATGCCACTGAATAAACGTAAGAATTTATATCACTGAACGACAAATATTCAGGACGTACGACGTAACAAACATTGAGCTGTGTGGAAACAAAACTGCAGTGCGAAATTCGCTACAGATACAGGTAAAATATGTACACAAAAATGTGTGAATTATGTTAAATACTTGTGAAGTATGTGTGACGTGTGTCTGGGGGCAAAGCTGCGAATAAACTTCTCCTAAGCCCGTGGATCGATTTAAACCAAACTTGGTACACATATTACTTGCTACCTGGAAAGAAGTGCTGTGGTGGCAAGAACCAGTAACATCCTATTGGGGTGGGAGTGATAACGTGTAGAGAGATTTGTTGATCCATTCCGAATAACAGGAATTTTCCAAGTCTGCAAAATAGCTATTACTTGCTCCAATCACCTCATCATTAGAATAAAATCTTTGTCCTGCCAGCCGTTTCTTCATATTGGTGAACAAATAGTAGTCCGATGGAATCATGTATGGGGAACAGGGAGGATGTGAAACGAGTTGGAATCCTATTTCCATTAATTTTGCGACCACAACTGCTGAGGTGTGTGCTGGTGCATTGTCGTGATGGAAAAGGACTTTTTTCCCAGTCCAGTCGCCGGCGCTTTTCTTGCAGCTCGGTTTTCAAACGGTCCAATAACGATGACTAATATGCACTTGTAATAGCTTTACCCTTTTCCAGATAGTCGATGAGGATTATCCCTTGCGCATCCCAAAAGACAGTCCCCATAACCCTTACGGCCGAAGGACTGGTCTTCGCCTCTTTTGGTGCAGATTCTCACTTGGTAAGACATTGTTTAGATTGTTGTTTCGTCTCAGGAGTATAGCAATTTATCCATGTTTCATCCACAGTGACGAAACTACGCTTAAAGTCCTGCGGATTCTTCCTGAACAGCTGCAAACCATGCTTGCAACACTTCACACGATTCCGTTTTTGATCAAGCGTTAGCAATCGTAGAACCCATCTTACGGATAACTTTCTCATGTCCAAATGTTTATGCAAAATATTATATATCCGTTCATTCGAGATGCCCACAGCACTAGCAATCTCACGCACCTTAACCCTTCTGTCATCCATCACCATATCATGGATTTTATCAATGATTTCTGGAATCGTAACCTCCACAGGGCGTCCAGAACGTTTAGTATCACTAGTGCCCATATGGCCATTCCGAAAATTTTGAAACTATTTACAAACTGTTCTAATCGAAGGTGCGGAGTCACCGTAATGTTTATAAAGCTTCTCTTTAGTCTCCTGAGGCGTTTTGCCTTTCATAAAGTAATGTTTAATCTCCACACGAAATTCTTTTTTTTTCCATTTTTTGACAATCACTCGACTTCCTCGATTCACGCGAATGCCAAACACAAAGAAATAGACCAATATGGCTGAAACTTGGTGTGCGTTATTTCCAAAGATGCTAGTAACTAAATATGACCTCGATACGCGCCGGTGGTACCATCTTTCGGACTTTGCACGGACTTCTCAAACGCCCAGCGGCGAATAGGGAAACATTCTAGCGACGATGCGGACAGCTAATGGAGAAACCCGCTGAGCTAAGCAGCTTTAACAAAGAGCAGATTCTTGCGGTCCGGCGGGAACGAGTGTCTCTGACACGGTGAAGTACGTTTGCTACTGTCGTGAGCGTGTATGAAGGACCGTTAAACCACACCACGAGTAGGCGACGACGCACTGGACGTACACGCCTTCTCACAGAACAAGGCGGTCGGAGTATTGTCCACTCTGTAAATCAAAATATGCAGCGATCTGCAGCAGGACTTACTACAGAATACAATGCTTTTTCAGGCACAAGTGTTTCGGAGCACATCGTTCAGTGCACATTGTTGAACACGAGGCTCCGCGGTAGACGACCTGTACATGTTCCTATGGTGACCCAGCTACAGCGTCAGTTACGTATGCAGTGGGTACGGGACCATCGAGATTGGATCGTGGATCAATCCAAACGTATCACTTGGTCGATTGAATCACGTTTCGCGTGGTATTAGGTCGATATAATGAATTGATTGTGTCTGGACGCATCGTTATCCAAGTGCACTGCTGCACGAGGCAGGCACAATACCGCGGACGCAGTCCGGTGGGGCAGTATTATGCTGTGGGGGACATTGAGTTGGGCTTCCATGGAATCAGTTGTGGTAGTTGACGGCACCACGGCAGCTGTGAGCTACGTGAACATTATTACGGACCACCTGCATCTCTTCATGCTGGATGTCTTCCCCGACTGCAATGGCATCTTCTAGCAGGGGAAGCGTGCATATGTCTAAGTCGTACGTCAGAATTTTCGTGCTACATTGGTTTCATGAGCGTGAAAGTGAACTCACGTTCATTTCTTGGCCAACAAATTCGCGTGAACTTAACTCAATTGAAAACATGTGAAACGCTATCGGGCGCCAGCACCGCGCCTACAGACCGTCAGCCAGTAAGATACAGGTAAGCCCGCCCGGTTGGTCCCCGGCACGAATCCGCCCGGCGGATTTGCGTCGAGGTCCGGTGAACCGGCCAGTCTGTGGATGGTTTTTAGGCGGTTTTCCATCTGCCTCGGCGAATGCGGTCTGGTTCCCCTTATTCCGCCTCAGTTACACTACCTCGGTGCCGGCGGAAGTGGCCGTGCGGTTAAAGGCGCTGCAGTCTGGAACCGCAAGACCGCTACGGTCGCAGGTTCGAACCCTGCCTCGGGCATGGATGTTTGTGATGTCCTTAGGTTAGTTAGGTTTAACTAGTTCTAAGTTCTAGGGGACTAATGACCTCAGCAGTTGAGTCCCATAGTGCTCAGAGCCATTTGACTACCTCTGCAATTGCTGCGCAAACCAGTTCTCCACGTACGCGTACACCGCCATTACTCTACCACGCAAACATAGGGGTTACACTCGTCTGGTGTGAGACGTTCCCTGGGGGGTCCACCGGGGGACGAACCGCACAATAACCCTGGGTTCGGTGTGGTGCGGCGGAGGGGTTAAGTGGACTGCGATTGGTTCAAATGGCTCTGAGCACTATGGGACTCAACTGCTGAGGTCATTAGTCCCCTAGAACTTAGAACTAGTTAAACCTAACTAACCTAAGGACATCACAAACATCCATGCCCGAGGCAGGATTCGAACCTGCGACCGTAGCGGTCTTGCGGTTCCAGACTGCAGCGCCTTTAACCGCACGGCCACTTCGGCTGGCAAGTGGACTGCGGTAGTCGTCTTGGGGTTGTGCACCACTGCGGCTGCGGCGGGGACGGAGTCTCTCCGTCGTTTCTAGGTCCCCGGTTAACATACATATACACAAACATACAAGATACAGGTATTAGCTGTCACGCAGTTGCCTGCCGAAGTGGCCGAGCGGTTCTAGCCGCTTCAGTCTGGAACCGCGAGACCGCTACGGTCGCAGGTTCGAATCCTGCCTCGGCCATGGATGTGTGTGTTGTCACTAGGTTAGTTAGGTTTAAGTAGTTCTAAGTTCTAGGGGACTGATGACCACAGCTGTTAAGTCCCATAGTGCTCAGAGCCATTTGAACCATTTGTCACGCAGTTACTGTAAGTGGGCATTGAGTCCGTTTACCTCCATGCCCCGCAGAATCGCCGCTGTATTGCGTTTCGAATGTGGACCAACACACCATTAAGCACCTCACTAGTGTATATTCTGCACAGAACCAGGTGTCACAGAGTTTACAGTACTCCAATCCTATGCATAAGTGGTTGGATTAGCCCAGACGTCAGTTTTCCACAGTTTCATTAAATCATTTAATGATGTCAAAACATAAACAAGTCATAGCCGTCTCATTTCTCCATCCTGAACAACCGAAACTCGTGTTGCTAGTTGTCGACGAGGTTTTACAATATAATCATAGTTTTTCCCTCTTCATTCCATGGCCCGACCTAAACCACCGTTGTACTGCAGTGTCGGAGATACGTGTTATAAATCCTCTTCTGGACATAAACGTCGGTTTTCACACTGGGAGCCGGTTCTTCCCGTTTCGGGAGCTTGTCTATTGTTCTCATGAAGTTCAGTTACCGACGTCACGATCCAGCTAACAAGGTAAATTCCCTGACGGTAACGGTAAATCGAAAGCGGGTCCTCCGCTTGGCAGCGAAGACGGATCAGTCGCAAGGCGGACACGAAGAGCCCACTTGTGGACACACGTCAAATCTCGCATTACATCTCCCACGCCCGCATCTCTCCCGATGTCATTAACGAACAGTTCTTACACATATTGAAACGTTCCCTTTGAAAAATTAAGCATAACTGTGCTGGTAAACTTCTACGTTATTTGATTTTCAAACAACTGAGCAAAACTCAACGTACTCCAACAGTTTTCTCTTTACTTATTCTGATCATCACTAAACTGACACACAATATTTTAGTGCAACGCAATCTGACTTTCAATAATCACTACAAAAGAATGGCCGTGACTAACAATAACCTACACTTTTCATGAATCACTTACCTCACAGAAATCTTCGTTACTCGAATTACTGCAATACAGCGAGCGCCAATACTGCCAGCTTAATAAAAGATTCTAACTACTGAAGGCTCTAACTACTGATAGTCATAGTTAGCAAATGAAAGATTTTGATAGAGAACAAACAACGTATTTACCTTAATAATGTTCAAAACTCATCATTTATATATATCTATCAACTCATGACATCCATCTTTACAAATTTCCTTTTTCTGGATTACACACGTCCAGATCGTCCGCTTATAGTAGCTTCTCATAACTCTGGCATCTCTCTACCCACATCCACCGCTGCTGGCGGCTCACATCCAACTGCCCAACACTGCACAAGCGAATATTCCAACAATGAGTCCACCCAGCCACAGACTGCACACAGCGCAGTCAGTGACTTTCATACACAGCGCTACGTGGCGTTACCGACATAAAAACCTCAACATCCTACTTACAATATGTATTAGATATCTATGTGTTCATTGTATTCTACTGCACACGCCATTCACAAGATTTCTTGTATATCTCTTGAATTGCCAGGGACTAAAAATAAAGACGACAACATTTCTTAAGACTTCTAGCATACACAAATGACCGCTATTTTTTTTTTTTTTCCATGCTCGCAGACTCTTCTCTGATTACAGTTACAAGGGCAATCAAGTGTAAAAGCGGCGCCGTCTGTTGCTTGGAGACGCTACCCGCTGCCGAAACGAGGTCCTTATTTGGGAGTGTTCTTCCGCCAGGAACGGCGCCATGGCCTCCGTGCTACAGAGTCCCGTTGTGTGCAAATGTGGGCCCTCGTCTCGCCAAGGACACTCCTTACTTGGACGCCGTTCGAGTCCCGGCTGGGCAAGGCGTTCTTTTGCAGCATACGAAACAAGCTGTCCACTTTAAAATGTTGCACAAATGTTTCCAGAATAAATAAATAAATTCAGTACTTCTACCTATTTGAGCCGATGTTTCTTCTTTCTCAGGCGCGCCAGTCAGTAAATCTAAGAATTTTACTGTAGAAACAATATTGCGGTTTGAGTACACTCTACTTTTCCTGCAGTGCCGAAACGAAAAACCACCAGTATTGCCACATACATTATGTTGTTCGCCATGGCATTCTTTTTAGGCTAGGCAATAGTCTGCGGTCCTTTGACGAACACTCGCCAATCGATAGGCAAAAAGCGACATCACATCGCATACAAAGCAAAGACACTTCGAATGTCATAATTTTAAGAGTAGGGCTAAATGACATACATCTACATATACAGGGCTATTACAAATGATTGAAGCGATTTCATAAATTCACTGTAGCTCCATTCATTGACATATGGTCACGACACACTACAGATACGTAGAAAAACTCATAAAGTTTTGTTCGGCTGAAGCCGCACTTCAGGTTTCTGCCGCCAGAGCGCTCGAGAGCGCAGTGAGACAAAATGGCGACAGGAGCCGAGAAAGCGTATGTCGTGCTTGAAATGCACTCACATCAGTCAGTCATAACAGTGCAACGACATTTCAGGACGAAGTTCAACAAAGATCCACCAACTGCTAACTCCATTCGGCGATGGTATGCGCAGTTTAAAGCTTCTGGATGCCTCTGTAAGGGGAAATCAACGGGTCGGCCTGCAGTGAGTGAAGAAACGGTTGAACGCGTGCGGGCAAGTTTCATACGTAGCCCGCGGAAGTCGACGAATAAAGCAAGCAGGGAGCTAAACGTACCACAGCCGACGGTTTGGAAAATCTTACGGAAAAGGCTAAAGCACAAGCATTTCTTAAACAGGAGATTAGAAAACCGATGGATCGGTCGTGGTGGAGATCATGATCAGCAATTCATGTCATGGCCTCCACGCTCTCCCGACTTAACCCCATGCGATTTCTTTCTGTGGGGTTATGTGAAAGATTCAGTGTAAACCTCCTCTACCAAGAAACGTGCCAGAACTGCGAGCTCTCATCAACGATGCTTTCGAACTCATTGATGGGGACATGCTGCGCCGAGTGTGGGAGGAACATGATTATCGGCTTGATGTCTGCCGAATCACTAAAGGGGCACATATCGAACATTTGTGAATGTCTAAAAAAACTTTTTGAGTTTTTGTATGTGTGTGCAAAGAATTGTGAAAATATCTCAAATAATAAAGTTATTGTAGAGCTGTGAAATCGCTTCAATCATTTGTAATAACCCTGTATACTCCGCTAGCCACCAAGCGGTGTGTGGTGGAGGTCACAATTCGTGCCAAAGTCATATTCCCCCCCACCTGTTCCACTCGCGGATCGTGCGAGGGAAAAACGACTGCCTAAACGCCTCAGTACGAGCTCTAATTTTCCTTATCTTTGAATGGTGATCATTGCGCGATTTGAAAGTTGGTGGTAATAATATATGCTCTACATCCTCGATGAAGATCGGATTTCGGAATTTAGTGAGCAGCCCCTTCCGTTTAGCGGACTGTCTATCTGCAAGTGTGTCCCACTTCAAACTTTCTGTGAGATTTGTAACGCTCTCGCGATGGCTAAATGTACCAGTCACGTATCTTGCCGCTCTTCTTTGGACCTTCGCAGTCTCTCGAATCAGACCCAACTGGTAAGAGTCCCATACAAACGAACAATACTCCAAGATTGGACGAACTAATGTATTGTAAGCTATTCCCTTGGTTGAAGGACTGCATCGCTTTAGCATTCGTAACAAAGTCCCCGGATTTACCGCTCTCCAGGAAAGCAGTCGCGCTCAGTTCGTACTCTGAACCGAGGTTTGGATTAAACCTGAAATAGAAAGGTCAGAAATATTTAACGAGCAATGGAACGTATATCGAAAAGGCAGGATAGACGTCTTAGGCCGGGGAGTGTTCTATCGAGACTAAAATTGAGCCTGACTGCGAAGTTATCCACATGCGGATGATTGCCCTAGGTGGACACAAGTTAATCACTAAATTTTTCGCCGGCCACCCGATTCTGCCGTAACAATTGTAAAATCGTTCAAAGAAAGTCTACGCTCAGTCGCGCGGAAATAGCCCGGTCATGCAATACGAGTATTAGCTCCAGATGACTTTAACCAACCGAGTAGAAACGCAATTGAACGTATATGTATTCACTGCATATCTTCTGCAGCATGTCTGAACACAGTCTCCGAAAACCGTCTTGTGCGTCTAGTTCGACAATCCACAAGTAACGTAAATATTTTGACTTAGTAGGACCAAACAGTCCTGATGTTATCGACAGTGTCACCGTACAGACAAGTATTAGTGATCATGATGTCGCCGTAACATCTAAAGTTAATAAATCCTTCAAGAACGCTCAGAGAGTTCTTATACTAGAAAGAGCAAATACGCTGTCGTTAGCATGCTACTTAGACAGTGTATGTTTAATATAACTGAGGTAGATGAATTATGGGCAACGTTTAAACATTGTAAATCAGGCTCTAGAGAAGTACGTGCCGAGTTAATCCAAGTACAGAAAAAAAACTATCGCGGTTTAATAACAAAATTCAGTAAAAGATGAAATAGAGATTGCTGTAATTACAGCCCAAAAAAAGAATGCAGAAGTGTGGACAGGTAAATGTTAGTGGAAATACGTGGATCTATAAAAAGATAGAGGCGCGAAGTATACAACTGCTACTATCATTCGGTAGCGGAAGTTCTTGCCGAGCACCCGAGAAATTTCTGCTTCTACGTGAAATCGCTAAGTGGGTCGAAGGGTTTTATCCAGTCACTCGTCAGCCAGTGTGGTGTGGCAACAGAACACAGTAAAAGAAAGTTGAGTTTTAAATTTCAGGTTTAAAAAAATCATTCACACAGACGATCTTACAGGCTTACCATAGTTTGACCGTCGCACAGACCCCGCAGACTTCCATATAGTAGACATAGAAATGGGCATCCCTACATTAAAAGAACTGATTCGCAAAATTTCAGACCAATATCCTTAACATCGGATTGCCGCAGAATTCTTGAGCGTATTCGAATAGAGTAAATTTCTTTCAGACAGAAAAGATTCTGTCCACTAATCAGCACCTAGTTATTTAGAAAGCATCGCTCGTGAGAAACTCAGCTTGCTCTTTTCTCGCACTATATCCTGCGAATCATGGACGATGGGCAACAGCCAGATTTCCATATTTTTAAATTTCCGGTATGTGTGTGACTCGGTGCCACACTGCAAACTGTTAACGCATACGGAATATGTTCTCAGACAGGTGAATGGCTCGAAGACTTTTCAGGTAATACAGCCCAGTTGAGATGTCCTGAAATGTGACTGTACATCAGAGACAAGGGCATCGTCAGGCGTGCCCCAGGTAAGTGTGGTAGGGACCCTCTTGTTCTCTGTATACATAAATGGTCTGATGGACAGAGCAGCAATATGCGAATGTTTGTTGATGACGCTGTGGTTTGCGGGAAGGTGTCATCGTTGAGTGACTGTAGGAGGACACAGGATGACTTAGACAGAATTTCTGTTTGGCGTGATGAATTTATTTATTTATTTAATCGTATGAATAGGACCCCCCGCCGGGCAGGCCGTTCACCGGGTGCCGGTCTTTCAATTTGACGCCACTTCGGCGACCTGCAGTCGATGAGGATGATAGGATGATGATGACAGCACAACACCCAATCCCTGGGCGGAGAAAATTCCCCGACCCAGCCGGGAATCGAACCCGGGCCCAAAGGATTGACAATCCGTCACGCTGACCATTCAGCTACCGGGGGCGGACGGCGTGATCAATGACAACTTGCTATAAATGTGGGAAAATGTAAGTCAATACAGATGAGTAGAAAAGACAATCCTGTAAAGTTCGAATGTAGTATTAGTGGTGTGTGGCATAACACAGTCACATACATTATACAGGCGTAAAGTTTCAAAGCGATGGAACGAACACATAAGGTCGGTTGTAGGAAAAGCGAGTAGCCGACTTCAGCTTATTTCGAAAGTTCTAAGAAAGTGTAGCTCATCAAGGAGGCCGGCTATAGAACATTCGTGGGACCCATTCTTGAGCACTGCTTGAGAGTTTGGGACTCCAGCAGGTCGGATTAAAGGAACACATCGAAGCAATTCAGAAGCATGCTATTGCATTTGTTACAGGTAGGTTCGATCAACACACGAGTTTTAAAAATGCTCTGTGAACTGTGGCGAGAATTCTTGGAAGGAAGACGACATTCATTTCACGAAACGCTATTGAGAAAATTTAGAGAACCGACATTTGCTATTGACTGCAGAATGATTCTACTGACGACAAAATACTGTATATCTCACGTTAAGGATCTCGAAGAAAGATAAGAGAAATAAGGCGCCTTATAGAGGCGAACTGTCAACCCACCAGGGTAGCCGAGAGCGCTAATTCGCTGTTTCCTGGACTCGGGTAGGCGCACCGGTGGATTAACGAGAAGGGCTGGTATGCCGGCCAGCCTGGATGCGTTTTTAGGTGGTTTTCCACATCTCGCTAGGTGAATACCGGGCTGGTCCCCACGTTCAGACTCAGTTACACGACTCACAGACATCTGAACACGTTCGCACTATTTCATGGATTACACTAGACGCAGACAGCTTGGGTACGCTACTTACGTCCCGGAGGAGGGGGGGGTGTTTCGCAGTAGCAGCACGAAGGGCATCCGGACACCCTCTGCAACTAACACTGCCAAATCCGTAATAACAAGGCCGACCCCGCGTTGGCGCGGACAAGGCCCAAAGAAAAAAAGAAAGAAACGGCGGCAAATAGTCAGAGGTCTTTCCCTCGCTTCATTCGCGAGTGAAACAGGGAAGGGAATGACTAGTAGTGGCACAAAGTATGTTCTGTCATTCGCCGTACGGTGACTTGTGGGCTCTGTATGCAGTAACTCAAGATTTGTAATTTCTGATAGGTTCTGCGACTTGGATTTATTCATTTACGAAAAACTGGATTTTTTTTAGAAAATTCTATGTATGTATAAATTGGAGCTCTCTGCTGAAGCAGGCAGTTCAGCTCGAAGCGTGCTTAATAAACTTGCTTTCAGCGTGAGGAATCGTCGACGACCCTGCTCTCGTAACTGGTACTTGCTTCCGGATTCCATTTAACAGTGTCATAAACAGCAGTTTAGTTCAACAGCGTAATTTCCTCTGTAATGAGGAATACAACTAATGAAAAAATTGTAATCAAAAACAGGCAATAAATTGTGTTAACAGGAGGATGTTCTTTGTTCCTTAGGCAGTTACTTTGTCGTTGCCTGGATGTAAATATGTATTTGTGCGACTGTCTGGCGTTCAACCAACCTTAAATTCATTTGTTATGTTACATGTGCTTTACATTCGACTCATGGTTTACGCTGTGTGTCAAAGGTCTAGGGTCGCTGGCTCAGCCATTTCCTTTGTAGGTTGTCAGGCAACTACAATTTTCCTGAGCTGTCAGTTTAACATTCTCTTTACTACTTCATGAAATTATTAGAGGGTTCTGGAGCACGTGGCATATTTCAAGTTTATGGTTTCAGTAGTGACAGGATGGTTTTGCGGATGAACGTGAACTAAAATGAGACTGAGCGTGAGTCTACGCGAATTTGCATTTTACATCTTTTTAAGTTTACAGGTTTTAAGCACATTCGTCTTAAATAATTTTGTAAACGGTGTTGTTTACCTTATTCCACCCCACCTCCTCTCTCTCTCTCACTCACTCACTCACACTCACTCTCTCTCTCTCTCTCTCTCCCTCTCTCACACACACACACGCCTTTCAAAAGAACGGCCAACATACACTCCTGGAAATTGAAATAAGAACACCGTGAATTCATTGTCCCAGGAAGGGGAAACTTTATTGACACATTCCTGGGGTCAGATACATCACATGATCACACTGACAGAACCACAGGCACATAGACACAGGCAACAGAGCATGCACAATGTCGGCACTAGTACAGTGTATATCCACCTTTCGCAGCAACGCAGGCTGCTATTCTCCCATGGAGACGATCGTAGAGATGCTGGATGTAGTCCTGTGGAACGGCTTGCCATGCCATTTCCACCTGGCGCCTCAGTTGGACCAGCGTTCGTGCTGGACGTGCAGACCGCGTGAGACGACGCTTCATCCAGTCCCAAACTTGCTCAATGGGGGACAGATCCGGAGATCTTGCTGGCCAGGGTAGTTGACTTACACCTTCTAGAGCACGTTGGGTGGCACGGGATACATGCGGACGTGCATTGTCCTGTTGGAACAGCAAGTTCCCTTGCCGGTCTAGGAATGGTAGAACGATGGGTTCGATGACGGTTTGGATGTACCGTGCACTATTCAGTGTCCCCTCGACGATCACCAGTGGTGTACGGCCAGTGTAGGAGATCGCTCCCCACACCATGATGCCGGGTGTTGGCCCTGTGTGCCTCGGTCGTATGCAGTCCTGATTGTGGCGCTCACCTGCACGGCGCCAAACACGCATACGACCATCATTGGCACCAAGGCAGAAGCGACTCTCATCGCTGAAGACGACACGTCTCCATTCGTCCCTCCATTCACGCCTGTCGCGACACCACTGGAGGCGGGCTGCACGATGTTGGGGCGTGAGCGGAAGACGGCCTAACGGTGTGCGGGACCGTAGCCCAGCTTCATGGAGACGGTTGCGAATGGTCCTCGCCGATACCCCAGGAGCAACAGTGTCCCTAATTTGCTGGGAAGTGGCGGTGCGGTCCCCTACGGCACTGCGTAGGATCCTATGGTCTTGGCGTGCATCCGTGCGTCGCTGTGGTCCGGTCCCAGGTCGACGGGCACGTGCACCTTCCGCCGACCACTGGCGACAACATCGATGTACTGTGGAGACCTCACGCCCCACGTGTTGAGCAATTCGGCGGTACGTCCACCCGGCCTCCCGCATGCCCACTATACGCCCTCGCTCAAAGTCCGTCAACTGCACATACGGTTCACGTCCACGCTGTCGCGGCATGCTACCAGTGTTAAAGACTGCGATGGAGCTCCGTATGCCACGGCAAACTGGCTGACACTGACGGCGGCGGTACACAAATGCTGCGCAGCTAGCGCCATTCGACGGCCAACACCGCGGTTCCTGGTGTGTCCGCTGTGCCGTGCGTGTGATCATTGCTTGTACAGCCCTCTCGCAGTGTCCGGAGCAAGTATGGTGGGTCTGACACACCGGTGTCAATGTGTTCTTTTTTCCATTTCCAGGAGTGTATATTAAGTGTTGCCATGTGTCAGATGTCACCATTCTTTTCCCAGTCACAAGGTGGTTAATTTTACCTTCTTAATATGTTTTCCCCACATCTATGCAGCCAGCCTTCGAGTACTGAAGCTAGAATAAACATTTTTTACGATTTACATTATTATGAGTTCCGAGAAAAAGTATTTGATACCTGAATTCGCTATGATCTAGGGCACGGCCGACTTCCATCCCCATTCTTCCCAAATCCGATGAGACCGATGACCTCGCTGTTTGGTCTCTTTCCCCGAATCAACCCTACCCCAAACCCTGCTTTGATCTACGAATTACATCCTAATGTATTTCGTGGATACCCACAATAATGATACATTTAAAACACCTATCTGTGCATGAGATGAGAATCGAACTCACGACCTCCGCTTTACGAGAGAGTAACGCTAATACCAGACAAAGGAAGTCGGCCACGAGAATCGTTCCGAACCATCATCCCTGTCATTCATTGAAGTGTAGATTCTGTCGGATAAGATATGGGAAGGTTGCTAAAAACATTCAGCAACCTAAATCGCATAAAATATTATTTTTTTATGTAAGACAACCGGTTTCGACAGCACATTATAAAAAATTTGTCATAACTAAAATATTTTTTACATACCTTTGATAATGTGCAGATTTCTATCTGCTTGACAACTTGGCGTGTGGTTCAACGTAAAATGTAGGCCCTATATGTTTCACAATAATAAAAATTTTAAGACCTGAAGATGACAGCAAAAACTGTTGAAACCGGTTGTCTTAAATAAAGAAATATTTTATGCGGTCCAGGCCGTTGCATGTTTTTTAGCAAGTAAAACAGATCGCTCCATCAGTATTCACAGAGTGAGAAAATTCTATCTTATGAGAAGATGGTGGAAGGTCGGCGAAGGAGGTCAAACTGAAACACACCAGGATCGCACGCTACGATCCTAATTCCTTCCACTTAACTTAGTTTACGTATGACGAGCGATATTATGTCGTGCGCTGCATATGACGCATCCTTGGGCAAGGTCAAACCGCACGATGTGCAGTAACTGGCCGCAGCCTGCGACCCATGAGGCACTTGGGGGAGAGGTCAGAGGCTCAAGTCGGGACGCTGGTGCAAAGCACCTTGGCCAGCAACCCAACTGCAACGCTTCTCACCTTGCTGCTGGCTAAACACCGAGGACACCAACAGCGCTGGCAGACGAAGCAACAGACGTCAAGAAACTAACAGTATGGTTCTGTAACCGTGATAAATGGTTTGTGGCCGAATTATGCCATTTCAGATGCAAAAACAGAATAAAGAAAAAAACCACCAGTTATTCCCCATCATGTAAGTCGTTTATAGTAAAACGTGATTCAGATATACAAGCTTAAATGTAGCAGGTAATCTAAAACTATAGTGAATGTTTGCTACCATCCCTGTCAGGTGTGACTAGGGTATACAAGTAAATGTACCAGGATACCAGAACAAAGGAGAACAAAATTTTCCCTCTGCGAAGGAGTGTGCGTTGATATGAAACTACCGGGCATATTACAACTGTGTGCCAGACCGAGGCTCGAGCTAGGGACCTTAGCCTTTCGCGGCAAAGTGCTCTACCGACTGAAGTACCCAAACACGACTCACGACCCGTCCTCCCAGCTTTACTCCCGCCAGTACTTCACCTCCATCCTGCCGAACTTCACAGAAGCTCTCCTGCGAAACTTGGAAGACTAGCACTCCTGGAAGGAAGGACACATGGTTTAGCTGCAGCCTGGAGGATGTTTCCAGAATGAAATTTTCCCTCTGCAACGGAGAGTGCGCTGATACGAAATTTCCTGGCAGATGAAAACTGTGTGCCGAGACTCGAACTCGGGACCTTTGCCTTTCGCGGGCAAGCGCATTAGCGACTTTTTTTTTTTAGTTTTATAACGGAAAAGAAAATAGGAGGAAACAAGGCGTCCATCGCCGGCTCATTGTAAGAAAGCACACGAAAAACAGGGCCTTGCAATGAGCCAGTGGGTGAATCCAGAATGTCTACTTGATAAATAGCAACATAGTCCCCTGAGTACCTCTGGCATAAATTTAGCGTTTCAACCGAACGTTATCTTCATACTACCCGTCTCGCACCTGAAACACTCCAAGTAGCCGGAGGGTCTTCGAATAATGCTTCTAAATAATTGGCGAAACTTGTTCTACATCGGCTGAGCTACCCAAGCATGACTCACGAGCCGAATTTTGGAAGGTAGGAGATAAGGTACTGGCTGTGAAGACCGGTCGTGAGTCGTTCTTTGGTAACTAGGTCGGTAGAGCACTTGACCCGGAAGGCAAATGCCTCGAGTTCGAGTCTCGGCAGGGCAGACCGTTTTAATTTGACAGAAAGTTTCAAAGGAGGAAGTTTACTACCAACGCTGTGAAATGTAATTACGATATACAAGCAAATGTAACCAGATTACCTAAAAACAAAGGAGGATGTTTGCTGCCGCCGTTGTCAGGTGGTACGCGTTGTTACAACTGAGAAATCGCCACAAGCTCTGCGATTATAAGTGATACCGTGTGTTCGGTGTTACTATTTCGATGAAACGGTAGCGCCAAATCATGTACATACTGACTTATACACCAGTGTTACTGGTACATTGCCGGCCGCTGTGACCGAGCAGTTCTAGGCGCTTCAGTCCGAAACCGCGATGCTGCTACGGTCGCAGGTTCGAATCCTGCCTCGGGCATGGATGTGTGTAATGTCCTTAGGTTAATTAGGTTTAAGTAGTTCTAAGTCTAGGGGACTAATGACCTCAGATGTTAAATCCTGTAGTGCTTAGAGCCTTTTGAACCATTTTTACTAGTATACTGCGTAACCTCAGTCTGGCTGACGGTTGGAGCACCATTAGCCACGCTCCTATTGTGAAGTGGTATCTTAGAAAGTAAAGCTGTTATTAAGGCTTAAGTGACAGATAATTTGAGCACCACACTGTTTTGTTAATATGCGGTCACCTTTCTCCGACTTGTGAGCTGGTCGATCAAGCTAATGATAGTGGAATCTGTTCATTAACATGTAATCCGAACAGCGGAATAACTTACCATTTAAGAACTGATTCTGAGCGTCTCGGTCATATTTCGTTGCGAAGTTTTCTTAATATTATTGTATGAGCACCAATACTGGTTGTACTTCAAGTCCACGTAGGAGCCTTTCTTTTTTTCCTGACCCATTCTTTGTAGCGTGTTGTTTGGCACAAAGGCATCATTAGCTGTTTCTTCTAGTCCCTTCAATGTGAAGTTCATCACATTCTACAATAACAAAACACATACTTCGCCAACATATTGTACAGGCCGATAAGATTGTGACACAAGATTTGCTTTCAATGCCTTGTTTATTATTCTTCAATTTCACAACTTTCTTCTGAGCTGTCTACATCTGCCATGAATATTAGGTTAAAACCAAAATATTTGAATTATTTCAGTCTATTTAACATTCCCTTATTTACACAGACTTCGTTCAGTGAGGAGTCTGCCACAGAAGGCTGTTAGTTTGCTTTCGTCAGTCGATATTTCCATAGAGTATTTACCTGAAATATTTCCAAGATTACGGATACATCTTTGTATAAAGTCTTCTGCAATTACTGCCAAACTCAGTGTGTCTGTTAGTGGATTTCCACTGATTGTGATGTAGCCCTGTTTTGTTGCCCTGAAATGTGCCATAACAGCCGTCATAGAGGTACTGATGAAGAGAAATAATCCACGTACAAGCCTGACTACTTTAAAAAACTGTTTACAGCTTGACACTTCGTGGTTAGTTCTAAATGCGATTAGCGTTTTCGTATATTTACTGTAAATAATCACGATAATTAGTTGTATGTGATCTTGTACCAGCACTGTCAGCTGCATGTTGCTATTCACTGTTACTTACAGACACATTATAAAGCTGTATGGCGAACACCAAATGAGATAGATGTTGGCCCTGGGCATTCTGATGGAGCTAGCTCAGCATCTGGCTGAATGATCTGACAAAGCTCAGGACGTCTGGAACAGGTGAATAAGCTTGAAACCAAGTCGCCTATTTCTGTACTTCCTGGTTCATTTAAGTGTGTTGCAGTTGCACCGCAATCTAAAGTAATCATGAAGTGGTTCAAATGGCCCTAGGCACCATGAGACTTAAAATCTGAGGTCATCAGTCCCCTAGACTTAGAACTACTTAAACCTAACTAACCTAAGCACATCACACACATGCATGCCCGAGGCAGGATTCGAACCTGCGACCTTAGAAGCAGCGCGGTTCCGCACTGAAGCGCCAAGAACCGCTCGGCCACAGCGGCCGGCTAATCATGAAGTGGACTGCAACAGTCTGCCAAGAGGGAAACCTTAACCTGAAGTTTGTTAATGTGCGGTTCATCAATGAACCTTTCAATAATTGCAGGAGCCTATGAAAAACGTGTGTTCCAGACTGCTATACATGTCAGTAGCAATACAGTAATACAAATAACGATCTCCACCAATCGACGTAGCGCAAAAGTTAAGGCACTAGTCGCATATTCGACAACATGAAGCTAAAAATCCCGTTGAAACATCGCGATATACATTTTCTTGATTGCCCTCCCAGAGTTAGTGTGAGTTTTTTGCGAATTTTTGCATTTCATATCTACATCTACAGCTACATTTATACTCCGAAAGCCACCCAACGGTGTGTGGCGGAGGGCACTTTACGTGCCACTGTCATTACCTCCCTTTCCTGTTCCAGTCGCGTACGGTTCGCGGCAAGAACGACTGCCGGAAAGCCTCCGTGCGCGCTCGAATCTCTCTAATTTTACATTCGTGATCTCCTCGGGAGGTATAAGTGGGGGGAAGCAATATATTCGATACCTCATCCAGAATCGCACCCTCTCGAAACCTGGACAGCAAGCTACACCGCGATGCAGAGCGCCTCTTTTGTAGAGTCTGCCACTTGAGTTCGCTAAACATCTTGGTAACGCTATCACGCTTACCAAATAACCCTGAGACGAAACGCGCCGCTCTTCTTTGGATCTTCTCTATCTCCTCTGTCAACCCGACCTGGTACGGATCCCACACTGATGAGCGATACTCAAGTATAGGTCGAACGAGTGTTTTGTAAGCTCAAAAATGGCTCAAATGGCTCTGAGCACTATGGGACTCAACTGCTGAGGTCATTAGTCCCCTAGAACTTAGAACTAGTTAAAACTAACAAACCTAAGGACATCACAAACATCCATGCCCGAGGCAGGATTCGAACCTGCGACCGTAGCGGTCTTGCGGTTCCAGACTGCAGCGCCTTTAACCGCGCGGCCACTTCGGCCGGCGTTTTGTAAGCCACCTCCTTTGCTGATGAACTACATTTTCTAAGGACTCTCCCAATGAAGCTCAACCTGGCACCCGCCTTACCAACAATTAATTTTATATGATCATTCCACTTCAAATCGTTCCGCACGTATACCCCCAGATGTTTTACAGAAGTAACTGCTACCAGTGTCTGTTCCGTTATCATATAATCATACAATAAAGGATCCTTCTTTCTATGTATTCGAAATGCATTACATTTGTCTATGTTAAGGGTCAGTTGCCACTCCCTGCACCAAGTGCCTACCCGCTGCAGATCTTCCTGCATTTCACTGCAATTTTCTAATGCTGCAACTTCTCTGTATACTACAGTATCATCCGCGAAAAGCCGCATGGAACTTTCGACACTATGTACAAGGTCATTTATATATATATATTGTGAAAAGCAGTGGTCCCATAACACTCCCCTGTGGCACGCCAGAGGTTACTTTAACGTCTGTAGACGTCTCTCCATTGAGAACAACATGCTGTGTTCTGTTTGCTAAAAACTCTTCAATGCAGCCACTCAGCTTGTCTGATATTCCGTAGGCTCTTACTTTTGTTTATCAGGCGACAGTGCGGAACTGTATCGAACGCCTTCCGAAGTCAAGGAAAATGGCATCTACCAGGGAGCCTGTATCTAATATTTTCTGGGTCTCATGAACAAATAAAGCAAGTTGGGTCTCACTCGATCGCTGTTTCCGGAATCCATGTTGATTCCTACAGAGTAGATTCTGGGTTTCCAAAATGACGTGATACGCGAGCAGAAAACATGTTCAAAAATTCTACAACAGACACGAAGAAATGAAAGCAACTTATTCTGCACTAGCTCGATCTGTCGGCTAGCATGCCGAACTTTGTTTCACGAGTTCCAAGTTTTGGTGACTGATTCTTTTTTCGCTTTTAAGTTTTACTTTTTTATCTTTTTGTCGCCAGATAATTTATAATTCGCACCTTTCAGTCTTGTCTTTCTTTAATCGTTGTTACAGATCTGATGATCGCAGTAACAGACACGTCGTTATAAATAATGAAATGTAATATACACGCAATGATCTCAGACTTTTTTTAGAGAACTTGATTCCTGTATTAATAAGTTGAGGTGAGTGCTACTATATTTTTTTGACTTGTAACTGAGCATCCCAGAGCGAGCTATTTCCTCTTTGATAAGTTGTTTGGTGGTCTTCCATTACATCCTCATTCCAATGTCATTCACAACTTTTCAAGATTAGAATGAGTAATGCCATTTTCTGTTGTCTTTATAGGAGCTTGGAAAACGATACTTTTACATTTTTAGCAAAGCGTAAAGTTTATAGTGATCTACATCAGTCTGCTGTTTCTTCGTTTTTATGTGGGTTATATAGTGTTTTATATTAGCTCTATAAACTGTGCACTTCGCCCAGGCATGTGAGACCTCGTCACCAGTGTTAACAGCTCCGTGTTCCACTTCTGTTGGGAAATACACAGCGGCAAACTGCTGTCACAATTGGTCTAATTTGGGTCACACTCTTTGCTTATTAGACCAAAGGAAATTCGTCATCATTCTCCTCTGCAATTAGTTCTGTGTCCTGAGGTGAAAGTAAGAAAGACGTTGACGACACTGTCTGCATCAAATATACACGAACAAATTTTGTCCTTCAAAACTAATGTACTATTTAAGCAACTACATATTTTTTCAGAAAAGTCTTCTGTTCTAAAATGATGAACCACCGTTTCGGCCGCTACTGCTAGTGCCCTTAATCAGATTATGTATGTTGTTGTGTTTTGTCCGCAGCTCGTGGTCGTGCGGCATTCGCTTCCCGCGCCCAGGTTCCCGTGTTCGATTCCCGGCGGGGTCAGGGATTTTCTCTACCTCGTGATGACTGGGTGTTGTGTGATGTGAGGTTAGTTAGGTTTAAGTAGTTCTAAGTTCTAGGGGACTGATGACCATAGATATTAAGTCCCATAGTGCTCAGAGCCATTTTTGTTATTGTGTTTACCTGCGTTCTGAATTATTCCAGGTGTACCAGTTTTAGATTATCATTTCTGCAGCACGGTTCACTGCCACATTGAACCTTCTGAAGGACAATATTTTTGCTTTTGCCTGTCAGTTTAGTTTCAGTTACCACTGCAGCTAAGTCAAGCATAGAATAATTTTCACGTAAAAGATTTCGCGCCTACGCACAAGAGAAAAAAGATTGAAGGATCTTCTGGCACAGATAAATGTTTTCTGCCAGAGTCAGAGTTCAAGTAGTGGAATCCAGCAACAAGATGGCGAAGAAACGTAGTTGGGCTACAACAACTGAACTGTATTTGGCGGGAAAGGCTTAAGTATGCCGGAAGAAACGTGTGTGTATGCACGAAATCTTTCACTTGAAAGTGACCGTAAGGTAGAAATTGAGATCATGATGAGTGAAACTGAACTAATAGTCCTTTAAAACGTACCGGTCTTAGTTCCATATCCTCCCCTGTCAGTTGGTACCTCTCAGCTGCACGTATGCCCACTTACTGTTTCTTACGTGCTCGGTTTTGCGTAAATAATTTAAGGCGAATGCTGTGTCAGTTCGATAAACTTAGCTATTTCCGAGTTCTAGACCCATCTTTCTCCATTCCGAGCTTAGAATCGCCTCAGTGACGTCGGCGAAACGTTAAACTTTAATCGTCCTTATTTTGTTCCCTTTTTTGTATTTTAAGAAAAGCATGATTTTAAGGGAATGAAAAAGGTCAAATCTGCATGGTATAAAAGGGCGACATCGTATGCAACACTCACTGCTTTTCACAGACAATCGCAAAATTAATCGGAAACGCATGTCTGAAAATGAGTAAACATCGCTGTATTGGCAGTTTTTCTGAAATACTGCAAATGAAAAAGGATACAAAAACATCACGTGTTCTACACATCGTAGCCAGTACAATGAGCAACTAAATATGCTGTCAATTAAAATTAAAAGAAAACCGCTGACGATAGCATAAAGACACCAAAATATGTAAAAAAAAATGTGAAAATGAAAAATAAGGATTGTGTTGTTATAATTTTTTCCTTAAATACATTTAGTAACGCTGAAAAACAATTGAACAATCACAGTTGCATGTAAACAATGAATTATTTTTATGTTAGTAATTTTGAGCATGAAACCATCTTCACATGTCTGCACATATTTGTTGTCGATTTTACATTACCTTATCCTAATCAACAGGAAATTACGTATGTTACAATATATGCTACATTTAACGGAAAGCATGCGTTCTCTCCTGTCTACAGTAAAGGGTACGATTTTTCCTTCCTCCCCCTCCTCCCAAACAGAACGACGTGTTATACAGTTCGACAGTTTTTTAATTATTTTATTTTCACGAACTACAAGATTACAAAAGGTTCAGATGCTTTTCCTTTTCCTAACATACCCCCACTGAAAACGATCGCATGTTTTGAACGCTGACGTTACAGCTCGTTGAGCATCTTGAACACATTTAACAAATATATAAACGGAGGTGTGAAGCACTCGTATATGTAGCAACAGACACCCGTTCGAACACATATTTTGTAGACACATTCCTGAGTTTACAATGGTCACGTAGTTTTTCTTAGAAAAGGAAGAAATGCTAGGGTTTAACGCCCCGTCGATGGCGAAGTCATTGGATACAGTTCGGAAGCTAGGATTGGGGAAAGATTCCAAAAGATTTATCGTGCAGAGAATGCTTTGTATTTGTAAATTAATATCAATATCGTATAAAACGATATATGAAGACAGCACTTCGTATTGATTTAGAGAGAATACCTTCTTTCTGCATGAAAAATATTATGTAATATGCACAAGAAATGTATGCAGATGAAACTCCTAACTTATGGCATTTTTTAAAATTGTCATTAAATGTATTTGAGGATACGACCGTGGCAGAACCAGTGTCTCTATTTTTACGTTTTCCTCTCTACTTATTTTGGGGCTGAACTGTGTGCGATTCTGTCGCTCCTGTACGTGCATTCAAGGAACGCAGGCGTGTTTTTAAACTCAACCGCAATCTGCAGTCTGTCCCAAGAAATATACACTGACGGAAATAAATCCCAAGAACAAGACGTACGTAATGCAGAGTAATCAAATGTCTATAATACAGTTGTTTAGATAACATATTTAACGTGCATGCACTGCGTCGCACAGGTGCTGAATGTCAGTTCGTGGGCTGGAGTTCCATGCATGTTGTACTTGGGCGGTCAATACAGGGACGGTTAATGCTGGTTGTGGAAGACGATGTAGTTGTCGTCCGATGTTGTCCGATACGTCCTCGATTGGAAACAGATCCGGTAATCGATCAGGCCAAAGCAACATGTCGATACTCTGTAGAGCTTGATCCGTTACAACAGCGGTATGTGGGCAAGCGTTATCATGTTGGAAAACATCCTCTGTTATGCTGTTCATGAATGGCAACACAATAGGTCGAGTCATCAGACTGACGTATAAATTTGCAGTCGCAGTGCGTGGGATAACCACGAGAGTGCTCCTGCTGCCATACGAAATCACACCCCACACCATTACTCCAGATGCAGGTCCACTTTGTCTACGTGGCAGACAGGTTAGTTGCAGGCGCTCACTTGGCCTCCTTCTGTCCAACACTCGGCCATCACTGGCGCCGAGGCAGAACCACCTTTTATCAGAAAACACAACAGATCTCCCCTGTGCCCTCCAATGAGCTCTATCTTGATACCACTGAAGTCGCCAGCTGTGGCAGTCTGGGGTCAGTGGAACGCACGCTACAGGGCGTCTGGCTCGGCGTTGTCCTTGAAGTGACCGATTTGTAACAGTTCGTTGTGTCATTGTCGTGCCAACTGCTGCTCAAATTGCTGCTGCAAATGCAGCAAGATGTGCCAGAGCCGTATGCCAAACACGGTGATCTTCTCTCTCGGTAGTGCCACGTGGCCGTCCGGAGCTCGGTCTTCTAGCGACCGTACATTCTCGGCATCACCTTTGCCAGCAGTCACGTACATTCCTGGCACGTCTTTCTGCAATATCCCGGAAGGAATATCCAGCTTCTCGTAGCCCTATTACAGGACCTCGTTGAAACTCAGTGAGATGTTGATAGTGGCGTTTTCGTCGGCTGAAAGACAGTCTTGACTACCATCAACGCTGTACGTCCAACATCAAAGGTAACGAAAGCTCAAAGCCTGATTTGCTGCCTCACACTGGCGTTACTAGCGGCTCTCTTATGTCACTGCCACGAAATCTGAATAGACATCATATTTCTAAAAAAGTGGATGTACAACTAAATGCCACTCTGAGAACAGTCACCGGCACTCTCAGGCCAACCCCCGTTGAGTGGCTTCCGGTGCTGGCAAACATCGCTCCTGCTTCCATACGTAGAGAAAGCAACCCAGGACATAGTAGAAAAAATTGAAGCAAACCCAAGGCTACCCATACAGGCCGACATGGGAGGACCCACGAGACTCAAGTCCAGGAAACCTATCGTCTGGAGCAGAACATTGGGCACAGAGGGTATCGATGCTGAATGGAAGAATGCATGGCAGGGTCTGAGAAGAGGCATCGTGGAAAACCATCACCTAATCCACGACCCAACCAAAAGGGTTGAAGGCTTCAATCTCAACAGGAAACACTGGTCGGCTCTAAACAGGTTTCGCACGGGAGTTGTACGATGCAGACAGCAAACAACCAAATGGGACTATACAGACGATTCGTGTTGTGACTGTGGCGAGGTACAACCAATGGACCATCTTCTGGTTTGTAACATTCATTGTTTCAGAGACGGCTCTCTGATGTCGCTCCACAAGTTAACGGACAAGGCCTGGAAATGGCTCCACAATCTTAATGTTACTGTGTAATTAATTGTCTTCAATTTATGTGATTTTTGTTCCATTTAATGTAATAATGTAGTTTCCCTGACATAATTGTAATGTAATAACTGATATAATTTGTTTCCACATTGTAAGTTCCAAACGTTTATTGTGATTGATATTAATCTTATCTGTTCTTTGTAATATGTATCTGGCAGATCGAACGAGAAATAATAAAAATCATATTTCTGATGAAAAAACACGCCTAGCAATTTTCGTTTTTCACGCACGACTCTTTCTTAGGATATTTTTCCACCAGTGTAGTTACGTGGTCTTGGAACTTGAATACACCTGATAGTTTATGGACTAATTATACAGCACTTCACGATTTGCTCTTAGTATAGATTACAAAAACTGGCAAATACATTGATGAAACCGACGAGTAGCAAACAGCGGAGCCTTGAATCCGGCGGCTTTCTGCCAGTCAGCGGCCGGACTTGGTTGTGACAGGAGCAGATCGTGCCTCGTCGAAGGTGCTTCGCTGGCAGCGCGTCGTACTCGTAAAACGGGACCGGGCGCTCGTAAAGCGATGCACAGCCGCGCGCAGCCGGCGCTCTGCCCGCCCGCGGAAGCTCGGGACGTGCAGCAGCCAGCGCAGCAACGCGCTGGAACATTTCCCCCCCACCGGCAGCATTACGACACGAAGGGAACAGAGTACCGACGACAGCGGTGAAGCGCGACAAAAAGCAGGAAACTTCGTTGGTATGGTATCCACATGTCAAGGTGCGTTAAAGAGAGAGACGTTGATAAGCACCCTGGGGTGTGGAGTAACCTACAGACTAGTAGCAATGCTCTAAAGATGGAGCTTGAAAACAACAGCATCGCCAGCTGAAGGGCCAATACCATCAGAACACGCCGGACTCTTCCGAAAATGTGATTGCACTCCCATTAGCCACCTACAATGCAGAGCCAAAATACAATGACTAACTGGTTCTACAATACTGGCCCACTTTTACAAAGCAGTACAGCAGCGATTCTACTTGGTATGTATTCGACAATTCCTTGGTAGATTTACGGAACACGCAATGTAGTAGAATTGATTCTCTTTGTCTACTTCGTGGTCCGCAATTGTGATATTAAGTTAATCACTTATCTCATTCCTGCTCCTCCTAATTAGTTTAGTCTGTTTCCGGTTTACTCTCGATCCATACTCACAAGGGAACCTCCCCTTCGCACCCCCCTCGGATTTAGTTATAAGTTGGCACAGTGGATAGGCCTTGAAAAACTGAACACAGATCAATCGAGAAAACAGGAAGAAGTTTTTTGGAAATATGAAAAAAATTAGCAAAATATACAAACTGAGTACTCCATGCGCAAGATAGGCAACAGCAAGGAAAATGGGAGTTGAGGAGCGCCGTGGTCCCGTGGTTAGCGTGAGCAACTGCGGAATGAGAGGTCATTGGTTCAACTCTTCCCTCAGGTGAAAATTTTAAGTTCCTTATTTTCGCAAAGTTATGATCTGCCCGTTCGTTCATTGACGTCTCTGTTCACTGTAATAACTTTAGTGTCTGTGTTTTACGACCGCACCGCAAAACCGTGCGATTAGTAGACGTAAGGACGTGCCTCTCCAATGGGAACCGAAAACATTTGATCGCAACGTCATAGGTCAACCGATTCCTCCACAGGAAAACACGTCTGATATATTCTATACGGCACTGGTGACGGCATGTGCGTCACATGACAGGAATATGTTGTCGACCCACCTGACTTATACACTTGGCGAATGGTTAAAAAGATTCTTCTACCTTGCCCAATTTAGGTTTTCTTGTGGTTGTGATAATCACTCCCAAAAAAGTGATGAAAACATAGGAGTTTGTTACAGACGGACAGACAGATAACTGTCCGAAAATAAAAATCAAACTTTTCACTCGAGGGAAGTCTTGAAGCAAGGACCTCTCGTGCTCCATCTGCTCACGCTAACCACATTCTCCTTGATGTTGCCTATCTTGCACATGGACTACTCAGTTTGTATATTTTGCTTTTTTTTTTCATAGTTCCACACAACTTCTTCCCGTTTTCTCGATTGATCTGTGTTCAGTTTTTCAAGGCCTGTCTACTGTGCCAACTTATAACTAAATCTGGGGTGGGGGAGGGGGGGGGGTGCGATGGGGAGGTTCCCTTGTCAGTCCAGTCCCAGAACTCGAAGTAGGGTGTGGAGCCCGGTAGCTAACTGCACGGTGGTGTTCAGTGAACGAGACGGACTTGACGTTGCCACTAAAGCCGATGAATTTCATTTCCTTTCGTTCAACTTTGAATGTGGTGTTTTTTGCGATTCTTATATTTGTTGACTTTAAACTGTACCATGTTCCTGTTTCCCGCTGCACTCGTCAATGCTGAATCGGCGTTATAGTAACAATAAAGTCAGTCATTTAATTCAATATGTTCCGTAACTCTTCGATTTCGTTTAGGATAGCATGTCGTCACCGAATCTTATTGTTAATATTCTTTTACCCTGAATTCCAATGCCACACGTGAACCTTTATTATTTCTGTCATTACTTCTTCGATGTAGAGACTGAACAGCAGGGGAGGAATGTAAGGTTAGGCTTCCACGGCGTTGTCACTTCGATAAAATTTCAGAAAATCAGACAATTTTATATAGGCCTACTGACAATGCGGTCAACAGCCCAGAAGAATTTTGGGGAGGAAGACTGCATCCCTGTCTTACATCCTTTTTAATAATAGCACTTCGTTCTTGGAATTCCGTTCTGTTTTATTTTTCCCTTGGTTCTTGAAGATACTGTATATTTCCCGTCTTTCTCTAAAGCTTAGATGTATTTTTCTGAGGTCTTCGAACGTGTTGCATCATTCTACGTTATAGAACGTCTTTTCTCGATCAACAAATCTAATGAAGGTGTCTGGATTTTTCTTAACTCTTTGTTTACATTGCATCAGAACGGTTTCTCCGGTGCCTTTGCCTTTCCTAAAACCAAATTGTTCGTCATCAAGGACAATCTCCATTTTCTTTTTCTTCATTAATAGCGTTTTACAAAAATGGGTGCCAGGTACCCATCGTGATTCAGCACTAAAGAACACTGGGAAAGGGCACAATTTAGCAATAAAAGTACGTGGGAAGCAAAACACTGGCGGTACGTTGTCAGTGTTGTGAGGTGACTGCGTGGGAGGTGGTTTGGGAAGCAAGTCACACCGAAGTGGGTAGACCACATGGGCTGTCACCGGAAATCCGTCCAAGTGGTTCTAAATGATTCTAAAACTGCCATTTTTGACATAACAGATTCGGTGTATCTGAGAACGTTTCGTGCCCAAAGGATCTGTCAGAAACGTGCAAATCGTATGCTATCTCAAACGTTTGACAGTTACACATTATTTTTTGAAAGTTGATTACGTATACAAATTAAATCTTTTACCTTTTACATATCAAAACAAAGTACGTTCTTTGATATTATTGATGCGAGTATGGATGCTGACTTTACATGCTCATGTGTTTAAATCCAGCGTATCTAACGACTTAGATAATAAAGCTATTACGTAAGTACAAATGATAGTTCAATTCATATACCAACGACATACGATTGCAAATGAAGATAAAATTATTGAATGGAAACAAAATCAGACTCAGTGAAGAAATCTTGTTGGGTATCTACGAAATTAATCAGAAAAAGTGCCATCGATTAATACTCCTCGAAATCGAGAAATAGGAAATAAACTCGAAACATTAAAAATGCAGCAGAGGAAGGGGTCTTCTTACGAGATTTGGGGGGTCGGATGTGGGACAGGTCTACTGCAGCCATGCTGTAAGATATCAGTTCCAGATCGCACCTATCTGCTCCATTCTGTGCCTACTGTGTACGCCAGGAAAAGAGGTTTCCTCCAGCCTTTAGGTGAAGGGCCAGTCTTCTCTTAATCCTTCTAAATGGGTACTGGACTGGGCATACTGGGCCATCTCAAGGTCGAGTGATTTCTCCATGATGCTTAGGGATGGGAGAAACTGACTGATTAAAACCGACACCGGTATTTTAGATCTGAATAGCCGCTGTTTTGCGGTATTTGTATGGTCTCATTAGTAACATGTGTTTCTTTCGTTTTACTAATAACCGAGTAAATAAACGAAATAGCAGAACTGTTAAATTTTTCGTTTTAAGGTTTTTTTTTTTTAAAGAGTGACTTTAATTCGTAAAATTTGCGTTCTTTGAAATATTGTGTTGTTATCAGTTGTACTGCAGAATTGCTGGGAATATTTTTACGAAGTGACGTAGCAATGGAGTACAATTCCTCATTTCCTTTTTCCTTTAAAACATTAAAGATTTGTCTGCCGTATCTACGAAATAGTAAAAGAGGAAGGAAATTATGGTAGCAGTAATAAACTAAAAAGTTAACAACAACGCTTTCATAGTATACAACAGAAATGGGAAGTAATTGTTCTGCTGCCTGTGTCTACGTAATATTCCTTTATCTGATTGTAGCCCTTGAAAATGGACAAATTAACACGAATAACAGAGTTCTTGAACCTCAGTTTTCACCCTTTAGCAGTAACTATTAGTAATGCCCGCCCGAACAGTGTTATCATCCTCGATTACAACACGATTTTTGAGCACAGATTCCATAAAATTATAATCAATAGGAGAAATTGGTGATCTTTTTAGTATGAAACGATTTATCACTTTCGGAGAAAAGCAGCGATCGGTGGACAGACTAAGTTTTATTTGCCTATGTAATTTAATATTTTGATTCTATGTATCTTGGAACTGAGTCAAAATTTGTTCGACTTCTACGTTTATTACATGAAATAATAGGAATAAAAAAACCAGAAAATCGATTATTTCAGAAACCGGCTAATATGAGCGGTTTTAACAGTCAGGTTAAACCGGCGAGAATAAAAACTGACATAACCGAAAACAGGTTGCTTCAGTGATGACAGCCGTCCCTAGATGATACCCAATGTTTTCCAGCACCCTTCGCAGACAAACTTATAAAGGGCATTCAGGAAGCGCTTCTGATGGGTACATCAAGCAGGAGGCGGAATCCCTCCAGTCTGTCACTTTCAGTTCACAATGCTCTTGCTGTGTTAGACATCGCCCTTCAATAACTCACTGGTAGGTCACAGTTCGACGTGATACGCTCTCCTTAAAATTGCTTCCAATGCATTGAACATGTTCTTTCAACCATTTCAAACAATTATTTACTTAAATTCTTTGCAAGTATTAAGTTCTCAATTTAGGCTACGTTCTTGCTCTTTGGTTTCTGTTCAAGCAAGCAGAAAAGTAGCCACATTGAAAGCAATTCTCTTTTTCAGTCCGTAAATCTAAGAGGTAGCAATTAACTTGATGAACAGCATTTCACCGTAAAACCACTACAAGCTGCTGTTTCTGAGTGAAATTTTATTTGTGGACTATTTTTGCTCGACTATTATATATCGATAAACAGTAACCGTTGCAGTTACTAATTTTGAATATGTGTCTACTAGTAGATTCTTAATCGACTGAAACTAATTCAGAAATTAAATAATATCCTAAAATAAGAGCATATAGTGGTTTTTAAGGTGAGCTGTTATTCATCAAATATATCAAGCCTATAGAGGAAATTTACGGACAATACCAGTTAACCTTATAAAACAGATATTCTCTGCTATATAATAATTGACCAATGTTGGCTACAGCCGGCCGCGGTGGCCAAGCGGTTCTAGGCGCGAAGCCTGGAACCGCGCGACTGCTACGGTCACAGGTTCGAATTCTGCCTCGGGCATGGCTGTGTACAACGTCCTTAGGTTAGTTAGGCTTAAGTAGTTCTAAGTTCTGGTGGACTGATGACCTCAGATGTTAGGTCCCATAGTGCTCAGAGCAAATGGTGGCTACGTAAATTTTGTACAGTATGATGTGTCATATGTTAATCTCTCTTTTTTTTAATATCCCATAATAACAAGCTGCGAGTGGCATTGATTGAATATATTCATAGTTCTTCATTTCGGGCCATATTCGACGCGAGGCACCACTTTCAACTACTCTTAGCATTCGAAAAGTATATTCCAATTTTGTAGTATATATCAGTCGGTAACAATTTGCAGGCATTTTAAAGCTGACCTGTAGAAATCTCAAATTCTCACAAACAGGAATAACGACTTATTCGTGCGTAAGGAAGTGTGGCTGACTGTGGCGCAGCATTCGCTTCGCTATCAGTAACGCGGTTAGCCAACTTAAATGTGACTGTCCACTGCCCTGACGTTTATGAAAAGTAAAAGCGAAGCTAATATTACCTCTCCGTGCTTTCCACCGTGCGTAAAATTAGTGAAAGGCTCTTTGCGGCGAGAAATAAAAGTGATTTACGGGCTATAAACCACGCAAGATTGCTACACTCGTCCGCAGACGAAATAAGTCTCCTAGCAGACATGCAAATGCTTGCCAGGTGAAAGCGTCGTGGACAATGTCTCAGGACTGCACTCGAGTTTACACGTGTAAAGCGATATAGAAAATCAAATAGCTTAAAAACTGCCGATAATGTAAATACCTGATCGTGATTCGAGTAAGGAAACTGCACCGAGATCAAGCCCCATCCTTAGACTACTCTTAAGTATCCTATTAACGTCTGAAGTACTCCTCTGTTGCTGAGTGGTAAGCGTGTCTGGCATGCGGTAGACCATGGTTCGATTCCAGGTAGTGCCACTGATTTTTTCTTGTGAGGACTGAAAAAGAGTGCACTCATTCTCATGATGAGATAAAAATAGCTGCTCCTATAATGTTTACTACTCTTCGAGAAACATCTTGCACATTTCGCGTAAAGACCAAGACGCAAAAATTAGAGAAATTCCGGCTTATACAAAAGCGTACCGATAACCTTTCTTCTCACGTACCGTTCATGAATGGAATCATCTTCTTCTTCCTCTACCTTGACGTCCCCCTTCCTCTACGAAGTCGGCATTGTCATATGGATGTAAAAAAGATGTCAAGATACAACTTTTATTACCATATCGCAGTTGATACATATCCTGATTGCTACTTTCCGCACAGTTATATTTCATCTTCAGATCATTATATACTAGAATTAGAAAGTCACTACGTGTGGCACACTACCATCTAGTCGCTGAAAACATGGAGGTAAAGTCACAGAAAAGGCACTCCCATGCCACACTAAATACAAGCACATTCCCCTCGTGTGCTTTATCTGACTTGTTTGGCACCTCTGTGCCTTACTGATACAGTATGGCTTTTATTTTAGTGTATTTGGTGTTGCATGGGGGTGTGTTTACGTCCATATTTTCGATGGCCTGATGGTAAAGTGCCATAGGGGGTTTACAATTCTCATATCTGATGATCTGAAAATGACAATATGACCTTGCTCAAACTAGTAGTCAGGATATGTATGAACTGGGATGCGTGCAATAAAACCTCTATTGTGGAAGCTTTTTATAATGATGTAGAGGTCGCTGTCCTTCTTACAATGTCAGGTACTTATTGCTGGGTTTGGAGAATGTTGATGAGGGAAATTTAGTTAACTTCCCATCGACAGTAAAGTCACTCGAGACGGAGCAAAAACTCGGTTTGCGAAAGGATGGTGAAGGAAATCGGCCGTGCCCTTTTCAGAGGAACCATCCCGTCTCGAGCGATTTAGGGAAATAACGGCAAACCCAAATCAGGATATGAAGATCGTATCTGTTCTTTCCGACATGTCCGAAAGAACAGATACCATCTTCATATAGTTATGGCAAACCGGCCATTGACCTTGCACACGCATTGCTCGAACTCTTACGGGACTCGGTAAGATTGTCTGTCGCGAGTAATGAGTGTAATGGGCAGGGACACTACGAATGTAGTGTGTGGACGTTAAATTGGGAAGTAGGTCTCACGGGGAGCGTGCAAGGGATAAATCCCTGCAGTCGCACTATCGTCTGTGTCCTCGGTTAGTCAGAGCGTCTGCCATGTAAGCAGGAGATCCCGGGGTAGACTCCCAGTCGGGCCACACATTTTCGACCGTCCCCGTTGATGTATATCTACGCCTGTCGACAGCTTAGGATCTTGATTTAATTATCATTTCAAATCAGGATGGTCGGACGTGGATTTGAACCGTCGTCGTCCCGAATGCGAGTCCTGTGTGCTAGCCACTGTTGGCAGTGTTACTGACAAGTGTTGGCCGGCTGCCCTTCCTGACACCAACACTCCCCCCGGGACGGAATCTGTGTACCTCATCTGTCTGGGTCTGGAGCAACTCTCAGGTGAAAGTGTGAAAACGTTTTCTAAATGTTCGTCTAGCGCGTAACTGAGACAGGACATGCGTACCAGCCAGGTATTTACCTCCAGTAGCTGGGTGTGGGAAACTCCTACAACCCACAAAACCCACATGTAGGCTGGCTGGGTCATCAGCCCTCGTCGTTGATACCCGAGGCATATTCGATCCGGGACTAGCTCTCCTCCCCAAACTTGGAAGGGGCGCGTTAACGTACTCGGCCATCCGGGTGGGTTTCATTCATGAATGGAATAGGAAGTAGGTAAATGGTTCTGAAACACTATGTAGCCTTCGCGACAAACTGTACGTCAGTTTGCAGAGGGTAGCTGTAGATGTATGTTGCAATGGAAATGGTCAATATACCTATTTTTTCATCAACTATCGGATAACCTGATACATTACAATTCAGAAAACACGGTCCACAGACCGCAAACTGTATATTTTCTCTAATTTTGATGAGATTGTACACTTATGAAGCATGATGCTGATATAAGATTAACTGAATTATTAATAACATAATTATTTTTCTATTTCTGACGTACTTCACAGTTTTGTTCATGTTTTAAAATCGAAGATATTTAGATTCAGAATCATACCAATACTTCACGCTTTCCACTATTGTTCAAAAAGACAAAATCAGTAGAAGATAGTATTCCTTACTGTTTTCATGAAATATGAAGCAGCTGCAATTCTTTGGTCAAAGACATTGATTTTATCAATTATGTAATCGTATCTAGGTACTGAAATTGTTATATCGTTGTCCTTCTCCACACGAAGTGCGTGTCACGTTTTGGCGCGAAGAAATTATAAAAAAGTTATTGTAGTGAGATATAACAAGTTATACAGGAAATGTATTCTAACTGCGAATATGAGCCACCATGGGTTGTATATTGGAACGACGACACTGAAAACTTCTGCCGCACTGGGACTCGAACCCGAATTTCTGCTTTACGCTTGCGGTTGCCTTAATTGCGTCGACTGTCCGTGTACGAATCACTGCCAGACCCAAACTTCCATATGGCGTCGTCCATGCGTCACGGCTTGCCTTTTTTTTTCAGGCATGCATGCATGTCTAAAGGAGCAGTCACACTCTTTCTTGGACACTTATCATGCATCTTCATTACACAGGCAATAAGCGGTTGTATGCAGTAATGGCGAGTCAAAAGAAGTGTGTTAAACTCTGGAGACAACAAAATGTGAAACAAATTAAGTCTGAAGGGAAATTACCTTCCTGCTTCATGGTATTACTGATTTAATGTATGGATAAATCACACCCACACATCTCTTTGCAACTTTAGCATGAAGGAATCAACAAGCTACACTACTGTTCCAAGAAAAGGAAGAACCGACAATAGGCGACGAGAAAATAGTCAAGTGAAAATAATTATTAGTGATTCTCTCGCTCTCTACCTCCTGCTTTAAACAGCTGAAGATTTCTAATCACACACACTTATTGCGTGAATTGGAATAACTAGCTACACTACAATTGGATTGTAGTACTTTTAATGGTTCTAAAGGGAATCAAGGGGTCAGCAGGCGCAAATTAATTGATCACTGCAGCACAAACAATACCTACTGTAGTAATACAACCGTCTCTAATAACCTGTTGTCAACGGGACAGTAAACCCTAATCTTCCTTTCTTCTTTCTTTTTATACGGGGTTGTTCAGAAAGTAAGGTCTAATCTGCCACGAAATGGGTACCACTGTGACAAATCAAAAATGTTTTGCGACAGTTAGCTACACCTTTGTCATAACGTTGTACCGGCTTTCCAATACCCTCGTCATAAAAGGCAGCCGCCTGTGCTTTCTGCCAATTCTCCGCGCTGGACTACAGCTCGTTGTCTGTGCCAAAACGTTGTCTTCATATCCAGCGGTTCGTCTGCGCAGAGATGAAACTCAGGGGGAGCCAATTACCGGCTGCATTGTGGGTAATCGAACACTTCCCATCGATAACGCTGCAGGAGCATATTCATTGTCCATGCTGACGGCGCTCGAGAAGCGACATGAAGAAGGAAACGCGTGACAGTTATGTTGTGTGGGCTGCATGACATCAGGCGAAATCCCTCGGCAGGCCCTCGGGAGCAGCCGGCGCGTCGTCTGCCGCAGCGGCCGGCGGCCGGATGTGACGCCACGCGACAAGTGCCCGGAATGCGACGGCGAATTAGAGGCGCGGGCCCACGCGCAGATACTGGGTCACCGCTCCGCACGCACTTCATTGCGCACACGCGCCAAAACCACTGCCGCACTAACGAGGAATGACAGCCCGGGGGGTGAATATGGCGGCCGCCTCAACATCTTAATGAGAACGCTAGTCTTATGTGTGCTACAAGAGCTACTCGAGTCGATAAACGCGATTCAATGGCAAGTCGCGGTGTTGCAGACTGATTTCAATGATGCGTTTACAATCACATGTTCGTGTTGTACGAGATTAATCTTCAAATGAGCGTTAAACAATTGTTGGCATTTTTCTTATCGTAATTACTGCAAATGAAAATTGTTATTCACATTTCATTGGGAAAGGAATTATGGGAAGCGTGAAGTGACATTTTACTACACGACAAACACACACACACACACACACACACACACATGCACGCACACGCACACACACTTCTCTATCTGAGAGGCCGTGTTCTAGGAATTAGTACTGTCTCTGTGCGGCTTTTATTATCGGATTATAGAGGTTCTAATATTCATATCGCAATGGGCTATACAAAGCGATTCTTTTGTCGAAATAGCTATAACGACGCATACAGGCATTTGGTAGAAAATCGAGTTCCTCGTAGCTTTTCCTGAAAAGCCTTAATAGCTCCCCGCAATTAGGTTTATAACAGCACAGTACTTCTAATACTACGATAGCTGCAGAAGAGCTTATTCTGTTTCCATAAACCGCCAATGCAACATCGTGCATAGGTCCTACATCACACCCGAGAAAGGCTCTCTTAAAGACGCGTGGTTAATACTGTAGGTGGTCCCAGGCGGAAAAAAAAAAGAGCCAAAGCAAACATGTGCTGCCTTACACAACCTTTATCTGGAATCTTAGATATCTTTTACACAATGTCACATAAACTTTGCTAGAACACGAAGTCTACATATTTTACTTTTGGCTGTCTTGTATCGTCTTTGTTCGGTTCTGAGCCAGCGAATTCAATACCTCAATAGATTGGGTTTGTTCTTTGAAATAAAGTGTTTTTCGCTTTACATTTTAACACACGACAGCGCCTACTTATGCACTTACTTAGTCACACACTCTAGGAATTTCGATATTTTTAAAAATATCGGGAGTCTGATATATCAATATTTTAAAAAATATCACTATCGGCACTGATATATCTAAAGTGTTACCGATACATCGACAGAAAAAATATCGACGTACCGGCTAAAAAAATATCAGCTGCACATTGTAAATATACCGCCAGTGTTAGAGCTGTATATTGAAGTATTGAATAATTATTATTAGATACTCTGGACATCAACAAGCTAGCGGCCTGTTTGTCAGCCTTAGAGCGTGAATTCAACGCAAAACGATGCACGCTCACGCTTGGCGGTAACCACTTTGCTAACAATGGTAACTGCATGTAAGTCGCACAACAGAAGGTGCTCGATGGGTCCGTCGTCGTTACATCGGATTTGTCTGGAATACTTCACGTCGATTTCTGTTTTTTCATTTCTGCAAACGCCAGCGACCTAGCAGCTGTAGTGTCAAAATTGTTCAAAAATGGCTCTGAGCACTATGGCACTTAACATCTGTGGTCATCAGTCCCCTAGAACTTAGAACTACTTAAACCTAACCAACCTAAGGACATCACACACACCCATGTCCGAGGCAGGATTCGAACCTGCGACCGTCAAAATTGTGTGGTGAAGTTAAACGTTGCAGTTTTTGTTGGTACCGCCGAGCGCCGATTTCCACCCCACACGTCCCTGCCCAACACAAAGACAAACCTTGTCATTTAGATTTTTATTCATCAGTGTCAGAAACTGTTTTTGAGCAATGCCGATGTGAAGAAATAACACACTATCTGCGTTAAAAATTGTTTTTAACGCAACTGGTGTGCTGGTTATCCCATTCACACTGTCACCACCCCACAGCAATCGGACTACTGCTTTGTGCTGTGCCATCTATAATTGTTTCACACAGTCAAAGGGAGATACTGGAAGTGATGAAAGCCCAAAAAGTAGAAAGACTCCTTCACACAGTGAAAGTAAACTCATGTTCTACTACAATTTCAAAAGAGCAACTTCAAATATTTATCGAAAATGGCGAAAAATGTAATACAAAATAAAAATATCGGCACTCAGTATTGCCATTTCGGTATCGATATATCGGTGAATAAACACCGAAGATATTTTATCAACAGCCCTAAAACACACACACACACACACACACACACACACACACACACCTCCCATCCTATCACTTCCAGCACTCTCAGCTTTCCACACGAAAGTTCGCAAATTTATTATCTATGTTGTTTTCTTCATAGGGTTATAGGTGCATATTTATTTACATTATTTACGCTGATCTAGCTAAGCACTACTCACGACTCGCCCGCACAGGTTTGCTTTCGCCAATACCTTCCAAACTTCACAGAAGTTAGCCTGCGAATCTTGCTGGACTAGCACCCCAGAAAGAAAGCATATACTGTGTTGTGTAGAACGTACGAGATGAGATAATGGCGGGAGTAAAGCTGTGAGGGCAGGTTGTGTGTCGTGCTTGGATAGTTCAGTAGGCAGAGCACTTTCACGCGAAAGGCAAAGGTTCCAGGTTCGAGGCCCGGGCCAGCCCGCAGTTTTTATCTGTCAGGGAATTTCAGAAGTATTCTTTATTTCATTCTTCTCATTTTGTACAGATATCTTATTGTCAGATTTAGTGGGAATTTTTAAACTGTTGCGGATGAACTTCTTGTCTGCAGCTTCCAAATGAGCGTTTGTATGTGTAGAACTCATGGCTGCGGTGGTGTCTGCCGTGAATGGCTTTCTCTTCTCACTCTCGCTCCCCCGCTTCCTATCTTACAGTTCTCTTTCGTGCTAACATGCTCACGAAATATTTCAAATTTAGAAATGACAACAGCTGTGTTCGATAACGCACGGCCGCGCGGGATTAGCTTTAAATGGAGGTGCGGGATTAGCTTTAAATGAAGGTGTACGCTGTGACACATCGCAGAAGACAGGATGTTATTTTTCAAGGTAGAGCCACCTATGTTTGTGCAATGGTCAGTTATTGTTGTGAAAAAAGCAGTTTACAAACATATGCCTTGCACATACTACTCGCTCATGACCTCATGCCCCCTGAATTGTGCATTCCCGACCATTCGTTCCTCTTGTCAAAATACTCGATGTACAATCATCAAGTATCTGCAATAATTTTTCCTAAAATGCTATGGACCCATTTTCGAAACATAAATACGAAACCAGTCAGTTTCTTGACTTGAGCCATTTATTTCTGCGTAATGACTGAAGACCATGTTCGGATGGCCCGCACACACAGCATGAAAAACGAAACAGTTTTAGTTCAACATGGTTCCATTTAAGCCTCAGTGTGAACATTGTTTTAATCCCAAAGCTGTGGGCAAAACATTAGTTCAACAAAATTTCCCATTGTTGTTATCCATTTCGTATTTCGTTGGTTCAAAAATGGCTCTGAGCATTATGGGACTTAACTTCTGAGGTCATCAGTCCCCTAGAACTTAGAACTACTGAAACCTAACTAACCTAAGGACATCACACACATCCATGCCCGAGGCAGGATTCGAACCTGCGACCGAAGCGGTCGCGCGGTTCCAGACTGTAGCGCATAGAACCCTCGGCCACCCTGGGCGGCTATCGTTGTCCAGTTAATCAGTAATCAGTATCAAGGAAGTAATAGAGAGAGATATAGACTTCCGAAGTTTAGGCAGTGTATGAACTGTACAAAAAGAACTGTCGTGAAACTAATGATATTGATACAATTGCCTTGGCATAGACTGTTAGGTACCTCCTACGTGGGAAAACTTGGTGCGTCTATCACGCAGTTCAAATCCAACACAGTGTTACTAGTTTTCATAGTGTGTAAAATTAAGGCAGTGGACAACGATACTAAAGATTTAAATAATGAAGTTGGTGGGATTTTTATTTTGGAGCTCGCAACCAAACTCATAAAATGTTTGGTCATCGATGACGATTAAGTGCAAATATGAGTAACGGGATGTTCGAAATATACATGAAGTATACTGTGATAATTATTTTATGAGTTTTGTAATGCAAAAATTCATTGGATTATGATTATGATCACGTGTGCAACTGGAAACTACGATATTTCCATTTTTATTCACAAAAATATCTTCATATTCTAGTAAGACTTCGTATCTGCGTAAAAATAGTTCATTTGGTTGTTTTACGTGCTTTATCAAATGTTCAAATGTGTGTTAATTCTTATGGGACTTAACTGCTAAGGTCATCAGTCCCTAAGCTTACACACTACTTAACCTAAATTATCCTAAGGAAAAACACACACACCTATGCCCGAGGGAGGACTCGAACCTCCGCCGGGACCAACCCCACAGTCCATGACTGCAGCGTCTGAGACCGCTCGGCTAATCCCGCGGGGCAAGAACGTTCTACTGATTACAAATTAACAACGATAATTATACAAATTTTGTTATATTTGTGCATGTAAGCTGTACCTGCACCAAAAGTTAACTGTCTTGGCTACATAAAAGGGCAGACGATACGTAATCAATTTATTCTTATACCTTATAAATTACAATTTACATTCTGTAAAGGTATAAAAGACACAGTGGACAAACACTGAATGATGTGCGGTTTTAATTATGTGCAAAATAAAAAAAATCTCTCTTACGCATTAATTTATGTTTCTTTCCCTAGTAATACTACCGGTAATCCTACCACTTACTACGTCATTTATATAGTGTACCAACATACCGAACCGCAGTTTTGGTAGAGCGCCGCTCTTGCGGATAGACAAAATACAAGGCGTCTGCCACAACTCTAGATATTCTGCAGTCTGATTGCTCCCGTACAGAGGACAGGCTGTGTGGTGATTGCATAGTGTAGCGGCGCAAGGCTCGGCCCTCGCATCTGCGCCCCGCCCTACGGCCCTGGCGGCCAGATACCGCTATCAGGGGACGGCTCGCCCTTCCGACGGCTGCCAGCCGGTCCTATCAGCTGCCCAGCCCTTTCAAGCCCTTCAGCGCCGCGCCCTGTGTCCCTTCCTGGACACGCCTGCTTGCGTCAGCCGCAGCAGCGCCACCGACGATAACAAGTGAACCGTTCCAAACCGACACGTTGCTCGGAATGCGGCTTCAGATATTTGCGTATCTGGATAAAGATGTCGGTCGCAGGAAAGAAGGAATACACAGTTTGATTTATCTGCTGTTCTGTGGATCTTCCAATGTCCGTTAGTGCTCTCTCACGCACTTCAAACAATAGTCATACATAACTTGCTTTAACTGATAACAACAATCTGCGTGGTAGCAGCTAACTGAACAGAAATACCGTAACGTGGGGTAATATCAGACGTAATTTTAATATTATTTCAGGTAGCTTCACAAAGAATACTAAATTCACGCAACAAAAACTGCGACAGATTTGGGATGACACTGAAAACTTATGTAATCAAAGAATATGACAGTAAATATTATTTAAGTAACCAGATCCTATCAGCTAAAACTGTCCAATGTTACCCTGTCTGATACTGTAATTTCAGACGTTCATTGAATTTCCATACAAAGTACCATATTACTCCATATAATGAGTTATTTAGGACACACACCATCTTTTTTTATAAAATACACCTGCTCAGAAATTCTTTTTACGTGTTTAGAAAATATTTAACACGTGGCAAAAAAATAATTTACTCGTGTTCAGAAAGCATAAGACACATGTTCAGAAAAACTTTGACACACATATTTAGAAAATATTTGATTAATGCTGACAATCTACTAATAGCACAAATCACAAATCTACAATATCTGCTCTACGAATAAAAACTTAGCCGTGCGTGATTAGCCGAGCGGTTTAAGGCGCTGCAGTCATGGATGCGCGGCTGGTCCCGGCGGAGGTTCGAGACCTCCATCGGGCATGGGTGTGTGTATTTGTCCTTAGGATAATTTAGGTTTAGTAGTATGTAAGCTTAGGGAGTGATGACCTTAGCAGTAAAGTCCCATAGGATTTCACACACATTTGAACATTTTTGAATAAAAACTTAGCCTTTTCTTCTCTGGGAATCGGTAACACTTGGACAATTTGATGTTAGTCTACGATATCATCACCTGGAATCTCAGGAAAAATAAACATAAATTTGCTGTGTTGATATAGACAGAGAAACCTGATTTCCACTTACTCTCTACATACTTCCGTTACGATTCCCGCAAACTGTCTATTTAGCTGTTTCCTTCCAGTTATGTGTTTATTCTCTAATGTCGAACGTGGTGTTTTAAATCTGCTTGATGCCTTTCTGCACGAAATTCCACCTGCACTTATAGCAACAGCCGCCTTTTCAAGAGTCTGAGAGTCATAACTGCACATCGGAAGAACACCATGCCTCCTTTTATAAGTCCGTGGCATTGTATGATATTCCCCCAACATATGTATGTACCTGTAAATAGTTTACTGCACCTCAGCGCAAGTGAGATACGTGGACAAACTACATTCGAATTTCCTTCTTAACATTTAAATAAGTAAATAAAGAAATTATGCTGACCACTTTTTTCTCTCCTAGTACAATAACGGAAGTATTCACATAAAGGTAACTAACAATAATTGCATACTGCACTCAAAACCGCTACACTTCACAGTCTCACTTCCATGTGCAACAATGTATGTTCGAATGTGCTTGACAATATCTAAGGGGTATATAACAAAACGCCCGCGAAAAATAAAAGTGCTGTTTTGTCACTCTTAAGACAGCTATACACTATGCCAAAGAAGGCAGCCGTTGTATTCGGCCGACGTTGATCGTCAGTGCATTGGCGTTCGAGCTGTCATTCTCACAAACCAGGTGCTGGGACTCGAGGATTCAGCCATGTGGAATTGTAGTTGGCTCTAACAACCTCTCGAGACTGCTCCCATGTCAATAGTGTTATGAAGAAGCATTTTAATAACAAATGGTTCAAATGGCTCTGAGCACTATGGGACTTAACTTCTAAGGTCATCAGTCCCCTAGAACTTAGAACTACTTAAACCTAACTAACCTAAGGACATCACAAATGTCCATGCCCGAGGCAGGATTCGAACCTGCGACCGTAGCGGTCGCGCGGTTCCAGACTGAAGCGCCTAGAACCGCTCGGCCACTTCGGCCGGCCTTTTAATAACAGTTTCACCGGCCGATATTATGAGGGAATAAGAGGATTTTGCAGTCGTCGCATGTGCAGCATTTATTTTAATGCAAGAAGCTGTTACCAGAAAAAGAAGAAGAAGAAGAAATGACGCCGGTGGACGACGTCTCTTTTCAAAAAAAAGAGACAAGTGCGGTGGGGCAAAATTAAAGCCTCACCTTGAAGCTGAACTGAAATTTTTGCGAATTAGAGCTACAGATTTCGAATTGTTATTTAACTGTGTAAGCCCTAAAATTTCCAGATATGATACGTCTTTTAGGAGAGCTGTACCTGCAGTAAAAAGATATCCATAAGGATTCAATTTTCTTTTTCGCGTCGTGCACTTTATTCTCTACCAACTCACTTCTTTCTCTCCAGGCTACTAAACGTATCGATTTGTTCTTTAAATCGCACTTCGTAGGATCCCATAAACATTCACGTTCAGGTTATTACTGCCAGCTTCAATGCTATGTCAATATTCTGTTCAATACTCCAGTATTTTTAGACAGCATAAACACAGCAAATCGATACTGAACCACTAAACATTCGACCCGGCGTCCACACTAGGAGCTCAGTCCAAAGCCTAAATCGGAGCCAAGTCTTTGATGTTACTGCTGGCAGTCCGAGCTGCAACCAAGGCGAACTGCTTCGTTGGCTCCGATTTCCCGCCCGTACACACTAAGCAAATTTCTCCCAACGAAGAGATTATATACTTATATGGATATGGTGTCTGCTCTTTCGGACATGTCCGAAAGAACAGACACCATTGATGACCTGCAGCCGTCTAGAACGAAATTAGAATTATATTAATACCGTCAGCTGCGCACGGGCGTTGATATAGATCAACGGGCACAGGTGAAAATGTGTGCCCCGACCGGGACTCGAACCCGGGATCTCGTGCTTACATGGCAGACGCTCTATCCATCCGAGGCACCGAGGGCACAGATGATAGTGCGACTGCAGGGACTATCTCGCGCACACCTCCCGCGAGACTCACATTCTCACCTTATATGTCCACACACTACATTCGTTGTGTCCCACCCCAACACGTCCGAAAGAACAGGCACCATATCCATATAAATACACTCCTGGAAATGGAAAAAAGAACACATTGACACCGGTGTGTCAGACCCACCATACTTGCTCCGGACACTGCGAGAGGGCTGTACAAGCAATGATCACACGCACGGCACAGCGGACACACCAGGAACCGCGGTGTTGGCCGTCGAATGGCGCTAGCTGCGCAGCATTTGTGCACCGCCGCCGTCAGTGTCAGCCAGTTTGCGTGGCATACGGAGCTCCATCGCAGTCTTTAACACTGGTAGCATGCCGCGACAGCGTGGACGTGAACCGTATGTGCAGTTGACGGACTTTGAGCGAGGGCGTATAGTGGGCATGCGGGAGGCCGGGTGGACGTACCGCCGAATTGCTCAACACGTGGGGCGTGAGGTCTCCACAGTACATTGATGTTGTCGCCAGTGGTCGGCGGAAGGTGCACGTGCCCGTCGACCTGGGACCGGACCGCAGCGACGCACGGATGCACTCCAAGACCGTAGGATCCTACGCAGTGCCGTAGGGGACCGCACCGCCACTTCCCAGCAAATTAGGGACACTGTTGCTCCTGGGGTATCGGCGAGGACCATTCGCAACCGTCTCCATGAAGCTGGGCTACAGTCCCGCACACCGTTAGGCCGTCTTCCGCTCACGCCCCAACATCGTGCAGCCCGCCTCCAGTGGTGTCGCGACAGGCGTGAATGGAGGGACGAATGGAGACGTGTCGTCTTCAGCGATGAGAGTCGCTTCTGCCTTGGTGCCAATGATGGTCGTATGCGTGTTTGGCGCCGTGCAGGTGAGCGCCACAATCAGGACTGCATACGACCGAGGCACACAGGGCCAACACCCGGCATCATGGTGTGGGGAGCGATCTCCTACACTGGCCGTACACCACTGGTGATCGTCGAGGGGACACTGAATAGTGCACGGTGCATCCAAACCGTCATCGAACCCATCGTTCTACCATTCCTAGACCGGCAAGGTAACTTGCTGTTCCAACAGGACAATGCACGTCCGCATGTATCCCGTGCCACCCAACGTGCTCTAGAAGGTGTAAGTCAACTACCCTGGCCAGCAAGATCTCCGGATCTGTCCCCCATTGAGCATGTTTGGGACTGGATGAAGCGTCGTCTCACGCGGTCTGCACGTCCAGCACGAACGCTGGTCCAACTGAGGCGCCAGGTGGAAATGGCATGGCAAGCCGTTCCACAGGACTACATCCAGCATCTCTACGATCGTCTCCATGGGGAATAGCAGCCTGCATTGCTGCGAAAGGTGGATATACACTGTACTAGTGCCGACATTGTGCATGCTCTGTTGCCTGTGTCTATGTGTCTGTGGTTCTGTCAGTGTGATCATGTGATGTATCTGACCCCAGGAATGTGTCAATAAAGTTTCCCCTTCCTGGGACAATGAATTCACGGTGTTCTTATTTCAATTTCCAGGAGTGTATATAGTTCTGGCGATACCAGTCATGACCTCCTTCTTCTGTGCGGATGTACATGTATTCCCCAAACTCTTACGGGACTTGGAAGAATGTCTTCCACGAGTCATGAGTGTGTTGGGGTGGTGACACTACGAATGTAGTGTGTGGACATACAAGGGGAGAATGTGGGTCTCGCGGGAGGTGTGCGCGAAATAGTCCCTGCAGTCGCACTATCATCTGTGCCCTCGGTGGCTAAGATGGATAGAGCGTCTGCCATGTAAGCACGAGATCCCGGGTTCGAGTCCCGGTCGGGGCACACATTTTCACCTGTGCCCGTTGATCTATATCAACGCCCGTGCGCAGCTGACGGTATTAATATAATTTTAATAACGAAGAGATTGGTTGTCGTTTGTTGGTCTAGTGTGCACCCGCCTTTAGCTGTGCGAGACGGCAGAGCGCAAACAGACTCGTAGCACTGAACGAGAATCCAGCCGCCTGCTCTGCAGGTGAAAGTGGGCTGACGAGCCAATAAAAGACGTCCCCGGTAACCTCCAAGCACGCCGTCCCCATTGGACGACTGGCAGCCGCTGCTCTTATATGACTAATGTATCCAGTGAGTGGGTGACAATCTGAGCAGTTCTCTTAGGTTGTTCGCAGATGATGCAGTAATTTACCGTCTAGTAAGGTCATCCGAAGACCAGTATCAGTTGCAAAGCGATTTAGAAAAGATTGCTGTATGGTGTGGCAGGTGGCAGTTGACGCTATATAACGAAAAGTGTGAGGTGATCCACATGAGTTCCAAAAGAAATCCGTTGGAATTCGATTACTCGATAAATACTACAATTCCCAAGGCTGTCAATTCAACTAAGTACCTGGGTGTTAAAATTATGAACAACTTCAGTTGGAAAGACCACATAGATAATATTGTGGGGGAGGCGAGCCAAAGGTTGCGTTTCATTGGCAGGACACTTAGAAGATGCAACAAGTCCACTAAAGAGACAGCTTACATTACACTCGTTCGTCCTCTGTTAGAATATTGCTGTGCGGTGTGGGATCCTTACCAGGTGGGATTGACGGAGGACATCGAAAGGGTGCAAAAAAGGGCAGCTCGTTTTGTATTATCACGTAGTAGGGGAGAGAGTGTGGCAGATATGATACGCGAATTGGGATGGAAGTCATTACAGCGAAGACGTTTTTCGTCGCGGCGAGATCTATTTACGAAATTTCAGTCACCAAATTTCTCTTCCGAATGCGAAAATATTTTGTTGAGCCCAACCTACATAGGTAGGAATGATCATCAAAATAAAATAAGAGAAATCAGAGCTCGAACAGAAAGGTTTAGGTGTTCGTTTTTCCCACGCGTTGTTCGGGAGTGGAATGGTAGAGAGATAGTATGATTGTGGTTCGACGAACCCTCTGCCAAGCACTTAAATGTGAATTACAGAGTAGTCATGTAGATGTAGATGAGCTTCATAGGGCGGAACACGTTCTTCCAGTCGTATTCTCCGACAAGTGGCGGGATGTTCAGCTCTTCCCGTTACGTCCAATGAACTGTAATTGCCGGAGAGCGGTACAAGTGTGCTTGGCTACCTCTCTGCAGACGAGATCTTCATTAGTGCTTCTCTACTCAGATTCAGTGAGAGGTGTGAGGGAGGTAGCAACGGACGCTAAATAACGTATTGAACTGGAAGTGGGTGTTGTTGGGAAACTGAGCTGCTGTTCACATGAAATACGTCTGTAAATTTGGAAAATATTTAAATCAGACCCAGTGGGTCAGGTGTCGAAAACAATGCACTACAACTCCGCGAATTACATGCTGGTACTATTTAAGCGTCCTAAGGAATCGCTTTTCGGCGACCAAATGCACATAACAGGGTCAAAATAATAAATTATTCAAAAGAGAGACAATAATTATAATCAAAAATAGAAATCTGGCGCGCTATAACCACGTGTTAAAAAAACTTGGTATTCCTATCGCATTATGTAGGCACGTCAACGAATGCATTGTGCACGTTAAATAAAGCGTTAGTAATAGTGGCACTAACAGTTGAATCCATGACCATGGAACAAGAAACGAACTGACTTTACGTTTAGGGGAAAAAAAACGAAAAACCCGCAACACTATTTTCTCCTAGATAATCAAACCGCATAACAGACTGCGCAAGGAAATAAAAGCGCACTAAATTCACCATATTTAAAATGTTGGTTAAAACATGTCTCTTACATAATGTATCCTATACAGTCAAATACTACTTAGCACGCAGTAGTGTTTGTAAACATGTAAGCGCCTCTGTGATTTTACAGTAACAAGTAATTTGTGTTACTGGAAAACTGAAGACTCGATATCTGTGATGGGAATACTGATCTAGTTTCAGCCTCCTAAATTCAAGATTTCTTTTTATACGGAATAATTTTGACTCAGTTTCTCAGACACAGATATGAGAAAATATGAAGAGGGTAATGTGCGGAACTAACGCTATGGTGTCCTAGTCAGCCGAAAGGATGAGAGAGAGAGAGAGAGAGAGAGAGAGAGAGAGAGAGATAGAGAGAGAGAGAGAGAGAGAGAGAAGTGTGTGAATGTGTGATGTAACTAGTAACGAAATGTGAATGAGTAGCCGCGCGGGATTAGCGGAGCGGTCTAGGGCGCTGCAGTCATGGACTGTACGGCTGGTCCCGGCGGAGGTTCGAGTCATACCTCTGGCATGGGTGTGTGTGTTTGTCCTTAGGATAATTTAGGTTAAGTAGTGTGTAAGCTTAGGGACTGATGACCTTAGCAGTTAAGTCTCATAAGATTTCACACACATTTGAACATTTTTTGTGAATGAGTAGGATAATACTATGCTTGTCTGACGTTTGACTAGCGCCAGTATGTATACAGACACTGTACATTCTTAACCCCCTGGCTCCACAAACCGAGTCGATTAAACGCCTCTTCAAGCAGCCTCCTCCACAGCGTTCAGTCCTTGACACCCTCTTCCCCTGCTCCAAGTATCTGATGATCCTTGTCCAACTGGTCTCTCCATCCCATTTTCCGTCTGCGTAAATGTTTCCGCCCTCCTACAAATTTAATCAGTATACTGACTGCCGGCCGAAGTGGCCGCGCGGTTAAAGGCGCTGCAGTCTGGAACCGCAAGACCGCTACGATCGCAGGTTCGAATCCTGCCTCGCGCATGGATGTTTGTGATGTCTTTAGGTTAGTTAGGTTTAACTAGTTCTAAGTTCTAGGGGACTAATGACCTCAGCAGTTGAGTCCCATAGTGCTCAGAGCCATTTGAACCATTTGAAGTATACTGACTGGTTTGATGCCTCCCACCACGAATTATTCTCCTGTACCAAACTCTTCACCTCAGAGCAGCACTTGCAGCCAACGCCCTCAGTTACTTGTTGCACGTGCTCCTGTCTCTACCTCCACCTACAGTAGTTTGTGCCATCTTCAGTTCCCCCACGCACAATGTAAATTATTCGCTAATTTCTAAAAACTCATCCTTTCATTCTGTCACTTGTTCTTATTGTTGATTTACCCATATAATCCTCTAGAACCTCCTCATTTCTTACCTTATTAGACCAGAGCTGGCTTCCACGGTCAGATAGACAAAGCCGCTGAATCGTTTACTTTCCTACGAAAGTGGTGGGGCCGCAAGTGCAGACACTGACACTATCTCTGGTAGTGTGACGTAACGATGACGTAGGCCGACCAACCACAAGCCATTCTATGGGCTGTACATGATAACCATACCAGCAGCCATGACAGTCAGTAGTTCCTGACAAAGCCGGCCAGTGTGGCCGTGCGGTTCTGCCTCGGGCATGGATGTTTGTGATGTCCTTAGGTTAGTTAGGTTTAAGTAGTTCTAAGTTCTAGGGGACTGATGACCATAGATGTTAAGTCCCATAGTGCTCAGAGCCATTTGAACCATTTTTTTTGAGTTCCTGACAAACACAATTGAGGATTTCGTCGAAGCTCGAGACTTGACGCGGCTAGTAAACCGAGAATGTTTTATACAGTGCTGCCTTCGCAAGGAAGTTCGATTTCATAACATTAAAATACTGGTGTAGTTAACAATGTGAATCATTGTGGCCGTTTTAAACAAAACTGTCACAGCTCTGGCAGGTTGTTGTATAAACTGCGCGCAATGGCACTGTCCCTCATTCCTCCGATCCACCCTACACATCACAGGTCCCAGAGACTACGCCGAGCTAGAGCCTTTCGCCTGAGCCGATGTTAACTATGAATGCAGCGCGGCGTCCTTCGCCTGTTTCAGAGAGGTTACGCAGCCCACAGCCCGCGTCTTTCATCTCTGGCCGGGCAGGTAGCTGTGGTATCCCGCTTTGGAAATGATCTCACGATCGCGGACGGAAACTGGGACTGGGCCGGCCGGCGAGGGAGGCGGGAGCGGCTCCGTGGTATGTACGGCCGCGGCCGGCGTTTGCGCAAGGCGCCGGCCTTGGCATACAGCTAGCTATAGCCGCGGCTCGGGCGGGTCGAAGCGGGGCGGGAGCCTCGTTTCTGACGTAACGCCGCCATTCCCGGAATACTAATGCCCACGGCCGCGTCATCGTTCCCACTCTGCCGGACGCCCTCGCTGGCGGCTCTTTTTAATAGAGCGCGGGCTGGCTGCTAGCTCCTCTCGCCTGCTTTCATCGACTGCCAGCAGACTCAAGGGTGGCTGGAGTTCAACACCTCTACGACAGCTGCACGCAAAGCAGCCGAAAGAATGGTTTGTTATTGCAGCTAGTCGTTCTTCACTGAGAAAAAACTCCAGGCGTGAAGGTAACATCGCCCGAACCTCAAGGGACTGTTTTAGGACCATTATTGTTCACAATAAATATACACTGGAGAGCCAAAGAAACTGGTACGCCTGACTAATTTCGTGTAGGGTCCCCGCGAGCACGCAGAAGTGCCGCAACTCGACGTGGCATAGACTCCACTAATGTCTCAAATAGTGCTGCAGGGAATTGACAGCATGAATCCTGCACGGCTGTCCATAAATCCGTTAAGACTACGAGGAGGTGTTGATCTCTTCTGAACAGCACGTTGCAAGGCATCCCATAATATTCATATCTGGGGAGTTTGGTGGCCAGCGTAAGTGTTTAAACTCAGAAAAGTGTTCCTGGAGCCATTCTGCAGCAGTCCTGAACGTATGGGGTGTCGTACTTGTAAGGTGCCTCTTACGTGAGGAAGACATTTTTACCAGTTTTAATAAATTATTGTCTCTTATTGATGTATTCACTATAGTTAGGAAGTGCTGTAGTCCGTAGCCGACCATGAGTCGGAGAGTATTTCCCACACTGGTTGGCTAGGTGACGAAGCTACCATATGTCGCGCGTAGTGGGGTGGGACTCGGCGCTGGACCGTAGCAACAAGCGTCAGCCTGGGAAATATACATGAGAGGAAGTACTGCCATTTAGGCGCCTAAGTCACCGATTTTGTTTATTTATATTCAATAATTAAAGTCATTTATGACAACATGAATACTAGGAGGAGCCTCTGGGTGTTCAAAACTATTTATCATAATTTTGCCTCGTTAAAATTCACACCCGTTCATTAACAATTGCATATATTAGTAAGTACGAACTTGATCGGAAATCCACGAACTGTGACGAAACTAGTAAGAGATACGGACTGTGCGCCAAAGTCGGCAGGCGGCGTTAAGAGCTCTTCCTGTCTTGTTCGATGGTAGCCATGCTCTCGGTTACGAGTAGTTTGTGACATGAGTGTTTCATATTTGATCTAATAGGATATTACGGTATTCTGAATGTTAATTTAGAGTAAATAGATACCCCAAAGTTGATCGACAGCAATTTCAGATAATTAGCTTCCACCAACAGAGACATCCAATGCGCCAATGAAGAATCTTCACGGGACGACATTTACGAGAGCTGCACCGCGCACAGGTAAGAGGAAATCAGACGACACGACCCACCAAGGCGGATAATGGAAGGTCCGAATTACACTCGCAAATCCCGGGTGGATGTGCTGACCAGTTATACTGTACGTCACATATACCACCCTCTACGGACTCGCGGCTAAGCTGAGTAATAACAGTACCAGTTTAGAAGCGAGGGGATCTTGCATACTGTCCTGCTGGAATTGTCGAAGTGCACAATCGACATGAATGGATGCAGGTGATCAAACAGCATGCTCACGTACGTGTCACCTGTCAAGAGTCGTATCTCGACGTATCAGGGGTCCCATATCACTCCAAATGCACACTCCCCACACCATTACAGAGCCTCCACCAGCTCGAACAGTCCCCAGCTTACATGCAGGGTACATGGATTCATGAGGGTGTCTCCAACCAGTGCACACCCATCCACTCGATACAATTTGAAACGAGACTCGTCCGACCAGGCAACATGTTTCCAATAGTCAACAGTCCAATTTCGGTGTTGACGGACCCAAGTGAGGCGCAAAACTTTGCGTCTCACAGTCATCAAGGATTCACGAATGTGGCTCCGGCTCCGAAAGAAAATTATCCTAGATGTTTCGTTGAATGGTTCGCACCCTGACACTTGTTAATGGCCCAGCATTGAAATCTGCAGCAATTTGCGGAAGGGTTGCACTTCTGTTACGCCGAACGATTCTCTTTAGTCGTTGTTGGTCCCGTTCTTGCAGGATCTTTTTCCAGCCGCAGCGATGTCGGAGATTTGATGTTTTACCGGATTGCTGTTATTCACGGTACACTCGTGCAATGGTCGTACAGGAAAATCCCCGCTTCATCTCTACCTCGGAATGCCCTATCCCATCGCTCGTGCGCCTTCTATAACACCACGTTCAAACTTACTCAAATCTTGATAACCTGCCATTGTAGCAGCAGTAACCGATCTAACTGTGCCAGACACTTGTCGTCTTATGTAGGCGTTGCCGACCGCAGCGCCGTATTCTGCATGTTTACGTATCTCTGTATTTGAGTACGCATGTCTATATCAGTTTCTTTGGCCCTTCAGTGTAAATAACCTATTAGATATCTGGCTTCGTAGCGGAGATCGTTAACCTATCCGTGTACAGAGCCTCTCGACTCGCGAGTAAGTTGGTTCTGGTGCTGGACGAAGTTTTTACTGTAGTATTTGGCCGGAAAGGGGAGGAGATGTGGTGGCGGCAAGTACCTGATTACAAGACTTCGCGCGAATCTCCTCGAATAAGTTCCACACATGTGCGCAGGGTTCCATGAAATGAGTGCATGTGACGCAGCTGACGGTGATCCGTCCGTCGGATGGGGCCTTAATTTTGGCGGCCCTCTTGGTGCTACTCGAGATGTGCCGATACAGGGCTTCGCCCTCTTCTTTTTCTTATCTTCTTCATCATCATCATCATCATCATCATCATCATCATACAGCACAAACATAAGATTACACTATACTTGCAACTATTACACTGTGCGGCTACACATCCGGTACAACTTTCATATATCCGCAAGGAAAGGGGGTGAATGTGCGCGGAGGAAGAACATCGTTTCCGAGAGGTGGCTGAAATTACCCTGTGGAACATCCTGTGTTTAAAAGAAACGAATGTTAATTTTGGTCCTCGGGTTATAGAAGAGGTCAGTCACTTAACCGACTCGTCGAAAAATGTTTACATTTCTTGCTCTAAAACCGGGAAATTGACAAATGCGAGTTACAGAACATTACTTGAGAATGTTTTAAAACCGTACGATGCTGATAACAAGTTTTGTCCAATATTCGATTCCTGGGGTGGAGAAACTAATACTCTAACGTATGAGACCATATTTATAGATGACGAGGGTCAACCGACGTTCACGGAAAAAGTAATACCGCCAAACTGCACACCTGTGTACCAGCCGTGTGATGTTTATTTCAGTCGCCAGGTTAAAAACTGCATTCCGAGGCTTCAGAACTGCACTGTGCTTCTGGAAACCCAGCGTGAATTGCACAACTGCACGATGCAATAATTATTCACAGCATAATTGATAACCAGCTTTCAGCACCGATTTTTCAGGCAATGATATCGTAAGCGTGGTAGGCATCAAAATTAACTCCCGAAAAAGACATGTTTTTAAATGTAAACCAAGTTTGCTTTCCGCCGACTCTTCGGAATGAACAGTGTAGTTGTCGAAATATTGCATTCATTAGATGTTCTTGGTGCCGCGAGTCTATTTGTTTGGAATGTTTATAAGAAAAGTGCCATCCATCTAGTTGTTCGAAGAAAAATGAGGACACGTAACAGTGAATGGAAGACCCATTGTAAAGTGACCAGGGATAACATTTTACTTGTTTACTATCGCAAGAGGTTTCAGAAATTTGTCTACCTTTTTATCATTTCTTATTGATTTACTTACCTTTTTAACCCTCCTATCCCTATCAATTGAGATATGGAAAAATACAAGCGAGAAGAATAACATCCACTAGGTTTCCTCGAGATTCGAACCCGGGTTCTCTGCTTCCCAGCCAGTTACATTGCCCTTTTTTTGCTTTTTGTTCGTAATTGTTAGTTGTATTTGCTCGTAGCGGACGTCAGATGACATCCGTAAAAGTTCATTGTTGATCCCTTCACTCAGTTTTTTTATTACAGAGACTAGCCAGCTCTCTGACCGAAAACGCTGAGCTACCGTGACGGCTAAAAGGTCAAATATGTGAGAGATCCTAAGGAGCAAATTGCTAAGGTCATCGGTCCGTAGACTCATACATTACTTAAACGATCTTATGCTAAGAACAACACACACACATATGCCCAAGGGAGAACTTGAACCTCCGGCGGGAGGGATCGCGCAGTCCGTGACATAGCGCCTCAAACCGCACGGCCACTTCGCATGGCGCCGTTGCGCTATCGGCATCTCGGCGAAAAGCATTTACCACGTTGGTACATAAGCGGCAGTTGTAGAAGTTTCTTTCCTCGATTTCTGGAAAAGTATGCATTTGTAGACCCCATACCTGACGATGATAAATGCTCTATTTACAATTATCTATCGATCCCGCCAATTTTGAGTCGATTGTCCGTTAAAACCTTTAAGGTACTTTTCTCAAAAACGGGAGAATTTTGAGCCATAATATCTTACCTTCGTTTTGGGTTGTACACAAGCGACCTGCCAAATTTGAGCCGAATCGGTTGCCCTTGTAAGTCGAAGGTGTGCTGAATTATCCTTATTTGCGTCTAATATCATGTATAAGGGGCAAAAGAAAGTTTCCGTTCGAATGCCGTACAGTCCAGAATTGGTATGCTAATGAGGTGAGCATCGAGGTAATCATGCCAACGATACACCATTTTGGAGGTACCTGTGTGGTACATCATCGTGTCCTTCTGCGTGAATAATTCCGCAACTGCCTGCCGAACATCCTCGTCCGACAGGAACCATCGAGTATTCAAGATCTATGTTAAGGAACCGCCGAGCGGTTCTAGGCGCCTCAGTCCGGAACCGCGCTGCTGCTACGGTCGCAGGTTCGAATCCTGCCTCGAGCATGGTTGTGTGTGATGTCCTTAGGTTAGTTAGGCTTAAATAGTTCTAAGTCTAGGGGACTGATGACTTCAGATGTTAAGTCGCATAATGCTTAGTTAGAGCCATTTGAACCATTTTTTGGAGTCATGACTATAGGGCGCGTGCTCGACCGTCTTCCACTTGAGTTGCTGCAGCTTCTGCGTTACGACATTTGCGATACGGGGACGTGCGTTATCATGAAGCAGCAACACCCTTTGTCGCAATTACCTCCGACGTTTCGACAACGGTGGTTGTCGACGGACGTGCTGCGCCATACACATTCTTCGTGTCTACTGTTGTTTGTCCTTCGGCAGCCATGAAAAGAATAACAGCATTTCGGCTCTGTTTGGACGCATTTGGTAATACTGTCGCCACAGTTCACATTTCCGCAAATACGCCACGCTCGTCGGAAAGACACGAATGCCACTCTAATCCTTAACCTACATATCGGTACCTATATACTCGTGTGGCAGCCGCGCAGTAACAATGGCAATGACACGAATAATTTTTGTATAACGTCTGACTTGTTCCTTAAATTTTAGGGTGACAATTTTAATGTTTTTTCAGTCTGGCTAGTTCATCCGTGTTTTTGTAAGTGATCAGCCAGCCACATATTCCTATGAATCTATTTTAGTTTTTTCTCCTGTCTTACTTGTGTTTTAATTGAAAATTTCATACCATCTCACCATTTTAACGCTATCTCACATGTGATTGTGCGAGTGATTATGGGTGAGATTGGTAGAGAGTCAGTGTGATTTTATCTCAGACTGCTTTTTTATCGTATTTTACACGTTTTAACCAACTTCGTTTCTACTAATCTTCGTATGGGTGTTGATAAACTAGAGGTTGAGGAACCCTGACACCCCCCCCCACCCACCCACCCACACATACACACTGTAAGTGGTCCTTAACTTTGATGTTAAGTTTGTCGGCAAACTTATTTCTACTGCTCCTCAATTCTTTCGTCTTCCTTTTATTTTCATTATAGCCGTGTTCTGTGCTTAGTATACATTTCGTTCCATTCAACAGGTCCTGTAATTCTATATCAGTTTCACAAATAACTGCCATGCCATCAATAAGTCTCATCTTTGATATCCTTTCACCACCAATTTTATTTTTACTTCAAAACATTTTTTAAAACAATTTTTCTTGTTAAATTATTATTTCATTGCTTCCTCAATATACTGGTTGAACAGAATGGTCATCAGAATGATAGTGTATGGAAAAGTCAATAATATTAGAGCAAAGACATCGTCGTTAACAGTATTTCACTGCTCAACGCAGAGAACGCCAAACCACTGCACGAGGTGCGTAACCGATGCGGACCACTCGAAAAGCTCCGGTGGCCCCGAATGGTATAACAGGTGTAGGATTCGTTATGAATAGGAAGGTAGGGCAGAAGGTGTGTTACTGTGAACAGTTCAGTGACTGGGTTGTTCTAATCAGAATCGACAGCAGACCAACACCGACAACGATAGTTCAGGTATACATGCCGACGTCGCAAGCTGAAGATGAACAGATGGAGAAAGTGTATGAGGATATTGAAAGGGTAATGCAGTATGTAAAGGGAGACGAAAATCTAATAGTCATGGGCGACTGGAATGCAGTTGTGGGGGAAGGAGTAGAAGAAAAGGTTACAGGAGAATATGGGCTTGGGACGAGGAATGAAAGAGGAGAAAGACTAATTGAGTTCTGCAACAAGTTTCAGCTAGTAATAGCGAATACCCTGTTCAAGAATCACAAGAGGAGGAGGTATACTTGGAAAAGGCCGGGAGATACGGGAAGATTTCAATTAGATTACATCATGGTCAGACAGAGATTCCGAAATCAGATACTGGATTGTAAGGCGTACCCAGGAGCAGATATAGACTCAGATCACAATATAGTAGTGATGAAGAGTAGGCTGAAGTTCAAGACATTAGTCAGGAAGAATCAGTACGCAAAGAAGTGGGATACGGAAGTACTAAAGAATGACGAGATACGTTTGAAGTTCTCTAACGCTATAGATACAGCAATAAGGAATAGCGCAGTAGGCAGTACAGTTGAAGAGGAATGGACATCTCTAAAAAGGGCCATCACAGAAGTTGGGAAGGAAAGCATAGGTACAAAGAAGGTAGCTGCGAAGAAACCATGGGTAACAGAAGAAATACTTCAGTTGTTTGATGAAAGGAGGAAGTACAAACATGTTCCGGGAAAATCAGGAATACAGAAATACAAGTCGCTGAGGGATGAAATAAATAGGAAGTGCAGGGAAGCTAAGACGAAATGGCTGCAGGAAAAATGTGAAGACATCGAAAAAGATATGATTGTCGGAAGGACAGACTCAGCATACAGGAAAGTCAAAACAACCTTTGGTGACATTAAAAGCAACGGTGGTAACATTAAGAGTGCAACGGGAATTCCACTGTTAAATGCAGAGGAGAGAGCAGATAGGTGGAAAGAATACATTGAAAGCCTCTATGAGGGTGAAGATTTGTCTGATGTGATAGAAGAAGAAACAGGAGTCGATTTAGAAGAGATAGGGGATCCAGTATTAGAATCGGAATTTAAAAGAGCTTTGGAGGACTTACGGTCAAATAAGGCAGAAGGGATAGATAACATTCCATCAGAATTTCTAAAATCATTGGGGAAGTGGCAACAAAACGACTTCTCACGTTGGTGTGTAGAATATATGAGTCTGGCGACATACCATCTGACTTTCGGAAAAGCATCATCCACACAATTCCGAAGACGGCAAGAGCTGACAAGTGCGAGAATTATCGCACAATCAGCTTAACAGCTCATGCATCGAAGCTGCTTACAAGAATAATATACAGAAGAATGGAAAAGAAAATTGAGAATATGCTAGGTGACGATCAGTTTGGCTTTAGGAAAAGTAAAGGGACGAGAGAGGCAATTCTGACGTTACGGCTAATAATGGAAGCAAGGCTAAAGAAAAATCAAGACACTTTCATAGGATTTGTCGACCTGGAAAAAGCGTTCGACAATATAAAACGGTGCAAGCTGTTCGAGATTCTGAAAAAAGTAGGGGTAAGCTATAGGGAGAGACGGGTCATATACAATATGTACAACAACCAAGAGGGAATAATAAGAGTGGACGATCAAGAACGAAGTGCTCGTATTAAGAAGGGTGTAAGACAAGGCTGTAGCCTTTCGCCCCTACTCTTCAATCTGTACATCGAGGAAGCAATGATGGAAATAAAAGAAAGGTTCAGGAGTGGAATTAAAATACAAGGGGAAAGGATATCAATGATACGATTCGCTGATGACATTGCTATCCTGAGTGAAAGTGAAGAAGAATTAAATGATCTGCTGAACGGAATGAACAGTCTAATGAGTACACAGTATGGTCTGAGAGTAAATCGGAGAAAGACGAAGGTAATGAGAAGTAATAGACATGAGAACAGCGAGAAACTTAACATCAGGATTGATGGTCACGAAGTCAATGAAGTTAAGGAATTCTGATACCTAGGCAGTAAAATAACCAATGACGGAAGGAGCAAGGAGGACATCAAAAGCAGTCTCGCCATGGCAAAAAAGGCATTTCTGGCCAAGAGAAGTCTACTAATATCAAATACCGGCCTTAAATTGAGGAAGAAATTTCTGAGGATGTACGTCTGGAGTACAGCATTGTATGGTAGTGAAACATGGACTGTGGGAAAACCGGAACAAAAGAGAATCGAAGCATTTGAGATGTGGTGCTATAGACGAATGTTGAAAATTAGGTGGACTGATAAGGTAAGGAATGAGGAGGTTCTACGCAGAATCGGAGAGGAAAGGAATATGTGGAAAACACTGATAAAGAGAAGGGACAGGATGATAGGACATCTGCTAAGACATGAGGGAATGACTTCCATGGTACTAGAGGGAGCTGTAGAGGGCAAAAACTGTAGAGGAAGACAGAGATTGGAATACGTCAAGCAAATAATTGAGGACGTAGGTTGCAAGTGCTACTCTGAGATGAAGAGGTTAGCACAGGAAAGGAATTCGTGGCGGGCCGCATCAAACCAGTCAGTAGACTGATGAAAAAAAAAAAAAAAAAAAGCCCCGAGAATGGAGGAACAGGGGACTGGCGATCAGCTGTGCAGCCTGTGGTACCGTAACTACGGCAGCCTGGTACGGCACGGATGGTGATTTCCCTGAAAGGAGAGGCTGGCCGGAGCGAGAAGACGGGCTTCTTCGGTTATCGACCTGCACGCCGCGCAGCGACACACTGGCGTCTCTCTGGTTGTGCCGCTGTAAAGGCGCGACCGCCGCGATTTATAGCGGCGGCCTGGAGGCTGTAAAAATGAGACTGTGCTGTCCAGATAGGGGTGAGGGACAGAGGAGTAGGGATTCAAGAAGTACGGGGGGAAATGAAAGGCTGGTCGGGGTTAAGGACTGGGAAGGCATGGGACGGACGGGGGAGATGCTGGGGAAAGAGAGGGTAAGGCCTAAACTTAAGTCGCATAATTTGCTGTGAGGCGTATCTGCCCCATAGCAACGATACGTATCCGACTCGAAACCTCTGACCACTTGCCACTGAACAACATTCTTCCGTCTCGGAGACACGCACGATCAAATATCTGAGAGGTTCGGAAACAAAACTGCCTACAAATTACACAATGTCTTTCGTCAGACTTTTCTTACCCAGACGAAGAGTGTGACATGGACAAATAGGGAATCAAATAATGCAGCGTGCGGTTTAGTTCTGTAAATGAAGATTTAATGGCTTTGCTTGATAGTAATGAGGGCAATTAAGAAAAACTTAATTAATGATTTCAGGAGAAAGCAAACATTTTACGAACAGCTGCTGCTTCCCATGTCGATAAAGTGTCAAATAAATATCACATCGCAGCATAAATCGAAACTTTTGTATTTTCCCTTCATCTGTATAATCTTAACGATACTAGAATAATTATCGATATTTTAATATATTATTTTGCATTCTTTATTAACATAACTCGAAAAGAAAAACACTGAAAAAACCGTCAAATGTTCTGTAATTTGACTAAAAGTAAGAAATAAAATAGACTAAGAAAACATTTGACGCACCTTTGAATCATGCTCGAAATCATGTACAGCAAATTAGGTGCTGATTGAGAATTTAAACATTTTATTTATAATTTTACTCTAAGGTGACAGAAGTCACGGGATAGCAATATGCATGTATACAGATGGCGGTGGTATCGCGTACACTAGGTATAAAAGGACAGTGCGTTGGCGGAGCTGTCATTTGTACTCAGGTGATCAATGTGAAAAGGTTTCCGTCGTGAATATGGCCACACGAACGGACTAACAGACACTAAACGCGGAAAGGCAGTTGGAGCTAGAGGTATGGGACATTCCATTTCGGAAATCATTGTTGTTGTTGTTGTGCTCTTCAGTCCTGAGACTGGTTTGATGCAGCTCCCCATGCTACTCTATCCTGTACAAGCTTCTTCATCTCCCAGTACCTACTGCAACCTACATCCTTCTGAATCTGCTTAGTGTGTTCATCTCTTGGTCTCCCTCTACGATTTTTACCCTCCACGCTGCCCTCCAATACTAAATTGGTGATCCCTTGATGTCTCAGAACATGCCTACTAACCGATCCCTTCTTCTGGCCAAGTTGTGCCACAAACTTCTCTTCTCCCCAATCCTATTCAATACTTCCTCATTAGTTATGTGATCTACCCATCGAATCTTCAGCATTCTTCTGTAGCACCACATTTCAAAAGCTTCTATTCTCTTCTTGTCCAAACTATTTATCGTCCATGTTTCACTTCCATACATGACTACACTCCATACAAATACTTTCAGAAGCGACTTCCTGACACTTAAATCTATACTCGATGTCCACAAATTTCTCTTCTTCAGAAAGGCTTTCCTGGCCATTGCCAGTCTACATTTTATATACTCTCTACTTCGACCATCATCAGTTTTTTGCTTCCCAGATAGCAAAACTCCTTTACTACTTTAAGTGTCTATAGCGTCCCCAGTGCAATATTACGAAAAGACTTAAAAAACAGTATTTATAAAGAAGAGACATTAAAAAATTGAATAATATATTTATATCATGTAGCCGTAAAATAATAATTTCTCTGTGCAGATTTAGATTGCAAAGAAATAATTTATGACAAAATGATCTAAAGAGACGACAAGATACGCTCTTTTGTTAATTTTGTAGTCGACTTCACTTCCTCTTTTGTCTTGAGTGTGTATAGACGGACATCTTTCGAGTGCTGGCAAATGTAAGCATATTTGTATGAGTTAAGCAGATAATATATTAATTTAATATTATTGTGCACTTTTAATTTGTAAGAGGTGATCTCGATTTCATGTCCACCTTCCTGGAATTGACCTGCATTCAAGTAATTTACAGTTCAACAATCGCAGCGGCCGATGCAGCCAACGACGCCATTACGTGGCAATATTAACTTATGAAAAATTAGCGGAAGCGAAATACTCGCCCGCTATTAACATAATATTAATTTTTCTCCACAGCCGCACGAAGTTGCAGAAATACGTAGCTTTAAGATTCTTATTTTCAGTACCATAGCCGAGAGCCAGAGCCAGGACTCCGACTACAATACAATGGTTAATGGAGGTAAGAAAAATACTCTCGCGCGTGTGTGGGCCGCAACTGTAATTAATAACTAAAGATATCTTGCTTTAAAGTGAACTGACTAGCCGAGGAAATTAATATGAAAAGTTTATTACATTGTTCAACTTATATGCTCATGTTTTAAAAGATTCAGCGAGTCTAACATTCATTAACGTAACAAATAATTTGAGATCAATATTGTTAAAAAGGAGAACTTCAGGAAAGCATTTAATCGTAAATCAAAATTAAATGAAATATCATTTTTATTAAGGCCCACCACGTAAGTCGGCAATAATCAAAAAATAATAATAACAATAATAATATATTAAATTACGACGGCCGACGGACGCGAGATGTCTCATTTCCTAATCTAATTCCCTCAGCATCACCCAACTTAATTCGACTACATTCCATTATCCTCGTTTTGCTTTATTAACATAACTCGACACTGAAAACAATCGTCAAATGTTTTGTACACCATCAAATGTTTTGTACGCTGATTTGACTAAAAGTAAGAAATAAAACAGACTAGGAAAACATTTGACGCACTTTTGTATCATTCTCGAAATCATTTACAATAAATTTGGTGCCGATTGAGAATTTAAACATTTTACTTAAAGTTTTACTCTGAGGTGACAAAAATCATGGGATAGCTATATGCATGCATATAGATGGCGGCGGTATCGCTTGTAAACAAGGTATAAAAGGCAAGTACGTTGACGGGGTTTCATTTGTATTCAGGTGATTCATGTGAAAAATCTCCCGATGTGAATATGGCCACACGAACGGATTAACTGACTCTGAACGCGCAATGGCAGCTGGAGCTAGACGTACGGGTATACCATTTGAGAAATCATTACGGAATCCAATATTACAAGATCCACAGTGTTACAAGAGTGTGCCGAGAAAACCATATTTCATCACGGACTACGGAGTAGTCGACGGCATTCACTTAACGACCGAGACCAGCGGCGTTTACGTAAATTTGTCAGTGCTAAAAGACAGACAACACTATGCGAAATAACCATAGAAATCAATGTAGGATGTATGACGAAAGTGTCCGTTAGGGCAATGCGGCGACATTTGGCGTTAATTGGATGTGGCAGCAGACGACCGACGCCAATGCTTTTGCTAACAGGACGACATCGCCTGCAGCGCCTCTCGTGGTCTCGTCGCCATATCGGTTGGGCCCTAGGCGATTGGAAAACCGGGCCCTGGTCAGTAAGTCCCGATTTCAGTCGGTAAGAGCTGATGGCAGGGTTCGAGCGTGGCGCAGTCCCCACGAAGCGATGTACCCAAATTGTCAACAAGCCACTGTGCAAGCTGGTGGTAGCTACGTGATGGTATGAGCTGTGTTTCCCCATCTGAACATATCATTGAAGTGGAAATGGTTAGGTTCGCCTGCTTGGAGACTATTCGCAGCTATTCGTGGACTACATGTGCCCAAACAATGATGTCATATCACCAGGCTACAGTGTTTGCAACTGGTTTGAAGAACATTCTGGACAATTGGAGAGGACGATTTAGTTACCCTGATCGCCCGACATGAATCCCATCAACATTTATGGAACATAATCGAGAGGACAGTTTGTGAACAAAATTCTACACCGGCAACACTTTTGCAATTACGCACGGCTATAGAGGCAGCACGGATCAATATTTCTGCAGGGTGTTTCGACGATTTGTTGAGTCCACACCACATCGTGTTGCTGAATTATGTTGGGCAAAAGCAAGTTGGAGCATGTAGACCATGCAGTCTTTTGTTCTGTGTCCTTGAGATATTCTTTCTGTGTGAAGTCAAGTGGTAAAATGTTTTAGCAGATCAGATGCTACTGTTACAGATAACTTTTGTACACTTTTCGGCATACGTGAAAAAAAATAAATGTAAAGGGCACACTACAGCAGACTGCACCCTCTACACAATCGAGCAGAAATAGATCTTTAAAATTTAAGTTAAACATTGAACTTTAAATTCTCTATTGGCACATCTCTTTCTGTGGATGATTATGAGCATCAGTCAAAGGTGCGTCTAATGTTTCTCTAATATGTTTTATTTTTAAAGTAAGACAAATCATTTAACAAAATATTTGACCATTTTTAATCAATATTTTTTTTCTTACTTTCGACGGCACCAGTTACAGCACACTACCCAGCAAAATTTCCTAGGTTTCACTTTAGGACGCGCTCCATCCTCATCTACATCAAGTCATCTTTGCGGTCTGTGACAAAGGGCACGCGGTACACCAGTTCCATTTTGCTCCTTTCCTGTTCCATTCGCGGAAGGTAGGCAGGAGGAAAGACTGCCGGCAACTTTCGCTGTGGACCACAATTTTTCTCATTTTGCCGTCATGACCATTGGGCAATGTGCATGGATGCCTTTTTTTGCAGCGTCACCAACTCAAGTTTTTATGTCGACATCTACTCTCCGCAAGACACTTTATGGTGTGTGGAGGAGGGTATTTCGTGTACCACCATCCCTCATTTCCTGTGTCACTTGGAATGGCGGGCAGAAAGAACGACTGCACGTAAGGCTCAGAGTGATCTCGAATATCTCTAGTTTATCTTCTTGGTTTTTCCGCGATGTATTCGTGGGAGATGCAATTTATTTGATGAGTCTTCTAGTAACGTACATTAACAATACAACACAACGTCGTGCACAAAGCCTCTCTTGTGTCTTCTGCCACTGGAGTGAGATGACCATCTCCGTGACGCTTTCTACTCTTACTAAGCGAACCTGTGTCCAAACACACTGCTCTTCTTTGGATCTCTGTTTCTTCCGTCAATTCTGTCTGATGAGTGTCCCTAACAGACGAACAATATTCAGGTATCTGTTAGACGAGTGTTTAGTAAGTTACCTTCATAGCGCGTGGACTACAGTTCTTGAGAACTCTCCCAAACGAATCTGTTTGGCATCTATCTTAACGGCGATAAGTTTTACGTGGTTCTATTTTAAACAGATCCGTACGCAAACTCCCAGGTATTCAATAGATGTAACTGCTTGCAGCGATTGTTCTACGATCGTGTACTCACACAATAGTGGGTTTGTCCGTCTATTTATCGTATATTTCGTTACAGATTTTTACTGTTGCGAATTTCCTGTGTACTGCAGTTCCAACCGCAATCAGCCTGGTATACACTTTGTGAAAAATACTGGTCCTGTACCACTCTTTCGGGGTATGCCAAAAGTTACTTTTCAGTTAGTAATGACCGAGCGAGGTGGTCCAATGGTTAGCATGCTGGATTCGCGTTCGGTAGGACGACGGTTCAAACCCGCGTCCGGTCATCCTGATTTAGGTTTTCAGTGATTTCCCAAAATCGTTTCGGGCAAATGACGGGTTGCTTTTTTGAAAGGGCGTGGCGGACTTCCTTCCCCAACCCGATGGGACCGATGACCTCGCTATCTGGTCACTCCCAAAATGAAGCAACCAGTTAATAATGAAATGCTTCGTTTTGTTTCGTAGACACTCTTCGGTCCAATCGCAAAGCTGGTCTGATATTCCGTACGCTCATATTTTTTTCATCAGGCGACAGTGCGCAACCGTATCTAACACCTTACGGAAGTCAAGGAGCACGGACTCAAGCTGGGCGCCGGTATCAACTGCTTCCTGGGTTTCGTGAACGAACAGAGATTTCGCGTGATTGTTGTCCAGCCATATGCTATACAGTACGTGTGACCAATCTCCGAAAACCCGAAACACATTGGCTCCTCCACGCAAGTTCATCTTGATGCTCGAACTCCAGCTTTTTGGGAACCTTAGTTCTACGAGGGCTATTCGGAAAGTAAGGTCCGATCGGGCGCGAAATGGAAACCACAGTGAAAATCCGATGAAGCTTTGCACAGGTGTGTTGGGCAGCGTCTCTAGTATGCCCGTTGATTGCAGCTTGTCGCTCGTTTCAGTTCTGAGCGCACAGTGAGCTCGTAAAGATGCGTAGAAAATAGCCTTTCTCGCCAAGTATGTGTGTCTGCCGAGAGATTTCGCTTGATTTCATACAGCCCACATAACATAACTGTTATGCATGTCCTTCATGACACTTCTTAGCCATTCACTGTAGGAATAATGAGGGCGTTCGCGGAGCGTTCTCAGTGTGAAGTATTTGATCACCCACAGTACAGCACCGACTTGGTTCAAATGGTTCAAATGGCTCTGAGCACTATGGGACTTAACATCTGTGGTCATCAGTCCCCTAGAACTTAGAACTAATTTAACCTCACTAACCTAAGGACATCACACACATCCATGTCCGAGGCAGGATTCGAACCTGCGACCGTAGCAGTCGCGCGATTCCGGACTGAGCGCCTAGAACCGCGAGACCACCGCGGCCAGCACCGACTTGGTTTCCTCTGATTTTCATCTCTGCTCAAGTGAATTGGCTACGAAGACAGCATCATTTTGGCACAGACAAAATTGTCTGAAAGCACATGTGGCTGCCTTCTACGACGAGGGTACCGGAAAGTTGCTGCAATGCTACGACAGTTTACTAAGTCGGACCGGCGACTGTGTAGAGAAGTAGCTGGAAGATGTAGCTAACTGTTGCACATAATTTTTTTTTAAATTTTCACTGTGGTTTCCATTTCGCTACCTATCGGACCTTACTTTCCGAATAGCTCTCGTGTATTTTCAGATAGCACACTCTACGAACCGAACACAAGGCACTTTGGTTCAAATGGTTCAAATGGCTGTGAGCACTATGGGACTTAACAGCTGAGGTCATCAGTCCCCTAGAACTTAGAACTACTTAAACATAACTAACCTAAGGACATCACACACATCCATGCCCGAGGCAGGATTCGAACCTGCGACCGTAGCGGTCACGCGGTTCCAGACTGAAGCGCCTAGAACCACTCAGCCACCACGGCCGGCCAAGGCACTTTGGTTAAAGCTGTTTATTTTGTAGTAGCTACGTCATCTCGCTAGAAATATTATTTTAATACTTGCGTTATAGCTTTCACGAGGAATACAGGTCGTTCTCCTCCTCCTCGTACTGCTACTACGGCACACTACGACATGGCGGAACCTTCAGGGGCATGCATATGGACGGCAGCGTTTGATATTGAATAAGAGGCCCCTGCAAGTGGGAATACACTCTTCAGCGGCGACCCTCCATTTCTCAAGAGCGGAAAGGAACAATGAAGCCAAAACTTCACACACACTGCGAACTTCTCTAGATAATTCCTTCTACAGCAGGGAAGTGAACCGCTCCTGGCTGTTCCCATTAGAGACACACACAGAGTGTTCTGTGGCAAGCGCTCTAGCGAGAGAAGACGCATCAGTGACCTCGTAAAAATAGTGAAGAGAAAGAGATGGCGACAGTTGTTATATGCTATTTTTCTATCATAACGAATAAATTCGTCAGGCATCACACTAAATAAAATATTACCATTAACATCCTAATCTACAACTGCAAACATGTTACTGAGGTCATAATATGGTTCATGACGGAGGGTACGTTGTTCCGCAGCTAATCATTCCCAGCCCTGTTCCACTCGTAAATTAACCGAGGGAAAAACTATTGACTGTTCGTCTCTATAAGAGCCGTAATTTTTCATATCTTGTCTCCGTGGTCCTTATACGAAATATACTTTGGTGGCAGTAGAATTGTTCTGCCGTTTGTCGCAAATGCCGGTACTGCAAACTTCCTCAACAGAGGAACGTCGTCTTCCCTCCAAGGATTGCCATTCCAGTTGACGGAGCATTTCATTAGCACTCGGATTTGCCGGCAACAAATCTAGCAGCACGCCTCCGAATTGTTTCGATGTGTTCTTCTAATCTTACATGGTGGTGGTCCTTCGGCACGCGGTCTACTTTATAGATGAGGTACAATTCCTAGAATTCTACTAACAAACCGAAGGCGGCCATTCGCCTTCTCTACTAGCGACCGCACGTGCTCGATCCATTACATGTCGCTTCACTACCGGCGAACGTTGGACGACTCACGGGTTTGTTCGTTTCTCCTTTCTGGGTTCGCAGCTAAAAAATGTAGGTTTGGCCACCATTTATTGCATGTAGATTCCTCGCAGCCTATAGATAAGGCTCGTAACACTCTCGAGACAATTCCTGTACCCCGTTACCTGTAGGTTTTAGCGCCACGTCCCTCACATATTTAAGATTTAATACTACTTGCTGTGGAGACGTCATTAACACGCAGCTGTGGGGAAGGAGTTCGCGCCGGCCAGAGTGGCTTCAGTCTGGAACCGCGCGACCGCTACGGTCGCAGGTTCGAATCCTGCCTCGGGCATGGATGTGTGTGATGTCCTTAGGTTAGTTAGGTGTAAGTCGTTCTAAGTCCTAGGGGACTGATGACCTCAGAAGTTAAGTCCCATAGTGCTCAGAGCCATTTGAACCATTTGAACCAAAGAGCTCGTACAAATAAAAAGGGCTGACAGTTTATATGATTTTAATATTTGTCATCATTGCATACTGTGATAACGAAACCTCGTCACCATCCAGCGTGTGCTATACATCTGTTACACGCTGGATGCTGGCAAAGTTTCGTTAACACAGTGTATATGCATACATAATATGTAAAAGTGAGTGATATGGTATAAATTGGCCATCACAATGGAAGCAGACAGATGGATATTAACAACAAAAGCCGCCCATACTGTCGCAAGCCAGCACCCAGCTTTACGCTTAGAAATAGTTATGGAACTTCCCGTACACCATCTGAAGATTAGCCTGGAAAGGTTCGAAAGCTGTTTCGGGACACAAATAGCTATTTCAAAAAAGGGGGTGGCTGCAGTTTTATGCATTTACATATGCAAGGTTTTTCGAATACTGCTGACTGTTGTTCTAGTGATGTGGAATTACCTTGTTTGAAATACACTCCTGGAAATTGAAATAAGAACACCGTGAATTCATTGTCCCAGGAAGGGGAAACTTTATTGACACATTCCTGGGGTCAGATACATCACATGATCACACTGACAGAACCACAGGCACATAGACACAGGCAACAGAGCATGCACAATGTCGGCACTAGTACAGTGTATATCCACCTTTCGCAGCAATGCAGGCTGCTATTCTCCCATGGAGACGATCGTAGAGATGCTAGATGTAGTCCTGTGGAACGGCTTGCCATGCCATTTCCACCTGGCGCCTCAGTTGGACCAGCGTTCGTGCTGGACGTGCAGACCGCGTGAGACGACGCTTCATCCAGTCCCAAACATGCTCAATGGGGGACAGATCCGGAGATCTTGCTGGCCAGGGTAGTTGACTTACACCTTCTAGAGCACGTTGGGTGGCACGGGATACATGCGGACGTGCATTGTCCTGTTGGAACAGCAAGTTCCCTTGCCGGTCTAGGAATGGTAGAACGATGGGTTCGATGACGGTTTGGATGTACCGTGCACTATTCAGTGTCCCCTCGACGATCACCAGTGGTGTACGGCCAGTGTAGGAGATCGCTCCCCACACCATGATGCCGGGTGTTGGCCCTGTGTGCCTCGGTCGTATGCAGTCCTGATTGTGGCGCTCACCTGCACGGCGCCAAACACGCATACGACCATCATTGGCACCAAGGCAGAAGCGACTCTCATCGCTGAAGACGACACGTCTCCATTCGTCCCTCCATTCACGCCTGTCGCGACACCACTGGAGGCGGGCTGCACGATGTTGGGGCGTGAGCGGAAGACGGCCTAACGGTGTGCGGGACCGTAGCCCAGCTTCATGGAGACGATTGCGAATGGTCCCCGCCGATACCTCAGGAGCAACAGTGTCCCTAATTTGCTGGGAAGTGGCGGTGCGGTCCCCTACGGCACTGCGTAGGATCCTACGGTCTTGGTGTGCATCCGTGCGTCGCTGCGGTCCGGTCCCAGGTCGACGGGCACGTGCACCTTCCGCCGACCACTGGCGACAACATCGATGTACTGTGGAGACCTCACGCCCCACGTGTTGAGCAATTCGGCGGTACGTCCACCCGGCCTCCCGCATGCCCACTATACGCCCTCGCTCAAAGTCCGTCAACTGCACATACGGTTCACGTCCACGCTGTCGCGGCATGCTACTAGTGTTAAAGACTGCGATGGAGCTCCGTATGCCACGGCAAACTGGCTGACACTGACGGCGGCGGTGCACAAATGCTGCGCAGCTAGCGCCATTCGACGGCCAACACCGCGGTTCCTGGTGTGTCCGCTGTGCCGTGCGTGTGATCATGGCTTGTACAGCCCTCTCGCAGTGTCCGGAGCAAGTATGGTGGGTCTGACACACCGGTGTCAATGTGTTCTTTTTTCCATTTCCAGGAGTGTGTATATCAGACTTGGGCTTTCCGCTAATGGAAGCTGTAGAAGTGACATATACATTTAGGTGCTGGACTTTTAGTTATCTGCGTCAGATCCTGAACTCGGTATACAAATTAATAAGCCGGCCACAAGTGGGCAGCCCCCGTGCTGCCAACACGCGTGACCCGCGTTCTGCGACGCACGCGCAGTGCACGGGCGGCCTGTTTATTAGGTCCAAGGCCAGCCTCACAATGCAGAATAATAGGCGTTAGTTGGCGCACACCACGCCAAGTGGAGCGGCTTGTTAAACGCGACGCAACAGCTCGCTCGGCTGTACCACAAATTTTATTTCTCAGAGATAAATTAGTGAACTTCAAATATATGTGAATGAGAAAGCAGTTCGGAGAAGCAAGATTTCAGAAATGGAATATTCTCTTGTTTCTTAAAACTACGCTGACGGAAAAAATCGCAACGCCGGCCGCGGTGGTCTAGCGGTTCTGGGCGCTCAGTTCGGAACTGCGCGGCTCCTACGGTCGCAGGTTCGAATCCTGCCACGGGCATGGATGTGTGTGATGTCCTTAGATTAGTTAGGTTTAATTAGTTCTAAGTTCTAGGGGACTGATGACCACGGATGTTAAGTCCTATAGTGCTCAGAGCCATTTGAGCCAAAAATCGCAGCACCGAGTAATACTTAATGTAGAGTAATAAAATTTCGAGAATACATTTGTCTAGGTAACATATTCAAGTGATTAACATTGCAAGATCACATGTCTATGTAAGCGCGAGGAAAGACATCGCAAATGTGAAATGCTGGTACAGTAATAACCGTTGTAACCACCAGAATGTTGACTGCAATCATGCAAACAAGCAAGCATTGTGTTGTACATGTGCCGGATGTCAGTTCGTGCCTATTGCACTTAGTCGATCAACACGGGGACGGTTAATGCTAGTTGTGGATGATGTTGGAGCACATCATCCAATCGAGCACATCATCGTCCGATGATGTGCTCAGTTGGAGACAGATCGTGTGTTAGAGCAGGCCAAGGCAACATGTCGAGACTCTGTAGAGCTTGTTGGGTTACAACAGCGGTATGTGGGCAAGCATTATCCTGTTAGAAAACACCCTCTATTATGCTGTTCATGAATCGCAACACGACAGGTCGAATCACCAGACTGGCGTACAAATTTGCAGTCAGAGTACGTGGGATAACCACGAAAGTGCTCCTATTGCCATACGAAATCGTAAACCAGACCATAATTCCAGGTGTGGGTCTCGTGTGTCTAGCACGCGGACAGATTGGTTGCAGGTCCTCAAGTGACCTCATTCTCATCCAACTGACCTCCTTCTCACCAGCAAACGGCCGTTACTGGCAGCGAGGCAGAACTAGCTGTCATCAGAACAAACAACAGACCTGCACCGCTTCCTCCAGTAAGTTCTCACTTGACTCCACTGAAGTCGCAAATGGTGGTGGTTTGGGGTCAGTGCAATGCACACTACAGGGCTCTGACTCGGAGCTGTCATTGAAGTAACCAATTTTGTAACAGTTCGTTGTGTCACTGTGGTGTCAACTGCTGCTCGAACTGATGCTGCAGGCGCGATACGATGTGACAGAGCCATACGCCGAACACGATGGTTTTCCCTCTCGGCAGTGCCACATGGCAGCCCGGAGACTGGTGCTGTTGCGAACGTACATTCTCGTGATCACTGCTGCCAGTAATCATGTGCAGTGGTTACATTCCTCCGAAGTCTTTCTGCAATATTGCAGTATATTTCCTGTTTTCTTCAGCGGGTACAGTGTGTGTAAATGTAACAATGGAAATGAAGTCTTATGCTTCTTGACAGAGTGTATGGGAACGATGCGGGAGACCAGCACCGCCGTACTAGGCAAAGTCCTAATGGAGGTGGTTTGCCGTTGCCTTCCTCCAACTGTAATGGGATGAATGATGGTGACGAATACGACACAACACCCAGTCATTTCAGAGCAGGTGAAAATCCCTGACCCCGCCGGGAATCGAACCCGGAACACCGTGCCCGGGAAGCGAGAACACGAGCTGCGGATAAATATAACAAAGCCGATATTTATAGTGTCATATAATTTAAGCACAAACAAGGTCCATCTTTTTCTGCGTGCTGATTCAGATTTAAACTTGAGCAGTGTGGGTGACCTAAACAGCGTTTTCCACATTGCACACGGTGAGAGTGCGATAAATGTCCCCCACCCCTCTCCCCACTAGGCCTGCTCTGACGCTTGTTCACAACCCAAATGCACTGTTGCCTTCAAGTTCTTATCAGTAAAAGGGGCAATATATTTTACACTATCGGTAGTAGGTCAAAATTCAAATGGCTCCAAGCACTATGGGACTTAACATCTGAGGTCATCAATCCCCTAGACTTAGAACTACTTAAACCTAACTAACCTAGGGACATCACACACATCCATGCCCGAGGCAGGATTCGAACCTGCTACCGCAGCAGCAGGGTGGTTCCGGACCGAAGTGCTTAGAACCGCTCGGCCACAGCGGCCGGCATAGTACGGTCATATAGTATCAACAGAAAACAGTATATTTAATAATTTCAAAACCCCTGTTTCTCACTTTCAGCGGTCGTTATATTCGCGTCTCATTACTCTTTACCTGTACGTAGATGCACTACACATGATGTTCGCAACTAGTTAAAGCTACAAGTTATAAGAAATCAGTCACTGCCATGGTCGGTCCGCGGAATTGTCACTCTACCTTCAACCTAGACTTCACCTCTCAATGATGTGAAGATTCGTCAGCTACGACACGTGGCTCGGATTCAATGTTAAACAGTTGGTCCACTTTCCCCGATAGGATCACGGGGTTGATAAGGGACACGAAGGTCACTGAAGTGGCGTCCAATTGGAAGACTTGCACCACGCAGTTGAGCCGCACAGAATTATTATTATTATTATTATTATTATTATTATTATTACTTTCTTTTGGCGGAAAATCACAGCATCTCAAATATTCATAGGTACTTGCAGATTGTCTACAGAGACCTGGCAGAGAACAAAAGCACGGTAAGTAGTTAGGATAGCCGTCGGTCACCATCGCAACAAGGTCGTGTAAACCTGTCCGAACTGCCACATGCAGGCCGGCCACACACTGCTATGACTCCTGCAATGTTGGAACGTGTGGACCCACTCATTCAGGGTGATCGACGGTTCACATCAAACACCTCGCTGCACAACTAGAAGTCACACAAATCTGCACACCCAAGATGAGCGTACAAAACTTGACTGGACTGTTCTTCCTCATCCACCCTACAGTCGGAAGCAGTACGTGGTTGAAGGCAGTTGCCAATGCAACAAGACGTCGGCTCTGACGCCGACCAGTAGACGATGATCATGTTTGGTTTGTAGGGGGCTGAACTGCGCGGTTATCAGCGCCCACACAAATTCCCAACCTTTGCTCAGTCCAGTCTCTCCACTTTCATGAATGATGATGTAATAATGAGGACAACACAAACACCCCGTCATCTCAAAGCAGGTGAAAATCCCTGACCCCGCCGGGAATCGAACCCGGGACCCCGTGCTCGGGAAGCGAGAACGCGACCGCGAGACCACGAGCTGCAGAACCGACCAGCAGCGTGGTACCATGCTTGCATACAGGCCCTCCTAGTAATGTGGGGTGAGGCTGTCGTTGTGAACGGAAATTGTGTTGAAACATAGGGTTTTGTAGCCAAAAGAGTGGGGAATAATAGCGCGTATTGGAATCCCGAACAAAACCAACCTGCTTTCCGGAAAAATGTGTCGCATTACTTATTGAACGCCCCTCGTATTATCAGATCAGAAAATAAATCACACTCCAATCAGCCACGTAGTCGGGGATCTTCCCATAGTGCACACGTAACAAGCTCACACGCTTCCCATGTTGGGACGTCGATCCAGCTGTTGAGCCGCGCTGTCCAGGCACGCCGGTGCCCAGCGCGTCGCCCGGCTACAGCTATCGACCGGCCGGTGGTCGACCGCCACCGCCGTTCAGCTGACACTCGCCTGTCTGCGGCCGCGCCGCGCTCAACTCGATTACTCGCAGCCGTCGATGCGGTCGCAGCAGCTGTCAGCCCGCTGATCGACTGCGACCGCAGAATGCTGCAGCGGCTCACTGCTATCGCTCGCACACAATCCTCGCCGACTAACGAGGAAGAACAGCTCCAGGCGACTGCTGTTATTAATTATCTCTAGATTTACCGCGTTTACGCTGGCACACAATCCTCGCCGACTAACGAGGAAGAACAGCTCCAGGCGACTGCTGTTATTAATTATCTCTAGATTTACCGCGTATACCAAATGAGAAAACATGAAAGATACAACCGCTGTATAAACAGTATATAATGTATGTCTGCCTGTTCCTTTACGCTCCACTTCAGGCGTCGCTGGTCGGCATCGTAGGAGACGTGTGCAGTCAGCACAACCGTAAATGAAAGTTTTCTAAAACGGAGCCATTGTTTTGCCTGAAAGTAACTTCCAAGGTTTTCACGAGATCTGTCATTTTCAGTCCCCCCTTTGGCAACACCAGGGTCAAAAATTTGGACCCTCTGTGTAGTTGACGCAATGACGCCTCAGCTAAGAAGCGGGAGGAGAATTACATGTGGAAAAAAGATAGCGCAGCATTTGGTGTACTCTATAAATGTGGCGTGAAGTTAGAGGTCAACGTTCTCAACATATTTATAACACTGTAGAAGGGTCTGCGAAAAATAAATTCATATATTAAACTTTCAGCCACATACGCCGCGTAACGCATTAAAATTCTCTACGGGAACTCTTTTTTAAATATTTCTCAGAGATAATAAACAACAAAATAAATTAATAATTTTCCAGTCCCGCAGTTCTGACCAAGGTTTTCGAGACGTCTGCTTTCGTTGTAAGGTGAACGCTGGGAATAGGTAATACCTCCCACTTCCCTGATGGAACCATTATCATTTTTCCTTGTTTTTGGCTGAAAAGAACCCAGGATCTTAAACAGATCGCAGTTCTTTTGGAGAAGAGAATGAAAAGTACGAAACACGTCTAGTCCAGTTGCATAGATGTCCAACTAGGTAAGATATTTATCGTCAAATTATTTTATCTGCTGCAATACAAATGCTACTTCACCTACTCATTTCTTTGCACACGTGTTCGGCAACACCGACTTGGCTTTGAAAATTTCACGAGCGCAACGGAAATTCAAAGACAAGATTGGTTTCGGAGTTTACGAGTGTGCTGGAAACATGTCTCTTGGTACACCCTTAAAAGAAAAAGGATCGTAGAACAAAATGATTGTGCCATATATTCGGTCCGTCTAAAATCCAAACGAAGAATAAGAGCAATTTATTTAAGGACAATTTAAGAACTTAATGTTTTCGAGTCTTAGTGTTCCATATTGTTACAGGTCTTCTAGAACTCTGCTAAGTGTATTAATGATTGATCTATGACTGAATACTAATGAATTAGACACAGGAACAGTTATACAATAAATGTATTCGCAATTGCGAATAAGGAAAACCATCAGCTGTAGAATGGAATGACGACAATGAAAATTTATGTCAAACCGGAACTCAAACCCGGATTTCCCGCTTATTGCCAGCGGTCGCCTTACCATTTGGCTACCCGTGCGCAACTAACGGCTATACCCAAACTCGTCTACGACCTGTACTCGTACATCTATTATGTATATTTCCACACAGGTCAGAAGTTGTACGTGAAAGTCCCTTATACCCGTTATCGGAGATAAATACGATTTTGCAGGGCCTGCGTTATTCTGATTACGGTGCAAAGTTCCTTTGGAGAAACATGCATGCATGCATGTCCAAAGGAACTTTGCATCGTAATCAGAATAACAGAGGAACTACAATATCGTATGTATACAGGTACAGTAAAGACTCTTCGATAATGCGTTTTGCATAATTACTGCGCTGAACAAAAATTAAAACACACGGCAAAGAACAAAATTTTCAGCCATGTCACTTAAATTTATTGGATCACTTTAGCAATAAAGCATTTGAGCTTCCTTGGAAACAAAAAGAAGAGAACTTTGCCACACTCTCTTCGCTTTTCTAATCGATACTGCCATCCTACCATTAATAATTACTCCACCAAGCAAATGATGAAGTGCATTTTGGCAATAAATAGTCTGATTTGCTTGTTTATGTTCCGAACAACTGAGTTATATTTTGGGAGGCTCTCGTGGTGCTAGGTGCTGGAAACGTGAAGTCTGAGGGAAGGAACTCATAGTCATGAAATAGGGAAAAGTGATCGGCAACTTGCGATGTCCCAGAGTCGCTGCTGACATTCCGTGAGCTGCGACGCGGCTGCGGCCAGCCATTTGGCACCTGCGCTGCTGTAGTTGCGGGAGCGGCACGTAGACAGCTTGTCGCCCGCTTCCGGCAGCGATGGCCGAGAGGAAGTCGCTAATTAGAGCCGCCTCTGGCTCTGCTTAATGAGCAAAGAGGGGGGGGGGGGGCGCTCTGCACAGTGCGACACTCTCCTCCGTCCGGACGTCTCGCTAGGGCAAATGTCCCGCCAGCTGACAGTCTCTCAGTTCTTCTCCGATGTTTGGCTTCTTCTGCAATTCATTTCGAGCACCACTATATAGCTCTGGTGCTGGTGCCCGGTGCCGGAATGCGCTCACATAGTGCCATTTCTCATATCCCGCAAACACGTATGCAGCATATATAATCAACAATTAACTAGTGAAATGGTAGTTGGAGCTAGAGGCATCGGACGTTCCATTTCGGAAATTGTTAGAGAATTCGATATTCCGAGATCCACAATGTCAAGAGTGGTGCCAAGGATACATTTGGGACATTAACTCTCACCACGGACAACGCAGTGGCCGACGGCATTCACATAACGACCCAAAGCAGAGGCGTTTGGGTAGAGTTGTCAGTGCTAATAGACATGCAATACCGCGTGAAATAACCGCAGAAATCAGTATGGGACTTACGACAAACGTATCCGTTACGACAGTGCGGCGAAATTTGGCGTTAATGAGCTATGGCAGTAGGCCACCACGCAAGTGTCTTTGTCTCCTGGGCTCGTGACCATATGCTAATGAAAAATCATGGCCTGGTCAGATGAGTCCCGATTTCAATCGGTAAGAGCTGATGGTAGAGTTCTAGCGTGGCGCAGACCCCACGAAACCAAGGACCCAAGTGGTTAACAAGGCACTATGGAAACTGGTGGTGCCTCCATAATGGTGAGGGATGTGTTTATACAAAATGGCCTGTGTCCCCTAGTCCGACTGAACCCATCATTGACTGGAAATGTTTATGTTCGGCTACTTGTCCCCAAACAATGACGGATTTTTTACTGACGACCACAATTGTTCGCGATTGGTTTGAAGAACATTCTGGACAGTTCGAGGGAATGATTTGGTTGCCCTTCGAACATTTATGGGTCATAACTGAGAGGTCAGTTCGTGTTCAAAAGCGTGCACCGACAACACTTTCGCAGTTATCGACAGCTGTAGAGGCAATATGGTTTAATATTTTTGCAGGGCACTTCCAACGACCTGTTGAGTCGATGCCACGTCGAATTGCTCCTCTACGCCAGGCGCAATGAGTTCAACACTGTGTCATCCTATGACATTCGTGACCTCAGTGGACCAGAAACGCAAGGAGAATTATAAAAGCGACGACACGGCCCGTAAACGGGAATATTCACTGACATAATCGACTCTGATAAGGGGCAGATTGCTATGGCGCGGCTCCTGGGGACGAGCATCGCGGAAACGGTGTAGCTGGTCCGCTGTTCAGTGTCTACTGTAGTTTGCATCTGTGAAAAGTGACTGCTGGATGGTGAAACCACGAGTAGGTGAGGAGGTTTTGGGTGGGCATCCACAACCCAAGAAAGAACGAGGAGCTCGTGGATAAGTGGCAGATCTGACAATAGAGTCCAATGCTGACGCAGGCACAAGTGTTTCGGAGCACACAGTTCATAGCACATTGTTGATGACGTGTTCCGCAACAGACGATCCATTTGTTTTCCCACGTTGATGCAACGACATCATCAATTACGATTGCAGTGGCCACGGAATCATCGATAATGGGCCATAGAATCAATGGAAACCTGTCACCAGGAATCACGTTTCTTACTTTACGAAGCAGATGATCGTATCCAGATGCACTTTCATCTAGGCTTGAAACTTGCACCGCGCCACGCAAGTCGTATCGAGACACGGCCATCGACCCGATGTACCAAGAAATGTGATTCATTCGATCAAGCGATACGATTCCATTAATCCACCGTCCGGGATCGATGATGCCGTACGCACTGCCGTCATAATAAATGAGGTCGTTCGGTAGACATGAGAACATGTCAGGCTTGTCCTCTGTAGAGCTCTTTATTCGACAATGTGCGCGGAACATTGCGCTCCGAAACACCTGTGCCTCGACTAGCGCTGTAGTTTTTCAACAGATCTACCACATATCGCCTTCTATCGAACTTTGCAGACCGGGCAAGCCTCTGACTTCCATGTTTCGTGACGTCCAATACCTTGTTGTTTACTTATGGTTTCATCGCCCTTCAATCACTTTCCATAGCGGCCCACGACAGTGGCACATGAACAGCTGACCAAATCCGTCATGTCAGAGATGTTCGTTCGCTGGTATCGGTCCATAACATTTTGTGCTTTGTCGAAGTCGCTTATGTCAGTGGATTTGTCCTTTTGCAGACAGTATCGTCGCTCGAAGTTTACCCGTTCGCCTCTGCTCTGCTTTGTTATCAGAGATCCGACAATTTGTTAGTAGGTTTGTGGAGTTATGTAGCATTAGATGTCTACGCACAGGTCATGCAATTCGTGTAAATAATGGGCCGCTGATTTGTGTACGTGGTGATGGCGCCCAATAGCGACCCAGATGGGTTCCATAGGACGATCCTGGATCCGAGACACGGACAATTATACCATACTGAAACACGGCATCGCCTTCGGGGAAGACGTCAGGCATGAAGGGGTTGCAGGCGGTTCGTAGCTGTCAGCGAGTCTTCGATTACTGCCACAGGTACCATGGAAGCGAAAGAGAATGTCTCCCATAGCATAATACTGCTCCCAGCAGCCTGGGTCCTTGGCTCGCTGCATGTTTCGAGCTGCTGTACACCTCGAGCCGGCCGCTGTGACCGAGCGGTTCTAGGCGCTTCAGTCCGGAACCGCGCGCCTGCTACGGTCGCAGGTTCGATTCCTGCCTCGGGCATGTATGTGTGTGATGTCCTTAGGTTAGTTAGGTTTAAGTAGTTTCTAAGTCTACGGGACTGATGACCTCAGATGTTAAGTCCCATAGTGCTCAGAGCCATTTGAACCATTTCTAGGGGCCTGATGACCTCAGATGTTAAGTCCATAGTTCTTAGATCCATTGGAATCATTTTGTACACCTCGCTGACGAAGAGCCGACACGTTTCCATTGGTCTACGGTCGAATCCAGATGGTTCCGTACCCACTGCAATCGTAATTGACGATGTTGTCGGGTCAACATGTGAATACGTAGGTGTGGTCTGCTGCGGAGCTCCATGTTCAACAGTGTACGATGAACGGTGTATTCTGAAACAGATGTGCGTGCACCAGCATTTTACTCTTTCGGCAGAGATACCACAGATCACCATCTGTCCTATTTTACAGAGCAGACAATCCTCCGAACCCCACGTTCTGTGAAGAGTCGTGGACGTCCAACCATTTAGCGCCTAGTGGAAGTTTCACTGTCCTTCCGTAGAAGCTCACGACAGTAGCGCGCGAACATTCAATCAGGTTTGCCGTTTTCGAGATACTCGTTTACAGACTCTGCGTAACAATAATCTGTCCTTTGTCAAAGTCGCTTATCTCAATGGATTTCCCCATCTTCAGCCCATATCTTCACTAGGGTGATAACCCGTCCGCGTCTGCTCTGCTTACATGTTTTTGTTACCGCGTCACGTGCAGCAGGCAGTATCCAACGTCGGGGTGGTCAGTGGCCATATGTTTTGGTTCATCAGTGTACACTTTGCGTACCGGCAACATTGTCATACGGCACTGAGTTTCGCGGCGAGCAGCGGTCACAGAGTTTTCCTTCATAAATTTGTCAGTTGTTTCTCGAGGGAAATCTGTGCGAATTTTCACCCTTACCCGTCGTCCACAATTGCCGTTCTCCCGTCTCAGACAAGTTATTGAAGCAGGTTTCAGCCTTTTCTTGGAAGCTCCAAGCCAGAACCCACAGTTCTGTTCCCAACCGAGGTATGCTTTTGAACAAGTTTCTGCGCTATTTGACAGTCGTAACGGTTTGTTCATGATTCCTTGCCAATTAGAGAGGAGGTATCATATCATATGGACTAAACTCAAACATACGTTTTTATTCTAAAAGCCTGTTGTTGACGAGGTTTCTTCATCAACGCTGCTAACAGACTTTTGGCTTGATCTTCTGACAACAGGAAAAAAAAAATCATTGAAAGAGAGAGCTTCGAGCCGCTGTTTCATTATTCTGGAATATTTTCTCCTTCTCGAGGTTTCCACGAAGGAACAGAGGACCTGCTATGCTCTGCAGAAGTCTTGTTTACAAACGAATTAAAACACCGTGATGTACGAGTTACGTGAGGAAGAAGGGTCGTAGCGTGTTCACCAGCAGTAGCAAAGGCACGCGATGCCCAGCCACAAAACAAACAGACTGCGGAGCGCTGCAGCTAGCTGGACAGACTACTTTCCGTCGTGGTCACCAGGTGTTTTAATGGTACTGGGCAAGCAGTGCAGATTAATGTTTCACGTCCTCGGTCCTTCCTCTCCAGCAGTATTCGCAAAGAGATTTCGCGACGAACGGTTCAGGACTTCGCTTTTGTACAGCATGAGGAACGAGTTCGCTCGGAACAGCAGAGGGTATAATTATCTTGTACTCGCTTTCCTACTTCTCGAGAAGCAAGAGCGGCCTGCATTGTTTCCAGCGGAAGGCGCATGAGAAAGAAAGGAACGGAGGGAGGTTTGTGGCCTCCTTCTCAGCGGTCTCCACATTTGCATTTCTGCAGATCATTGTTTGGTGCAGCAGGGAAAGTACGAAGCCTTGCTCGTATTCAGTTCTTCGGTGGTTGGCTAGAAAAAAGTAAAGCAAGGCCTAGTTTCGCGAGCGCTGGAGAGTAACGAGGGAGTCCCGATTTACCTCAGAGACAGAGGAAAAAGCGAAGGTGGCTTCTCGCTCCATTTCTCCGCACACTGTGTGCTTTCGGATTGGGAAAGCGTCGCTAATACCGTGTTAAGACATTCGCAACCTCTCAGAAAAATGGATGCAAGCTGCGAACAAAGACCAAGAGGAAACAATAGTAATATGAGATCAAGAGCGGAGTCCTCGTATTAAAAAGGATGTATGACAGGAATGCAATCGCTGCTCCTACTGTTTAGTCCAGTGGTCGTCAAACTGCGACCCGCGGTTCTCAGTCTCAATTTATAATAATATGCAGCTGGCAACTAACAGCCGAATACTGAAACGTCAGCCAACGTTAACAGCTTCTTAACATTGCAGTTTTCTTGCTCAGTGAAATACTGACAGAGACCGCAATATTTTATGATTTGCGTAATTTCGACTGGCGTTGATGAATTTGGCAATGAGCTAAGTAAAGTTGGCCGCTTATCACAGGGATAGTGCGGTAAGTAGTGCAGCAATTGTTGGTTTATAGGATGTGACGCGTCGAACGTTTTATTGTTTGTCTTCTAGTACGTCAACTCACGGGCGTGCGCGGCTCATACCAATCAGCTGCTACGATGTAAATATTGACACGGAAGTAACACGGATCCGTTAATGCGCATTATAGAGATGGTCATCTTCGAATGCGCTATTTATTTTTAGCAAGGAAAATTAAATTAATTGTGGATGTTGTTCAAAAACGGCTCTGAGCACTATGGGACTTAACTTCTGAGGTCATCAGTCCCCTAGAACTTAGAACTACTTAAACCTAACTAACCTAAGGACATCGCACACACACCCATGCCCGATGCAGGATTCGAACCTGCGACCGTAGCGGTCGCGCGGCTCCAGACTGTAGCGCCTAGAACCGCTCGGTCACCCCGGCCGGCAGGAATGTTGTTGTACAGCGTGATGAGCAAAAGAAAATTGACATTAAAAATATTTTGTAAGCATCTCTTACTCCATACACTCAATCAGGGTCTAGTACTCTTGTTTCAAATGGCTGCTGCTCCATCTGCTTGTATTATTTTGTACTAAAAATAACACTTTTACTACCTCTGTGACTTCTAGTTCGTATTTTAATTATCTTTCCACCTTCTTACAAACTTTTGGGCTTCTGCTATTTTTTAAATGCGTTGACTGTGAGGAAAGCTTCTGACGATAATGACTGAAATTGAACAATGCCTGGTCGATACGAGTATCTTGTTATTTCAAACTGAACCTGCAATACTGAATAAACATTTTTTTGCTCCTTATTAACAGCTGATTTCCTTTTGACGCGTGTAAAGTTGGTCAGCGCGTTCGATACAGAAAAAACTTGTCTTAGGTTGACCTAAATAACCGTGTAACTATGTACCAGTAGTAAAAATGAAATTTTACTCTAATAGAGCATAAATATCGTACATTGTGACTTTCCACAGCACTCAGTAATTGTAGATGTGAAATGTTACATTGTCTGTTAAGAGGTGTAATTCCTACTTTGCGACCAGAATTTTCAAAAAATAGAAGATAGAGGTACAAAGTTACCCAGATTGACTGTAATGCATTTCAACGTAAGTGCAATTCCAGTTATTGATCATTCATCGGCTCACACAGACGACACAAAAACACTTCGTCACGCAATTACAATGTCCTAACTTTGGGGTTGCTGATGTTGGTAGCAATCTGAAACGGAGAAAACTCGACGCAAATAATTCCGATTGGTGCTAACGAGTAAGAAACAGTACTGAGAGGAGGGGGGGGGGGGGATGCAACTTATTGTGCCTTACTATAGCTACTCTATGGGGGCTCATAACACACAAATACCAATTTACGTTATATAGGTTACCAGTTAATAATAAGATCAATATATATGGGGACCGAGGTACCGCCCCACAATCTGCGTATTGGCTCTCTGACGGCCACTGGTTTAGTGTGTACATCGAAAAAGCGATGACGGAAATAGATGAAAGGTTAGAGAGTGGCATTAAAATTTAGAGTGAAAGGATATCAACGATAACATTCGCTGATAACATTGCTATCCTCGGTAGAAATGAGGGAGAACTGCAGGACCTGTTGAATGAATGAAGTCTAATGAGCACACACTATGGAGCGACAAATAACCGAGAAATACTAAAGTAATGAGGAGTAGCAGAAATTAGATTAATAATAAGTTTAAAATCAAGACAGGGGACGAAGTGAATCAATTTTTCTACCTTCGAAGCAAAATAAGACACGACGGACGAAGGAAGGACATAAAAAGGAGACGAGCACAGGCAAAGAGGACATTTCAGCTCTAAAATAGTATCAAACATCAGCCTTGATTTGAAGAAGAAATTTCTGAAAATGTGTGTTGGGAGCACAGCACTGTATGGAAGTGAATTTTGGACTGTTAGAAAATCACAAAAGAAGAGACGCGAAGCTTTTGAGACCTAGTGCAATAGGAGGATGCTGAAAATTAGGATGGCTGATATGAGATCAGGAGTTTCGCGAGACAACCAGTGAGGAAAGGTACATATGCAGGACACTGACAAGAATTAGAAGGTACGTATGGAAAACATACACAAGAAGATGGGACAGGATGACTGACCATGTACTAAAATATCAGGGGATGACTTCCATCGTACGTCAGGAAACAGTCATACAAGGAAATATGCACAGTATAGTATCCAATACAGAAGGATAGTTTTTCTGTTCGATAGGCGCAGCTGCTTCGCGTGTCTACGACACCCCCAAAAACATACGTTTTTCATATTAGGTGCATTGTGCTGCTACCTACTCCCAGGTACTCCATATCAGCGACCTCAGTACTCATTAGACATCGTGAGAGAGCAGAATGGGGCGCTCCGTGGAACTCAAGGACTTCGAACGTGGTCAGGTGATTGGGTGTCACTTGTGTAATACGTCTGTACGCGAGATTTCCACACTCCTAAATATCCCTAGCTCCACTGTTTCCGATGTGATAGTGGAGTGGAAACGTGTAGGGACACGTACTGCACAAAAGCGTACAGGCCGGCCTCGTCTGTTGACTGACAGAGACCAACGGCAGTTGAAGAGGGTCGTAACGTGTCCTAGGCAGACATCTGTCCAGACCACCACACAGGAATTCCAAACTGCATCAGGATCCACTGCAAGTACTGTGACACTTAGGCAGGAGGTGAGAAAACTTGGATTTCATGGTCGAGTGGCTGCTCATAATTCACACATCACGCCGGTGAATGCCTCGCTTGGTGTAAGGAGCGTAAACGTTGGACCATTGAACAGTGGAAAAACGCTGTGTGGAGTGACGAATGTGGCGATCCGATGGCAGGGAGTGGGCATGGCGAACGCCCGGTGAACGTCATCTGCCAGCGTGTATAGTGCCTACAGTAAAATTCGGAGGCGGTGGTGTTATAGTGAGGTCGTGTTTTTCATGGAGGTGCTTGCACCCCTTGTTGTTTTGCGTGGCGCTATCACATCACAGGCTTACATTGATGTTTTAACCACCTTCTTGCTTCCCACTGTTGAAGAGCAATTCGGAGATGGCGACTGCATCTTTCAACACGATCGCGTACCTGTTCATAATGCACGGCCTGTGGCGGAGTGGTTACACGACAGTAACATCCCTGTAATGGACCGGCCTGCACAGCGTCCTGACCTGAAGCCTATAGAACACCTCTGGGATGTTTTGGAACGCCGACTTCTTACCAGGCCTCACCGGCCGACACCGGTACCTCTCCTCAGTGCGGCACTCCGTGATGAATGGGCTGCCATTCTCCAAGAAACCTTTCAGCTCCTGATTGAACGTATGCCTGCAAGGATGGAAGCTGTCATCAAGGCTAAGGGTGGGCCAACACCATACTGAATTTCAGCATTACCGATGGAGGGCGCCACGAACTTGTAAGTGATTTTCTGCCAGGTGTCCGGATGTTCTTGATCACATACTTTAGGTCTATAGACGGCTATTGTTTTCGCCTTCCGCCGTTTCAGCTTCGCAATCGAAACCTGTCAAAGGCGCTGCGAAATGTCAGGGATTTGCTTAAGGTGACTGATCTACAGGAGTGTCTCAGTAGTAAAGAATAGATGTATCAAAACTTCATGCACGATGCGGCAGCTTTTCACGCATCCTGCTGTTCATGACGTCATATCTCCTGACCTATGTGTCGTACCAGGATATACACGTATAGGTACATTCAGCAGCAGATGCGGATACTGTTTGCAAAATGTGTTGCGAATAGAGTTGCTAGTAAGGAAATAATAAATTTAAACATCACGCACAGTGCGACAGTTTTTAATGCATCTCACTGTTAATGACGTCATATCTCCTGAACTATGATAGGTAGCTGGTTGTTGGACCCCCTGCGATCATTGCCTGATAGTAAGGAATATGTGTACCTGATAGAAATCGTTCCAGTTGTTTAGGAGATGAGAAACATACATACACATCCAGGGCACATACATATATACATCCATGGATATCGTATGGTAGCTTTCCTCTCCCATAGCAAAAGCTACCTATTTGTTTATTTTCTTGTAATGAGCTTAGCCACCGAGAACAACGTGGCTGTCAGCGATCGCTAAGTGGAAAGGAACTGTTTGTGTAACGACTCAATGAGGAAGATGCGGGCTTTTCTTTTTCAAACACAGCTTTCCCCTGTGCGAAGGATATACGGTCTGCTGAATGCAGATTTAACTAGGAGGAAACTTGCACTGGGTTGCGTATTCTCCCTACTGTCTGTATCATTCGTTTGCTTCACTTTATTATTACACAATACCACACACGGCCTTAACAAACGCAGTAGAGCCAAAACACGAGACTGGAATACCCCCTGTGGCAGTCAAGCGCCACGAACAGCAGGCTACTTTTTTGGAGCAAGCGAATCCTCTTGCGGGCCCGCAGCGATCGAGCACTTGCAGACAAATGGCGCAAGCCGGCGCGGGAAGTGCTCCCACGGCGCAGTTCTCCGCCAAGGCTGGGCGTACCTAGCGGCCGCTTTTCCGAAGGCAAAACTTCTTGAGAATCAAACACACGTCCGTGGACTGAGAAGAGACCAGACCTACAAGCCGGCCCTGTTTTGAGCCTCTCTGTACATTTCCTGAAAGCGCTTTAAATACTTAGCACATCCAACTTTCCTGACGTCCCTTCCACGTTACACTCCTGGTACCCAAACAGCAACACCAGAAAGAACAACAAAGAACGAAATTTTGCTTAGTATGCGTGTATAGTGTTGTAGGAAGAGACGGCGTACAATTTGTAGCTGACCTGAATGAATACAGAGGTGCGAAATTAAATACACGGAGATGCCACCTCTGGCAGCAGCACCAGCTATAACGCTCTTAGCTATCGAATCAAACCCGTCTTTCATGACAGATACAGTCACGTCATACCACGCTACTTCAACTCTATACCGACTTCATATATAGTAGTGGCTTGTGAGTAGTGGCGAATCAGTTTCTCAGCAGGACACGATCAGATCTTTTCAGTGGTTGAGAGATCTGCAGAACATTCTGGCTAAGGCAACATTCGAACTGCTATGTAACGAGGTACATCAGGACAGTGCTGGCAACATGTAGTTGTGCGTTATCTGTTTGAAAGACCTCGAAGACAGAGCACAGCGACTGTTCGTAACATCTCAGATACCTGAAGACTGCTGTCCAAATCATCGGCTATGCGAACCGGAGGCTATCGCGCTGTTTACCAATGGCACCTCACACCATCTGGCGAGTTGCCGGGCCCGGTTGACTTTGACGAATGCTATCTGGCGACGTTCGTTCTCCTCAGAGCCTCCACAAACCGACATGTCCATCGTAGCTCCGTGCGCAGAACCGGAATCGTCTGAAAACAAAATATTATGGTGGTACGCCTGACTCCAGTATGGCTTGGTGCTACACTGTAGGCGCACCTCTCTCTGTTGTGGCGTCAAAATAAGCCGAGAGAACACTCATCGTGCTGACAGATCGTCGTGTTCTGTGAATTGTCTCGCTGTCCATATGGACACTTATCTTGACGCGAACGACCCCATTTCCTCACTCAAGGTTCGTCACATGGCTGTGTGACCGTACTCGGCCGGAAGAACAATACGTTTGTCCACTCCGGCACTAGTCGCATCGGGCCAGTGGGATCCTGTAAGGGTCATTCCATATTAAATGGGCCAGGAAAAAAAATCAGTAGTTTGGCTATCTCTGAAAAATTTCTTATTTTCTGGGTGAATTCCTTAAGTTTAGTGGCTTCGAAGATGTTTTAAAATTTTTTTTATTGTTTGTTCAAAGCTCTTCAGAGTGTCTTGTCGCGCCGGCCAGTGTGGCCACGCGGTTAAAGGCGCTTCAGCCTGGAGCCGCGCGACCGCTACGGTCGCAGGTTCGAATCCTGCCTCGGGCATGGATGTGTGTGATGTCCTTAGGTTAGTTAGGTTTAAGTAGTTCTAAGTTCTAGGGGGCTGATGACCTCAGATGTTAAGTCCCATAGTGCTCAGAGCCATTTGAACCATTTGTCTTGTCGCGCAAGAAAACACGATACAAATGACAGTAATGTATCTGTCACTTGAGTACGTAGATTTCGGTGCTTCTCTTAGTGGTATTCCTGACCTTTTTTTTATTTAAGATTACTTACTTTTTATTTATAATAAGTTAGGAGCTTCTCTAAATATAGCGAAATAACATTTCTTAACTTTGGAGGGTGCCGTTACGGTTATTAACACACTTGTAGATTTATTTTGGACATTCTATCCTATTATTATCGGACGTTCAGGTAAACACTACTACACAATTTCATACCAATATACATAAATGAAACTAAAAACAGAACAGTTAACAGAATATCAAATTTGCTCTGAAATTGAAACGGTTAATAAATGCATGGATACATCAGATTTCAAGAATAATCCCTCAGTGTAAAACGGTCGGTAGCAACCAATATTCATGAGTCCATTTAAAGATATTAACTCTGCTTCACTCGTAACGTTTGTCTGAAAGAGGATGTGATTGACATCAACGATTGTTAGGTCGTCGCACTGACAGAGATATGCTTCTAATAAGCGATATTTTGCGAGCGAGGCGGATAAAAAGTGACTGACAGGCAACAGCGAATTGGACTCCATTTATTATTAACATAATTTATTGGACTTCATAAATCACAGGTGTCTCGGCTTGAAAGGGCACTCAGTTGCATAGATAGCTCTTACTGTCTCATTTTTAATTCCAGCCACTGTAGATGTATAGACTGTAGCTTTCTCTGTCTCACTTACTTTACCAACAATACAAACAACAGCCACGTACTCTAAAAACTCTCACAACAGTCGTCTAAAAATAGATGTACTTGAAGGAAGTATGATAATGTGGGAGAACGATGTAATCCCTTTGAATTAGATGACGTAATCTCACAGAAAAAAATGCTCCGAACCACTTTTTTACTCCGGATGCACTAGCACCCGCTGCAAATTCAAATAAATAGCAGTCACATTTCTCAATTCCAGCAGGAGGAAAATGTTGTCTTAGGACGCAGACATCACAGTCTATGTTCTTTACATCTTCTTGCTGCCCATTATACTATGCAAAACGCGGCCAAGTCACTGCACTTTTCGCTTCCTCGAAACGTATGAACCACTCTGTAACTGAAAGTATTCTAGAATTTAAGTCCTTTAAATCATAATACGACTCCAGAGCCACAGGTAGTAATAAATATTTAAAGAAGCCCTTGTGAAAAATTTCTTAGGCCATTAATATGCAAATCATTGTTTCATTTCGCCTTCCGCTTGTTGCTGTGGACGGGTATCAATGCAGCATCGCAGTGTTTAACTGCCCATACCCTACTGCTTCAGGCAATTATTCCAGCAAACTTTTCAGTTGTTTCTTAACGGTCACGCCTTTACCGTTAATTTTTGATTGGTCCATTCATAGCAACAACAGAACACAGAATCCCCTCCCTCCCTTCTCCTCATATATAGAACTTTTGCCGAAAATGACCAACTGAAAAAGGCTGCCACACTTTTCAGTTAGATAATATTTCGATTATACGTGCAACGTTAAAGCATACTGGAAACTCTTAGTGTACCTGTCTCGAGATTGGAACAAGATTTTGACGAGTAGCGGGTTAACTTACCACTAGCCTCCATAAACGATTTACATGCATCCATTCTCAGGTGAATCCTGACTTTCTTGCTTTTATCCTACTATATTAGAAGGGTGTTACTGTAGTTCTTTCTCCATTTCTGTGTTGTTTATCAAATATGTAACTAGGACGATTGTTTAGTATTACCAAATCATTGCAAGGGAAGTGTCAGCACATAGAAGGACCAATTGTTCATCATGGCCATCATCATCACCTCTCTATCTCTCTCGCTCTTATTTATTTCTTACCTTTCTAACATATTTCTCACTTTCTTCTAGCGAAAAGTACCTTTCTGTAACTGTGAACCCGTTTCATTTGCAGTTACAGGCTAAGTGTTGATTAAATGTATTTGAGCTACAGTCCATCAGAGCTTCTTTTTCATATCTTTCTTGTTTATTGCTACAGGCTTCGAGCATTGCTTATTTTCAAGCGATGCCAAAACATAATCAGGCTATTATCTCTATGTACATCCGTATGTATGTAATATTTTGTCGTATTATGATTTTTGACTGCCCAATAACATTGTAAATGCTATTTTTCAGATAGGACGTACTTTTATTAAAATATTTAGACATATTCGCTATGTGTGTCAGAGATAAGGTTTGTTTTTGAATTTTATCTTGGACGAACATCGACTTATATGTAAATCAAAAACAGGATTGTCTTTTGTTCTGAATTAATTGTCGTCGATAAAAACTTTGTTGAAATTCTCAATACATTTGTTTCCTGAGTTCTGCCTGTTCATTTAGGATGTTGTTTGGACTTTTTGCCAAATGTGTGTAGATTTCTATTTCCGCTAAGATGCCCATGTAGCTTCCTTTTTCGGTTCTTTGAAGAATATAAAAATGAGTACTTATGTCTGCTATAGAGTGCCGATTTTGTCGAAGATGCATACTAAATATAAAGAGCTTGTTTTCATCTTGCTTACATGTCCTCTTTATCTTATAGTCAATTTTGTTCCCGTTGGTTCGATGTAGACTATGTTATAGTCACAGCACTTAATTTTGCGTTTTCCTGATCGGTAGTTTTTCTGAGGTTTCTCTAGGTTGCATAATATCTTCATTCCTATTTTATTTTCTGTGCGGAAGCTAATTTTAACATTAGTATTACGAAATGTGTTACCTGTTTCTTGCGAAATATTTCCCATGTATGGTAGTGTAGTGAATTTTTCTTTCTTCTTTCTTTCTATTTTGACTGAAGTTACTTCCTCATATTCGTTACCGCATTTGGCCCTAATTTCCTTTCTGAATATTTTATCGACTATATTATGATAATAGCTGTTATTTGTAGCTACAGTTTTAATTATATCCAATTCTGTCTTCATATTTTATTCAGTAAGGGGAAATCTAACCCCACAATCTATGATAGCGTAAAAATACCCTGTTCTAGCGCTAGCACCCGGGTGGCAAAACGAGTTACTTTACTTGTTGTTGATTTACAAAGTAATCAGCTTATGTTGATGATACCCTCATTCTTTTTAATGGAAAGAGCGTAGAAATCAACAAATTTCATCTATAAATGAACAAAACGCGTAACAGCGTCAACTTTACCACCTAATATGACACAAATAAGAGCACAGGTTCCTGAGATATTAAAATAGGTAATTATGAAATATACAGTGCCAGATATGCACACGAAAATGAGGAAGTAACATTAGTGAAAAAATAAAGAAAGAAACAAGAAATATACGTTATACTACCATATACGGAAAATCTTTCGCAAAAATAACTGATACATTTCGTAATACTAATGTTAAAATTAGCTTCTGCACAGAAAATAAACTAGGAATGAGGATAATACCCAAAACAGACGAAGTTCAGGAAGACGACCGATCAGGAAAATACAAAATTAAATGTAGTGACTGTGATATGTTCTACATCGGACAAACAGGAGGAAAATATACTATAAGGTACAAATAGTTTATAAAAAAAAATGAAAATAACATCTCCATATTTAGTACGCATCTTCGGCGAAGTCAACACTCTACGGTAGACATAAGTACTAATCTTTATATTCGTCAGAGAGCCGAAAAAGGAAGCTACACGAGCATCTTAGAGGAAATAGAAATCTGTACACGTCGGGCAAAAAATGCAAATAACATCCTCCTAAGTGAACAAACAGAACTAAAGAATAAAAAATATATTGAGAACTCCTAAAAAAAGTCAAATCTAACTCAAATCTATGACCGATCACTCAGAACAAATACAATCCTAATTTTTACGCACTATAAATCGAATTTCATCAAAGATAAGTATTTGAAAAGAAACAGTATCTCTGACACATATATCGATAGTAAAAACACCATTTACAAATATACAAGACGATGTTACATCCCATTTGAAACATAGCATTCACGATATTATTGCGTAAGTAAGAAATTACAAGACAGCCAAATGTTACACATTTATACATTCTTATGTACTGATAACAGCTTGATTATATTTAGGTACCACTTGAAAACCCGCAATGCTCGAAACCGGTGGCAATAAGTAAAAAAGGATATAAATGCAGTTGTGGTGGACTACTATTTCATTCCATTTAATACAATTTGTAGCTGCAGAATAGCATACAAAAGAGATATTAAATGCTGATTACGTTATGTAAGATCTTAAGTTAGAAAATAAAGTAATATTTAAAATTAGCGACTTACTTGGGTATATCCGTAATGGATGTTGTTGTTGTTGTGGTCTTCAGCCCTGAGACTGGTTTGATGCAGCTCCGTAATGGATATATGGAAATATTTAAAATAGTTTGATAGCTACTATGTGCGAAAATTTAAAACATAAAAAGTATTGCTTGTGTAGCCACGGAAGTAAATTTGGCAACCTTTGTGTGTCGTTAATTATGTCTTCGGCTCTCGCCAGAATGTATTAATTTGTCTGGTACCTTAGCAACACGAAATACATAAAGAGAGGGTGACGTAATGTTCGTAAATCAAAAAGAAATTTCTCCAGGTTATTTTGATCACTATAAACAAGTAACATTTGTACTGTTTGTATGCTGACAGCACAAAGATTGTTCAAAGTCTGCCCCATTATGTTATAGACAGCAGTTCTACGACCTTTAATATGATGAAACTAGCTACTGCCTGAGTTTGTCAGTTCATGAAAGTGGTATATGCGATAAATTATAAAAAATATATAAACAACAAAAGTACTAACAGCATCTGAGCTTCTGAAAAGTTTTGCATCTGCCTGAGAAATAGTTAACCTTGTGGCAAAAGTAGTGTTGTAGTGGTTACAGGGTTAATGATAAGAATGGAAAATAGTTAACTGCATGGCAAAAATAGTTTTGTAGTGTTTTAAGGAAGGAAAGATGAAGATCAAAATATTGTCGCCGTGGAGTTCACTAGAGGTAAGATGGGGAAGAAAATAGACAGCGGACTCCTGGGAGGAATCGCTCTAGCTTGCGCTCCCAATGGTTTACGGAAACCTAGAATGGCTATGCGGACCGTGGTCTTTCAGTCTTGATCAACCGCACCATCTCACAGCCGCAATTAAAGACGTCGGTAATGATGTAGGCATATCCACTGGTTCATGCCACAAATCTGTCGTATGTATTGCATATGAAACGAGTGACGCAAAACTTGTTCCAAAATGGGTCAATTTCGAACAAAAACAGCGGCGAATGCAAATAGCTAACGAGACGCTACACGAAGTCACCACGACGCAGAACTACTGAAGCGTTTCGTAATAGGACGTGATGAGACGAGCTTTTACGAATATGATGCCGAAGCTAACGGTCAGTCGTCGCAGTGGCAGCATCCTGGATAGTCAAGAACGAAAAAAGCGCGACAGGTGCCGTCAAATATGAAAGTTCTTGGATTTCAAAGGCCTGGAGCACCGCGACTTCTTACCAGGGGGTTGAACGATCAATAAACAGCACTGCTTATAAGTTCAATGCCATTTGCGTGAAGCAATACGAAAAATAGCTGTCAAGATTTGTCGCGAGAGAATTTTCACCTCTGCAACACAGCAATACACCTTGGCATACTTCACCAATTGTTCGTAAATTTTTGGCCAAAACCAATACTATTATGATGGCCTAGCCTCAATATTCATCAGACACATCGATGTATTCAACAAAGTGGGCACTCGTTTGAACACCTCTTTAATTTCTTTACTGCAAAATCGATTTCGGGACTAGTATTTATTTGTAACTGCAAATCATCAGACAGCTGCGTTCGCACCATCCGCTACAATGGAAAGAGAAAGCATAAATGCATGTTCCTTTGACTTATCATTTTGTAAGTTACAGAGAAAATCATCTCATATGAGGCACCTTTTGTGTGTTAGAAACTGTTTTCTGAAAGTATTTGCCTACAGTGTAACCTTACACGGAAATGAAACGTGTGTGATAAACAGTACAGACAAGAAGAGAACAACAGCTTTTGAAATGTTGCGTACCACAGAAGACTGCTATAGATCAGATGGGCATTTCGAATAAGTTAAAAAATGGTTCAAATGGCTCTGAGCACTATGGGACTTAACATCTGAGGGCGTCAGTCCCCTAGAACTTAGAACTACTTAAACCTAACTAAGGACATCACACACATTCATGCCTGAGGCAGGATTCGAACCTGGGACCGTAGCGGTCGCGCAGATCCAGACTGAAGTGCCTAGAAACCGCTCGGCCACACCGGCCGGCTCGAATAAGTAACGAACAGATACTGAGCTGAATCGGAGAGAAATTTATGAGGCAACTTCACTAAAAGAAGGAAAAGTAACAGAATTGGCAATGGCGCGAAGTGTGTCTGGAGGGAAAGAAGGAGCGGAGATATTATAACGATACGAAGGCATGAATATACTTATATAGATACGGTGTCTGTTCTGTCGCACATGTCCGAAAGAACAGACACCATTGGTGACCTGCACCCGTCTAGAACAAAATTAGAATTATGTATTAATACTTTCAGCTGCTGACGGGCGTTGAAATTATATCAATGGGGACAGGTGGAAATGTGTGCCCCGACCGGGACACTACGAATGTAGTGTGTGGACATGTAAGGTGAGAATGTGGGTCTCGCTGGAGGCGTGCAAGAGATAGTCCCTGCAGTTTCACTATCCACTGTGCCCTCGGTAGCTCAGGTGGATAGAGCGTCTGCGATGTAAGCAAGAGATCCCGGGTTCGAATCCCGGTCGGATCACACAATTTCACCTGTCTCCGTTGATATATATCAACGCCCGTCAGCAGCTGAAGGTATTAATATATAATTCTAATTAAGGCATGAATAGGTTCAATTCGATGTTGGTCGCAATATTCGACTAGCAAGGCGGCTACATCAAAATAGTCTGCGGCCTGAAGACCACAGCAGCAAAACGTCACTATGCGCCCTGTGCTTTCCTACCAAGCTTCACGACCCGACCATGCGTTTCACTGTTTCTATACTTCTCTCTTGTTCTTGCAGACTTCAACGCAAGTGTACGGCGGTCTGCTAGACTAGCACTACTGGAAGCAGGAAGTGATGGAGACGGCTTACCCTTACCCAGGGGATATTTCGAGGATTCCTCCCTCCAGCCGGCAACGGCCTTGCCGCAGTGGATACACCGGTTCCCGTCAAATCACCGAAGTTAAGCGCTGTCGGGCGTGGCCGGCACTTGGATGGGTGACCATCCGGGCCGCCATGCGTTGTTGCCATTTTTCGGGGAGCACTCAGCCTCGTGATGCCAATTGAGGAGCTACTCGACCGAATAGTAGCGGCTCCGGTCAAAGAAAACCACCATAACGACCGGGAGAGCGGTGTGCTGACCACACGCCCCTCCTATCCGCATCCTCAGCTGACGATGACACGGCGGTCGGATGGCCACGGTGGGCCACATGTGGCCTGATGACAGAGTGCTCCCTCCAGCCAGAAAGCGTCTTCATTATTTATCGACAGTGTGGAACGCCTTTCGAAAACTGAGTATGGTGCCTTTCGAAAATACACGAAGGCGCACTGTACCTGTTGACCTAGATCAGCGGTCTCGGAACTACGGCCCGCGAGGGCCGGCAAACCGCCAAACATTTGAGGTGGTGCCTATACTGCCAGCAATTGAGATTCGAGGCCTATCGTGACCAATACACCGCGACATTGTCGGAGCTCTATCTTTACAAAGCGGAAGGTCATGGTTAAATTTGTGGCTATTCCCAATAAACACACAGACCATTCTCCGTGCGATAATGAAAAAAAAGGTTAACAGACTAGTTTGGCGAAAACAAAAAAGTTCAAATGTGTGTGAAATTTTACGGGACTTAACTGCTAAGGTCATCAGTCCCTAAGCTTACACACTACTTAACCTAAATTATCCTAAGGACAAACGCACACACCCATGCCCGAGGGAGGACTAGAACCTCCGCCGGGAACAGCCGCACAGTCCATGACTGCAGCGCCTTAGCCCGCTCGGCTAATACCGCGCGGCCTTGGCGAAAACATTTTAAGTAAAAAAATGCTTTGCATTTTATTCTAGTCACGGGTCAAGTGCCAGTCTTTCAAATGGACGCCACTTCGACGACTAGCCTTCGTAATCAATCATTATGGAAGATGCTTCTTAAGCAAGGTTTCACTTTCTTTACGTATTTCGATTTTCAGATTTTCCTGGTCTCTTAGAATCCAAACTTTGAATTGTCCCACACCTACTAGTAAAGCGCATAAGACACTAAAAAAACTCGTGAGACACTCGCAACGTAGACACAATCACGCAACAGAACTACCAAATATATGCTCTGGCTCAACTACTCGCTACAAGACTACATAACTAAACTTATTGTTGCGCTGCTTGAAATAATAATGCGTTGACATACTCTACCTCTGTTACATCTTACAGTAATAGTGTTGCTAACAGTGATTTTGAGATTTCGTTAACTTTGCAGGAAGCTTTCGTGAATAATTGAAGTGACATACTTTTTTGTCGGTGAAACTCGCCAGAATAAAATATGCCATAAATTCGGTCAGGTACGTCCACCAATCAAAACTATGAAAACAAATAGAAATCGTAGTCGTTTTAGCGCTGGTTATTCCCACAACCTTAGATTTTTGCGAGTTCATCTTTCGCTTAGCGTTACATGACGGTGATCATGGAGTGCTAGGGTTCTTTAATCCCACTAGATAGATCTTGGCCCTTATGACTTCGTGGAGGAATCAATGTGGCCCGCAGGTTTGGAGACCCCTGACCTAGATGCCTTATAGCAGCTGTGGCCTCTGGCCTACCTGTCGTCGCAGCCACTTGGCGGCGCGGTCCGAGTTGCTCCGGAGGACTGTGGTGCGCAGCGAGCGGATCATGGCGGCTGGCTGCAGCGGCGGCCGCTGCACTGCACTGGGGCCTGCCGGCGCTGGCTCCGTCTGCCGGCTGCCGTTCGCCAAGTGCCACTTCCTCTCGCGATGAGCCTGCAGCGGCGCCTCTGCAGTCTGCCTGCCACTGACTCACGTCCGCGGACCGGCGCCCACAAACGCCGTGGGACCCGCCGGCATTGTTCGGAAACCTAACTACCTGCTCCGCGTAGCTGCGCAATTAACGCTCACTTTCTGACGGCGAAACTAGGCTAATATCGCAGTCTGGGAAAAGGCGAGAGCTTCCACTGTAGCCACCTACTGCCGCTGGAAACTTCACGATGATGCTGGAATCGAGGATTTTAAATATTGCAACGTTTACTAAGCGTCCAGAATCATAAAAATTGGGTATTTGTCAACATTTTCAGAAGACTGATACAAATGAGTGTTTGGCGCCATTGGCCGGGAGGCCCCTTGCGGGGCAGGACCGCCCGCCTTGGTGCAGGTCTTATTACATTCGACGCCACAATGGGCGACTGCTCGCCGGATGGGGATGAAATGATGATGAAAGCAACACAACACCCAGTCCCTGAGCGGAGAAAATCCCCGACCCTGCTGGGAATCGAACCCCGGACCGTACGACGGCAATCCAGCATGCTGACCACATTTTTTCTTTTTTTATTATTTCCAGCGACCAACTACCTACGACTATGGGGCTTTTTTCCTACCAACTTCTTTTTCTTTTGTATATTTTTATGTTTTTCTGAATTTTTTGCCACTTTTTTGTTTTTTTGTTTAGTGTGTTCAGTTATGAGTAGGTGGAGACAAGCCGGGCAGGGGTCGCAACCCGAGGCCTGCCCGTGATGTCTCCCCCCTCCCGTCCCTGAATCACTCCCTCAAAGTAGCTTTTTGATTTATTTATTTTTTTTTTAACCAAGAGCCGGCCGGGGTGGCCGAGCGGTTCTAGGCGCTACAGTCTGGAACCGCGTGACCGCTACGGTCGCAGGTTCGAATCCTGCCTCGGGCATGGATGAGTGTGACGTCCTTAGGTTAGTTAGGTTTAAGTAGTTCTATGTTCTAGGGGACTGATGACCACAGAAGTTAAGTCCCATAGTGCTCGGAGCCATTTGAACCTTTTTACCAGGAACAGGGTAAATGAAGAAAAGATCTGTATTGGTACAAACTTAAATACAACAGAAATGCCATCCTCCCGGCGGAAATAACACAAGACATTATACTCGTACAAAGCGAACATTTTTTTTATGAACAAGGTGTAGGAAAAAAAGAGAATAATAATGCTGATATAAGCTAAGAGGAGTAAAGCAATCTACAGTGAAGTGGGGGAAAAACCAGTGTGATCTCGTATAGTGCATAAAAGAAAGGAGGCGCGTGTCCATGCGCCTACTCCACTGTGGGTTACAATATAGGAAGTAGCGCGGGGAGTCTCCGATGTCAGCAGGGGGGAGAGGGCTGGGGGCGGGAGTGCTGTCAGTGTGTGGCACCATCCCACTGAGTGCGGGTGACGTAAAGATCGCATGTAAGTAATTGGCGAAGAAGGCGCGGTAGCGCGGTCGGTGTTCGACTTCACTGTGGCCGGTTTGTAAGTACTGCCAGAAATCAAGTCGCGATTTTTCGCCATCATTATACATGTAGGTGATCGTCCATCCCTTGACCCATACAATCGCATGATTTTTGGTGGTGGTTGGGGGGGGGGGGAAATATGTATCCTCAGGATGGATAAAAGTCCATGGGTCAATCGAGTCCGGCGGAACGCGGAGGTAACAGGCAACGAACTGTCGGGCAAGTTTGCAGACGTCACTGGTGGCAGCTCAAGTCAGTTGATGGACATCGTCATCCATGAGGTGGCAAATGGAACAAAGTGGAGAGTCTGTTAGTTCGATGGCGTGAAGACGTTGATTTGTGGCGAATTTTTCATTTGCGGCTTGATACCACGTTGTCTGGACGTTGGAGGGAAGAAAAGGCTGGTGGATATGACGCCAAACCATGGGCCACCGCTTGGACGGATGTCTCAGTTCGATATTGTTGCTGGATATGGAGCGAAGCAGTGGGGTGTAAAAATCTTTAGGTCGAGGAGAACATCACTCAGCTATCGGGGCGGACAGAAGACTGTTGAAGTGTAGAGACTGATTTTTCACCCTCAAGGTGAATACGTTGAAGCACTGTGGACGAAAGGCCACCGGCCGTGCCGCAATGGTAGCTCCGGTTCCCGTCACATCACCGAAGTTAAGCGCTGTCGAGCTGGGCTAGCATTTGAATGGGTGACCATCCGGTCTGCCGAGCGCTGTTGGCAGGCGGGGTGCACTCAGCCCTTGTGAGGCAAGCTTTACTGACCAGTAGCGGCTCCGGTCTCGTAAAGTGACATACGGCCAGGAGAGCAGTGTGCTGACCACATGCCCCTCCATATCCGCATCCAGTGACGCATGTGGGTGAGGATGACACGGCGGCGGGCCGGTACCATCGGGCCTTCGGGCGGAGTTTTTTTTTTGTGCACAAAAGGGACACAGAACTGCATTTTTCGCCGGCCATATGCCGTGTGGCCAGAGACTCCCTTTACATCTGAACTAAATTCCTGTAACAGTGTAAAATCACGGATGTGGCAACAGTGTTCCTCGTGTGAATTGCAACGTGACTGCCACTTGACTGTCCAGGGAGGAGTACGAACTCTGTACGTTGACCAGTTTGTTGTTCATTTTTCCGTAGTTGATGAACAACAGTGACAGATACTAGCGACCTCATTGTTGTGTGTCGATCCACGAACGGAAGCACAACAACGAAAAATATGACACAGGTGATGGATAGGTTTCTTGACTGTTCGGTAAGGAACCACTAACTCGGCAGATTTTTGTAATGTGGGATGATGAAGACGTTTGGCTTGTGGGGCGCTCAACTGCTGGGTCATCAGCGCCCGTAGAAAGTCCCATGTTTCTTCACAGTCCAATCTAGGCACTGTCACGAATGATAAGGATGATGATGATGAAATGATGAGGAAAACACAAGCAGCCCGTCACCGGGCAGAGAAAATCTCCAAATCGGCCGGGAATCGATCCCGAGACCCCGTGATACAGAGGCAGCAACGCTAGCCACTAGACCACGAGCTGCGGACGATAACGTGCGAGAAAAATACTTCTCGCATGCCCCCGCTCCGCTATGATCGCCCATCAGCCCGAAGGGAAACACGTTCTGCAGTTACTGCGTTAGTGATGTGTTTACCCTGCAAATCGACCAGTAAGAGTGCTGAAGGACTTGGAATTAAAAGCAGCACAGCACGGCGGAGCTCCTATCCACTTGCTATTCGTGAACTGCCTACAGCGTAGCGCGGCCAGAATCACGTCAGGAACCTTTCCACGCGAATCACCTGAGTACAAATGACAGCTGCACCAATACACTGCTATTTTATACCTTGTGTGCGCGATACTACCGTCATCTGTGTATGTGCATATCGCTATCCCATTACTTCCGTCACCTCAGTGTTTGATTTGTACTGTGTGTCAATTATTCACCTTTTAGGTGGCTAAATAGCCGTTAGCTGCCGCAGACCAGGTAGAGGGGAAAAAGTGAGTTTGTTTAGACCTGCAGTTTGTTGCTAAGTAAGTAGGACATAAACATTCAAAGTTATATCGACAAACTTTCGTCTGAGGACCTGAATAAAATGAATCATTGAGTCTCCGGAGAGCCTCTACGGAAATACGAGTACTTTGCATTTACGCGAACACAGTAACCCGATATTCGGCCGGTTCTGCTGAGGTCAGCACGAGCAGCGGTTCGTTCCGCGAAGTCTGGCGAGACAGGGCGCGCGCTGCGTTCGCCACCTGTTGCTGGCGGCGGAAGCGGCGCCGCGTTGCAAGCGCCTGGCCGCCACTGCTGCCAATCCCGGCGTCCGGCCGCGGCTAATTACTGGCTGCCGCCTGTCCTCGTCCCACCCACACAGGCGCCGATCCGTTCCACGTGACACGGTAATGGGGCGCTTCTGCCGCTCTGGTTGAGCACTACCTGACAAGGTGCTTGCTGTAAACGCGTCGCGAGTAAACAGCAGCTACAAGCTCTGGTAATTCGTCTGAGTGGCGTCGTCTGTTTCCTGGAAAACTGGAGAGCGAGCAGGCGAGTGCCCACTGCGTCCACCCGCTGACATCACAAGGAGCAAAGTTATACTGACAAGGGGAGGCCACGACCACTGGAACGCGGATTTACTGCAAACTTCGTACACTGGTAGTACTCCGTGAGGACAACAAAATGTGTAACCAGTACTTCTCTAGCGTTATTGGGAAATTCACAAGATAATTTCGGCCGTCAGATATACAGGGTCTTACAAAAAGGTACGACCAAACTTTCAGGAAACATTCCTCACACACAAATAAAGAAAAGGTGTTATGTGGACATGTGTCCGGAAACGCTTACTTTCCATGTTAGAGCTCATTTTATTACTTCTCTTGCAATCGCATTAATCGTGGAGTGGAAACACACAGCAACAGAACGTACCAGCGGGACTTCAAACACTTTGTTACAGGAAATGTTCAAAATGTCCTCCGTTAACGAGGATACACGTATCCACCCTCCGTTGCATGGAATCCCTGATGCGCTGATGCAGTGCTGGAGAATGGCGTATTGTATCACAGCCGTCCACAATACGAGCGCGAAGAGTCTCTACATTTGCTACCGGGGTTGCGTAGACAAGAGCTTTCAAATGCCCCCATAAATGAAAGTCAAGAGGGGTTGAGGTCAGGAGAGCGTGGAGGCCATGGAATTGGTCCGCCTCTACCAATCCATCGGTCACCGAATCTGTTGTTGAGAAGCGTACGAACACTTCGACTGAAATGTGCAGGAGCTCCATCGTGCATGAACCACATGTTGTGTCGTACTTGTAAAGGCACATGTTATAGCAGCACAGGTAGAGTATCCCGTATGAAATCATGGCGGTGAATCGAGGAAGTACAGTACATACTGACGAAACTAAAATGTGCTCTAACATGGAAATTAAGCGTTTCCGGACACATGTCCACATAACATCTTTTCTTTGTTTGTGTGTGAGGAATGTTTCCTGAAAGTTTGGCCGTACCTTTTTGTAACACCCTGTAGCATGGCCATTTTTACCACGAAGCGGCGACAGTCGAATGGTTAGCGTTCAAGCGCCGTAATCGCTGGATGGCTATATCGAGTCCCGTTCGTCAGTTTTCTTTTTATTTTCAACACAGTCATTTTCTTTCCTATTTACATTACAATTGATATAATGGGAAAAATACGTGTAATCGGATGAACTTTTATTAAATTTGCAATGTTATTTGGCAGTCTACAAACTTTTATTATTACAAATAATATAATCTTCATAACTATCGACTGAAATGTGCAGGAGCTCCATCGTGCATGAACCACATGTTGTGTCGTACTTGTAAACGCACATGTTCTAGCACCACAGGTAGAGTATCCCGTATGAAATCATGGCGGTGAATCGAGGAAGTACAGTACATACTGACGAAACTAAAATGTGCTCTAACATGGAAATTAAGCGTTTCCGGACACACGTCCACATAACATCTTTTCTTTATTTGTGTGTGAGGAATGTTTCCTGAAAGTTTGGCCGTACCTTTTTGTAACACCCTGTAGCATGGCCATTTTTACCACGAAGCGGCGGCAGTCGAATGGTTAGCGTTCAAGCGCCGTAATCGCTGAATGGCTATATCGAGTCCCGTTCGTCAGTTTTTTTTTTTAATTTCAACACAGTCATTTTCTTTACTATTTATACTACAATTGATATAATGGGAAAATACGTGTAATCGGATGAACTTTTATTAAATTTACAATGTTATTTGGCAGTCTACAAATTTTTATTATCACAAATAATATAATATTCATAACTATCGACTAGTAAACGACCAAACGCATAAAGAGATACTGAAAACGTATGCATGTCCATGTCTTCAAAACTGTTCGTATTGAATCGAAAGAGAACGAGAAAATGCTTCTCGTGAAGACGCTATTAAAATACACTCGATACTGCATGACCAATTGTCAGCGCCGATATTTAAGGAAATACTGCGTTATGCATGGTTTGCTTCCAAATTGTTGGCTGAAAGAGAGGTTTTCGAAAATGTTAACGAGATTTATTTTTCCACGGAAAACCTCAAAAGACCTTGCGTATGTGGAAATATAGCATTTATTCAATGCAGCTGGTGCCGTTTAACTTTATGTTTTCCATGTTTTTACGAAAAATACCATCCTGCAACTTGTAATCGTAATGTCGAAACCGACGATTAATTGTACATCTTTCGAAAGCCGTCTATGCTGGTCAAGACTTGCAAGTAACAAGTAGTTTTGGGATCCTTCCAGGTATATATGGATTTCTCAAATCACGGACAAGCATACATTTTCAGTATCACTTTATGCGTTTGGTCGTTTACTAGTCGATAGTTATGAATATTATATTATTTGTGATAATAAAAATTTTTAGACTGCCAAATAACATTGTAAATTTAATAAAAGTTCATCCGATTACACGTATTTTCCCATTATATCAATTGTAGTATAAATAGTAAAGAAAATGACTGTGTTGAAATTTAAAAAAACTGACGAACGGGACTCGATATACGGATCAAGGTATTAACGGGGATTTAACGCTAACCACTCGGCTGCCGCCGCTTCGTGTTAAAAATGGCCACGCACAGCCATATATATTTGACGGCCGAAATTATCTTGCGATTTTCTCAGTAACGCTTGAGAAGTACGCGCTACTGGTTACACATTTTGTTGTCCTCATGGAGTACTACGAGTGTACGAAGTTTGCGGTAAATCCGCGTTCCAGACGTCGTGGCCTCCCCTCGTCAGCCTTCCACAGTGTGCCTTTTAAATGAGTTGCAACGCACTGCACTAACACGCCTAAGCAGTGTTTATTTCCACTAAATGCGTTAGCATTAAACAAAATTAGTATCTAGTTAGAAAACCACCACCCTCTATTCTTCCAAGAATGGGACTCCCATGTTAGAGCTGCTTCAAAAGTCTTATTACTTTAAAAATCAGTTAATGTGTTAAATATCTCGTGTTAAGCATGTAAGCAAGAAACAGATTGGAAAAGGTTTCAATTTACTTGTAAAGGTTGTTGCAAGTCGCCAAGTGTTCTCATTATCAAACAGTGAAAGGCTGCAGGCTGGGTATATTGCGCTCCGTTTTAAGCAAAAGCCAGTTTTTCAAAGCACTCAGTCTTTATGACGTTATACCTCCTGACCTAGGTATCGCACAATGACATAATTTTGCAGGTACATACAGTAGTATTGGATACAACAGAGGTAATCACCTCAAAACTGCACGGCGAATATTGCAGAAAATGGCAAGTGCTACTGATGTGCGGTTTTCACAGAATGGATTGGTAGTCAGGGGCTCGTGTTGTTACCCAGTTGCCCGCATCTCGTGGTCGTGCGGTAGCGTTCTCGCATCCCACGCCCGGGTTCCCGGGTTCGATTCCCGGCGGGGTCAGGGATTTTCTCTGCCTCGTGATGGCTGGGTGTTGTGTGCTGTCCTTAGGTTAGTTAGGTTTAAGTAGTTCTAAGTTCTAGGGGACTGATGACCATAGATGTTAAGTCCCATAGTGCTCAGAGCCATTTGAACCACTTGTTACCCAGTCAACAGATTGTAATAATATTTAGACACAGTATTTTGGGTGGGCAAACATACAGTTTTCCAGATGGAACACTGCTTATTCACATTAACTAAAAGTCAGGTAAATTAGAATGTCAGTGGTGTTTGTTGCAGGAGAGTAATGTGAGTAGTTTAAGAGATATCGTATTTTGAGGAGTTTCCTTACAATGTGCCTGTGTGTTCACCGACTGCACTGCGACTTGCTAGTCAGTGTGTGACAGTACAAATAGTAGGTCGTGAACGGACGATCGATTTATCAATGCAGAAATATCCGACACGCTCATGGTGTATGGAGAGTGTAGGAAGAATGCAGTTTGTTCTTGTACGGAGTATACGGCAAGACATCCCAATAGACGTGAACCATGTCGCCATTTCTCAACCTCTTCAACCATTTCAACCAGTATCGCAGCTATCGATACTTCAAATGGAACATCCAGGAATGGTTGTAAGCGGAGGGTCATGTGGGTCATTATCCTTTTCAAAGGACAATGAATCGGAACTATTTATTAGTGTATGTCAGGCCCGTCCATTGTGCAAACAACTTTAATTGGTATAAATCCAAAACATGTTTCTGCACTTCTGTGGCGTCGGTAATGGTTATTCTGTATTCAGTTCTTAATTTTTCAACATTGCTGGCTTATGTAGCCCACACTACACATTATATTCTCATAGTTTCGAAATATCCATTCCCATATTTTGTTGGAATACACACACAAACACGATACATGTTTTGCGGAACTTCGCTCGTTGAAAATGAAATGGCCCTGAGCACTATGGGACTTAACTTCTGAGGTCATCAGTCCCCTAAAACTTAGAACTACTTAAACCTAACTAACCTAAGGACATCACACACATCCATGCCCGAGGCAGGATTTGAACCTGCGACCGTCGCGCATTCCAGACTGTAACGCCTAGAACCGCTCGGCCACCGCGGCCGGCACTTAGCTCGCAGATAACATTTCTTCACTCTACAAAACACAGTGTTAATGCTGTTGTTGTGTGCCCAGTCCCTGCTGACGACCAACTCTCTGTCTCGAAATTTCTATAAGAAGAGTCCAGTTGCAGGGTCAACGGAAAGATCTGCGGATAAAATAGGCCAAAAAATTCAAATGGCTCTGAGCACTATGGGACTCAACTGCTGAGGTCATAAGTCCCCTAGAACTTAGAACTACTTAAACCTAACTAACCTAAGGACAACACACACATCCATGCCCGAGGCAGGATTCGAACCTGCGACCGTAGCAGTCGCGCGGTTCCAGACTGTAGCGCCAGAACCGCTCGGCCACCAGCGGCCGGCTTAAAATAGGCCACACACGTTTCAAGACAGGCACTATGTGGCTGGCATATACCGTAAACAGCACAACAACTGTACTAGAAAAGTTTGTGTGGAAATTGTAAGTACAAACGCTGCATTTCTTCAACCATTTCGTAAAGAATTAAGGCTTGTTCTAGAAAAGAGAAAAAAATTGTTGGCACAGATCTACAACGCAGATGAAACTGGCTTGTTGTGGAAATGCATACCCATCAATATACTGGCCACCATAGAGAGAGTTCATCTAGCTTTCATTGAACTATTACATACACTGTTTGTTACATTCGTAATTATAGCTCCAGCTGTTTTAGGAACCATTTCTATAATCCGCACTTTCAATAATTCTGCCTGGACTGCATCGCATTAGTCCGAATGCAATAAGCAGACCTTGGAATCACTAGATTTGTACTGCTTTGACAGGGAATTCTTATGAAAACGTCTTCACTTTCATTCATTACCCAGCTGCCGTTTTATTAATAAAATAGGTGAGTACCCGGCTTAGTCTTGTGCTACTCATCTCCTCCTTTACTCTCCCTCTGTCCATCTCCTCCCCCGTCTGTCTGTTCATCCCCCCCCCCTCCCCCCGCCTCCAATCTGTGCCCATTCCTCCTTCCCCCTCGCTGTCTGTCCATCTTCTCCACACCCTTCTCTCTCCCCGTTATCACGCTCATCCCAACAGGAGACTGTTGTTTCTTGCCTCCACAGTATTTCTTTCCGGGTAGTAACTAATATGTGTACCAAATTTTTTACTTCTGAAAGAAAAGTTACGATCACAAAATATCATTTATTTCAAATGTCCCGTTTCGGCACATACAGTAGGCCATCTTCAAATTGATTGCACTGTAAAGATTATAAGCGTGCATTGTAGTCAAGGAAATTAGTCCTGCATAAAATGTGCGACGATTAAACGAAAAAGTGGTATTGTTTTACCCGTTTGCTGGAGCTGGCGACATGCTGAGCAGCTGTTTGTTGTCAAGAGGATAGCTGCTCCTAGTGGCTGTACTGCCACGAATTAAGCAGTACTTTGTAGCCGACAGTTTTAGCATTACCTCAGCTGCAGCTAACGCGATCTTACTTTATGAAAAAAGTCTTTAATTCTTTTAAGCGAACAATTAGATTTTCACGAAACAACCTTTTTTGACTATTTTAAAGAAGTAATGGAATGGAAGATTGCTGTTTTTTCTTATTCTCATTCAATAAGGTTGTATAATAATTTTTTTTTTAAATGTTTCACTGAACGTATTAGATTTTACGTATTTCATTTTCTACCAATTGGCTCCGTCACTTTTTTTTATATTTTACAGTATTTCCCAAATCTTTTACGAATAATGATATTGCACGTTACAGGGAAAAGACATTTTAAAAACGCCACACTATCTAATTTACGACTGACGTAGCCACGTAACTCTTATTACAAATTTTAATTAATTATCTGATTTACTCAGACATTATAATTATTGCAAATGTCATCTAATTCTCCCAGCCTTTTATAAATCACGATATTCTATAAGCACAACATTGATAACTTCGAGCAAAGCCTCAGTTCAACTATAGTAACGGCCACCTGTAAAACGTCTCCATGGGAACAGCGTAATCGGGTCAATTCTAGTGTCCGATTCCACTCGTCGGCTTTGAGCAATGACGTCACTCCTAAGGCAGAAACGCTAACAGGGGCAATCTCTGAAAGCAACTGATCATATTCGTAAACAAACGAATGTAGCATACGATAAAATTACAAACACAGTTCACGTGATTATTTACTCACTCTCAAATTATATCGACAAGAATTAAAGATAACGAAAATAAATAAGAACAGAAAAAGAGAAGTATACCTGACTGAAATAAATTATTATCGTAGTTTATGCGAGTACGAAAAGCACAAGCGAACCTTTAAATCCAGTACAGTATAGCGCATGATGTCATAATATTATGAATCAGCGATGACTTTTAATACTAATTGTTGAATATAACGGGACGAGTACGCAAGTAACGAAAATTGACAAAAAGTAGGGTAACTGAAACTGACCTATATGGGTTAATTCTACTTACAGATTCCAACCATTTCATGATTCGTTACTTAGATCATTTAAACAAGTGTGTGTACTAAAGTGTTACAGGATTTATACGTATGGTATTGCTATCTTCATTACTATTATACGTATGGTATTGCTATCTTCATTACTATGTAAAAGAGAAAAATTTAGGACCTGCACCTACAATATTTCTGTACGTACGTTCAGCGGCAGCTACAGAGAGTGTCTACGGGAAGTGTTGCAAATAGAATTAGTAGCGACAAAGTAATGAATTTAAATGTCCTCATGATGCGCCCAATTTTTCATGCATCTCAGTGTTTATGGCATCAGATCTCCTGAACTAAGCGTTACGCAATGACGTAATTTTTCTGGTGCATTCAGTCGCACATGTGAATACTGTGTGCAAAAGTGTCGCGGAAACAGTTATTAGTTAAGAAATAAATTAAAACGTCAGGCTTCATGCAGTAGGTTTATTGCACGAAGAGCCAAAATGTAGTGAAGCGATGAAATTTTGTCCTTTCATCATTTTGTATGGATCGTCAGCGAGAAAAAGCTTCGTAAACGTTTGCAATTATGTGCAAAGTTTGTTGCAAGTGCTTTCATTCACAAATATTGGATGACTAAGGTAAGGGTATTCACGCGTCGTGGGTTGACATGGCTCTAAGCACTATGGGACTTCACATCTGAGGTCATCAGTCCCCTAGAACTTATAACTACTTAAACCTAACTAACCTAAGGACATCACACACATCCATGCCCGAGGTAGGATTCGAACCTGCGACCGTAGCGGTCGCGCGCTTCCAGTCTAAAGCGCCTAGAACCGCTCGGCCACAGCGCCGGCTCGCGTCGTGGGATTTTCTACTTGTTCACCCGCACACCTTTGATAGGTAAGTGGATATTATCCCACAGCGATGATTTTCAGACAGTAAGTAACATGTGCACCAAGTCTGGTTGAAATCGATCCAGTGGTTAGAAGGAGACGTGGAACATACATCCATGCACATAATTACATACATACACTGATCAGCCAAAACATTACGATCACCGACCTAATAGCCGATATGCCCACCTCTGACACAGATAACAGCGGCGACGCTTCGTCGCATGGCAGCAATGAGGCCTTGGTAGGTCGCTGGAGGGAGCTGGTACCACATCTGCACACACAGGTCACCTAATTTCCGGAAATTCCGGGGAGGTGGCGATGAACTCTGACGCCACGATCAGTAACATATCAGACGTATTCTATCGGGCGAGATGGGGGCCCAGCATATCAACTGGAACTCGCCACTGTCTTCCTCGAACAACTCCATCACACCCCCTGCCATGTGACGTGGCGCATTATCTTGCTGAAAAATGCCACTGCCGTAGGTAAACATGATGGTCATGAAGGGTTGCACGTGGTCTGGAACCTGTATACGATATTCCTTGCATTTCAAGAGCTCCACTGGATTCCCACGTGAATATTCCCCAGAGCATAATGGGACCGCAGCCAACTTGTCTCTGTCCCGCAGTACAAGTGCCAAGGAGCTGTTCCCTGGAAGACGACGGATTCGCGCCTTTCCATTTGCATGATGAAGAATGCATCGGAATTCATCAAGACCCTGCAACGCTCTGCCACTGTACCAACGCCCAGTGCCGATGGTCACGTGCCCATTTCAGTCTTAGGTGCCGATGTCATGGTGTTAACATTGGCTCATTCATGGGTCGTCGGCTGCGGAGGCCTATCGTTAGGAGTGTTCGGAGCACTGTGTGTTTAGACTAGAGATAGGCAAACTCGTTCATCCTTGGAAACTAGCTCACTGGTGATTGATCTGTTTTGGGAACCGTTCATTTCTACTCGTTCACCGTTCATTTGTGCTTGGTATATGGTTCTTATGAAACACTGACAATTAGTAGCATAGGTGACTGAAGATGGAAGGCGCCAAGAGAGGGCACTTGCCTCCCCCTGAGAGTTTTTATTCATAACAGAATTCTCACACACTTGTAGTTTTCGTGATTCTGCAAAACATCTCGTTTAGCCAACTGTAGCGTTATGTGGCTGATCGTAGTGAAATGATGTAAGGTGGCGCACGAAAAACCGGCCCCGAGTACAGACTACTCGCCAATTACGCACGATTCGTTGACCTCTACGAGCAGAACAGATAAACATGTATTAATTAGGCAGTGAAGAAATAACAAATAAGCTAATGCAGACAACAGATTCGAAACAACAGATGACGATTGGTGGGCGACAATGAGGAGCCTAGTACTCGGGGCCGATTTTTCGTGCGCCACCCTGTAACACTGAAATAATATTGTAGAGGTTATCATATTCTCTTTACAAAATCTGACACCAGACACTCGATTATGGAGCGCGGGCTTCATTCGGTTGTAAGTCGGTCTGCCTTCCATAACAATGAACATGCTCTTTTACCTTGGGTCAAAAAAAGACGGAAATGGCCACTCGTGTGTGCCGTGCCGACTTCCTCTGCATGTGCAATAACAAAAAATCTTCTGCTGTTTATCGAAATAGTGAAGTAAACTGATATGCCGTTTTGTTACGTGGAAAGATATATGTATTACGTACCACGTAATTTTTATGTAATTTACGTAAATATAAAATACATTCTAATTACCGGTCATGGACGCTGAACAGAATACGAAAAGAAACAGAAGTTCAGAGTTCAAGAAAGGTTTGAAACAGATCTAGAATGGGCGTGCGCAGCGAACGAAACGAACAACTCGATACTGAACTAACCAGGAACAGTTGGCAGTGGAACTGTGACGAGAGGCCACACGAAGAAGGACGAGTCCGGCCGAGCAAGACCGAGACCGAGACAGACGGGAACGGGGCCGAGGCTGGAACGAGACCGGCCGACGTGCCCTTGCGGGAACGAGACCGACCGTTTCCCTTTCCCGGGAACTATAAGTAGAAAGCCGCGACCGAAGTGAACTATGACAGACTGTTCCTTTGAATTCGTTCCTCGCTCGTTCCGTTCATCTTGATGAGCCGTTCCTTTGGACCCGTCAGTCCGCGAACGACCCACTTCTAGTTCTGACACATTCGTACTCTGCCCAGCCCGGTGTTGGTTCTGCCACAATTCGCCACCTGTCCTGTTTTACCAGTCTGCCCAGCCTAAGACGTCCGACATTTGCAATGAGGGGTGTCCGACAAACCCCACGACGTCTGGATGCGGTTTCACCTTGGTTTTGCCACGTGTTTCCCCACCACAGCAATCCTGGAACTCTCGACAATTCGTGCACTTGCCGAAATGCTCGTGCCGGGCCATCACAATCTGCCCTCGGCGATAATCAGATGGCACTCCTTTCCCATTCTACTCACGGACAATACGCTCACTGATATTACATGCACCATGCGTGTTTCTGAAAAAAAAATTGGCAATTTGTGGTAAGATGTTATGGGACCAAACTGGAAGGTCATCGGTCCCTGACAGCACACACACCAATGCCCGAGGGAGGAGTCGAACCTCCGACGGGAGGGGGGGCGGGGGGAAGGGAGGGGGGGGCAGCCGCTCGAACCGTGACAAAACGCCTGAGACCGCGCGGCTACCTCGTGCGGCGTGTTTCTGATCAGCAGTCATTCCTCGCCAGGTGACACTGCTAGCGCCTGGACGGGGTTTATAACAACAATGTTCTAGCTGATCAGTGTATATACGTACACCGATCCTCATAATATGTATGGGTTCAATTACCGTCTCCTTTGATTTATTTCACCATTCAGGTAACGCCGTTAAAAGGTGTGATGCGAAAACAAGCAAGCTGAAATGGAGAGGAGAGTGCATGCTTTCAGTTGGAGAAAGCAGTTATCGAGTGAGGCATTAATGAAGTGTCGAGGAATCTGGCACGGTGTCCAAGCAGACGGCAGGCAGTGTCATCTTTATTAATAAACCGCGTCGGAGAAGATTAAAACGAGCGACCGCAGGGCTTAACGCTTGAGCACAATGCAGGGGCCGCTGCGTGCCATTGTCCGCCGATTCAATTACAGCAGGCTCACAACGCGCTCTGCTTAATTACACTTCTGGAAGAAAAAACACAGCCGGTCACGCTGACTAGGAGGTGGGTAAAAGTAGAGCAGACGGGTCCACTCACGTGACAGAAGCAACCGAGGTTGGAACTTAATGTCATGCTGATGTCACGGTTATTAGATATGGAACGCAAGCTCACGGCTGGCAAGGATGACGAAGAAAACGATTCACCATTAAATCCGAGATACGATCTCACCATTCGGATAGAACAATTTTGGAAACGACGGTACATGCCAATATCGGCGGCCGGGCGGGGTTTCGAGCTCCACTGCACCTGAATGAGAGTCTAGTGCATTAATCACTGCACCACCTCACTGCGTGAGGTTCACTTAAACGCTGATGATTCTACTGCTACGTTGCAGCTCTCGCCAGTCTTCTGTATAAGAGGCGGATGGATTGAATGGCTGGCCCACAAGCTAAGACGGAAACGCTCAGGAGTGGAAAACTGAAAGGTTAAATCATATCGCGAATGTGATTTAATTTACATGTCAGTAGCACAGACTATCAAGCTGATTAATACGGCAAGGTCACCGCGTTGTTCTCAAGTGGAAAAGACGCCCAACATCCCTGAAACGCGTGTGCTAATGATTACACCCTTCCTCCCTAAAAAAAAGTTGTTCAAGTTATCTATCAAGAAAAAAATTTAGACTGGATCGCCTGCTTACTCTTATAATCTCTAATTTGAAACGCTAATCCAGAGTTAAGTTTCTACGAGTATGGAACCAACTGGATGCAAGAACAACTTTCACAGCTCTTAGACAAATGTAGCGACATAAGGTAACTGAAATAGAGGAACTATGTGCCTCCTTTTCTATAACAGAAGAGATGGACGTAGAAAGAAACCTAGGAACGCACTATATAGCTGATCTGCAAACTATTGGAACGATGACTGGACAAGTTAAACAGAAATTGAAGTAGTTGATAACGGAGGTTCAACTTCCGAGAAGGAACCTACAGTTTAGGACGAAACCCACTATCTACAAGTACATATATATTCCGCGAATCCTGTGCCATGCGTCATGAAGAATATTACAAACAATATTAGCCATTTCCTGTCCTATTGCCTGTGGAAACAGAATGAGGAAATACAGGGGATAGGAAAACTAACGTGAAGACCTGTACTTACTTGGAAATGATTTATTAATAAGGTGTTGGACCCCCATTCGCCCGTAATATAGCCGCGACTCTTCTTGGAATACTAGCATATAATGTTTACATAGTCTCCAGTGGAATGTTATGCCACTCTCCAATCATAACCTCTTCTAACTCCTGCAACACCTGGTGCCAAGTCTACAATTCTAAAGACCGAAAATGCAATTAAAAATTTTACAGGTAAATATTCTATTATATGATGTTCTACCTTTCTGTATATCTATTCTGTACGTTCTGTTTATATCCTGTCTACTAAACAAGGAATGTTTTCTGTATAATTATGTCATACATGTAATATATTAGAGACGCTTGAGAATGGCTACACAGCCGAAATTACGCAGTAGTGAATAAGTTGAAATAAAAGGATGCTTTAAGGGCGACGTAGATGCAACTGACAGAAAATGTCAATTTTCAGTTTGTTTTTTATTTATTACTGGAGGTCGCGGACAATAAGTTCTCAAAGTTTCAATGATAAAATCGCATCCGACGTGCCTGAAAAATAATTAAATGTATGACGCGACGTTCCTGCGACAGCCACTTTTTGAAGCAACACATCTATCTACAGGCTCAGAGGAATAACAACTCATTCACAACAATAGGCTGCCATATTGAATCCTGGATGTTGTCAAGCCAACTTACAGGTTTCTGGCCGTCCCTGAACTTCTAAAAAACTGTGTTCATGGCAAAACCCACCATCTAAATTCACTCATGTGGAAACGATGCTCTAAAACCACATTTCCATCTGCTATAGGTGTCAGAATTGTAACTTCTGATGCTTAAGCTTAACAATAACAGGAAGTGCGACAACCTGTTACAATTCAAGAAATGTATAGCGTGTGTTAAAGATTATGGGAGGAGAGCCATAATGGAGGTATTTCAGCGAGCTAGCGAATTTAGACTGTTAATTATATGGATGTACGGAGGATGAAGCCAATAGAGAGAATGGGCTTTAAGATAGGAAATTTCACTCAAGACATCTTGAGAAAAATAAATGTACAGCGTCTGTCTGCAGCTGAAAACTCAATTGAAGACCTGGTAAAGGCTAAAGACGGTAGACAAGACACTAGCCTTAAAGGGCAAGAGGACCCTAAGTACAAATCTCGGACCCGCTTCAAAGGCGACTTAAGAAAAACTTTAGGTTGAACTTTAAATTGGATATCCCGAAAATTTTCCTTTTTACTTTAGGTACGCTTTTCTCAGAATCTATGAAGGCTACAATTAAGAAATTTTGTACACTTATTTCTGTAAATCGAATAAATGTTTTCTCAAGAATAAATTTTGAAAGTCTGAATGTACGCTGATATTTGGGTCGGAGTGCTTGGAATTTTGTATAAATTTTATATTATACTTACAGAATTACAATTTTCACTATTGGATAGAGTGAAAAGGCACATGAGAGCAACTTACTAAATGAATGAGAATGAACAGAGAAAATTTTGTAGAAATGTCATGAATCGTTTCTGAGAAAGCGATACACATATCATTTTTGAAAATAAAATTTTAAAATTACATAAGAAGTTAAATATACTTAATTAAAGGAACTTAACGATAAATCTATTAATTTCATGTAAAGCATGGTACAAACTTTCATTGCCGTCTCTTCACAATTGTAGTGTGGGTGCATCTTTCAAATAGTGTGTGTTTTCCAAGAATGTCCCCCTTTAAGCTTAACAATAACAGGCAGTGCGAGAAATTGGTATCATTCAAGAAATATATGAAGTGTGTTAACGATTATGGGAGGGGAGTTATATTTCACTGAGCTAGCGAATTTAGACTGTCACCACTGATGCTGAGTTTTCCACGCAGCTCTCCGATGGCTGTGAATGGCTTTGCTCGTCTCAGCTGCGGTCTGTTTACGAGCGGCAATGAGAGTACAGCAGGGTGGGTGGCAGCAGGTTTTCCAGGCTGCGTGGGCGTGACGGCCGCGGGGTCAACGACACGTGGAGGGCTCGCCCGCCTCAGACAGGACAGGACAGCGGCGGCGGCGGCGGCGGCGGCGGCCAATGCCAAGGGCGCCGGCTCCTGCTGGACAATATCGCCGTCTGCTCCACTTCCCCGGCTGAGAGGACAGCATGGGACGAAAGACATCGAAACACCGGACCGTGCAGCAAAAACTGACATCACAGAACGTATACCCCTCTTTGTGCGTCCGTCATGTGCATGTTTTGTATCTACTGTAGCGAAGGGGTCATATGAGGATTGGTACAGATAGTAAACAAAATAACGGTTTTGGAGCAGGATTGAAATTCAGAGTGAAATGATATGGTTCAAATGGCTCTGAGCACTATGGGACTTAACTTTTGAGGTCATCAGTCCCCTAGAACTTAGAACTACTTAAACCTAACTAACCTAAGGACATCACACACATCCATGCCCGAGGCAGGATTCGAACCTGCGAGCGTAGCGGTCGCGCGGTTCCAGACTGTAGCGCCTAGAACCGCTCGGCCACTCCGGCCGGCAGTGAAATGATATCGGTGATAAGATTCGCTATGATATTTCTATTCTCAGTAAGAGTGAGGAAGACTTAGACGACCTGTTGAATGGGATTAACAGTCTAATGAGTACAGAATGTGGATAGAATTATTGATAAACTTAACATTAAAACTGGGGACCGCAAGGTAGGTGAAACAAAATAACTCATGACGGACGAAACAAGGAGGACATAAAGACCAGACTAGTACGGGAAAACAGGGCAGTCCTGGCAGAAAAAAGTGTATTACTTTAACCCTTTAACTACCAACGAAACATTGTGTGTTTCACGATAGCTAGTGGGAGAACCAAATGGAATTTGTTGCATGTTATTACAATGTACCAGATCCCACTGTAAAGGGAAGCCTACTAATGGTTAGCGGAATTCATACAATTACAGACTGCATCTGTACATTGTGCTGTCCTCAAGTTTCATTGTATAACCCCCGTCACCGTATCGTCACATCGAATTAGGTCGCACCTGCAGATACGCAACCCAACTACCAGATTCGCAAACCATGCTGCCTTCCCCGCCACATCACGTCAACGACTTGTACCCACGAATTGAGCTCGCCATGTCACATATCGAGCACCTGATAAACTCGGAGAGACGCTGTGTCCACTGATGTGTGTGCGTTTTCCGTACGTCTTGTAGGTTTTGAGCAGTCGTCATCTGAAACCGTGGAGGTACTTACCTGCATCTCCTCTCCTGCCCCTCTCGCCCCACCCTCCCAAGCCCATTGCAAAACGAACGGCGGGAAACATTCTTTTGATATTGTTACTTCTGACCAAGACATTAATTAAAATAACAATAAATTAATGTTTGTGGAATAACATTGGTAGTCAAAGAATTAAAAATCGGCCTTCATTTTAGGAATAAATTTTCGAGAATGTAAGTTTGCTGCATAGCATTCTATGGAACTGAATCATGGGCAAGAAGAAGAGAATCTAAGCGCATGAGCTGTGGAGATAAAGAAGGATGTTGAAAATTATGTCAAATGATAAGATAAGGAATGTGCAAGTTCTCCGCAGAATAGGGAGGAAAGGAACCTGTGGATAACATGGACAAGAAGAAGGGACAGCGTGATGGGAGACGAGTTAAAATATCAAGGAGTAACTCCCATGGTACTGGAGGATGCTGTAAAGGGTAAAAACTGTAGGGTGAAGACGAAGCTTAGAATATGTGCATCAAATAACTGAGCGATAAAGAGGATGGCGCCGAAAAGGAAATCATGATCGGCCATATCAGACCAGACAGAAAACTGAAGAAGCAACAAAAATTATTCTCGGAAATCTACCAGATGAGTGGACAAAGTATTGTAACAATTCAACCATTCAGTCCTAGGAGAACACAGTATTTAATGTTAAAACATTCGCATCACACATCGTCAATACTAAGAATGGGAAATGGGCACATGTGTAATCCTCCATATCCCCAAAGAATCAAAGTTTTAATTTTTCCATTTGTCGAAGACCACCGTTGAGAACGGGCAGATTTAAATCACCCACTGCACGGCTGTTCAAGCTACGCCTTTCACCAAGCCAGACTCTATAACGCAATTCTTCGTACTAGGAATTCCACTGACTGCAAGTGTCACGAACCTTGCCCATCAGCAAAAATCTTTGTTCATATCACAAGACATGTTCAACAGATGAACATTTATCTCTAAGTTCCAAGAGCTGAGGAGACCGAGCCACAGTAAACGCATTACTTCTTCCACCACACAGGTTCTTGCAAGAAACTGGTGTCAAAAGAAGAAATCATCTGCATTCATTTTTGTAAGTGGTTATTTGATAACAGTGCTAATCCCTATCGCATATAATGAACCCAACAAAACTTACTACGAGTGAAATACGACTGTCAGTTACTAATATCCTTAGCATAATAGTATTATACACTGAAGAGCCAAAGAAACTGGTACACCCGCCTATTGTCGCGTAGGGTCCCCGCGAGCACACAGAAGTGCCGCAACACGACGTGGCATGTACTCGACTAATGTTTGAAGTAGTACTGGAGGGAATTGACACCAGGAATGCTGGAGAGTTGTCCAAAAATCTGTAAGAGCACGAGGGGGTGGAGAACTCTTCTGCACAGCACGTTGCAAGGCATTCCAAATATGCTCAATAATGTACATGTCTGAGGAGTTTGGTGGACAACGGAAGCGTTTAAACTCAGAAGAGTGTTCTTGCAACCACTCTGTAGCAATTTTGGACGTGTGGGGTGTCTCATTCTCCTTCTGGAATTTCCCAAGTTCGGCGGAATGCGCAATGGACATGAATGGATACAGGCGATCAGACAGGGTGCTTACGTACGTGTCATCTGTCAGAGTCGTATCTAGACGCATCACGCCCCACAGCATTAACAGAGACTCCACCAGTTTGAACAGTCCCCTGCTGACATGGAGGGTCCATGGATTCATGAGATTGTCTTCATACCCGTACACGTCCATCCGCTCGATACAATTTGAACGAGACTCGTCCGACCAGGCAACATCTTTCCTGTCATCAATAGTCCAATATCGGTGTTGACGGGCCCAGACGAGGCGTATAACTTTGCATCGTGCAGTCATCAAGGGTACATGAGTTGGCCTACGGCTCCGACAGCCCATATCGATGATGTATCGTTGAATGGTTCACACGTTGACACTTGTTGATGGCCCAGCATTTAAATCTGCAGCAACTTGCGGAAGCATTGCACTTCTGTCACGTTGAACGAATTTTTTCAGTCGTTGTTGGTCCCTTTCTTGCGGGATCTTTTTCCGGCGGCAGCGATGTCGGAGATTTGATGTCTTACCAGATTCCTGACATCCACGGTACACTCGCTAAATGGTCGTACGGGAAAATCCCCACTTCAGAGCTACCTCGGAGATGCTATGTTCCATCTCTCGTGCACCAACTATAACAGCACGTTCAAATTCACTCAAAACTTGATGACCTGCCATTGTAGCAGCAGTAACCGATATAACAATTGCGTCCGACACTTGTCGTCTTATACAGTACAGGCGCTGCCGACCGCAGCGCCGTATACTACCTGTTTACATACACTTGTATTTGAATACGTATGCCCATACCAGTTTCTTTGGCTCTTTAATGTACTAAACAACGTACGGTGCGATTTACTCTTACGATTCCCCACAGCCTGCGTTCCTCTAAGGGTCAACCAGTAAGTTGCTTCTTTGTATACAGGGTGTTACAAGAAGGTACGGCCAAACTTTCAGGAAACATTCCTCACACACAAATAAAGAAAAGATGTTACGTGGACATGTGTCCGGAAACGCTTAATTTCCACGTTAGAGCTCATTTTAGTTTCGTCCGTATGTACTGTACTTCCTCCATTCACCACCAGTTGGCCCAATTGAAGGAAGGTAATGTTGACTTCGGTACTTGTGTTGATATGCGACTCTTTGCTCTACAGTACTAGCATCAAGCACATCAGTACGTAGCATCAACAGGTTAGTGTTCATCACGAACGTGGTTTTGCAGTCAGTGCAATGTTGTAAATTTTCACAATCGACATGTGTGGGCTGACGAGAATCCTCACGCAATTGTGCAATCACGTCATCAACACAGAGTTTCTGTGAACGTTTGGGCAGGCATTGTTGGTGATGTCTTGATTGGGCCCCATGTTCTTCCACCTACGCTCAATGGAGCACGTTATCATGATTTCATACGGGATACTCTACCTGTGCTGCTAGAACATGTGCCTTTACAAGTACGACACAACATGTGGTTCATGCACGATGGAGCTCCTGCACATTTCAGTCGAAGTGTTCGTACGCTTCTCAACAACAGATTCGGTGACCGACGGATTGGTAGAGGCGGACCAATTCCATGGCCTCCACGCTCTCCAGACCTCAACCCTCTTGACTTTCATTTATGGGGGCATTTCAAAGCTCTTGTCTACGCAACCCAGGTACCAAATGTAGAGACTCTTCGTGCTCGTATTGTGGACGGCTGTGATACAATACGCCATTCTCCAGGGCTGCATCATCGCATCAGGGATTCCATGCTACAGAGGGTGGATGCACGTATCCTCGCTAACGGAGGACATTTTGAACATTTCCTGTAACAAAGTGTTTGAAGTCACGCTGGTACGTTCTGCTGCTGTGTGTTTCCATTCCATGATTAACGTGATTTGTAGAGAAATAATGGTTCAAATGGCTCTGAGCACTATGGGACTTAACATCTGTGGTCATCAGTCCCCTAGAACTTAGAACTACTTAAACGTAACTAACCTAAGGACATCACACACATCCATGCCCGAGGCAGGATTCGAACCTGCGACCGTAGCAGTCCCGCGGTTCCGGACTGAGCGCCTGAACCGCTAGACCACTGCGGCCGGCGTAGAGAAATAATAAAATGAGCTCTAACATGGAAAGTGAGCGTTTCCGGACACATGTCCACATAACATATTTTCTTTCTTTGTGTGTGAGGAATGTTTCCTGAAAGTTTGGCCGTACCTTTTTGTAACACCCTGTATATATCTCAAGAAAGCAGCAGGAAGGTGTAAATAGAGAGATTTGGTCTCAAACGGAGGCTTATCAGCAATAGTTCTCCCTGTAGACGATTCGCGACAGGAAGAGGGTAGAGAGCGAGGTGACGATGGTACTCAAAATATTCTCGGCCACACACCATGAGGTGGCTTGCGGTGTACAGATGTAGATCTAGATTAGAGACGGAGCATGAGCTCCCACAGGAGAAGAATCGGGAGGGCTATCCGCCGTGTCTTTTTCAAATGAACCATCCAATTAGTCTCAAGTGATTTAGGAAAACCACCGAATGGTATCTGAATCGTAGTCCCGAAGAATGAGCGACCCGTGTCCTAACAGCAGCACCTCCTCTCCCCGTCGTTATCTGTACCGTGATGGCTCCTGCGATGAGCTGCTCTGATTATTCCCTAACGTAACTGCGCCACTGGAACGTGATTACTGGCCTGGACCGTCCCTCAGCTATCTGCGTAACGAAGCCGCGTACACGCTACGTAACTGCCGCCGCAATACTCGTAATGGTTACTGGCAGGCGTGGCTCCATCAGTAATGGCCGAGGCCATCAGCCGAAGCCATATTATCAGCTACGGGCGGTGGAATACAGGGTGTTGGTAACTGGACTGGAAATACAGAATTCATCTCGGAAATGAAGGTGGCACCAGGTAGATTACATGCCTCGGTTGTACATAAATAGAGCAACGAGTTCCAATTTGACAAGGTTTTTACTCGAATTATTTGTAATACTAGCCCAAGACTTTTATCACGTGCGCAGATCAATTACTGGATATTCTTCCAAGACACAACAGTATTTAGTGGCTAACGATATGTATAGGTACATTTTCCAACTGTATGAAGAAGTTTTCACCTTCCAGGACACACCTACCCAGTTTCCCTTCATTTTCCTTAAAACACGCATGCCTGTCGGGCTGACTTACACATGGAACCGAAACGCAGACTGAAATATACTGACAAGGGAACCTCCCCATCGCACCCCCCCCCCCCCCCCCCCCCCCCCCAGATCCAGATTTAGTTGTAAGTTGGCACAGTGGATAGGCCTTGAAAAACTGAACACAGATCAATCGAGAAAACAGGAAGAAGTTGTGTGGAACTATGAAAAAAATAAGCAAAATATACCAACTGAGTAGTCCGTGTGGAACATAGGCAACATTAAGGAGAGCGTAGACTCAAGAGACCGAGCGAGGTGGCGCAGTGGTTAGCACACTGGACTCGCATTCGGGAGGACGACGGTTCAATCCCGTCTCCGGCCATCCTGATTTAGGTTTTCCGTGATTTTCCTAAATCGTTTCAGGCAAATGCCGGGATGGTTCCTTTGAAAGGGCACGGCCGATTTCCTTCCCAATCCTTCCCTAACCCGAGCTTGCGCTCCGTCTCTAATGACCTCGTTGTCGACGGGACGTTAAACACTAACCACCACCACCACCGTAGACTCAAGAGTGCCGTGGTCCCGTGGTTAGGGTGAGCAGCTGCAGAACGAGAGGTCCTTGGTTCAACTCTTCCCTCGAGTGAAAGTTTACTTTCTTTACTTTCACAAAGTTATTATCTGTCCGTTCGTTCATTGGCGTATCTGTCCACCGCACCGCAAAACCGTACGATTAGTCGACAAAGGACGTGCCTCTCCAATGGGAACCGAAAACATTTGATCGCAAGGTCACTTGTACACTTGGCGAATGGGTAAAAAGATTCTTCTACCTTGCCCGATTTAGGTTTTCTTGTGGATGTGATAATCACTCCCAAAAAAGTGATGACGGACAGATAATAATTGTCTGAAAATAAAAAAATTAAACTCTTCACTCGAGGGAAGACTTGAACCAAGGACTTCTCGTCCTGCAGCTGCTCACGCTAATCACGGGACCACGGCGATCCTAAGCTCATGCTGTCCTTGTTGTTGTCTATGTTGCGCATGGACTACTCAGTTTGTATATTTTGCTTATTTTTTTCATAGCTCCACACAACTTTTTCCTGTTTTCTCGATTGATCTGTGTTCAGTTTTTCAAGGCCTATTCACTGTGCCAGCTTATAACTAAATCTGAAGGGGGTGCGATGGGGAGGTTCCCTTGTGAGTAGTTATAATTTAAGTGCAGCTACTCACGGATGTCTAGTGTAAGCTGTAATTATCGTATGGCAGTGAAAACTGGTAGATATACTATTGCGCTGATGCGGAACCGATTTACGCTGGAAGAAATTAGTTCCAATTTTGGTCACCAGGTGCAAATCTGGCACTGTACAGCATCTCGTCGAAGTCTCCGGTGTTCATATTGAACAAATCTTCAGAGTGGCGGTTAATAAAAAAATTAACGTGATCTCTTCTTACTTGTTTGACCATTTTTGCTGACGTCGCATTCCTAAACCATTGCATATGTAAACAGTTCTGTATGTCTTTCTTGCATTCACAGCGGTAGATTTGCATCTGGTGTCCAAAACTGGAACTAATGTATTCGATAGTAAATCGGTTCCGTATTAACGCATTAGTATATCTACCAAGTTTCACTGCCATATGGTAATTACAACCCATACTGTGCCTGTATGAGTAGCTACGTTCGAACCAATCCTCACAATCATAATTTCTGCATTTTAGTTATAACTACCCGGTATTACCATCTCCTAATTCTTGGCGGCCTCAGAGGATACACAAATATAGCTAAATACCGAAAGGGTAACACACATCATGGTTGCACAAACGACTTTCTGAGATCGCTAGTGAGACGACGCGCCACAGGAGGGAAGACGGCCCGAATCCCAGTGTAGGAAGAATTTTTCACCGTCAATATGTGGCCAGCAAGCGAAGGAGACCTGTGGTGCCGTACGCTACGTGGTTACCACACTTTGGGCCAAAGTCCTGGGTAAAGTTCCAGGCCTCTCCGCCGTGTATCATGGAGTGAGGGTATGTTACGCTTATGATGGTCATCCGATAGTCAAACTTGGACGTTAAGCGCTGCCGCCACAATGATGTCGTGTATGCAATGTGCCAGCACTGGATTTCACCGCTTGCCTTCCTCTCATTCGACGATCACACACGACAGCACGAATACAAGAATATATTGTTGCAAATACCCACAAGATTCATAAACGCTGTACGGAAAGATTTTTGACAATTCGAAACATGTCGGAAGAAGACAATGACAGACTGTCGCTATAGGGCCCTGGCCGAGGCAGCGAAGAGGGATTCCCGCACTTTTCCAGACGTTTACTGCCTAAGCATGGGAATGCCTTTGAGTTCGTAAATAAACAGAATGCACCTCTTACGAAAGCAGCCCAAGCGGCGCTGTTTGAAGTCCACTAACGCGCTGTTTGAAGAGTTATGGAAATAAGTGGTGGCATAGCTTGGCTGAAAGAATGGATAGAACACGATCAAAGGCATCAAGGAATAATAAAGTGGGAGGCGTGGGGTGTCACGATTGTAGACGAAGACCGAGGCCTGAGTACAAAAAGCTGGTTCGATTGGATGTATGTTGCGGTAGCTACGGAAATGTGGAGAGGCTTGGAGAACTCGGTCTGGCACAAAGAGCTGCATCACATCAGTCTTCAGATTGATGAGCACAACAGCAACCGTAAAAACAGATAACTGTATCTACTGTTATATGTTATGTATCTTTGGTTTCACAAGGTTCCTGTTCCCGTGTTTTTAACATTGTTTCGCGCAAAATAAGCACACTACACTAAAGCTCTGTCAGCCTCAGGAGACACCATGCTACTGCCGTCTGACACCCCCAACGTTCGCCGACAACAGTTCGCCGAGAAAGAGTCCACTAGTTCCTTCAGGTATCACACTTCCAGTCGAAGCCGCTCATTGGTGGCTAGATCCCGTAGACTACCAAACTGCGAAGATGCTGACTGGTAAGTTTACCGGCTGTTCCAAATAATCCCGGAAATTTTCTATGAAATTATGATCGGGTGGTTTAGCGGGGCGGTCGAGATGCGATTGGGTGACCTAGTGTTCCTTAGCCCAGGAAAGTAAGCATGCAAACGTCTGAATACAGCTGTTGCCGCCTTAGAAGATGTGTTAACGGCCATTGTTACTAGGCCGCATTAAATGGCTGCGAGTGGTACACAATTTGTTGTAGGCGAGCTATATAGCCTGCTCCAATATACCCACAGATCGGACATGAAACTTCCTAGCAGATGAAAACTGTCGGCCATACGGGACATCGGACCTGCAAACCATTCTTTTTTGCGGGTAAGTGTTCTACCAGCAGATCTATACAATCACGACTCACGACCCACCTTCACACCTTCTCTTCCGCCAGTACCTCATCTCCACTCTTCCAACCCTCCAAACTCCGCAGAAATTCTCCAGAATACATTGCGCTACTAAAAATTCAGCTGCAAGAAAGGTCCCACGTTCGAGTCCCGTTGAGACACTCGCTTTTAACGATTTCAAAGTCGCACACGTACTACTGCAGAGTGACAATACATTCTTGAAGGCGGGCATCTTCATTCACCGCGTGGTCACGTCGAAAAACAGCAGTTCCTTTCTGCCATTTTGCCTCCTCTCCAAGACGCCCAATATTACTGCAGTGACTGGCGCATACGCGCCTCATCGCTACTACGAGCTACGTCAGCGGTGGAGAGTTACTTCACCTGGTTCGAGTTGTACACCGTCTACAGTGGTCCAAATCGACCAGTTTTACCTCGATCTGTAATGTTTCCGAAATCACGTTCAAGAAATACACTACTGGCCATTAAAATGCTACACCACGAAGATGACGTGTTATAGACGCGAAATTTAACCGACAGGAAGAGGTTGCTGTGATATGCAGATGATTAGCTTTTCAGAGCATTCACACAAGGTTGGCGCCGGTGGCGACACCTACAACGTGCTGACATGAGGAAAGTTCCAACCGATTTCTCATACACAAACAGCAGTTGACCGGCGTTGCCTGGTGAAACGTTGTTGTGATGCCTCGTGTAAAGAGGAGAAATGCGCACCATCACGTTTCCGACTTTGATAAAGGTCGGATTGTAGCCTACCGTGATTGCGGTTTATCGTATCGCGACATTGCTGCTCGCGTTGGTCGAGATCCAATGACCGTTAGCAGAATATGGAATCAGTGGGTTCAGGAGGGTAATACGGAACGGCGTCGTATCACTAGCAGTCGAGATGACAGGCATCTCATCCGCACGGCTGTAACGGATAATGCAGCCACGTCTCGATCCCTGAGTAAACAAATGGGGACGTTTGCAAGACAGCAACCATCTGCACGAACAGTTCGACGACGTTTGCAGCAGCATGGACTATCAGCTCGGAGACCATGCCTGTGGTTACCCATGACGCTGCCTGCGATGGTGTACTCAACGACGAACCTGGGTGCACGAATGGCAAAACGTCATTTTTTCGGGTGAATCCAGGTTCTGCTTACAGCATCATGATGGTCGCATCCGTGTTTGGCGACATCGCGGTGAACGCACATTGGAGGCGTGTATTCGTCATCGCCATACTGGCGTATCACCCGGCGTGATGGTATGGAGTGCCATTGGTTACACGTCTCGGTCACCTCTTGTTCGCATTGACGGCACTTTGAACAGTGGACGTTACATTTCAGATGTGTTACGAACCGGGGCTCTACCCTTCATCCGCTCTCTGCGAAACCCTACATTTCAGCAGGATAATGCACGACCGCATGTTGCAGGTCCTGTACGGGCCTTTCTGGATACAGAAAATGTTGGACTGCTGCCCTGGCCAGCACATTCTCCAGATCTCTGACCAATTGAAAACGTCTGGTCAATGGTGTCCGAGCAACTGGCTCGTCACAATACACCAGTCAGTACTCTTGATGAACTGTGGTATCGTGTTGAAGCCGCATGGGCAGCTGTATCTGTACACGCCAAGCACTGTTTGACTCATTGGCCAGAGGTGGTTGTTCTGAGTACTAATTAGTCAGGATCTATGCACCCAAACTACGTGAAAATGTAATCACATGTCAGATCTAGTATAGTATATTTGTCCATTGAATACCCGTTTATCATCTGCATTTCTTGTTGGTGTACCAATTTTAATGGCCAGTAGTGTACGTTCACATTTCGCTTTATTGTGGTGAAGTTTAGAACAGCGTAATTCCCCAATATTCGAACACAAGGGAAGAAACAGCATATTCTTTTTTCCTTTATCGTCTCAGATGCGAAACCTCTACCGCGACAGGTGCGAGGAGCTGGCGGCCATAGTCCTGACTTCTGTCCACCGGTGGTCAGTGGCACGTGGCGCAGCTCCCTGCAGATGGCGGTCTATTTGCGGAGCCGTAAAGCGAGGCCTGCGGACGTCCGCTGCACGCGGCCGCGCGCCCACGACACGCCGCAGCTGCCGGCTGCGGGCCTGTGCTCTCATCTCGCCTCACCGTAAACTCTCCGCTAACGGCGGCACGCGAGATGCCACGTGGACCCTACGGCAAGCGTTTCCCGACAGAGGGTAGAAAGATTGCTATGCACACATTTAGGCTCCGCGAGGCTCCCTATAGCTTGTGGCTGAGTCTACTCAGTGAATCAGTATCCAAAACAATAAAGGCTAAAAGAAGGCGAAGGATAAACAAATGCATGCATACCCTACGGTGTCCTGTGGAGCCGGCTGGAGTGGCCGAGCGGTTCTAGGCGCTACACTCTGGAACCGCGCGACCGCTACGGTCGCAGGTTCGAATCCTGCCTCGGGCATGGATGTATGTGATGTCCTTAGGTTAGTTAGGTTTAAGTAGTTCTAAGTTCTAGGGGACTGATGGCCTCAGAAGTTAAGTCCCATAGTGCTCAGAGCCAATTTTTTTTTTTTTTTTTTTTTTGGGTCCTGTGGACCGCGCATAGTGAAATTTGCTCCCAGAAAGCATCGAGGGAATGTCCAAACTACAAAACTTCCTCCGGCAGGTAGGAGAGCCGAGGTCTGTTACCTGGTGTACTGATGATGAGGACTGGAGTTGCTCCGACAATAACTATAATGCTAAAATTTTAGCCATTTGAAGTGATCAAACATTATTTTATTTATTGTCAGCCGCATTCACAAAATTTTCACTTACGAATGCTGCTTCATAAATTTCATCGGAAAATATAAGAATAAAAAGAACAGAATTTAAAAATAGTATCTTTGACGTATATTTAACGAACATACTGTCAAAAAAATGTAAAGTAAAAAAGGGGTCCATACCCGTCAATGAGATGCGTTGTTATACTAATTAAAAGGCCAGGATTATGCACACACACTGCCGCAAGAAATGCAACACCTTCAAGGGCTATATTTAGTGGCACTGGGACATAGTCTGTGCTTGGTGAGGTGTTGTACTGTCAGTAACTGATTTGTCACGCTTATCGGCGATCCCGTGGTGTTCAGGTGGCCTGTCTGTGCGCCCCGTGGTTTGACTCTGCAAGTAATAACTGTACTGAATTTAGAGGTGAACGTTGTTTGCAACACTCATCGTAGGCTACAGCCATGCCCCAGCGACGACCACATACTCCTGTCGAATAGCTTCAGCCATTTGAACTGGGTCGCACTGTGGGCCATCGACAGCTGAAATCCGCAGCTCGTGGTCTCGTGCTCACGTTCTCGCTTCCCGAACACGGGGTCCCGGGGTTCGATTCCCGGGGGGTCAGGAATTTTCACCTGCCTCGAGATGACTGGGTGTTTGTGTTGTCCTCATCATTTCATCATCATTCACGAATGTGACGAGATTGGAGGGAATTTGTACGGGCGCTGATAACCGCGCAGTTGAGCGCCCCACAAACCAAACATCATCATCATCGACAGCTGGATGGACGTATTGACGCATTGCTATACATGTTGGGCAGAATGTATCGGTGGTTTGTCGCTGTTTTCAATAGCGACCTGTGGAAAATCCCACACCTATAGGCTAGGTTCTCGACGTCCGCGTATCACAGACGCACGTCAAGACCGACTCTTTGTGCGACCAGCGATGGCCAACCAATCATAACCCACGGACGAAATCCGGGCCCATGTTTCACCTCCTGTGTCATCAAGGACCATTGGGAACAGTCTGTTTGCCGTAGGATTGAGATCAGGTATGCTCTTGGCCAGACTACCATTGGACACCAGGACACCGCCAAGCAGGGCTACTGTGATTTCGTGAAGGACTTTCCAGGAGAGTGGAATGTCACTCTGTTGTCTTCAGTGACGAGCGTAGGTTCTGTTTGCATGCGAGTGATGGACATACACGTGTATGGCGTAGATGTACTGAGCTGCCTATTCAGGAGTGCATTCGCCGATGACACACAGGTCACATCCCAGGCTTCATGGTGTGGGGGGAGCCATCTGTTACAACTCATGATCACATTTATTATTCCTGCACGGCAAAGTAAGCAGTGCCCGCTACATTGCACAGGTTGTTATCCGCACGCTACTGCCATTTTTTCGACAGCAAGGTGATGTGCTTTCTCAGACGGACATTGCACGCTCACATACAGCTGCCGGGCGCAATGTGCTCTTCGTTGTGTATAACACATTTCCTGGCCAGCAAGATCGCCAGATCTCTCGTCAATTGCATACGTACGGTCATGATGAAGTGGGAACTTACTTGTTTACCAGGACCTGCAACAACCATTTCCGAACCGCATCAAAAGGCGCATCGAGTGACATTATACTGAGTGCACTATCCGAAAATTACCTCGAGCAATTAAACAGAGAACCGACTCGTGGAGATAACATCTTGGACCTACTGATAACAAACAGACCCGAACTTTTCGAATCTGTATGTACAGAACAGGGAATCAGTGATCATAAGGCCGTTGCAGCATCCCTGAATATGGAAGTTAATAGGAATATAAAAAAAGGGAGGAAGGTTTATCTGTTTAGCAAGAGTAATAGAAGGCAGATTTCAGACTACCTAACAGATCAAAACGAAAATTTCTGTTCCGACACTGACAATGTTGAGTGTTTATGGAAAAAGTTCAAGGCAATCGTAAAATGCGTTTTAGACAGGTACGTGCCGAGTAAAACTGTGAGGGACGGGAAAAACCCACCGTGGTACAACAACAAAGTTAGGAAACTACTGCGAAAGCAAAGAGAGCTCCACTCCAAGTTTAAACGCAGCCAAAACCTCTCAGACAAACTGAAGCTAAACGATGTCAAAGTTAGCGTAAGGAGGGCTATGCGTGAAGCGTTCATTGAATTCGAAAGTAAAATTCTATGTACCGACTTGACAGAAAATCCTAGGAAGTTCTGGTCTTACGTTAAATCAGTAAGTGGCTCGAAACAGCATATCCAGACACTACGGGATGATGATGGCATTGAAACAGAGGATGACACGCGTAAAGCTGAAATACTAAACACCTTTTTCCAAAGCTGTTTCACAGAGGAAGACCGCACTGCAGTTCCATCTCTAAATCCTCGCACAAACGAAAAAATGGCTGACATCGAAATAAGTGTCCAAGGAATAGAAAAGCAACTGGAATCACTCAATAGAGGAAAGTCCACTGGACCTGACGGGATACCAATTCGATTCTACACAGAGTACGCGAAAGAACTTGCCCCCCTTCTAACAGCCGTGTACCGCAAGTCTCTAGAGGAACGGAGGGTTCCAAATGATTGGAAAAGAGCACAGATAGTCCCAGTCTTCAAGAAGGGTCGTCGAGCAGATGCGCAAAACTATAGACCTATATCTCTTACGTCGATCTCTTGTAGAATTTTAGAACATGTTTTTTGCTCGCGTATCATGTCATTTCTGGAAACCCAGAATCTACTATGTAGGAATCAACATGGATTCCGGAAACAGCGATCGTGTGAGACCCAACTCGCCTTATTTGTTCATGAGACCCAGAAAATATTAGATACAGGCTCCCAGGTAGATGCTATTTTTCTTGACTTCCGGAAGGCGTTCGATACAGTTCCGCACTGTCGCCTGATAAACAAAGTAAGAGCCTACGGAATATCAGACCAGCTGTGTGGCTGGATTGAAGAGTTTTTAGCAAACAGAACACAGCATGTTGTTATCAATGGAGAGACGTCTACAGACGTTAAAGTAACCTCTGGCGTGCCACAGGGGAGTGTTATGGGACCATTGCTTTTCACAATATATATAAATGACTTAGTAGATAGTGTCGGAAGTTCCATGCGGCTTTTCGCGGATGATGCTGTAGTATACAGAGAAGTTGCTGCATTAGAAAATTGTAGCGAAATACAGGAAGATCTGCAGCGGATAGGCACTTGGTGCAGGGAGTGGCAACTGACCCTTAACATAGACAAATGTAATATATTGCGAATACATAGAAAGAAGGATCCTTTATTGTATGATTATATGATAGCGGAACAAACACTGGTAGCAGTTACTTCTGTAAAATATCTGGGAGTATGCGTACGGAACGATTTGAAGTGGAATGATCATATAAAACTAATTGTTGGTAAGGCGGGTACCAGGTTGAGATTCATTGGGAGAGTGCTTAGAAAATGTAGTCCATCAACAAAGGAGGTGGCTTACAAAACACTCGTTCGACCTATACTTGAGTGTTGCTCATCAGTGTGGGATCCGTACCAGGTCGGGTTGACGGAGGAGATAGAGAAGATCCAAAGAAGAGCGGCGCGTTTCGTCACTGGGTTATTTGGTAACCGTGATAGCGTTACGGAGATGTTTAATAAACTCAAGTGGCAGACTCTGCAAGAGAGGCGCTCTGCATCGCGGTGTAGCTTGCTCGCCAGGTTTCGAGAGGGTGCGTTTCTGGATGAGGTATCGAATATATTGCTTCCCCCTACTTATACTTCCCGAGGAGATCACGAATGTAAAATTAGAGAGATTAGAGCGCGCACGGAGGCTTTCAGACAGTCGTTCTTCCCGCGAACCATACGCGACTGGAACAGGAAAGGGAGGTAATGACAGTGGCACGTAAAGTGCCCTCCGCCACACACCGTTGGGTGGCTTGCGGAGTATCAATGTAGATGTAGATGTAGATGTAGACGCTCGGGATAATCTATCGCAGGATGCCGTTCGGCACCTTTATGATCGTTTGCATTTAGGAATACACGCCTGCATTGCCGCCATTGGGGGACTACAGCGTCTATTGATACCACTCTTTGGACATCCTTTAATGTGACAAGTGTGTTTCACTTTGTCTGAATTTGTTGTAATATACTCCTACAATCATGAACTAACTGTCACCTCACTTGTCAATAAAATAACATTTTCCTTGATAGGTCTGCATTTTTTCTGACAGTTTATGTAGGTGAAATAACCTGTAATAATACTTTTCTCACTCCTAGCGCTAAGTGACTTCAAAAAATTTTCCTTTGTAAGTATAATTCTGTATATCATTATTGCCAAGTGAAGGGTATGTGAATGTTATAAAAATTGTGTATTAAGATAGGTTTTAGAAGGATACAGTATGCATCATAAAATATCTCAAGTAATAACTCAGAAAGTATTTTTAAAGTGACAATGAATAAAACTATTTTTCATATTAGGGCGGAGGATGCATTATAAAAAAAAATAAAAGCAGAATGTAAACAATTAGAACCACTGCAACACGCGTTATCGCAGAACACTATGTTGACCACTGATGGTCTTCTTTCGGCAGCAGGATGTTGCTGATCATTTGCACAGCGGCTTCGACGCGACTGGAACAGGGAACACAGGACCTCACTGCAGGCATACGGCATTTCTGATGGAGCATCGCTCCCGGCGAACAGGTAGGCCGTGACGTCGTAACCAGGTAGTTTCCAGGAAAACCGGGCGCAAGTATCACAGATTTTTGTACGGGGGCAATTTCACTGGCTGCAGCTTTCATATATACGTACGCTGTAGTCCTCCGCGGTGCCGTGAAGCTGTTGTCCAACTCGTAAACTTTGCAAAAAGTATGACACAATTATAAACTGCGGCGAGAAAGGGTAGTTGCTGTTCCTGATGCGGCGTGCCATGTTTGCTGGCAACGCGCTGTACTGATCTGCTTGGCGGGCAGGCCGTCCATGTCGGCAGCTAGGCGCAACAGTAAAGGTGCATAAATTTGGCTATTTCGGTCACAAATTGACGATTGATTTGTGTGATACTGCTGATGATGTCTATTTTCTAGTTATTTCAATGGTGACAAACTTATAATAATAATCTTGTTCCACAATGGAACGACTTGTGTTTCTGCTGGTGTATGATACATACGTGTCGGGTGGCAGACATCTTTTCGAGGCAGCAGTTGCAGATATTGCGCTCACCTGAAACAAACGAAATTGCCGAATTAGGAGATGAGTGGTTTAAATGCACTGTGACGCGGCTTCAAAAACATAATAAAATAGGAACAGTATATAAAACGCAATTCCAGTGTGTCTGCTACAGTGTTACTCTACAGTACGTAAGAGAGCATGGGATCAGTATCGGCAGTTGTTTTTGTTCTAGTCAGATGGTGCAACTTCGTATTGGTATATTCTTCTGCACAATGAGAAAAAGACGGAGGATAAAATAAAATAAAAGCACCGAAGCAGGAAGATCGATCTTGTAACTTTGCATTAGCAACGGCAACCACAAATTTACAAAATGCGCCGCTAAACACATCTGCCGCTTCTGCAGAACTGCCTTTCAGCAACTTTTTATGCGCAGATCTAGCAGCTTTTATAGATTTGTGTGTAGTTTTAATTACAAAAAAACTTTATCTAAAAGAACTGTAAAATGAATTATAGTGATGAAACGTACTGCACACAAAGTCAATGAACCGTTGTGGTAAAGTTACAAGTAGCATAAGCATAATAAAAAGTGAAAGTAAAACAAAATATGTATCTTACTCTCTCTGACAATTACTCTACATCGACTTTAGTGTTACGTGTATTAAAGAACGGATTTCATTTGCTCCTCAAAAATTATGACAAGGGGATAAATTATTACGTAGAAATAAACGAAAAAGAGTGATAATTAAAGGTGAGGTAGTACCACATTCCAGGAAATGTTTTTTTTATGCTTTGCCTTTCCTTGCTTTTGGCGAAGCAAACTCACTGATTGTGTCATTGAAGTCAAGCTTATGAACTACATCATATTCTATTAACGACATAGTTAAATTTGACAATCTGCCGTCACCAGCACTCGACCGGGAGAAGTTTTTTAGCCTCTGCATTCGCTGAAACTGCGTCCACAAGATGCTGCACACACTGGCATTGTCATAGACATCCTCAAAGTTATCTCGATGTTTGCATAAGCATCTCTTCACCTATACTTAAAAAAAAAACTTCCAAAATATCCACATGGGAAGCCGCGTCAGTGCTCTTCTACAACAGTTCTGGAACTTTAATGCAGTTATTTCGTTAACTAACTCCACACTGCTTTATTTGGCACCAATATCAGCTGCATATATTTCAAGATAAGATTATCGCTAGAGTAACAACTGAATACCTAACAGTTAAGTAGCGCCAACTTCCAATGGTCTTACGACACCAGGAACCTGATCAGTGCAGCCGATGACAACTGACAGAGAATTTCTTCTTCTTCCTCTTTTTTTTTCCACGAGGATTAAACTTAAGAGTCACAAAGTTACCTGTCTATAGGCACAGTGACCAACAATCAATATTAGTGTAAGTCATAGAAGGATTATTCTTGAATTCTTTGTCATGTGCACAGGAGATGGTACCGACCGAAATCCGGCCGGGGTGGCCGAGCGGTTCTAGGCGCTACAGACTGGAATCGCGCGACCGCTACGGTCGCAGGTTCGAATCCTGCCTCGGGCATGGATATGTGTGATGTCCTTAGGTTAGTTAGGTTTAAGTAGTTCTAAGTGCTAGGGGACAGATGACCGCAGAAGTTAATTCCCTTCGTGCTCAGAGCCATTTGAACCATTTTTGAACCAACCGAAACTTGGGGGCATCGAATATACTGGTTGGAGGTACACGTTAATTACGTATCCCATCCACCTTTTTTGTTTGATTCATCCACCGTCACGTCTCGCTGCAGTACTCAGTCGGCAGAAGCAGACGAAAAGTGGAAGCCCTCGGTGAAATAACACACTTGATTCACCGTCGGCTTCCAGACATTCGAGTTTCTACTGTAATCGGAATACTAATGTCAAAAATATGAGCTGTGAGAACCAAGAGCACTATGTCTATTCCGCAATAGCCGAAATAACACTGCTAACGTGACACTGTGACAACACTGTGTGTTTACAGTCACAGGCCGAGGGAAGCAATTCTTCTCGTAGGCAGAATATAGACCCACGAGGGGTGGAAAAAGTCATGTAACTGTTCCGATTAATTATTAAACTGTCTTTATTTCGAGTTAGTGACAGCTGTGGGAAGCGACACTAGGGCGAGAATGGAGTGTGTTCGCATTTCTACAAAGAACAGGATAATATCGGTAATTTTTTTGTTTTTACGTTCGTTCGCTTCGCCAACTCAAAACGAAACTGTCACATACCAACCTCACTTAGACTTCAGGTTAAGCAACCAGATTCTTTGCTTTCAAATTCGTTGGTTTCGCCAACTCTCAACCAAACTGTCACATTCCAACCTAACCTAGACCTCGTCTGAAGATTGGTAAACCAGCCTGAAACTAGTAAAAGCAAAGTAATAAAACACATGTGACTGGTCGTAGTTTCTCTTCAACTGTCAGAATATATTAGAGTAATTCATAGTGAAAGGTATCGTAGACTACAGCACGCTGTGCTCCACTGCTAGATAGGAAACAAATTCTCAGTGTGCCTGTATACTACCTGATCAACAGTCGTGCCACAGTCGATCCATCAATTCCCGTCAGATCACAGAAGTTAAGCATTGTCGGACTTGGTTTGGTTGCCATGTGGATTGGTGAGCATCCGGACCGCCACGCACTGTTGACCTAGCGGCGTCCAGCCAGCCTTGAGAAGCCAGTTGAGAAGCTAGCTGACCGAGGAGTAGTGGCTTCTGGTCACGGAAACTGACAACGGTGGGAAGAGCAGTGCGATGCCGCCACGACCCTCCATATCCGCCTCCGATGATGACAGTCTGTTGAGGATGGCACGACTGTCGGTCGGTGCCGTCCAGCCATCCGAGGCTTGTCCGGACAGAGTTTATGTCTACCAGTTGTGAAAAGCCAGAGCCCAACGTTCCGCAGAAAAGTCTCTCAGCAGAAGTGTTAGACCGCTCAAGTTTTCAACCCCTTTCTTTTTTTAGTTCTGGCGCCTTCCTGTGCCTGTGCCGGCGCCATTGGCTGTGGCCTATTTCGCCACCCGTCAGTGCGGCCCTGATTGCAATTGTACACTACTGGGCATTAAAATTGCTACACCACGAAGATGACGTTCTGCAGACGCGAAATTTAACCGGTAGGAAGGACATGCTGTGATATGCAAATGATTAGCTTTTCAGAGCATTCACACAAGGTTGGCGCCGGTGGCGACACCTACAACGTGCTGACATGAGGAAAGTTTCCAACCGATTTCTCATACACAAACAGCAAGACAACAACGAGCTGCACGAACAGTTCGACGACGTTTGCAGCAGCATGGACTATCAGCTCGGAGACCATGGCTGCGGTTACCCTTGACGCTGCATCACATACAGAGGCGCCTGCGATGGTGTACACAACGACGACTCAGGGTGGACGAATGGCAAAACGTCATTTTTTCGGATGTTTACAGCATCATGATGGTCGCATCCGTGATTGGCGACATCGCGGTGAACGCACATTGGAAGCGTGTATTCGTCATCGCCGTACTGGCGTATCATCCGGCGAGATGGTATGGGGTGCCATTGGTTAAACGTCTCGGTCACCTCTTGTTCGCACTGACGGCACTTTGAACAGTGGACGTAACATTTCAGATGTGCTACGACCCGTGGCTCTACCCTTCATTCGATCCCTGCGAAACCCTACATTTCAGCAGGATAATACACGACCGCATGTTTCAGGTACTGTACAGGCCTTTCTGGATACAGAAAATGTTCGACTGCTGCCCTGGCCAGCACATTCTCCAGATCTCTGACCAATTGAAAACGTCTGTTCAATGGTTGCCGAGCAACTGCCTCGTCACAATACGTCAGTCACTACTCTTGCTGAATTGTGGTGTCGTGTTGAAGCTGCATGGGCAGCTGTACCCCTACACGCCATCCAAGCTCAGGCGTATCAAGGCCGTTATTACGGCCAGAGGTGGTTGTTCTGGGTACTGATTTCTCAGGATCTATGCACACAAATTGCGTGAAAATGTAATCACATGTCAGTTCTAGTATAATATATTTGTCCAATGAATACCCGTTTATCATCTGCATTACTTCTTGGTGTAGCAATTTTAATGGCCAGTAGTGTAATTGGCAGAGTCACCCCGGTACCAAGCAACAATCGCCACACGGGCGAGCAGCCAAATTTGAGTTACTGCGTCGCCACGTCAACCCCTGCTTCTCCACGGCATCTGCTATCTACTAACGTTCTGGCTCTCGGTGCGTGGCGGACTGTTCACGGAATTCCATCACCCGACACCGAAATAAATGATGGCTGCTTCTGAGAAGTTCTCTTCTTCCTCATTAACGTAGTCACTCATGGTAAGTGCTTATTCAAATCCGTGACTCACCGCCGCCCTTCTGAGGATTCGGTGCTTAGCTGTCCAAAGCTACTGCCAAATCAGCACTGTAGAGGAGCTGACGAGTCAGCTGTACCAGTTACTATAGAGCTGGGAGGGTAGAATAGTGTAAGTTCGCCGAAATACGAGTAATTTTGTTTTTCAACACTCACCCATTTTTCACCACTTTTTCACGCTGTTCATCATTTCTTCGGCTGCTTTCGAAATATGTGTGCGTATGTGAATTCTCAGGCTTTCCCTGCAGCACTGCTGCAAATTAACTTCTCTTGTTTGTCGCAGAACAATGTGTTAGTCGCATATTTCTTTGCAATAACGTCTTGCAGGAATAAGTACCGTAACAACCTGCTATGCGACTTAGAAATTATTATCCAGCAGGCAAACCCGAGGAGTGTATTTGAGTGCACTCGCAGCCAGCAGAGTGCACTGGTATCATTACCCGGCCTGGTAGCCTACGCTGTATAAGCAGCTTTACACAAACAATTTTTAAAATTTCTTTATGAGTTTTTGGACCATTTCAAGTTCGCACAACACTTCGATTACAACAAGAAAACTGTAGGAAATAAGGTTTTTGAGATTTCATCAAGCGACATTCCAAGTTTTCCTTATGGTGTTCCCAATGTAGCATCCATCACAGAGCAGAGGGCTTCGACAGAAAGCAATAAATTGTTATTTTGAGGGCCTATACTAACACAGATATTATTATTCTATTTTAATTTATTATTATGTTCACGTTTGCAATGTTTTGTTTCCGATACAGTGAGTCCAGCATTGCGAACAGCTAGTTAAAGATATTAAAAACGACCTACTTCATGTTTAGGTCTATTTCTAATTTTTTTTGTATGATGTCTTGTATGATCATAGGCCTATTGGTGATTTTTTGTATAATGTCCTGTATTTTCACCATCAAACAGGTTTAATGGAATTCGTTAATACGACCTTGTAAGAGGACAGAAAGGCTTATGTAAACGCCACTGGAGCTTCCTCTATAAAAATTGCGGTCAACCTGTACCAGGGCTATTCGCAAAGTAAGTAATGATTGGTAGCTAAATGGAAACCACAGAGAATATCAAAAGTGTTTTATCTGCCACAGTTTGCTGAGCCCCGCAGCTGCACTATGTGATTAAACGTATCCGGACACCCCCAAAAACATACGTTTTTCATATTAGGTGCATTGTGCTGCCACCTAGCGCCAGGTCCTCAATATCAGTGACCTAAGTAATAATTAGACATCGTGAGAAAGCAAAATGGGGGGCTCCGCGGAACTCACGGACTTCGAACGTGGTCAAGTGATTTGGTGTCACTTGTGTCATAACTCTGTACGCGATATTTCCAGACTACTAAACATCCCGACGTCCATTATTTCCGATGTGGTAGTGAGGCGGAAACGTGAAGGGAGACGTACAGCACAAAAGCGTACAGGCCGACCTCGTCTGTTGACTGACAGACACCGCCGACAGTTGAAGACGATCGTAATGTGTGATAGGCGCACATCTATCCAGACCATCAGGCAGGAATGCCAAACTGCATCAGGATCCACTGCAAGTACTATTACAGTTAGGACGGAGGTGAGAAAACTTGGATTTCATGGTCGAGCGGCTACTCATAAGCCACACATCATGCCGGTAAATGCCCATCGACGCCTCGCTTGGTGTAAGGAGCGTAAACATTGAACGATTGAACAGTGGAAAAACGTTGTGTGGTGTGACGAATCACGGTACACAATGTGGCGATCCGATGGCAAGGTGTGGGTATGGCGAATGCACGGTGAACGTTATCTGCCAGCGTGTGTAGTGTTAACAGTAAAATTCGGCGGCGGTGGTGTTATGGTGTGGTCGTGCTTTTCAAGGAGGGAGCTTGCACCCCTTGCCGTTTTGTGTGGCACTATCACAGCACACGCCTACATCGTTGTTTTAAGCACCTTCTAGCTTCCCACTGTTGAAGAGCAATTCGGGGATGGCGATTGCATCTTTCATCACAATCGAGCACCTGTTCATAATACACGGCGTGCTGCGGAGTGGTTACACGACAATAGCATCCCGATAAACGACTAGCCTGCACAGAGTCCTGACCTGAATCCTATAGAACACTTGTGGGATGTTTTGGCACGCCAACTTCGTGCCAGGCCTCACCGACCGACATCGATACCTCTCCTCAGTGCAGCACTCCGTGAAGAATGGTCTGCCATTTCCCAAGAAACCTTCCAGCCCCTGACTGAACGTATTCCTCCGAGAGTGGAACCTGTCATCAAGGCTAAGGGTGGGCCAGAATTCTGCCTCGGGCATGGATGTGTGTGATGTCCTTAGGTTAGTTAGGTTTAAGTAGTTCTAAGTTCTAGGGGACTGATGATCTCCGATGTTAAGCCCCTTAGAGCTCAGAGCCATTTGAACCATTTTTTTGGGGGACTGAGAATCCGCATTTCGCGACTGAGAAGTCTCTTCACCCTCAACGGGTGACTGTGTGGTGTGCAGTGTCCAGTCACGGAATAATCACAGCGATGTTCTTTGATGGCACGGTGACTACCGAACGGTACGTGAAGGTTTTGGAAGATGATTTCATCCCTATTATCCAAATTGACCCTGATTTCGACAAGATGTGGTTCATACCATCGAAGCAGGAGACTGTTTGGTGTCCTCGAGGAGCACTTTGGGGGCCGCAATATGACTCTGGTGTATCCAGAGGCCACTGGCATTGACCTTGATTGGCCGCCATATTCTACGGACTTGAATACATGCGACTCTTGACCTAGATCCGAATATCTGTAGTGACTTTTACACGTTGAATAAAGTGTGTGCACGCCTTAGTTTGTAGCTAATTTACGTTTCTTTCGTATAGTTCAATAATTGTCACCCTGCGTAATGTTAGGTGTGCTAATGCTTTGTAATGCCACTGTGTCTGAGCTTGGCCACGGGTACAAATAAATATAAGACGACGTTGCAGGCAGGTAGTGAGACACGAGCAAACTTAGCGGGGCGGTTAACGAACCGGGAAAGAGTCGCGACGAGATGTGGTGAAGACTCGTCATCAGAAGAGCAACAAGCACGCTTCTCAGAGGCGCTAGGAACAGGACGGACATTCTGCAGGCGGGCGCGTAAACAAACACGTTCGTGTCGGCCAGGGACACGGACCGTGTAAACAGGCAGCAGCGCGTAAACACGGTTGGTGGCGGGGAGCGGCCTCCGGCAATGAATCACAGGCAGCGTCTGCCCGATCTAGACAGATACGTCTGGAGTCGGACTTCTTTTTGCTTTTAATTCATGGGGTATTAACACCAGGACTGAAATTATGCTATCACTTTTTCTCACAGTCACCGCTGCGATCCCTGAAAGTATGCAAGCCTTTTAGTGCTTACTGCATTCTATCACGTTTCCTGCAGTAATAACGAGTGAAGTGTTCAGCTCCACTTATGAGCGTTCTGTATTCTTGACAAACCCTGTTGAAGCGACACATGTGTACTGTAAAATTTTGCAAATTTATGCTGCTTTCCGGCAAAGCATAGCAAGTGATGTTAGAAATCCTCACCCAATCATCCAGATTTAAGATTTCCGGGGTTTCCCTTATTCGCTTAAGGTGAATGCCAGGACGATTGCCTTGCAACAAACTCGATAGAATACCTTCCCTATCCATCCACAATCTAAGCTTGTACACCGTCTCTGGCCTTGCCCCGTTCCAAGAAACCTGCTGTCTTGCTACAGCAGCTGGCGTCACACATTTGGCCGTACGACGCTGCTGAGGCTAACAGTAGCTCGTATTTCTCCTTTAATGCACAGTCAAAGATTGTACTTCGAGATATTGAAATGTTGCAGCAAAATTAAGGTCATGTTGACGTGTAAACGGCTTTAAAATAAATGCCTATGTGTGAGAAAAAATAATTTCATCCTAATGAGAGCCTGTTTCTGGTCAAATTTTGATAGCTCGGTTGAAATTAACACAAAGTGCTGCCATCTTTGCTTCGCTCGAGAAAGGAAGGACGAAATTTTATAACAGACTGAATTTAACAATGGTGGTGGCCAAGCATCGCGAACTGAGCACGATAACAGTAGATCAAAAATTTTTGACTTTTTTGAATTCGACACGTGTCAATAAATAGAATCGCTTCTCATGAGATTATTCAACAGACTCGAAAGAACAACCTTTTGTTATGAATAGAAGTATAAGTGTTATACGTCATTCTGGACACCGAGTACGAATCTCAGAAAGTAAAGCTGTTGTGAATTTGCAATGTTTGAAAATTTCCCTGTTTGGTCATAATTGTCCGATATATAATCAAAGTAAAAAAATGGCTCTGAGCACTATGGGACTCAACATCTTAGGTCATAAGTCCCCTAGAACTTAGAACTACTTAAACCTAACTAACCTAAGGACATCACACACACCCATGCCCGAGGCAGGATTCGAACCTGCGACCGTAGCAGTCCCGCGGTTCCGGACTGCAGCGCTAGAACCGCTAGACCACCGCGGCCGGCTATAATCAAAGTAAAGCGAGAGTTATAAAAAAAGGGTACGAATGTATAAGCAGAGTATTCCAAAGAGAAGAACAACAAAAATTCAGAGCCCAGCTCCTTCAGAAGAGCCTGGGTTTTGTTTGATCGTGGATTTCGTTGCTTCAAAGATGGAGTGTGTAATGGAAATGGACGCTGACCCAAAGGACCCGCTGGAAATACCTCACGATGGCAGGGCACCGTACTATCTATGAACTCATATGCAAATCGCTTATAAATGTGTGTCCACTCATTTTATTGCTGTCACATAAAAATAAGGGGCAAGGGCCGCCAGTTCTGTGTAGTGAAAAGGAATCCTCGATCCATGTTGACGACTACTTCTCTCATTCCGGCCTCCAAAGCAGTTTCTAACCAGTTACGTACGGCTACTGTGCGCGGAGTGGCCGCGCAGTTTGAGGAGCCCTGTCACGGATTGCGCTGCCCCTCCCGCCGGAGGTTCGACTCCTCCCTCGGGCATGTGTGTGTGTGTGTGTGTGTGTGTGTGTGTGTGTGTGTGTGTGTGTGTGTGTGTGTGTTGTTCTTAGCGTAAGTTAAAGTAGTGTGTAAGTCTAGGGACCGATGACGTCAGCAATTCGGTCCCTTAAGAATTCACACACATTTGAACGGCTACTGTTTTTCTTAATAAAAACACGAAAAACTTTCACGATCCAGTAGAACACTTCCCCCTAAATTTCTGCTTTATTTATAAAGAGCTTTCAAAACAGTGTCAAACTATAATATGAGAATTTGTGTGCTATTATTCAGTGTAGTGTAGGGCTTCACTTTTACTGTGAAATAAAAGATAAGTTCCCCTTAGGGCTTTAGAAGTAACGGCTAAATTTTGTACTGAATGTATTCCGTTCTGTAAACAGGCATTCCCGTACGAAGTATTCGTTACTTTCACTGCTGAATGCCGGTACATACAATTTTTTTTAGTTATTTATGTGGCCTCTTCTCTGAAAGAATATGACTGTAGGCACATATCATACTTAAGTTTTATTTCTTTCCTCTTCTAGGACAAAAATTAAACACTCTGCTTCTTTTCTACTATGTGATGATTGCACTAAGCTGGAAAGCCAAGAAGATTGGTCTTTAATATCTAGTCGACATCGTGTTCATTAGCGCGGATTAAGGAAGGATGGTAACGTAAATCGGCCGTGCCTTTTCAAAAGAACCATCCCCGCATTTGCCAACGCGATTCTGGGAAATCAAGGAAAACGTAAATCAGGTTGGAAGTTGAACCGTCGTCCTCTGGAATGCATTGGACATATGGAAAATGTGCTAAATTATTGTTAATGTGGACTCACGTCAGTAGAATAACAGGTCGTAAATTTCCCTGCTCTGCATAATTTAAGGACGAACTACACTCATGCTCTCATTAATTAAGGATAATGCTGATACATGGTGAAATGACGCTCTCGTGGGCGGTTTGCGGGTTTAATTCACCTCAGGGTATGACCATGCGGTGCATTTGACCTGCGGTCGTCGCACGGTGGCGCTGGCAGCACTGCACATACGCAGAGGTGTGTTGGTGCATGTCAGAGTACGGTGCAGCGAGTAAGTGTGCAGACGTTTTCAGACGTGCTAATGGCGACAGTGTGTTGAAAATGGCTCAAAGAACACATATTGATGACGTTATGAGGAGTAGAATACTAGGGCGACCGGAGGCAGGTCAAACACAGCACGTCGTAGCACCTCCGTGTGCCACAAAGTGTGATCTCAAGATTATGGCAACGATTCCAGCAGACAGGAAACGTGTCCAGGCGCTAGAGTACGGGACTTCCACAGTGTACAACACCACAAGGAGACCGATATCTCACCATCAGTATCCGCAGACGGTCACGCAGTACTGCAGGTAGCCTTGCTCGAGACCTTACCGCAGCCACTGTAACAGTTATCTCCAGACACACAGTCTACAGACGACTCAAGAGACATGGTTTATTCGCCCAGAGACCTGCAAGGTGCATTCCACTGACCCCTGGTCACAGGAGAGCCCGTAAAGCCTGGTGTCAAGAACATAGCACATGGTCGTTGGAACAGTGGTCCCACGTTATGTTCGCGGACGCGTCCATGTATAGTCTGAACAGTGATTCTCGCCGGGTTTTCATCTGGCGTGAACCAGGAACCAGATACCAACCCCTTACTGTCCTTGAAAGGGACTTGTATGGACGTCGTGGTTTGATGGTGTGGGGTGGGATCATGATTGGTGCACGTACACCCCTGCATGTCTTTGACAGAGGAACTATAACAGGTCAGGTGTATCGGGACGTCATTTTGCACCAGTACGTCCGCCTTTTCAGGGGTGCAGTGGGTCCTACCTTCCTCCTGATGGATGATAACGCACGGCCCACCAGGCTGCCATCATGAAGAAGTACCTTGAAACAGAAGATATCAGGCGAATGGAGTAGCCTGCCTGTTCTCCAGACCTAAACCCCATCAAGCACGTCTGCGATGCTCTCGGTCGATGTATCGCTGCACGTCTTCAAACCCCTAGGACATTTCAGGAGCTCCGACAGGCACTGATGCAGGAATGGGAGGCTATACCCCAGCAGCTGCTCGACCACCTGATCCAGAAAATGCCAACCCGTTGTGCGCCCTGTGTACGTGTGCATGGTGATCATGTCCCATATTGATGTCGGGGTACATGCGCAGGAAACAGTGGCGTTTTGTTGCACATGTGTTTCGGGACGGTTTTCTCAACTTACCACCAATACCGTGGAGTTGCAGATCTGTGTCGTGTGTGTTCCCTATGTGCCTATGCTATTAACGCCAGTTTTGTGTAGTGCCACGTTGTGTGGCACCACATTCTGCAATTGTCCTTAATTTATGAACATGAGTGTAGCTATAGTAAGGTGACGTACTAACGGTTTGCGGGAAATGAATTAAAATACGGGAGCATGATCTCAGAGGATTCACAGTCGTGCACAGAAAGGCGGACGTCACATAGCGTGACGTCAACGTGACTATAGCGCCCCGCAACACGAGATATTTGAGGGGAAGGGAAAAGACTGTGTGTGTCAGTCAGCGAGCGCTTAACGTGAACTGTGGTGGTGTTCTTCATTACGAAACGGCCCGGAGACAGTATCTCGATGACTTCACATAGGGAAGAATCATCCGCAGACTCGAAGAAGGACGAAATGCGACGATTATCGCCCAGGAGTTTGGTATTGCTCACAGCACTGTTTCACGTGCATGGGGAACGTTCCGAACTACAGACACTGGTGCCCGAAGGAGAGGAGGTGCCCTGCCACGGCCAACTACAGCAGCAGGTGACCGCTGCGTCGTGCAACAGGCAAGAAGGGACCCAAGTCAAATAGCAGGTGCAATTGCAACCACAGTTTCTGACACCGCGGTGCGCGGCATCTGCGTGGGAGTGGGGTGGTCTGTCTGCCCGACGACCAAAATGTCGTGCTCCGTTGACAGCCGAACATCAATCGCGATTGTGCCAAGAGCACAGAGACTGGATCAACGAGTAGTGGGGACGGGTGCTCGGATGAGAGCAGATTCAGTCTGGGTAGCGTCACTGGACGTATATTGGTATGGCGAGAGTTGGGAACAGGTAATGCACCCTGGAACAGTGTCGAACATGCCTGGTTTGGTGGTGCAGGTGTTATGGTGTGGGGAGGTTGCATGGGCGTACTGATTTCCATATCTTGCAACAGCTTACAATTTCCGGTCAACGTTATCGTGACACTGTACTCCTTCCCCATGTGCGTCTTTTCAGGGGTAAGTCGGCCGTGTCTTTCCAAAGGCCTTAAGGGGAGACGTTGATGAAAAACACACACTATTTCAAAAATGCACCAAATCCACAGTTTTGGAGATATGGCAATGATACCACGCTTTACATGAATATAACACATTTACATATAAAATCCTTTGATGAGGTTTTTGGAATAGGTCAAAGAGGAGGATTTTCATAATTTTTTAATTATAATTCTACAAGTACAATTTTAAATTCATGCAAAATTCCAAGCACTTTGCCCCATATCTCAGCTTGCAACCAGAATATCAAATGGCTCTGAGCACTATGGGACTTAACTTCTGAGGTCATCAGTCCCATAGACTTAGAACTACTTAAACCTAACTAACCTAAGGACATCACACACATCCATGCCCGAGGCAGGATTCGAACCTGCGACCGTACCAGCCGCGTGGTTCCGGACTGAAGCACCTAGAACCGCTCGGCCACCGATGCCGGCCTACCTGATTCATATCTCGGGTCTAGAACTCGGGTGAAACTCTGGCTTACATATATTTCACCGATTAGATATCGACAGTTTCATGCACTACCAGGCTATACCATGAAAATTAGTTTTCCTATAAATGACATTAAAAGCATATAAAATACAACTTCAAAACGTATTCCTGTTTTGTAAACGCAATCCCCCCTTAAGCAGTGCGTGACCACATCGAGCAGCGCAGGTGGAGGCGCTCTTGAAACGAGAGAATATTCGGTGAATGGAACGGCCTCCAGCTTTAGAACAGATTTTGATTTAGTTACGCAACATACGGACTCAGGGGCTGGCGAGCCGTGGCTTCCCGGGTAGCGACGCAGGCAATCTCCTGCAGGGCTCGGCATCCCGCAGAGTGCCTCGAGACGCAATTACCGGCGCCGCTCCAGGGGTAGGGGTAGGGGCGCTAAGCCTGCCCGCGACCAGTGCTCGGCTTCCCACAGGGCGCAGCCAGAGTGGCCGCAGGCGGCACCGCGCACGCCCTGCCTGCCGCCAGTCGCCTAACATTCAGTCGCTACAGCGTTTTGCATTAACTCTGCTACGGCTTCCACGTCCACAAAAACACACTGATGAGCCAAAAAAGTATGACCACCTTCTTAGTACGAGGGGCGTTTGAAAAGTCCGTGCAAAAATAAAAACGTGTTTTGGTAAACCTTTTTTATTTTTCGACATAGTCTCCTTTTAGACTTATACACTTCGTCCAACGCTGTTCTAATTTGTTGATACATTCCGAACAATAGGAATTTTCCAAGTCTGCAAAATAGCTATTACTTGCTCCAATCACCTCATCATTAGAATAAAATCTTTGTCCTGCCAGCCATTTCTTCAAATTAGGGAACAAATAGTAGTCCGAGGTGATCAGGTATGGAGAATAGGGGGGATGTGAAACGAGTTGGAATCCTATTTCCATTAATTTTGCGACCACAACTGCTGAGGTGTGTGTTGGTGCATTGTCGTGATGGAAAAGGAATTTTTTGTGGTCCAATCGCCGGCGCTTTTATTGCAGTTCGATTTTCAGACTGTCGGATAACGATGAATAATATGCACATGTAATAGTTTTACCCTTTTCCAGATAGTCGATGAGGATTATCCCTTGCCAATCCCAAAAGACAGTCGCCATAACCTTTCCGGCTAAAGGACTGGTCTTCGCCTTTTTCGGTGCAGATTCTCCCTTGGTACCCCTTGTTTAGATTGTTTTTTGGTCTCAGGAGTACAGTAATGTATCCATGTTTAATCCACAGCGACGAAACGACGTTTAAAGTCCTGCGGATTCTTCCTGAACAGCTGCAAACCATCCTTGCGACACTTCACACTATTCCGTTTTTGGTCAAGCGTGAGCAATCGCGGAACCCATCTTGCGGATAGTTTTCTCATGTCCAAATGTTTATACAAAATATTATGCAACCGTTCATTCGAGATGCCCACAGCACTAGCAATCTCACGCACCTTAACCCTTCTGTCATCCATCACCATATCATGGATTTTATCACTGGTTTCTGGAATCGTAGCCTCCACAGAGCGTCCAGAACGTTCAGCATCACTTGTGCCCGTATCACCACTCCGAAAATTTTGAAACCAGTAAGTAACTTTTCTAATCGAATGTGCAGAGTGACCGTAATTTTTATCAAGGTTCTCTTTAGTCTCCTGAGGCGTTTTGCCTTTCATATGTTTAATCGCCACATGAAATTCTTCTTCGTCCATTTATTGACAATCACTCGACTTCCTTGATTCACACGAATGCCAAACACAAACAAATTGACCAATATGGCTGAAACTTGGTGTGCGTTCTTTCCAAAGATACTAATAACTAAACATGACCTTGATACGCGCCGGTGGTGCCATCTCTCGGACTTTGCACCGACTTTTCGAACGCCCTCGTAGCATCTCTCGAACGCAACACAATGGCGATTTTGAGTGACACTGATTCGAAAGACTTTGGCAGGTTTCCGGAGGTATGTGGCACCAGGTACCTACACACAGCTCACGCAGTTCCCGTAAATATCGGTACGGACCGATGGTTCGTTGGCGCGCTGCTTGCTCCCCACAAGCATCACGTATGTGTTCCATCTGTTTCAGATCAGGCGAATTTGGTGGGCAGTACATCAAAGATCAGGCACAGAGTGAAGCATGTGGTCTGGAATAATGTTCACGTCGTCCAGAGGTGACGTGGTTCCTTCCGTTGCTACCACTTGTCCCATGAAAGCCCTGCTGAATATCATCCACAGGGTAATACCGTCTCCACCATCTTGCGTCTGTGGTTTGGTGCTCACTATTAGTAATCCATGTGTTAATCTTCGGCCGATATTTTGCTATTAGCAGTGTATTCAAACGAAGTGCAAATCTCAATGCAGTGATCAATAAATCGTGATGTGTCCTAGGAATGTGGACGTTAATGTCAGCGGTCCTCTTGGTAGTATTCAAGAGCATTATTGTATGCATCGGTAACGAGATTTGAGCCTGTGCGTTTAATTCTGTACTCGAGCACGATCACCGAACACAAACACAATATTGCATGATATTACAGATATCCAGTGAACGACGGCGTGCTGAAACGCAATGCCTCCGATTTATTTGTGATGCGTATTACTCGGTCGACTTTCCCGCTTCCCTGTAACGCAAGTTGTAGCCCTCTGCCGCTAGAGAGCTCCGAAATGGCGGAGTGTAACGCATCTAAATTCGGATTATATATTAATACCTTCAGCTGCTGACGGGCATTGATATATATCAGCAGGGACAGGTGAAAATGTGTGCCCCGACCGGGACTCGAACCCGGGATCTCCTGCTTAGATGGCAGACGCTCGATCCATCTGAGCCACCGAGGGCACAGAGGTTAGTGCGATTGCAGGGACTATCTCACGCACGCCTCCCTCGAGACCCACATTCTCACCTTATATGTCCACACCACTACATTCGTAGTGTCACTACCCAACTGACTCATTACTTGTGGAAGACATTCTTACCAAGTTCGGTAAGACTTCGGGTAATATGTGTGCATCCGAACAGAAGAGGAAGGTCATGACCGGTATTGCCAGAACTATATACTTATATGGATATGGTGTCTGTTCTTTCGGAATGTCCTAAAGAACTGACACCATATCCATATAAGTACACTACTGGCCATTAAAATTGCTACACCAAGAAAAAATGCAGATGATAAACGGGTATTCATTGACCAAATATATTATACTAGAACTGACATGTGATTACATTTTCACGCAATTTGGGTGCATAGAGCCGGTCGATGTGGTCGAGCGGTTCTAGGCGCTTCAGTCTGGAACCGCGCGACCGCTACGGTCGCAGGTTCGAATCCTGCCTTGGGCATGGATGTGTGTGATGTCCTTAGGTTAGTTAGGTTTAAGTAGTTCTAAGTTCTAGGGGACTGATGACCTCAGATGTTAAGTCCCATAGTGCTCAGAGCCATTTGAACCATTTTTTGGGTGCATAGATCCTGACAAATCAGTACCCAGAACAACCAACTCTGGCCGTAACAACGGCCTTGATACGTCTGGGCATTGAGTCAAACAGAGCTTGGACGGCGAGTACAGGTACAGCTGCCCATGCAGCTTCAACACGATACCATAGTTCATCAAGAGTAGTGACTGGCGTATTGTGACGAGCCAGTTGCTCAGCCACCATTGACCAGACGTTTTCAATTGGTGAGAGATCTGGAGAATGTGCTGGCCAGGGCAGCAGTCCAACATTTTCTGCATCCAGAAAGGCCCGTACAAAAGCTGCAACATGTGGCCGTGCATTATCCTGCTGAAATGTAGGGTTTCGCAGGGATCGAATGAAGGGTAGAGCCACGGGTCGTAACACATCTGAAATGTAACGTCCAGTGTTCAATGTGCCGTCAATGCGAACAAGAGGTGACCGAGACGTGTAACCAATGGCACTCCATACCATCACGCCGGGTGATACGCCAGTATGGCGATGACGAATACACGCCTCCAATGTGCGTTTACCGCGATGTCGTCAAACTCGGATGCGACCATTATGATGCTGTAAACAGAACCTGGAGTCATCCGAAAAAATGACGTTTTGCCATTCGTGCACCCAGGTTCGTCGTCGAGTACACCATCGCAGACGCTCCTGTCTGTGATGCAGCGTCAAGGGTAACCGCAGCCACGGTCTCCGAGCTGATAGTCAATGCTGCTGCAAACGTCGTCGAACTGTTCGTGCAGATGGTTTTTGTCTTGGCAAACGTCCCCATCTGTTGACTCAGGGATCGAGACGTGGCTGCACGATCCGTTACAGTCATGCGGATAAGATGCCTGTCATTTCGACTGCTAGTGATACGAGGCCGTTGGGATCCAGCACGGCGTTCCGTATTACCCTCCTGAACCCACCGATTCCATATTCTGCTAAGAGTCATTGGATCTTCGACCAACGCGAGCAGCAATGTCGCGATACGATAAACCGCAATCGCGATAAGCTACAATCCGACCTTTATCAAAGTCGGAATCGTGATGGTTCGCATTTCTCCTCCTTACATGAGGCATCACAACAACGTTTCACCAGGCAACGCCGGTCAACTGCTGTTTGTGTATGAGAAATCGTTTGGAATCTTTCCTCATGTCAGCACGTTGTAGGTGTTGCCACCGGCGCCAACCTTGTGTGAATGCTCTGAGAAGCCAATCATTTGCATATCACAGCATCTTCTTCCTGTAGGTTAAATTTCGCGTCTGTAGCACGTCATCTTTGTGGTGTAGCAGTTTTAATGGCCAGCAGTGTATATATCTAACGCAACTACACCGGTGAGTGAGAAACAGCGTGCTGTAATCGACTTTCTAACAGCAGAAGAGTTCGTCCACACATAGAGCGCCCCCTCCTTCAGCATGACAGTGCCAGACCACACACGAACGCTGCGTCATCAGCAACAATCCGATGCCTTGAGGTCATTGTTGTCCATCACCCTCCATACAGTCCCGAATTACCCCACCAGTTTTTCCATCTGTATCGAAAACTTAAAGAACACCTTTGAGGACTCCACTTTGGTAGTGATGAAACGGTGCAAGCAGAGGTGACATGGGGCTCCGTCAAGAAAGTCAAAACACTCTACAGTGATTGTATCAATCAAGTAGTACCTCCAGAATGAGATTTTCACTCTGCAGCGGAGTATGCGCTGATATGAAACTTCCTGGACGATTAAAACTGTGTTCTGGACCGAGACTCGAACTCGGGACCTTTGCCTTTCGCAGGCAAGTGTTCTACCATCTGAGCTACCCATGCACGACTCACGCCCCGTCCTCACAGTTTTACTTCTGCCAGTACCTCGTCTCCTACCTTCCAAACTAGCATTCCTGAAAGAAAGGATATTGCTGAGACATGGCTTAGCCACAGCCTGGGGGATGTTTCCAGAATGAGATTTTCACTCTGCAGCGGAGTGTGCGCTGATATGACGACGCACTGGCAGAAATAAAGTTTTAATCTGTCAGGAAGTTTCAAGTAGTATCTCGTTGAGAGAAATGTATCCTCCCCAGGGTACTATGTTGATAAATAAGTACATGTGAAGAACAAAGATGTAGAATGGTGTTAGTCTGTTTTCTTTAACACGCCTTAAGTGCTTTCACAAAAAAAGAACTCTCGGAGGCACCACCTTTAAGCACGTCCTCATTCATTAACATAACTGATACGCTGGACGCTCGTCCGCAAGACTATATCAGAAAAGTACAGTTGTCACTTGTCGTGGAAACAGCTTGGAGAATCCTTAGTTTTGCACAGCATGCAGGGACTGATCACGTGGACACACATTAAATTTAAAGCAAACTATTAACCAGTGTGAGTCATCACTACATTATTTCCTTTGCCTTGCCTGTCATGGGGCACTGAAGCATAGCAGCTGTGAAACAAAGAAGAAACAAAATATGGAGCGCGTCCGTCGACCTCTGGCGCTCTCGTGCCATGTGGCGCTCTGACTAATGCGCTCGACACACGCAACTGGCTAGTGACCTTCTGCTGTGTCATAATTAGTGTTCCCCGCTGAAGTTAATGTGCTGTTTCCCTAGGATACACGCACCGAATTTTTTTTATTTAGGTCAGTGCTGTCTCCATCGTCACACAATGCTCGGTGATTGTAGCTACGGCACATATCGGCTCTGGAATGTGTCCCTTTATGTCTACAACATAGCCATGGTGAAATGTAACGTTATTCCCTTTATCAGAATATTTACCGAGCATATATGTGAGCTAGGTAGAAACTGAGAGCCAAACTAGGACAAGAGTGAAGATGCCTGCCTTCTGTCAACAGTGATCATTCAGGCTGCCATTCTGGCACATCTTGAAAATCCCCTTTCGCCTCCTCCTCTAAACTTCCTTGGCATGGCACGAAATTCTACTTGTAGTTATGGCCAGAATCCACGCACTGCTAAACCGTCTTCTCAAGGGAGGACGACGAGCTGGTGACGTCATAGCGTGGAATTCCACATTCCATTATACAGCGAAATGAAAAACGTGGTACGTCCTCGAGGAGAGGGACGTGGCCAATGAGATGCGGCATCGGTTTTACGTCACGAGCAGACCTTACAAGTCGCCATATTGTACGATGTTAGAGTTCGTATTTGGTGCTTTTTTTCATTATAGAGTACGTTCTATGAATTTATACTGTTCAGAGCAACAGCGAATTAGTGATGTCTTGCAAAAGCGTCGTTTCACATACGATTTATTATAATAAAATAACAGGAAACTAAATATCGATAGTCTGGTGTTTGATATTTTTTGTGTTATGACTTGTATGCTACGAAAACTGTTTCAGTGCTACAGCACAGTGATGATCTATGCGAAACACGTAGTTTCGGTATAATTTGTCGTATGTAAATATCAAATAATGACATCTACATCTACATGGTTACTCTGCAATTCACACTTAAGTGCCTGGAAGAGGGGTTATCGAACCATTTTTATACTTCTCTACCATTCCACTCTCGAATGGCGCGTGGGAGAAAGGAACACCTAAATCTTTCAGTTCGAGCTCTGATTTCTCTTATTTTATTATGATGATCGTTTCTCCCTACGTAGGTGGGTGTCAACAAAATATTTACGCATTCGGAAGAGAAATTTGGTGATTGAAATTTCGTAAATAGATCTCGCCGCAAAGAAAACCGCCTTTGTTTCAGTGACTGCCACCCCAACTCGCGTATCATATCAGTGACACTTTCACCCCTATTGCGCGATAACACGAAACGAGCTGCCCCTCTTTGCACCCCTTCGATGTCCTCCGTCAACCCTACCTGCTAAGGATCCCTTACCGCGCAGCAATATTCCAGCAGAGGACGAACAAGTGTAATGTAGTCTGTCTCTTTAGTGGGTTTGTCGCATCTTCTAAGTGTTCTGTCAACACAGCGCAGTCTTTGTTTCGCCTTCCCCACAATATTATCTATGTGGTCTTTCCAATTTAAGTTCTTCGTAATTGTAATTCTTAGGTATTTAGTCGAATTGATAGCCCTTAGATTTGTGCGATTTATCGTATACCCCAAATTTATCGGGTTTCTTTTAGTACCCATGTGGATGACCTCGCAATTTTCTTTGTTTAGTGCCAATTGGTAATTTTCGCACTATACAAAAAATTCTCTCTAGATCATTTCGTAATTGGAATTGATCGTCTGATAATTTTACTAGACGGTAAATTAGAGCGTCATTTGCAAACAATCTAAGGGGGCTGCTCAGATTATCACCTAGATCATTTATGTAAATCAGGAACAGCAGACATCCTATGACACTACCTTGCGGAACGCCAGATATCACTTCTGTTCTACTCGTTGATTTACCGTCTATCACTACGTACTGTGACCTCTCAGGGAGGAAATCACGAATCCAGTCACACAACTGAGACGATACTCCATATGCACGGAATTTGATTAACAGTCGCTTGTGAGGAACGGTATCAAAAGCCTTCTGGAAATCTAGGAATATGGATTCGATCTGAGATCCCTTGTCGACAACACTCATTACTTCATGTGAATAAAGAGCTTGCTGTGTTGCCCAAGAACGATATTTTCTGAATCCGTGTTGGTTATGTATCAATAAGTCATTTCTTCAAGGTGATTCATAATGTTCGAGTACAGTATACGCTCCAAAATCCTATTGCAAATTGAGGTCAGTGATATGTGTCTGTAATTCAGTGGGTTACACCTATTTCCCTTCTTGAATATTGGTGTGACCTGTGATACTTTCCAGTCTTTAGGAACAGACCTTTCATCAAGTGAGCGGTTGTATATGATTGCTAAGAAAGTCGCTATTGTGTCTGCATACTCTGAAAGGGACCTGATTGGTATACCATCTGGACCGGAAGACTTGCCTTTCTTAAGTGATTTGAGTTATTTCGCAACACCTAAGATATCTACTTCTATGTCACTCATGCTAACCGCTGTTCTGGTTTCGAATTCTGGAATATTTACTTCGTCTTCTTTCGAGAAGGAATTACGGAAAACTGTACTGACATTTGTAGATATAGTCTTTACACGGTGAATACCATATGTGGAGGCCCACACGCCATGTCGAAGCCCTAGCGTAGTTGATAGCATTGTCAGCTGCGAATACTATAGCAGCAGTTCCCTGTCCACTTCCTTCCAATCATGTTTTTCACCTATTGTTTTCTAAAAGATTCTGGGTCTTTCTTATTAATTTAATAGAAAAGTTATCTGCAGTAGTGCATGTTATTTATTATAAATAAAGAATTGCTACAATTCGTGTTTTATAAGCCAACGACTGGAATGTTTCCCCAGTGGCCATAAATCTTAACGTGACTACCAATACACGTCAGGCAGTAAACACAAGTTACTCTCTGTAAGTTTCTGCTATTACGAAATTTTGTGTAAAATATATATACCCATCTCTTAGTTTTATGGACTGCTTCACATTTTTATCTTGACGGGAAATATGTTTTTCAGTGACGGCGAGCAGTTTCGAAAAAATCTCCTCCTCCATTCAAACGAAATTTCGAAACGAATTTCTATTTTGAAATCTATGTGATGAACTACGTTACTTCAGTGTGTTGTTAGTCAACCAAACATCGAGAAATAGATATTATGCATGCGGAGAGTAACATTAAACACTGTACTTTACCTATACGAGTATTCAATTCGAAATCGAAAATGAGCTCCAAATTCAACCAAAATAACAAAAGAACTTGTACTAGTAAGTATATCAGTTGCACAGTATTAGGTGGTGGCCCTTAACCATTCTCCCAGCAATTCACTAATCAAGCCGTCGGCGACTCCAGAATATTCTTTGACGATCTTTAACAGAGTCAATGCAGCTACTTCACGCGCGTCCATTTTCGGGGAATTACCACTGGAGAGGGATGAGGTCGCAAATCACGATGAAGAGCACGTTGTGCTCCGTAAGATGTCCCTGGTCGTTTCAGAGCGTGCAGCAATAAAGACGGACGTCACGTCTGGTGAGTTTCGCGATGAGGAACGCGTCCCGTGTGAGGACGTCTTCAGCGATGTTCGGCGCGAGAGAGAAACTACGCAACTTACTGGTCCACAAATTTATTCATAAACGTTCATTGGCGAACCCAGATCAAACCTCAGCAGTGCTGCACTATTATACCGTGCCAAATACTGATCTCCAGCCTCGCTGAACCGCGAGTCAGGGTTAAATTTCTCACTACTCGTATTCCACTAATAAACGCCTTGTCACAATCTACACTCCTGGAAATGGAAAAAAGAACACATTGACACCGGTGTGTCAGACCCACCATACTTGCTCCGGACACTGCGAGAGGGCTGTACAAGCAATGATCACACGCACGGCACAGCGGACACACCAGGAACCGCGGTGTTGGCCGTCGAACGGCGCTAGCTGCGCAGCATTTGTGCACCGCCGCCGTCAGTGTCAGCCAGTTTGCCGTGGCATACGGAGCTCCATCGCAGCCTTTAAGACTGGTAGCATGACGCGACAGCGTGGACGTGAACCGTATGTGCTGTTGACGGACTTTGAGCGAGGGCGTATAGTGGGCATGCGGGAGGCCGGGTGGACGTACCGCCGAATTGCTCAACACGTGGGGCGTGAGGTCTCCACAGTACATCGATGTTGTCGCCAGTGGTCGGCGGAAGGTGCACGTGCCCGTCGACCTGGGACCGGACCGCAGCGACGCACGGATGCACGCCAAGACCGTAGGATCCTACGCAGTGCCGTAGGGGACCGCACCGCCACTTCCCAGCAAATTAGGGACACTGTTACTCCTGGGGTATCGGCGAGGACCATTCGCAACCGTCTCCATGAAGCTGGGCTACGGTCCCGCACACCGATAGGCCGTCTTCCGCTCACGCCCCAACATCGTGCAGCCCGCCTCCAGTGGTGTCGCGACAGGCGTGAATGGAGGGACGAATGGAGACGTGTCGTCTTCAGCGATGAGAGTCGCTTCTGCCTTGGTGCCAATGATGGTCGTATGCGTGTTTGGCGCCGTGCAGGTGAGCGCCACAATCAGGACTGCATACGACCGAGGCACACAGGGCCAACACCCGGCATCAAGGTGTGGGGAGCGATCTCCTACACTGGCCGTACACCACTGGTGATCGTCGAGGGGACACTGAATAGTGCACGGTACATCCAAACCGTCATCGAACCCATAGTTCTACCATTGCTAGACCGGCAAGGGAACTTGCTGTTCCAACAGGACAATGCACGTCCGCATGTATCCCGTGCCACCCAACGTGCTCTAGAAGGTGTAAGTCAACTACCCTGGCCAGCAAGATCTCCGGATCTGTCCCCCATTGAGCATGTTTGGGACTGGATGAAGCGTCGTCTCACGCGGTCTGCACGTCCAGCACGAACGCTGGTCCAACTGAGGCGCCAGGTGGAAATGGCATGGCAAGCCGTTCCACAGGACTACATCCAGCATCTCTACCATCGTCTCCATGGGAGAATAGCAGCCTGCATTGCTGCGAAAGGTGGATATACACTGTACTAGTGCCGACATTGTGCATGCTCTGTTGCCTGTGTCTATGTGCCTGTGGTTCTGTCAGTGTGATCATGTGATGTATCGGACCCCAGGAATGTGTCAATAAAGTTTCCCCTTCCTGGGACAATGAATTCACGGTGTTCTTATTTCAATTTCCAGGAGTGTATTTACAAAAAGACTGTCAGAACTACGAGCTATTAACAGACTGGAAATTATACGCCGCAAAGAGCCACTATACCGCCTCTATCTGCTATCTAACAACTCTCGTCGATAATCTTGTATGAAAACAAAACAAGGATAACAGTTCAAAGTCAAAAAGCGAACAAGACACACACAAATACTTCACATTTCAAATCTACACGTCAACAAAGGAACTTGTCTCCACCAGTTACATCTCGTCAAGTCCACATCCAGCTAGCCAATGGCCACACACTCCGATAAGACGCCTCTGCTTATCGTTCACGTTTTAGCCCAGTGATATGTAACGCTAGTCCAGAATAACGGACAACGGCACTCGTTTTCAGGACAAAACTTTGGTCACTCGAATCAGATGCTTAGTCTTTGAGATACGATCCCATTTATGGACAGGCGTTGAATCCGTAAAGTCGAAAATCGTTCCCTCTTCACGCCCTCGGTTCGCGACGTTTCGCTGCCCCAAATGTTACGTCACCATGGTAGGCGGGAGCCCAATTCTACGCCCGCGCACAGGATAGCAGTTTCAAATACCGTACCACCAGAATGACGCTACAGATGTCTACATCTACATCTACATTTATACTCCGCAAGCCACCCAACGGTGTGTGGCGGAGGGCACTTTACGTGCCACTGTCATTACCTCCCTTTCCTGTTCCAGTCGCGTATGGTTCGCGGGAAGAACGACTGTCTGAAAGCCTCCGTGCGCGCTCTAATCTCTCTAATTTTACATTCGTGATCTCCTCGGGAGGTATAAGTAGGGGGAAGCAATATATTCGATACCTCATCCAGAAACGCACCCTCCCGAAACCTGGACAGCAAGCTACACCGCGATGCAGAGCGCCTCTCTTGCAGAGTCTGCCACTTGAGTTTATTAAACATCTCCGTAACGCTATCACGGTTACCAAATAACCCTGTGACGAAACGCGCAGCTCTTCTTTGGATCTTCTCTATCTCCTCCGTCAGACCGATCTGGTACGGATCCCACACTGATGAGCAATACTCAAGTATAGGTCGAACGAGTGTTTTGTAAGCTACCTCCTTTGTTGATGGACTACATTTTCTAAGCACTCTCCCAATGAATCTCAACCTGGTACCCACCTTACCAACAATTAATTTTATATGATGATTCCACTTCAAATCGTTCCGCACGCATACTCCCAGATATTTTACAGAAGTAACTGCTACAGTGTTTGTTCCCCTATCATATAATCATACAATAAAGGATCCTTCTTTCTATGTATTCGCAATACATTACATTTGTCTATGTTAAGGGTCAGTTGCCACTCCCTGCACCAAGTGCCTATCCGCTGCAGATCTTCCTGCATTTCGCTACAATTTTCTAATGCTGCAACTTCTCTGTATACTACAGCATCATCCGCGAAAAGCCGCATGGAACTTCCGACACTATCTACTAGGTCATTTATATATATTGTGAAAAGCAATGGTCCCATAACACTCCCCTGTGGCACGCCAGAGGTTACTTTAACGTCTGTAGACGTCTCTCCATTGATAACAACATGCTGTGTTCTGTTTGCTAAAAACTCTTCAATCCAGCCACACAGCTGGTCTGATATTCCGTAGGCTCTTACTTTGTTTATCAGGCGACAATGCGGAACTGTATCGAACGCCTTCCGGAAGTCAAGAAAAATAGTATCTACCTGGGAGCCTTTATCTAATATTTTCTGGGTCTCATGAACAAATAAAGCGAGTTGGGTCTCACACGATCGCTGTTTCCGGAATCCATGTTGATTCCTACATAGTAGATTCTGGGTTTCCAAAAACGACATGATACTCGAGCAAAAAACGTGTTCTAAAATTCTACAACAGATCGACGTCAGAGATATAGGTCTATAGTTTTGCGCATCTGCTCGACGACCCTTCTTGAAGACTGGGACTATCTGTGCTCTTTTCCAATCATTTGGAACCCTCCGTTCCTCTAGAGACTTGCGGTACACGGCTGTTAGAAGGGGGGCAAGTTCTTTCGCGTACTCTGTGTAGAATCGAATTGGTATCCCGTCAGGTCCAGTGGACTTTCCTCTATTGAGTGATTCCAGTTGCTTTTCTATTCGTTGGACACTTATTTCGATGTCAGCCATTTTTTCGTTTGTGCGAGGATTTAGAGAAGGAACTGCAGTGCGGTCTTCCTCCGTGAAACAGCTTTGGAAAAAGGTGTTTAGTATTTCAGCTTTACGCGTGTCATCCTCTGTTTCAATGCCATCATCATCCCGTAGTGTCTGGATATGCTGTTTCGAGCCACTTACTGATTTAACGTAAGACCAGAACTTCCTAGGATTTTCTGTCAAGTCGGTACATAGAATTTTACTTTCGAATTCACTGAACGCTTCACGCATAGCCCTCCTTACGCTAACTTTGACATCGTTTAGCTTCTGTTTGTCTGAGAGGTTTTGGCTGCGTTTAAACTTGGAGTGGAGCTCTCTTTGCTTTCGCAGTAGTTTCCTAACTTCGTTGTTGTACCACGGTGGGTTTTTCCCATCCCTCACAGTTTTATTCGGCACGTACCTGTCTAAAACGCATTTTACGATTGCCTTGAACTTTTTCCATAAACACTCAACATTGTCAGTGTCGGAACAGAAATTTTCGTTTTGATCTGTTAGGTAGTCTGAAATCTGCCTTCTATTACTCTTGCTAAACAGATAAACCTTCCTCCCTTTTTTTATATTCCTATTAACTTCCATATTCAGGGATGCTGCAACGGCCTAATGATCACTGATTCCCTGTTCTGTACATACAGAGTCGAAAAGTTCGGGTCTGTTTGTTATCAGTAGGTCCAAGATGTTATCTCCACGAGTCGGTTCTCTGTTTAATTGCTCGAGGTAATTTTCGGATAGTGCACCCAGTATAATGTCACTGGATGCTCTGTCCCTACCACCCGTCCTAAACATCTGAGTGTCCCAGTCTATATCTGGTAAATTGATATCTCCACCTAAGACTATAACATGCTGAGAAAATTTATGTGAAATGTATTCCAAATTTTCTCTCAGTTGTTCTGCCACTAATGCTGCTGAGTCGGGAGGTCGGTAAAAGGAGCCAATTATTAACCTAGTTCGGTTGTTGAGTGTAACCTCCACCCATAATAATTCACAGGAACTATCCAGTTCTACTTCACTACAGGATAAACTACTACTAACAGCGACGAACACTCCACCACCGGTTGCGTGCAATCTATCCTTTCTAAACACCGTCTGTACCTTTGTAAAAATTTCGGCAGAATTTATCTCTGGCTTAAGCCAGCTTTCTGTGCCTATAACGATTTCAGCTTCGGTGCTTTCTATCAGCGCTTGAAGTTCTGGTACTTTACCAATGCAGCTTCGACAGTTGACAATTACAATACCGATTGCTGCTTGGTCCCCACATGTCCTGACTTTGCCCCGCACCTGTTGAGGCTGTTGCCCTTTCTGTACTTGCCCAAGGCCATCTAACCTAAAAAACCGCCTAGCCCACGCCACACAACCCCTGCTACCCGTGTAGCCGCTTGTTGCGTGTAGTGGACTCCTGACCTATCCAGCGGAACCCGAAACCCCACCACCCTATGGCGCAAGTCGAGGAATCTGCAGCCCACACGGTCGCAGAACCGTCTCAGCCTCTGATTCAGACCCTCCACACGGCTCTGTACCAAAGGTCCGCAGTCAGTCCTGTCGACGATGCTGCAGATGGTGAGCTCTGCTTTCATCCCGCTAGCGAGACTGGCAGTCTTCACCAAATCAGATAGCCGCCAGAAGCCAGAGAGGATTTCCTCCGATCCATAGCGACACACATCATTGGTGCCGACATGAGCGACCACCTGCAGATGGGTGCACCCTGTACCCTTCATTGCATCCGGAAGGACCCTTTCCACATCTGGAATGACTCCCCCCGGTATGCACACGGAGTGCACATTGGTTTTCTTCCCCTCTCTTGCTGCCATTTCCCTAAGGGGCCCCATTACGCGCCTGACGTTGGAGCTCCCAACTACCAGTAAGCCCACCCTCTGCGACTGCCCGGATCTTGCAGACTGAGGGGCAACCTCTGGAACAGGACAAGCAGCCATGTCAGGCTGAAGATTAGTATCAGCCTGAGACAGAGCCTGAAACCGGTTCGTCAGACAAACTGGAGAGGCTTTCCGTTCAGCCCTCCGGAATGTCTTTCGCCCCCTGCCACACCTTGAGACGACCTCCCACTCTACCACAGGTGAGGGATCAGCCTCAATGCGGGCAGTATCCCGGGCAACCACAGTAGTAGTCCGATCAGGGGATGCGTGTGACGAGCTGGCCGTCCCCGACAAACCCCCATCCGGACCCCCACAGTGATGCCCATTGGCAATAGCCTCAAGCTGTGTGACCGAAGCCAACACTGCCTGAAGCTGGGAGCGAAGGGATGCCAACTCAGCCTGCATCCGAACACAGCAGTAGCAGTCCCTATCCATGCTAAAAACTGTATTGCAAAGAACGTCTGAACTAATCTACAGAGAGCGCAAACAAATCAACAAAATTTAAACGGTTATTAAAATACAAGATTGCCTAGTAAATGCAGTAATGCTGCTACTTGCGCACTGCTGACACTGCTCGGCGGCGGAAGGAGACTAAGCGAATTTACACTATTCAGGTACTAAAACGCGATGCTACAACTCTCAAATACTATAATACGCCCGAAATTTATGAATTAAACAATGCAAGTACCAAAAACACGCAAAGAAATTAAGAATTAAACTATGTAACAAATGAGTGAGCCAGGAGTATACGACTTGCTGCTCAGCTGCTTATCCAGCGGCGGCAGGGAGCACACTCACTCACTTCTAAAATATCACCCACAGGGTCCACGAGTTGATTCGTTTACACCAAGGGCTGCCAAGCGCCTCTTAAAATATGTTCACCACTTTAAAACACCACCTGCGCTCCTGAGGGCGCACAATTTGTCTCCTAAGTCCGCGAAAACAGCTAGTAGACACCTAGAATAAGTAACCCCTGAAACACCCCGCCCAGTTGTTTTACATCTTGACCAATCGGACAAATGCTTACAGGAGCTGAATGCAGACAATTATATTCACAAATCCCATTCACGTTAGTAACAATCCTCCGCTGAGTGCCGATTCCGGCCAGTTTTTTCAAATGTTTATTTCAACACATGCTGGACAACACCTGTCGCCAAGGGAAAATTAAGACAGCTCAGAACGTCCCCACCACACCCACTTAGTACGATTACTTAATCACCGAATCAGCATCCACAGTCGTTTGTAACAGTTGTGCAGAGATGGAATCTGCTGACATTTCTACGGAACCCAAGTCACTTCAGGTGGTCTTTTACTTTAACACACGTTGACTTCGACAACTCGCAATCAGACTGTCACAAGTCGACCCAACCTAGACGTCGGCCAAGATACACACCAGTCTGTCACCACAACCAGGTTCCTTGCTTTGACAATCGTTTGTTTTGTCACCCGCAAAGAGGCTACCAGTAAAACGCCGCTTATCCTAGCAAGAGGCCGAGGCTCGGCAGAAAGGCCTCTCCGTAAAAGTGTCTGCACAAGTGTTCTAAACTGCATCTCCAGGCTGGGTAAAAGCCGCTGTCCCTCGGATACTGAAAACAGGCATTAGCGTCCAGAATAGCCAGGACGAGATGCAGATGCGCCCAGGAGTGACATGATGTAAGCGTCCAGAATGAGATTTTCGCTTTGGAGCGGATTGTGCGCTGTTATGAAACTTTCCTGGCAGATTAAAACTGTGTGCCGGACCGAGACTCGAACTCGGGACCTTTGCTTTTCGCCGACAAGTGCTCTACCGTCTGAGCTACCCAAGCACGACTCACGCCCCGTCCTCACAGCTTTACTTCCGCCAGTACCTCGTCTCCTACCTTCCAAACTTTACAGAAGCTCTCCTGCGAACCTAGCAGGACTACCACTCCTGAAAGAAAGGATATTGCGGAGACATGGCTTAGCCACAGCCTGGGGGATGTTTCCAGAGTGAGATTTTCACTTCGCAGCGGTGTGTGCGCTGATATGAAACTTCCTGTCAGATTAAAACTGTGTGCCGGACCGAGACTCGAACTCGGGACATTTGCCTCAGGAATCTTCATATCAGCGCATACTCTGCTGCAGGGTGAAAATCTCATTCCGGTAACATCCCCCAGGCTGTGGCTAAGCCATGTCTCCGCAATACCCTTTCTTTCAGGAGTGCTAGTTCTGCAAGGTTCGCAGAAGAGCTTTTGTGAAGTTTGGAAGGTACGCGACGAGGTACTGGCAGAACTGAAGCTGTGAGAAAGGGTCGTGAGCCGTGCTTGGGTAGCTCATATGGTAGAGCACTTGCCCGCAGTAGGCAAAGGTCCCCAGTTCGAGTCTCAGTCCTGAATACAGTGTTAATCTGCTAGAAAGTTTCATATCAGCGCACACTCCGATGCAGAGTAAAAATCTCATTCTGGATCCTTCTAATCCTTTCTATCTTCACACACGTTACTCCACCATTTTTAGGGACAGCTGTCTGTCACCACGCTATGAAGATGTGCCTTACATTACCAGGCGTGAGGGAAGGACAGGCGGCTGAATCTGCCCCGCATCGTATGTAGACACGCCAGATGCTCCACACCTCGTTGCAGACGGACAGATGCTCTGTTTGCGCTGCTACTGCGAACATCTCCTGACTGACGTTTGGTGGCGCGTCGTTACACGGAGCCGTTACTGCTCACTGCGCCTGACCCGTGGAAAGGCCTCGACTGTAGCCTTTTCTTCTGGGTGGCGAGTTGTTCCATCAGAGGCGTGATTACAGAAGCGGCTACGGCCAGCGTTTCGCGTCGGATCGAATTGTCGGAGGGCACAACTTGCTTGCGGAGGGGAGCCTGCAGACCCCCCCCCCCCCCCCCTTCGCTCTCGTTAAAGCAATTAGCCGTCGGCCGCTTTCAGGACGTCGACTGTTATGCCGTCGGGAGATTAGTTTAACGACAGGATGTTCGCCTCTAATATAATTAATTAACGAGACGCCTCTCCTCTCGCGAGGAACGTGCAAAGTGTTTCCTGCCCTGCTTTGTAAATCCTACTCTTTTCGTTCGTGCAGCAAAGACGAGGGTAATTATTGAAGCTAACGGCAAAGGGTCCTTGTAGCGTATTAGTGCCACCGAATCCCTGTAGAAATTACCGTCTGTGTTGGCACACAGATAAACAGTTTCCGTTGGAGTATGCACATCAATATAAGGTCTGCTCTAAGAGGACGTTCGTTTAACAGGCATATAATTTAGGCTACGGTTTGTTGTTACCCGACGCAAACATTCAGCGAACTGTTGTTTTACGTTCGAGACTTACACTAAAGATCTTACACAAGTGCAAAATTCTTGACAATTCTAGATATCGAATCGAAGTTTTCCTTAAGTGGTAATATGCAAATGCTAAATACTCTTAGTGCAAAGTTAATATCTGTAACGTTTTTACCTATGAGACAATAGTTATGTTTGCCTTCGTCCGCCATATGTACAACACCTGTAATCTAACAGATAAAACACAAAAATAATGAAAACTGCGAACACTTGAACACTCAGAATGTAAACGTGAACAGTGTGTGTCCTGTCCTGTTCAGCTGTACTCTGAAGAGTAACCATGCAACGCATTCAACACGTCTGTGAAGATACCACTTTTCTGATCCGGAGACGAAAAATACAGTAAATGGCTCTCGTTCGCTACGCGCTTACTGTGTAAACTGCTAAATCGTGTATCTGAAATCGTTTTTAAATAACATAATCGCATACCAAATTTCTAAGAGTAAAGTCTGTCTATTATAGAGAGCTACCAGTATGGCGAATTACAAAAAAATGCAAAATGGCATATCTGTTGGTTGACCAGAAAGTATTTACTATCCTTGTTGAAATGGGCAGTTACAAGGTGAATACCGAACTGGTCCCCATGTCCCGCCTAAGTTACACGACTCGCAGACATTTGAAAACGTTCGCAATATTTCATGGCTTACACTAGACGCAGACAGCTGGGTACACTACTTCCTACCCGTGAGGGAGGGGGGTGGGGGTGGGGGGGGGGGGGTAAGGGGTGGCGACAGGAAGGGGCCGGCCTTGGTGGCCGTGCGGTTCTAGGCGCTTCAGTTCGGAACCACGCAGCTGCTACGGTCGCAGGTTCGAATCCTGCCTCGGGCATGGATGTGTACGATGTCCTAGGTTAAGTTAGGTTTAAGTAGTTCTAAGTTTAGGGGATTGATGACCTCAGATGTTAAGTCCTAATAGTACTTAGAGCCATTTGAACCATTTTTTTTGACAGGAAGGGCATCTGGCCACCCTCTGACACTAACAATGCCAAATTCATAGTAACAGGGCCGACCCCGTATTGAAATGGGACAATGGTCCCTGGAAATGATGATGTTGAAATGGGCAATTTCTGATAGTGACAAACGAACGCGAGAGACTCCACTTGTAGCAGAATTCCTACTGGCGTACCACAGAAATGAACGAGAGCTAGAAATACGAGTGTCGGATTAGTACAGTCTAGATCACAACGTTTATTGTATTTTCGATGGCTGTTTTCATCCAGAACGGGCAACCTTCATATCTAAGTTGTCGCAGCAACTGTTACGCGATTATCGAAAATATAATAAAAAAAAGTGATTTAGACTTTCTTTATCAGACAGTTAGAATATACAGATCACTGTGGTGTCTCTACGACAGCATAATGCTGCTTTCTAATCAATTCGACTAAATGAATTCTTTTTACTGGCATTCTAGAGTTACTGACGAGAGCAGCATTAGAGGTGCTGTAAAAATTCAAGCGCATCGCGTTGACAGAAAAGCGCATCGCGTTGACAGAAAATGCTAATAAACTGCCCATATTTTGTAAGGAAACTAGCTCTGATGAGATTTAAGCTGTCGAAGATTCAATATCGTCCTTCGAAGTTGGTAAAAAATTCTAGATATTTTGCTACCACCGACCACATTTTTTATTTAAACGAATCGTTCTTTGCACATATTTCATAACACCAGAACAGTGGTTAAAGGAGTGAGAATAACATTTGAGAGAAAACGTCATATCGTGCCAACATTAATTTTTCACTCCGAGCAGATAGTGCGCTGACGTAGAAACATATTAAAACTGTGTGCTGGACCGGTAGTCTTTCGCGAGCAGAGTGATAAATATCCTTTCTTCCAGGAGTTCTAGTCCTTCAAATTTCGCAAGAGAACTTCTCTGAAGTTCATCTCCTTCTGTGAAGGAAATGAGGTACGTGCGAAATTAAAGCCGTAAGGAAGAATCGTGAATCACGCTTCGGTAGCTCTGTCGGTAGAGCAGTTGCTCACGAATGGCAGAGATCCTGGGTTCGAGAGTCTATCCGGCACACAGTTTTAACCTGTCAAGAAGTTTCATATATCATGATTTGCCTACAGGTTGAGTTCAATAGCAAATTCTTTTATTGATGATGATGATGATGACGTTTCGTTAATGGGGCGCTCAACTGCGCCGTCATCAGCACCCGTACAAATTCCCAATCTGTACACAGTCCAATCTAGCCGCTTCCATGACTGATGATGGAATGATGAGGACAACACGTACACACACACCAGGGCAGAGAAATTCCCGAAACCGGGATCCCGGTGATTCGGAGGTAGTTTTCTATTGAAAGTGTTGTGGATTGGCAAGACAGCCAACCCACTATGAGAGGAAGCCGAAAGGCACGCGTTTTAGCTCACGCAGGCTGGCGTGAGGTCTGGAACAGGTCAAGGAAATGAGACTAACAAAAAACGTACGTAGCTGCTGGAATACTTAACTTTAATCCATAATTGGTGAACATCGCTCTTGACGGTACATGTTTTACAGCATCAACAGTAACTGATAATGGCGCCTTGCTAGGTCGTAGCAAATGACGTAGCTGAAGGCTATGCTAACTATCGTCTCGGCAAATGAGAGCGTATTTTGTCAGTGAACCATCGCTAGCAAAGTCGGCTGTACAACTGGGGCGAGTGCTAGGAAGTCTCTCTAGACCTGCCGTGTGGCGGCGCTCGGTCTGCAATCACTGATAGTGGCGACACGCGGGTCCGACGTATACTAACGGACCGCGGCCGATTTAAAGGTTACCACCTAGCAAGTGTTTTGTCTGGCGGTGACACCACACAAAGAACTGACAAACTGCCTGAGTTCATTACTGCTGCGATGAGCTACGAAAAGGATCGACTCCCAAACCAATTCAAGAAGTATCCACTAGATGGACTTCAACGTTTCATGTGACTGACAGACTTTTTACAGCGGCATCCAACGATTAATAATATCATTAACTGCCATGCTCATGCACCGCAGAAAATGTCGGTCTGGCTGACGACTGTAACATTCTGTGGCGTTGTATACGTGACTGCTCCTGAAATTTGCGTAGAAAAGTACGTTGAAAGCACTAAAGTAAAACCAGTAACTAGTGGGTTCATTCTCAAAATATTTTACATTCAACCAATACAGATTATTGGAGAGAATCTAAAGGATAGCATTGCAATATAAATCAAAAAGCGATTACTACTAAATGAATATGTTAATATGTTGGACATAACGACGTTGCTCGATCAGAGATTCGAGGACATATATTTTCATTGTGCTTGAGCATGTATCACTGCAGCTGTTGAAATGACTGTCAGTGAGGTTCGACAACACGTTGATACGATACAGAAAAACAGAGGAACCACTGTGACTGATGGAGTAAATGTTCTAAAATAGCACACGAAAACTGGAACAGGAACAGACTTATGATTATAGCACAATTGATTAAAAAAAATCTCCTTCAAATGCTCAAACAAGGTCCATTAGAAATATGCAATAACAACATAGATAGTACCTATTCAGAGACGCAAAAGTCACATTGTCGGTTTATGAAAAGATGTTCTCAAAAGTACGATATGATCTCTGTCAACAACACAATAGACTAAAGGTGAAAACCTCTAAAAAAAGTTGTTTCTACAGACTGTAGATAGAAAGGTGTGGGGTGCGTAATGTTGATTATTGTTGTATTCATTTATTAATAAATATGATGTTTATATATAGGGTATTTAATCTTAAGTATCCGGGTACGACTATATATTGCGGAAATGACCATTACATGTCACCAGAGACAGACGAGCCAATATAAAAGAAGGCAGGGAGTATACTGTAGTCAGCAGAAAAGCAGAACAGCAGATCGGGTCGGTCAGGAGAGGTCAGCGGCTTCGAATGAGGACTAGACATGGGATGTCACCAGAGAAACAATGCCAACAGGGAATTTTCAACCATTGAAACTCTGCCCATGTCGGCTCTTGGTGGTGTGACTGTAACGCAGGAACGGTAAGGAGCAACGACAGCTATACAAAGACGATGCAGAAGTCATGTACTGACAAGCAGCGAATCACTGAGCATTGCAACAGCAGAGTTTACGCCGTCATACAGGTGAAGGATGGACGTATCCCATATTACTTTTCACTAATGTGTCCGGATAATTTTGATCGGATGGTGCATATTGCTTTTCAAGCCATTGTATAAATTCATCATGTAACATCAATGTTTTTCCGTCGATTATTATCATCCACTGATGATAAAATCGAAATTGACGTCGATCACTTGCCAACATCGCCTGTCTTTACTCAGAACAGTAATGAACTAACTTTAATCACTTGAGAGCTACAGAAAACTGTTTCGATATCTAAGTTATATTGATCTTGACCTCAGAATTTTCATCGATAGTAAATCCTACGTTTGTTATGTCAAGTCTCAACGCAAGAATACAAACGAACATTCTGTATCTAATAATCGATCACGCTTCGATTTTTCGCGTGATGTAATCTAACCTTATGAAGAAGGTGACGGGCGTCTTTCTTTTCTCTTTCTTCGAAACGGATCGAGGAGGCGCAGCGTGTGCGACAATGGCCTCGGCTCAAATCCCCGTTTGGCCATACAAATTTAGATTTACCGTGGTTTCCACAAATGACGTATAACTTTTGAAAACGACATCGCCGATTTCTTTCCCAATCCGATCTTGCTGTCCGTCTCAACGATCTCGTCGTCGACGGGATGTTATTTTATTTACTTTCTTTTATCATCAAACCGTACCGACTTATGAATACAAATATTTGCACATCAGATGTATTGGCTCTGAGCACTAAGGGACTTAACATCTGTGGTCATCAGTCCCCTAGAACTTAGAACTACTTAAACCTAACTAACATAAGGACATCACACACATCCATGCCCGTGACAGGATTCGGACCTGCGACCGTAGCAGTCTCGCGGCTCCGGACTGAGCGCCTAGAACCGCGAAACCACCGCGGCCGACGTCGGATGTATTCTCTCTCCGTACACGAGTGTCACTGCAATTCAGTTTTCCAGCAGATTTGCCTGTGGCGAATAGTATTAGATATTTTGTAAGTACTTTGCGACATCCTGCCTGCAGTTTCGCAAAAATAGCTTCGTATCGAGTATTTCTGAGTGATTTCGCTAAGAAACCAAATTTTGTATCTGACAACGTCATTTCGTTTCGAAATTAGAATAGCTGTCATGAAGGAATGAATATGACAGACAAAAACAGATGCTTCGGCGAGCAGCAGCAAAAAACCCAGCGCGATATTTACACCCCTTGCCATGTGTAGCGCAGCCTGCACGGGCTGCGTGTGTGGCTACAGCTGTCAGCTGTCCGCTAGCACGCAAGAACTGGGTCTGGTTGCCGCCTGGGGTGGTAGGGTAGGGGGTTCCCCGCGGATCTCTCCCGCCGACGACAGCGCCGCAGTCGGCCGCCGCTGCAAGCACCCGGGCTGTGAAAGCAGCGCCGCTTCCGGATTACTGGATTACACGGCGACGAGCTCAGGTCGCAAACCCGGCTCTGTGGCTGCGGAAGTTTGGACCCGTCGCTTTCTCCTCCCGCTAACATAACTTCCCTTTGTGCGGCAACACGCTACGGATATACTCATTGTGTTGCTTTCAGCTAGTGAGAGAGCGGTTCGGTTCCCGCACCAGAGGCATATGCTGTTGTGTAACTGCATTAGTATCTGGTCGCTACCGCTGGCTTGCTTTCAAATTCCGCAATACTGTGGCAGTTTATAATTTGTTTCTCCCTTAAGAAAAGTAAATGTTATGGTTAATAGCGGCACCAGAAAGAAGCATATTATGTCCTACGATTACACCAGTAAATATTTTGATAATGAATTAGAAAGGATCCGCCTTCTTGCAAGAACACAACTTTTAATCCACAAACATTTTCACCACAGTTGTGGCATATTCAATGGATTTCTTTCGGTTTTTGTTTCTGGTATATATACATACGCACATAGTTTAGAGTTTATATTATAAGCAAATATTCAATACAGGCGTTGCCTTAACGTGTGTGTTGCAGATGAAATGGTGTATTACTGTAGACTTGCGACAGGTTCTTTTGGCAGTCATAGGGCACACAAAATGTAAAAGAATGTAAAATACAGTACATACGTAATCTAAAAAAAAAAAGAAACCGGATGATGCCGTACCTCTGGTGAAAAATGTTTAGAGATTAAACAAAACAAAAATTGTGTTCTTGCAAGAAGTATGATGCCTTTTAATTCATTATAATTTCTGCAAGCAGGGGAACAGAGCTTAAACTTCCATTACGATGGAACCATTTAGATTGCAAATAAAATTTGCCGAATCCTTGGTATAAGTGTGCGATCAGCCGAGATGCCGCCGTAGTAATGTTGCCAAGAACTTAGTAAACGAGCAGTCGAGTTCACCGACAGCAGGTATTGTTGTTCTTAGAACAAGGAATTCCGCCTTATGCAAGACACATTTTCCTCTTGTGTTTTACCCAGACATGTTTCAGCACTTTTTTTGCTATCTTCAACAGGTTATTTTTTATTTTCTTACTGTAAAATTGTTATTACATGTTAACATTTAGCGAAACTCTATTTATAGCTAAATTGGCCAAAAGAGTGGATGTATGTATTAGTTTACGTACCTTATATGATGCTATTTGACATTAATGTTGGTAGCTATTCTGCTACACAATCTACAACTTCTCATCTGCAGACTGCAAAACGTAATTTTTTTGTTTATTATGCTTTTACAAACGGAAGTGAGTGTATATCGCTTTTTTGTGTGAAACTTACGGCTTCCTTGTTGTAGTGCTTTCTCATATGTTGATGGCGAGATGAATAGGCTGATTTCGTGACCTATGGTCGCTTGACACTGCACTTTCTCCGTTTTTTCAAAACATAGGCAGAGTTTTCGTCGCTATTACGTGTTGTTGTGGCTATGTAGTATACATTTGTTTCGTAGTGTGTTTGGCTGGATAAGGCGCGCGAACTTGAAGAGTATTGGACTTTTGTGGTGTTTGGTTTGCGTGTGTGTGCGTGTGTGTGTGTATTTTCAGCACTGGGGCAGAGCGAGAGAGAGAGAGAGAGAGATATGAAACATGCAGGAATTTCAGAACCAAGTATACAGAACAGCTCGACAGCACTGAAAAGCAATAGCTCATACACAGTACTTGCAGACCACCTAATAGCACGCAATCACCAAACAGTGAAACTGACTTAAGGAAAGAAAGTATTCAATGAATACGCACCACTCTGCATTAAAATCCTCTTCGCAACAATTGAAGAACTATACAAATAACACCGACATTAAACTACTCACGAGAAAAAAAAAAAAAAAGAACTCTTTCTCCGTCTCTGTCTCTCTCCCCTCTCTCTGCCCCCGTCCTGAAAACACACACACACACACACACACACACACACACACACACACGCAAACCAAACGCAACAAACGCCAAATACATTTCAGATTCTCTCGCCTCACCCAACACCACAAGATGACTATTGTTGTTCTTGTGTGTTTTAAGTAACCCGTACAACTTCGGGAGTGGCGTAGGTACATAGATCTTTTTTAGTATTCAGTTCGCTTATGAAGATTTTTTGTCAATCATGTACGACTAAACTGATTTTTTGCTACCGATATTGCGGAGTAGTTTCCCGACGATCGTACACTTTAGCGGGTTGCTAATCAGAGATCGTTGTCACTTTCGGCTGCGTCCACTGAGATGAGTTAAAAAATGAAAATGAAGAAGAACCGTACAAGAGATGCAAATGGCACGGAAAGTTGTAGAGAGCAGTCCGGCACCTAGCAGTGAAGCGCCGGACATGCCTTTGTGGGACGTGACTGCGGCCAGAGAGCACGTCTGCACGCCGGACGACTTCCAGGAACGCCGATGTGACGTGCCTGCCAGCTGTCGGCTGCAGCTCGCGCTACACCTTAAATCCGCAAGTCAAGTCCCCGCATCCTGAGATGGCTGCGAGACTGTTGCGTGTCGTAATCACCGGAAGTGTTCAACTACAATATCTCCACATCACAACAAGCATATAGTGTCCATAAAGTCCCGCTATCATTCCAAAAAATCATAACTTGGAAACTACTTGTGACAGAGAATCGTTGTTTGTTGTGAAACTTCAGGAAGCTCTCAATTTTTTTCCCCTTTTCCTTTGTTGCAGATTTTGCATGGAGTGCATCAAAATGAAGACAGAGGAGGAGTGTAATGCGTCATCAGGCATCCAGGATACAAATCTGTGACAATGGTACTGCGGAATTGTCGCCACCAATATGGGAGGGCACCACCGGCAAAAACAAGCATAATGAGGCGCTTAAAAAATTTTAAAGAGACACGCAATGTCGAATATCTTCCACAAAGTGCGCAGCACCCTACGTCTTAAGCACGTATGCCAGCCGTTGTGGCCGAGCGGTTCTAGGCGCTTCAGTCTGGAACCGCGCTGCTGCTACGGTCGCAGGTTCGAATCCTGCCTCGGGCATGGATGTGTGTGCTGTCCTTAGGTTAGTTAGGTTTAAGTAGTTCTAAGTCTTGGGGACTGATGACCTCAGATGTTAAGTCCCAGAATGTTTGGAGCCATTTGAATCAAGCACGTATTGACCGACTGCAAGCTGCATGTCAAATCACATCGCGGAAGTCGATGCGTCGTGCACTATGCCAATTGCAGGAATGAAGTTCTAGTGGCCATAAAGTGTTGCACAAGTGGTCACGCCTTTTTGGGTGCAAAGTACAAATGGTCCAAGCACTGTAGCCAGACGATTGTCCTCTGCGGCATACATTTGCGTGTTCCTTACTGACATCTGTAAATGCTGACAACGACTGCCTGACAAAGTGCCTCTTTCCAGATGAAGCTACGTTCCACATTTCTAGACATGTGAATCACCTCAATATTAGAATTTGAGGCTCCAAAAATCCACACACAACGCGTGAACACATCCGCTTAATGTTTGGTGTGGCCTAATGTACGTTTTGGCGATAGATGCGTTTTTCTTCATAAAGAGTATCAAACGGGAAATGTTTACCGGGACATGATCGAATATTTCCTGCTGGCATAGATCGAAGAGTGCAGCCGTCCACAGTCCTCCAGCACAATGGCACACCCTTACATTGGAGTTTGAACATGAGGGCTGTGCTGAACGACACATTTCCTGAGAGGTGGGTAACTCGAGATGGCCCCATCAAACGGTCATCACACTCTCCCAACGTCACGCCACTAGGCTTCTTTTTGAGGGGTTACACCAGGGATTGCGCGTCAGCAACACCAGTCAAGACGCTGTTACTCTTCGTGTACGAATCAATGAAGCAAGCAGAACTGTTGATCCTGCAATACTGACCGGCACGCGGGCAGAACTCGAATACCGCCTTGACCCGGTACGAGCAGGAGCACACCCTGTAATTCTGACATAACGAGAAAACGATCTTTGAAAGGTGCTAATCGTTTTACAACAAACCACAATGCTCAGACTGTAATAGTTTCCAACTTCCGACTTTTTGAAAAGATAGCGGGACGTTGTGGACGGTTGTCTTCACGAAACCTCCGTGATTTCCAAATGCAATTAAAAAGTAACTGTGATTCAGAGATAGTTCCAGTTTGCGGCATCATTTAAAGCAACTCACAAAGTTATGTGTGTATTTTTTTTATACGATTCCTTGGCGATTACCAGAAACGACTGAACCTGAAGGAAGAACTCAATGCATGGTGCAATATGTGGAAACAAAACCACCCACTTCTGTCCAAAAAGAATTTTCAGACATGAATTTGAAAGAAAGCCACCACGCGTTAAGACGATTTAGGATTGGTATGACAAACTGCTAGCCACTATGAGTGTAAGGGGACAGACAGGTTCTGGCAGGAGAAGCACGTCTGGTGAAATGATAGCGCTGATCAAAGAGACCTTTCAGGCAAATGCCGGGATGGTTCCTTTGAAAGGGCACGGCCGATTTCCTTCCCAATCCTTCCCTAACCCGAGCATGCGCTCCGTCTCTAATGACCTCGTTGTCGACGGGACGTTAAACACTAACCACCACCACCACCACCACCACCACCACCACCACCACCACCAGAGAGACCTTCCGAACAACCCCAACAAAATCAGTTGAGCCAGAATCAAGAGAACTAAACATCCCTCACTAAACAGCTCACAAGCTGTTGCTTTAACGCCATCGGTTGCACGCTTACAAACTTCAAATTGTGCGAGCACTGAAGCAAAACGAGTTGCACCTTCGCTATAAATCTGCTATGAGTCATTAGACCGGATAGGGCAAAATCCCAACTACAGGATATAACAAACCTTTTCGCTGAAGAAACAACCTTCCACACAGAGTGGAACGCTCGGGAACATGTCAGAGGCAGCAGAAAGTTGAATGTATGATATGCGCTGATGAAAGACGGCATATTTCTTTATCGAGCAAACAGTATCAGGAACCGTTTATCCGGACATGCTTGAGCAATGAACTATCCCTCTGCTTTCTCCCTTTCAGCCAAATATGACCTTCCAGCAGGATGGTGCATCACCACCGCACTGGAGTTAGTACGTTCGTGACTTCCTGGACCGAACATTTCTACAGCGATGGATAAGACATGAGACAGTGTATCCTCTAGGCCAGGGATGCATGTGGCCGGCCGCTGTGGCCGAGCGGTTCTAGGCGCTTCAGTTCGGAACCGCGCTGCTGCTACGGTCGCAGGTTCGAATCCTGCATCGGGCATGGATGTGTGTGATGTCCTTAGGTTAGTTAGGTTTAAGTAGTTCTTAGTCTCGTGCACTGATAACCTCAGATGTTAAGTCCCACAGTGCTCAGTACCATTTGAACCATTTGATGCATGTGGCCTGTCGTTGATCTGATGGCCCCTCAGCATCCGTTCTCGTAATTTTTTTTTTTTACTCATCTTTCATTTCCTCAGGTAAAGACGAGGGCGGGACCATGTAGAATTTAATTATTTTTCAGTCACGCCCGTCTAGATGGCGCTGGGGCACGGGGAACCCAATTCGGAATAATAAGTTGTCTCAAGGTGCTTTACTTTTCACTTTGCCCACTTGCGCCTGCTGAAAACGACATATTTCTGCAGTAATATATTGTTGTAATTATATCCGTTCAATAACAAGAATATTTGCGGCCCGCAGCACTTTCAAGTCAGCACACTCCTGCTCTAAACATTTCATGTTTAACGAATAGTCCATATAGAAGAGTATTAATTTTTGTACAAGTTTTTTTGAGTTAGTTTTCAGGTTATCGGAACCCGCAATTATCTATATCGCACTGCTTTTTTTTCTAAATTACATATGGAAATCAGGGAGGTCTCATATGGGGATCCTGTATGTTCTCTTACTGTTTTTCAGGCTTCTCCTCCGCAGTTTTTATAATATGGGAATTATAGAGTTTTCGGCGTCTACATAAAGTCTTATTTGGATCAAACATGTTTCTCTTTATTTAAATCATCATTAGTGGCCAGGTTTTTAGACGCCTGCTCACTTCCACATGTTCTTCTGTATATAGACCTTCGATTTTTAACACACTGCACTGCACTAACATACAATGTTTTCTCGTTTTAGTGTTACTGCTGTTTAGTATGTCAACAATCGAACGCTTGTTTGATGGAGAACACATGGTAGTAATCTAGAAACCAAAAAAATGGCCGCTGATCACTCTTTGAATAAAATGAAACGCGTTTGGTCCAAATAAGATTTTATACAGTCACAAAAGTCGGTATACAGGGGTTGGGACACTTCTGAGCGTGGCTACATTCTGAGGAGAGACATTCGTGCGTAGCCTTGGGTTCTTGCTGGAATGAGCGGCCTTTCGCGGGTAGCATACAGGCAGACTAAGAACTCGTTTCCTGTCGAGCACTATAGCACAGCGTGCTATAGTCTACGAAACGTGTTATTAAAAACTGATTTTAAAATATGCTAAATGGTTGAAAAAAACTGCGACCAGTCACTTTTTTATGATAACCTATTTTCCCTTTACCAGATTCAGGCTAGTTTGCTCATCTTCAAACGAGGTCTAGCTTAGGTTATAATACGACTGTCTCGTTGTGAGTTGGCGAAGATATAAATGTGAAAAAGAAAAAAAAATATTTGAAGTGCCATGGGCTCCGCTGAAATGCCAATACGTTCCATTTCCAGACAAGTGTACTGTACAACTGTCACAAACTCCGGTGCGATTCTCATGTTATAACTGTAAAGCTATCATCAAGCCGAAGGGCGGTTTGAACACCACAGCACTTTGCCCTATCCTCCCGAACACCAGACGCACACCTTTATCACCACCTACGTTGGTTATCAGTAGGACTGTTTCAGACCACTGACTTTTACTGGCCTCGGATAACCAGCCAGAAGCAAATAGCCTCCACAGCTGAATCGTTGCAAGCTTTAGTGCCAGCAAGAGGGCGATAATATACGACTAGGCCAGTAGCCGGGAGCAGACGTTGTGGGAGGTGGGCGTGGCCTCAGCGACTGCCCGCCAGATGCAAGCCAGTAGGGTGCTGCAGCCAACACTTGCGCGACCCACGCTTCTGCTTACTGAATGCGTGTTGTCCTTCACATGCACTGCCACCGCCATAAATCGTCCCCCCTGATCCATTGTCACACTGCCAGGTTATATCTTTATGTGGTGCGGAAAAACTCGCCTCAGTTATCTACAAAGAGAGCAGTTGAATTTGAAGAGACATTGTCTTTCTACGTTAAAAATTTCCGTAATTAAATACCATCTTCGTTCGCAGTATTTTATTTTTCCGTAGACGTCTACATTCCGTCACTGAAGCGTATTCAGACGGTTTCAGTACAATGTACATAAAGCCAATAAGTGAAATAACTAGGGTTTCACATCCCTTTCCCAGTGAGTTCGTTACAGACGAAGAACATTCCCATTCCCGCACTGACAAACACGGGAAAGACTATGAGCAGTTTCTTTTTTTTTTTTTTTTTTTCCTGGAAGCACTACATCTACTTCTACACACATACTCGGCAAGTCACCATATGTTGCACAGCGTAGGTTACCTTGTACGTCGTTATAACCAAACTCCACTTTTTGCGAAGCTTAGTTTTACATATTTGAATAACACGAACTGAACACAAGACACTACGGTAAAAGCTGCGTATTTCTCGAAGCATTCGTCCTCTCGCCAAAAAATTATGTTAATAGTTGCTGCCATTTTGCCGAGTTCTTAACTTCCATAGTATTTCATCATAAAGATAAGACAACTTCCGTCTTTCGTAACTGAAATTTATTCTTGCCTCTTCATGTTAGGCATCTCCAGTTGCCTATAACACACATAGAATTATTTAATTACATATATTTAATATAAGATTTATAATTTTTCGTTATCAATTTGTTTCAATCTAGCTGCTTCTGTTTATAACTATATGTTTGTGTTTTTTTGCTTACATTCATTTTGTGTCCTGCTGATGTTACCATTTGTTGTTACATATGGGCAACATGCAGATTGTACAGGTCTCTTACAGTAAATATTTCTTTGCACATAACCTGTACTGTAGTACACCTCACCTGCTTGCACTGCTTAGTCACATGACTGACTGAGGGATCATGGGAGCTGTACAAAGGGAGAATCGAGTGGGGTGTTGGGGTTGGGATGAAGGAAGGGTCGGTGGTGGGGCACTGTATGCATGCATTGTAGACCACTGAACAGCAATAGACGAAATATGTTTGGTACAGAAGAATAAATTTCAGTTGCAAAACACAGGTGTCTTCTTATCTTTATCATAAAATATAAGCTTCACAAAATATTAATTTCTCATTTGTGCCATTAATTTTGTGAGAAATACAGGTGATGCTCTTCCGACTACTGCACGCTACGACATGGTGGAACCCTCAAGGTTATGCTGATTAACGAGGCTGGTGGATATTAAATACGGAGCCTCTGCAAGCGGGATTGCACTCTTCAGCGGCGAGCTTCCATTCCTCAGGGACGTAAAAGAGGAAAGTGGCAGTGAAGCCAGAACTTCACTCGCTACGAGCTGCTATGGAGAATTTCTGCAGTAGGGAAATTAACTGCTCCTGGCTGTTCTCAATAGATACAAGCATAGGGAGTCCCGTGATAAGCACTCATACATGAGGACGCTGTCCGATAGGGTCGTTAAAATAGTGACGGCTTTCGATATAAAGAAATGAGCCACTATAAAGAAATGAGCCACTACGGCTGAGATGAGTCCTTTTCCTAGTATAATAAATACATTTTTAGGAAGCACAATAAATAAAGCATCGTCATCGACATGCTCATTTATATTTGCAAACACATTCCGCAAGTCATCACATGATGTTTGGTGGGAGGTACCTTTTCTGTTACACTCGCAAACGTAGCTAGGAAAAACGACTGTCTGCATGCTCCCATACGATCCCTAATTTCTTTTGCCTCCACGGTCCCTTAACGACATGGACATTGGCGGCAGTCAGCCGCAAATGCCGGTTCTCTGACAGTAACAACTGTAGCAACACGCTTGTGAACTGCTTCGATGTCTTCCTTTAACCGACGTGGGGATCCTAAACGCTCGAGCAGTGCTCAAGAACCGATTCGCCCAAGTGTTCTGTACGCAGTCTCCTTTATAGGTGAGTTTAGCTTCCCTGTAATTGAAGGAGTCGGCGGAAGAAAACGCTCTAACGCTGCGTTTCGTAAGAATTAGTCTATTCACGTAATCAGTTGTGTGTTCGAATTCACCACATGTATAATTAACAAGTATTTTCCTGTACACTGCTAGGAAACTCTATGTACTACAGTATATAAATAGCTTATTTATGTTGCTGTCTTTGAATTTGATCAAACGTCTAACTTGCAGTACCTCAAACTACGCTCTGGTGGTTTAGTACTTTCTTCCGCAGATCCCTTTTCTCAGTAAAACGAGTATTCGCCTTCCCAACAACCGACCTTATGCACTCGTTCCATTTCACGCCGCTTACAATGTTTCTCGTACACACTTAATCGACGTGATTGGTCAAACAACACACCACTAATACTCTATTCGAACATTGTAGGATTGTTTTTCCTCCTCACCTGCATTAACTTAACATTTTTTCCAAATTTAGAGCAATCTGCCACTCATCACATCATTGTCCGCGTCACTACGTCACCATCACCCAACGATGACACTTTCCCGTGCACTCCAGCGTCATATGTAAGCAGTCTCCGATTACTGCTCACTTTTTCGTCAGGTCTTTTATGTCTATAGAGAACAAAAGCTGTCCTAGTACACTTCAATGAGGCACTTCTGACGGTACGTTTGTGGCTGGTGAACACTACGCGGCAAACCCTTTGAGAAGCTTGGGGAACCACGAAATGCCTAAGTCAGGCTGGTTGGGCGTTTATTTGAGTCCCTCTCCTGCGGAATACCAGTCCAGTACCTTAACCACCAGGTCACCTTCCTCGGTTCCACTGCGCAAGCGTTAAGTGTAGATAAACGGATGCGCGAGCTATCATAAATTGTTGCTCCACAGTATCTGACAAATTAAAGTAACGGTAACTGGTTTTTCAATTTTAGTCAATTGACGGAGCAAAAGACACAAACAACCTGGTGCTGGAATGTGTAATACATATAATACATAGGATTGTTTTTAGTGAACGAAACCGAGACTTAAAATGGCCCGGCAACACCGTTTCGAGAGGGGGCACTTGACCGATTGTGCAAATAATAAACTCATTACTATCAACATGGTAGTTTCTCCCTTTTTGGCACAAACACTGAAAACAACGATACACGTTATGGCATTTTGGCACTTTCATGTCGCAGATGTTGCTCCCAACTCGTGCGAAATGTCCGATCCATGTTTCTCATTCGAAGTTCCCAGTGTGTCTTCTGTCTATCAGCTGTATGTAAGGTTTGCGAAGTCGGCAACGTACTTGGTGCTTAGTGTCGTATAACTTTTCGCATTTCTTGTCATAATGACAGTACCACCAAGTTTTACATACGTTAATAAACTGTTAACACATATATAACTCTGAACATCTTCTGTTATGGGACAGCTTGTCTCATATTCAGTGACCCGCCTCGTACACTTCAAGGTATTAGTGAGATTTCGGTGCGAATTCGTTCACCACTTTGCGCGAATACTTGGTGCTTTCCCTTCTCTGCTGCTTGTACCTGTGACACGAAAATTAAGACACGACTGCCTCGGAGATCCAAGATAATATACAATTAGCGTCATCTATCGGCAGGCTTAGTTGCGCAGTTTTCCAGTTCGTTTAACTGCCCATGGGGCCTGACAATATTATGATCAATAGTGGCTCAGAGTTAGAGCGTTAGATTACATATCCCAAGGTCTCGAATTCGAAACTCGGTCAGTCCTAGGATTATTATGTGTCATTTATCACTTGTTCTATCTCTGGCAGAGTTCGTTGATGTGAAAAATGCAAATACGCGCAGTGGTTCGGAATCCACGTTGAACTGTAGGTTCGCAGGGCAGATAATGATATAATTGAATGTCCCAGCTAACTACAGGTCTTCTCTAACTTAATTCGGTTAAACGATTAAGGCACCCACTCTGCTCATAAAAGTGGTTTTCGGTTATGAGACTTCAAGGATTATGTTCAAGTAGCTGTTGACACTTTGTTATACTTCTTCTACTCGAGTCTTATCCTCAGTTCTATGCAATCATATAGCTGATATCTGTTGGTCTGAAGCATAATAGAAGATTACTGTAGAGGTGCCTTTTAATCTCGTATGTAGTTCATCTGTAAGTGCTAGCAGGTGTTTCTCGCCATCGAACAACAAATGCGAGAGCTGTTGTCCTGTGCACGGATGGACGTGCACCCAGTACGCTGTTGGGGAATTTTGGGACATTCATCGTGCTACTCGTGTTAAAGTGGAACATGCAAACTGCGTCTAATGTAAGTTTTAAATGGTCTTTCCCGCAAATGATCTCGTAAGAATCTGCAGTTGAAACTGCAGATGGCCGTCCGCTGGCGCTGTACAAACCTTTTGAATTGCGTGGTCAGTGCACAGTTATTGGTACAAGTGAAACTTCATACGGTTCTAGAATATGTCGTTTGTGTCAAGGAAACCGTGAACTGAAGTTTTATTTTAATATAAAGCTGCCGTTTTCAACATGCTTTACAAATTCGAAATACAGGGCTATTACAAATGATTGAAGCGATTTCATAAATTCACTGTAGCTCCATTCATTGACATATGGTCACGACACACTACAGGTACGTAGAAAAACTCATAAAGTTTTGTTCGGCTGAAGCCGCACTTCAGGTTTCTGCCGCCAGAGCGCTCGAGAGCGCAGTGAGACAAAATGGCGACAGGAGCCGAGAAAGCGTATGTCGTGCTTGAAATGCACTCACATCAGTCAGTCATAACAGTGCAACGACACTTCAGGGCGAAGTTCAACCAAGATCCACCAACTGCTAACTCCATTCGGCGATGGTATGCGCAGTTTAAAGCTTCTGGATGCCTCTGTATGGGGAAATCAACGGGTCGGCCTGCAGTGAGCGAAGAAACGGTTGAACGCGTGCGGGCAAGTTTCACGCGTAGCCCGCGGAAGTCGACGAATAAAGCAAGCAGGGAGCTAAACGTACCACAGCCGACGGTTTGGAAAATCTTAGGGAAAAGGCTAAAGCAGAAGCCTTACCGTTTACAATTGCTACAAGCCCTGACACCCGATGACAAAGTCAAACGCTTTGAATTTTCGGCGCGGTTGCAACAGCTCATGGAAGAGTATGCGTTCAGTGCGAAACTTGTTTTCAGTGATGAAGCTACATTTTTTCTTAATGGTGAAGTGAACAGACACAATGTGCGAATCTGGGCGGTAGAGAATCCTCACGCATTCGTGCAGCAAATTTGCAATTCACCAAAAGTTAACGTTTTTTGTGCAATCTCACGGTTTAAAGTTTACGGCCCCTTTTTCTTCTGCGAAAAAAACGTTACAGGACACGTGTATCTGGACATGCTGGAAAATTGGCTCATGCCACAACTGGAGACCGACAGCGCCGACTTCATCTTTCAACAGGATGGTGCTCCACCGCACTTCCATCATGATGTTCGGCATTTCTTAAACAGGAGATTGGAAAACCGATGGATCGGTCGTGGCGGAGATCATGATCAGCAATTCATGTCATGGCCTCCACGCTCTCCCGACTTAACCCCATGCGATTTCTTTCTGTGGGGTTATGTGAAAGATTCAGTGTTTAAACCTCCTCTACCAAGAAACGTGCCAGAACTGCGAGCTTGCATCGACGATGCTTTCGAACTCATTGATAGGGACACGCTGCGCCGAGTGTGGGAGGAACTTGATTATCGGCTTGATGTCTGCCGAATCACTAAAGGGGCACATATCGAACATTTGTGAATGCCTAAAAAAACGTTTTGAGTTTTTGTATGTGTGTGCAAAGCATTGTGAAAATATCTCAAATAATAAAGTTATTGTAGAGCTGTGAAATCGCTTCAATCATTTGTAATAACCCTGTATTTATAGATTTCGTGATATTTCTTCTGCTATTACGATATTCATCCCCGTTCCGTCCCTTTCAACCCCACTGTACTTTACACTGAGGAAATAAAAGTCATGGGATTGCGATATGCACATATACGGATGGCGGTACTATCGCGTACACAACGTGTTAAAGGACAGTGTAATGGCGGATGACGATGATGATGATGTTTTGTTTGTGAGGCGCTCAATTGCGCAGTCGTCAGCGACCTGTAATGGCGAAGCTGTCATTTGTACTCAGGTGCTTAATGTAAAAAGTTTTCCGACTTGATCATGGGCGCAAGACGTTGAACACGGGGTGGCAGTTCGAGCTAGACGTATGGGACATACCATTTCAGAAAGCGTTGGGGAATTCAATATTCGGCGATCCACAGTGCCAAGAGTGTGCGAGAACTTGATGTGTGCCGTGTGAAAAATGGTTATCACACTGAACATTTATAAGGTTCTTGGTAAAACTATTTGAGTTGCTCTTTCATTTGACATATCATTTATAACTGTAAGTTTCATATGACAAATATTATAAAGCGTTAAAATCCCGATATTCATTTATGAACGCCCTGTATATCGAGAGTGTTCGTAACGCATAATAAATCGTATTTGGAACGGGGGGGGATGTCTGTCGAGAACACGTGCAGGCGCCAACGATTTGTGAGAAACGTGGGGGCCTTTCACCAAGCAGCATCGAAATGAAGTTCAAGATTTATGTGGAGAGGGGGACGAGTTACGTATTCTCGGTCGTTTGCTGCAGTACAACGCCAGGCCCCAGCCACACAAATTGAATCTGCAGATAATTTATTTCGCGACCCGTTTACAAACTGAAGTAAGTTTGCAGCTGATACGGTCTTGTTTTGGCACAAGCCGAAGGAATTTTTAATTTTTTTAGCATCTGGCGAATTATTGTTTCCCGAGAAGTTTATCTTCTTTGGTCTACATTTGACCTTTTGAAGAAATCATTATTAAACACAAAATGGAGATGTTAAACAAAATATGAAAAAAGTACACGGAAACATAAAAAATAAGGAAATTATGATGATATTTTATAAGTCTATGATGTTACGTGCAGAGGTGCAAGGTGCTGAACCAAGGAAACTATTTAGTACGGGAAAAAAGTAGAGTGAAGGTTCAGAAGAGCGATTTCTTCCATGTCGTGGGTACAACGCCAATCATTCTGCATGTACATTCTAAATTATAAAATCGTGTAGCATCGCCAGAATCAGATGTATGACGCACCTTTGAGAAGATCAAGGGCTTCAGAAAAGCAATAAACCCAAAACTATAGGGAAGGGCCAACAACAATCATTTACTGCGTGCCCGGTCGGGATTCGGTTCAAATGGCTCTGAGCTCTATGGGACCCAACATCTGAGGTCATCAGTCCCCTAGAACTTAGAACTACTTAAACCTAACTAACCTAAGGACATCACATACGTCCATACCCGAGGCAGGATTCGAACCTGCGACCGTAGCGGTCGCGCGGTTCCAGACTGAAGCGCCTAGAACCGCTCGGCCACTCCGGCCGGCTGGGATACGGATCGGACGCTGACGTGGCAAACAGTTTAAACTTGTCACATAACATCCTTTTAGCATATACTCTGCACAGATTAAAAGAATGAATAATCAGTGAAATTTATGTTTATACCGAGATAAAAGAGACAGTTCTTTAAGAATATGTCGATGTTTATTGGTTGCAAGTGGTAGTCTCCAAAAAGCAGCGAGGTTGTAACTACCTCTGGAAGTTATTTTCAAAATACGAAGTATAAAAATATATTAACCTGACTTTAATTTTATATAATTATGTCAAAAGCCTAAATACAACGGTCACGATCACAGTTAAAAGTGCAGTACAGGGGTTCTCATTTTACAGTCTTGGAAGCAATTTTTGGTTTTGTTTTATGCATAAGCTTGAATATCAGCTACGGTGCAGGTATGGGGGTGCTCGTGGAGAAGTATGAAACGAATCTTCTTCGTGCGAAAGCACCTGAGTGACGTCACGCGAATTCGATTCGTGTGGCAGCGGTTACACGACAGAAAATCAGCTGACTGTCATGAATATTTGTCTGGGAGGAAGTTAAGCCTACTCTGTCTGTGTCGTTTGCGAGAAGTACGAAAATGATCCTAGAGTGATATCAACAGTACACAAAAAGGATACAAAAGTGGGTTTCAATACAGGAGATAATTTACGGAAATTTGTTGCCTATCACAAATATCCCATATTATTTATCCGTTATCGCAGGTAGACTACGGTATCAGAATACTGTTTTCTTATACACTCTCGTATGTATGGAACAAAAATCTAGTATCTTCCGTAAGATACTCCGGTCTCACTCCCTTCTCAATCACAGCTTCCCTTTCATGCCACTCGACTCAAAACTGCAGTCTGGTTTCCGTAAAAGTTGTTCATTGCCTATAATTTATCGCTGCTACCTCCAGAGTTTCCAAATAGTGTATTCCAGCCAAAAGTCGAAAGCTTTCTATAAATCACACAATTGGTATACTGTAGGTTCTTTCTTCATTTTACGTTGTAAGATAGGTTGTCGGGTCAGCATGGCCTCGCGTGTTTGTAACTATCTCCAGAACTAACACTTATCCTCCTCGCGGTAGACTTCTACCAGTTTTTCAATTCTCCTGCTAATAATTCGTCATATTATTTAGCATCTATGAGTTATTAAACTGACAGTTCGGTAATAATCAGACCTGCATTCTTTGGAATTTAGATTATTACAATATTCTTGAAGTCTGAGTGTGTCATGCCTTACACACCTTGTGGAATAGTTTTGTTATGGCTGGCTCTCCCAAGGATCTGAAACATTCTCAGCTAATGAAACTTCCTGGCAGATTAAAACTGTGTGCCCGACCGAGACTCGAACTCGGGACCTTTGCCTTTCGCGGGCAAGTGCTCTACCAACTGAGCTACCGAAGCACGACTCACACCCGGTACTCACAGCTTTACTTCTGCCAGTACCTCGTCTCCTACCTTCCAAACTTTACAGAAGCTCTCCTGCGAACCTTGCAGAACTAGCACTCCTGAAAGAAAGGATATTGCGGAGACATGGCTTAGCCACAGCCTGGGGGATGTTTCCAGAATGAGAATTCTGGAATTCTCAGCTGATGTCGCCTATTCCAGGGGCTTTGTTTCGTCTTAGGTCAGTCTGTGCTCTAGCAAATTCTTCTAGCATTATCACCTCTGCCATCTCATTAACATTTTCGTCCTCTTTACTTACTATAATAGTGTCTTAACTCATTTTCTTTGTACAGACCTATATATTCTTTCCTCCTCCCAGCGTTCCCTTCTTTGCATAATATAGGCTTGCAATCTGAGCCCATAATATTCATGCAGGCCACTCTCTTCTTCTCTAAGGCCTCTTTAATTTTTATGTAGGTGGTACATATCTTTTCCCTTGCCACTCGTGCTTCTACAACCTTGCATTACTCCTCTAACCGTTCCTGCTTAGTTGTCAATCTTATATTTTATTCGTCTGTATTTCTGTTTTGCCTGCTTCATTTGTTGCATTTTTGTATATCTTCTTTTGTGAATTAAGTACAATATTTCGTATGGGTTCAAAAGATTTCTACTGAGCCTACTCTTCTTGCGTATTTGGTCTTCTTCTGTCTTCACCATTTTATCTATTAAGACCACTCATTCTACTTCTGTTATTTTTTTTCGTATTTTTAGTCAATCGTTGCGTAGGGTTCTCTTCGAAACTCTCGACAACGTCTGCATCTTTCAATTTATATAACCGTTTGGTGGACAATAGTAGAAACGCGGTGGATATGGTGTTCTGGACACAGTACGAAAACTGACTCCACATTTGGTGTGTAGTCACTACGGTGACAATGAAAATGAAAACCGCTCCTTGAAACCCATTCACTTGTCTGACCAGAAAAACGGTATCTTCTCCTCACTGCGACTCTATTATGTCATGTAGGGCAGCGGTTGACTTGCTACCCTGCAAATCACCAACTTCCTACTTTGACCGCACGCCACTTTCACACATTCTCACCTTTTAGCGAACCAACACTTCCGTCGGACCTCGTTTTCTTCATCTGATGCAGACAGGGGACACAATACATCCAAATACCATATTACAAATGGCTCCTGCCTATAAAGGAGCAACAATGGTTAAGTTTCATAAAACATAGGATATAAGGACACTGATCAATACCCAATAAAATGGAGATTTCTTCATGCACCTGCGTGTACAAATTATTTGATGTTGATGCACATAATGTTATGGCCGTCAGCCATGTTATCCTTATTGTGTACTATTTGAGCTTTTTCTGTGAATCTAGCCATTAGGCAACTGAACCTAATATTGTTACGTTATTATTTCTTCGATGTTACTTTAACAGGTCTGATGATGACAGAAAGCCGAAACAGGTCATATTGTAAATTACATAATAATGTGTGATCAAGATGAACATTTACGAATAAAATAAAACCATCTTGAAATCGGGTGTACGGAACACTACTTCATACAAGTCATGCTAAGTGGAGTGTATCATACACGAGACTTCAGTAAGAGTTTTGTGGTGTCTCTTTGACATCCAAGTCATTAGAGCTATTGAGAAAAGGATGGGTAAGCAAGCAATGGTGGATTGTTAAACTAAGAATACCTGCGTTCGCTAGCAGAGAGACAAGAAAACGACGAGAAAATTTACGATTTTTCCTCTATTATAGTTTCATCTCTCTTCCTTCTAGATGGGCAAGAGGTGGGCTGTCGGCGGTACAGTATTCCGCTCTTCACCCATGAGTATTTTAAAACTAGAACAAAGATGATAAGTAATGTTATAAAAGGAAAAACGTTGCAAATGCTTTTAAAGACAATAAAGAGGATGAAATTATTTGAATATTTCGTGATGCCTTCAGCTGCCGTTCACATTATCTGATATACGATTGTATAATTTCGACCTTAGGCCATTTTCAAGTATCTAAAATGGAAGCATCATACATTGGATGCATTAGAAACACTTATTAATTTAATATAGGAATAAGTCGTTTCCCAAGATATACTAGAAGGATTATAATTTATTGTGTGGCGATTCTTTAACGGTATATTGTATCATGTACGACCTTGCTGCTATGACTGCATTAAAAAATCGTTCGTTAAATAATTATAATCCTCCTAGAATATCTTGGGATATGAGTTATTCCTATGTTAAATTCATAAGTGATATCATGAATGGATCCAATGTGTTATGCTTCCGCTTTAGATACTTGATGGCCTAAGTTCGAAACTGTATAATCGTACAGGAAATAAAGAGAATGGCAGATGACGGCATCACTAACGCATTAAAAGAATTCATAGCAGCTACAAACCCTATCGCAATGAAGATTATAAGTTGAAATTATTTGTAGCTATGTAAAATAAAACATGAAACTATTTTATTTTTAAAATTAGGAAGTCAAAGGTTGAACAGCTAAAAAACTACGTAAAATATATACATTTTAAAACCACATCGCAAAAGGTGAAAATTCGTCAAAGAAAAAGCACTGTACTTTCACTTAAAATATCAAGGACCTGCGCCGGGAGAGAAGAATTTCAGAAGGGGAGAATATATTCCATGAAGGTTGAGGTGTGTGGGTAGAAACGACAGGGGTCTGTTAGGTAGAAAACTATGGGGATGAAGGTGGGTGTTTAGGGTGGGGGGATGGATGGGGATAGAGGGGAGGCAGAGGTAGGAAACATCGAGGGAGCGGAGAAGATTGGTGTGTGGGTAGGGTAGTGGCATTAAGACGAAAGGGATAGGGATGGATGAAGAGCGACAAAGACCCCTGACATGAAGTGGGATAGGTGTGTCAGAGTTAAAGGTGCTAGGAGGGATAAATATCAGGCCGGATGTCACTGTCTGAGAGAGCGAATTGACTGAAATTTCTTTGGTAGCGTATGTGGAGGGTGTGTAGTTGGAGGGTTGGTGTGATTTGTCGGTAGAGGCGTACGAGGATTGGAAGGGGAGGGGAATCTGTAGGATTATTGGTGTAGAGTTAGCAGATGGTGTGTGTTGTTCGGAGGTGTTCAGTGTGAGTTAGGAGTGACGATAAATTCAAAAGATTGTAAAGGATCCTTGTGTGTGTATGTGTGTGTGTGGGGGGGGGGGGGGGGGGGGGAAGAGAGGAGGTAAACGGATACGGAAAACGAGGTGAACATGCCGTTCCAATGTCTGGGGGGTCTTATAGAACGTTGGGGGTGGGGTGAGAAATCAAAGCGGTGGCAAGTGGATTTGAAGTCCGTTTGTCCTGAATGCGGATCTTGTTTACTGCTTCATGTATACTAGCTTGGTCCTTCCGAATGCGACTTGAGTGTCCTAACTGTGCTAACCACTGCGCCACGTTGCTCGGTCTCTCGCTCCAAGTTAATAATACGAATTGTGGTGATGCCTGTATAGCCAAATTTTAAGGTTATAATACGAAGATAATTCCGTCTGTTAAATGTTACTCAAGTATCATGCTCTTGAGCTAAGGAAAGGAGCACTTGCCGATCCCCATGTTTCCCTATTGCCCATTCAGTAAGACGTGACAAGGGAAATCGTGAAATGGGGGAGGGGGAAGGCTAGGGATTGGTAAGCATTCCAATATTACTGCCCAGTGACGCCTAATACAGAGGATATGGCACTAGTCGGCTGGCATCTCAACAAGTTTTAGCGTCAAGACAAATAGCTATTGTTATGTTTGAATAATATTGACTTTATTTTATATTATTATCATGATTTATATTACTATCATGATTTCCGCATTAAGTCATTATCAAGTATAACAATGCTTGGAATAATTAGAGTCTGTTAAGTCTTCAAGACCCATCGACCTATCGTTATGTTTAGTAATAGTGAATACGAGGGACTAGTTTGTGTGTGAGTTGTGTGTCGAGGCTAAGAAAAAAGATTATTCTGTACGTGGTAGTAAAATAGCGAGTGATTGCAAGAAGTTGGAACATTCTCAAACGCTTTATTGAGCAAGTGAAATAACGCGAAACAGATAGGCCTTAATAATTGTTCATGGAAAAATGCGGTAGTTCAGCGTTCAGTTGCATAACATGTATAAGTGATATATTTTATTAAGTGTGAATATGTATAAGAGATTATGCAAATCAATGGGTTAGATAAAGATGATAAAGGAAGTGTAGTGCAGCCAGAAGTAGCAAGACAATGAGGCTCTCAAGACAGTACAATAATAATCAAACAGCAAGTTTTTATGCTGCAGAATGGTGCTTGAATTACATCAAGAGATATAACAAAACAGAAGAATCTTTTGATCAGTACGATATTGAGGTTAGGTTCACAAGAAATACAGACCACTAGAAACATGGAGGAAAAAGGTATCCCATAGCATTTGAGAAACACGAGTCAAAGAGTGTACCATAGCATGTAGAACAATTGTGTCCCGCAATATAAGAAAAAAAAAATTGTGTCCGGCAATATAAGAATAATGCTAGTTAAATTACGCGACCATTTAATGACTATGGATGACAGTAACCTCAGCACACGCATTTTCAGTCATGTGTACGTGAGTGCTAAATGCAACAAGCAGATACAAGAAAATAAAAATGTTAAGAAAATGTTGGTAAAACAGAACATATAATGCACAATGAAATTATTACTTTAAGGAAAGCGAAATTTGAAATGTCTGCAGAAAAAAAGAAAATAAAAATCAACTGTAGGAGTTGAAGAATCGCACGAATTCGCAACTTGCTGGCAGTATCTTCAAACTATTTTGGTTCCTGGAAACATGAAAGCAGACGCATACTCTGATACAGAGAATTTAGCTGCGAGGATGTTTTGTGCTCAGATTATTAACTTGTGACATGACTGGATTTCAGTAGAAAAGTGGCCAGGGAACATTGACTTTCGCGAAACATGCCTGCCTCAGAACTGCAGCAGAAAAACCATGACATAATTACAAATGAAAAAAAAAAACAGCAGTGTGATAAGACGCAGAGGCGCGAGTCACGTATGGCACTGTACGGCATAAATACTGCAGAAGTATAACAACAAGAAACTGAAGTCTGCGCTCAGGCCCAGAGGACTGCGTGACGCCAAACAGCCGCCGCGTCATCTTCCGCCGTATGATCACATACCGATGCATTATGGGGGAGCACGGGGTCGGCACTCCGCTCTCCCCGCCGTTTTCGGCTTTCCACATCTCTCTTTTATGTAGCTCCTCAACTGGAATCACGAGACTGAATGGATTCCGTTTCAGTCCTCCCACCAAGGAAGAATCCCTGGCAGGTGAACCCGGTTCCTTCGCTTCGCATGGTAGTCGGACGAGCCGAACACTCCAGAAATATGTTCCAAGAGAAATAAAAACATCATTCTGCTGATCAACAACGTATTCTGAATACTTGGTCCTAAACATACTGATAGATAAAATATAGATTGTATAATTAAGTACTCAGGTTAGTAGTAGTAGTAGTAGTAGCAGAAGTAGTAGTAGTAACTTTATTCATCTGTAGATCTCTTTTTACAAGAATATAGGACATGTCAAAGCATCTACAAGTTTAGACCAATTTACAATAAGCTAATTCGTATACACATACATTTACAGACTTTTCGGTAGAGACAATCATTAGATGTACTCCTGATATACAGTACGTTTTTTTACAAATAACTTATTAAATAATGTAATGCCACACTCTTCACTCATATCTCACTGTCAGTCACTGTACACGCTATACCCACATTGTTTCATAACACTTCACACACTACACACACAAACACACACACTGGTGCTCTCTGGGACATTTTCTGCACCACAACTTCCCATTTACTATCCTGAAAAATTGAGTCAGCATCCCTCTATAATGAGTGAAATGTTGAGCTCAGAAAGAGGCAGAGGTGTTAATACTGTGCTATGCATACCTTGGGGGTGAGTATTTCTACAAAGGAAAAAAGAAGGAAAAAAACGTAATGCGAAGGTGGTTTGTGAAATGTTGGATGTTTTATAATCATTATTATTATTATTTATTTGTACAACATTTTTTTATCAAACCTCTACTATGTTTTATCTAAGTTATCCTTCAATGTATGAAATGTTTTTGCGATTTCTTTAATCCCTTTTGGTAATTTCTTGTATAGTTTTATTCCTTGGTAGAAAACGCTATTTTGAGTTTTATGTTTATTTTCTCTTGGTAAATAAAAGTTGAGTCTAGCTCGTGTTACATGGTCATGGACAGAGCTGTTTGTGCAGTAATTACTAGTGTTATTTTTGATGTGTACAACTGTCTGATAAATGAATTCACATGGAGCAACTAAAATCCCCAGTGTTTTGAATAGATCTTTACAATGAGATCGACTGGTATTTTCGGTGCTTTTTTCTGGAGTTTGAAAATTGTGTTCATATTTTGTGCGTTTGTTCCCTAAAAAACAATGCCATAGCTAAGCATTCAGTGTACATGTGAATAATATGTAACTAAAAGACACTGCATATTACACACTCATGATAGGATTTTAAGTGCATAACAAGCTGAAATTCTGTTTGCAAGTGTCTTTGTGTGTTCACACTACTTCAACTGAGAATCAATATTCATTCCTAGAAATTTTGCATTTGTTACACAGTTTAAAAGGTGCCATCTACGTTTAATTTAACATTGTCATTTTTTTTCTTCAAACTGAAATTCATGGTATACTTTTCTTTATGTTGAATGTCACTTTCTTGCTTATTCATCAATCATAAACTTACTTGAGAGTTTCATTTGCTTTCTCTGCAAGGAGTTCTTTTGTTTTCTCAGTGACTATAATATTGCTGTCATCAGTGAAGAGAATTTTTTCACCACGAGTAACACTACTGGGAAAGTCATTGATGTATATCAGGAGTAGTATTGGTCCTAAAATGCTACCTTGCGGAACCCCTATATTAATTTATTTTGGTTCTGATAAGTGTTTTACTAAATGTTTGGATCTATTTGAAGTGTGTGTTATCTCTGCTCTTTGTACCCTATGTGGTAGGTACGATCGAAACCAGTCATCACCCCTCTTATTCCTAATGCTTCTAATTTATTCAATACAATCTTGTGGTCGACTGTATCAAAGGCCTTAGAAAGATCCAAAAATATGCCTGTGACACACTCATCTTTTTTTCAAGAGCATCAAGTACAACTTTTGTGAATTCAACTACGGCTTATTCCGTATTTTTGCCACTTCGGAAACCAAACTGTGATTCGCTTAAAAGATTGTATTTATTCAGGTAATTCATTAATCTGTATTTCATAATTGCTTCTATTATTTTTTAGAATGGTGACAGCAGGGAAATGGGCCGATAATTTTCTATGTATTCTGCATTACCTTTCTTAAGCAAAGGTACAAATGGTTCAAATGGCTCTGAGCACTATGGGACTTTACATCTGAGGTCATCAGTCCCCTAGAACTTAGAACTACTTAAGCCTAACTAACCTAAGGACATCACACACATCCATACCCGAGGCAGGATTCGAACCTGTGACCGTAGCAGTCGCGCGGCTCCAGACTGTAGCGCCTAGAACCACTCGTCCACCACGGCCGGCAACAAAGGTAGAACTCGTGCCTGTTTTAACTGCTCTGGAAATGCCCCTGATGTGAAGGATTGGTTCAAATGGCTCTGAGCACTATGGTACCTAACCTCTAAGGTCATCAGTCCCCTAGAACTTAGAACTACGTAAACCTAACTAACCTAAGGACATCACACACATCCATGCCCGAGGCAGGATTCGAACCTGTGACCGTAGCAGTCGCGCGGCTCCAGACTGTAGCGCCTAGAACCGCTCGGCCACCGCGGCCGGCGATGTGAAGAATTCACTTATTATATTTGTTAAGGGGCCTTGCATAATCCCTATGCGGTGAAGCAGTACACACATTAGTACTTCATCTAAGCCTACTGACTTTTTATTTTTTGAACAGTTTTATTGACTTCATTCTCTGTGGCTGGAAGTAGCATCCGACATAATGTCACGAATTAATAACAGGAATCAACATTAATTTAAGATAGACACAGAGAAAACTTTGCAGCTACAGTTGACCGGCGACGCCATTCGGTTGGCGACAGGTGCCTGCTAAAAACAGTACGCTGCAGCCAATAACTGCACCGCCAGTAAGCGAGAGGACGTCCCGCGTTAACGCTGGCCATTTGGCTGGTGACAGGTGTGTGCCAAAAACAGTACGCTACAGCCAATAACTGCACCACCGATAAGTGAGAGGACGTTCCGCGTTAACGCGGTCCTTTAACTCTCGCTCGGCCATTTGTCAGCTTTGACTGTCGGCCGCTATTAACCGCGAGAGCATCAAATTCGCGCGTCTGTGCAACGGAACACTAAAAACTACAGAAAACGCTAGTCGCTGCAAAAACGACGCACATAGCAGCGGCTATAATTTTCACGCGAAAGCAAAACGTCCCGAAAACCTCTCTGTGCTGAGTTATTTGAGCGCAGACTACCTAGAAGCAACTGCAGAACTTGGGAACGAAGTTTGAGCATAAGATTTATTTCCTTGATAATACTGCATTTATTGCAATACCACACCTTTCTGGCAAAGATAACTCACCATATTGCCTATTTCTATCTGTTACGTTCCCATAGGCATGTCTCCCAACCCTTCTAACAGATTACAGTTCAGAGTAATTCTAACGGCATGCATCTGAAAATGCCTTCTGCAACTAAATTAAGAATTACACTATCTAATCAAAAGTATCCGGAGACCACTATGTACTGCGGAACTGACCGCTGGATGTCACGAGAGGCGGATTCGCCACAAAGAGCCTGTATACAGCGAGAGTGGCCATAGGTGAAGTTGCCCGTGATTGGTTGATCAGCTTTGGCGCCATTTTTCTGCCAAACGTCTCTCGCGTTTCCTATGTTCGCCGTGCTTTTGAGATGAAGTTCAGATGACTTTTGCAAACGATTAAAAGGTATTTGAATTATTGAGGGGCTTGTTATGGGTTGTGCATGCATGTTCGATTTAGTTGTATATCCTTTTTAGTACGTAATTAGCGTTTGCGATCTTAAATACGAGTTGATATAAAGAAGCGTTTTGTGATGAAGTCGGTAGGCCTACATGTTTGAAGTAAACACGTTAGTAATTGTACAGTATTGTTTTTGACATCTGTAATTCGTTCTGCAGACGTTCGTAAACGATGCCAGGTTGTGCTGCATTTGGTTGTTTCAATAGAGGCAAAGGTGGATTTCGCATGTTAGCATTTCCAAGCAATGAAGAAAGACGAAAGCAGTGGGCAGTCGCAGTCAACAGGGCTGACATAAATCAAACAGGAGCCTTGTGGAAACCAACCAAGTACTCTTATCTATGCGAAGTAAGAGGCATTATTTTGGTTTCAGTATTATTGCCTGACTGTTGACGCAGGCAAGTTGTAAGCACGTTTTCTGCAGTTGTCGTGGTTGCTGAAACATTATTCGTAGTAAATAATTGTAGGTACTCTTGAAGACAGTTTTTAATAGACTTACTTACTGTGGGGTAGAAGGGATACGGTAGTTTTCTTGTTATATTTGGTAGTTATTACAGTAACCTACATTTAACATTACCTGCTTTTTGTAATCTTTTTCCTTTGTTATCTACGATATATATATATATATATATATATATATATATATATATATATATATATTCGGAAGAAAGTCGTAAGCAGTTGTTTACTTGTGACATGCAAAAAGTTTGAAGACGTGACGAGAAGTACTGATACGACTCACACTTTGTGGATGTCACAAGTAAACAACTGCTTACGACTTTCATTCATCTGACGTAATACAGGTACGTTATATCTTTAGCGTTATGCACTTCCGATACAAAACAAATGCTATACAGTATATTTTTTTATTTACGTTACTTTCATTGCAATACGTCTAGTAAACGAACTTTAAAGGAGGTAAATGCAAGTAACGAATAATTTTTATAGCCACTGTATCAAATTTTCCTGTGCTGTACGTAGTAGGCTACTATGAGTATATTATAGCTGTAAAGAAAGGCATTTAACGAATGATTTCGCCATATTGTCTTGTGCTTTTGATTCGGTGAGTGTGTACTCCACTACTGGCCATTCAAAAGTCCCGTCCGCAGTTTGGCAGAAAAATGGCCGCCGTATCGTCCGGCTGGCCACTCTCTCCCTATACAGGTTCTCTACCCACAACCAAGAGACGCTGGAGTCCGGCTTTTAAAAAGGCACTCTCTCGTCTTCCGTTTTCAATTGGAAAGACATGTAGGAATTAGCATCCTACATCGGTAGTTTTGAAGGTTTCCTTCATCTGTCTGTCGGCTCTTGGTTGCGTGACCGTCCGGGACTGCGGGGCAGTGGTGGCAAGTAGGGTGCTCTCAGCCTTTGTGAGACCAACTAGGGAGCTGCTTGACGAAAAGTGGCGGCTCCAGTCACGATAACTGACACCGGGCGGAAGAGCGGTATGCTCACCACATGCCCCTCCAGATCCACATTCAGTGACGTCTGTCGGCTGAGGATGACACGACGATCGGTCGGTTCTGTTGTGTCTTCCGAGGTCTGTTCGGGGGGAGTTTTTTTTTTTTTTAAGAAGTCTGTCTGTCAAGTGTCAAGCACGTTCCATGACCAACAGATCTCAAGAAATCAGTTGTCAAGGTGGCGATGTATATAGACTCCACGTCAAGAGTACAATGGCCGTCCAAGAATGCTTCCAGAACAAGACTGGATGTAAAACCAATACGTGGTTATGTGTCACAGTTGAATGCAGAGTGGAATGCACAAGTGGCATGTAGGAGGATGTGAATGACATATTGCCAGGAGTACCTGTTTTAACTTTCCTTGGCTGTTTCTTATAATTTATGTATACCCATCCGTGTTTCTCTATCCGTTGACATTATTTTATTTCCATCCTTATTTTTAACATTCAATCAAATACTTAGCGCTGTAGATGTTTCACATCACCACTGTTACTGGGTAGTGTGACTGTATTGTGTGAAAATGCAAAACAGACCCTACGAAGGGTCAAACATATTAACCTAATTCCGAATATGGCTTTGTGAATGTATGAATTAGAGTGGATAATATGTATGGCAGGAGACACAACTGCCATTACAGTCTTTTTTCGGTGCCTGGTAAGTAAAGAACAATAAGCTGAGAGCCGCATCGGCGCCCGAAAGTGGTGATGCAGTTTCCCTTTCAACTTTTCAGAAATGCAGCACCAGATTTGTACGTACCAAAGATCTACTTCGAAATTAGTAAATGGGTGAGTACGTCACAGTCTGGGAGCTCAGTTCCGAATTATTTTTACAGAAGCACATTTCGATGCCCTCCAATCTCATCTTTTTAAGTTTTCCCAATATCCATGTCGCATTTCATTGACCACCGCCTTCCAAATGTACTTTCTCCCAACGCTACTCTTTTATTCTACCTTCTTCTCTGTGGTGAAGAGGTTTATTTTAGCGTAACTGTCCGCTCTAATGTTTTTTTTTTTCTGAATTTAATGGAAGAGCTGACTCAAGTTTATAGTTACGAACGCGTATAAGCGGTTCTGTACATGATACGCAGACGGTTGCGATTTGAACTGTTTGTTTACACTAGCCTGCCTACTGCTTCCTGTATCTACAGAGAAACATAATTAATGATTTCGTAGTCACTTTCGCGTACTACTTATGGCTCGGTGCAGCAAATCAGTCTGATCGTAACATCAGCAATCCAACCATTTTCAGTTTCTAACGGAACTTACATCGTTTACTAAATCAAGCTTATCCATTACGGGTATTTTAGAACCCGTGACTGTTAACTGAATGTAAATAAGTTACATAAAACTGCAACCACTCACTTTTTTTGAATAATTATTATTTCATGAAACGGTTTTCGAATCTTTTCAGGTTCTTCTTCAGATGGTTTCTGGAGGTTACATCATTATTTCTAGCATGATGCCAGATGCCAGCACCCAGCTTTATGCTTTCACATTTAACTAAATGTTTCTGCGTTTGATTTTCGGTCATAATTTGTTTTAAAACAGAGTAAGGAGTTTGTTGTTACCCTCTTGTCTCGCGACTGTCTGCGTGTCAAGATATACGTCCTTATTCTGTCATTTTGTTTGTAATAATAATGTTATCTAAGTCCATTTATGTTTCTTTTTAAGAATCAATAGGCCGTACTTCTTTACTAACGATGATACAGAATTCGTGTGAGTTTCAGCTATTTAACTACGTTGAAAAGCGATTGGTTTGGCGACGTGTCGATTATGCGCCATCATACACACATTTACTTTTTGTAAATAAAACCTTGCACTCAAAATTTCTCGTTATGAAGCCCGATTGCTGTTTCTGTGTAATGCGAACCATTTATTGCATTATATTTAATATTATTACGGCCCGGAATGACGACTCTCCACCTGACTCTAAAAGAAATCAGAAAATAGCAGGTAAAGGAGACGTCTTCAGCCAAGTAGCAGTTTTAACACTAGTTAATATTAATATTCTGATCATCAATTGTTTTTAATGTGCTCCTGCTGTGGTCACTGTGATGTGTCCTATCTCCGAACAATTAGATTGGGGAGGGCTAAAGCTGAATCATATATAGAGAAGTATATATATATATATATATATATATATAAAAGAAGGCAGAGACTGCAGTGTTATCAGTAGAGGAGAAGTAACAGCTGATGAGAGCGCAGAGACTTCGAACTCGGACTAGTCACTGGATGTCACACGAAAACAGATACAAAGGCACATTACAGCCTCTCTAAATCTGCCCAATTCCACTGCCGATGATCTGACTGTGGAGTGGAAACGTGAAGGAACAACTATAGCTAAAGCACGACCAGGCAGGCTTCATTTCCTGACGGACAGGAATAGTCGAGCACCGCTGAGGATGGTTGTAAAAAATAGAAGGAAATCAGCTGATGAAATCACTCGTGAGTTCCTAAGCGCTACTGCCAGCTGGCACAACTGCTGTGTGTAGGAATTAAAAAGAATGGGGTACAGTATTAGAGGAGCTCCACATAGGGCGCATATTTCTGTAGTCACTGCTAATCGACGCTTGAGGTGATGTAGGGAACGACGCCACTGGGCAATAGATGACTGTAAACGACTGTTTTGGAGTGAGTATCACGCTATACCTGTGGTAATCCCATGGAAGGAGTTTCGATTTGGCGAGTGGCTGGAGAGCGTTGCCTGCTATAGTCTGTAGTGTCAACAGTGAAACACAGAGGAGATAGTGTCACGGCAGAGCGGAGTTCTTCTCGTTTAGGGTGTTGTCCCGTTGTTGTTGTTGTTGTTGTTGTTGTTGTGGTCTTCAGTCCTGAGACTGGTTTGATGCAGCTCTCCATGCTACCCTATCCTGTGCAAGCTTCTTCATCTCCCAGTACTTACTGCAACCTACATCCTTTTGAATCTGCTTAGTGTATTCATCTCTTGGTCTCCCTCTACGATTTTTACCCTCCACGCTACCCTCCAATGCTAAATTTGTGATCCCTTGATGCCTCAGAACATGTCCTACTAACCGGTCCCTTCTTTTTGTCAAGTTGTGCCACAAACTCCTCTTCTCTCCAATTCTATTCAATACTTCATCATTAGTTATATGATCTACCCCGTTACTGCGCTTAATAAAACGCTAAATGTGGAACGGCATAAACAGATTTTACGACAATGTATTCTGCGAATAGTAGAGGACCAGTTCGGAGACGATGACTGTGTGTAGCCACACATCAATGCGTCCTGTCATGAAAAAATATCTGTCAGGCAGTGTTTGCGGCCAGCAATACAGCTGAAATGGATTGGCTTGTCCAGAGTCTCGACCTGAATCCAATGGAACACCTTTGGGATGAGTTAGAACGCTGAGTTCTCTCCAGATCATAGCGCCCGATATCACCCTAATTCTCTGGATGCTCTTGAACAATGGGCTGCCACTTCTCCATACACATTCAGGCACGTCACTGAAAGTGTCCCCAGTAAGGTTCAAGCCGTCATAAAGGCGAATGGTGGACACATCCCATATTAATATGCACTAGTAGGTGTCTGGGTACTTTCGATAAGATAGTGTGCTTCTTCTGCGGTTTTCAAAAATCACTGCACACAAATGCTTGCTATTTGCTTTGACAAAGCTACGGCCTGTTAATTTCCCTCCCTATCACTGCCCAACCCGATCATTGCCCAGCCCGACGCACTGTCGCGTCCTGTAGACCTCGTTGCCCACGGAACGTTGAAAGCAAACCTTCATCTCTCGTTTCCTTCTTCCTTTCTTCTAAAAGCGTCATCAGTTAAAGTCATCAGTTAAAGTCCTGTAACTGTGATAATTACTTTCAATCTCGTTAAACACCCGTCGCCTAGTGTCACCAATGAAGCGGTGACACGCTGCGTCACCGGAGCGCGTGCTTGCACATTACGCGAGTACTTGAGCTGTGAGGTAAGTTACGCAACGCTGCCGACGGACGTGGGCCAGCCGGTTTGTTCCGGTAGGCGGGCAGCCCTGTGAAGACGCCGTCTGCCGGCGTGTTTGTTTGTGCAGGCAGGCAGGCAGCTGTTCGCGAAATGAAGCTGCGCGTGTCCGCCCTGCAGAACTCGGGCCTAACTAAGGACCCACCTACAAGAGTCTTCTGTAAAGGGAAGGCAAACACCTTAAAGTCTCCAGAATGAGATATTCACTCTGCAGCCGAGTGTGCGCTGATATGAAACTTCCTGGCAGATTAAAACTGTGTGCCGGACCGAGATTCGAATTCGGGACCTTTGCTTTTCGCGGGCAAGTGCTCTACCAACTGAGCTACCCAAGCACGACTCACGCCCCGTCCTCACAGCTTATCTTACGCCAGTACCTCGCCTCCTACCTTCGAAACTTTACAGAAGCTCTCCTGCGAACCTTCTTTCAGAAGTGCTAGTCCTGCAAGGTTCGCTGGAGAGCTTCTGTAAAGTTTGGACGGTAGGAGGCGAGGTACTGGCGTAAGAAAAGCTGTGAGGACGGGGCGTGAGTCGTGCTTGGGTAGCTCAGTTGGTAGAGCACTTGCCCGCGAAAGGCAAAGGTCCCGAGTTCAAGTCTCCGTCCGGCACACAGTTTATTCTGCCAGGAAGTTTCACCCTAAAGTCTCTTAGTAACACATAAAGTGAACTAATCTTTGACGTAGCTGCCGCCTGATCTCCAGAGGTCCATATTCGTTCCACGACTCAAACACATTACTCAATGCATTTTTGCTTCGGTTGTCTGCCTGCTACTGAGCTCACACACTTCGTCACGGCGGTAGCCGTTGCTCTACAAGTGATCTCCACTAATACACAACAGTGCTATAGAAGTGACCAGAGGTGTCATTAGATATCTCACGTGAAGTAGACAAGCGCAAGCCCATCGATGTGCACGAGTCACCATACAAGTAGGCTACTTCTTTGGTCAGCATTGAGACAGAATTGTATGAAAACTGTAATCTAGCAACAGAAACTCCGAAGTGATCGAGAACAAACATTGTTATATATATATAGTTAAGGCTCACCGGCCATTTGGGCATCTTCTTCTTCTGTGCGGATGCACAAACAGTGCCCGAACTCTTACGGGAATCCGCACTATGAATATAGTGCGGGACAATAAGTTGCGAATGTGAGTCTCACGGGAGGCGTGCCAGAGATAAGTCTCTGCAGTCGAACTATCCTCTGTGCCCTCGGTGGCTCAGGTGGATAGAGCGTCTGCCATGTAAGCAGAAGATCCCGTGTTCGAATCCCAATCGGGGCACACATTTTCAACTGTCTCCGTTGATTTATATAACGCTTGTATGCAGCTAGGGGGTATTCATTTCATCGTAAACATTGTTTTGCTCAAACCTCAAAGCATGGTCTCCAAATGAATATTTTTATAATAACAATACGCAATCCGAAACATCAATAAAGCTCTAGGGCTCCATTACAAAGCATCTTTTAAATTAATGCACTCCAACGAGAAGACAAGACGCACGACTACGAAATTATCCGAATGGGATAGAAATCGGTAGATGTGATGTACACGTACAGACAAAAAAATGATTTCAATTTCGGGAAAAGTGGATGTTTCATTGAGGAGAAATAGCATCAAAAATGGAGCAAGCGAATAACGCGCTAATCCACCTCTGGCATTTAAACAAGCAGTTATTCAGCTTGGCATTGATTGAGAGACTTGTCGGGTGTTCTGAGGGATATCGTGCCAATTTCTGTCCAGTTGGTGCGTTACATCGTCAAAATCCCAAAGTGGTCGGAGGGCTCTGAACACAACGCCCCGAACGTTCTCAGCTGGGGAGAGATCCGGCGACCTCGCTGGCCACGGTAGTGTTTGCAACCACAAAGACAAGCAACAGAAACTCTCGCCGTGTGCGGGCGGGCATTGTCTTATTGAAATGTAAGCCCAGGATGGCATGCCATGAAGAAGTGCAACACAACGGAGCGTGGAATGTCGTCAATTTACCGCTGTGCTGTAACGGTGCCGCAGATGGCAACCAAAGGGGTCCTGCTACTTAATGAAACACCAGATTATCATTTCCGGCTTCGGGCCGTATGGCGGGCGGCACTCAGGTTGGTACCCCACCGCTGTCCCGGGGCTGCTCCAGACATATCTTCGCAGGTCATCGAGGCTCTGTTCGAGGCAGTACTGTCACTTAAGACAATTCTACTCTAGTCAGTGAGATTCCAGGCCGAAGACGCGCCTGGACACGCCATCCTGGGCTTACATTTCAGCAAGATAAATTCCACCCGCACACGGCAGGAGTCTCCGTGCTTGCCAAACTCTACCTTGGCCAGCAGGAGCAGGGTCTCCGGATCTTTCCCCAATTGAGAATGTTTGGAACATTATGGGTAGAGCGCTCCAACCATCTCGAGAGTTTGTTGGTCTAACACCCCAACTGGACAGAATTTGGCAGGGTATTCCTCAGGAGGACATTCGAGAAGTCCATCCTTCAATGCCAAGACGAATAACTGCTTGCATTGAATAACTGTTTGCATAAGGGACAGAGGTGGACCAACGCGTTATTGACTTGCTCAGTTTGTGAAGCTCTCTCTTGAATAAATCATCCATTTTTTCTGAAATCGTAATCATTTGTTTGTCACTACATATACATAACCTCTACCGATTTCCCTCCAATTCGGATAATTCCTTCAAGATCCGTATCTTGTTTTTGTTTTACAGTGTGTTTTGTTATGCTCCATAAGTAATGCGACCAATTTTTCTCTGACGCAACGGTACACCACAGCGTGCTGTAACAAGCTGGGCTAGGTGGAGGAGAGTGTTAGCTTCAAAACGCTCTTTGTCTCATTCGACTGCGAGCTGCCGGAGAATCAGGACGTGCGTTTCCGTCAACCCTGTTTTGAGTTTAAGTAACACAGCACAATGGATCATTCTGTAGAGCAACGGTACGCTATCGAATTTTGCGTTCAACTTGGGAAGTCCGCCACCGAAACGTTTCCATTACTTCATCATGCCTTTGGGACTGATTGCTTGTCCAAATCACAAGTTTTCCGATGGCACAAGTCGTTCATGGAGGGCCGAGAGGGGATCACCGACGAACCTCGCAGTGGACGGCCATCAACCGCACAAGTCGACGAAAATGTGACGCGTATGCGCGACTTTTTGAACTCTGACAGACGACTGAGCCTTCAATTGATAGCACAAACTCTAAACATGTCAAAAACAACCATTTTCCGCATTGTGACCGAAGATTTGAACATGAGAAAGGTGTGTGCCAAACTCGTCACAAAAGTGTTGACCGACGAACACAAGCACATGCGAGTGTTTCGGTGCCGAGAAATGTTGGAAATGTGTTAAAATGATCCTAATTTTTTAAACTCAGTTATCAGTGGTGATGAGTCGTGGATTTCTGAGACAAAAAGGCAGAGTTCGGAGTGGCACACCCCAACGTCACCCCTTCCCGAGACGGCACGAGCAAGTCCAGGATCAAAACCATGCTCATTGTCTTCTTTGACGTCAGAGGCATTGTCCACCACGAATTCGTACCTACCGGGACTACAGTGAACTCAGCTTTCTACTTTGAAGTGCTCGAAAGACTGAAAAGGAGGGTTTCGCGCTGCCGAAGCGACATCACGGACACGTGGAAAGTTCACCCCGACAACGCGCCGAGTCACAGTGCCTTCATTGTCAACGACTTCGTGGCCAAGACCAGCCTCCCCAGCCCCCCTACAGTCCTGACCTGGCTCCCGCTGACTTTTTTTGTTTCCTCAGTTAGAAGGAATCATGAAAGGAAAACATTGGGACACGATTGAAAGCATCCAGGCGCATGTTACATCAGCTCTAAAGGACATTCCGGAAAAGGCATTCCGGAAAAGGCGTGGAAACACCGCTTCTAGAAATGTATCGACGCAAGAGGGTGCTATTTTGAAAATTTTGCATTATTTGTACGAATATAGTCAATAAATGATTTTTTTATGAATTTGGTCGCATTACTTATTGAACGCACCTTGTATGCATTCGAACACTATTTGCAGGGTGAACCAGAACCCCACCGAGAAACTTTCAGCGGCGGTAGTATGGACCAAAACAAGAAAAAAATGTCGGGTAAACCTGGCCTGTAAAATGCATTCCTAAAAGAGCTATGAGCACTTGTTCATCTTTGATATTGAGAAACATATCTCTTCTACTGAACGAGAGTTCATAGCTTTTAAGGTATCCGATTTAAAGCCTTATGTTTACTAGATTTCTTTTCATCTTTTGGTCCACAATACCTCATCTGTAAGTTTGCCGGTGGAGTTCTGGTTCACCCTGTGTATTGGTAAATGGCTAAAATGGTCACACAATCAGAGTTGCAAGTTGTCTACCTAACAAATTCCAAGGAAAAAATTGAAAGGAGGAATAAAGATTTTTTCACTTAAAACTTCCGCTCTGACCGGCTGTGATCGATATGTGAAAGTACTAACAACCAATGGAAGAGTTTCAAGATAAAATGGTTGTAAAGCTATTCTCCGACGTTTCGTCCCCGACTGCGGGAGACTCTTCTAACTAACAACGGTAGCTGCATCATGGTCTAGAGGGCTCTCGCACGTATATAGGTGTATAGAGGGCACCACCATTCGTCACGTGATCCTGATTACGTGGTAACCTCCTGCTGGCGTCATCTTTCTCCATTAAAAATAATCCATTCTAATTCTAATTCTGTTAAAATTTTATGGTGTTTGTGAATCCCTTTCGCAGGCGTGGGCAGCCTTTGGTGACTCGGAGGTCTCTTTCGCATACTGAAGTTCGCTGGCCGCCTCCTCACCTGACGCGACAGCAGCTCTCCTAACGCATGAAGTTAAAACTGTAGCGTCCGTGACTTGTGTGTGTATTGTGTATTCAAGAGGAGGACCTAGAAACGACGGAGATGCTTCTTCCCGGCCGTAGCCCGCAGTGGTACACAACCCCACAACAGGCTACAGCAGTCCACCACCCCACACCGAACCCAGGGTTATTGTGCGGTGCGAGGCCCAGTGGACACCCCCCCACCCCCAAGGTTTTTATGACACATCTTTTTTCTCTTGGGTAATGATTGCATTTCTTATGGAGGTGTGTGTAGCTTTCCTGTAGATCGTGTAGATCCGTCGACCCAGACTGGGCCCAGACACATTCAGAAAATGAAATTGTTCATAAAGAATGAGATGTGTAAAAATTAGCTTAAAGGCAAATATCTAACTCATTAATCGATTTGCAAAGTAATCAGATCTTTGGAGCTATTTTATGCATGAGGGTGTGATTCCTGAAAGAAACGTGGGTTGGAGGAGTTACCGGTACGTGCTTAAATGATTCTAAACAGGCGCCTGTGACGCATCGGGTTGGCATTCAGCGATGCGAGAGCGAGAGCGCCTGCCTGCGTCCCTAAACCGGTACTTGGGTCAGCCGGTTATGGTGTGGGTGGGGTGGGGTGGGGGGGGGGGGGAGAGGTGCGGTGAGTCTACTGCTTGTGGTTTCTGTGGTCACGGCGGCTTTCGGCGGAGACTTCAGTTTCCGTAGTGGTCATCCATGGTGTCGGGTAATGTGTGACATCGTGATTCCGAGTGATCATGGAAACGATCCTCTTCCCACGCGTATGTTCAGATAGATGGAGATGAAAATTGCACCATACAAATATCTGTGAACTACCTGTTCACTTCACTTCCTATCTGCACTCCGAGATACCTCGTCCATCAGAAACGCTCTGTATGAGTCACGGTGTATCTGCTCTCCGAATGTCGTCTACCACAGTCGATATGATGATACGCTCGGCTGAGCAGTGTGCTGCTGTTCTTTACGCATATTGCACTGGTTACAGTTATTCTGACGTTTAAATCCTACTTTTCTTTCTTTTAGGATGGGGACTCTATCCTATTGTGTTATTGCGTAAGTTATTTTGTGATGAATATTCTGTCCTTTTAAAGATCATCTCACGTAAAATACTATTTTATAGTGCTCGTTTATCTTCCACTTGGCAACACTGACAACGATATGCGGAGCTATAATTTTAAAGAAAATTCTTTTCATGTTTTCATATCACATATAGAAAACCTGCGTATGTAGCGCTAGGAGTGGGAGGAGATGTGTTTCAGCTTGCGTCACCCATAGACACGCATACTCCTGGCCTTTAATTAATATGCCAACATATCATATGAGCATTACATATACAATACTCTAATCAACAGGTACTGGCAAAATTTTATTCTTTGTTTATTTTAACGTAAGCCACGTGAAGCGGAAGAAATACGATTTTCAAATTTGAAATTTGATTTTTATGTTTTCCATTTCAGTTTCTGAAGATTCAGTGACTAGTAACAGATTTTAAATTGCGACAGACAAAAAATAAATAAATTATAATAAACTCCGAATGTAAAAATTTTTGCTCGAGAACCCCTAGTGCTCTTTATCAGCAGTTATTTTACAGAAAACATCACGTATTTGGGGCGGGCGGATTTGTGGACCTTAGATCACCCTTTTCTGGGTGCAGTTAACAGGATGCCACACAACATCCATAGGTTTGAAAACATTGAAGACAACCAATCGTGTTTGGAAATTGTGGCAATGAACCTTTTGAGGAACAGTTGCTGGGTGTCAAAATAATACAGAGTTATCACTGAACGAATCGGAGCAGTGGTTAAGGAACTAGAATCACATTCAGGAGGTAATCACGGATCGGTAAGAGTGAGATGGCACAGTGGCTAGCACAGTGGACTAGCATTCGGAAGGACGACGGTTCAATCCCGCGTCCGGCCATCCTGATTGAGGTTTTCCGTGATATTCCTAAATCGCTCTAGGCAAATTCCGGGATGGTTCCTTTGAAAGGGCGCGGCCGACTTCCTTCCCCGTCCTTCCCTAATCCGATGAGACCGATGACCTTGCTGTCTGGTCTCCTCCCCCAAACAAACCCAACCCAACACAACACGGATCGGTAATCCTCATTCAAGGTTTCCGTGGTTTCCGTAATGATTTAAGGTAATACTGGGATGATTCTTTCAACAGACCAGAATACTCCCTCTTCCTCTCTACCTGAGCTGTTACTCTGTCATTAATGGCCTCGCCTTCAGCAATTCGTTCAACTTTAACTTTCCTTTCTGATGAACAGAGAAATAGAGTTAAGGAATAAAGAGGAGCAATGAGGATAGAGAAGACAGTTGTAGAGGAACGGGAAGGCGATGACTTGCAGTGTTTGGTCACGGGAAAATATTTATAAAAAGTCGACGATCAAAGACGATTCTGAAACACATCCTTGTTTTTAAGAGACAAAGAGGGAAAACCACCATACGAAAGACGGTAGCACATAGGGGCATTCGTGGACAGGGAATGCAAATAGAGAAATATACAAACGCTACCAGAAGAGTCAGTAACTCGGTGATTTTTTTTTTTTTTTTTTTTTTTTTTTAAGTGCGAGACTACAAGACGAAAGGTCCTGAGTTCGTTCCCCGATCACTCCAAAGATTTTAGTGTGCCACTTATCACTTATTTCACTTCTGGTACTGATTATTAATATCGTATGTAAAATACAGAGGTGCGTCTAGTTTCGAAGTCCCAGTTAAACTGTAGGTCCGCATATAATTGGCTACGTGGTCAGTTCAAAGGTCGGAGAAAGGCAACAGTTTACCAACTTCAACAGGATCGTGCCTGGTAAAGCACTGCTGTGTTCAAACATCCTTCAGGTTGATGAAAGATTTGCCTTTTTTTAGGATAGGAGTAGGTGAAGATTGTCCTCGATTATATAGTCCTGCTGGCACTGCAAACCGGCCGTTAAAATTGTTGCGTGGGTGATACACAATGTATTACTTCTTGAAAAGCTTAGTTAGACATGGTTGCAAGAACTGAAAAAAAAATGGCCAAATTCAAAAGCCCGCGAAACAATCCCGCAGCGCACACTACCTTTATGTTGCATGCAGGACTGACTCATATCATTAATGGCAAGGAAGACTAGCGTGTATCACGAACACGCTTGGTGGATTCTTAAAAACTTACATATTCACTACTGGAAGTATGCGAGATTTTAAGCGTTTGTAGTACAATTTGCACTTAAACGTTGCAGTGTTCACATTACCGGTCTCGGCTGGAATCATGACGAAATCGTTAGTGGATTAATAACAACTGAAGATGGTCATCAACTGCCGAAACCGGTACTGCGAAAACTGTAATTACGAAACGATCTTAAAGTAATGAATTATTACATAGACGAGGAGGTAATAAATGTGCAACAGAAACACGCAAATAACGACAGGCAAACGGAGACTATGTACATACATCAGTTTGTTAATTTTGTAGCACTATTGCGGCAGTCCATCTGTGCCCTCACTTAGCACGCCAACTCTGCAGGCCATGACTTCGCACGTAAGATTTACGGCGACATTCCGTTAACGAGCCCGGCTAGTACAAGATTGCTATTAGCCGTGAGAAACGGCAAAACACGGCAAGGAAATGTAGTACGGAATGCGCAGGTGCGGGTCAACAGTTCTGAGAACGCAAGCCGGGAATAGACGTGACTCCGAAAGGCGACACCGGTCCGCCCGGCTCGCATGCAGTGACGTCACCACAGTCATGACATCACCGCTGGAGTGGAGGGGCGGCCGTGACGTCATATTCAGTGATCATCGCGGCTGACTGCTCCGCGAGATCAAAAGGCACGGTTCAGATCCGCTTTGCCCCTACTCTTATTTCCGGAATAGGGTGACGGGTGTAATCTAAACGTCGCTTGCATCATCGTAAATGATACAGCGCAGGGCCGGCGGAAAACGATTCGGGGCATGAATAAGTGTGGAGTGGTGGAATTGCGGGTCGTCAAGACTATAAATTCAAAGGTTCGGAGCTACGTCTGTGGTTTGCTTTAGGATTTTTTTTTAGTAGTTTAACGATTTTACTCGTCTGGTGAAGGTGCACACCACCGCTCGGCGTTCGTATTCAACAAAACAAACAGCAGGTTTTCCCCTAATAAACATGGCTAGACAAGCTATTCACTCTCATCTACTAACAAGTGAAGGGACACGAGTCTGGAGAACAGAAGGTGGTATTGATGAGGTTTGCGATGTGGAGGTTGCATTGAATGAAGGCAAAGACAGTTAACAGAAAAAGTCTACGACGCTGTTCCAATGGGTAGAATATAGGAATATCTGCGTAAAGTAAGCGTTCCAAGTTCTGTATCTCGAAAGATCCAAACGCTGTAAGAAAACCGTGAAAGCACTGTGCATGTGGGAAACGGTAATTCAGAATGGTTCCGAATAAAGAGAGGCGTACAACAGTGTTGAAGGCACTGAAATGTAATTTCCCTCTACAAAGCTTATTCAAAACTACCAAAACCACTAGACTTTATTTCGTGCGTTTAACAAAACCATTAGATTGTTTGTTTTTTAAGCACTGAGTATGTTTAGTAACGAAAAATAAGAGGCAGTTAAATTTATCTCTTACGTAAAAGAAGATAGAACAGTATTATGAAATGCGTCACATCGAATTTAGCTGATAGAAAATGAACAGTTCCAGATTATCAACATGTTCTTCGACAGAAGGCTTGGTTCAAATGGCTCTGAGCATTATGGGACTTAACATCTGAGGTCATCAGTTCCCTAGAACTTAGAACTACTTAAACCTAACTAACCTAAGGACATCACACACATCCATGCCCGAGGCAGGATTCGAACCTGCGACCGTAGTGGTCGCGTGGTTCCAGACTGAAGCGCCTAGAATCGCTCGGCCACTTCACAGAAGGTTCAACAGCATAGGCAGAGGTAGTAGCGGGTGAAGTACTTTCAGACGCTTTACATCGTAACAGTTCCTGTGTGGTTCGGCACTTCTGATTCGTATTCATAACAGTGGCAACATTGTTTCTTCCTTTTTATTCCTGCTCGCATCGACAAAAGCGAATTCATGATTACAGACTCCATCCTATTTCTCCCTTTCTTCTTCTTCTTCTTCGCGGATGGATCACTTAGGACCGCGCGTAATCAACATTTGTTGGCCTTCCTTTCCGCCCAGTATTCCTTCATAAGCAACGAATGGGCTAGCTTTCGTTGCGTAAACCACGTCTGTCGGTTAGTTTTTCTCTCTTCTTCCTCAAAACCCCGTGTGTTTGTGATTTTTCTGATATCATTTCTGTCATGTAGATTTGGAGACCCTAATTCTCTCAGGTGTTTTTCCGTCTGTTTGTACCAGTGCGGTCTTGTACTTTTGTTCTTTAAAAATGTGTGGATTTTGTGCGTTAACCTGTTTGAGTCCATTCTTTCTAAATGCCCCATGAATTGTATTCTTCTCATGCGAATTGTGTCTGTTATTTTGGAGATATTTTTATATATTTCTGCATTGGGTTTTGGGTTTCTCCCTTTATTTTTAATAGTGTTCATCTGGCTACAAAGTCTCTCCCCTTCCACATTCCACTATGGTAACACTATTCGCGACAACGCAAACGTTTTCAATGCGTGAAACTGGTTAATGTCACTTGCTTCTCTTCACACCAGAAATAAACAGTGTCTGTGGTTTCGGACCATTTGACAAAAGTTAAATTTTGCCACTGAAAATCAATTTTTGTTTTGTGTTAGAGTTCGAGGAGAGGAATCAATGGCTCTTTAACGACCCGAAGGGCCCTGGACACCGAAAAAGTGAAATTCTCCTCAAGACTTCAGTGTTGTTTGGAGGTTTTTGCAGACAGACTGGATGCATCTCTGACTGAGATTTTCTCAGTTCATCAATCCTTTTTTCGAATTCTTATCCTAGACATGGTGTGGGATCTAAGTGTTTTCAAAATCTAAATTTAATTTTCTTGCATATGATATGTGAAGACAACAACTTTCTTTCAATAATGACTCGATTAGGACAACCTTCACAGATCCCTGTGTTGGATTCAAAATATTTATGAACCGTTTGCCAGTCTGAAATAATCGGCGATAAAATATTGAAAAGGCCAAACTGCATTTATCAGAAAACATTGCATAAAGCATTTCTGCAGTAAAACTTCGTCTTCCATAACGTTGTATATTCCATTTTCTTTTAAATGAAAATTATAGTTACACTTCTATTGCTGTTTACAGGATGGGCAGGTGGGTAACATGTGAAAGTTTCGGACTGGTTACGCAAAGAAGTTGAATCAGAGACTCGTTAGTAGCTACATTTTTATCCACTAGATAAGGAGCACCATGTCTGAGACTGCAAACTAAACTGTAGGTCTCACAACGAGATGGTAGGTTCGTAGAGCGGCGAAGACATGTTTTCTAAAAAGAAATGAACTAAAACGAAAAGATTTCATTACCCCCTAACAAGGGGCGCCCTCTTTAATGGCATCGCCGTGCGGGATGGTGAAGTGGTAGGGCACCTGACCAACATTCGGGGAACGTGGCTCAAATCCCTGTCCGGCAATGCAAAATTTGAGTTTTTCGTGAATTTACCAATATAAATACCGGCAAGGCTCCTTTTAAAAGGACACGGCCGATTTCATTCGCAAACCTTTCCTAATCCGAAATTGTGTTCGGCCTCTAATGAACTTGTCGTTAGAACTCTAATCTCTCTCTCTCCCCTTCCCCCACATACACATACGAGGTGGTTATAACTTAACTTTAACACGTTATAACACGGAAACTAATTACCGTACGAGTACCAAATGTGGTAGCATTAATGTCAAGAACATGGGGAAGAGAAATAATGCAGGATCAATTCAATTGAAACACCTTTAATGTGCTGCTACGGTACATCATACCATTACCCACCGGCACCATTACCGCTACAAAACGGTATCAATACAGCGCTCATCAATGCCTAGAAGAGTCTGAAAGCGTAGGGTTGCATTCTGAATAGCAGAACGAAGCATGTCCGTCGGTATGCTGGCTATCTCTCTTGATATTCCGCGCTTCAGATCAGCACATGTGTGAATGTTCCCCTGGTAAACCCTGTCCTTCAGCTAGCCCCACAACCGGAAATCACAGGGAGTGACATCAGGTGACCCTACCGGCCAAATGTGTTTCGGAGATGCAGGTGAACTTAATGAGCGATGTGCGGTGGGACCCCACCTTGAATGAAAACTGTTGAGTTCAGTGCGTCTCTCTCCTCTAGGGCGGATAGGATGATTAATTTAGCCGTGCAGCCACACCATACGGTGACACGTTCACCACACAGAGGAACTTCATGCAGAGTGGCTGGAGGTGAAGATTCCCACACTTGGCAATTCTGTATGTTCACCTCATCCGTCAGAGGAGAATGAGCTTCGTCTGTACATAGGATGGTCCAGGGCCAGCCCCCGTCGACTTCAGTCCTTGCGAGAAAGTTGTACAAAAAGTCAGCACGACGTTGTACATCCTGTGGTGCAAGCTGCTGTACGATATGCATCTTGTACGGATACCATTTGAGAATGGTTCGAAGCACCTTTCGTACAGTGGACCATGGGATGTTCAACTGTCGTGACACAGAATGTGCACTGCCCGACAACCGGGAAAAGCTCTTGGTACTCATATGGTAATTAGTTTCCGTGTTATAACGTGTAAGTAGGGAAAGTTTAATTATAACCATACAGTACATTTCTACGCTATATGCTATTAGAGAATGATTTCGGTAGCATTTAACATCTATTTTTTGGTAACATCACGACGGAATGATATAAGATAGAAGGTTTACATTAGTTTCTGACAATGCGATTTTGTGTTTCTCTCATACAAGATACGTAGTCACATCAAGAACAAAAGGAAAGAAAATTAGTGTTTAATATCCGATCGGCGTCATTATAGTGCTACCTGAATTAGCTTGCATATGACACCGAATGGGCTGGGCCGCTCCTGCCAACGTTAAACCATTGGAAATCAGGGACTCAGGGCTCGGAACTGCGTTGCCATTTCCGCTGCGCAAAGTGTTGCGCCTCTCCGTAAGAAACTTTTCCACAAGAAAAATTTTGCCTATTTCGTGGCACATGTAACTCCACTCCTAATTAAAATTGCGACCAGATTTTTGACATAGTTCGGGGTAATACCGCTTAGTGATCTATACCATACGTGAATTTCAAAGTTTTTATGTCACTTTTGTAGGATTGATGAATAACCACAGAAGTCGCTAAAAAGTTCATTATTTTATTTCACAATTCGTATTAGCTTTTATACTGAAGCTACTTTCCAGTGGAATTTTGTGCAGGAATGAAGCAAAATTAATTTGCCTCTATTTCATCATAGCACATTAGTATTATCCTTGGAAATGACTATAAATACCGACATCGATCGTGGAGTTAAAATATTACCTTTTTAGCAATTGTAGCGGTTATTCACATTTAACACACAGCGAGGGCTATTGTTTCCAAGGTCCGGTCGGTCGCAAAATTAAAACCATAGTGAATTTACTACGAAGCCTTGCGGAGATGTGCGCGCAGTATCTCTAGTATGGCCGTCGGTCGCGTCACGTCGCACTTTTCAGTCCCGAGCACACGGTGAGCACCGTATGATGTCTAGAACAACAGTCTCCCATCAAATGTGAAATGTGTGTTCTTAATTGATGTCTTTGTGCTAAAAGATTCCGCTTGATTTCATGCACCCCACATAACGAAATTGTCATCCGCTTTCTCCTTCATGGAAACTCTCGGCCGCAAACTGCAGCTACAACGAAGACACTCCAGGAAGGTTTTCGATGAGCAGTGTTTCTCAGCACACAGCCAGCAATTCCCCCCCGCTGATTTTCATCTCTTTCCTCACACGAACCACTGGCTACGAGGACAGCATTTTAACACAGATATCGAGCTGCAGTTCAGCGTAGAGAATTGGCAGAAAGCGCAGGTGACTGTGTTGCATGGCGAAGGTGTTGAAAAGTTAGTAGCACGCTGTGAGTCAGAGCAGCGACTATGTAGAGAAGTATCTGGAGGATAAAGTTAGCCGGCCGAAGTGGCCGCGCGGTTCTGGCGCTGCAGTCTGGAACCGCGAGACCGCTACGGTCGCAGGTTCGAATCCTGCCTCGGGCATGGGTGTGTGTGATGTCCTTAGGTTAGTTCGGTTTAACTAGTTCTACGTTCTAGGGGACTAATGACCTCAGCAGTTGAGTCACATAGTGCTCAGAGCCATTTGAACCATTTGATAAAGTTACATGTTGCAATATGGTTCAAATGGCTCTGAGCACTGTGGGACTTATCTTCTAAGGTCATCAGTCCCCTAGAACTTATAACTACTTAAAGCTAACTAACCTAAGGACATCACACACATCCATGCCCGAGGCAGGATTCGAACCTGCGACTGTAACGGTCGCGCGGTTCCAGACTGTAGCACCTAGAACCGCTGGGCCACTGCGGCCGGCTAAATGCTGCAAATGAAACATTTTTGCCACAGGTTGAAAATACCGCTTCAGTTTTAAAGTTCTTTTATTATCGCGCGACCGGTTTCAGGCTCTCATACGCCCATCTTCAGGTATCGTAACTTGGTGCTGTGAGCCCCGAGCGCCGCGGTGTACGTGTACAAGGCGCGGTGTGCTACCTACGAGCGCAGAGAGTGTGATAATAAAAGAATTTTACAACTGAAGCGGTATTTTCAACCTCTGTTATAATGCCCCGTTGCGGATGTTCCTCCAACAGGACTGTTTGAAACGTTTTTTATTTTCACTGAGGTTACCATCCCACACCACACGGACATAAAAAAAACCATTGTATTACGGATTTTTGAAATTCGGCCCTTAAAATTGCTAGACCACGAAGATGACGTGCTACAGACGCGAAATTTAACCGACAGGAAGAAGATGCTGTGATATGCAAATGATAAGCTTTTCAGAGCATTCACACAAGGTTGGCGCCGGTGGCGACACCAACAACGTGCAGACATGAGGAAAGTTTCCAACCGATTTCTCATACACAAACAGCAGTTGACCGGCGTTGCCTGGTGAAACGTTGAAGTGATGCTTCGTGTGAGGAGGAGAAATGCGTACCATCACGTTTCCGACTTTGATAAAGGTCGGATTGTAGCCTATCGCGATTGCGGTTTATCGTATCGTGACATTGCTGCTCACGTTGGTCGAGATCCAATTACTGTTAGCAGAATATAGGATCGGTGGGTTCAGGAGGGTAATACGTAATGCCGTGCTGTTTCCCAACGGCCTCGTATGACTAGCAGTCGAGATGACAGGCAGCTTATCCGCATGGCTGTAACGGAGCGTGCAGCCACGTCTCGATCCCTGAGTCAACACATGGGGACGTTTGCAAGACAACAACCATCTGCACGAACAGTTCGACGACGTTTGCAGCAGCATGGACTATCAGCTCGGAGACCATAGCTGCGGTTACCTTTGACGCTGCATAACAGACAAGAGCGCCCGCGATGGTGAACTCAACGACGAACATGGGTGCACGAATGGCAAAATGTCATTTTTTCGGATGAATCCAGGTTCTGTTTACAGCATCATGATGGTCGCAGCCGTGTTTGGCGACATCATGGTGAACGCACATTGGAAGCGTGTATTCGTCATCGCCCTACTGGCGTATAACCCGGCGTGATGGTATAGGGTGCCATTGGTTACACGTCTCGGTCACCTCTTGTTCGTATTGACGGCACTTTTAACAGTGGACGTTACATTTCAGATGTGTTACGACCCGTGGCACTACCCTTCATTCGATCCCTGCGAAACCCTACATTTCAGCAGGATAATGCACGACCGCATGTTGCAGGTCCTGTACGGGCCTTTCTGGATACAGAAAATGTTCGACTGCTGCCCTGGCCAGCATATTCACCACATCTGTCACCAATTGGAAACGTCTGGTCAATGGTGGCCGAGCAAGTGGCTCGTCACAATACGCCAGACACTACTCTTGATGAACTGTGGTATCGTGTTGAAGCTGCATGGGCAGCTGTACCTGTGCACGCCATCCAAGCTCTGTCTGACTCAATGCCCGGGCGTATGAAGGCCGTTATAACGGCCAGGGGTGGTTGTTCTGGGTACTGAGTTCTAAGGATCTATGCACCGAAATTTCGTGAAAATGTAGTCGCATGTCAGTTGTAGTATAATATAATGGTACAATGAATACCCGTTTATGATCTGCATATCTTCTTGATGTAGCAATTTTAATGGCCAGTAGTGTAGACGTATACCAATATGCGATTGCAGTCTTTCTCGGCGTATTCCAATGATGAATTATTCTCGGGTTATCAGCTGAGTGGTGGCGTCGTCTTGTCGCAACGTTTCGATGAGTTTCGTATCCATCATCTTCTGGCAAGATGATGGGTTCGAAACTCATCGAAACATTGCGACAAGACGACGCTACCACTCGGCTGATAACCTGAGAAGAATTCATCATCAGATGTATACCATGTGTCAATTTATTTAAGTAAATTTTGTAGGAGGCAGAGACTTCGAAGCGATTTTCAATTGCTGGGGAGATCTAAGCGCTTTGCTGGCAGCCGGGGAGCAATGCTTCACGCGGCTTGCAAGTTCGTATCTTAAACCTCAGATGCTAACTAATTTTAATTAGACCACAGTGATAAATCGAGAAGTACTGCCTACGTAATTTCTCAGTAAAAGTTCTCTGCCTGTTAGAAACCATCCCTTGCTGGTCAATATTAATAGTTCTATTCAGTCATATGACTCCCGCAGTGATGTTTTCCTGTCGACCCCAGGAGCCGTGAATAATGGTTGAGTGCAGCGCCTGCTGGTTAACAGGCCGGCTCGAGTGCATTCGATTACAGGCGGTAAGGACGCTGTCGTACGCAGGCTGTACTCCAAGGCGTTAGCGCAGCTAGCTGGGACAGGGCGTAGATGCCGCCTTCGGCTCTCGTTAGCCCTCGGGCCCTCTCTGCCAGGGCCGAGAACTCCAATTTGGCGAGCCCTGCTGCTCACCGAACTTTCCCTCATAAAGCAGGCATGCCGGCCCGGCCAAGGACACTTTGTAACTCCAGCCGCGCGTGCCCGCAGCGCAGCTCCGGGCTCATACGCGAGCCAGCCAAGTCTGTGCACGCCGAGCGCCGTCAAACTGCGGAATTTGTCTTCTGCTGTCAGGCCGTCGTTCCTCTGAGGAATGCATTACTTTGGCTGGCAATTTCAGCACCGCATAAGCGGGTCAAGACGTTCACAGCACGTGTCTGCGCTATGGCACCTACAGTAGGGTTCAAAAAATGGTTCAAATGGCTCTGAGCACTAAGGGACTTAACTTCTGAGGTCATCAGTCCCCTAGAACTTAGAACTACTTAAACCTAACTAACCTAAGGACATCACACACATCCATGCCCGAGGCAGGATTCGAACCTGCGACCGAAGCGGTCGCGCGATTCAAGATTGTAGCGCCTAGAACCGCTCGGCCACTCCGGCCGGCAGTAGGGTTCAAATCCAATTTGTAGTTGAACCAGTAGGTTGCTAGACATGTTTATTAGTACGCGGAATGAAAAACAAACCGGTTGTTCAGACGGGGGTTTCTTGACCTCGCTGCGATTACAAGTACTGACTGCTCAGTGCAGGTAAACGTGGACTTTGGTAGTAACCAATATTGTAGATCGAGAAGAATGGAACAATTCTATCTACACCAAGCAAACCTAATTCTAGTATTTTTATTTACTTACAGCAAAGCCTAAAACTAAAGAATATTCAGTAGATTACGGACCTGTTGTCTTAACAGCACTGAGTCAAGGCCAAACACAGTCCTTCGTTGCGAAGGCGCTTGGTATATCTCAAGAGCTTGTGAGTATCTGGGCCAGGCTTCAGCAAAAAAGGAAGACGACAGAGAGCAATCCACGAAATGGTCGGCTCCGAAAAACCACCCAAAAAGAAGATAGCATAACCCAAAGGCAATCGATTTCTGAGCCCAATAAAATCGGCCTCGGCAATGTGTGGGGACCTACATACAGGTAAAATACGGGGTAAAAAAATGGTTCAAATGGCTCTAAGCACTGTGGGACTTAACATCTCAGGTCATCAATCCCCTAGACTTAGAACTACGTAAACCTAGTTAACCTAAGGACATCATACACATCCACGCCCGAGGCAGGATTCGAACTTGCGACCGTAGCAGCCGCGCGGCGCCGGACTTAAGCGCCTAAAACCGCTCGGCCACAGCGGCCAGCTGTGAGGTGGGAATATGAGGAAAGATCTCGCAGTGTAATGTACCATATGGTTAATGGTTTCGAATTTAATTTCTGCAAATACATCACTGGAGAAGGAGCACAGTCAAAGTTGAACAAGGATTAAACAAGGTATCAAACGTGGATCTGTTGATCAAGACACACCAACATTCAACTGAAGTAATTTAGGGGGGTCATAGTGAGTATAAAGCCAGGCAGGGATGTAAACCCTTCCCTTCTCGGTTATAAAAGTACAATGATAAATTAGAGGTGGACGAACTTGCTGTTTATAAAACGTTTCTAACAACGCCTATCAATATCATCGTGGTGCTATGATTAGGGGGGGGGGAGGGAGGAGCAAATATAAAATTAACATGTCCAGTCTGTAAAATGCCTTTAACAGCGTTCGAGCATAGCGTCGCATTTCCTTACGAACTGTGCTTCTCTAGAATCCTAGTATCCACGTACTCTGCTGAAACCGGGCGCAATGTCAATTAGGCTCGTGAGCGGTACCGTGTAAGGCGCCATTATCGCGGCGGGGAGCCTTTTAGGCGGCAAGTGAATGGGAATGCACTCTGCAGGTAGACGCTGGCGTCATCAGCACTCTCTCTTGGCCGCGTGTGGGTAGCCACCTGCCGCGGCCACTACAAGTTGCCGACACCACGTTCTGCCCTACGACCGCGCAACCGGCTAACCTCTGCTGATTCTCTCAGGAACGCAAACTACTTGATTATAGGAGTGCAAAAAGCTAAACGTGCGAGACACTAAAACTGCAACACCAGGAAGGATACCAAATACAGAAATGTTACTTCTTTTGTGTATACGGTACAGCAGGAGTAATACATGATAAACTTGGGGTAATTTGGAGACTTAGAGGACGCGAAACGTAGCTCACAGAGCTGCCACCTCTAGCAACAACAATGGCTCCAGCCCAACTGGGCATGGAGTCGAACTGCGTTGGGATGTCGGAACGGGAACATCTCTTAGAGCTAATTCAGCTCTACACTAGAGTTCAGCAATCGTGATGGCTAGCAAGTGGTGATGTGACAGCCTCTGAGTAGCCCAAGACCAGATGGTTTCAGTGGGTGATCGTAATGGCCAAGGCAACCTATGCACCGAGGTAGGTCAGGGGAATGAGACCAGCACGTGGTGTTGCGTTATCGTGTTGAAAGACAACGACACGGACATCTCGAAGATACGGCCCTGCCAACGGTCTCAACATTTCTCAAATGTAAAGGCAGCTGTCCAGATCACCAGCTATTGGAATCAGAGTACTTCGTAGCATCCGTTACCATCACGCCAAGACCTGGGCCCGTGTGACAATGATGAATGTAATGTGGCAAAGTTTTTCTCTTTGTCTATTCATTATCGACATCTTACGATTACCTTGCCGTGTACTGGTCTGAGTTCTAGCCAGCAGTTCATTACGTAAACTTCGTCTTCTCCGACGACTCGGAACTGCCCTTTGTTCCAGCGGTCACCGCGCCACTGTGTGCCAAGTGATACTGAAATGCTTGATGCCCACACCGAGTAGCATATTAAAAACGCATTAAGCCTTACAGCAACAAACTAAGCGCATAGCAACAGATTAAGGCAACGTTCGCTAGTCTCAATGCATGCATTACAATGGCGCAGCCGCACTGTCTCATATAGGGCCCATGTCTCGTACAATAAGACAGCACGCGAGTTACTCACAGTTCTGGGATCAAGCAGCACGATTTCCTGATAATCCAAAAAGTGATGTTACCTGCAACAGAAGAAAAATAATTTTAATTACAGTAAAAAACAATGAATAAAATTTGTTTCAATCCGGAAATGCCTTACTCAAAAAGAGATATTACATACAGTTTAACCTGTATTTGTTTCATGGATACTATAATTTTTACATGAGCTTTTTGAATTCCTAAGTCGGCGTAAATTTTATAATTCTTTTTACCACTGCAGATTCACTTCTTGATACCACATCAGTGTAATACACAGAAGATAAAGGAGCTAATTTCCACCGCGATCGTTGACGATACAGCTACATACCCCTCTTTGTTTGCCATCACTTGTTGAAACCTCTGTTGCAATATATTTTGCCGCTCATATAACATTAGGCCGTTCCATTTTACGTTGGGCCAACGTGTGTGTGTGTGTGTGTGTGTGTGTGTGTGTGTGTGTGTGTGTGTGTGCTGATGGGGCAGGAGGAGGTGTTGTGTAGCCTTTTGATGGTTGCTGTAATCGTTAACATTCCACTATACGCGGCGTTAAGACGACCGATACACCAATTTGTTCTTTTATTTATGCACACATTCATTTACAAAGCGAAAGTCGAGCTAAACACAATAAAAACAGAGATCCACCCTTTGTATCTTTCAAGTCAATAGGGCAACTAAGCGTTGCGTATCATACTTGCAAGCATAATTCATCACGAGTCTCATGATGACTCCAGACAGATTGTTGACATACGCAGTAAATACTAGTCACTTACGAATTATGTCATTGCTGCTGTATGATATTAGTTATTCTCCGCCCCCGGTAGCTGAGTGTCAGCGCGACAAAATGTCAATCCTAAGGGACCGGGTTCAATTCCCCGGCAGGGTCGGAGATTTTCTCCGCTCAGGGACTGGGTGTTGTGTTGTCCTAATCATGATTTCATCCCCATCGACGCGCAAGTCGCCGAAGTGGCGTCAAATCGAAAGACTTGCAAACGGTCTACCCGACGGGAGGCCCTTGTCACACGACATTTCCATTTTACATACTAGTTATTTATCCTTCCTTTTGGATACCCTGTTGCGTCTGACAAGTCGATTTTTCACGTGTCACGCTTTTATTTTTAAATTGTTGATGGAATTTCATTATGCACGACAAGTTAAAACAGTATGCAGACCGGAACTCCAAACTGATCACTTAGTGATGCATCTCAACGGGTGCCCCGCACCGACAGACATGTTTAAGCTATGCCTACTGACTCGCCCAAAAGCATTGTGTCTGTGGCAAGCAGGCGTCGGAGGTTGGCCCGGCAATATTGGTGATATAGCAGGGTGTTGCTGCGGGTTGCGGAAGCATTGCCGACGTGTTGCCGGTGTTGTCCGCCTGCAATGGAGAATGTTTCATATGAACGGATGACACTTGACCTGTATTTGTCTCTAAATACTTCCCTCTCATTTTCATAAATCCTTTCTTTGTCAACTATCCTAAGTAAAGGAGCCGTGTAGTGAGAGTAGCTTAATGCTCTTGTAACATCTGGTGTTGCCACCACTCTTTAGTGTACCATGAGCACAACGAGCTGGTGGTTCTTCTTTCCGACGAATGCAGCCCATGTCCATTTGACTATGGAGCACTGGATTCTGCTCCAAGTGTTAGGCACTCAACAGCCGCATCAGTTATCAATGGAATTCCGCTAATGACCGCTCGGCGGGTATCTTCTCCCGATAGAAAGCTCGTTACCGGCCACTCGTCGATATCTACCGTCGACAGAATTCTAGCGAATCATAATTAACGCCTGCATCGAAAAAAGGATTATGGGCAGCACAGCTGGGAGCGCCGTGCCATTATCGTAAGCGGTGTGGATTCCTGCAAGACTTTCACGCCAGTCCAGGGATTTATATCGATTCCAGATGACGTGCGTCACAGCAGGCGCCGCCTTCATTAACGAACCGGCATCCGCCAGCAGCCAGCTGTGCGTGCCCCTATCATCACGTGCAAGTCGCCTTCAGCAGCGTGGTATGGTCGTAAAGTAGCTCTGTACAGTAACATGACGATACTGTCACTTCCCCAGACATGTTTTGCCGACGAAGGTATAAGTTGATTATGTCAATAAAAGTGCAAATAGTCGTTTCTACAGTTACTTCCTTATTTCAAAATACACTCATGCTCATAAATTAAGGATAATTGCGGAATGTGGTGCCACACAACGTGGCACTGCACAAAACTAGCGCTAATAGCGTAGACACATAGGGAACGCACACAACACAGATCTGTAAGTTCATGGTATTGGGGATAAATTGTTTCCTGCGCATGTACGCCGATATCAATATGGGATATGATCACCATGCACACGTACACAGACCGCACAACGGGTTGGTTACTCTGGATCAGCTGGTCGAGCAGCTGATGGGGTATACCCTCCCATTCTTGCACCAGTGCCTGTCGGAGCTCCTGAAGTGTCGTAGGGGTTTGAAGACGTCCAGCGATACGTCGACCGAGAGCATCCCAGACGTGCTCGATGGGGTTTAGGTGTGGAGAACAGGCAGACCACTCCATTCGCCTGATATCTTCTGTTTCAAGGTACTCCTCCACGATGGCAGCTCGGTGAGGCCGTGCGTTATCATCCATTAGAAGGAAGGTGGACCCACTGCACCCCTGAAAAGGCGGACATACTGGTGCAAAATGACGTCCCGATACACCTGACCTGTTACAGTTCCTCTGTCAGAGACATGCCGGGTTGTACGTGCACCAATCATAATCCCACCCCACACCATCAAACCACGACCTCCACACAGGTCCCTTTCAAGGACATTAGGGGATTGGTATCTGGTTCCTGGTTCACGTCAGATGAAAACCCAGCGAGAATCACTGTTCAGACTATACCTGGACTCGTCCGTGAACATAACCTGGGACCACTGTTCCAGTGACCACGTACTGTGTTCTTGACACCAGGCTTTACGGGCTCTCCTGTGACCAGGGGTCAGTGGATTGCACGTTGCACGTCTCCGGGCGAATAAACCATGTCTGCTCAGTCGTCTGTAGACTGTGTGTCTGAAGACAACAGTTCCAGTGGCTGCGGTAAGGTCCCGAGCAAGGCTACCTGCAGTAGTCCGTGGCCGTCTGTGGGCACTGATGGTTAGATATCGGTCTTCTTGTGGTGTTGTACACTGTGGACGTCCCGTACTGTAGCGTCTGGACACGTTTCCTGTCTGCTGGAATCGTTGCCATAATGGTGAGATCACACTTTGCGGCACACGGAGGGCCCTTACTACGACCTGCTGTGTTTGACCAGCCTCCAGTTGCCCTATAATTCTACCCCTGATAACGTCATCAATATGTGTTCTTTGAGCCATTTTTAACTCACAGTCGCCATTAGCATGTCCGAAAACGTCTGCACACTTACTCGCTGCATCGTACTCTGACTGCAATAACACACCTCTGCGTATGTGGACTGCTACCAGCGCCACCGTGCAACGACCGCAGGTCAAATGCACCGCATGGTCATACCCTGAGGTGATTTAAACCCGTAAACCTTCCACCAGAGCGTTGTTTCACCATGTATCAGCATTATTCTTAATTTATGAGCATGAGTGTAGTTTGACATCCTCTACCATCTCCATGAATTTTATCCGAAAGGATGCTTTGAGAAATGGAGACTTTTCTAGCTTCGACAAATGGAGAGGTCCCAACAACCGTTTAATCCAGTCTTTACTAAGAAGGAGTTACAATAGGGGTGTGCGGCCATTCATAAGCAGCATTAGAAGCGGTGTTTTCCAATAAGATAACGCTCTCGCACGTACCGCTGGGACTGCTCCATTACGAAATACACTGACGGAAAGAATCGCAACACCAAGGAGTTGTGCGACATAAACGAAAACTGGTGGGCGTGTTTCCAAATCTGAAGGATGATGTTTATTCAAATTTCGTGCCATTTGCGTAACGTGCACGAGTAGCGCCACTATGAGGATGCAAATCAAGTTTTTTTTTTAAGTGCACGTCTTAACGGTCGTGAGCGTTATTTACCTTTGAGATTGGACGTGGTGAGTTGCTATTAGTGAAGAATGCATTTAAGGCGACAATGTCGCGATTATCAGCACCTCACTGAGTTTGAACGAGGTCGTATAATAGAGCTATGAGAAGCTGAATGTTGCTTCTGCGATATAACGGTGGTCACGAGAACGTACGGTCTCAAGATAACCGGGCTGCGCACGGCTACGTGGCACACTACTGAGAGGGAGACCATCGTGTTGTTATCACGACGGTGGCGCATCGTACTGCATCTGTAGCGGCAGTTTGAGCAGCAGCTGACACAACAGTGACACAACGAACTGTTACAGATCGGCTACTTCAAGGACAGCTCCCAACCACACGACCCGTAGCGTGCATTCCACAGACCCCAAACCCCAGCCATTTGCGACTTCGGTACTGTCAAGCGAGGGCTCATTGGAGGGCAGGGTGGCGGGTTGGGGTTGTTTGGGGGAAGAGACCAAACAGCGAGGTCTTCGGTCTCATCGGATTAGGGAAGGATGGGGAAGGAAGTCGGCCGTGCCCTTTCGAAGGAACCATCCCGGCATGTGCCTGGACCGATTTAGGGAAATCACGGAAAACCTAAATCAGGATGGCCGGACGCGAGATTGAACCGTCGTCCTCCCGAATGCGAGTCCAGTGTGCTACCACTGCGCCACCTCGCTCGGTGGCAGGGTGGCGGGCTGTTGTGCTTGTGAGGAAGCTGGTTCTGCCAAGGTGCCAGTGGTGGCCTTGTGCTGGTTAGGAGGCGGCCAGGTGAGCGCCTGTAGCCAACATTTTGTGGCGTAGACACACTGGACCTCCACCTGGTGTTGTGATCTGGGGTGCGATTTCGTATGACAATAGGAGCACTCTCGTGGGTATCCCACGCTCACTGACTGCTTAATTGTACTTCAATCTGGTTACTCGACCGATTGGGTGCAATTCTTGAGCAGCTACACAGGGGGCGTCTGCGAACAGGATAACGCTCGCCCACATACCGCTGTTGTAACCCAACATGCTCTACAGTGTGTCCACATGTTGCCTTGGGATGCTCGGTCACCAGATCTGACTCAAATCGAGCATCATCTACGAACAGCCTTAACCGTCCCAGGCATGGAACTTGACTCCACGAAATGTCATCTGGCACATGTACAATACAATGCATGCACGTTTGCACGGCTGTAGTCAACATTCTGACAGCTATACCTGTTTCACATTTGCAGTGGCTTATCTCGCGCTTACATTAGCGTTTGATCTTGCTGTGTTAATCACTTAAATATGTTACCTACACAAATTTCATTACTCTATATTAGTAATTCTTTAGCGCTGCGATTTTCTTCCGTCACTGTACTTAATTAACATAAAATCTAATCAGGGTTTCGAACTACTGAAGAGATTACGAACCAAATGACCATAGCCACATGTCGATTACGAACGTAATCGACGAGCTGGTCATTTTGATAGGCAACTTTGCCCCCAAAAACTTTTCTCACGATTCCGAAGAGATCGAAGTGTTGCCAAGGATTACGACCATAGCAGGTGATTTTGAAATTGCAGGAAATCAGTTTATTAAAATTGTCCCAGACGGCGTGTTTGCTAATGAGGAAGATAGAAGCCAATGCATTCAATCTTACTTCCAGGTCACGCCGTTGCCGAAGATCATTTTTCCCAAGTATCTGGATTGGTGCAGGAGAAGTTCGTGCGGCTTCCCCACTAAGGTTGGCAGAATGTGCTATATTTTGCCGGGGAGGCACACCGAATAAAGAAATTAAACCGACGGAGCCACGCTCTCCAGCCCACTCTGAAGCAGTATTTGGTCGCGGTTGGTTGTTTTCAGTGAAGGTTTGCATGCATGTCTACCACCGTCTTAGCTAGAAGACGTTCTTAACTTCATTACCTGGGAGTCAGGTGTGTATTGACCGTGTCGTATCTCAAGAACATGCAAACGATCTCCACGATCGCGGTAACAATACGCTTGGTTCTGTAAGCCTGTCACCAGCACGGCAGTGCTTTCGTAGTATATTAGGCCCCAATACGCAAACGGCCTCTTTCTCGTCTCTATTACTATCATGGTTAACGAACTTCTTACTTATATTCTTACCGACCAGGGTGGCCGAGCGCTTCTAGGCGCTACAGTCTGGAACCGCGCTACCGCTACGGTCGCAGGTTCGAATCCTCCCTCGGGCATGTAATGTCCTTAGGTTAGTTAGGTTTAAGTAGTTCTAAGTTCTAGGGGACTGATGACCTCAGAAGTCAAGTCTCATACTGCTCAGAGCCATTTTGAACTTATATTCTTGAGAGCAGTTCTCTCTCGATGTACATAGTAGATTTCCCTAAGGGTTGGAACGAAATCCCACCGTTATTTTCTTCATGTCCTTTTATGTATTCCTTTCCCGTGACTACTTGCGTCTGTCAGTAGTAGTTCAGAATTGTGGGCTCATGGCTTTTCCCAAACTAGGAAGGCTGCGCCGCCTTTTCCCTTGTATCTAAGATCAATATAAAAAATTTGTATTCAACTGCAGCATCTCCGTTACTTGTCTGTAGTCTTACCCCGTCACTTACACTCAAACACGTCGCTGTTGAAACACCTGGTCTAGGTTAAGAGCTTCCATGCTGAATGGACAAGGAGACGGGAAGATCTTTCATGCAAGCTCTAAGTGCTGTCGAAAACTGCAGGAAGGCAAATGGTTCAAATGGCTCTGAGGAACATGGGACTTAACATCTGAGGTCATCAGCCCCCTATAACTTAGAACTACTTAAACCTAACTAACCTAAGGACATCACACACATCCATGCCCGAGGCAAGATTCGTACCTGCGACCGTAGCAGTCGCGCAGTTCCAGACTGACGCGCCTAGTACCGTTCGGCCACACCGGCCGGCTGCAGGAAGGAGTAACAGAGTTGCCTCAATGGTTCACGGGCGTTGCGTCCGACGGTGTTGTGTATACTGCACTATCTGACACATCGCCATTGACCCATTCAGGTGGCTTTTACTTTAGGTAAGCCTCGATCAGCACAGTGACAGAGATGCAAGTACGTTTGTGATCATTGGTGGGAATCAACTGTCCTACTTCCGTATTAATTTAGAGTTGTCACATAAAGAATTGTACCCCATATCTTTCATTTACTTATTTCCCCACGAGTGATGTCGAAAAAAATGGCTCTGAGCACTATAGGATTTAACTTCTGAGAACATCAGTCCCCTAGAACTTAGAACTACTTAAACCTAACTAACATAAGGACATCACACACATTCATGCCCGAGGCAGGATTCGAATTTGCGACCGTAGCGGTCGCGCGGTTCCAGACTGTAGCGCCTAGAACCGCTCGGCCACCCCGACCAACAGTGATGACAAAGCAAGGAGATAAATCTCTCCAGGAATTCACAGGCGTGGAATGTAGCACATTCAGGCTACAATTCTACCAGAAATAGTTCTAAAAAAAATATTATATCTGCAAGCTAGATGTTGTACTGAAAATTTCTGACGCTTCAATTTTTCAGGGATTCGACACTTGAAAATTTAATTAAAGTGTGCTCCGTCAGGTGGGGTTGGTCACATAAGAATTAATAGTGTTTAGTTGTTAAAAAAAGCTCAGGAAACAGAGCATCAGTAATTATTCGAATAAACTTGATACGACAACTCAGTGATTACCTTACGTCGATGTCATTTTAATCTGTGAAAAGAATACCCGAAAAGAGCGTTGTACAGTTTGGCGCGCGTCTACTGCAGCATGCGGTCTCCCCACAGCTGCGCGGCGCCGCTTCGCCGCGGCTGACATTTGTGTGGTATTTGCCGCGACAGCTGGCATTTGTGGGCCGCAGTGCACTTCTGAGGATCTGCAGCCGCCAACACGCGGCCCGGACACCTCCACCGAGGAGACCATTGTCGATAGCTTTGCTCTTTGCCGTACGGCCGCGGCTGGCACCGTAACACCGACACAGGTTCTGCCTGGTTTAACCGGTTACCAATAACGGAAGGATGCAGTTGTACAATTTGTGGTGTCTTAGACGAAGAAGTTAAGAGTAAACGGAAGTATTATTCAAAATCAGATACTTATATTAATTTTAAAAAATCATCAATCGCACACGTTGTACGCAAAATGCATAGAATCAGAGCACCTACTGAAATAACTACACTACTGGCCATTAAAATTGCTACATCACGAAGAAGACGTGCTCCAGACGCGAAATTTAACCGAATGGGAGAAGATGCTGTGATATGCAAATTATTAGCTTTTCAGAGCATTCACACAAGGTTGGCGCCGGTGGCGACACCTACAACGTGCTGACATGAGGAAAGTTTCCAATAGATTTCTCATACACAAACAGCAGTTGACCGGCGTTGCCTGGTGAAACGTGTTGTGATGCCTCGTGTGCATACCATCACGTTTCCGAATTTGATAAAGGTCGGATTGTAGCCTATCGCGATTGCGATTTATCGTATCGCGGCATTGCTACTCGCGTTGGCCGAGATCCAATGACAGTTAGTGGAATACGGAATCGGTGGGTTCAGGAGGGTAATACAGAACGCCGTGCTGGATCCCAACGGCCTCGTATCACTAGCAGTCGAGATGACAGGCATCTTATCCGCATGGCTGTAACGGATCATGCAGCCACGTCTCGATCCCTGAGTCAGCAGATGGGGACCTTTGCAAGACAGCAACCATCTGCACGAACAGGTCGACGATGTTTGCAGCAGCATGGACTATCAGCTCGGAGAACATGGCTGCGGTTACCCTTGACGCTGCATCACAGACAGAAGCGCCGGCGATGGTGTACTCGGCGACGAACCTGGGTGCAGGAATGGCAAAACGTCATTTTTTCGGATGAATCCAGGTTCTGTTTACAGCATCATGATGGTCGCGTCCGTGTTTGGCGACATCGCGGTGAACGCACATTGGAAGCGTGTATTCGTCATCGCCATTCTGGCGTATCACTCGGCGATATGGTATGGGGTGCCACTGGTTACACGTCTCGGTCACCTCTTGTTCGCACTCACAGCACTTTGAACAGTGGACGTTACATTTCAGATGTGTTACGACCCGTGGCTCTACCCTTCATTCGATCCCTGCGAAACCGTACATTTCAGCAGGATAATGCACGACCGCATGTTGCAGGTCCTGTACGGGCCGTTCTGGATACAGAAAATGTTCGACTGATGCTCTGGCCAGCACATTCACCAGATCTCTCACGAATTGAAAACGTCTGGTCAATGATGGCCGAGCAACTGGCTCGTCACAATACCCCAGTCACTGCTCTTGATGGACTGTAGTATCGTGTTGAAGCTGCATGGGCAGCTGTACCTGTACACGCCATCCAAGCTCTGTTTGACTCAATGCCCAGGCGTATCAAGGCCGTTATTACGGCCAGAGTTGGCTCTTCTGGGTACTGACTTCTCAGGATCTATGCACCCAAATTGCGTGAAAATATAATCACATGTCATTTCTAGTATAATATATTTGTACAATGAATACCCGTTTATCATCTGCATTACTTCTTGATGTAGCAATTTTAATGGCCAGTAGTGTATAATCTACAATTGCCGAGAGCATTGACTTGAAAAGACAAGTAAAATTCATGTTTTGCTTCCCGCTCTTGAATAATTGTACACCGCAATGCACGTATTTTCTCTATTTTAGAGTAAATTGCAGTTACAGCTGAAATCTGTATAAATTTTGCAGTCGAGAAAAAGTCACAAAGTCGCTCTACAGACGTCTAACAGAACGGTTTTTATCTGCCTGTGAGATAACGAAAATAAAAAAAAGCTTTTAAAAATGTAAGGATCAAGCACGCCGTGGACATGAAGCACACGATCACCATCTGTTTACAACACTCTACAGGAGGCTAACCTTCGTCTCTTGACGGAACGTTTTTTGCTTTTAAGAGGGCGACCAGAGACGAGAACTCCCAAATATTTACAGCGTTTGAAAGAGCTGTTGGTTGTATCACTGATTCGCAGTAGCGCCTGCCTGCTGTAATGTGCAGAGAAGAAAACGTTCCCAGGTCAACGTCAGCTGTGCGGAACGCAGGAGTGGCTTTCGACCCGCACCGTGCTCCGTGCTTTACAGGTAGTTCAGCTGTAGTGGGCGTGGCTGCACAGCCACTACCATACCTGAAGTCTTTACGATGCCGCTCTCTGCTCTGCCACTGATTTACGGCACCCGGTAGCGCAAACAATTTCTCTCAACGTCGTTGTTGTTACCCACTCCATTACCGGTACGCCTTCGTGTTATGTCTCCTATTACACCCGACAAAAAATTAGTCGCGCTAATTACGTGTAGCACCGTCTCTAGCCTTGAAAATGCATGAATGTGCCGAGGAAAGACTTCGCAAGTCCCTACAGGTACGCAATATTGAGCGGAACACAGTCTCTGATGACCACATACCAGCAGCGACCAAATTGCCATGTTGATTGCTACGTCTTACCAGCTGTTTTCGGACACTTTTTATGGATTTATGGTCGGGTTATTTAACAGGCCTGTCGAGTTGCGATAGGATGGCTGAGTGTTCTTCAAATCGGGGCGTATGCTGTGGCCACGGCAGTGGTCGTCTTGGAAGGCAGGAGTGTCCACACCATACTCATCATGAAGACTGAGAACACAGGGTATCATTTGGTCTCCGAGAATGTCGAAATAAACAGCCCGGTACTAGTTCACGGTAAAGTGAATGATGGGCCCAAGTCTTGCTATGAAAAACACCTACCAAAAATCATACTAGAATCACGTAGGGCCTAGAACTACAATCTCCTAATTCACTTCATGATGTGCCGGTAGTTGAGGTGGCCAATGAAGACGATCAGATGTCTACAAAACGATGACAGAATAAAAAGTTTATTTACAACATGTAGGGGAAACCTGGGCGTCCGCAGTTCGTGGTCGTGCGGTAGCGTTCTCGCTTCCCACGCCCGGGTTCCTGGGTTCGATTCCCGGCGGGGTCAGGGATTTTCTATGCCTCGAGATGACTGGGTGTTGTGTGATGTCCTTAGGTTAGTTAGGTTCAAGTAGTTCTAAGTTCTAGGGGACTGATGACCAAAGATGTTAAGTCCCATAGTGCTCAGAGCCTTTTGAACCATTTTTTTTTTTTTTTTTTGAAACCTGGGCACATTTACACGAATTTCTTTCCGGATTAAAAAAAGGTTGGATTTATCGTGTTTAACATTGTTTAATATTATAACACGGTTATGAGAGTATAATTCGCTATATATACTTCTAACTCAGCATTACATTTGAGAGTGCAAAATAATTATTATATGCTCAAGTCGAATACGTGAACATGCTCCAGGTACGGGACAGGTTTAAGCACCTACGGGGGCACGTTTATAGAACACATTAATGAGTAAACAAAATACACTGCTAATATTTATTCTGCCAGTAAACAAAATTGCAAGCTTACTTATGTAAAATACAGAAATTATACTTGCAGTAAAAAGTTTCTGGAGAACTTCCCCCTGTTAGCGTAATAAAGCCTACAGACAAGTTTGAATGATAATTAAACGTATGTTTATCATCTTTGTCCGAGTTGCAGTTTATACATATACAGAAAGTGTTTTTCCTGTGGCACAATCGTCGAGACCCCACCTTTTGCATCTAAGTCATTAGACCCATCCTTGATTTCTGTTTGATTGGTTGTATCGCTTCAAGCAATAAATACGAAGCTAGTTTTGATCCTCTTCATCAGGCTGCAGCAGGTTATAAGAGAATAGAAGAAGAGGATGGGACGTTCACTGAGATGGGAGTGCTTGCTAGCTGACGCTCTGGAAGGGCTAGTTTGTGACAGTAAACTGAGAGAAAGGAGGAGATAAAAAATGATAGACGACATAAGGGGATGCGGAGATTTCGCGGGCGTGCAGAGAATGGAAAAATCCAGGACAAGATAGACAGTTACCGTGTAAAAACCTGCCATTGGACAGAACATGAATGATAACATCAGAAGTAAGCCATCGATATTTTTCCTTCTTTTTGCTTTTTGCAATTTCTTGCCCTTATCCGTCCTTGCTCTCATAGAATTAATTCTTTCCGATGGGAATTCATTAGGTTCAAATAGTTTTTTTAGCAGTTTCTACCTTTTATTCTTCTCTGCCTTCCGTTTTTTTCAGATAGCATTTTCAACAGATTTTGTCTTAAAGTTTTATTAGTGTACGCATCTTAACCTGGAAGAAGCGATTTGAAGTGATTACTTAGGAGAAGAACTTCTTAGCCGAGATCACTATAAAAACTAAGTGACTATCGTCATATGAACTGTTATACAAGTAATACAACATTAACTCATAGAAGAACCAAATGACAAAATACTTTCATAAAGGTTATTACAAACATCTTGTGTCAGCTAAACACAAAATCTTTCCATTGAAATTCCAGCTACACAAAACACGAAATGAGCGTAGCGTTGGCACATCAAAATTAAAATTACTGTGTACACCACAGTTCGCCAACACATCGTTCCCATAACATAACACATCATGCCTACCAGAGCGCCACAAGACTACCCGTCAACAGCCAACCCATCTGAAGATGGTAATTTAGCTGCAACGAAACCGCTTATCTACAATAAAGTTTTTTTTATAGCGATTTCGGCTAAGAAGTTCTTTCTCACCTAAGTAATCTTAAAATTTCCTTGACTGGGGTGTCAGTTAGGATGCCAGCGCAAAATAGTGCGTAAACGCACCCAAACAGAACTCTGTAAACGTGCCCCATCGTCATGTTCGAATCAGTTTCGAAACTACAGTAGTAACTTTCGGGCTTTCAAACTATACGAATATGCCTTGTAAAGCAGAATATCCTGGAAACAAATGCAACTATTTGAAATAAAATCGTCACAACTTCTGAACGGTTTGCTTTAGAACGTTCAAACTGCACAGTTGGCCGCGGGGCATGATGGGAATTAGTATGCGCACGCGCTTTCTTGCTGTCGGCCGTTTCATTTTGATGGGTTCGTCAATAGGCAAAATTGCCGCATGTGCGGGACTCAGATTCCGGATTTCGCGATCGAGAAGTCTCTTCACCCTCAAAGGTCAACTGTGTGGTGAGCAACGTCCAGTCACGGAATAATCGGTGCGATATTCCTCGATGGCACGGTTTTGGGAGATGCTTTCATCTGCATTATCCAAAGTGGCGCTGATTTCGACAGGATGTGGTTCATGCCAGACGTAGCTTGACCTCATCGAAGCAGGAGAGTGTTTGATGTCCAGGAGGAGTACTTTGGGGACCGCATTCTGGCTCTGGGCTACCCAGAGGTCTCTGGGCATGGGTCTCGATTGGCCCCCATATTCTCCGGATATGAACAGATGCGACTCCTTTTTGTGGGACTATAGTAAAGACAAGGTTTACAGCAATAACCCCAAAACCATTGCCGAGCTGGAAACATCCATTCAGGAGGCCATCGACAGCATCGACGTTCCGACACTTCAGCGGGTCAAGCAGATTTTTGCTATTCGTCTACGCCACATCATCGCCAATGACGGCAGCCCTATCGAACATGCCGTAACCTAAATCCGAATATCTGCAGTGTCGTTTGCAAGTTGAATAAAATGTGTGCCCGCTATAGTTTGTAATTAATTTACGTTTTTTGTTCATATAGTTCAATAATTGTCACTCTGTGGTTCTTCAATTTCTCCAGGCGTATTTTATGACGAAATAAATCTCGGGTGAACAGCCTGGTATGATGGCAACGTGGTCGGTTGCCGAAATATTGTGTCCTATGCACACTCATATCAGGCTGTTCACCCGAGATTTATTTCGTCAATTGTCACTCTGTATTTACTATCAATTCTAAAAGGTATCTCCATAGGAGCTTCGATGTTTGGGTGACAAAATTTAGTCACCTTGCACAAGAAAACAAGTATGCCCTTCGCGATAAGATGCTCACTTAAATAGTGCCGTGAAATCTGTGAGAGCCTCTAGTAAATGGCAATATTAATCCAGGGAATCGGCGGAAGAGCTAGGTTTCTCTCAGATGGCGCGCTGGTGGAGTGGGGGTGGAGGTGGGGGCTGGGTGAGGAGTTGGGGTGGAGGGGTTGTCTCTCACGCTGAACCGGGGTAACTGAAATGATAATCATTTCTGCAGAACATACTAATATACATGTCCTGTGAATATGAACGTCCCATCTCTAGTCGTTGAACGTGTTCCGTTTTTTCTGAACATGAGTGTAGCTTCCGACTACGTACATGTCGCGGAAACACCACGAAGGTAAGATCTGAGCTCACACGAAGGCTTAGCAGCAACCGTTCCTCCCGCGCACCATACACGACTGGAACTGGAATAGTGGGGAAGTAAGGTGATACGCAAACGACCCTCTGGCATACATAGTAACGTGGCTTTCGGAGTAAATGTAAATAGAGAAGTTATCAAAAAATGTTCAAATGTGTGTGAAATCTTATGGGACTTAATTGATAAGGTTACCAGCCCCTAAGCTTACACACTACTTAACCTAAATTATCCTAAGGACAAGGAGGGAGGACTCCAACCTCCGCCGGGACCAGCCGCACAGTCCATGACTGCAGTGTCTTAGACCGATCGGCTAATCACGCGCGGCGAGATGTGTATCATCTGTTTCCTTTTCAAAGGAACCATCCTGGCATTCGCCTTACGTCATGTGGAGAAAAAATGTGAAATTTTGATCTGCATGTCTGGACTAGGAGTTGAACCGCAGTCCTGAGTACAAATCCAGTGCCTTACTATTGCGGCGCCTTTCTTGGTGTCCTTATCAAAGGGCACTATGACTAAAAACGCAACACGTTCTTCGGGGAGTACAGAGGTGTTTTGAAATCGGTGGCAGACTTTCTGAAAGAGTGAGGTGTACAGAAATTGTTACGAATCGTTATAAAGTTTTGGAGAAAATAATAAACAATAACCAGCGCACTGAAAATAAAACAATTTCGTAATGGTGTATTTCGTAAGCGTAAATGCTTATTAACAAGTCTATATGACGTTGTTTTCCGTTCCTTTAGGCGACAAGGAGCACAGAATAAAAATATTAACGAAAGACATCCAACAACTGCAAATTTTAAAGATGAGAAACGGCGAGCACGAAGGGATAACAACAGGAGAACAAAAACCTTCACTGCGGACTAGAATAAGGGCTCCCAAAGGGCTAGTTCCTTCATGGGTCGGCCGGCACCACGATGGATGGCACACTGCCGGGCCCTTCATTAATTCAGAGGATTAACGGCCGCCGGTTATCAGGAAAAGGCCGTTATTGGGAGATCGCGCCGGCCAGGGAAAGTTTCCCCGCAGCTCATCGGACAGGTTCCCAAGATTCAGCCTCGAGACTGCCTCATCACGCTTCGGCTGTTCTCCTTCCACACGCGCCTGTGGCCTTGTACAGCTGTCTGGCTTTCCCTCTTGCATCACTTAAGGAGCACGAACTACGGTGCTTCGGGTAAACGGTTGCTGATGGTAAAAGGCTGGTGCTGGATGACTGCGAACCGGATCGGGAATGAAGGCGCAACTCCTCCTATTGGAACTACCCACTACGAAACAAACTAGAAAGTTGCTGGACAGAAATTAAACTTACTGTTCGTACAAAACGTCGGGTTAAGCAGATAATCTTATAACTTTTTGAGCAGAGACCATAAAAAACATGTCCCTGTTGTGTTCTTCAGTCTGAAGACTGGTTTGTTGCAGCTGTCCACGACAAGTTAAACTGTGAAAGTCTCTTCATCTCCAAATAACTACTGCAACCTACATCCACGTGACCCTATTCAAGCGTTAGTCTTCCACCACAATTTTCCCCCCACACTTCCCTTCTTTATCAAATTGACAATTCCTTGGTTCGTCAGGATTTGAGCTTCCAACAAAACCTTTCTTTTAGTCAAATTGTGCCAGAAATTTCTTCTTCCTCAATTCGATTCAACATCTGCTCATGAGCTATCTGTCCATCTATGCTGACGAAAAAAAAAAAAAAAAACCGCAACACGAAGGAGTTCTGCGACATAAATGAAAGTTGGTAGGCGTGTTTATACATCTGAAACGTGACGTCTATTCAAATTTCGCGTCAGTCACGTAGGAATGGCGCTAGTAGTGGCGCTATGGGGATGCAAACCAGGTTTGCTTTAGAAACACTCTTTAACCGTTGTGAACGTTAGTTACTTTCGCGATTCGATGTTGGACGTGGTGAGTTGATGTTCGTCAAGAGAACCTTTAAGGTCACAAAGACGGCATTATCAGCACCTCAGTTTGAAAGAAGTCGTGTAATAGAGCTATTACATGGTGGATGTTCCTTCTGCCATATTGCAGAGGGACTTGGCAGGAATGTAGTCACTGTACATGATTGCTAGGAGCGGTGGTCACGGGAATGTGGAGGCGCAAGGAGACCAGGCTCCGAACGGCCACGTGGCAGTACCAAGAGGGAAGACCATCGTGTTCGGTGTGTGACTTCATCGCATCGTACTGCATCTGCAGCAGCAATCTGACCAGCTGATCACAACCACTTCCATTAGCGACTTCAGTGGTATCAAGAGACAGCTCATTGGAGGGCACGGTGGAGGTGTTGCGTTTTCTGATGAAAGCTGGTTCTGGCCACGAGGGCCGTGTGTTGGTTAAGAGATGGCCAGTCAAGGACCTGCAACCAACCTGTCCGCATACTAGACGCACAAGACCTTCACCTGGAATTATAGTGAGGGGTGCGAGTTTGCGTGACACCAAGAACACTCTTGTGGTTATCTCACGCAGCCTGATTGCAAAATTGTACGTCAGTCTGGTGATGCGACCTGTTCTGATGCCATTCATGAACAGCATTCCAGGGGGTGTTTTCCAACAGGATAACGCTTGCCCACAAAGCCCTGTTGTAACCCAACATGCTCTACAAAGTATCGACATGTTGCCTTGGCCTTCTAGATCACCAGATCCGTCTCCAATCGAGCACACATGGCACATCATCGGACGACAACTCCAGCGTCATCTACAATCAGCATTAACCGACCATGTGCAACCGGTTTGGAACTCCATCTCACAAGCTGACATCCGGCACCTGTACAACACAATGCATGCACGTTTGCATTCAACATTGTGGCGGTTACACTAGCTCATGTAGCAGCATTTCACATTTGCAATGGCGTCCCTCACACTTACGTTGACCTATAATCTTGCGATGTTAATCACTTAAATATGTTACGTAGACAAATGTATCACCGAAATTTCGTAACTCTACATTAATTATATTTCGGTGTTGCGATTTTTTCCGTCACTATAATTTCCAACGTTTTTCTGTAGTAGCACATCTCAAAAGTTTTTATTTCCTTCTTGTCTTTATTGTTTTTACTCCCACGTTTCACTTCCTTACAAGACTATACTCCAGATAAATATCTTCAGAAAAGATTTCTTAAAACTTCATTTGTTTTTCAGAAGTGTTGTATTATATAAACGATAAATACAACGAAAATAATTGAATACAAGAAAACAGTTCCGGCCGAAATCCTAGAGTTCATTGAAGTATTGCATCTCAGTCTTTTATGCAATTAATTTTGCTTTCAAGATGATGTATACTCCTCAACAAGACGGTTTCGCCATGAGTAATCACATGGCAGAAACCTTGGCCGACATATCCATTAATTACAGAGTAGAAAAAATTTTTGAGGAATTTGAACAGACAGCGGACAAAATTATTTGTTACAAACATTATGCTAATGACACTTTAGTGCTATTAAAAGCAACACAAGAAGACGTAGTCAACATGTATTCACAACTAACTAGTACGCATGGGACTGTGGTGCAAAGGCATGTTTCTCTGCCCCAACGTTTCGTCTTCCAGTACTGGAAAGACCACCAGAGACTATAACGAGTCAGACGTCACAGCCTCAGACAAATGGTTCAAATGGCTCTGAGCACTATGGGACTTAACTTCTGAGGTCATCAGTCCTCTAGAACTTAGAACTACTTAAATCTAACTAACCTAAGGACATCAAACACTTCCATGCCCGAGGCAGGATTCGAACCTGCGGCCTTAGTGGTCCCGCGGTTCCAGACTGAAGCGCCTAGAACCGCACGGCCACTCCAGCCGGCAATCTCAGACAAAGTAAGCAGGTTGATCTGTTCATACTTATCCTCGCAGCGTTCGGTTCATGACATCATTGTACCGCTGACCGCGAATATCGCAACGCGCAAAGGACCTAAGCATTCCGCTTGTCATAGAAGGAGTGTATAAAATCTCTTTCTTTTGCGATCAAGTATACACAGGAACCACAAAAAGAAGCAAAATACCATCCTTAAAGCACACAAGAGCAATTGTCGTCTGACCAATAGGAATAAACTGGAGGTAGCAGATCATGGACTTTATCCGATACTATGTTTATTAAGATCCAATCATTGCTTTGAGATGTTGTACAGAGGCGCCACAGAAATTGAAAAGCAGAAAAACCGCTTTAACAGAAGAGGAGGAGGCCTGAAATTAGACGACTTTCAGGTCTTAGTGTTAAATAAAACAAGCAGCGCCAATTCTTTCCCACTACATTCTCCATAGCACACGTCGATACGTATCCGCGAACTTAGGTACCGGTTTGTTCACGTCACTAGCCGCCCGCTGCGTGGATGCATGAGTGCAGTTGGGCTCGCTGTTTGAGACTGTAACTATGTTCTGATTTGTTATAGGAAATGTTGATGTCGGCAGCACTGGAAGACGAAACGTTAAGCAGAGAAATATACCTGGGAATATGGCTAAAAGCCATGAACTAAAAATCATAGTTCGTCTTCATGTACGCCGCTGTTCAAGTGCCTCAGAATTCTGCCATCCCTGTACATATATTTCATCGCGGTCTTTGCTGTTGACACTACTGAGTTATTCAAAATTAACGGTAACATTCATTCAGTGAACACTAGACAGAAACAAGACGTGAATTTCCTTATGCATTATACAGAAACGTATGCACTACTAAGCAGATTTCATTTCTGAAGGAATTCAATAGAACTGGAAACTTTGACTGATAAACCCCCAGCATTCAGATCAAAACTGAGAGGTTTCCTTGTAGCACACTCCTGCTATTCCGTCCATAAGTTCCTCGTACTAGTTTACAAAATTTCTTTATAATGTGATGTTTATTCGTATATGCTTCCACAATTTCTTTCGTTTTTATTAATTCTTTAATTTTTCTGTTTATAAATTTGCTAATCAGCATTCTGTAAAGTATGTACTGACTCGTTACATGGACAAGTAGCTTCGGCTCGCGTTGTCCCTCAGAAACTACATGTAAATAAATAAAAAACAAAAAATATGGACCTACCACAATTTTTACTCAAGCATCCATTGTATGTGAGTTTAAAATCTTTTCTTTAATTCCTAGTTGTTTTCACCTTTTTTTCAACTGCCTCCGTTCCTACCTTCTTCTGGGGTACAAGACAGGAAAGAAAATTCTTCTCGAAACGTATATGACACAATGCGAACTGACGCAGTTAGAAACTAAAGATTTGATCGTGTTAGGACAGCAACCAGCCAAAATTTACTTTGAGTTCCTTTATTCAAAGGAAACCGTTACCGGTTTCGAATCGTTGCGATTCATCATCAGACGGTTTACACGCTTTCTTTCTACATTTGGTGTGTTTTTTACAGATTAATTGTCCTAAAATATAAATAAAACACAATTACAAACACGCCACACACAGATGGTTGCGTTGCAGATTTTTGTTGCATGTGACTTACCTGAAACGTCGGTTTCGAGTGATTGTTTCTATAACGTTCATCGAATCGATGTAAATGCATTCCCACTGCATCCTCGTTGTTGCACACGTAATAGTTCTCACTGTACACTTTAAATTTGTCACTGAGTTCATTCCAACCACGCACCACATGTTTTGGTACATACAAAGAGCTTACAAACATATGGGTGTCACAGATGCTACGATATATCGTAACTTTTGACGATGATGTCCCATGTTTGGAGAGGATCATATATTCTTTTACAAAACTGTAATGTCTTTTACACTAGTGTAGAGAGATAGAATTTTTTTTTTAGTATATATGTATAAATCTGTTATTGCTAATTTAATTATAAAGTTTTTTATATATATTTAGTGCTGTATAGGTAAAATAGTACATTATTTTATTACATTTGGCAGCATGAGAATTATAGTAACAATAAATTTTCTACTTGATCTGCAGACAGGTGTATTAATATTATTTTTTGCTTTGGAGGCTGGAAAGTAATTTTTGGAAATTTTTCAGGAAAGGGGCGTTAGCCAACTCTGTTTGTTCGTTAAGGATATAGTCTGGGGTGCTGTTTTTGTGTGTGTGTATTTCTAATTCTTCTAATATATTCATAGTGGCCCCTTTTTCTGTTAGATGTAAAATCTTTAAGTTGTCCTCAATGTTACCCACTGAATGGTTTTCTTCAGCAATATGGGCTGCAAATGCTGATTTGTTCAAGTTACCAAGTCTTAGGGCATCAATATGTTCTTTATATCTAATTTCAAAACTTCTGCCTGTCTGTCCAATGTAGAATTTGGGGCATGTATCACACTTGAGTTTGTATATTCCTGATTTACGGTAGGGACTCTTGGAGGTGTTTACATCATGTATCACTGAACAAATATGAAATACGTAACTGCATAACAATGAATCCCTCGGCACCAAAACTGCGTGCACAGTCAAAGGTTCATAAAGAAAATTGTCCCATTCGCCCGATTGTTAATTCAAGAAACAGCCCTGCATACTTCATAAGCCGTAAATTAAAAGACCTCATTACCAAATACTATACATTTGAAAATAACTACACCATACATAACACACATGAACTCATAAGCTTAATTAAAGACATCCACATCCCACCAACAGCTAAATTAGCATCACTAGACATAGTCAACCTGTACACAAACATCCCTGTAAAAGAGACTATTAACATTATAAGAAACAATCTGCTTAAATATAAGAAAATTAGTGTTGCAGAGATCTGTGAACTCGTAGAAATACTTTCACTTATTCTAGAACATAATTACTTTAGCTTCAACAACAAGCTGTACCAACAACATGATGGTTTGGCAATGGGAAGTAGCTTAGCTGGGATATTGGCTGACATTTATGTCAAACATATAGAACAAAAATTCTTTTCTGCCAACCAGCACATCTCAAACAAAATAATATACTACAGAAGATATGTTGATGATACAATACTGCTTTTTCATGGTACAAGCAATGAAATAGATACATTAGCAGCAGATCTTAGCAAAATGCACAAAAATATTAAATTCACAGTTGAACATGAAACTAATAAAAACATTAACTTTCTTGACCTGAAAATTTGCAATACTAACAATAAACATCAATTCAGTATTTACAGAGAACCTACCACCACAGATGTCAGTATTAGCAACTCATCTTGCCACCCCCGCCAACAAAAAATGGCATATTTCAGAACGATGCTACACCAAATTAAAAAAGTACCAATGAGTGACACAGACCAACAAAATGAGATCAATATAATTAAAACAGTTGCTCATAATAATGAATATAAACCCACAATAATAGAAAAACTCCACAACAAAATGCAGACAAAACCCACAGATCCACTTCACAGCAGTCACTTCAAGCCAAATCAGTGTGCCACTGAAGCCAAACCTAAATATGCTACTCTCCCATACATAGGCCCACTTTCATACCAAATAGCAAACTTATTTAAAAAGAAGAAAAATATCAGAATCAGCTTTTCCACAAAAAATAAATTACAACAAAAAGTGATACATGATGTAAACACCTCCAAGAGTCCCTACCGTAAATCAGGAATATACAAACTCAAGTGTGATACATGCCCCAAATTCTACATTGGACAGACAGGCAGAAGTTTTGAAATTAGATATAAAGAACATATTGATGCCCTAAGACTTGGTAACTTGAACAAATCAGCATTTGCAGCCCATATTGCTGAAGAAAACCATTCAGTGGGTAACATTGAGGACAACTTAAAGATTTTACACCTAACAGAAAAAGGGGCCACTATGAATATATTAGAAGAATTAGAAATACACACACACAAAAACAGCACCCCAGACTATATCCTTAACGAACAAACAGAGTTGGCTAACGCCCCTTTCCTGAAAAATTTCCAAAAATTACTTTCCAGCCTCCAAAGCAAAAAATAATATTAATACACCTGTCTGCAGATCAAGTAGAAAATTTATTGTTACTATAATTCTCATGCTGCCAAATGTAATAAAATAATGTACTATTTTACCTATACAGCACTAAATATATATAAAAAACTTTATAATTAAATTAGCAATAACAGATTTATACATATATACTAAAAAAAAATTCTATCTCTCTACACTAGTGTAAAAGACATTACAGTTTTGTAAAAGAATATATGATCCTCTCCAAACATGGGACATCATCGTCAAAAGTTACGATATATCGTAGCATCTGTGACACCCATATGTTTGTAAGCTCTTTGTATGTACCAAAACATGTGGTGCGTGGTTGGAATGAACTCAGTGACAAATTTAAAGTGTACAGTGAGAACTATTACGTGTGCAACAACGAGGATGCAGTGGGAATGCATTTACATCGATTCGATGAACGTTATAGAAACAATCACTCGAAACCGACGTTTCAGGTAAGTCACATGCAACAAAAATCTGCAACGCAACCATCTGTGTGTGGCGTGTTTGTAATTGTGTTTTATTTATATTTTAGGACAATTGATCTGTAAAAAACACACCAAATGTAGAAAGAAAGCGTGTAAACCGTCTGATGATGAATCGCAACGATTCGAAACCGGTAACGGTTTCCTTTGAATAAAGGAACTCAAAGTAAATTTGTGGCTGGTTGCTGTCCTAACACGATCAACATTTGTCTTCAAAAACAGCCACGGTCTCCAATATGTCATCATATGACAAAATTGCATTGAACTAAAGATTTGTTTTCTTTTCCATCGACACTTTACTGTTTGAATTACATAATTGTAAAAACAGTCACGGAAGTTGGACAAAATGGATCCGCTTAAATACCACTGGAGCCGAGTCCAGTCCCCGCTGTGGCCAGCTGTAGGCCGGTTTGAGCGGCGTGGTCTGGTTTCGCCGGCGCGCCTCGCTGTAACCGGACCGCCACGAGGCTATTGGCCGTGCGGGCCAGCCACCCGTATCTCTGGCGGCGACGCGCTTCGATAGCCCGCCGCTGCGACACCGGGGCTTCTCATCTCATCGGAGCGCGGTCTCGTGGGAAAACTGCGTCGACTCGAGGCAGCTCTGCTTCCTGGCGAAACGCCACGCCCTGGAAACCTGAACAGCCGCACTGTCTACGGACCTCTAGTTCTTTGTGGCTTTTACATTGCCGGTCACTAAATCTGCGACACCAAGAGGGATAGAAAATAACGAAATTTCAGCTGCAATAGATGGTATAGTGGAAGAATACATTATTAAATTTGTACGTGTTTTGCGGTACAGAGGGTGTGAAATTTAGTGCACAGAGCTGTCACCTCTGGCAGCAAAACCGGCGCAAACTAGATTGGGCATCATGCCGATCAGAGCTTGGATGACAGGTACGGGTATTTCATTTTATTTCGACTCTGTGCTAGAAGTTCATCACTTTTAGCAGCTGGTGAGTGGCAATATGGCAGTCACTTGGTAACCCACGATCAGGAGTTTTCAAAGGGTGAGAGATTGGAGAAAGTACGGGCGTGCCAGGAGTTCATCACTTTTAGCAGCTGGCGAGTGGCAATATGGCAGTCCCTTGGTAACGCACAACCATGTGTCTTCAAAGGGTGAGAAATGTGGAGAACGTACGGGCCAAGGCTACAGTCGAACGCCATCTGTATCGAGATACGTCAGACAGCAACGGCAACAGGCGGCCTTGCGCCATGGTGTTGGAAGATAACTCCACGAAGACCCCTAAAATAGGCCGCAGCCACCGACCTCAACTTCGCAGAAATGCTGCTGATTAAATTACCAGTTATCCGAACCAGAGACCATTGTGTTGCGTACCCATTGGCACCTCATGGGTGCTGAACCCGTATGACGATCACGAATGCAATCGTGCACCGTACGCCTCCCTCAGAATCTTCCACACGTGGAAACACCAATCGTGATGCAGTACGCAGAAGGGGAACTTGTCTGAGAAGATGCCATGGAGCCCATCTTGTGTCCAGTGTTGTCACTGGGTACTGATGAGTACCCGCAACGTCGCGCGAGGTAGCCGCGCGGTCAGGGGGCGCCTTGCCACGGTTCGCGCGGCTCCCCCCGTCGGAGGTTCGAGTCCTCCCTTGGGCATGGGTGTGTGTATGTGTGTGTGTTGTCCTTAGCGTAATTTAGTTTAAGTTAGATTAAGTATTGTGTAAGCCTAGGGACCCATGATCTCAGCAGTTTCGTCCCATAAAACTTACCACCAAGTACCCCCAACAACTGTCGCCCTGCTGACGGTCCATGGCGTTCCACATGTCATTTCTCTGACCTCGCGGATACATTTCCTGATGCAAACAAGGCCATTTCCTGTCTCAAGGTACGTGACGTGGCTGTACGGTCCTGCTCGGTCGGCCGGCCAGTGTGGCCGAGCGGTTCTACGCGCTTCAGTCTGGAACTGCGCGACCGCTACGGTCGCAGGTTCGAATCCTGCCTCGGGCATTAGTATGTGTGCTGTCCTTAGGTTAGTTAGGGTTAAATAGTTCTAAGTTCTAGGGGACTGATGACCTCAGATGTTAAGTCCCATAGTGCTCAGAGCCATTTGAACCTGCCCGGTCGGGTGAACTCTTTGTCTGTACTCTCTCGCGCTAGTCGCACGGGGTCGCTGAGATCCTCCATGGCGACGGGTCTGTCTCTCCTGAACCCATCGATGCCACGTCGCCACTAATATCACATAGCTCTAAGGCGAAGTCTATATACGACACGGTTCTTTCGTCGACGAATTCAAACAATTGCTGGACGAAGGTTCATCTAACGCCACGCCTGACGCAATCGTCTCTCTTGCTGGGTAATCTCTCTTTATATACAGAATGTAGGTGGTGTTACTTCCACCCACTTTGAGCAGTAGCGCTGAATATTTATAAGTTGCATATCGAAGCACGTAGTACGCTTCTTGTCAACTTGACGTTTGTTGTAAATCGTTTCCACGCTGCTGCATTTTAGTTGCAAGATGTGTATTTGCGTGCTATAGTTACAAAAATGTATGCTTTGGTGTTACGAACAGCTGCAGACTTGTACACCGCTTGATGTCAACATGTCTTAGCCATTTTCTTAAGATTGAACACAGTATAACCAAGGTTACAGTTCCGCGAGGGGAGCCAAACTCTTCTTTTGTGTCCCTCCATAGCGACTGTAAAAGGTAGCACAATGATTACTGCATACGCCCAAATAGATTAAAAATAACTACAGCACTTTATTAAATACACCATACAATTTTAAAAAACACACGAAAAATACATAGGCAGTTCAATCAATCGAAGCAAGAATGTACATGTGAAAACTGTATGTAAAATAGGGGTTGCCTGAACAAGTGAGTTCTTCCCATGCGAGAGTGCGGTGGGGAACGGGACGCGATATTCATATCATCTGTATTCTTCGTCGGTTTCCTTGTCGTCACCATTCCTTAACTGCAATAGACTGACATGACATAAAGTCATGGGATAGGGATATGCACATATACAGAAGGTGTTAATATTGCGTGCACAACATACAAAAGGGCATTGCACTGGTGGCATTGTCATTTGTACGCAGGAAATTCATGTGAAGAGGTGTCCGACGTGATTATGGCCGCACGACGGGAATTGACACATTTTGAACACGGAATGTTAATTGGAGCTACACGCATGGGGCGTTCCATTTCAGAAATCATTACGGAATTCATTATTCCGAGCTCCACAGTGTCAAGAGTGTGTTGAGATTTCGAGATCTGTCTCACTACGTAAAGGACTACGGCCTTCGTTCAACAGCCGAGAGCAGCGTCGCTTCCATAGAGCTGTCACTGCTAACAGACGAGCAACAATGCGTGAAATAACCGCAGAAGTCAATGTGGGACGTACGACGTAAGTATCTGTTAGGCAAGTGCGGCGAAATTTGGCGTTAATGTGCCATAGCAGCAGTCGAGCGATGAGTGTGCCTTTGCTAACAGCACGACATCGCCCACCATCGCCTCTCCTGGGCTCGTCACCATAACGGTTGGATACCACACGACTCGAAAACCGTGACCTGATCACATGAGTCCCGATTTCAGTCGATAAGAGCTGATGGTAAAGCTCGTGTGTATGGCGCAGACCCCAGGAAGCCATGGACCCAAGTTGTTAACAAGGCCAGATGCACGCTGGTGGCAGCTTTATAACGATGTGGGCTGTGTTTACGTCGAATGGACTGGTTCTTTTGGTCCAATTGAACCAATCATTGGCTGGAAATGGTTATGGTCGGCTACTTGGGAGACCAATTTCAGCCATTCACTGCCTTCATGTTTCCAAACAACGATGAAGTTTTTATGGATGACAATGCGCCATGTCACCGGGCCACATTGTTCGCGACTTATTTGAAAAACTTTCTGGACAATTCGAGCATAAGATTTGGGCACCCAGACCGCCTGACACGAATCCTAGAGAACATTTATAGGACGTAAACGAGAGGTCAGTTCGTGCACAAAATCCTGCATCGGCAACACTTCCGCAGCATGGCTCACTATTTCTGCAGAGGTCTTCCATAGATTTACTGATTCCATGCCACTCGAGTTGCTGCACTCCGCTGGGCAAACTGAAGTCCGATGCGATATAAGGCGATATCTCATGACTACTTTTGTCACGTCAGTGTACGAGATCTGTTCGTCCAATGTCTTGTCTGTACCTGTGTACACTAAACCTTCCTGTTTTTCCATTTCAGTCATACCTTCCTGGATACACCTGCCCAGGAACTGCCACCTTTTCCAAAATCACGCGGAATTCAAGAGTGGATTACAGCTTTACCTACTACATAGGCGAGAATTTCCTCTCTGGACATCTAAGCAGAACGTTCAATAGCGAAGAAATATTTCTGTCCCACTGCCAACACTTTCCCAGCTCTCCTTACACCTACAGATTACTTTCTTTTTCTTCAATTTTATCTGCTAATTTTACCCTATTTTTTTCGCATTCAACTTTTTCTCTAGATTTAATTCCTTCTGTACAGCTGCCATACATTTCTTTTCGAACCTCGTTCACGCCATTTGACACGAAAGTTTTATTATGACAGCATTATTTAGCACAACGTTGGCAAGACTATAACGTCATATATTCACTATTACTGTAATTATAATGATGATGATTATTATTATTATGGATGTTCAAAAAGTCTGGCTGTCAGTAAAAAATATCGTAACTTGGAAACTGTTAGAGATAGAGAATCGTCGTTTTTTGCAAAACGCTTAGCACCTCTGTAAGTTATTTCTCCTCTTTCCTTTGTTGCTGATTTGACTTTTAGTACACTTTAATGGCGACAGAACAGCAGATGGCGCAATGTGTCATCTTGTGTGTAGAATCCAAATCTGTCAGCAAAGGCACTGCGGAATTGCCGACGCCAGTAAGGGAGGGTATCACTGACAATAATAGCCATGAAAAGGTGGTTCAAAAACTCTGCCATTGCCGGTTGCAAGCCCGGAGCCTCTTCGTGCAAGTGATGAGGAAGGAGGAGCAGGAGGAGTATCAACCTCGTAAAAAAACCAGGGTACATCTGGCTCGGGATGGTAGTATCCTCTATAGGGCCCCTACCTAGGGTTACTAGGCGAAATAGGCCAACGGTTTTAGAGGCAGAAGAGGAACCAGGATATTTCCCAATGGCGCTGAGAGCGGAAGAACCGAGGGGAGCAAACCCCACAATGAAAGCATATTAAACTCAGGTGCAACGGTTCCCGTATCGGGCGGCTTCCTGGTCAGCGTCTGATTCCATGTTAGGGACGGCTGTTCTAGTTACTCCAGGTCTCACCAACTTGGTTTTATTTTTGGGTACGATTTCACCCTATCCCACAAATCTGAACCCACACAACTACAGTGATGGCAGAACGTACGGAAACTAGGTAGTACCTAGGAGAGATTTTGACTTCAAACAACAATGAAAAGGCAGCAATTGAAGAACGAGCAAGAAAAATGGAAATAGCATTCAGATTGTGCCAGAACACATACAAATCTAAATCACTCTCATACCAGGCCAAATTCCAGCACTATAGCACAGTCGTCAAACCTGAATGTTTATGTGCATGTGGGACAGTAGTGAGGGAGACACTTTCAAGACTTGGAAAAGAAGAAAAGGAAATTCCTTAGAAAGATTCTTGGGCCCAGAAAAATATCTAATGAATTTACGTTCCGCTTAAGATCAAACCAAGAACTTTATCAACGATTTGAAAATATCACCACCACAATGAAGAAAAGAAGACTGTCTTTCTGTGAACATATTACAAGAATGGAATGAGAGAGGCTTGCCAACAAGATTCTTCTCTTCCAAGAGAACAAAAAGACACAGTTTCATGGGTGAAAGAAGTTCACTGGGACCTAGAAAAATGAGAGATCACGGCAGAAGAAATTGTGAACAGGCAGATCTTTAGGAAAGAGATTGCGGAGGTGAAGGATTTCTTCGAGGAGAAAACGAGGAAGAACAGAGTATTCTCGGCAGAAGAACGTGCACGAGCGAGCCAACGGATGAAGGAGTACTGGCGAAAGAGGAAGGAAGAGAACTTTAGAAAGTGAGGGAAGTTGTGTAAACGTAGCCCATAGATGGCTGTAACGAAAATAAATAAATAAAAGGTGGTTCAAAAACTGTAAGGAGAGATCTTCCCTTTGTCTCGAGCACACGTGGACAGAGTGCAAACTGCATTTCAACGAAGCCTCCAGACATGAATTTGTCGTTCATCAACAGAATAGTGAGACAAAGATGAACTGTCCATAAAGTGTTACACAAGCGGTTACGCCTTTTTGCGTACAAAATACGAACTGCCCAGGCATTGCAGCCAGACGATCGTCCTAAGTGGTACGCATCCACGTGTTCCGTGCTGACTTTCACAGATTCTATTAACGACTACCTGGAAAGTGCCTGTTTTTCAGATGAAGTAGCGTTTCACATTTCAGGGCATGTGAATCGCCGCAATATTTGGATTTTGGGCTCCGAGAACCCATGCAACACACGTAAATACATCCGTGATAGACAGAGGTTTAATGTTTGGTCCATTTTTCTTCGAAGAGACACCCATAACGGGAAATGTTTGCTGAGACATGCTCGAACAATTCCTCCTACCATAGATCTAAGAGCTGCAGCCGAATATCACCTTCAAGAATGATGGTGCACTCTCACATTGGAGTTTGAACGTCCTGTATAAGACATTCCCTGAGACGTGGATGTATCGTGACTGTCTAAATGCATGCACCCCCCCCCCTCCCCGTTTCCCCAGGTCACGCCATTAGACTTATTTGTGCGGGATCACGTCAAGGATTGAATTACGCAGCACCAGTCAATAACATTGCTACCCCTCTTGCACGAATCAATGGAGGAATCTTAACTGTTGATACTGCAATGCTGATCCTGACATGGGCAGAACAGCGACTAGTGAGGCACGCACTCAAATGCTGCAACAACAGAAAGCACGACTGAGAACTAGTAAATGTTTTACAGCAATCCACGACGCTCCATCTCTAATAGTTTCCAAGTTATGATTTTTTGAAAAGATAGCAAGACTTTATGGACACCTTGTACGTAGCTTATCGTACACATTGGAATGTTAACTGTGTTGGGACATCTGGCTAAAGAGATCTTTGTTTACTGGGAAAAAGTGCCTAAATAAATTAGCAATGAAAAGGAATGAATACTTTTCTGTGAGTATAGTATACCACCTTTTTATGAACCGGGATAGGCAACTAGTTTCTAAAAACAGCGACACATTATTTTTAACGCCTTTCTAGAGATGTTACGCGAAAGATTACGGTGATACACGCTCGTATACTACACACTCGTATACTCTACGTTAGTGTTTTCGCCATAACTATTTTTAATGGTCTGATAGTAGCTAAGGCATTTGTCCGAGTGCCATTACGCCCTGTTTACAAGAAAATGAAGCTCTTAATTGAGCCATTATGTCATCCTCGCCTATACAGTATCTGCATATTTTTGCGAAAATTTCCACTCCAAACACGAGACGACAAGAAAAGAATAACGCGCCGATCACGTTAAAAAAGAGATTTATATGCACATCCATTGCAGAATCATGTCGTCCTGCATTGAGATATCTAATAACTGGACGAATTTCATAAATGAGGGACTTTTTGATACCGCACTTGAGAACAAAGGCAACAGTGAACTGAAGGCTATATAGTATCTGATCAAAAGTATCCGGACGCCCCTATGTAATTTGGGAGGGTAATCTCAAAAGTAAGGTTTCCTATATTTTTATAAGTACATAGACCTGTTTATTTCTACAATGGGTTACATCAGTTTACAGCTGGAACATTTAGCTATTTTTCGACATAATCACCATTTCTGCCGATGCATTTTTGTAGACACTGTGGCAGTTTTTGTATGCCCATGTCATACCAGCTCGCCGTCATGCTGTTCAGAAAGTTATGATCCTCTTCTTTCACCTCGTCGTCCTAGCTGAATCGCTTTCCGGCCAAATGTTCTTTTAACCTAGGAAACAGGTGATAGTCACTGGGCGCCAAGTCAGGACTATAGGGTGTGTGGGTGATTATGTTCTCCTGAAACTGTCGCAGGAGAGCAACGGTTTGCCGAGCGATGTGTGGGCGAGCATTCTCATGGAGAATGTGTACGCCCTTGCTCAACATTCCTCTTCTCCGGTTCTGAATTGCCAGTTTGAGTTTTTTCAGAGTCTCACAGTGCCTGTCAGCATAAAGTCGACCAACAATACCCCTTTCCGATCCCAAAAAACGGTTGTCATGACTTTACCGGCAGACTGCGTTTGTTCGAATTTCCGCGGCTTTGCGACGAAGGATTCAGCCACTGGAGTGATTCTTGCTTGGTATCAGGTGTAAAGAGGTATGCCCAGGTTTCGTCACCCGTGACAATTGAGTTCAGAAAGTTGTCCTGATCGGCTGCAAGGCGGTGAAGAAATGCACGGGAAGCATCAACACTTTGCCGCATGTGTTCCTCAGTCAGCATGCGTAGCACCCATCTTGCGCACATCTTCCGGTAGTTCAATGTTTCCGTTAAAATTCTGTGAGCGGTGCTTCGGGAAACCTCAGGAACCAACGTGCAGATATCATCCAGGGTGATCCGCCGATCTTCACGCATGCTTTGCTCAACCTTCAACACTGTCTTCTCAGAAATTGACGGTCTCCCGCTCCTTTGTTGATCGTGAATTTCGGTCCGACCAGCTGCAAACTCTCTACGCCACTTACGAACATTTTTGACATCCATGCACAACTCACCATACACTTTCGTCAATTGGCATGGATGTGTGTGTGATGTCCTTAGGTTCGTTAGGTTTAAGTAGTTCTAAGTTCTCGAGGACTGATGACCTCAGAAGATAAGTCCCATAGTGCTCAGAGCCATTTGAACCATTTATTCCACATTCACAATGTAGGTGTAGACCAGATGTGACTTGAGTTCAAAGAAACAGTATCGAAAGCATGTGGGACATTTATACCAAAAAAATTAACAAAAGATGGAGCTCATGCCCCATTGTACACAAAACGGGTCAGAACAGTGTTTCAGAAACAACGAAGAAAGCATGTCGAATTTAAACGAACGCGAAATCACCAAGATTGGCAATCTTTTACAGAAGCTCGAAATTTAGCGCGGACTTCAATGCGAGATGCTTAGAATAGTTTCCACAATGAAACTTTGTCTCGAAGCCTGGCAGAAAATCCAAAGGGATTCTGGTCGTACGTAAAGTATGCTACCGGAAAACCTCAATCGATGCCTTCTCTGCGCGTTAAGAATGGAAATACTATCGATAACAGTGCTGCTAAAGCAGAGTTACTGAACACTGCCTTCCGTAATTTCTTCACCAAAGAAGACGAAGTAAATATTCCAGAATTCGAATAGAGAACAGATGCCAACATGAGTAACATAGAAGCGGATGGATATCACAGAGTAGTGAAGCAACTTAAATCACTTAATAAAAGCAAGTCTTCCGGTCCAGACTGCATACCAGGTACGTTCATTTCAGGGTATGCTGATGCAATAGCTCCATACTCAACAATCATATACAACCGCTCGCTCGACGACAGGTCCGTATCGAAAGACTGGAAAGCTGCACAGCTCACACCAATGTTCAAAAAAGACAATAGGAGCAATCCACTAAATTACAGGCCCAAATCGTTTACGTCGATATGCAGCAGGAGTTTGGAACATATATTGTGTTCGAACATTGTGAATTACCTCGAAGGGAACGGTCTATTGACATACAGTCAACACGGATTTAGAAGACATCATTCTTGTAAATATACGTAGCTCTTTACTCACAATGAAGTGTTGAGTGCTATCGACAAGGGATTTCTAATTGATTTCGTATTACTAAATCTCCAGAAGGCTTTTGACACTGTGCCTCACAAGCGGTTTGTAATGAAACTGCATGCTTATGGAATATCGTCCCAGTTATGTAACTGGATTCGTGAGACGTCACAAGGGTCACGGTTGATAGAAACTGACGGAAAGTCTTCGAGTAAACCAGAAACGATATCTGCCCTTCCTCAAGGTAGTGTAATAGGCCCTCTGTTGTTTCTTACCTATATAAACAATTTGGGAGACAATCTGAGCCGTGTTAGGTTGTTTGCAGATGATGCTGCCGTTTACGTCAAGTAAAGTCATCAGAAGATCGAAACCAACAGCAAAACGATTTAGATAAGATATCTGCATGATGCAAAACTTGGCAGTTGACCCTAAATAATGAAAAGTGTGAGGTCATCCACTTGAGTGCTAAAAGGAATCCGTTACCACTTCGCTTACACGATAAATCAGTCAAATCTAAAAACAGCAAATTCAACTAAATACCTAGGAATTACGATTACGTAGGGAACAGTTAAAAGCTGCAGTGGAGATCTACTAAAGAGACCGCCTACACTACGCCTGTCCGTTCTCTTTTGGAGTACTGATGCGCGGGATGGGATCCTTAATTGATAAAATTTAGCGTAGTACATCGAGTAAGTTCAAAGAAGAGCATCACGCTTTGTATTATCGAGAAACAGGAAATACAGTGTCACGGACATGATATAGCATTTGAGGTGGACATCATTAAGGCAAAGGAGTTTCTTGTTGCGGCAGGATCTCACGAAATTTCGATCACCAAGTTTCTCCTCCGAATGCGAAAACGTTTTGTTGACGCTGATCGACGTAGAGAAAAACGATGGTCATAACAAAATAAGGGAAATCAGAACTCACACGGAAGGATATAGGTGCTCGTTTTTTCCACGCGCTGTTCGAGACTGGAGTAATAGAGAACTACTGTGGTGGTGGTTCGATGAACCCTCTGCCAGGCACTTAAGTATGATTTACAAAGTATCCATATGGATGTAGATGAACGTATATGTGCTCGAGGTTGACTTATTACATGCTCATATTACGTATTACTTTTGCCGTAGAATAACGTTGTTCACTAACTCCTCCCTCACCTTCAACATCCCGCAAATGTGTGGGAATTGGTAGTGACTCTAGAGTATAGCACTTGGCGCTAGGTCATTTATTTGGGGACTGCAGGAGGGAGGGGGGGGGGATGAGTAACAAACAACTGTTGTGCGGGAATGTTTAAAAATTATACTTTCAGAAGGTAATAACTGCGCACTATCAGAATTATGGCCGAAATTGTCGCGCTACGTCGATTGCAGTGTTTGATACCTTGCAAGTGTTCTTTATTTTCCTTCAAATATGAGGTCAAGTTGGTGATGTTTCTTTTGTGAGACCAAAGAAAGACAAAAGTAATGAAAGCAGCTGAACTGAGATTTGGGATTCACTTAATATACGAATTAGAGACCATATAGTAGACGAAGTGGCGGTATTCTGCTATTTCGGAAGCAAAATAATGCATGTCGGTCGAAGTAAGGGGGATACAAGAAGCAGATAAGTACATGCACAGAGGATATTTTTCGACCAAAGAAGTCTACTAGTATCAAATGCAGGCCTTAATGCCAGGTAAAAATATCTAGGAATATACTTCCTGATGAGAAGGTTCTTGAGAAGGGAATCATCGATTGGAGGAAAACCGATAACGAAGAGAATCGGAGCGTTTGAGACGCGGTTCCCTCCACAGAATCGTGGAGGTGAGTATTACTTGGGAAACACCAACTAGCAGAGGAGACAGGGTGATATGAATTGTGTTAATGTCAGCAGGGAATAACTTCCATGGTACTAGAGAGAACCGTATAGTGGTATACGACAAACATTGTAGATGAGGACAGGGATTAGACTATGGTCAACAATATTTTGATTTTTGAGGACACTGAGTTTAAGTGCTACTTTGGGATGTAGAGGCTGGTACAGAAGAGGAAGTCATAGAGGGCAGCAAAAGACTGTTTAATGGACAGTTCCTCAAAAATAAAAAATAAAAATGAAAAAGGATCTAAAGGGCAAGTGACGAATCGTGGCTGAAACAGGTGCTGAGCTGAACACAGGTGCTGAAAAGAAGTATTCCATATATTAAGAGGTGGTAGTATGGGCTAAAACAAGGAAAAATGTCCAGTAAACATGAATTCTAAGGGCTGGCCGTTGTGGCCGAGCGGTTCTAGGCGCTTCATTCTGGAACCGCGCGACTGCTACGTTCGCAGGTTCGAATCCTGCCTCGGGCATGGATGCGTATGATGTCCTTAGTTTAGTTAGGTTTAAGTAGTTCTAAGATCTAGGGGATTTATGACCTCAGATGTTAAGTCCCATAGTGCTCAGAGCCATTTGAATCGTTTTAAACCATTAGTTTTAAAATGCATAACTTAAGAGCTACGAGCAATTTTTTCAGTAGAAGAGAAGTGCTTCACGCGAATAAGTGCGCATAGCTCTTAAGGTATGAATTTTATTGGCCATGTTTACAGGGCATTTTTGTTTTGGGCCATCCCACCACTTCTAAAAATATGGAGCGCATTGTTTTTTTAACACAATGTGTGTAGCGGCAGATCAGAATTCACTACGAGCGACGGTCTTTTGGGTTTTAAAGCACACACGATTTTGGGTCTGTTCCTTTACCACTAGGAATCGAAATCACTTTACATAAATCAAATCCCACCTGTGCGCAACTGTAAGAAGAGCTCGAGAAGCTTTGGAAAAATTGCTAGAATGACGGGATCACACCAAAAAAATATACAACACTCCACCAACATTCACATTAATACAGTTAAGTAGGACAGCTGACATAAAACAACGATAATCTACATCACAGCGCGCAAATTCACACATGGTTGTACCAGGGGGCAAAAGACTATACTTGAAATGCAGACTCGCAAAAATGGCTATATAGTCGCAAATACTTCAAAACCACTTACCGCTTTTAGTACATAACATTTTGAGAGCTCACGATACTCATTGTTGTCCGACGTTGCAACGTATTTCGCCTTCAACCTACTCGCTTCGACATTTTCTTTCGGACGCGCGGAGAGTGTCTTCAGCCGTGCCAGATATCTACTCAGTGCCGCAATGCTTAAAGTCGAATATGACTCGCATATGTCAGACTCTCGCAACACACGACCTCTGCAATTCGTGCGGCACGATCGGTGATGCGCAGCACAGGGGAACGTTTCGCCAGCACACTGGCGGAGCGGCGCGCGACTGCCTGCTCGGGGCAACCCGTCCGGCCACGCTCGACCCTTCCGCTCACCAATGAGAGACTGGGAGGGGCTAGCCAGGTGCTCTTCACACCCCACCTACTTACGAGCATCCCCCGTCACTCTTCCGGCGGCGGCCCCTCTTCCTGGGAAGAACTGGTTTTGTTTGCGGTTGAGACTAACGTACGCACGGCTCAACCCCAATACGCGACTTTTTTCTCCGATCGCCTCAGAGCCGTCGTCAGCGAAATTCCATCTACTGTGGATTATCGCTAAGAAGACGTAACATAACGAACCTTTTCAGACTACGACTTAACAACTGGAATTGCGCTAAAATAAAAGTAAAAGGTTAGATAACATCTACTTTGGCGCCACAAAGTATTTGCACACCTACCATTATATATACATTACAAATAAATAAAGGTGATGACAAGACACTGTTATATTTATTTAAATATACAGTAGTAAACATAAGATTCTTCTAGTATAATTGGTTTCTCACAACAATAATATTAACTTGAAAAAAAATTGTTGCTCAATACATCAAAAGAGTGTTGGCACACCTACATAAAAATGAAGTTAAAAGTCTCTGTAATTTATGTAACTCAATTCTAGTAGCCTGTATGTACATCTTTGTCACTTATGACTGCTTTTAGACGTCTTGGCATGGACTAAATCAAGTTGCGCGTAATATCTGGTGAGATCTTCGACCGTTCATCTAACAACACAGTCTGAAACTCCCGCTTCCCTGTAGATCGGCGTTTCCGAACTTCTGTATCCAAGTGTGCCCAAAGATGCTCTATCGGGTTTAGATCAGGGCTCTGTGGTGGAGTCAAAACCCTTCATGGAGAATAATGTAATAACCACTCTCGAGTTCTCAGAGCCATATGTTTACGGTCATGTCTTGTTGAAAGCAAAAGACGTAGATGTAGACGCCATCTGGACCCAGTTTCTGTGCACTGCTGTATAAATGGTCTCGCATCGATATATTTGCGTTGATCCATGACACCTTCAATAAGTGCCAAGTCACCAACACCAGAACCTACCCCGTATCACCAAACCATTAGGCTTCCTCCCGCGCGTTCTACTGTAGGGGATATACGTTCTGACTGGAGCTCTATATTGCGCAACACCTTCTTCTTTCCGTCAGATCCAAACAAGTTATACTTGGATTCGTCAGAAAATGACACGGTACCGCAAAATGCAATCAATTTATTGACATAATATTCGGCGAACTGCAAGCTTTTTCTTCGATTAATTTCTGAAATAAATGGCTTCTTTCCTAGTAATTTGAGCACTGGCCTGTTTGTTAGACGTTGACTGGATGTCCGATGCAAACGACCCTCCACTTTTAACGGCCTTTTTTTTATCCTTAGAGGTCCCTTTTACATTTAAGAACTGTTGCACTTATTGTCTGTTGTACCAGTTCCTTGAAACTTCTTGAGAATTGTCCGCACTGTTGAATTAATAATAGAATGTTCTTTACCAATCTCATGATAATTTTTACCCTCCAAATGCGAGAAGATTGCCTTGCTGTGGAACGACACGGAATGCTCCTTCTCCTTTGGGCTCATCGTGACAAGTAAATGTGCCTTACATCCAACGTCAGGCAAGCGATTGAGCTGTTTGACAACTTCGATTACACATATCTGGTGCTATGCCTGCAATGTATCGTGGTAGTCGGCCGCGACCGTAAACTGACGCGAACTTACTGGCCGAGGGGAGAGGAACGGTGCGGGGGAATAAGTCCCGCCGCACTCTCGAAGGCTGCCATCCTACATCCACGGTCTGTGCTTCCACGAAAGCAGAACTGACATAACGGCCGTAGGGATCGACGACTCCTTTTCTTGTGATGAGAGTCGCATTCGAATGCCCTTATGCACCAGTGTTAGTCTCTTCACTCTTTTTTTTATTTTATTTTATTTATTTATTTTCTTTAAGGAAAGAGAACAAGTAATCCACAACTCAAAGGAAATAGGAGTATACAAATCATTTGGCAATGGCTGCAGCGCAATCATTTGCTGCTTTTGGCAGTGAGAGTTTAGGCTCGTCTTCAGCCGGTATCTTACGCAACCATAATTCAAAAACACTCCCCATCTAAAACTGCTACGACATACGAGTCAGTTCGCGTAATACGCGCGGAGCTGTCTGTCAAACACAATAACAAACGTCGTACCGTGAGCAAATACTTTTTTAGCAAGAGAAAATCCTCATTTATTTGATTGTATGTGTTTATGCTGTGTTGGAAAAATATTTTGATACGCTTAATCTTTCCTTTATTGATACAGAGTTAATAGTATACATATAATGTTCCTAGTATTTATACATTTTGTATTAGATGCGAAAAGGTGTCTATGCCAATGCTTTTTGGTGCCACACTAGGTAATCTACAAAGGAAAATTTTGATCACGAGAACATTTGATAAGTTACTAAAATTTCTAAACAGGAGGCGAGCAATTAGCTGTATTTGAGACATGACAAAAACTTCGTATGAAAGAGAACTAAACACAGAAAGTTTTAAAAATTCATCTAATATCACAAGATTATATCATATACACGAATGAAGATAGAAACTTGGGATGAATTTTAACTTATGTGTACGACTTCAAGTCCATGACACTCTAAGGCCCACAATCTTTAAGATGTAAATTTATATTAGAAAACAAAACTATTGACAAGTTAACCCCTTTGTATTCTTGAGCTGTGATGCTCCGTGTCGCGGCAGAGTTGATATTTAAAAAAGGTTAAAAGATTGAGTATGGTATGTGGTACTATCAAAAGAACGCTAAGGAGAAAAATTGTAACCGACACAATGCTAAAATTTTATAAAGTCATGGCAGCTTCCTGTGGAAATGAAAACAGGGATGAACTCTGGAACACATAGTAGGATCCAAGCAGCCGAGGTCTGATTTTCTAGAAGAGTCCAAGGAGCAGCAAGAGACAGATTAAAAAACGAGATCATTTGGAAGAATGTAGAACTTTATTACTTACATCAAAAGATGAAGATATACAAGAAATAATGGAACATATAGAAAGAATATGCGATGAATGCACTCCGAAACAGCTGTTACAATACATCACTCAAGGAAAAAAAGAAATGTTGGTAGACCTGAGAGAAGATGGACGGATCAAGAAATCTCAGCAGGCTAATTGGTTTAACATTTAAGGTAGAATAATAATAATAAGAAGAAGAAGCATATGACTAAGAAAACTTTTATTTTCAATAGAAAAATCAAGAGTTTACTGTGGTGTATAATCTTTAAATGCGTGCACAAATAACTTGTACTTTTTACAGTACACATACAACATGTTCTTTTTACAATTAAATTCAGAAGTAAAGTTTTCATCTATCTCACAAACGTTCAAAGTGTCAACCACGGGACGCACGATAAAGATTCACACGACAGTCAAACTAGTTCTATACTTTCGCGAATATGTCTAGAGCTACTGCATTCACTGCTCTTACTATGAGGCGCTGTAGCACACTCAAAAGTCGTTGGAAGCGAGCACATAGTAATATTTAAACATAATTACGTATCGCGGTATCAGGCAACTTTGACGCTCAGTGTTTCAGTGCTACAGTATAGTCGGCGGGAGACCGCTGAGAGCTGGCAGCACTGTCGCCAGCTTCCGACTGTGAACGCAAACGGCTGCGGGACAACATTACAGTCGTGTGCAGGGCTGCTGCGACAACACTGAGGCGTTGCCACGGAAACGTCTACAAAATCGCGCTGCGTGATTAGTTGAGGCAGACGCGACAAGCAGCCGCGCCATGCCCACTGCAGCAGTCACGGATCTTCCTTCGCCGACTCGATCCGTACACAGTTTACACTGTAGGAGGTGAAGTTCCGTGTTCTCGATGAAAATCACGCCCCACAGCTGTAACAGAATCGCTCCTGTTGAAACGGAGAACGGAAAACTACATTTGCTCGACGTCGTTGGACAACGAAGGAGCAGCGACGTAGCTGTATCAGGGACGCCCACAAAGCTGACCTCATGAACTAGCCACGTGCGACTGGCGCCAAGGTAAGCTTTATTTTCGATGTGTAAGATAAGATACACCCGAAGTTTCTACCCGGCGGAGGTTCGAGTCCTCCCTCAGGCATGGGTGTGTGTGTTTATCCTTAGGATAATTTAGGTTAAGTAGTGTGTAAGCTTAGGGACTGATGACCTTAGCAGTTAAGTCTCATAAGATTTCACACACACACCGAAGTTTCTGTATTCACTCATGTTGAAGATACAGTCTGGTGAAATCGAATGCATCTTTTTGTAAGGCCTTGTGTTTCAGTAAATGCTGGACGAAACTATATTGTGCTAGTCGGGTCATCTGTACACACTATCTACACCCAGTGTCCTTAGTTACTTTTTGCTATTTATTTGTTCGGTTATTTAATCCGGTCACTTTACCTTAACGTTCACTAGCGGGCGTTCCAGCTTTCATGGTGGACAGTGGACGTTTGGAGGTTAGAAATATTTTCATTAGGTCTTCATAAGATTATGAACATGTCCGAAAGAACAGATACCATTGGTGATCTTGCAGGTCTCGAAGAATGAAATTACAATGAAATCCAGACCTTTAGCTGCTTACAGAGGTTGACAAATACCAACTGGGACAGTTGAAATAGTGTGCCCCGACCGGGATTCGAACCTGGGATCTCCTGCTTACATGGCAGACGCTCTATCTGTCTGAGCCATCGAGGAGACACTGGATAGTGCGACTGCAGGGACTTATCTATGGCACGCTCCCCGTGAGACCCACATCTCCAACTTACTGACCACACACTACATTTGTAGTGCCCCTGCCCGCTATACTCATTACTCTTGACAGTCAATCTTCCGATTCCCGTAAGAGCTCGAGCAATATGAGTGCATCCGCACTCAGGAAGGTCATTGTCCGGTAATCCTTATCTATATGAAGACGGTATCTATTCTAGGATAGGGATATTCTCAGTACCTTCACAATATATATATATATATATATTCACTTACGAAATTTGTTGTTGAGTAACCTATCCCAGTTAAAAAATAATAGCAAAGTGCGTAGTCCAACACTAGAAGACAGGACGATATTCGCTGTTCTGAGTTAAATCTGGCTTTGGAGCCAAATGTTGTGAATTATGATGCCACAAAAGTCTTTGGTCATTTACCAAATGGTTCAAATGGCTCTGAGCACTATGGGACTCAACTGCTGAGGTCATTAGTCCCCTAGAACTTAGAACTAGTTAAACCTAAGGACATCACAAACATCCATGCCCGCGGCAGGATTCGAACCTGCGACCGTAGCGGTCTTGCGATTCCAGACTGCCGCGCCTTTAACCGCACGGCCACTTCGGCCGGCGGTCATTTACCAACCAGCATTTAAAAACAAATTAAATTAATTTCTAAATGACGACTCCTTCTTCTCAGTAGATGGATTTTTAGACATGAAGTAGTAATTGTAAAAAAGAAAAAAAAATACACCGTATAAAGGAACCGTACGGTATGTTAAACTGACACGTTCCAAATTACTACGAAGTTTCATATTCATGATGAATGGAACAAGTATTAATGCAATGTAATGTAGTAATGTAACACACGGACGCATTACGTACAGCCGTGATGTGTGTTCCAGCTACTCAGTTTATAAAAGTTATGGGGGAGACATACGTCCGAGCCCATAAGCTTCATTGCAGCCCTCAAATCATTTATCTTTAGCATGTGCCTACCGCCAAACTACCTTGGTGCATTAATGCAGACAGAAGCATAGTTACAAACGTTCATAATGCTTTTCGCGTACAAAATACATTTCTACGCGCCACTGTTACCTGTTGTGTTTACTTTTTTTCCTGGCGTTGTTGTCAGCTGCGTGCTCGCACGCACCACTGAACGCCACTGCGTGACACAATGGCGTAATCAATTCTGTTTCGCTGCCATATGAGCGTTGCACGACATTATCGTTCTCACTATTTATTGTCTTGTCGTATGAATTACAGCAAAAGTACTGAAAAGCTGAGCTGTAAATGAGAGTTTTTTTCGCTCTCCGCTGTAGTGAGCCACTGCTGGCGCGTAGCATTACAGCAATGTCGAAGTCAGCTCCAATGAGATGTGCGTAACACACAAATATGGTGACTTTCGCGTCGCATGACCTAGACGGCAACAACGTCACGTATTTTATTTTCTGCTGCAGTCAGAAATTTACGACGTAAACAGAGCTTCGTTGTTAGTAAACGTTCTAACGAAATAGCTGATTTTCGAAGTTTTTTTTTTTTTTTTTTTTTTTTTTGTATTGGTGGAGGAAGTTTGAGGGCTAATCTTGCAAAAGTGTACGACGAGGTTCTCATAGTTACACAGAAGTCTCCTTCAAATATCCTTACTATGGTAAGGACACTTGAAGCAGACTTCTTTTTAGCCATGACAACCTTGACATACGAAAAGGGTAGGTAATAATCAGTGTCCGCAATATGCTTTAAGCATTCATGTTCCAACACTGTTTTTGTTTCATTTTGGAGATTACCAGCGAAATACTGGCCACGAAAATTTAGTCACCGTCAGCACTCGAATCGGCTAACTCTGGAGTCATCGCATCAGTTCGCAACGTCGGCTACAGAGGCGAGAATGTTTCAGGTGCCACTTGAGAACTGCGTGATCTGTTGCTCCCCGCGTTCCGAAAAGCAGTACTCAGTTGCTGACGAATAAGAAACCTCAACCACAACAGGGCGCCATTGAGACAATCGTGTTCGGGATAGTTTCTGGTCTATGTATGTCAGGACTTAAAGCGTCCACCTGTTAGTATAGGGGCTGACGAGACTCTAGAGGAATGTTGAGTCTAGCATTACATCTGTAAGAGTCCGCATCTCGTGGTCTCGCGGTAGCGTTTACGCTTCGCGAGCACGGGGTCTCGGGTTCGATTCCCGGCGGGGTCAGGGATTTTCACCTGCCTCGAGATGACTAGGTGTTGCTGTGTCGTCTTCATCATCATCATTCATCGCCATTACGGTCGGATGAAGGCAACGGCAAACCACCTCCAATAGGACCTTGCCTAGTACAACGGTGTGGGTCTCCCGCATCGTCCCCTACACTCTGTCAAGGAGTATGGGACTTCATCATCACATCTGTAAGAAAATTTGATAACTTGCCATTCGCTATGTATCCCAACAAATCCGATTTACTGTTACTATTGCAGTAATCATTATTAATATAATCATTCACGTAGCAATACTAATATGATTAGCCGAGACCGATATCACAGTCACAGATAACCAGTTCAAACACAATTCGAACGATGGAAGACATTTACATTATAAGTGTTTGAACGTAAACGGGAGGAGCGGTGAAAGCAGAAAGTCACAGATCACCAGACTTTATGCTAATGTCCTGAAATATACGCCAAACCTCTTCATACTGTCTACTTATGTGAGATACTGTGAGATGATCCGGTCGTCCGACGAAGACAAGCTTAGCTGAACCCAAGCTGCTCGAGAGAAGTCGATTAAGTATCGCATCGAGTTTATTCTCCCTTCCAAAACATTATCATTGTCACCAGCATAAACAGTACAGTTTCCACGCACTTATCAGTCACCGAAAGTAAACAGTTCCGCTGTCAGTCCCCGGTAGCTGAGTATATGATACAACGGGTCACCTTTGCCAACGGTCGTGCGGTAGCGTTCTTGCTTCCCACGCCCGGGTTCCCGGGTTCGATTCCCGGCGGGGTCAGGGATTTTCTCTACCTCGTGATGGCTGGGTGTTGTGTGCTGTCCTTAGGTTAGTTAGGTTTAAGTAGTTCTAAGTTCTAGGGGACTGATGACCATAGATGTTAAGTCCCATAGTGCTCAGAGCCATTTCTTTTGAACCTTTGCCAACACTTACCTAGCCTCTCGCATCCCCCACCTGGCACAAGTTCTTCCTATGCCGGTGGTGTTGGCCCGCCGAATCCTGGCGGCACTAGGATATTTTGTGAGCACAGGTCTGCTTTTTAAGGTAGGATACGAAACCCTCACCCTTCTTCGTAGTCGTGGAGGTCTTGGACTAGTCCACGTACGCGACCGAGCAGTGGCTATTTATGTAACCACGATGATAAAGATGTGGACACGACACCAGACAAGTCTGACGGGCAGCTTGATAGACGAACTCGCTCCACCTTCTCGTTCGGCTCCGGTAGCGGTGGCTCACATCTCACCAACGCTTGCCCATATGCGAACCTTCTTTGTGGAACACAGTTATGTACATATGGAACTACCGACTACCAGGACGGCAACGGCACGTGATATATATCACATCTTGACTCGACGACGGCCGAATAATGCCGTAGAGCGCCGCCAACCAACGGTTACGTGATCAGTGGTATGGCGTACAGTACACCACCCACACCTTGATACGGGAACGCGCGCACTGTGGTATCAGGTGGTAAATGGGAAATACGTGACTCGTTCCAGGTTGCATACAATTCATATGGCGGACGAGCCACTGTGTCCGCAGTGCAATGTTATAGACACTGAGGAGCATCGCCTGATATGAGGTCCTTCGCCGGACGTATGGTGTTTGGTGAAAAAAATAATAGCCTTCCTCCTTCGGGTAGGGCCGCAAACAATAGAACCACGCACACTACTTCTCCCAGATAGGACATATTATCCCCGAACGAAGACAAACGCAGTGACTTGGATTCGAGGTTTGACTGTGCGTTATCTTTTCCGAGACGGCAGTAAGAATGTGCTTGACTTTTGGGCCTTACTACAGGAACATCACTCACAGCTTATGAGACATCCGAGATATCGAACATATTACGCAAATTTTTTAGGGAGTGCCTTGCTTGATCACCCACCCAGTTGGGGTGTCCCGGGTAGGAGAATGTAATTATTGTCTATAAGTATCAGAACAAGAAAGGACCAGGACAGTGGAGAGGATCCACAAACACACGTGAAGACGTACCCGACACCAACGCGAGGTATGACGGGATTAGCGAGGTACGCGCCTAAAAGAGGAACGTAGAACGTTATTGTTTTGTACTGACAGAAGCAGGATATTATATTATTTTTTTCACTATTATGTAAAAAAAAAGTCCACTTATTTACGTTTCCCAGAAAAATTTTATTTTATAAAGTCATCGTCTTATATATTTAAAGAAAAAGTGCTAGAAGCAGTTTATGTTTGTTATTGTAAAAAGTAGTCAGCACGACAGAATATCAACCTAAGGGCCCGGGTTCGATTCCCGGCTGGGTCGGAGATTTTCTCAGCACAGGGACTGGGTGGTGTGTTGTCCTATCATCGTCATTTCATCCCCATCGACGCGCAAGTCGCCGAAGTGGCGTCAAATCGAAAGACTTGCACCCGGCGAACGCATTGGTTCTCTTGCCTGCTCTTTCGTTTCCACATTTCAACCCTGATCCGTAAATGAAAGCGAAAGATCAAATAACAATCTCAGACGAGACTACTGCGACGCAGCACGCCCAGGGATTATAAGCTGTTATCAGAGGTGGCTAAGCTGCGTTTGTCCAGTGATCAGGGCTCCCCACTCACGTGCGTAACTCGTAAACGACGCACTGCTAGGGATATTGTATTTAAAGAATGGTACATACATTTTCGGCTTATAACAAATTATTAAATGAAACATCAAGTTTACTGTTACCAGTCACCGTTTTATTTATTTCCACGACGCGTTTCGCAGGTTTAAACCTCCATCATCGGGTGGATTTACATTACTTAGTATGGCATTTGTGTGTGTGTTGTGTTACGATTTCTTGGAGGAACTCGTGGCACTGCCTCCAGTGGTCACAGGTTCCTTTTGCTGTCGTAACACATCACATGTGTACTGCCACATTTGTAAACAAATATGGCATATTTGTTTACAAATGTGGCAGTATACATGTGGTGTGTTACGACAGCAAAAGGAACCTGTGACCACTGGAGGCAGTGCCACGAATTCCTCCAAAAAATCGTAACGCAACACACACACAAATGCCATACTAACTAATGTAAATCCAGCCGATGATGGAGGCCGCGCGACTGCTACGGTCGCAGGTTCGAATCCTGCCTCGGGCATGGATGTGTGTGATGTCCTTAGGTTAGTTAGGTTTAAGTAGTTCTAAGTTATAGGGGACTGATGACCACAGCTGTTAAGTCCCATAGTGCTCAGAGCCATTTGAACCATTTGATGGAGGTTTAAACCTGCGAAACGCGTCGTGGAAATAAATAAAACGGTGACTGGTAACAGTAAACTTGTTGTTTCATTTAATGTCAGTAACAGTCACGGTAAAGCCTAACCTAAAAATGTTCGCATACAAAGATAACAAATTATATTTACCTATCAGCAGTACAGTACCAACCGAATTTGTTACTCTGACAATAATAATGGTCTGATTTGATGATTGAATTATTTATATGCTTCAAATTTCAGTCCAAGTTGCTCGCTGCTACTTGTTCTCCAATTGCTGGTTCAAGATACATTGTTCGCCGATTCTGTTCTTTTCATATGTGCAATCGACAGCGAGGGCAGAAGCAGGATCATATAGAATTTTGATGGGCACTGGCTCCACGGCGAATCATTCCGGATTCGCCTCATACAAATATTATTTATTTCAATTGCAATTTAGACACATAGGGAAGTCCAGCACTGTGGGATTTAGAAACCCAATCTACAACACTAAGCTGTGACATGCTGGAATACAGTTCCCAGCAGTCTGAAACCACATTATCGTACTAAAACAAACCTATCCTTTACGTGAGCACACGCCATGTAGCTAATACAACAGTAGCAAACAGCTAGCACGAAAGTAAGAACAACATCAACCATGTACACCAAAGTGCGACGCCTGTAATTGCCGAGACATCATCGTCACTATAGATCGGTGTATCCGGTGGACGTTGTTTTTGCATTCATGATGTCTGTTTGCTGTTAGCTACATACCGTCTGCTCACATTATGTGTGGAAGAGCGGCTATGTATTTGAAGGGCTTATTTCAATAGTGGTAGAAGTCCATTTTTGTTGATTCTGAGATACAGAGTCCTAAAGTTAAATGAGCACTGAAAAATCTGCAGTTGAGATACTAGAAATATTCAAGTATATATACTAGAATTTTTCAGCGATCATTTAACTTTAGGACTCTGAATCTCAGAATGAACAAAAATGGACTTGTACCACTATTGAAATAAGCCCTTCATTTGGTGGTGGAAACAACGTTGTACCGTGTCACAACTTAATGTTGTTTAGCGGGGTTTCAACATCCCACAACGCTTGACATGACTACATATCGAAATTGCAGTCGCAATAAATAGCAATAAACAGCCAAATGGGGAATGACTTCATTCAAGAAAAAACTACATGCTTGCTCGCGACGAGAGGATGATAAACGTCTTACGCATCGCAGGAGCTCATGCTAGGGATATGAGCACGATTTAGGTCTCTGAACTTCTGACAGCTATAATTTCTGTTCATTGATTTTTCACTATAGCTCTCCACCGCGCGCGCACACACACACACACACACACACACACACACACACACACACACATATATACATATGCGAGCGCGGAGAGAGAGAGAGAAACACAGAATCGCATACGAGTTGCATTCCTCTGGGGCAGTTCACTTCTCTTGTCAACCGACGCTACTTGTATGAGCTTTACAACTCTAATAAATAAATTTATGACTCATGTACTAGTCTTCACCGACAGTTCATGGCTTCAGGTGGCTTTATGCGTATGACTGCACTGTTGACGTCGTCACGCACATTCTGAGTAACTTGCGGCTGACGGACATAGGCGTGTTGAGTAAACGAACGAAATGAGAAGGGGAGACGTGACTAAGCGAACGTATCATGTATTACGAGGTCGACCTGTGCTACTTTCATCACGACTCGCTGCTGAGTTATATCTCTCCAGTTACGATACCTCGCCTTGTCATTATATCTTGTACACTGTCACCGCACAGTGGTAATTTAGCAGGTAAAAGCAGAATCACATTAACCAGATGCTCCCTACAGAACTTCACTGTAAAGTCATGCAGCGAGAAACAACAGAAGAGTGGTACAATATTGTGATTTGTTTATCAGGGGGGCAGCAGAACAATGCAAAGAGCCTGGTCTACATGCAGTTCATTGACGAACAGTGTGGACAGCAGCCATGTAGAATGTGAAAATGGTAGCGCCGCTGCAGGAGACTTCCGGGCCCCGAATGTAACAGCACTTGCTGGAAAATAGCGGTGGAGCGAGGGAAAACATCAAGTTTGTGTTAAGTTTTGTGTCTACGGGCGGGAATTTGTCCACCCGAATACCAACAGGCAGGTTCTTGATCGCTCCTCCGCAACGCCCAACCCACAAAGCAAAGATTGTGCGCGAGTGTTTGGCAACCAAACAGATCACAGTCCTGGATCATCTAGCATATTCACCTGATTTGACCCCAGCCGACTTCTGGTTGTTCCCCAAATTGAAGTCAGCGATGAAAGGGCAGTGTTACGATACAATTAGGGAAATCCGAGAAAATTGTACTGCAGTATTAAATGCAGTTCCAAAAAAAGGGCTACAGAGACTGTTTGACAACACATTTAAACTGACTTCAGCTGTGTTTCGATTCAGAGGGAGACCGTTTCAAATAAATACAGTGATTTTGTGAGCAAAATACATTACTTACTTTTCATAACGAAACTGGAAAACACTGTGTATCTACATCAGTATTTCACAATTTCACAACCCATCTCACGGTGTGCGGCGGAAGGGATTTCTGTTTACACTAATTGATCCCCCCTTCTATTCCATTCGTGAAAGGCGCATGGGAAGAATGATTGTCGGCAGACGTCTATATTATCTCTGACTTCTCGCATTTTCTCGTCTAGGTCAGTTCGCCAGATGTGTGAGAATCGAAGACCTATGTTAACAGACTCTTCTCGGAATGTACTCTCTCGGAACTTTAACAGAAAACCTCTCCGGGATGGCACAACGACTCTCTTCTAGTGTCTGGCACTGGAGTTTGTTGACCATCTCTGGAACCCGTTCGCGCCGACTATACGATCCCGTGACAAAACCCAACGCTCTTCGTTGGATTCTATCTCTTCTGGGACTTAACATCTGAGGTCATCAGTCCCGTATAACGTAGAACTACTCAAACCTAACTAACCTAAGGACATCACACACATCCATACCCGAGGCAGGATTCGAACCTGCGACCGTAGCAGCAGCGCGGTTCCGGACTGAAGTGCCTAGAACCGCTCGGCCACAGAGGCCGGCGATGAGTTACAAGCCCTTAAGATTCTTCCTATGAATCTCACTCTACCATCAGCTTTACCTACTATTTCTTTTATTCGGTCATACCCTTTAAAGTCGCTCCGTATGGTTAGTCCTAGATTTTACGGTAGATACTGTTTCCAGTAATTGTCACTGAAACGTCCCCTTAGAAAAATTATGAATGACTGTGCTGGAAAAACTCTTACGTTATTTGATACAGAAACAGCTGAGTAAAACTGAACGTACTCAGACAGTTCTCTCTTTACTTATTCTGATCATCACTAAACTGATACACAATTTTTTAGCGCAACGCAATCTGACTTTCAATAATCCCTACAAAAGAATGGCACTGATTAACAATAACCTATACCTTTCATGTATCACTTACCTCGCAAAAATCTTCGTTACCCGAACTACTGCAATACAGCGAGCGCCAATACTGACAGCTAAATAAAAGATTCTAACTACTGAAGGCACTAACTACTGATAGGCATAGTTAGCAAATGAAAGATTTTGCTAGAGAACAAACAATGTATTTACCTTAATAGCGTTCAAAAGACATAATATATATGTATGTATATAATTTTGTAATATCCAATTAAACAAATTTTCTTTTTCTGGCGGACACACGTCCAGATCGTCCGCTCAAAACTCTTGCATCCCACATCCACCACTGCTGGCGGCTCACCTCCAAGTGCGCAACGCTAGGCGCTGTCCACATCCAACTGCCCCACACTACACAAGCGAATATTCCAACAACGAGTCTAACCAGCCACAGAATGCACACAGCGCAGTCAGCGATTTTCATACACAGCACTACATGGCATTACCAACATAAAAACCTGAACAGCCTACTTACATCATCAGCAGTGAAGTTAAGTTGTGCCTCTTCTCAAATGTATTCGCAGTATGTAACATTCATTTACGTTCGGGTTCAACACAGTCCATGTGACACATGTACCAAGTGTAGATGTACGAAGAGTACCACAAAGGTTAACTAGTATTAGTGTAAAGCTCGAGGAGTTCAATAAATAATGCAATACATTTATTTTCTTGGCCAATTCCGGTTGAAAAACTGCGGAATACGTTGTGGGACATCGCGAAATATTCGCGCTTCAGCGCCTATAGTTTCATGAAGTTCCGATAGGTGTCGGGGCAATACGTAGTCTTCAAAATGCCGTCTGTAAAAGGAGTTGTGTTCCAAGCAGAGAGCTCCTTTCGGCGGAACACCAGAGCATCGCAGATGTTTCATAGGCTCTTGCAGACTGTCTACGGAGACCCGGCAGTGAAGAAAGGCACGGCGAGTCTCTGGGCGAAGCGTCTGTCATCATTGCAACAAAGTCTTCAAACCTGTCCAATCTCCCGAGCGCTGGCTGGCCGCACACAACTGTTATTCCCGAAATGTTGAAACGTGCGGACACTCTCATTCGAAGTGATCGACGGATCGCAATCAAACATCTCGTTGCTGGACGCCTTTGTTGGAAGTGCTGACACAATTGTCCGCCGATTGGAGTACTCAAACGTGTGTGCTTTCTACGTTCCTCGACGCCTAACAGAAGACCATAAAAAACAACAAAACATCATCTGTGTGGAAATGCTTGTGTGTTGCGAGGCTGATCGTGACAAACTTTTGTCGAACATTGTCACAGGCGACGAACATGAGTTCATCACGTCGAACTGGATACGAAACGGCAATCCATGGATTGGCGCCATACCACCTCTCCTCCAAAGAAATTCAAACCCTCAGCCGGTAAACCCATAGCGACGGTCTTCTGGCATTTCGAAGGACTTGTTCTTCTTGATGTCCTCCCTCATGGTGCAACGATCAACTTTGAAACATGGTTCAAATGGCTCTGAGCACTATCGGACTTATCATCTGAGGTCATCAGTCCCCTAGAACTTAGAGCTACTTAAACCTAACTAATCTAAGGACAACACACACATCCATGCCCGAGGCAGGATTCGAACCTACGACCGTAGCGGTAGCGCGGCTCCCGACTGAAGCGCCTAGAACCACTCGGCCACACCGGCCGACTATCAACTTTAAAGTGTATTCTACTACCCTCAGGAAATTGATGAAACGACTTCAGAGCCTTCGTCGCCACAAAAGTGCTAAAGAACTTCTTCTCCATGACAACGCACGCCTCACAAAAGTCTGCGCACCCGCGAGGACCTCACAAAACTTCATTGGACTGTTCTTCCTCGTCAGCCCTATAGTCCTGATCTCGAACCTTCCGACTTTCATCCGTTTGGACTAATGAAAAGTGCACTCTGCGGAACCAGTACGTGGATGATGGGCAGGTTACTGGTGCAGCAAGACGTTGGTTGCGACGTGGACCAGTAGGTGGTACCATGCGGGCACATAGGCCTTGCCGGTAATGTGAAGCAACGCCGTCACTGTGAGGTTTTATAGACAAAATACACTACTGGCCATTAAAATTGCTACACCACGAAATATGATGTGCTACAGACGCGAAATTTAACCGATAGGAAGAAGATGCTGTGATATGCAAATGATAAGCTTTTCAGAGCATTCACACAAGGTTCGCGCCGGTGGCGACACCCACTAACAAGGGAACCTCCCCATCGCATCCCCCTCAGATTTAGTTATAAGTTGGCACAGTGGATAGGCCTTGATAAACTGAACACAGATCAATTGAGAAAACAGGAAGAAGTTATGTGGAACTGTGAAAAAATATGCAAAATATACAAACTGAGTAGTCCATGGGCCACATAAGCAACATCATGGACAAAGTGTGCTTAGAAGCGGTCAGTCTGCTTTCGGCCGGTGAGCGGCGAGGACGTCTTGTTTACGTCCCGTCCGCAGTGTCGCGGTCCCGTCGGCAGAGTCGCGAGCGCGCGTAGTTTGTTTACTTCCTCGCCGCAGCTAATACTCGCGTCCGTTAACACTGAGTCGCCATGGCTCATTCGTACAGAAAAGCTACCATCAAGATCAGCTTCCAGCCCGACTACGCACGACCACGAGCCTTTGAAGTCGAACGATTTATCCGTGACGAAGTTCAAATACCAACACAGCACATCATCGGTATCCACCTATCCATCACAAGCAGCGTCGTTTACGTCAAGATGGTCGATGACGAGTTATGTCACGCAGTTGTGAACAGATGCGCGAACACTCTCAAGTTCAAACACTCCGATGGTCACATTGGAGAGGTTACTGTTGACCATGCTGGACTAGGATTACGCACACTAAGAGTCTTTGAACTCCCTTTCGAAGTACCACCGGACGTCGTTACCTCAGCTTTCCGCCCTTATGGGACGGTAATTAGCCACGTGGCCGAAAAATGGAACACCTTCGAGACGTACCAAGTCCTCAACGGCGTCCGACAAGTGAAAATTGAATTAAAGAAACATGTGCCGTCCTACTTAGTCATAGGTGGCTGTCGAGCAATAATAATGTACGACGGCCAACCTCGTACTTGTTCTGGTTGCGGCCAGGAGGGTCATGTCCGCTCGGCGTGTATTCAACGTCGGATTACACAACTTCCATTGCATGACACGACACCACCTCCTACGCTCACGGCCCTCCCCCTCAATTACGCAGAGGTGACACGATCGACCGTCATGACAGACGACAACCCCCCCGGAAGACAGGAAGCGTTAGAATGCGCACCTGTCGCCGGTCCTGGATTGACCAACACCATTACGGTGTCTGCAGGGGTTGAAGAACGCCGCCCATCGACTCCACAAGAAGATTCGGACGAGAGAATGGAACTCGACTCTAGGGTTGTACCGACCTCTGCCTTTCTCCCTGAGGGGGATGCTATACGGGAACCACAAACTCTTTCGGACTCAGAAACCCACGTCCGCAAACAAAGGTCACCGAGAAAACATAAAAAGCGACGTCGCACACCCTCAGACGATTGCCTCCAGCAGACGTCTTCTCCAGTTGACGACCGGACGGCCGACGAAACGACGAGGAGAATGGATGACACGAGATCGCCCTCACCTGTCACTTTGTCTGATTTTGACAAATCCGTTTCCGCTCCCTCGGACAAACGGATGGCCAGCACAGCGCCCGCCGTTGGTACACAACCGGAAACAACTGCGGATTCACCCTTAGTCACTCAGCCCACAAGTGTTCTGCCGCAGCCACCGTTAACTTGCGGACCTTGGGCGGATGACATTGAAGACGATTCTACGGCCGCTGTGGTGGATGAGGAGAGGGGTCTCTCCTCCCACACCTCGGCCCCTCCCGAGTAGCAACAGATGACGGCGCGGACGCGGCCAGCAGATCACAGGCCCCACCTTTTACGGCGACACTGACGGCAGCCCCCACCGCAGGAGACGATCTACAAACCTATCGCTTAACGACCATCAACATTAACACCATTCGGACACGTACGAAGTTGTCGCTGCTCCAAGACATGCTCAATGCAGCAGACGTTGACATTGTCTTTCTCCAAGAAGTCTTCGTCGAAGATTTCCCGGGTATGTATGGTTATACGGCTCATGTGTCCCACGCCTCGCCAACTAACAGTGGAGTCGCCATTCTCCTCAGAGAGGGCCTCGAGGCGGACGAAGTCCGATATCTCCCCGACGCTAGAGGAATGGCCGTAACGGTGCAAGGCGTCCGGTTTATCAACGTGTACGCCCCTTCCGGAACGAATCGCCGTCGTGACCGATCGCTCTTCTTCGCAGAAGGAATAGCACCGCTTTTTCAGGGCAGGCACGATGACTTGATATTAGGGGGCGATTTCAATTGCACCCAAGCACCTAAAGATCAGCTGCCACGCCATTCACCGTGCCCCGAACTTGGGACACTCGTCGGCGATCTCCAGCTAGTAGATACATGGGAACATGTCCGAGGAAATAGACCGGGATACACCCATTTCACGAGTCACTCGTCTAGTCGCATCGATAGGATTTACGTCTCCCGTTCTCTCGCGGCAACGGTGAGTGACGCGGAGGTGTGGCCAGTAGCCTTCTCTGATCACGAGGCCTATATATGTGCCGTCACCCTTCGTCGCCAACGGGTGTGGCGCAGCCGACATCCCTGGAAATTAAACCTTGCTCATCTCGCTTCTCCGGATTGTCGACGCGCCATCGAAGACACGTGGAGTTTGTGCGTCCGCCGCCTCCCAACGTATCCTACGTCGATTAGTTGGTGGTTAACCTGCGCCAAGCCGGCCCTACGGCGAACCTTTATTACGTATGGTCGTGAGACTGCTGCTTGGAGGCGGCAGACCCTTGATTTTTATTTCACCGTCCTTCGCGAATGCACCTCCTTGCCACCCGCACCTGAACGACAGCTGACAGTTCAGCGTGCGAAAGCACAGATCGTAGCCCATATGCGCCGACACCTCGTAGGGACGATCGTCCGAGCGCGGACACAAGACAGACTCGCAACGGAACGACCCACCATGTACCACGTCATCCGAAAACGTACACTGCGAAGACGGGCGCTGATAATGCCATCACCACTGAGGACGGCCTTCATCACACCACACAACGCGATATTGCTGCAGCCTTCTTCGACCATTACGCACGACTTTATTCTGCTCAATGTTCCGACCCGATGACGGTGACAGCAGTCTCACAACTGGTTTACGGCATTGTCCCACAGGATTTACAAACTGAATTATTGAACGACATTACGGAAGACGAAGTTATCGACGCCATCGGTAAAGGAGCGGCGAATAAGTCTCCTGGCCCCGACGGGCTCCCTGTGGAGTTTTATAGAACTTTTCAGTATTTACTGGCTCCCAAGTTAACAGACATCTGTCGGGAGCTCATGTCCCCCGCGGTGCCGCTCCCTGCGACCTTCGTAGAAGGAATAATTATACCGGTTCACAAGCCTAAAGGTGGGGCTCGAATACAAGATTACCGCCCGCTAACACTCGTCAACTGCGACATGAAGATATTCACCAGACTATTAGCAAACCGTCTACGACCGACCCTACCTTACGTCATCTCGCCAGATCAGACTTCCCTAGGGGGTATCAACAACATCCACACAGCACTGTGTCGATACCGTGACTTAATAGCCCTAGCCAGGGCACGCCGCGTCCCGGGAGCGCTGGCATCACTAGATTTTAGCCAAGCGTTTGATCGAGTGGATCACGCATACCTAACGTCCGTTCTCCAGCACATGCAGTACCCACAGCAATTCACAGCCGTCGTGATGCGCCTACTCCGAGGAGCGACTTCCAAAGTGCTCGTTAACGGGCGTCTCTCGCAGTCCCTCCCGATTTTCCGCTCTGTCCGTCAAGGCTGCCCCTTGTCGACGTTACTATATGCTCTGGCACTGGAACCGCTCCTCTGTGGTCTCCGTCAACGCCTCACCGGTCTTACCCTACGTGACGTCACATTTCGCTGTACAGCATATGCAGACGACCTGGTTCTCGTGTTCCGCAATCGCGATGATGTCAACAGAGCACTAGAATGGATTACCACGTACGGTGTGGCTTCCGGCAGCTGTCTCAACGTCGCCAAATCGGTCGCCATGGCCATAGGAGACGGGTTGACCCCAGCGTGTGTCGAACCCCTACAGCTCCGTGGCACTATCAAATGTCTCGGAATAGAGTTTCACGACGACATACGGCGCACCGCGGCTCTTAACTACCGCCGCTTATTACAACAAATTCGGGTCCAGATCTTCAACCTTCGTCTGCGGACCCTCGACATTCTCCAAAGGACAGACTTCGTTAATGTTTACCTCGCATCGCGCCTTCCACACATAGCGCGTGTTCTCCCAATACCGTTACTGATGGCTCGACGTCTATTAGCGGCATTCGGAGCCTACGTCAGTACAGGCATGCTCTTCAAAGTCAGTTATGAGTCACTGACCCTTCCCCCAGAAAGGGGAGGTCTTGGCCTAGTCCATGTCCACGACAGAGCTGTGTCCCTGTATGTCAGCTCACACATCAAGCTGTGGCGCCACCACCCGGAAAGTTTGACAGGTTTGCTGTTGGAGTCCTTAGCTCCGCCGTCCACTATGCCCCCACTGACGACGCAAGACATACCCCCACCCTTCTACTACTTCGGGAACTTTTACATTGAACACAGCTATTTCCGTATCGCAGTACCACCGACGAAACAGGCGTCGGCGCGGGATATATATCATGTCCTACAGCAGAGGCGCCCACCAAACATCGTGGAGACGAAAAGCCCTCAGGTTAATTGGAAGGTGGTGTGGAAGACGATTCACGCGATTCCACGGGACACAGCCGTCCGATCCACATGGTACATCACAGTCAATGGTAAACAGATCACCCGATCACGCCTCCACAAGATAAACATGGCGGAATCGCCTCTCTGCGTAGACTGCGGGATACCAGACACGGACGAACACCGTCTCACATGTGGCGCGGCAGAAGACGTATGGAGCTTGGTGCGACAAATTTTGTCGTATTTTCTACGAGTGACTCCGGAACACATTACACCTCGGTTTCTACTATTTCCGGATCAACAGTATTTCCCGCGCGCCAAGACCAACGCTGTCACGTGGATCCGTGCGCATGCGGTACACTACTTATTTCACGATGGACCTAAAGATGTATTAGACTTTTGGATCTACCTACAAGAACGTCATTGCAAGATCGTACGGAACCCTAAATACAGACAGTATTTTTCTAATTACTTAGGGAGTGCCCTACGCGACCCTCCGCGCAGCTGGATCATCAACAGGTAGGAGAAGATACCCATTGAGTGAGCTGACATGACTACGTTCGATTCTCGGTGGAACAACATGATATACGTGAAGACGTACCTGGATGATGAAGCGTAAGGAGAGTAACGACACACCCTTCTGCATCCTGTATGAAGCACTTTTCTTTTTCGTTTTCCCCATATACATTACCTCGGTGTCGGAACGTGCCGAGATATAGTTTTCTTTTTCTCAGAGCACGATGCGGTGCTAGATACATTTATTTTTGTTGTGGTATAAAGTAAAACCACATTAAGAATGTATTAAAACAGTAAATACAAATAAATAAATAAACAATAATTCCCACAAAAGATTTCCCCTTCCCATCCCTGATTCCTTGACAGACGAGGGGGACACTGCGACCAGGCCTCGGGTTACGACCCCTGATCGCTCTGCCTTCCGCGCCCTCCCCCACCTTCCTAAAAAAAAAAAAAAAGGGTCCTCGGTTCAAATCTTCCATCGAGTGAAAACTTTGATTTTTTATTTTCAGTTTATGTGAAAAAAAAAGAAGCGCCGTGGTCCCGTGGTAGCGTGAGCAGCTGCTGAACGAGAGATCCTTGGTTCAAGTCTTCCCTCAACTGAAAATTTTACTTTCTTTATTTTTGCATAGTTATTATCTGTCCGTTCGTTCATTGACATCTCTGTTCACTGTAATAAGTCTAGTGTCTGTGTTTTGCGACCGCACTGCAAAACCGTGCGATTAGTAGACGAAAGGACGTGCCTCTCCAATGGGAACAGAAAACATTTGATCGTAAGGTCATAGGTCAACCGATTCCTCCACAGGAAAACACATCTGATATATTCTATACGACACTGGTGACGGCATGTGCGTCACATGACAGGAATATGTTGTCGACCCACCTAACTTGTACACTTGGCGAATGGGTAAAAAGATTCTTCTACCTTGCCCGATTTAGGTTTTCTTGTGGATGTGATAATCACTCCCAAAAAAGTGATGAAAACATAAGAGTTTGTCACATAAACTGAAAATAAAAAATTAAGATTTACACTTGATGGAAGATTTGAACCTAGGACCTTTCGTTCCGCAGCTGCTCACGTTACCACGAGACCACGGCGCTCCGGCGTTCTTATCGCCTTTATTGTTGCTTATCTTCCCTTGAACTACTCAGTTTGTATATTTTGCTTATTTTTTCACAGATCTACACAACTTCTTCCTGTTTTCTCAATTGATCTGTGTTCAGTTTTTCAAGGCCTATCCACTGTGCCAACTTATAACTAAATCTGAGGGGGGTGCGATGGGGAGGTTCCCTTGTAAGTGCTGACATGAGAAAAGTTTCCAACCGATTTCTCATACACAAACAGCAGTTGACCGGCGTTGCCTGGTGAAACGTTGTTGTGATGCCGCGTGCAAGGAGGAGAAATGCGTACCATCACGTTTCCGACTTTGATAAAGGTCGGACTGTAGGCTATCGCGATTGCGGTTTATCGTATCGCGACATTGCTGCTCGCGTTGGTCGAGATCCAATGACAGTTACCAGAATATGGAATCGGTGCTGGATCCCAACGGCCTCGTATCACTAGCAGTCGAGATGACAGGCGTCTTATCCGCATGGCTATAACGGATTGTGCAGCCACGTCTCGATCCCTGAGTCAACAGGTGGGGACGTTTGCAAGACAACAACCATCTGCACGAACAGTTCGACGACGTTTGCAGCAGCATGGACTATCAGCTCGGAGACCATGGCTGCGGTTACCCTTGACACTGCACCGCAGACAGGAGCGTCTGCGGTTATGTACTCAGCGACGAACCTGGGTGCTCGAATGGCACAACGTCATTTTTTCGGATGAATCCAAGTTCTGTTTACAGCATCATGATGGTCGCGTCCGTGTTTGGCGACATCGCGGTGAACGCACATTGGAAGCGTGTGTTCGTCATCGCCATACTGGCGTATCACCTGGCATGATGGTATGGGGTGCCATTGGTTAGACGTCTCGGTCACCTCTTGTTCGCATTGACGGCACTATGACCAGTGGACGTTACATTTCAGATGTGTTACGACCCGTGGCTCTACCCTTCATTCGATCCCTGCGAAACCCTACATTTCAGCAGGATAATGCACGACCGCATGCTGCAGGTCCTGTACGGGCCTTTCTGGATACAGAAAATGTTCGACTGCTGCCCTGACCAGCACATTCTCCAGATCTCTCACCAACTGAAAACGTCTGGTCAATGGTGGCCGAGCAAGTGGCTCGTCACAATACGCCAGTCACTACTCTTGATGAACTGTGGTATCGTGTTGAAGCTGCATGGGCAGCTGTACCTGTACACACCCCTCCAAGCTCTGTTTGACTCAATGCCCAGGCTATCAAGGCCGTTATTACGGCCAGAGGTGGTTGTTCTGGGTACTGATTTCTCAGGATCTATGCACCCAAATTGCGTGAAAATTTAATCATATGTCAGTTGTAGTATAATATATTTGTCCAATGAATACCCGTTTATTATCTGCATTTCTTGTTGGTGTAGCAATTTTAATGGCCAGTAGCGTATTGGAATGCTGAATAAAACTAACCTGTTTTCAGTAAAAAATGTGTTTCATTACTTGATGAAAGTAATGCCTGTATTGTATGTAAGATATTGTACTCCAATCCTGTCCTCACTCATTTCGCTGGCTATATGATTAAAGCCAAAGTGCAATAAATACATAAGATACGACGGCGTGTTAGCTCCACATTCACTTCAAAGATGCTGGCAGGTGGCACTCGCAACAGTCGGGGGAAAGTGGGAATGGCAGCGGCGCGTCCCGAGTTCGTTAGTCGCGCTCAGCTGTGTGTGAAGGGCAGTGGCGCAGCGGAAGGTCAATGACTGCCGGCTTGGACGCCGTCCAGGGAGTGGAAGGCACGCGCCCGCAGTGGCGCAGCCAAAGGCCGCAGGTCCACCGCGCTGGTGACTCATCCAAGTCGATGGAAAGGCCACTACTTCAACGTTCTGTCAAAGCCGTCTTCATCAGTGACGGCATACGGCGCAGGTGGGAATTAAGGAGATGGGACCTGGAGTTTCTGAGGGAACATTACCGAACGATTGACAAGAACGGGAGAAGGAAATACAGTAGAAGAAGAGTGGGTAGCTTTGAGAGATCAAATAGTGAACGCAGCAGAGGATCAAGTACGTAAAAAGGAGAGGGATAGTAGAAAACCTTGGGTGACACAAGAAATGTTCAGTTTAATTGATGAAAGCACAACATATAAAAATGCAGTAAATGAAGCAGGCAAAAAGGAATGCAAACGTCTCAAAACTGAGATCGACAGGAAGTGCGAAATGGCTAAGCAGGGATGGCTAGAGGAGGAATGTAAGGATGTAGAGGCTTATCTCACTAGGGGTAAGATAGATACTGCCGATAGGAAAAATAAAGACACCTTTGGAGAAAAGAGAACCACTTGCAAGAAAATCAACAGCTCAGATGGAAAACCAGTTCTAAGCAAAGAAGGGAAAGCAGAAAGGTGGAAGGAGTATACGAGGGTCTATACAAGGGCCATTTACTTGGGGATAATATTATGGAAATGGAAGAGGACGTAGATGAAGATGAAATGGGGGATATGATACTGCGTGAAGAGTTTGACAAGCCACTCAAAGACGTAAGTCGAAACAAGGCCCCCGGAGTAGACAAAATTCCATTAGAACTACAGACAGCCTTGGAAGGGCCAGCCCTGACAAAACTCTACCATCTGGTGAGCAAGATGTACGAGACAGGCGAAATACCCTCAGACTTCAAGAAGAGTATAATAATTCAAATCCCAAAAAAATCGGGTGTTGACAGGTGTGAAAATTACCGAACTATTTGTTTAATAAGTCACGGCTGCAAAATACTAACACGAATTCTTTACAGGCGAATGGAAAAACTAGTAGAAGCCGACCTCGGGGAAGATCAGTTTGGATTCCGTAGAAATGTTGGAAAACGCAAGGCAGTACTGACCCTACGACTTAACTTAGAAAATAGATTAAGGAAAGGCAAACCTACGATTCTAGCATTTATAGACTTCAAAAAAGCTTTAGACAATGTTGATTGGAATACTCTCTTTAAAATTCTGAAGGTGACAGGGGTAAAATACAGGGAGCGAAAGGCTATATACAATTTGTACAGAAACCAGATGGCGGTTATAAGAGTCGAGGGGCATGAAAGGGAAGCAGTGTTTGGGAAGGGAGTGAGACAGGGTTGTAGCCTATCCCCGATGTTATTCAATCTGTATATTGAGCAAGCAGTAAAGGAAACAAAAGAAAATTTCGGAGTAGGTATTAAAATCCATGGAGAAAAAACAAAAATTTGAGGTTTGCCAATGACACTGTGATTCTGTCAGAGACAGCAGAGGATCTGAAAGAGCAGTTGAACGGAATGGGCAGTGTCTTGAAAGCTGGCTACAAGATGAACCTCAACAAAAGCAAAACGAGGATAATGGAATGTAGTCGAAATAAATCGGCCGATGCTGACAGAATTAGATTAGGAAATGAGACGCTTAAAGTAGTAGATGAGTTTTACTGTTTGGGGAGCAAAATAACTGATGATGGTCGAAGTAGAGAGGATATAAAATGTAGACTGGCAATGGCAAGGAAAGCGTTTCTGAAGAAGAGAAATTTGTTAACATCGAGTATATATTTAAGTATCAGGAAGTCGTTTCTGGAAGTATTTGTATGGAGTGTAGCCATGTATGGAAGTGAAATATGGACGGTAAATAGTTTAGACAAGAAGCGAATAGAGGCTTTCGATATGTGGTGCTACACAAGAATGCTGAAGATTAGATAGATGGATCACGTAACTAGTGAGGAGGTACTGAAGAGAATTGGGGAGAAGAGGAGTTTGTGGCTCAACTTGACTAGAAGAAGGGATCGGTTGGTAGGACATGTTCTGAGGCATCAAGGGATCACCAATTTAGTATTGGAGGGCAGCGTGGAGGGTAAAAATCGTAGACGGAGACCAAGAGATGAATACACTAAGCAGATTCAGAAGGATGTAGGTTGCAGTAGGTACTTGGAGATGAAGAAGCTTGCACAGGATAGAGTAGCATGGAGAGCTGCATCAAACCAGTCTCTGGACTAAAGACCACAACAACAAAAACTGCGCAGAATTCTGTGTTTTCTTCTACTCCTATAAACCATCTTAAGTTATGTGGCAGAGGATACTTCGTGTACCAGTGTGACTGCCCCCCCTCCCCTCCCTCCCTGTCCTGTGCTATTCAGTTCGCGAACCGTGCAGAGCAGTAGTGAGTCCTGGTAAGCCTTCATACAAGTTCGAATCTCTGTTCATAGTGTTTTCGGGGAGCATTCGTATAGGAAAGAAATATGTTGTTACTCCCTTTGCCGGCCGGAGTGGCCGAGCGGTTCTAGGCGCTACAGTCAGGAAGCACGCGACCGCTACGGTCTCAGGTTCGAAATCTGCCTCGGGCATGGATGTGTGTGATGTCCTTAGGTTAGTTAGTTTTAAGTAGTTCTAAGTTCTAGGGGACTGATGACCTCAGAAGTTAAGTTCCATAGTGCTCAGAGTCATTTGAACCACTTGTTATTCCCTTTTTTGGAAAATACGTTCTCAGAATTTTAACAGTAAACTACCAAGCGATGTATATTTAACAAACACCTCTTTTTTGGCGTCAGCCACTGGAGTTGGATGAGCACCTCTGCGGCGCTGATGCGGCTACTAGACGAACCTGTGAAGAAAGGCGCTGCCCTCCTTTCGATTTCTCCATTTCCTGTCCCAATCGTATCTGGTAAACGTCCGAGACTGAGGATCAATACTCAAGTGTCTCACGATGCGAGAGTTTTGTAACCTGCGCGGATGGACTACACACCCTGAAGGTTCTTCCAACGTATCTCTGTCTGGCATCTGCTTTTCCTACGATAGCTAACATGTCGTTATTTCACATCATTTATTAAGAGAGCCACACCGACATTCGTCTGAAGTAACTAACAGTAAAATGTTTCTCTGGATGGAAATTTTAATCCCGCTGCTTCCTTATCTACTACAGTTGTACAAAGCATATATGAGTGGCGTTGAATGAGCAATGACCACATTTTTTCTGAAGGCTCGTTGGCTTTGTTCAGGATTCCAGTAAACTATGTCGCTCTCCACGCTTTTGGCTACAAAACCGTATTTCAATATAATCCCCGTTTAATGCGACGGCTTTACCCCATCTGACTAACAGGGCCCTACGCCCGCATGGTACCACTCTAATGGTTGACGTCGGAGCCAAAGTCTTGCTGTATCAATAACTGCCACGTCATACACTAATTGCTTCCCGCAGAGTGCATCTTTCTTTGCGACAAACTTGTCGCTCCTTATGGTCTGTTAGGCAGCGAGGAATCCAGCGGGAACACACCTTTGAGTACCCCAACAGGCGTACGAGTGTGTCAGCATACCAACAGCAGCGTCCAGTGTGTCCGCATGACAACTCACCGTGCTTTTGTTCACTGCCACGTGCAGCCCAGCTTATAAGCGTTGCGGATGACGACGGTTGTCACTTTGCCACTTTCACCACTGAGTGATCCATTACATAATTCTCTTTGTGTAAGTACAACAGTTAAAAGAGCCGGGACTACGTCGCAGAGAGAGAGAGAGAGAGAGAGAGAGAGAGAGAGAGACAACGGGGTGGGGGGCGGGAGACGGAGCGGGGAGAGAAGAAGGGGCGTTATTAACCTTCCACTGTGTGTCGTTTTAATTGTTGTAATTTCTCTCTCTGACTAAGAGTCGTTGAGCGCACTTTGTTTCGTGTTTCGGCAAATAGTTGCTATTTCGTTTTTACGAAGTGTAGCTGCATTCGGCCCTAACAAATGCTGCTTGTTACGTCTTTCATGCAGCGCTCAGCGTCGACGGAAAGTGTGGGTTTGTTTTCTTTTACAAAGAAAATTATTTTTAAACCGGAATTTTACGTGCCTATTGGACAGAGCGCTCGCAAATTAGTCTAGCGCGATACTCGTTCTATCGACATGTATTGATGTATCAACCGGAAGAGTAAAACACGATGAATAACCAGCGGTCCGGCAGTGACAGTGCCTCCCTGACCCGCGCTCACAGTTACCCCCATGCAACGGCACTGCACTGTACCATCGCTGCTGGATTTCTAGGTTATCCGTCTTGTTTTACTGTCCCTGTTAATACATATTAATAAAACGAATATCGCATTGCACGTAAATTTCCTATTTTAAAATCGTTTCCATCGAAATTGGCGTCTCATAGACTTATTGATCAGCATTTGTTTGGGCTGATTCCAGCTACACGTTGCAAGAACAAAAATGTAGTTATTTGGAAACACCAAAGAAAGTACGCCTCACAACACACAGGAGAGACACCTGGTATATCCATGCATATTATAAACCTGGATATAGGCATAACTGTTTTCACGAATACATGGAAATTAATTTTTTTTCGATACTTCACTACAAACACAGTTCATTTTTTGTTTTCGTTTGTAACACAAAATTAGCAAAATGAATATCCCGGTAACGCTGGGCTTGTCAGCTAGCATATACAGGGTGAATCACCTAAAACTTGCACTGCAAATATTGCAGAGATAGAAAGTTCTATTGACGTGTAGTTTTCACAGAATGTATTGGTATTCACGGGATCGTTTGTTAGCCAATCAACAGATTGTAATAATACTTACAAAGAGTACTTTTTGTGGAAACATGCTCTCTTTTAAATGAAACAATGCCTGTTGATATTAACGAACTAAGAATAAGGCAAATTAACTGTAGTGGTGTTTGTTGCAGGATTTTAGTTTACGAGACTTAATATTTTGAAATTTTTCCAGACCGTTTATCAAACGGTGTGTATCCTACACATACTTTTTTATGTTGAACATAACAGTTATCGGTCAGACACATCAGAAATAAACAAGAAGTATAATGCATAAAAATACGTTTCCTGTCACGGTACACAAACGGTTATAAAATTTGCCAATGTAAAAATGCTGAACATACATACTACACTCAGTAAGAACACAAGTCCAAACAGACCTCTCTGCACTTCAAAACATTTAACGATTCGCTGGATCACGTTTCTCTGAAGTCTTCGTGTAATAGTGGAATAATGAAAAGACTGTACCGCCATTTCTGTGTTAGTAGTAAATGATTGCACGTCTGTTGTACAAGACATGACGCAGTTGCTTTATAGCGATTAAGAAGGCAGGTATACTACATCATGCAATCGCAAATTACGAAATTAAAGCAAACTGCGCCTAGATCCGGAACCCTCTAGCCACTGCAGTAACGGGACAGCACACCTACAGAGAACTGAAGGAAGATGTTTATTGTTCACCTCATTACAGGGTTGTCAAATCGTCTTTTTTACGTCCATTCTCCAACAAAAATATGCAAGAGACGAAATTGGTCAGAGACATTTTTGTGATGTAAGCACACAAGGAATCGCGCTGTGCCGTCCGAGTGTGGAAATTTACAATCATCCATTTCTATTGTTAAACGATATGGCCTCGCCAACTACGGAGTACAGGCACGTCTGCTACTTTTTTTCCCACGAGGGACGTGCTTGGGTGATATTCAGCCAGTTGCCACCAGCTGTCTTCTGCAGGACTCTGCCCTGTCGGTCCGGCAATTTTCCTCGTTTTTCTGCCTCAAGTCTTTTGGACTCCTTCGCGCACCGCCTTTGTCCATCACTCAACATTTCTTCTGGCAATATGGTTAGCCCATTGCCGTTTCAAAGTGGCTTTTCTCTCCGGGATGACCGTTCTGATGTCATCTGGCCTTTTTCCTTTCATGTTTCTTTCTAAACCCCAACACAGACCTCTCCGTGCCTCGCTTCGTCTTCTATATTCATGAAGCGTGCATGTCTCACAACGTAACTCAATACAGGGATGATACACTTAAAAAACTATTTTTTTCGGCTTTACTGCCATATTTGACCGGAATATTGTTGAATGTCTTACAAATGCTTGCCACCCAGTGTTTCTAGCTATATTTACAACCTAACGGAAACAGATGTATTCTCTGTCTGTGTCCGATAGTATATTTTTGAGTTGTATGTTTGCTACCGAGCACCATTTAGCTGAAGTAACTTCTGTTTCGGAAAGATTTATGTTCAGTCTGACTACCTCACATACCCATGCGGGACCCGATAACGATGTCTGTGGTTCTTCAAAATCACTTGCCAACAGCACAATGTCACATTGCAAAATTTCAAACTGTCAAGTCTCTTCCCGTTGATAGTAGTTCCTCGTGCCCACCAGTTCAGTTTTGACACTGCCATTTCCAGGACGCCAGAGAACATATTGGGAGAGAGGGGACTGCCATGTTTGCGTGTCTCCTCTGTTAAGTGAAAACACTTGAGTTCGTTCCCTGAAGCTAACAAAAGCTGTAGAAGTTCTACAGCTTTTATATATATATATATATATATATATATATATATATATATATATATGTGTGTGTGTGTGTGTGTGTGTGTGTTACTAGAGACAGAGATCAATAGTCTCGTTGCGATGCGAACGCTTCCTGCTGTCACAACAGGCACTTGACTCTTGTAACTGCGTCAATTAACGACCTCTGGTGGGCGATGAACTAACCAGTGGATCACAACGCAGAAGGTTCAGTATATCAGACCCCAAGAAGTCTCGCTCAGTTGATAACTTTCCAAATAATGCAAGCAGTAATGTTATAGATATAATCATTTCGTTTTGCTATTACTGGGTGATGTCTAACGTTCGTTAGCGTCATAATAAGAGATTCACATTTCCGTCTGAAAATATATTGATTATCTTTTAGTTACAGATTTCAATCGTCCCCTCTTCAAGAAACCATTTCACCTAGTCTGTTGTATACCTTTTTCTATTAACTCATTACATATTTTCATGAAACGAGATAATTACTAAAATGAGTGATGCAAGGCAAAAAATATCAACTATGCAATAACTGCAAAAACGTGTCTAAAGTATAAAACATACAGTGACAGAAAAAATTTCAACACCAAGAAGGAGCTGTGCGACATGAACGAAAGTTGATAGGCGTGTTTCTACATCTGGAAGATATCTCTTCAAATTTCGCACCAGACGCATAAGAGTACATCTAGTAGCGCCACTATGGTTCAAATAGCTCTAAGCACGATGGGACTTAACTGCTGTGGTCATCAGTCCCCTAGAACTTAGAACTACTGAAACCTAAATAACCAAAGGACATCACACACATCCACGCCAGAGGCAGGATTCGGACCTGCGACTGTAGCGGTCGCGCGGTTCTAGACTGAAGCGCCTAGAACCGCTCGGCCACCCCGGCCGGCGCCACTATGAGGATGCTGATCAGGGTTGCTTGAAATACACACTGTAATGGTCCAAAGCGTTAGATACTTTTGAAATTGGACATGGGGAGTTTATGTTAGTAAATCGAATTGCCGTATGGCTAGGGCGTCCCGTCGAGTAGACCGTTCGCCTGGTGCAAGTCTTTCGAGTTGACGCCACTTCGGCGACTTGCGTGTCGATGGAGATGAAATGATAATGACCACACAACACCCAGTCCCTGAGCAGAGAAAATCTCCGACCCAGCTAGGAATCGAACCCGGGCCGTTAGGTATGACATTCTGTCGCGCTGACCACTCAGCTACCAGGGGCGGACGATGTTAGTAAAGAACACTTCTTAAGGGGTTCCGGAAAGGCTCAAAATCATGAAAAGTTCAATTTTTACTTTTTTGCGTTTTCTGAATTTGCAGACTATTACCTTTTAATAGATATATAATTTATTCAATACCGAAGACTACAACTATTTTAAAAATTTTTTTGAAATGTGTTCTACATGGGCGTGACCCACTGTGGCGCTGTTAAACTGCTGTCAAATGGTGTTATTATTAACGTCCGTGTTCATCAGGTACATTTTAGTGATGTGAGATAAAGTATGTGTTGTGGCTAACCTGTGATGGTTCAATATATATCGCTGGTGTGATTGTCGATTGTTTCATGTTTATTTACTCTGTCGTTATCTCGAAAATATTCGTAATTAATTCTGTTTCTTGAGTCTCTGTTTTGTTGAAGTATAATAATGAGTAAAAGTAAAGTTATTAGAAATGCTCTGAAGGCTTTTAAGAAAAGGAGAAATGTTGGAAAGCCAAAGGTATGTGTTATTACTGTAAACAATAAAGACGATAACCAAGTGAGTGAACCTAACCTCTCAAGTACACCTGCCCATAGCAGTCAAAGTGGGAAAGAAAATACTTCACAGAAGAAGCTTGGTTCAATGAGTGAAAACTATGAATGTTTTATGGGCGAATCGGATGTGAATGAAATATTTGATATGTCGGTTCTCAAAGGAATTTTTTCAAACTGTGTAAGATGTATTCATTGTAGTGAAGTTGGTCTGGAACTCTCCATAATAAAGCACGTAGGACTTGCTAGTGAAATACAACTGAAATGTGATAAGTGTTCATACATGACCACCTTTTGGAACAGTGTTGCAGTAACTGCAACTGAAGAAAATGGTAGCAAAATCTACGAACACAACAACGAGCGATGCTTGCTTTAGACAAGGAACGCCTTCGGGCTGCAGACAGGGCTGTAAAGAGTCTAGAAATACAAGCAAGAGTAAACAGGAGGAGGAACAAGAGGAAGCTGGAGGAGGAGTTTGCAGAGGATGAAGATAATCCATCCTATGGACCTGGAATGCACTAAAAAGTTAATCCAATCTTTGTCGCTCGATTCCCAAAACTTTTATTTTCTCATACTAATTACATGTTTTCTAAGGATCTTCCAAACATATTTGTTTCAAACTTTCAGTAAATGTTACACAGTACCTTCTGCATAATTTAACACAGCCTTTTTCCAAAAAACTGTATATTTTTGAATACATAAATAAAAAATTGCAAAAAAATGTTGTGAATTTTCATTACAATTGAAAAAATATCATCTTTAATAACTGAACTAAAATTTTGTAAAATCCCTGTGTTAAGTTGTAGCCCATATTCCAATAAATAATCTGTAAAAAGTTCAACTTCCTACCTCCAATACTTTGTGAGGAAAGATGTAATTTATAAGCATTATTTTAACATTGCAAGTATAGGGCGTTCCGGAGCCCCTTACGAGGACAAAGACGCCTTTATGGACACCTCACTGAGTTTGAATGAGGCCGTGTAAGAGGGCTACGAGAAGCTGGATATTGCTTCTGTGATACCGCAGACAGACTGGGCAGGAATATAGTCACTGGGTATGACTGCTGACAGCAGTGGCCACGAGAATGTTTGGTCGCAAGAAGACAGGGCTCCGGACTGTCAGGCAAGGCCATCGTGTTCGGCTTATGGCCCTGGCGCATCATACTGCACCTGCAGCAGCAGCTGGCACCATAGTAACACAACGAACTGTTACAGATCAATTACTTCGAGGACGGCTCCGAGACAGACTCCTTGTAGCGCGCATTCCACTGGCCCAAAACCACCGCCATCTGCGACTTCAGTGGTATGAAGCTGGAACTCGTTGGAGTGAAAGTGTGGAGGCGTTGCGTTTTCTGATCAAAACAGGTTCCACCTCTGTGCCAGTGATGCCGCGTGTTGGTCAGAAGAAGTACGTCGAGGGCCTGCAACGAATCTGTCTGCGTGCTAGTAGCACTGGACCAACACCTGGAGCTACGGTCTGGGGTGTCATATCGTATGAGAGCAGGAGCGCTCTTGTGTTTATCCTGCGCATCCGTCAGTCTGGTGATTCGACCATTGTGCTGCCATTCATGAACGTCATTCCTGGGGCGTTTTCCAACAGGATAACGCTCTCCCCACGTACAGCTGTTGTAACCCAACATGCTCTGTGGACCGTCGACATGTTGCGTTGGCCTGATCAATTACTAGATCCGTCTCCAATCGAGCACATATGAGACATCACCCAACGACAACTCCATAATCTTCAACAACCAACATTAACCGTCCCTGTACTGACCGACCAGGTGCAACAGGCATGGAACTCCGTCCCACAAACTGACATCCGGCACCTCTACAACACAATGCATTCACGATTCCATGCTTGCATTCAATATTCTGGCGCCTACACTGCATAATAATGTACCAGCATTTCACATTCGCAGTGGCTTATCTCGCGCTTACATTAAGCTGTGTTCTTGCAATGTTAATCGGTTAAATATGTTAGCTAGACAAATGTGTTCCTGATATTTCATTACTCTATTATGAACTATTTTGTAATGTTGGGTTTTCTTGTTTCTTTTTTTTGCGTCTGAGTAGGAGCGATATGGATGGGCGTACCGTGTGCTGAGGCTCCCACCAATGAAAAATCCCTGGCAGTATCAGGAAAATCAAACCCCAGTAAAGCACACGGGAATCAGCCACACTGACGACTCTTCATCTACATCTACATTTATACACCGCAAGCCACCCAACGGTGTGTGGCGGAGGGCACTTTACGTGCCACTGTCATTACCTCCCTTTCCTGTTCCAGTCGCGTATGGTTCGCGGGAAGAACGACTGCCGGAAAGCCTCCGTGCGCGCTCTAATCTCTCTAATTTTACATTCGTGATTTCCTCGGGAGGTATAAGTAGGGGAAAGCAATATATTCGATACCTCATCCAGAAACGCACCCTCTCGAAACCTGGTCAGCAAGCTACACCACGATGCAGAGCGCCTCTCTTGAAGAGTCTACCACTTGAGTTTGCTAAACATCTCCGTAACGCTATCACGCTTACCAAATAACCCTATGACGAAACGCACCGCTCTTCTTTGGATCTTCTCTCTCTCCTTTGTCAACCCGACTTGGTACGGATCCCACACTGATGAGCAATACTCAAGTACAGGTTGAACAAGTGTTTTGTAAGCCACCTCCTTTGTTGATGGACTACATTTTCTAAGGACTCCCCCCAACGAATCTCACCCTGGCACCCGCCTTACCAACAATTAATTTTATATGATCATTCCACTTCAAATCGTTCCGTACGCATACTCCCAGATATTTTACAAAAGTAACTGCTACTAGTGTTTGTTCCGCTATCATATAATCGTACAATAAAGGATCCTTCTTTCGATGTATTCGCAATACATTACATTTGTCTATGTTAAGGGTCAGTTGCCACTCCCTGCACCAAGTGCCTATCCGCTGCAGATCTTCCTGCATTTCGCTGCAATTTTCTAATGCTGCAACTTGTCTGTATACTACAGCATCATCCGCCAAAAGCCGCATGGAATTTCCGACACTACCTACTAGGTCATTTACATGTATTGCGAAAAGCAATGGTCCCATAACACTCTCCTGTGGCACACCAGAGATTACTTTAACGTCTGTAGACGTCTCTCCATTGAGAACAACATGCTGTGTTCTCTTTGCTAAAAACTCATCAATCCAGCCACACAGCTAGTCTCATGAACAAATAAAGCGAGTTGGGTCTCACACGATCTCTGTTTCCGGAATCCATGTTGATTCCTACAGAGAAGATTCTGGGTTTCCAGAAATGACATGATACGCGAGCAAAAAAACATGTTCTAAAATTCTACAACAGATCGATGTCAGAGATATAGGCCTATAGTTTTGCGCATCTGCTCGACGACCCTTCTTGAAAACTGGGACTACCTGTGCTCTTTTCCAATCATTTGGAACCAAATGGTTCACATGGCTCTCAGCACTATGGGACTTAACTTCAGAGGTCATCACTCCCCTATAACTTAGCACTACTTAAATCTAACTAACCTAAGGACATCACACACAGCCATGCCCGAGGCAGGATTCGAACCTGTGACCGTAGCGGCCGCGCCGTTGCAGACTGTAGCGCCTAGAACCGCTTGGCCACCCCGGCCGGCCATTTGGAACCTTCCGTTCCTCTAGAGACTTGCGGTACATGGCTGTTAGAAGGGGAGCAAGTTCTTTTGCGTACTCTGTGTAGAATCGAATTGGTGTCCCGTCAGGTCCAATGGACTTTCCTCTGTTGAGTGACTTCAGTTGCATTTCTATTCCTGTGTAGTACGAGACGAACTTTGAGATGTATTAGGCTCTACTGGTCTCTTCAGCGTTCTCTCTTCTCGACACCTCCGCAAGGCGCATGCACACCAGCACATGGACTGAATTTTAATATACTTCACTACTTACACTAATTGTACGACACAATGCACCAAACTTTTGAGTCGCGCCATGTACATTTCCTCGAATGTGTCTTCTCAGCTTCGTTGGTTAGCTTGGGTGCTGACTCTCGCCACGACACTGCAGCTCATTCGTCTTTGCGACGAGACGTCGCCGGCTGCTATTGCGCGGTAACGGGACTGAATGCGGCGGGACGCGGAAGCGATGTTCCGCCTCCCTGAGCGTGGTGCCCACAGCTGCCGCAGGGGCGTGGGTGCGCGCCGGGGCCGCTGCTACCTTCTTGTTAGCTCGCCTCGAAGAAATAAATTCAATCTCCGTAAACCATGGAGAGACAAGAAAATGTTGCATTCTTCGATCTAAAACGATTTAAAAAAAACTTGTGACTTCCTCGGGCGTGCGTATCACATAATGACCACAACATTAAAATTAGAGAGATTCGGTTGAAAATGGCTCAGAGCACTATGGGACTTAACATCTGAGGTCTTCAGTCCCCTGTAACTTAGAACTACTTAAACCTAACTAACCTAGGGACATCACGCATATCCATGCCCGAGGCAGTACTAAAACCTGCGACTGTAGCAGTCGCGCGGTTCCGGACTGAAGCGCCTAGAACCGCTCGGCCACCACGGCCGCCAACGAGAGATTCGGATCCGTACGGAGGAACACAGACAGTCCCTGATCCTGCACACCACGCTGAACAGCAAGAGGGCAAATGAGACTGGTGCACTACGTACTGCCCTCCATCAAAAAACCTGCAGTGTCTTGCGAAGTACAAATGAGGATGATACAACGAGGTTTTGCGCGGCGGCAACCTTGAATAAAATCTGCTCATTATACAGACCGCGCCTAATCAGAGCTCAAATCTGAGTTTTCGAAGATATTCACGATCCTCTTCGTCAGCAGATGAAGATGGCGATTATCGTCGAAAGCTTGAGGAAAGTTGGAGAAGGACCTGTATGACTTGGCCTTCGATAGCTACTGCAGCAAAAATCTACTGCAAGACGTCTTCCAGAACATAACAAAATATAATCGTATGTAAAGACAGTCAGTGGCATAAAAATTTTATATACATACTCCCGCGAGCCACCGTATTAGGTGCATTGCGTAGGAGACCTCGTACCATTCCGTATCATTTTCTTTTTTGTTCCATTCGCAAATGGATTGATGGAAAACCAACAGTCTGTATGCCCAAATTTCTCTTATCTTGTTTTCGCGGGTCCTTACGGAAACGTACGTTGGCGGCAATATAATCGTTCTGGATCCAGCTGCAAATGCCAGTCCTCTTAAATTTTCTGAATAACATGTATTAACACAAATTACACCTGAAGATGGACCCACAGGGTCCGAAATGCATCGTGTAGCTAAAAAACGAAAAAAGTTGTGACTGAAGGCCTTGTTTTAATTCATACCTCCAATGTTTCTGAACTGTGTTTCGCTACACTCCAGGGATTCGCATTTGAGTTCACGAAGCATCTAAATAATATTCACGCACAGATGATTGTTGGCGGCGCGGCGACTAAACAGGCAACAGCAAAACGAGTATCAAATATTCCGACCATTCCGTTACCAAGCTGCAGCAACGGCGAGTGATGCAGTAACCAATGCTAATGCAGTTGGAGTGTAGCTGTCATCTCTAATACTCAGCAGTGACTCAAAGGTCGGCGGACTCGGTGTCGGCTTCTATAGAGCATTTCAAAGCCAGTTGGCTCCATTCTTTATCTTCATTTCCAGCCTAACCCTCGAGCAAATAACAATCTGTTGTCAATGGCTGGAAATAAGCACAGATTACACCTCACTTTCTTTCTGTCCTTCCTGGCGTTTCTCCTGTCGTACAGAAGGGTCTATTTTTAATGATTAAGAGAACCGGTTTTTGTTTGACGTTGTGGGCGGATTGATTTCCTATCGGCAGTCAGCTAAACTAAGGAAAGCAAATCGTGTTAACCACATGCCGTGTAACGTATTTTCTGAGGCAAAGGTTGAGACCAAGAATTTCCATGCACGAGCGTGGATCACAGGAGTTATGAGATGCTTGGTGCCCAATAGAAAGGTCCTCTTCTGTGGCGGTCAAATTTGTCGACTGTAACCTCAGGACGAGTACGCGTACCCTCACGTCCCCCAAGCAATTCAGCACGAAGTTACTATCACACCCGAAAGTTCCACGAATTTGGATATGCGCGATTCGACCTATTGGTGATGTGGAGACCCGCAAAAAGACTCCATTCAAACTCTGTTAGGTGCTGATAACGCTGTCTCATACAAATGTCTGGTATCTCCATGTCCTTCACAGAGGTCAATCAACATTTGACGCTGTTCACGCCCCTGATGTACCCTATCACGCCTGGTAAGAATAATAATCACAACCAATGCTAGTGGACTCTTGTGGCCGTTCATCGTGTCACGGAGTATTGCAACGCTGATCATTTACGACGGTAATCCCAAAAGTGAGGTCTCGTATTTTTTTGTAAGTACAGAACTCTGTCTGTGTGGCAGTTGCTCACACTGTTATGAAGAGTGCTTCACGCGCTGTGTGTAACATGCGTACGCCGCGCTGAGGTGCTCAGTCTTGGTTTGGCAGCCGTTGTGAATGGAGCTCCCGTTGGATGTTACCGCTAAGTGCGCATTGCGCGCAGTTATTCGGTTTTTTGAACGGAAGGGGCACTGCGCCGATTTAAATCCATAGCCAGTTGACGGAAGTGTATGGTGAGTAGTGCATGGATGTCAAAAATGTTCTAAGTGGTGTAGAGAGTTTGCAGCTGGTCAGACCGAAATTTAGAACGAACAAAGGAGCGGGAGACCGTCAATTTCTGAGGAGACAAGTTTTGAAGGTTGAGCAAAGCATGCGTGAAGATGGGCGGATCACCCTGGATGATCACTGCACGTTGGTTCCTGAGGTTTCCCGAAGCTCCGGTCACAGAATTTTAAAGAAAACATTGAACTACCGGAAGGTGTGCGCAAGATGGTTGCCACGAATGCTGACTGAGGACCACATGCGGCAACGAGTTGATGCTTCCCGCGCATTTCTTCACTTACTGGACTCAATTGTCACGGGTGACGAAACCTGGGCATACCACTTTACACCTGAGACCAAGCAACAATCACGCCAGTGGCAGCATCCTTCTTCGCCAAAGCCGCGGAAATTCAAATAAACACAGTGTGCGGGTAAAGTCATGACAATCGTTTTTTGGGATCGGAAAAGGGTATTGTTGGTCGACTTTATGCCCACTGGGACCACAATTAACGCTGACAGGTTATGTGAGAGACTGAAAAAACTCAAACGGACAATTCAGAACCGGAGAAGAGGAATGTTGAGCAAGGGCGTACACATACTGTAAGACAACGCTCGCCCACACATCGCTCGGCAAACCGTTGCTCTCCTGCAACTGTTTCAGTGGAACATAATCACCCACACACCCTATAGTCCTGACTTGGCGCCCAGTGACTATCACCTGTTTCCTAGGTTAAAAGAACATTTGGCCAAAAAGCGATTCAGCTCCGACGACGAGGTGAAAGAAGAGGTTCATAACTTTCTGAACAGTATGGCGGCGAGCTGGTATGACATGGGCATACAAAAACTGCCACAGCATCTACAAAAATGCATCGACAGAAATGGTGATTATGTCGAAAAAGAGCTGAATGTTCAAGCTGTAAACTGATGTAAACCACTGTAGAAATAAACAGGTCCATGTACTTATAAAGAATTAGGAGACCTTACTTTTGGGATTACCCTCGTAGCCCGCATCTCGTGGTCGTGCGGTAGCGTTCTCGCTTCCCACGCCCGGGTTCCCGGGTTCGATTCCCGGCGGGGTCAGGGATTTTCTCTGCCTCGTGATGGCTGGGTGTTGTGTGATGTCCTTAGGTTAGTTAGGTTTAAGTAGTTCTAAGTTCTAGGGGACTGATGACCATAGATGTTAAGTCCCATAGTGCTCAGAGCCATTTGAACAATTTTTTTTTTTACCCTCGTACATTGTGTATAGGTGTGCGAAGTTACATTGACAATGACCATATCTTCTAGGTACTTCAATTTTTGTTTGTTTGTTAGACAGTGTATGTAGTGAGTCTTCCCACATTCGTTCCATGAAAATACCCTCCTCCATATGCTTTACGGTAATTAGCAGACTAGAGGTGCAGATAAGAGAGCAGAGACACAGCTTCACGTCCCAGTGCAGCGGACAGTGTCTCATCCTACCGAGGATAAGGCACTCACCTCGCCCCCTGCTGTGTCCAGAGGACCCGTCCGCTGAGGCAGTCAGGAGGGCTGAGACGCCGGGGCGCCCTGCCGTGCTCGGCACATTGGCCGCGCCTCGGCGTCGCCGTCGCCGTCGGGAGCTCTGACGCTGACGCTGACGTCAAAGTCGCGCTCAATGGGGCTCATCAGGGCGCCTTTGTCCTCGCGCGGAACAAGAGCCGAGCAAACATTAGCCTCCCCGGCGCTCCTCCGGACTGCCCCCGCGCTCTGCTCGCGACGCCGCTTTTACGGAACTCTCGATTCGACTCACCGGGAAAGCCAGCTGAACGCTCACTTTGCGTTCAGCTGTTAAACCACACCAGACGCATACCAGTGTCGCCGACTGAAAGTACTACGTGCAAGTGAACGAAGGAGGCAGCAACCAGCCACTATTAACACTCTGCCGTCCGGCAACACCACAGCGGTGTCCGTGCGCGAACTAGCGGTCAACGGCCGGCGATACCACAGTGGTGTCGTGTGCATAGTATCGCGCAGTGGCCAGCGACGGCACTTCAGTATGGTTCAAATGGCTCTGAGCACTATGGGACTTAACAGCTGAGTTCATCAGTCCGCTAGAACTTAAAACTACTTAAACCTAACTAACCTAAGGACATCACAAACATCCATGCTCGAGGCAGGATTCGAACCTGCGACAGTAGCACTCGCGCGGTTCCAGACTCTTCATTACAACTATGCACATAGTGTAGAGCACCACACACGCATCAGTCTGCTGATGAACCTATCATATCGATACCGGAAAGTTAAGAGCCAGTAGTTGTGTAAATAAATATCGTTATTAACAGTTGCTGGGTTGCTGTTCTCTTGTTTTCTACAACCAATCTGTATTTTTACTGGTAAATAATATATTTCAGCTATCAGTCGTCCTTTGGTATTTGTATTGGCAGATCTAGATTTCAGCTTGAAACTAGCCATTCTCAATGCACTATCATTTTTGATCAATGCATGTAAGCCCGACCAAAAGGCATTACATGCATTGATCAAAAATGATAGCGCATTGAGAATGGCTAGTTTCTAGCTGAAATCTAGATCTGCCAATAAAAATTCCAAAGGACGACTGATAGCTGAAATCTATTATTTACAAGTGGTGGTGGTGGTGGTTGTTAGTTTAACTAGTTATATGTTCTAGGGGTTTAATGACCTCAGCAGTTGAGTCCCATAGTGCTGAGAGCCATTTGAACCATTTTTGAACGGAGCGCAAGCTCGGGTTAGGGAAGGATTGGGAAGGAAATCGGCCGTGCCCTTTCAAAGGAACCATCCCGGCATTTGCCTGAAACGATTTAGGGAAATGACGGAAAACTTAAATCAGGATGGCCGGAGACGTGATTGAACCGTCGTCCTCCCGAATGCGAGTCCAGTGTGCTAACCACTGCGCCACCTCGCTCGGTATTATTTACAAGTAAAAATATCAGTCGCTGCGTGCAAGAGCCTCTGAATGGAGGGTAACCAGAATCGGAATTTTCTTTGCTACAGTCAGTCTCTAATTTGCACACAGCCATGGTCTCAAAATGTCACTTTTCGACGAAGTAGTGGGAAATATTACCTTTCAAGAAGTTTATTTATTCCTTCAAGTGGGAATTTTTCGTCCGCGTTCCTCTGCCTCAGTGGCTAATTTCCCCTTGCATTGGTTGCAGCAGTCGCGCCGCGTGACTAGCTCAGTCTTTAAAACATTTCTTTGTTGATTTTAGTTTATGGACCAAAATTGAAGTGGTTTCGGATCGAATAGAACGTATTAAAGATGAGAGTGAAATTTTATTTTCACACGGTTACAGACACATGCTACTTCACAGAGGGGATCTTCACAACCTGCACACCAGTAAGACGCCTCTTTTGAAAGGACTCTACTCATGAGTATACCACACCTCGTTGATCTTTTCTTCGTTGTGCTTGACAATAATTTTGTAAAACGCCTGCTTATAAGACGAGGCGCTTTTGGTGTTTAAGAGGTCCGTATCCAATTTAGGACCTTGTTGTGGAGAGGATAGGGTCAACTCCGAAACTAAATCGTCAGTTGGAGTCTTCTCCTATCACATGTTTTCTGTACAAAAAATGGCTCTAAGCACTATGGGACTCAACTTCTGAGGTCATCAGTCCCCTAGACTTAGAACTAAGTAAACCTAACTGACCTAAGGACATCACACACCTCCATGCCCGAGGCAGGATTCGAACCTGCGACCGTAGCAGCCGCGTGGTTCCGGACTGAAGTGCCTAGAACCGCTCGGCCACCACGGCCGGCTTTTCTGTACAGAAAGTAGTCACTGAAGCATGCAACGACCAGTAAACGGCGATAAATATTCTGACCTTTTTCCCTTCTGCTCCTGCCGATTTTGTAGCTATGCGGCTGGGAACAGTTCATCTACGTGCCTCCCGTATTCTTGTTGTAATCCGTGAAAACAGCTCTGTATTTTGCGCGATGCCACACTTCGAATTTAATTCTTGAAATATACCCTCACAGAACGCGATGATCATGACGATCTCTCTCTTGTCCTTCCGTTTCATCAAGATGTGCTTGTTTCCGTATTCTCTCTTCTCCAGATTTTCTTTTTTTCATAAAGTCGCGGACCACTTTTTTGTTACAGCAAATTATGTGCGGGGCATCTGTGAGAGAAAGTTTCGTAAAGGTCTGATATTAAGTGCTAGGTTCGTTGCATTTCTCTTACTGCTCCTATTCTCAAATACTGAATGAATATTGCCCGAGTAAGACGCGCGCCGCGGGTCATTTTGGCTCACGACGTGTACACAGTTCTAAGTTCAATATTTGTGTTACTGTGTTAACTCTTTAATGTAAGATTACATCTCTTAATGATTAGATTATGACAGCACTTTAATTTTTTAAATTCTGTCAGTAATTACATGAAATATTGAAAATCAGATTTTCGTCGCCTCTGTAAACCTTCAGGCAGGCAACCTGCAAATGCGACCGTGAACCATAAATCTGGTGAGCCGTTTAATAATACGGACATAGGCTGATAAATCAACGACTCACTCGTGGATTGTTTTGGCCGCTTGTACATGAGTAGCTTTTAACCAGTGTGTCATATGGTTTCTACCTCCTTTTCCCCCACCCTCAGACTTTGAGTGTACTTTTTAATCTTTAGTTATTGAATTATGTTATTTTTTTCAAAAGCTTGTTTTATTCTTCTCTAGAATAGTTTCAAACGGCCGTATTATCGAAAATGTCAAACAGCAGAATATAAAATACAGTCTCTGCGGAGCAAAGACTTACGGTCGCAGGTTCGAATCCTGCCTCGGACATGGATGTGTGTGATGTCCTTAGGTTAGTTAGGTTTAAGTAGTTCTAAGTCTAGGGGACTGATGATTTCAGATGTTAAGTCCCATTGTGCTCAGAGCATTTGAACATTTGAACTTCACCTGACCTGTCTGTGAATATTGTGGAACCCAGCACGGACGTCGACGATCTCGGATGCTGACATACGGCCGGGAGAGCGGTGTGCTGACCAAATGCCCCTCCTTATCCGCATCCAGTGACGCCTATGGGCTAAGGATGACACGGCAGCCGGTCGGTGCCGTTGGGCCTTCATGGCCTGTTCGGTAGGAGCTTTTTAGTTTTTAGCACTGACGTGGAAGTCATAGTCACCCTTTGTAATTTTTACACCGCCCCATCCCCAAACTACACTTCTCTCCATTGTCAACTATTCCTTGCTGTGTTATAATGTGCTCTATCAAACTATCCTTCTTTAGTGAGGTTGCGCCATAAAGCTCTTTGCTCCTCGGTTCTGTTCTTTTCTTCATTAACTACTCCACCCACCCATCTAATCTTTAGAACATTTACATTACTCCAAGTTTCAGAAGCTTGTGTCCTCATCTTGTTTATACTGTTTAACGTCCACTTTCACTTTCGTAACAGTATACACCTAAATAAAGCTTTCAGAAAAAACTGTCGCCACTTAAATTTGTAATCTAAGTTAATATATTTATCTTTTTCTTGGAAGCTTTTGTCTCTATTGTTAGGCTACATTTTGGGCAATCACCGTTGCTGTCTTGAGTTATTTTGCTGTCCAAATAATAAAAGTAGTCTTCTACTTTAGGCGTCTCATTTGCTAATGAGCATCACGTTAACAACGCTAAGGACTGTATCCGATGAGAACTGTTAATTTCTTAAAGAATTTTATTATTTTCAGTCGTTAAAAATACGTCCGTACTTCCAATTTGGAATTTGGAAGGAATGTTAAAACGAATCGTCCGAGGTACCATACACGCGCGTTTAGACCCGAAAGCAGGTGTGAATGCAGGGATGAGAGGGTGGGCGGAGGACCATTCGACTGCATCCCCCTCCCAGAACTAGACTTATTCCTACTTTGCAACATATTTTTTCCTTTTTTTGTTATTTCAAACTACTGCCCCATGTGGGAAGGGGTGGGCTGGCAGCGACACAATTCGCCGCTCTTCAGTCAAGAGATTGTATAAACTAACATGGGAGAAACGCTAAAAACAAATAATACCGGGATAAAAGATGAAGCTGACACATGATAAAGGGAAACATTGGGGTTAAAATACGCAAAAAGTAGTTTAACGAGGCACATTTCCATAATATTCACATATGAAGGAAATCACTCTCGACGAAGACTTAGCACAGAAACATTGGCGGCACTAAGAAGACGATAAAGAAACGACGTTCACAGTATGAAAGCCACACGACGACACTTAAAACACACTACACTTGTGTAACACAAACGGCGAGCCCCAAAACAAGACGGAGAGGAACTAGGGTAAAAGTGGAAGGACCTACGAAGGGAGGGTAGGCCATAGAGGAGGGAAAGAGAAGGGAGAGGTGAGGGGAGGGTCGGATGATGAGGGGCGCGAAGGGATGGGGGGAGCCGCTGGCACACCAAGGGCCAGGTGACGGGGAAGGGAGCAAACCAGGAAGGAGGGCACAGACTGGAAAAGGAGAAGAGAGAAGCACAGGGGGTTTGCAGCATAATTTTCAGGCGTAACATCTCCAAAATTTTGTCACTATTGTAACTGGTATTATAATAGGTTACGAAAAACGTTTCATTTGTCCTTGAGTATTTGGAGACAGCACGGGGACACAATTTCTATGAGCCTTCAAGGCCTATTCGGGCATAGTTAAGTTTTTTCAGCCCCACCCAGACCAAAATCCTATATTCGACTCTATCCCTCTGACCCTAATGACCAACCATGCTAACTGTCCACCGTGTTACCCTCTGCTACTGGCGTCATCTGGACGTGGCATGGCGAAGTGCGGCCTCCGCATAATCCTCTCCAAACCGTTGTCAGCTTCTCATTCACGTAGCTCCTCTGTTGTGTCCAGGAGGCTGCGCCTTCCCTGTTAAGGTCCTCTCGTCAAGGAAAATACCACGGCAGTGCCAGGAAAGGATTCGGGACCACTAGACGCCAGTCAGATACACTGAGCTATTATAAAACCGGACTGTTTTCCTCAGTTGCGCAGTTGACAGACCACCTGAATATGTATGGTCATAGAAGCTGAAATCACCATGCCGAAATATATGAAGAATAGAAATACGTACTGCAATTAATTTTGTTGTCCTCCTGGATCTCCAACAGCTTAATGTGAGTGATTGAAGTGGACTTCCATCACTACAGATTGGGTTGTAGAGTCATCATCTACTGCGGCTTACCTGCAACGACAAGAAAAAAAATGACGATTAGGTTACGTGGTTAAAGACAACTGCATAGTTAGAAGAGGGCTTAAACGAGAATTTTATGTTTCAAATACATTTATACTAAATCCAAAATGTTTCATACTGAAGTCACTAGTGGTCTGTAACGACACATTATCAATGATCTCGCAAACGGCTCATTTGCAGATTCATGTTTACTGGAACGTTTTTGCGTCTGCTATCGTATACTTTTCATTATTATTATTATTTACAGAACAATGGAAAAACTGGTAGGCTTCGATCTCGGGGAAGATCAGTTTACGTTTCGGAGAAATACAGGAATACGCGAGGCAATACTGACCCTAAGACTTATCTTACAATGTAGATTAAGAAAGGGCAAACCTACGTTTTGTAGACTTAAGAGTAAGCTTTAAACAATGTTGACTGGAATACTCTGTTTGAAATTCTGAAGATTGCACGGGTAAATTACAGGGAGCAGAAGGCTATTTACATCATCTACAGGAAACAGAGGCAGTTGCAAGAGTAGAAGGACATGAAAGGAAAAGTGTGTTGAGGAGAGAATGAGACAGGGTTGTAGCCCATCCCCAACTTACTCAGTCTGTCCACCGAGCAGACAGCGAAGAAAGAGATGGAGAAATTAGGAAAGGGAATTAAAGTTCAGGGAGAAGAAACAAAAATATTGACATTTCCGATGACACTGCAATTTCGTCTTGGACGGCAAAAGACTTATGAGAGCAGTTGAAAGAAATGAACAATGTCTTGAAAAGAGGTTATACGATGGATATCAATAAAACTAAAACAAGGGTGATGGGATCACAAATTAAATCAGGCCATGCTGAGGGAATTAGGTTAGGAAATGAGACACTTGAGACGCTGAAAGTAGTAGATGAGTTTTGCTACTTGGGCAGCAAAATACATGACGATGGTCGAAGTAGAGACGATATAAAACGCAGACTGGCTATTATTGCAAGGCAAGCATTTCTGAAATAGAGGTTATTGTGTGTGGGCTAAAAATTGTAGAGGGAGGCTAGGGGTGCTTTACAGTAAGCAGGCACAGATGGGTGTATGTTACAGTAGTTATGCAGAGATCAAAAGGCTTGCAGAGGCTAGAGTGGCGTGGAGATGTGCATCAGACAAGTGTTCAGACTGAAGACCACGACGGCACCGTATACGTTCACGCTTGTCAGTTTTCCCTATTAATTATGGTATACCCGTATACCTATGTAGGTGGTAGGTGTGTGTGTGTGTGTGTGTGTGTGTACGTTCACTGCAGGAGTAATCTCGCAGCTAAATCAATAAGCTGTCTATTTCAGTTTTTCCAAGAATGACAATATATAGAAGAAATGAAGTAAAAAGAAGAAGAGACAGTGTAATAAGTATAACAGCTGATACTGACCCACATTAATGTATGAAAAAGTCAGAATTCGGGCAGCAAACGGAGTTCTACAGCGATGGCCCCGTTACCAGTCGCATCCCAAAGAATGAGTCGGAGGAAGCGGACGTCAGAGACGGGTGTTTGGTGATTGATGGTCGCTGGGGGTAGGGAGCGACCTCGGGCAGTCGTTAGCGGCTCTTGTATCAAGGGTGAGCGACCAGGTATACGTCGCTTGTTCCTGTTTCTTGCCAGGCAAACCAACTCCACGCAAGAATGTTCTGTTTTACTCCCTTCAAAATAAGTGTTAACGGTCCGCCGTAGAGTTCATTACAGATGACGAACAAGCTCCAGCCACAAGAAGAGTAACAGAACGGGCCTGAAAATTTACAGACCAATCTACTCAACGTCAGTCACTTGAAAGTTTCTTGAGCATATTCTAAGTTCGAGTATAACTGATTTCCTTGATAGAGGAAGGAAGTTTCTGTCTACAAATAAACACGGATTTAAAAAGCACTGTTCGTGCGCAACTCGGCTTCTCCTTTTCGCGAACGATATCCTGTGAACCATGGATGAAGAGCAACAGGGAGATCCCATACTCTACGTAGAACTTAATTTACATACCAGCAGCACGATAACTGAATTTAGATTAATTTTTAAAGGTCTTACCGGGAGTCCAAGGAAAAGCAATTAATGTCGACAGGGATCAGAAAGGGGTGTGAATGATATGTCGCTCGTCTGGAAAAGTCGACAGGGATCAGAAAGGGGTGTGAATGATATGTCGCTCGTCTGGAAAAATATTCTCGAACCGGCCCAGAGGATAGCCGCACTGTCTTTACGTAAAGTCCTTCCACTATGTACCAAGCAATGTCACCTGATTTAATAAACTCCGCGTTCTGAATAACAGATATTGTTTACCACCATGAAGATTCGAACTAGCTACGTCATTATGAAGAACAGTCGCAAACACTGAGATATATTATCCCCGCCATATAACAAACGCCTGTAAAACACCAACTAAACAGCTAGAAAATTCATGCAGTTCAATGTTACGACTGTTACAGCACAGCGGCCGATCACTGATAAAAAGCGAACAGTACTTGGGTCTAATCATCAGGCACAAACGTATCGTCAGCAGTGCCCCAGGGAAGTGTGATAGACCTCTATTATTTTCTACACTCATGCTCATAAATTAAGGATAATTGCAGAATGTGATGCCACACAACGTGGCACTACACAAAACTGGCGCTAATAGTATAGGCACGTAGGAAACACACGCTACATAGATCTGTAAGCCCACGGTATTGGTGATAAGTTGAGAAAACCGTCCGAAAACATGTGTGCTACAAAACGCTACTGTTTCCTGCGCATGTACCCCGACATCAATATGGGATATGATCACCATGCACACGTACACAGGCCGCATAACGAGTTGGCATACTCTGGATCAGGTGGTCGAGCAGCTGCTGGGGTATAGCCTCCCATTCTTGCACCTGTCGGAGCTCCTGAAGTGTCGTAGGGGTTTGAAGACGTGCAGCGATACGTCGACCGAGAGCATCCCAGACGTGCTCGATGTGGTTTAGGTCTGGAGAACAGGCAGGCCACTCCATTCGCGTGATACCTTCTGTTTCAAGGTACTCCTAAACGATGGCGGCTCGGTGGGGCCGTGCGTTATCATCCATCAGGAGGAAGGTGGGACCCACTGCACCCCTGAAAAGGCGGACATACAGGTGCAAAATGACGTCCCAATACACCTGACCTGTTACAGTTCTTCTGTCAAAAGACATCAGTGGTGTACGTGCATCAATCATAATCCTACCCCACACCATCAAACCACGACCTACATACAGGATATTAAGGGGTTGGTATCTGGTTCCTGGTTCACACTAGATGAAAACCCGGCGAGAATCACTGTTCAGACTATACTTGGACTCGTCAGTGAACATAACCTGGGACCACTGTTCCAATGACCATGTACTGTGTTCTTGACACCAGGCTTTAGGGGCTCTCCTGTGACCAGGGGTCAGTGTGATGCACCTTGCAGGTCTCCGGGCGAATAAAGCATCTCTGTTCAGTCGTCTGTAGACTGTGTATCTGGAGACAACTGTTTCAGTGGCTGCGGTAAGGTCCCGAGCAATGCTACCTGCAGTATTCCGTGGCCGTCTGCGGGCACTGACGTTGAGATATCGGTCTTGTTGTGGTGTTGTACACTGTGGACGTCCCGTACTCTAGCGCCTGGACACGTTTCCTGTCTGTTGGAATCGTTGCCATAATCTTGAGATCACACTTTGTGGCAGACGGAGGGCCCATGCTATGACCTGCTGTGTTTGACTAGCCTCCAGCCGCCCTAGTATTCTACCCGTCATAACGTCATCAATATGTGTTCTTTGAGCCATTTTCAACACACAGTGACCATTAGCACGTCTGAAAACGTCTGTACACTTACTCGCTGCACCGTACTCTGACATGCACCAACACACCTCTGCGTATGTGAACTGCTGCCAGCGCCGCCGTGTGACGACCGCAGGTCAAATGCACCGCATGGTCATACACCGAGGTGATTTAAACCCGCAAAACGCCCGCCAGAGCGTTGTTTCACCATGTATCAGCATTATCCTTAATTTATGAGCATGAGTGTATTTACGTAAATGGTATAGCGACAGGGTAAGCAGCAGTCTGTGGCTGTTTGCTTATGATGGTGTGACGTATGGGAAGATGACGGAGTTGAATGACTGTAGCAGGATATAAGATGACTTATACAAAATTTATAGTTGATCTAGCGAATGGCAATATAAATTAATCTAGATGTTTAGGAAAAACCAAAACGTAATGTTCGATTACAGTATTAGTACTGTGTTCCTTGACACAGTCACATTGGTTAAATATCTAAGCGTAGCGTTGTAAAGCAATATGAAATGGAATGGGCATGTAAGGATTGTAGAAGCGAACGTGAATGGTCGACTTCGGTTTAGTGGGAGAATTTTAGGAACGTGTGGGTCATCTGTAAAGGTAACCGCATATAGGACACTTGTGCGACCCATTGTTGAGTACTGTCCGATGTATGGGATCCGGACCAGGTCGATTAAAGGAAGACATCGTAGCAAACCAGAGGCGAACTGCTAGCTTTGTTACAGGTGGGTTCGAACAATACGCAAGTTTTACGGAGGTGCTTCGTGAACTTAGATGGAAATTACTGGAGGGAAGACGACGTTGTTTTCGAGAAACACTGCGAGTAATTTAGAGAACCGGCATTCGAGACTGATCGCAGAACGATTCTACTGCCGCCAACGTGCATTTCCCGTAAGGACCACGAACACAAGATCAGAGAGATTAGGAATCGCATGGAGGCATACAGAGAACCTCACTCTATTTGCTAGTAGAACACGAAAGTAAATGACTGGTAGTGGTACATCACTATGCACTACACTATACGGTGGCTTGCGGAAAATGTACGTAGATGTAGAATGCTTTGCTTTTAAAAAATTGTTAATTATTCGGAGGTATTTGTCACAAATTACAAAATTACCTACAATTTCTGCCATTACCCTCATATCTTACAAATACAGGTATTTGAAATGCGTGCATTACATACTTTTTTAATTGTCAGCTCGAAATCAGTGACATGTGTACATATGATGACGTTTTCGTAATGAAATGTATTTCTTCAGAGTATGTAAACAAGACACATGATCGGTTTTTCTCGATTACTAAGCGCGTCAATTTGGATAATGATCTATCATGTATTCAGTGACCACCGCCATCGTCATCAACACTTTAAACTATGGCGGTTATGGTCAACAAACGCGAGATACCTTTAAATCTTAATCCATTTTTAGTTTCTCATGACAGAGAGAAGCATCGCGATTTTTATCATAATTGGCATAGTTTGATAAACGACAGAAATTCGCCAACAAATTCATCCGCGAGAAACTATGGGTTAGTTCCTTTCTCATGAGCATTACTTGCGAACGGCCACAAGAAATTTTCGATCCTGTACATTTGTCAGTTTCAGCGTGTGCAACTACCTCGTGGGAAATAAACAGTGAAAAAGACCGTCCCACATATGTATATTAAAAGAAGCTGGTGGATATTGCAGTCTGCCGACGAAAGTCAACGTTAAATACGAACATCAAATTTCCAGTTGATTACGTGAAGCTCGTATGCTATGTTATGTTGGAACCGTTTGGAATTTTGCAAAAGAAGAACGCGTTAGCTGATCGCGAAATGTAGGCAACTAGCCAGGTCAGGCCGCATTCCGGAGCACGAGATCAATCTGGTACGTTGTGTTGGAACGCACCCTGCCAGCACAGACCACTTTCACTGGGTCTACGGCAAAGGAAGCGGTGCCAAAACAGGACGCACTCCTTTTTCCGTATTCTGGACCAATTTGTTGAAAGACTACGGTACCTTTAGCCATAAACGAAAATATAATATAATTTGCGAAACAAAGACTGGTATATCATATCGCTTCGCAACAGCTTTTGTTATTGAAACATGAAGGTGGCGAATTTGAAGAGCGTAACTCACGCATATCCTAATACGGTAAGACGCAGAACATTTAATCTTTTGCGTCGCTACTAGAAACTGATCAGAGACGCTACTTTACAGAGAAGCTCCTACTACAGATTTAAATGAACTGTTTATCAGCAGAGTATGACCTGCGGTTTCTGAAGTAAACTGATACAGAAATTACCCTCGCCCATGCACCTAATTCTGCAAATGCTTAACTGCGCTTCTCGGTTGGCACAGCAAACGTGTACAACATCTGAATTTTTCTGTGTAGCCGAGTTTTTCATCGCCGGTAGAGGCAGCAGGCGTGGTGTACAGTTTCAAGTCCCAAGTTAAGATCATCTCTGCAACGAATTGTGTGTCCGTCGAAGTTGGGCGGCTCTGTTTATGATTTTCGAGAGGAGTGGGCAGGTATCGTCTTTGTTTTTCTATCCCAATCCTAAAGTTAATTTCCATAATCTATATAAATAAAAATGGTAATGTTTGTTTGTTCAAAATCGTGAATTTCCAAAAGTTCTTCGCCGATTGCTTCGAAATTTCGACACAACGTTGCATTCGAATACGCGCATATTTTTATGTACCTACAGGAGCACTATGTGGTAAATAAACGCATTATATATATATATGGCGCTCATCATAGATATATAAAAACACCCGCGTATTCCAATATGACATTGAGTTAAAATTTCAAAGTAATCGGTGAAGAACTTTCGGAGATATACGGTTTGGGAGGAACGAACATTTATATCTATATGCATAATAATGTAAATGCACACTTGTTCAAATTCGTACACTCCGAAAGTTCTTCATTGATTGCTTTGAAATTTCGACACAACATTGCATTCGAATGCGCGCGTTTTTTATGTATCTATTTTTAATATAAGTAATACATAAATAAATACGTAATATATAAAGGGAAAAGTTATTACCAAAAATTTCGAAAACTCCATGACCGATTTAAATCGGAATTTTACTCAATATTCTAATGAACATTCGGACGGACATAGGCTATGTGTTTTTAATATGCATGTGTAATAAATGGGTCAAATGGCTCTGAGCACTATGGGACTTAACATCTTAGGTCATCAGTCCCCTAGAACTTAGAACTACTTAAACCTAACTAACCTAAGGACATCACAAACATCCATGCCCGAGGCAGGATTCGAACCTGCGACCGTAGCAGTCCCCCGGTTCCGGACTGCAGCGCCTAGAACCGCACGGCCACCGTGGCCGGCGTGTGTAATATATAAAGGGGAAACAGTTTATAAAAAAAAACAGCAGGATTTAGTTCAAATTTTTACACGCTACTGTAATAAACATTTGGATGCATAGACGCTGTATATATATATATATATATATAGTGAAACGTTGTTATCGAACAGGAAGGTTGTATTTATGGCGTACTGGATTATGGTTAGAATACTACAAAAGAATCTGAATTTGCAATAAAGATAAGCGAGGCTAAAGATCACAGAGAGTGGGGGGGGAGGGGGGAAGGAGGTGCATGGAGTAGTGGGAGGAAATGGATACAGAAAGCGGAAAGGAGGAGATGGGGAAAGAGAGGGGGAGGAGTAGATGGACAAATAGGGCGAGGGGGGGGAGAGGGGTAATTCTGAATAAATTGTGAAAATATCTCTCCCTGTGATCAAGTATTTATCTGCTCTAACGTAACGTGCATAATAGCAGAGGACGGTCAAAACTTGGGTCTCTAGCACCGGCGAGTATTATCAAAAAAGCTATCTTCTCTACAGAGAAATATTGTGATTGTGCTGAAGTGATGTGGAGAAAGACACAGAAGAGATGAACCAAAAGGGCAGGGCCCGGAGTTCAGGTACTGTTCTCCGATGCCAAGAGTCTCACTGTTTATTGCGTTGTTTAATACCGTACAGGTCAGAGACGCACGAGCTCATGCGCCAGGTGTGACTAAGAGCAGCATTCCGACAAAACATTTGCACAGAAAAGATGGCCAATTGTATTTTTAGGGATGCGTAACGCGGCTCTTTTGTCTCGGGAACGAAGTATGGAAAACAACAGAGTGAAGCAAAGGATCTCACGGCGGCAGAAATAAAGTTCAGGGACTACTGAATGAATCACCTCGACGCTGCGCCGCATGGCAAGCACGGAAAGAATGTTACAACTTCTGCGTCACATCGACGACGAGGTTGCTACGGACAGTACACTCTGAAAATGGACATCTACGGTAAAACTAATCGGCCGTCTCCTTTAGAAAGAACATCGACGAACTTAGTTTAATCGATTTATGGAAAGCATTGAAAGCATTCAGCTGGATAAGAATTCGAATCTCACTCATACTAAATGCGACTCCAGTATTTGGGTTAGTTGATTTCGTTGTGAAAAACAGTATTCCCGTACTTACGAAGGATAAAAGAACGAACTCGTAAAATTACAGGTGAACATCATTAAAGCCGGTTAGCTGGAGAATTCTTGTGCACATTCTAAATTCGAATACAACCAAATTGCTTGAGAGTGGAAAGCTACTTTCCAGAAATTAGCGCGGATTCAGAAAGCATCGGTCGAGTGAAACTCAGCTCGCCTTTTTTTTTGCACCATATCCCGTGAGCTGTGGGTGAAGGGCAACAGGTTTCATATTCCTAGATTTGCGTTTGACACAACGCCATACTGCAGATTGTTAACGGAGATACGAGCGTCCCGAGCAAGTTCTCAGATATGTCAGAAGCACGAAGAATTCTGATGTAATAAAGCCCAGTACGTCGTCCTGGAGAGCTCGTGTTCAGAGAAACAAAGACGGCTATTAGTGCCTCGGGGGGAGGGGGGGGGGGGCGAAGAGATTAGTGTTTAAGGTCCCGTCGACAACGAGGTTATTGGAGACGAAGCACAAGTTCTGACTGGGGAAGGATGGAGAAGGAAAGCAGTCGTGCCCTTTTGAAGGTATCATCGCAGCATTTGCCTTAAGCTGTTTAAGGAAATCACGGAAAACCTAAATCAGGATGACCAGACGCGAGTGTGAACCGTTGTCCTCCCGAATGCGAGTCCAGTGTGCTAACCACTGCACTACACCACTCGGAGAGTGCCCCAGGGAAGTGTGACAGGATCACTCTTCTTCTCTATACACATAAAATAAATGATTGATAGAATAAGCCGAAACCTGAGACTGTTTGTTGAAGAGGCATTTATACAGTAAAATGTCGTCTTTTGAGTGATTGCAGGAAGATGCAGCGTGATTTCTACATAACTTCTGTTTGGTGTGATGAGTGGAAACTTGCTCTAAATGTGGAGAAACCTATCTTAATGCAGATGGGTAGGAAAAACATTACTGTAATGTTCGAAAAAAGTGTCAGTAGTGTGTTGCTTGACACAGTCACGTCGATCAAATGCGTAGGAGAGACGGTGAAAAGTCGCCTCGAATGGAACGATCGCGTAATGTTAGTTGTAGAGAAGGCGTAGCAACTCACAGGGGTACTGCCAAATTTGTCAGCGTTGTTGCGATCAACGCGTGAGTGTTACGGAATCGCTCAGTGGACTGTATTGGGTATGCGTGGACAGAGGGAGACGTCCTTTTCACGAAACGCTATTGAGAACATTTAGAGAACTGGTATTTGTGGTAGTGCACAGGGTGATTCTACTGCCACCATCATACAGGAAGATTATAAATAAAGTTAAACTTTCAAACACTATAGAAACAACACCACCGGTCAGAATGACTTCAAATTACAACTGAATATTACCGGAGAAAGGGGAAAGCTTATAGCGGAAGAAAAATAAACAATTACAGAATGAAGCAATAGACGGCGCTATAAGCATCGTAATCTAATAGTGGTCGACTACAAATGACAAATGAATCATGCAACAACGCGTAAGGTGTACGTTTGACGTTAAACAAACTGTACTGTTCAGTGTACATGGGTGTACAGGTGTGATACTGTTAGTTACGTAAGCCCATCCACTAAGGCAAGGTCATATCATATCGGATGGGAAAAATCGGTTTTTAGGTATCCTGAGGCCAAAAACCGCATATAAATCATCACTCGTATCGGTTTTTAATTCTCCTGTGGCCAAAAACCGCATAAAATGCATCAATCAAAATAAATCGGATTATTAATTTCCGTGTGACTGGCGCAAAATACGTTCGATATTCCATCCACTCTTTTGTGCAACAAGTTGAAATCGAGAAACAGCATGTTCAACACCTGATGAAAGTGTTTCCGGTGTCACGTTCAGAATGTGTTGCGCAATGCGTGCCTTCAATGCAGCTAAGTTTGCAATCCGAACACTGAACACAACATCTTTCAGATAGCCCCACAGCCAAGTCACACGGATTAAGATCAGGTGATCGGGGCGGGCAGGCTGTAGGGAAATGACGGTTGATAATCCTAGCATTTCCCAAATGGCACTTCAGTAGCTGCTTAACTCAAGACACTCATAGCGCTTACCAGTGACGGTACAGGTAACAGGACCGGAAGCAACTCTCTCTTCGAAAAAATATGGCCTTATGACAAATGATGCCGTAAACCCGCATCACACAGCGAGCTTTTCAGGATGAAGTGGTACTGGTTGATTTGCGTGTCGTTTTTGCGCTGCCCATATCCGACAATTCAGTGTATTGACATATCCTGTCAGGTGGAAGTGGGATTCGTCTGTCCACAAAATCTTCCACGGACAATCGTTGTCCACTTCCAAGAGAGCAAGAAATTCTAATTCTCTCTTGCTGGCAGGTCAACAGGAAGCAACTCGTGCACATGGGTAATTTTGAATGAATAGCAAAGAAGGATGTTTCGTAGGATTTTACGCACCGTGCTCACGGGTATGTCCAATGTTCGGGCAATTCACCGTTCACTACTCGTGTGCACACCACCACTCGTCTCCTTCTGCACTGCTGCGGCCACTGATTCCACGGACGTCGAATCAGTTCGTTTCCTCTCTCTACCAGGTTGCACACCAAAAGAACTCGTCTTTTCGAATTTCCGAATCATTTTCTTCAGATCCACGGCAGTCATCGGACCAACGCCCTTTTTCCAAACCCTTCAGTGCCCGGAACTTCTGCAGAGCGACGTGTGCACAGTCGTCATTCCTGTGATACAGCTTTACAAGCAGAGCGCGATTCTGCATTGAGACAGTCACGGCGAACGTCGCAGACGCGAAAGGAGGAAAAACCGTGTACCCGGCGTGTTTATACCAACTTCAATGGGTCGTGCGCATGACAGGTGTTTTCATTTACGTATTCTGACACATACAGCGCCATCTGCTGATCAATTTTCGCACTATTTTTTTTCTTCTGCCATACGTTTTTCCTCTTCTCCGAGAATATTCCGCTGCAATTTGACGTCATTCTGAGCAGTGGTGTTATTTTTACAGCGTTTTGAAAGTTTAACTTTAATTTTAATCACCCTGTATATCTCGCACGAGAACCGCGAAGACAAAGATACGAAAATCAGGCCTTGTAGAGAAGCATACAGAAAGTCATTTTTAGGTTGCTGCACTTGCGGGAGGAACAGGGAATGTTAACGGTACTACACGGTATCTTCCTTGTGGAGACTTGTGGGCTATGTGTGTAGATGTAGTGAACTTCCTCTAGACATCTGTCGTGCTGTTAAATCTTTTGTTTGAAGTTTATTAACCGTAAAACGCAGCTATCAGTATCAGTAATCAACAGGTTAGTGGTGTAAAAGTCACTTCCTTTACTTTCTGTTTATGTGATTCAATAACTGTGTTGGGTAATGCGAGTAGGCTATAATTTAAAATCACAGATTTCAATCATACTTGTTTGTAGACTTCATTGATTAGTACTACTTTAGTTTTCAAAAATCTAGCTCATGTAGAAATTTGTCTCGAAGAAATAAGATCAGCCAAACCTCGATAAATGAGTGAAAAAGTTTGAGGAACATAATAGGGCTTAAAACATGTGAAGTAACAACGTATGTTTCTCCCAAACAACGACCTACGGAGTGGAATAGTAAAGGCAATAGAGTTGGATTCAGTAGGACCGGGATTCGAATCGCCATGCGGTCACTCAGATTTAGATTTTCTGCGGTTCTCTCAAAATCGGTTAATTTCGGGATTCCACTATCACATCCTCGGCCTATCTGAGTTCATGCTCCATCTCTAATGAACCTGGCCATTCTCTCTAACGGAGGAGGGAATCCGTAAGACGCTTCTAAAATATTCGGAACTGCGTACTTTTTTTTTTCTTTAAATAATAAGCAACGAGAAAGCAACTCCTTCACTGAGTGTATTACTAAACTTTCTTGCGATTCAAGCTCAATATTTCATTGTAATAGCGATTATGACAAGCCGTGTCGAGTATGGCTCTGATGTTTTTGTGCCCATTTCATTCAAATTAGGCACAATTTCTGGGCGTAAGACTGTTACAGATGTTGTGCAGATGGTGACACACTGATCGTAGGTTCGTGAAAAAACGTCTTCTTTCAGAACCACCCAGAGCTTACTTTTGACAATGTTTTGATCTGGTCTACGGCAGACTGGTTTCCGACGGTCAGTCGTCGAATGTTTCACTTGCTACCTCACGTTTGCTGCGTCAGATGGTATGGAAGCCATGTAGACGTCCGTGTACGTGATGAGGCTGCAGGGGAAGCCCTCCTTGTCGTATGATACGCCATGTATAGGGCACGTCTTCGACGCGACAGAAACGTTCGATATTGCACGCACGTAAAGCCATTAAGGGAACACCTCAGCTATGCAGGCAGTGTCTGTGTTCGTCACAACTGGGTACCGTAACAGAACTGGTAGTGTACCCTGATATGTTAAATTCAGTCGGAAGATCCGTGGGACTGTGTACGGGGAAGTCGCGACCACAGAAACCATAGGAAAATGAAGGAAGACCTGCTGAAGACAGACACTTGTTGCAGGAACTGACACTTCGCTGTTAACATAAGAAAACGTAACGATCTGCCCAAAATATGCGGAAAGACCCATTACAGTCCGATCACACCATAAGTGAGCAAACACCGGAAACACAACAGTAAAATACTTACAAGGAAACCTCCCCACCGCACCCCCCTCAGATTTGGTTATAAGTTGGCACAGTGGATAGGCCTTGAAAAACTGAACACAGATCAATCGAGAAAACAGGAAGAAGTTGTGTGGAACTATGAAAAAAATAAGTAAAATATACAAACTGAGTAGTCCATCCGAAGATAGGCAACATCAAGGAGAATGAGAGTTAAGGAGCGCCGTGGTCCCGTGGTTAGCGAGAGGAGCTATGGAACGAGGTGTCCTAGGTTCAAGTCTTCCCTAGAGTGAAAAGTTTAATTTTTTATTTTCAGTTTATGTGACAAACTCTTATGTTTTCATCACTTTTTTGGGAGTGATTATCACATCCACAAGAAAACCTAAATCGGGCAAGGTAGAAGAATCTTTTTACCCATTCGCCAAGTGTACAAGTTAGGTGGGTCGACAACATATTCCTGTCATGTGACGCACATGCCGTCACCAGTGTCGTATAGAATATATCAGACGTGTTTTCCTGTGGAGGAATCGGTAGACCTATGACCTTACGATCAAATGTTTTCTGTTCCCATTGGAGAGGCACGTCCTTTCGTCTACTAATCGCACGGTTTTGCGGTGCGGTCGCAAAACACAGACATTAAACTTATTACAGCGAACAGAGACCTCAATGAACAAACGGACAGATCATAACTTTGCGAAAATAAAGAAAGTAACATTTTCAGTCGAAGGAAGACTTGAACCTCTCGTTCCGCAGGTACTCACGCTAACCACGTGACCACGGCGCTCATGAGCTCATATTTTCCTTGATGTTGCCTATCTTACGCATGGACTACTCAGTTTGTATATTTCGCTTATTTTTTTCATAGTTCCACACAACTTCTTCCTGTTTTCTCGATTGATCTTTGTTCAGTTTTTCAAGGCCTATCCACTGTGCCAACTTATAACTAAATCTGATGGGGGTGCGATGGGGAGGTTCCCTTGTTAGAAGTAAGAGTCCGGAGCAACACTAATAGAAAATCCGCAACACTAGTTCTAGGAATGTAGATTCATTAGAAGAATCCTAAAAAATGTAATGTACCCAAGGAAAGGGGTAACTTAAAAAAAAAAACTCGTTCGATCGAAATTCAAGTCAGTTACTCAACTTTGTACTCGTTCAAAAATCGCGAGTGGCTTACGAAAGTGCTCATCAGTCTCCAGTGGCAAGAGCTACAGGGGAGGCACTGTGTACCCCGGGAAAATGCTGAGAGTGCAAAACCAAAAGAATCTATAATATGTTACCTGCCCCCTTATCCACCCTACGCCGGCCGCGGTGGTCTCGCGGTTCTAGGCGAGCAGTCCGGGACCGTGCGACTACTACGATCGCAGGTTCGAATCCTGCCTCGGGCATGGATGTGTGTGATGTCCTTAGGTTAGTTAGGTTGAAGTAGTTCTGAGTTCTAGGGGACTGATGACCTCAGATGTTAAGTCCCATAGTGCTCAGAGCCATTTGAACCATTTTTTAAAATTTAAAATGACAGTCGGTTTGCGCAAAATCTTGATAGGAGTCATGTATAATTTTGGTATCTGAATTTTTTGGTATATGAATCGATTGTGAGCGAGCAGCGATGTTGTAAGCTGTATTGCAGAAGTTAAGCTGACATTTTTGAGCTGCACGAGGGCGCAGTGGGGGCAGACTATAGTTAGCTTTGGTAGAGAGTGCAGTCGAAGTTCAACTGTGTTAGAGTTAGTCTGATAATGTAAAACAGTGTTACTGAGGAAGCTACGGCAATAATATGAGTCAAATTAAAAGTCTCAATTTAACATTTTGTTCAGTCGATATGATTATGAAATTGATTTGTGAAGGAAGAAATCTAATGGAATGTCACGTAAATACAAGAATGATGTTACTTTTCTTTCACTATTGCTTCGCCGTCGAACTAAATTGGTTGTTGTACTGAAAGTTGTTAGATTTGAGAGATAGGAAAGTGTGCTGTTTGGAAGTTGAGAAGTTCATTAAATTTAAAATCTGCCTTGAACACTTTTTCTCAATAGAAGAAAAACATAGTGTTGTCATTTTTGCGCATATTTCATTTTCTTACCAACCTTTCTCTTATAATTCTTTTTAATAGATGATCCTGTCAAGCATCTTCGATAAACTGTTCGATTTACAATTAACAGAGTATTCATTGCATCTCTCGACTATCTCTGTGTAGATAAAGAACTTTACAGCTTTAGCATAGCGGCGCGCAAGATAGAGCAGTACTGCAATGCGTTATCCAGATTTGCGCAAAATGTAGAAAATATTATGATTTTTTTTTTATTCAGTCAGGGCCAACTTATATTACTCAGAGACAGTTTTTGTGTTCAAATTTTGCAAAGCCAATGACTCTAGGTTTGATGTCCAGGTTAATTATTCAGGCAGTTTATACTGTTCAAAATTCTAGCAGTCAGACTCCTATCTTTTACAGTGTGAAAGTCTTCCATTTTCATTACAACAGTTAATTATTATTACAGCGCAGCTTTGCTTTCACATTACGACAGTTGATTTATTATCACAGCTCAGGCTTACAATCAGAAGCAGAGTACTTCAGTCTATATTTTTATTCAGATAACTTTTATTCAGATGACTTTCAATGTCAGCAAGTTTCCCGAATAAAATCCAGATGAGGCCGATCGCCGGATAGTCTCTGCTATCTTATTATATTTTCCAAGTTAGATTTTACGTCCCAGACACTGTATATACATTCATTCACTACTTCAACAGCATAGTTTTCGATGGAGACCGTAATACTGATAGGGCTTATGACACTGGTCTTTTGAAAGTTAATTTTGAGGTTTGAGAAGCATCTTTGGGTTTTCGCTTCATTGTTGACAGTTCGTTTGTGTCACTGCAAAAGTGGGTAACATCATTTGCTAAGCGAAGAATGTTGAGACGTTTTCCATCTACGTTGATGCGTTTCCGCCTCCGCGATACACACTTTAATACACCCTCCAGAGCCAAGGTGAGTAACTTAGTGTATCCTTGTCCGACGCATTTCTCACGGGAATCTCTCCAGTGGTCCAGTCTTGCTTTATTTACACACACAGACCGAAATTCTCGTAAGTGTAGCTGATTAAGTTCGTAAATCGACGGCTAATCCGGGCTCTGTTCGTCGTCCTCATTACTGCCCTGGTTTCGATTATGCAGAACGCCTTCTGGTAGCCTGTGAAGGCCATGTGAAGTGCGATATTATACACCGTACATTTCTCTATCACTGCTTCTGTATATGAACCCTTCTGAATCCAGCCTGTTCGTCTGGCTGGTAAAAGGCTAACTTATGACTAGTGGTCCCTAATGATTTTTGTTAGCAGCTTGCAAAAGATATATAATAATAAACCTGTATTTCTCTGTGTCCCCGTTGTCACTTTTTTTTAAAGAGGAGAATGCCACATTGAGTGGTTACAAATAAGAGTAAAATTTTAATTGTCTCAAGAATACCGTCTATCACGATCCACATCCTACTAATGAAAGTAATAGGGGTTTTGGAACGCTTAGCGATGGCTCATGTTCGAATATGCTAGTGGTGGTTCGTCGTACAGGCGGGGCATCTGTTTTTTTTTTTTTCTGCCGAGCGACTATAACGTGAGGAAGCAGTACGTGGACATCTTGCCATCATAAAGACGTTACCAAGTTGTGTAGCATAGCGCAAAGCGATTTCACACTAAGGGATCGAAGTCACGAGAGGACACTGGACATGATATCGCTAGTTGGCAGCTGAAACCCATGCGACGCAATTTTGACTCCGTAGAGCCCTTGTAGCTATAGGTTCTTGACTCCCCACACTCAAACCTTCGGCGATGTCACTGTCTACAGCAGATCGCCCCGTAGGGGTATGCGGAGTCGACGTAACTTCCGCTCATCAAACAACTGTGGTTATTGAAACTTGCTGGCAGATTAAAATTGTGTGCCGGACCGAGACTCGAAATCGGGACATTTGCCTTTCGTGGGCAAGAGCTCTACCATCTGAGCTACCCAAGCACGACTCACGCCCCGTCCTCACAGCTTCACTTCTGGCAGTATCTCGTCTCCTACCTTCCAAACTTCACAGAAACTCTCCTGCGAACCTTGCAGAACTAGCACTCCAGGAAGAAAGGATATCGAGGAGACATGGCTTAGCCACAGCCTGGGGATGTTTCCAGAATGAGACTTTCACTCTGCAGCGGAGTGTGCGCTGATATCAAACTTCTTGAGAGATTAAAACTGTGTGCCGGACCGACACTCGAACTGTGGTTATTCTGCGTGACAGCTTACGGTTGTGGAGCATTGTTTCCACGGAAACGATGATCCACTGCAGAGATCTTGGAAACTCGAATTCTTTTGATACCGAGGTTGGACAAAAATATGGAAACACCAGAAACGCAACACATTAACACGCCTAATACGGCGCAGAAAACCCGTTGTTGTTGCAAACATCTTCAAGTCACCTCGGAATGGATAAATACAGGTCCCGTATGGATTTCAAGGGCATTTTATACCACTGTTCCTGCCAAATTGTGGCAAGTCCAGGCAACGCTGAGGGAGGTAGATAGTGATCACGCGTTCTTCTATCCAAATCGGACCACAAACGCTCAGTAATATTGAGACCTGGACACTGTGGTGGCCAGGGGAGATGCGAATGTTCGTCCTAGTGCACAGAAAACCAGTGTTGAGAGACAACATCGCCACTGGTCACATAATCCATGGCAGTAATGAGACCTTGTGTAGTGATCATGGCATTCATGCAATACAGCGATATGGCTGCTCACATCATCTTGGGACCTACAGTCGTCCAGAAGTTGGAAGCAGTACACTACAACACTCATCCGACCAAACGTTTTTCATCCATTACTCCACAGTTCAGGTTTTATGGTTCAGTACCATGTTTTCCTGTTACGGACATTTGAATCACTGATGTTTGGTTTTGAAATTCCAGCTCACCCTGCAATTCTCAGCTTCTGGAGGTCCCTTCGTGCTGTTTGGTACTGACACGGATGGCGAGTGCGACATACAGTTCTGCAGTGACTATTGTAGTTGTCGTACCCTTAGTTTTCGTCACAGTCCTCTCCAATGACCGTCTGCTACGATTACTAAACATACACTTTCGCCTGCGCTGTGACTTAGCAGATGATGTTTTTCCGCTTTCACTACGTACGTAGCACATCTTCGATGCGGTGTCTCTTGAAACACTGGGATACAAAATCACCCACCATACGAGCACCAGTAATTCACTTAGCTCCGATATAGTATACTCACTATACAGGACACTGTTCAGACTATGACTTGACACCTGCACGTATTGAAGACATTGCACAGATACCGTTGTTAGTCAGACACAACAGTACAACATGCAGGCTTGGCTAGCATCTGCCTTAACACTGAAGCATGCATTTCTCGCAGTGTTTGCGCTGTTTTGTTCAACCCCTGTACTTCGGAAGAGCGCTTCTCAAATTCACAGTCGGTTAATTCACACCATGGTGCTGTGCCCATACACACCTGTCTGCAACTCACTGCTCAGATTTAATGTCTACACTCGCGCCGTATACTGTGTTAGTCGGAACGTTCGCATGTCATACACATCATCTAATGGTACAGTCTTTTCCGTGACATTTATACTGAAAAGCCAAAGAAACTGGCTTATCTGCCTAATATCTTATAGGGCCCCGCGACCGCGCAGAAGTGCCGTAACACGACGTGGCTTGGACTCGACTAATGGCTGAAGTAGTGCCGAAGGTAACTGACACCATGAATCCTGCAGGGCTGTCCATAAATCCTTAAGAGTACGAGGAGGTGGACGTCTCTTCTGAACAGCACGTTGCAAGGCATCCCAGATATGCTTAATAATGTCCATGTCTCGGGAGCCAGCAGAAATAAGACGAGTGTTTCTGGAGCCACTCTGTAGCAATTCTGAACGTTTGGGGTGTCGCATTGTCCGGCTGGAATTTCCCTAGTCTATCGGAATACACAATGGACATGAACAGATGCAGGTGTTCAGACAGGATGCTTACGTATGTGTCACCTATCAGAGTCGTAACTAGACTTACCAGAGGTCCCATATCACTCCAACTGCACACGCCCCACACCATTTAAAATCCTCCATCAGCTTGAACAGTCCTCTGCTTACATGCAGGGTTCTTGGTTTCATGAGGTTGTCTCCATATCCATAAACGTTCATCCGCTCTATACAATTCGATAGGAGCTTCGTCCGATCACGCAACATGTTTCCAGTCATCAACAGTCCAATGTCAGTGTTGATGGGCCCAGGTGAGGCGTGAAGCTTTGTGTCGTGCAGTCATCAAGGGTACACGAGTGGTCCTTCGGCTCCGAAAGCCCATATCGATGACGTTTCGTTGAATGGTTCGCATGCTGGCAGTTGTTGATGGCCCAGCACTGAAATCTGCAGCAATTTTGCGGAATAGTTGCACTTCTGTCACGATGAATGATTCTCTTCAGCTGTCGTTGCTCCCCTTCCTGCAGGATCTTTTCCCGGTCGCAGCGATGTCCGAGATTTGATATTTTACTGGATACCTGATACTATCAGCACACTCGTGAAATTGTCGTACTGGAAAATCCGCACCTCATCGCTACCTCGGAGATGCTGTGTCCCATCGCTCGTGCACCGACTATAACACTACGTTCAAACTCACTTCAAATCTTGATAACCAGCCATTGTAGCAGCAGTAACCGATCTAACAACAGCGCCGGAAACTCGCTGTCTCATATAGGCGTTGACGACCGCAGCGCCGTACTCTGCTTGTTAACGTATTTCTGCATTTGAATACGCATGCCTATACCAGTTTCTTCGGCGCTTCAGTGTGTAAGTTTCAAGGAAAGCAATTCTGTTTTTTCGATCACTTACCGCGCCACAAAAAAACTTGGGCTGCATCGCAGCTGTGGAGTGCTGAGGCAGCAGCAGGGAATCTGCAGGAGGGCGCTGCGGCGCACCTTCCTGCGGCAAGCACTGGCGCAATGCGTGCAGCCGCACCGACGCAGTGTCCCTGCCAACAGGCGCGGCTGCCTTCTGCTGTCCGTCGGACTGAACAAGGAGCTCGCGCGGCGCTCACAACAACACCGAGTCCACTCACAGCCGCCATCCTTCCAGCAGAGCATGCTTCAGAGTGTGTTGGTGCTGTCGCTTCTTGCTGATACAGCTGCATTGTCGTCAGTATGCACGCGATGTTAGGATCGTAACAGGACTGTATAGCTCATGCTTTTGGTCTGGTCTTCAGCTCTAACGTTGGTCTGTCCTGTGCGAGCCCCTTTTTCTCTGCACAACTACTGTAGCCTACACCCATTCTGTTCCGTTTAACTGCTCTGTCAAGTTCATTGTCTTTCACAATGCCATCGACAAACCTCAAAGTTTTTCTTCTCCTTTCAAATTTATTTCCCTACACAAATTCCTCCCTGGCTCCCTCTACTCTCAAGATACAAACAGAATAACATCTGGCATAGCCTACAAACCTGCCTCACTCCCTTCTCAATCACTGCTTCCCTTTCATGGACTTCGATTCTTATAACTGCAATCTTATTTCTGCAAATATTGTAGATGATCCTTCGTTTTAAAATGGTTCAAATGGCTCTGAGCACTATGGGACTTAACTCCTGAGTCCATTAGTCCCCTAGAACTACTTAAACCTAACTAACCTAAGGACATCACACACATCCGTGCCCGAGACAGGATTCGAACCTGCGACCGTAACGGTCGCGCGGTTCCAGACTGAAGCGCCTAGAACCGCTCGGCCACACCGGCCGGCAATCTTTCGTTTTCAAACACGTAAAAGTATCACAGAAATTATCGGAGAACTCAAATGGTATTCCTTTAAACAAAGAATGCAGTTTTGTCAAAAACTAACATTCTGAGACAGTGGCTGTGTACAAAATACAGGTTGATTCTTACAGAGAAGATAACAGCAACCAGCCACTTTTTATAATGCTATTTATTTACATAAATAGCGCCGTTATCGGGTTCCAGCCGACAGGTTCATCATCAGACGTCTTGTTCGCGTTAAGAGATATTTTTTGTTGCAGTTCACATTGGTTTTCACTTTTCATTTCTCCACAAAATGAAAATTCCTTGATGTGGTGGTGGCGTCGACAATTCCGCATTATTGTTGCGATATCGCCATCTTTGCATAAACCCTTCCACGTGGCATAACTTTTTGGTGTGTGTGGCGAGTTTTGTTTTACATTATGGGCTTAAATATATATAAAAAAATTGCTTCATGTAGACTTCGCTACTGCATTAACGTAAGCAGTGCGCATTGTAGCGTAATGATACGGAATTTGCACTGCACCCCCACCCCAAGGAAGTTTCACCATCTTGAGAAAGAGTGAAAACTAAGGTAGATCACAATTTAAAAAAAAGTATCTTAACGTGAACGGGCATGGAGAGCTGCGTCAAACCAGTCTCAGGACTGAAGACCACAACAACAACAACAACAACGTGAACGGGCCGTTTGATGATTAATCTGTCGGTTCGAAACCGGTAATGGCTCTATGTATCTAAATAAATGGCGTTATAAAAAGTAGCTGGTTGCCATCATCTCCTCTGCAAGAATGAACTTGTATTAAAGAGGTGAAACTTGTTCCATAAATTTAGGGAAGTGGTATTGGAGGAAGGTTGTGCAAAGATTCTACAGCGACCATCGTACCACTCGCGTAGCAAAGGAAGCAAAGCTCCGTCTCCTTGCCGATATGGCCCGATGGGTCCGACCGACCGCCGTGTCATCCTCTGCCAGTGGCGTGATTTGGATGCGATATGGAGGGGCATAGAGTCAACACACCGTTCTACCGGTCGCTGCCTGTTTTCTTCTTTGTGGAGCCACTACATCTCAAACAAGGAGCTCATCAGTTGACGTCACGATGTTGATTGAACCCCATTCCAGTCCTGCCACCAAGGGAAAATCCTTAATAGTACAGGGAATCAAACCCAGGTCCTCCACATGACACGCTGACTACTGAGCTATGGAGAGGGACAAATATGCCGGGGGGATTGTCAAAATAAGGTAAGAGAGATTACAGTGTGTGCAGAGGTGTATAGGCAGTCATGTTTTCAGCCGGCCGCTGTGTCCGAGCGGTTCTAGGCGCTTCAGTCCGGAACCGCGCTGCTGTTACGGTCGCAGGTTCGAATCCTGCCTCGGGCATGGATGAGTGTGATGTTCTTAGGTTAAGTTAGGTTTAAGTAGTTCTACGTCTAAGGGACTGATGACCTCAGATGGTAAGTCCCATAGTGCTTAGAGCCATTTGAACCATTTTTGTCATGTTTTCCTCAAACGGAATAGGACAAGAAGTCGCTAACACTCATACGGAGTAATCTCCACCAAGCTCTGTACAGTGGCTTGCGGAAAATACAGGGTGTGAACGATAAGTGTTTACAACTTGTCACAGTGGTATGGGGGAAGTCTAGAGGAAAAATTTGATACAGGGCACTTGTGGCCTATCAAGCAGGGAAAAAACCTGAAATTGGTCTAGAACAGCCACCTAAGTTATAGCGAACGCGTGCCGGGAGAGATTTTTGATATCCATATTGATCATTGATTGACACTGTTTGAAAAGTATGAAAAGGTTTATATATATATTAAAGTTTCTTTACATGACTGCTGTGTTCATACTGCGGAGAGAAAGAAGGATAACCTAGTAAAAGGCCTCTTACTAGATTATCCTTCTCTCTTTTTCTCTCTCTCTCTCTCTCTCTCTCTCTCTCTCTCCATAGGATGCACAACAGTCACGCAAAGAAACTTTAATATCTGTATACACTTATGTTAAATGTTTTTGTATTGCCACTATAGTCCGACGATGAGGTATCACCTCGAATCATGTCGCTAAATAAATAATGTAGTCGTTAACAAATTTGTGAATGGTAGTGGTATTTGCAAGCCTTGTCACATCTTTGATATCCGCTCACCCTCTTAAGCCACCGATCTAGTCTTGCACTTACAAACAGTAAAATTTACGTTTGTCCAAATTTATCTCACATTGTTGTGAAGTTTATCCGAGTAAAAGCAACTTTTACATCGTTTTGTTTCTCTGGCCTTCTTAATGCGAGACAACTGTGCTTGTAAAGGTTAAGGTTAAACAGAACATTGGAACTGTAATTCGTTTTTGCATAACTTGTTCTAAAGTCTTTTCCTTTAATTACCCACACAGTAAGCGATTTAACGAATGTCAATGGCTCAAGATAGCAAGAGGATATTAAAAATTTCGCGCGGCGCGCTTGGGCTACAGCAAGCGACTTTTGTGGCTCAATCTCCGGTTGTTTGATAGATTGCAAGTGTCTTATATCTAGTTGTTCGTCTCGACTTCAACACTGTAAACAGTTACCGCGCGCACGTCGTGTGTACCGACAAACTTTCGGGGATGTTTTCTGAGTATCTTGCTATGAGGAACTTGAAGTCTCCGTTGGCCCGTACAGAGTAATACTGCAATTATGACTTACTGGTTTTGTTACCCTAGTTACTTATGTTTCCGTGGAAGTACCTTCACTACAATTAACATGCCTGTAACATGCAGCAACTAATGGGTAAAGAAATAACGGAAACGTCCAACTAACATTTTCGGAAAAATCAATCCGAGATGGAACCGAGCAGTGCCAGATGAAAATTTGGGGGTGCAAAGAAAAGGGAGCATCACTGTTGTCAACAGCAAGTACAGCGACTGCTGGATCAAGTTCGTTTCCAAACAGGTCACACAGCGCACGTCGCTCACATTTGCACTCTTGTTCACTATTTTCACTGCAGTACCGATGCAAAGTGTGGTATCGACAGCAATGATGACACAACGTAGGTGCGCTCTGCTAGGCTGACAATACGTCACCGGCACCAACGACAGCGCCCTCTAGCCGACGCTGTGCAGCTTTACGAGCATCGCTCCGGATGCAGCCCATTTCTTTCCGAGCCGACGACCGAGCAAATTAGTTTCTACTTCATAAGGGGCTGGCCATTACAGACTTTGTTACTTCAATGATAGTTTGTCCAACTACTAGTAGCTGTTAGCGTTGATGCCTGTGCAGCTTCGCACCTACGTGCTCATCTCAGCCAAAGTTAAGTAATAATATTTGTACACGTTCATACACCAGTAAAAGAGTTTTAACTTATGCGCAGTACCGCAGTACTTCACTTTTTCCTGCTCCTACTCGCTTCCTACATTCGGCTTACCCTTCAGTTTACAGGAGCAGACCCACGCGCCGCCTACCAGGCAGAATACGAAACAAAGCTAACTGGCGCACGAAACCAATCGAAGTGCGACAACTCTGTTGTTATAGACGCCGGAGATTGTGGGTCCCGTGCACCAAAATACTAAGGATGTGTCTCTGAACAACCTCTGGAAGTTTGCCGCTGTATGTAGACGTAGATCACTTTAACCAGTATCCGTAGTTGTGTTTCCTGTCTGCGTTTACCGCACCTTTTTTTCCATTCTTTGTACGCGAGGTTGGTTGTGAGATAGTACATATCCTGTTCCTTCTTCTCGCTCACGAATACGTTTTGGTAACACGACTACGTAATCTCTGTAATCCAGTCTGTTGTGCACTGCCTTCAGTACTGTGTCTTCTTTATTTGCTTCATTCTTCTAAGTTTTGTCTTACAGTCATGCATACACCTGAAGATTCTCCTAACGCGCTCTCAAACATCACCTTTCAAATGCTACCAGTTGCTTGTTCTCTACTGACCCTAATTTTCGTTTGTATACCCGGTACAACACGGTGCAATACACAGACCCGTTCAGAAACTTCTGAGTCAATTTCATATACCAGAATCCCTATTTCATCGATGAAAGTTCTGTCCACTTTGTCTAATATGCTTCTATTGACTTATTTGATATCTTTGATAAATTAAATTTTCACTTTAGTTCACTCATTTTCACCCGTACGGTGCGATCTGCGAAAATACATAAGAAAAAATAAACTTGTTTGCCAAGACCGCAAATAATAACCTTTATCAGAATGAGATTTTCACTCTGCAGCGGAGTGTGCGCTGATATGAAACTTCCTGGCAGATTAAAACTGTGTGCCCGACCGAGACTCGAACACGGGTCCTTTGCCTTTCGCGGGCAAGTGCTCTACCATCTGAGCTACCGAAGCACGACTCACGCCCGGTACTCACAGCTTTACTTCTGCCAGTATCTCGTCTCCTACCTTCCAAACTTTACAGAAGTTCTCCTGCGAACCTTGCAGAACTAGCACTCCTGAAAGAAAGGATATAGCGGAGACATGGCTTAGGCCGGTATTACACTATCAAATTTCTTTGTCCAATATCTTTGTCAAAGATATTTGATAGTGTAATAGGGTCTTTGTCAAATGTCGTCCAATATTTGATCAAATCTAGGGCCTCGCTGTATATTTGATCAAAGAAACCGCTTGTCTTCTGTTCACTGCAATGTGACATGTTACCACATGGAGCGCTAGCATCACTGCAGCGTACTGTCGTCTGTAGTGTTTTTATAACCATTGCCGGTAAATACAATTGGTGTGTGCCGACAACTACAAAATTAATAAAGATGTCTGAAGCTGATGAGACGCTTTACAACGTGAGGCACCCTGAATACAAAAAGAGATTAAGAAGATTGGAGACCTGACCTGACCTGACCTGACCTAACCTAACATAACATAACCCTCTCCTGTAGCAAGGAATCGGAGTGTTACAGTGAGCCTGTCTTCTGAAGATGTAGCAGTTCTTAAGTGAATATTGTGCTTTGTGATATGAGGATACACTTCACTGAGCACATACAGAAATGTATGCTCATCCATTCTCAAGTAATTGATGTACGACTTGACGTCTTCCACTGTAAGCTCACGTAACAAGTTTTGTTGAATGCTTTTATTGTGTAGTCGTAAAACCCACGGCTTCACCCGGATTAGATTTGTTTTTCGTTCCATAGATCCGTGCTGAGGAGATCCTCGTGGATGTGGAACATGTCGATTTTTTTAAAGCTGAAATAACAATACTAATAGTATGAATAAATACAATACACCATTTGTTTCTATTAAAAATTTCGCCACTGGAGTAGAAGGAGTTGGCCAGTAGCAAGTTTTTCAGGCTCCTTTTAAACTGATCTTTATTTCTAACTGAATTTTTTATGTTTCCTGGCAAATTATTGAAGATGAGTATTCCTGAGTAGTGGACCCCTTTTTGAACTATAGTAAGTGCTTTTAAGTCCTTGTGCAGATCATTTTTGTTCCTGGTATTGTATGTATGAACTGAGTTGTTTGTTGGAAAAAGAGATATATTATTTACGACAAATTTCATTAAGAAGTAAATATACTGAGAGGCAGTAGTTAGTATATCCAGTTCTTTGAAGAGGTTTCTGTAGGACGTCCGTGAATTTACTCCACAAATAATACGTATTACACGCTTTTGGACTCTGAAAACTTTTGTTTGACTTCAAGATTTACCCCAAAATATTATCCCATATGACATTATGGAATGAAAGTAGGCAAAGTATGCAAGCTTTTTCATTTTTATGTTGCCTATGCCTGCTAACACTCGAATTGCAAATACAGATTTGTTAAGGCCTTTCTGCAGTTCTGTGGTGTGCTCCTACCAACTGAATTTATCATCACGTTGTAATCCCAGGACTTTTAAGACTGTCAACCTCGTATGTATGGTTCCATTTTTCCCCCACTTCTTTTCCGCATGCGCACATAATGCAATTGGGGTACGTTCAACTGCTGCGGTTAATAACAAGTTGTTGTCAGCCATCTTGAACTTTGACGAAAAATTTGATGACAGTGTAATACCCCTTCTAGCGCTACGTCAAAGATCTTTGTCAAATATATTGGACGGAATATTGGATCACATCTTTGATCAAATCTTTGACAAAGAAATTTGATAGAGTAATACCGGCCTTAGCCACAGCCTGGGGCAGGCTGTTCCAGCTCGTGGGCTCCGCTGTGAGCCGCGGAGCGCTCCCTGCTCCAGGGACTGTGACCAGTCAAGTGGGCCGGCACGCCGGCACGTGGTACGGCTGGCTGAGGCAGGCGGCAAGGCAAGGGTTTTGATGTGCCAGCTGCGTCTTACAAGATCGAAAACCTCACACTCTTAGCTGCTAAGACGTGGTGACGTGCTACACCAGGAAATACGATCTTCAGGAAATAAATAAGAAACAAATGTTTTACAAGAAATTGCATAATAAATTTATTGGGCCTCTGTAGTTTGAAATTTTCTTTTCATTGCAAGATCGGAAATATCAGGCGTCAAAGTGTTCGCAGCGTTAATGCGGAGGATGGCCTTCATTGTTGCATCCTGAAGAAGCGATCGTTCCTTACTTTATAACTGTTTTCATTGCTCAGAAAAGCTGCTCACATCAAAACGTAAATCCAAACATGCACATGATCTGAGCGGCATTGTTGTGAAGTTTGGGAAATGTTTTTTCTGTAATGAACACTACCATCGTGACAAATACAACGTGATGTAGTACCTCTCTTTTAACAAAGTTGAATTTTGCAAATCAATAATCTTCAATTGAAGCGACGATGACAAGTCATCGGCGGAAACTGAAAAAGGAGTGCTGAATACCCTAAGTTCCATTTCCAAACTAGTGAGGTCTCGGAATCGTGTTTCAAACGACGTGATGAGCTGCTTTAACTTTGCTTGGTAATCGCCGAAAGTAGTACCATCAGGTAGTTTTAAAGAAGCAAGATGATTGAAGAACGTTAGATGTCCATTACTCATCTGTCTCTCAAATAAACGTAACTTCTCCATGAACACTTTGATCTGGTCGTGCATGTCAACGATTAGCTGCCCTTTGCCCTGCAATGACAGATTTAAATTATTCAGATGCATAGTTATGTCAGCTAGGAACGCCAGGTCTGATATCCATTTTATATCTTTCAGACAACGCATTTCTTCCCCTTTCATTTCGAGGAAATGGGTATTTCCTCACTAATGGCAAAGAAAACAGCAAGAACTTTTCCCCGACTCAGCCAACGAACTGTACTGTGGTAAGATATATCCCCATACTCCGCTTCCACATCTTTCAGGAATCCTTTGACGACGCACAAAATTCACACAGTTCACGACATCTTTCATTACGCCACCTAGCTCTACTGTTTCAGCACACAGTGCCTCTTGGTGCATTACAGAACACGAACTATGTTGCATGTTTTGATACCCTCCGTATTACGACTCCGTTTTTAAACATACGTCTACTGGTATGTCGTTCTTAAGCCTGGCTACCAGTTCTCTGCGTGCAACGCCTTCTACCTGACTGTATTTAATTCTGCATATTGTACCTCTTCGCAGAATTAAATACTTTATGACATGCAAAACACTGCGGTCGACCATCCCTCTCAATGAATAGAAAGGTATCCTCCAATAGAGGTACAGAGCTCCCACGGCTATTTAGTCATAGCTGTCATTGAGCACGGATTATTACGACTGCATGCGGCCAGGGGGCAGAGAGTTCGCTTTCCCCCTCCACGCGGGCTCCGAGCTGCCGCAGTGAGCGCTCCGGCTCCCTGGAGCTCGGTTGGAACAGCCTGGCCTGGGGGATGTTTCCAGAATGAGATTTTCACTCTGCAGCGGAGTGTGCGATGATATGAAACTTCCTGGCAGATTAAAACTGTGTGCCCGACCGAGACTCGAACTCGGGACCCGGGTTCGAGTCTCGGTCGGGCACACAGTTTTAATCTGCCAGGAAGTTTCAAAAACCTTTATTTTCATAACTGGTTTCAGTAATACATTTTACCATCTTCAGATCTCGACGGACAGGTTTTTGCGCATTTCTCAAAATAGCAATAAAAGCGCTCTTTCTCATAAATTGGCAGGTATGTAACAGGCTAGAAGATTGATGGATTGGCATGTCAGACTTCAGTCAACTATATACACAGTTATTCGTCACATACATCATGTGTTTTACTGCCCAAATAGCAACACCCTTCTACTACTTACGTTTCTTCGTTTCTCAATCTAATTCACTCGGCATCCCCCGATTTAATTCGACTGCACCCCATTACCGAGCTGATGTTCATCTTATAAGCTCTTTTCAAGACAGTATCCATTCCGTTTATCTCTTCTTCCAAATCATTTGCCGTTTCCGACAGAACTACAATATCACAAGCAAACGTTACAGTTTCTTTTCTATTGCCATGAACTTTATTTCCCTTTTCGAATTTCTCCTTGGCCTCTTACTGCTTGCTTAATGTACCGATTAAAGAATATCGGTATTAACCATAGTTGAATGAACTACTGAAAATACACTGAAGAGGTAAAGAAATAAGACGTGGCATGCACTCCACTAGCGCTGGAGGGAACTGACACCACGAATCCTGCAAGGCTGTCCATAAAACCTTATGCTCAATAATGTTCATGTCTGGGGAATTTGGTGGCGAGCGGAAGTGTTTAAACTCACAAGGGAACCTCCCCATCGCACCCCCCTCAGATTTAGTTATAAGTTGGCACAGTGAATAGGCCTTGAAAAACTGAACACAGATCAATTGAGAAAACAGGAAGAAGTTGTGTGGAACTGTGAAAAAATAAGCAAAATATACAAACTGAGTAGTTTATGGGAAGATATGCAACATCAAGGAGACTGGTAACACAGGAGCGCTGTGGTCTCGTGGTAACGTTAGCAGCTGCCGAACGAAAGGTCCTTGGTTCAAATCTTCCGTCGAGTGAAAAAGTTTTATTTTTTATTTTCAGTTTATGTGACGAAACTCTTATGTTTTCATCACTTTTTTGGGAGTGATTATCACATCCACAAGAAAACCTAAATCGGGCAAGGTAGAAGAATCTTTTTACCCATTCGCCAAGTGTACAAGTTAGGTGGGTCGACAACATATTCCTGTCATGTGACGCACATGCCGTCACTAGTGTCGTATAGAATGTATCAGATGTGTTTTCCTGTGGAGGAATCGGTTGACCTATGACCTTGCGATCAAATGTTTTCGGTTCCCATTGGAGAGGCACGTCCTTTCGTCTACTAATCGCACGGTTTTGCGATGCGGTCGCAAAACACAGACACTAAACTTATTACAGTGAACAGAGACGTCAATGAACGAACGGACAGATAATAACTATGCAAAAATAAAGAAAGTAAAATTTTCACTCGAGGGAAGACTTCAACCGAGGACCTCTTGTTCTGCAGCTGCTCACGATACCACGGGACCACGGCGCTCCTGAGCTCGCTTAGTCCTTGATGTTGCTTATGTAGTCCATAGACTACTCAGTTTCTATATTTTGCTTATTTTTTCACAGTTCCACACAACGTCTTCCTGTTTTCTCAATTGATCTGTGTTCAGTTTATCAAGGCCTATCGACTGTGCCAACTTATAACTAAATCTGAGGGGGGTGCGATGGGGAGGTTCCCTTGTCAGAAGAGTGTTCCTGGAGCCACTCTTCAGCAATTCTGGACGTGCGGTGTGTTGCATTGTCCTGCTGGAATTGCACAAGTCTACCGGAATTGTATGCAGGTGATTACACAGGATCCTTACGTACGTGTCACCTGTCAGAGCCGTATCTAGAAGTCTAGGAGTCCCATATCACTTCAACTGCACACGCCTCACACCATTAGAAAGCCACCACCGTTGTCTCCATACCCGTACACGTCCCTCCTCTCGGTACAATTTGAAACGACACTCGTCCGACTAGGCAACGTGTTTCCACTCATCAACAGTCCAATGTCGGTGTTAACGGGCCCAGGCGAGGCGTAAAGCTTTCTGTATATCAGCTGTCAAGGGCTCACGAGTGGGCCTCCGGCTCCGAAAGTCCATATCGATGATGTTTCGTTCATGGTCCAACATTGAAATCTGCAGCAATTTGAGGAATGGTTGCACTTCTGTCACGTTGATCGATTCTCTTCATTCGTCTTTGATCCCATTCTTGCAGGATCTTTTTGCGGCAGCAGCGATGACGGAGATTTTATATTTCACCGGATTCCTGATGTTCAGGGTACACTTGTGAAATGGTCGTACGGGAAAATCCCCACTTCATTGCTACTTCAGAGATGCTGTGTCCCATCACTTATGCGGCGACTGTAACACCACGTTCAAACTCACTTAGATCTTGATAACCTCCCATTGTAGCAGCAGTAACCTATCTAACAAATGCGCCAGACACTTGTTGTCTTATATAGGCGCTGCCGACCTCAGCGCCGTATTGTGCCTTTTAACATATCTCTGTATTTGAATACGCATGCCTATACCAGTTTCTTTGGCGCTTCAATGTACACTCCTGGAAATTGAAATAAGAACACCGTGAATTCATTGTCCCAGGAAGGGGAAACTTTATTGACACATTCCTGGGGTCAGATACATCACATGATCACACTGACAGAACCACAGGCACATAGACACAGGCAACAGAGCATGCACAATGTCGGCACTAGTACAGTGTATATCCACCTTTCGCAGCAATGCAGGCTGCTATTCTCCCATGGAGACGATCGTAGAGATGCTGGATGTAGTCCTGTGGAACGGCTTGCCATGCCATTTCCACCTGGCACCTCAGTTGGACCAGCGTTCGTGCTGGACGCGCAGACCGCGTGAGACGACGCTTCATCCAGTCCCAAACATGCTCAATGGGGGACAGATCCGCAGATCTTGCTGGCCAGGGTAGTTGACTTACACCTTCTAGAGCACGTTGGGTGGCACGGGATACATGCGGACGTGCATTGTCCTGTTGGAACAGCAAGTTCCCTTGCCGGTCTAGGAATGGTAGAACGATGGGTTCGATGACGGTTTGGATGTACCGTGCACTATTCAGTGTCCCCTCGACGATCACCAGTGGTGTATGGCCAGTGTAGGAGATCGCTACCCACACCATGATGCCGGGTGTTGGCCCCGTGTGCCTCGGTCGTATGCAGTCCTGATTGTGGCGCTCACCTGCACGGCGCCAAACACGCATACGACCATCATTGGCACCAAGGCAGAAGCGACTCTCATCGCTGAAGACGACACGTCTCCATTCGTCCCTCCATTCACGCCTGTCGCGACACCACTGGAGGCGGGCTGCACGATGTTGGGGCGTGAGCGGAAGACGGCCTAACGGTGTGCGGGACCGTAGCCCAGCTTCATGGAGACGATTGCGAATGGTCCTCGCCGATACCCCAGGAGCAACAGTGTCCCTAATTTGCTGGGAAGTGGCGGTGCGGTCCCCTACGGCACTGCGTAGGATCCTACGGTCTTGGCGTGCATCCGTGCGTCGCTGCGGTCCGGTCCCAGGTCGACGGGCACGTGCACCTTCCGCCGACCACTGGCGACAACATCGATGTACTGTGGAGACCTCACGCCCCACGTGTTGAGCAATTCGGCGGTACGTCCACCCGGCCTCCCGCATGCCCACTATACGCCCTCGCTCAAAGTCCGTCAACTGCACATACGGTTCACGTCCACGCTGTCGCGGCATGCTACCAGTGTTAAAGACTGCGATGGAGCTCCGTATGCCACGGCAAACTGGCTGACACTGACGGCGGCGGTGCACAAATGCTGCGCAGCTAGCGCCATTCGACGGCCAACACCGCCGTTCCTGGTGTGTCCGCTGTGCCGCGCGTGTGATCATTGCTTGTACAGCCCTCTCGCAGTGTCCGGAGCAAGTATGGTGGGTCTGACACACCGGTGTCAATGTGTTCTTTTTTCCATTTCCAGAGTGTAGAACGAAATGGGTAACAGAATGAAGCGAATCAACAGATATAATTCCCGTCTTACGTTGAATGCCGAACTATTAGAATGGACAGAAACGTACCAGTAATTATCGATCCTGTAGGCGATAAAGCTGTGGAAAAACTTTGACTGAGTCCACTTTGTTTCACATGTTTAGCGTAATTGCTTTGCATTAAGAAGCGCAGTTTTCAGACTCGTATTTCCTAACGATACGGTATTTTGTAACCTCGAAAGGGTAAGGAGAGGCTCTTGTACAAAACTCTTGAGCTGTCCCTTTTGCCTGAGATGGGGAGACCGTGACAGAAGGGCCGTAGGACGGGCGCGCCGAGTTCTCCGTGAGATCAGAGGCGGCAGAGTCGGGGAGTAACAAGAGGGGGCGTGGCAGGCCGTTCTGGGGGCAGAATGGCGCGTAACGAGGGCCCTGCCTCCCCTGTAGACTCACAGAGGCCGGGTGTAGCGCAGGGGCGACAGCTTCAAAGGAGAGGAGCGCGGGGCGAAAACTTGGCCGCGTCGCCTGCCCGTGGACAGCGCTGTCAGCTACCTGACGTCACGTTGCTAGCATGAAGCCGGCTCACGGTTGAGGATTTCCAGATAAATTACTACGGAAACTTATTTTTTTCCTTTCGTTAATTACATAGTGCTAATTTGTTAGACTATTTGAAGGAAAAAAGTTACGAAACCTAGATACTCTCGTTTTCGAACTATTTTGCGAGACTAATTGCTGTTTATAAAATAAGTATTCTTCCGCTTCAGTCACCTTTATGTAGCTATATTCACTGGCACGATAAGTTTCGACAACATGTTGCCATCATCAGGTGCTTTGCAGTTACATGCACGTTTTCTTTACTTATCAGTTCCTTTGAAGCGTGATGAGGTCTATTTTCTTAATGCGCCATTAGCGCTATGTGCCTAGTCACAAGGGTAATTTATTTTAGTGTGCATGATTATGAGTGTTGTGTGTTTGAATGATGTTAGTGGTGTCGTTACTTAAATAATTGCTGAGTATTTGCTATTATGGCCAACGGCCTTGCCGCAGTGGTAACATCGTTTCCTGTCAGAACACCGAAGCTGTCGGGCTTGGCTATCACTTGGATGGGTGACCGTCTTCTGCCGAGGTGTGTTGGTAAACGGAATGCGCTCAGCACTTGTGAGGAGCTACTTCACTGAGAAGTATCGGCTCCGGTCACGTAAACTGACAACGGTAGGGAGAGCGATGTGCCCCTCCGTATCTGCATCCACTGACGCCTAAAGGCTAAGGATGACACGGTGGTCGGTCAGTGCCATCACTTCATACTTTCATATACGGTTGTTTACATTTCAAAGATTCTTAACTGCTAAGGTAAAAATAATTTCAGTTGCGAAGATATTGCATACAGTAAGAAAACAAACTTTTTTTTATGTCTTGGAATATCTTATACAATGGGATTTTTTGTATTTATTAGTTAACTAAGAATTACTGAGTCAGTTTCTGTTTTAACTTGTCTTTCCTTCACGGCACAATGCGTGGTAACAAGTTGCTGAATGACAGATTAGAAAGTTATCACGTACATTTCTTCAAAAATATATCCAATGTGGAACGCTTGTACATACTGTAAACTGCAGGGCACCTTACGATGCCAGCAAGGTAGCGAAAGGAGTCGTGCCACTAAATATTGCTACAGAGGGGTGATTGAAGCTGAAAAATAATTTAATAAGTTTTGTAATACAGTCGCAGACCTCAACAAATTCCTTACAACAGGTATCAGTTTAAGCTAAAGAACTATTGACCTAACAATAACATAAACTGTAGATTTTGATTGTGTGAAAACAGATAAATTAATGGTTTTAACAACTCTTTGGTGATTTCCGTTAGATGGGCATTAGGCTGTGGTCTAAGGCACCTTTCTGTGCCTAAAGACCACTTACTAACTTCAGGAAGCAACCAAGACTTAACTATTTATACGCATCCATGTAACGGTTGGGTCGTGACGTCATCAAACCGCTTCCTAAGATTGACGAGAAGTACCGACTTGTGTTATGCAGGTTGCAGAGCGGAAGGGTTGGTGCAGTTTGCTTTATGAAGCACTAATATACACAACTTGTCTAATTTTACTCCTTCACCTATTCTGTTAACTTTTTTGTGCCTTCCAATTTCTATTGCTTCTCTGTAGATTTTAGCTTAGTAATGTTTGGACTTTGATAAAAGTATAGTCTCGGGGAAACAAATTTGATGGTTTCTGTCGATTTACCTGTGTTGCCCAGACGACAATTGTTCTTGCATTCTTTAAGAAAGGTATTTTTGCTTCCTTTCGACGGTACCTATGTATACTTGATAGCATTTGCAAGGGTTTTTGTATACTCCTGCTATGCCAAACTGAAGGCGTAGGTCCTCTGCAATGTTCAAACACTGACGCATCCTTCTTGTTGGATTAAACACTGCGACGATTCCCTATCTTCTTAGTACTCTGCTGATGCGATCTGTGAGTGGGAGGAAGAATTGACCTTCAGTTGGCTCTTTTTCGCTAGAGCTACAGACCTTTAACGACGTAGTACCGCATTTATCTCTAAGTCACAAGCCAGCCGTTGTGGCCGAGCGGTTCTAGACGCTTCAGTCCGGAACCGCGCTGCTGCTAAGGTCGTAGGTTCGAATCCTGCCTCGGGCATGGATGTGTGTGATGTCCTTAGGTTAGTTGGGTTTACGTAGTTCTAAGTCTAGGCGACTGATGACCTTAGATGTTAAGTCCGACAGTGCTCAGAGCCATTTGAACCATTTGATCTAAGTCAAAAGTAATTCCTAAATGATCGAACTCCTCATCCAAGTACTGTGTAGCTCATAGATTCGTTTAGCCACGTCCACCAATGTTTCAGTCAATGCTCTATTCTGCTTGGGATGGTGAGAAGAATATTTGTGAACTTTCTAAAGATTGTGTGCCTTGAAGTTCCGTCTTGTTTTCTGCGTACCTGCATACCCAAAAATGAAATTTTACATTTTTTCTCTTTTTCCACTGTGAACTTTATATTCAAAATAATATCATTAAAAAAGACATAAAGCAAACAGTGGCAACTCCTCAGTACAAGCTTGATAAAACACGGCACTGCGACCTTTGGAAAAGGTCTGCTCACGTGACGATTCGACTGCATTGCATACAGGCATACACAGTTCCGTTTGCTAAACTTGATTAATTTAGAATAAACTAAGGTTTTTGCAGCCTCTGATAATGTCTCCGGTAATAGGGGACGAAACGTCAGGCACAGAAACATGCCTTAGACCACATATCAAAAATCACGAGGTTACAAATACCGGGTGTGGAAGCTTTCATAGTTTTAACAAATGTTTGCTGCAGTCTCCCAGTGAATCAGAGTAACACACTGATGACGGTATAGCAAAGGCGAAACATTGTTTGAGTGGATATAAATAAAACTGTGATTTGAATACAGCATACATTACCTAGAAAGCAAACTATGTTTGGAAATACGGAGAATATCTGTGCGTATCGTGACTTGCACTCACAATGACTGTAGTCAATATGAAGTCAAGTTGAGTGTGCCAAAAGTCTTGAAGCTTATGCATATTTATTTATTTATCTTGCTTATAAGGCATCAAAATTTGCCGCATAATAACACATTAGTACACATTTATTGCGTGCACTTTGCCTCTATATTCTTGAATACCATACCTCTCAGGATCGTGTCCCTCCAGTCGTAAATTACACGCCATCGAATTAATCGACTTTAATATTTGCTCGTTCTGCCAGCTCTTCTTGTTAATCCTTTCTCCTTCTGATCGTCAATTAATTTACTGACGTTTTCACCAAGTCGCTGCAATAACCCGCGGAGTCATTTTCCGAGATCACTTTACGTACCTGCCGTGGGAGGTTAACAAGTAGGCAGGATCCAGGATTCGGTTTCGGAGGGCGGGGAGAGGGGGTGAGGTTATAGTTTGTTCCTACCCAACACCCCACAACACATCTTGCCACAATTTGGGGAACGTATAACGGAAATGGAGAAAAAGAACAGAAGAAAGTGGTGTAAATAATGTGAAACTTGGAGCAAAGATAGAGAACCCTAAGACTGACTGCTTTGCTTTAGCTAGTACCGTATACATGACCAACGTCAAAAGGTGCACTAGGACATACGGAGCTATAATATGGAAGATTAAAGCGTCTTTCTAAATTTAAATACTTGAGAGAAATAATCGAACCAAGAACTCTGGAAAAGCAGCTAAGTTAAACAGCGACAGAGAAATGGTAATGACATGCCACTTAACAAAGAACACATACAACAGAAAATCATATTAATAAAAAACTGAGGCGTTAAATGTGGCGAATAAAACTGGATGTCTTAGGATGCGTCGCCATAAATACAGCCAAACCATTAAATTACTTGGAGAGGAAAGAAAAAATAATAATTCGAAAAATCTTGGGTCGAAGTACGAAAATGGATTTGTAAATTGATAGGTAACAAGGATCAAGCTGAGAATATAGTAGACAGAATCAGGAAGTAGAGGATTATAATTTATGGTCTTTTAAAAAGAATGGCTAACTAGAGACTGACGAAAAGAAATTCATAATCTTTTCCAAAAAAACAAACTTTCATGGTTTATAGAAGAAAGATGCACGTGAGCTAAGAAAACACACACATGATAAGAATAACAAAGACATAGACATGAATTCAGGTAAAGGGTACAAAAAAAATTAAGAGCCTCCAGAGGAAAACACAAAAGAATAAAGGATGGACATGGACAGAAGTATGAAGAGAAAAACACAGCACGAATGAAGCAGTACTGGGAAGGAAAAAACGGGAGGAAAATGGGTGTAATCTCATAAATTAGAATAATAATAATAATTTGTTTAATTACCGTAAGATATTTAAATATTTTAATGTAGTAATAATAACAATAATAATTTGTTTACATCAGTGAATAGTAGAGTGTTTTAGTATGACGTCGAAAATATTCCAATTCAGAAAGTTATGTGCTTGAAAAGCATACGTCCGAAAATTGCAGAAATACTTGTGTCACAGAATAAAGTTAAGAACTGCATCAACAACCAGCTCCCGTAACTTTGATACCATCATATTTCACACTACACAAAATTGAAACATAGACTCGCTTAGCAATATAATGTGAATGCTGGTCTCGAAATTATGGCAAATTGAGAGAGTAAATGTGGAGAACGCTGTTTCTTTCAGTTGTGTCCGCGAACGTTGGGGAAGTCAGATCTTTGTTTTTTCTTTCTTTATTTATTTTTTGTTTGTTTGTTGGTGGAGGGCCTATATCTTTACGTCTTCCCTTACCCAACTTCCTGCGCTATGTGGTAGAAACCCGTAGTATACCAATGGTGTCGGGTTTGTGATTGACAGCATGTGCAATAAACCTGTGAATGCTGGGCAGGATCTACCTTCCCTGAAACCCGCTTGGTATTCTGCAAGTTGATGGCCTGATTGGGGTTCTCCTACGTTTCGTGAGAATATCATGTAGTATTAGTAGTACTACGGTATATTGATAATTTTCACTTATGGACCGTCTGACAGCAACTGAATAAAACACAATTTTAGTGCCATATGCGTTTCGCCTTTATTTTCTGCAAGGCATCATCAGTGGCAGGTTGCGTGGACAATTTCCTACATATTACGCTCCTGTTGCATTTTTGGTGTTGTTCTTCTTCCTTTGAGCGCCAATTTGCTGTTTTTTCCGCATTCCACAGCACTATGCACTGAACGCTTGTTTTAATGCAATGTTTTGGTTTCTGTTGCCGAAACGCGTATGGCACTAAAATTGTGTTTTATTCAGTTGCTGTCAGACGGTCCATAAGTGAAAATTATCAATATACCGCAGTATTACGCGCAACTGAGGAGGACAGGACCACAAAAGTTGAAAAAAGTATTAGTAGTAGTAGTAGCAGTATTAGTATTAGCATTAGTAGCAGCAGCTTTATTCATCTGTAGATCTCTTTTTGCAAGAATATAGGACATGTCAAAGTATTTACAAGTTTAGATCAATTTAAAATAAGCTAATTCGTGTACACATATATTTACAGTCTTTTAGTTAGACACAATCATTAGATTTACTCCTGGTATACAATACTTTTTTTACAAATAACTTATTAAGTAATGTAATGCAACACCGTTCACTCATATCTCACTATCAGTCACTGCACACACTATACACACATCGTTTCATTAACACTTCACTCACTAAACACACACACATACACACACACACACACACACACACACACACACAGGTGACATTTGTGCCATTTTCTGTACCCCAACTTCCCATTTGCTATCCTGAAAAACTGAGTCAGCATCCCTCGATAATGAATGAGATGTTGAGCTCAGAAAGAGGAAGAGGTGTTAGTATTGTGCTATGCATAGCTTGGGGGTAAGTATTTCTAGAAAGGAAAAAAAGGAAAAAAAAACATGAAGTGAAGGTGCTATGTGGAATGTTGAATGTTTTATAATCATTATTATTATTATTATTATTTACTGGTATAACTTTTTTATCAAACACCTACTCTGTTTCATCTACGTAATCCTTCAATATATAAAATGTATTGCGTAACTCGTACTTTTTAGCTGCCTTTTTAAATAAGTGTATTATTGCAATTTCTTTAATCTCTTTTGGTAATTTATTGTACAGTTTTATTCCTTGGTAGAAAAGGCTATTTTGTGTTTTATGTTTATTTTTTCTTACTTGTTGCATGGTTGTGAACAGAGCTGTTTGTGAAGTAATTACCAATGTTATTTTTGATGTGTACAACTGACTGGTAAATGTATTCACATGGAGCAGTTAAAATCCCCAGTGTTTTGAACAGATCTTTACAGCGAGCTCGGCTAGTATTTTTGGTTATTATTCTTATGGCTCTTTTCTGGAATTTGAAAATTGTGCTCATATTTTGTGCGTTTATTCCCCAAAAAAGAATGCCATAGCTAAGAATTGAGTGTACATATGAATACTATCTAACTAAAAGACACTGCATGTTACACACTGATGATAGGCTGTAGTGTAGTACATCTAAGGAGTCAGATCCCTCAGTAGTTGTTGGGATCTATTTCGGACTCTTTCTTGTGGAGTGTGTGGATGAAGGGCATATTCCATTCCTCTGGGATTATTCATATGGTTCAAATGCTGATAACACTTTGGAACTCACGAGTTATGCCTTCCGTTGATTATAGGACATTTTTTCAGAACCCGCCACTGCAAACTCGACTGTCGATGCCCGTACATGATGTCAAATGGTTCAAATGGCTCTAAGCGCTATGGGACTTAACATCTGAGGTCATCAGTCACTCAGAACTAATTAAACCTAACTAACCTAAGGACATCACACGCATCCATGCCTGAGGCAGGATTCGAACTTGCGACAGTAGCGGTCGCGCGGTTCCAGACTGAAGCGCCTAGAACCGCATGGGCACTGCGGCCGGCTGGGATTATTCCATTCATTCAGTTTTCTTCAGAGATGTTTTCATGAGGCTCTATGGCATTTTTGTTGTAATTTTTTGTGTGCCTGGTTGCAGTGTGCACTACTTTGAACTGGGATGTGGCTTCACGTATGATCACGCGACCAAGTCGTATCTCGCTAGGCCCGGTTAAAGTGTTCGCTTTGTCGAGCAGTACGTAGTGGCGCCGCGCAGCAAACCAGCGCTGAGTGCTGTGTGCTGTGGCCAGCCGCAGAGCAGCAGGAGGGGCGCCGCGGCAGCAGCGCAGCCTGGCATAGCTGCGCGCAGGGTTCGTCGGCCGGCGGCGGCGGGAACCGAACCGGAACACCCGGCTCGCCGCCCGCTCTGCTGGCCGTGTCCGGCCTGCTGCCGTCTTACGCTGTCGTCGCACGTTCAGCGCGAGTACAGGATGGCTGCGTGCTATTCCTGTCACCATCCCACGCCCCCTCCCCTCTCTCCTCTTCCCGCCCCCTTATAGATGGAATTTTTGTAAAGCCATTTGTGTGGGTCTAGTTTAATCTCAGGTGAAAGAGTGCAAAGGTTTTGCGAAACATTTCTGAATCATGTAACTGAGGCGAGAAGTGAGTTCAAAAATGGTTCAAATGGCTCTGAGCACTATGGGACTTAACATCTGTGGTCATCAGTCCCCTAGACTTAGAACTACGTAAACCTAACTGACCCTAAGGACATCACACACATCCACGCCCGAGGCAGGATTCGAACCTGCGACCGTTGCAGCCGCTTGGTTGCGGACCGAAGCGCCTAGAGCCGCTCAGCCACAGCGGACGGCTGACAAGTGAGTACTGGACCAGTATTCATCTAGTCGGACGTGGGGTACCACCTTCACTGAGTTGAATCGTACCGGCGCCTCCCCGAACCACGGGAGTTGTAGACACTTGTGAGATGCGGTACTTGTGAGAAACTGAAATGTGGCGAGACTTGTGAGAAATCCGGGCTACTGGGGGACCGGCACAGGGTGTGTCCCAAATGCTGCGCCACTACCTGCTCGGCTACTACCTGCTGCCGCTTGGCGTGACTGAGGGCTCGGCTTGTGCCGGCCCGCGCAGCTGCCGAGGGACATTCAGACTCCTCCAGTGCAGCCAGGTTACATTATTTCAGAATTTTTTTGGGCAAGGAAGAGTGGCCTTACTCAAATTAGAAATCGGAGCTGATTTTGCCCCCACGATATCATGTCAACCATTACTTACAGCACAGTTATGCGTAAGACCTTTTTCATTGGAATTTTTGTTCTGGACAATCTTACATAGGGCATAATTTTCGCACAACCTCATACTTAGAGATGTATTTTATAGAAACTATAGAAACCGAAAATGTTTTCCATCTTTCAACCCCTCACCCAAAATTTGATATGATAGGAGTGGCAACCTTTTACCATATATTAAGAGGAACCAGCTAAAAAATTTGGTTCTCGGTAGAAACTTTTTCTTTAATTATTTCGAAATAAATATCAATTTTCCCGTACCACGCAGGAAAGTGTACTGAGATCTAATGTGAGTGCTGTTAGCAATTAGCGTTAAGGAATGCAATTTATGTATTGAAACAAGATGTATTCATCCTCCACTCAAACAGACATGGTTTCTAAAATTCTCTACACAAAAATGCTGATTGTGATTATTAGAAAATCTATGACTTTTCGGACTTCATTAGTGAATCTTTTACAATTTGCAAGAGACATTTAGCCGACTTTGTGTCGTTTCCAGGGAACGCCACGAGGAGGTAGTTCCTCTTCGTCCCCCATTATATTTATTTACAATATTTACAGGATGATTATTTATTTACAATTTTTACAATAGGGGGACCGGCGTGAACTGAATCCCTTTTCAATATTTACTAGTGTTGCTGTAGCTTCAGTCATTTCCTTTTCATTGTACTTTCTGTGCACAGACCATGCAAGTAAGAAACGATTTTATATTGCCGTCAACTAGGAGTCTTGTAAGGGCCTTAGAAACTATCTCATCTGTCTTAATTTCGGCCTTCTTTCTTCTTTTCCTACCTAGATTTAAAACTAGTCGGCCAAATTGGTACCCATGATATTTTGCGTCTTCTCTGATAATTTGTATTAACGAGTAAAATTTGGATGACCTTCGAAATTAATGTATTTATCCTGCGCCTTCCTGTGCACCGCCAATAACTTATACCTTCCAGAATGAGATTTTCACTCTGCAGCGGAGTGTGCGCTGATATGAAACTTCCTGGCAGATTAAAACTGTGTGCCCGACCGAGACTCGAACCCGGGATCTTTGCCTTTCGCGGGCAAGTGCTCTACCAACTGACCTACCGAAGCACGACTCACGCCCGGTACTCACAGCTTTACTTCTGCCAGTACCTCGTCTCCTACCTTCCAAACTTTACAGAAGCTCTCCTGCGAACCTTGCAGAACTAGCACTCCTGAAAGAAAGGATATTGCGGAGACATGGCTTAGCCACAGCCTGCGGGATGTTTCCAGAATGAGATTTTCACTCTGCAGCGGAGTGTGCGCTGATATGAAACTTCCTGGCAGATTAAAACTGTGTGCTCCTTTCTTTCAGGAGTGCTAGTTCTGCAAGGTTCGCAGGAGAGCTTCTGTAAAGTTTGGAAGGTAGGAGACGAGGCACTGGCAGAAGTAAAGCTGTGAGTACCGGCCGTGAGTCGTGCTTCGGTAGCTCAGTTGGTAGAGCACTTGCCCGCGAACGGCAAAGATCCCGGGTTCGAGTCTCGGTCGGGCACACAGTTTTAATCTTCCAGGAAGTTTCAACTTATACCTTCATTGTTGGTATATGCCACTATATACTGGTAACCGTCATCATTAGAGGCTTCCCTTTCGTTGTCGTGCTGAATTCCATCTTTACAACAGCAGTACTGAGCTGTGGTGCGCTACTGTTTGGTGTCCCTGTGGACCACCCGCTACCTGTTCGACCGGGTCTCCTCACAACTGTCGCTCCTCACAAGTGTCCCAACACCGAACCACGGACGCGACGTGGTAGCGCGCGCGGCTATCTAGGCTAGTCAAAACTGCCCTCGAGACTACTACTTGCATTCTGCTCGCTGTGGGAGAGGGTGTCGCCTTTGAAACAAGATCCAGAGCTCTTGGGAGTACTTTCTGAATTCGCTGTGTCTGATGTGCGGGCCTTAGGCGATCAGCATTATTGCTCAGTACTTCCGGATGTGGAATAATACTGAATGTGTGTGGATTACGTTGTGAGCTTCTGCAATAATATGGAGCAGATCAAATCATTGCTGCCATTGTGAGGTGTTAAGGAAGATAAAAGCAGAAAGCAGTAAATTAAGAATGACTTATGAGCTGATGTTCACAAAACACAAAGAACAGTACCCTACAGCTACGAAGAAATATCGTTTTAAAAAAAGAAAGTTCAGAAAGTAAATGTAATTGCAAATCTCACTGCAGTGTCCTGCCGTTTGATCATCAGAGCAACCATTTCCAGAGAGAGAGAGAGAGAGAGAGAGAGAGAAGATCAGTATTTAACGCCCCGTCGACAACGAGGTCATTAGAGACGGACCACAAGCTCGGATTAGGGAAGGACAGGGAACCATCCCGGCATGTGCCTGAAGCGATTTATGGAAATCACGGAAAACCTAAATCAGGATGGCCGGACGCGGGTTTGAACCGTCGTCCTCCCGAATGCGAGTTCAGTGTCTAACCACTGCGCTACCTCGCTCGGTAAACCATCTCCAATAATGTATCAAATGTTGAACCCACAAAAAAGGGTTGATGATCATTTATCTGGTTCATCGTTAATTTTCTGAACTATTTTCCGCATCCGGCTGGAGTGGCCGAGCGGTTCTAGGCGCTACAGTCTGGAACCGCGCGACCGCTACAGTCGCAGGTTCGAATCCTGCCTCGGGCATGGATGTGTGTGATGTCTTTAGGTACAAGTATTTCTAAGTTCTAGGGGACTGATGACCTCAGATCTCAAGTCCCATAGTACTTAGAACCATTAAACCAATTTTCCGCGAGCGTATTTTTGATGCCCTTTACACCACTTCTTCAGCTATCTTCGCGGTTTTTCACTCTGCTAGCAACGAAGTATAGGTATCAGCAAAGCAGCAGCGATGTAGTATTCCAAGATCCCAAAACACACTAAATATTGCACATTTCTTTAATAATACAGAGTGAACCTCAATAGTACTGTCCAGCATTATTTTCTACATCTGTATCTACATCCATAATCTGCAAACCACTGCGAAGTGACTACTTCCCATGACGCCAGTTAGCACTGCTTCCTCCTATTCCGTTCACGTATGGACCCACGGAGGAGTGACTGTTTAAATGCCTCCGTGCGCGCTGTAAATAATCTAATCTTGTACTCGCTATCATTAGGGAAGCGATACGTAGGGGGTTGAAGTACATTTGTTGATTCTTCACTTAAAGTTGGTTCTTGAAACGTTCTAAGTGGATTTTCTCGGAATTGTACGTCTATCTTCAGGTGCCTTGCACTTTACTTTTTTCAGCATATGTGTGATGCACTCTTGTGACTTTTCGCGCTGTCATTTTTAATAGCCTACATGTACAATATCCACTATCTGTATTACTAAACGGTATAAAGTTCGCACGATTTCATTTCCACGTTCCCTATTTAACGGCTTCCAGCGAAACTAAAATTTTATTTTCACTATTTTTTATATTTATTTATCGAATGTAAAATTATCTGCTCAGTAAGGCGTACAATCTTACGTTAAGGGTTTAACACAATAAGTATTACAGTTAGAAATTGGGTGTGTTGAGGCTCCGTAACTCACGGCGCGCAAATTACCCAGATTATATCCATTTAGCATTTGAGAATGAGAGCACTTCACGAATTGCACTAAAATTTACGCGTAATTTAAAACCTTTTCAAAGCTTTCTCTCGCTGATACGCCCGCAAAGTAATGAAAGGAAAAAAAATTTATCGCTTACTACATTTTCGCTGTTGATGCAGTGAAACTTCGGCATCCGAGGTTTTAGTTTGTTACTTCTTTACTACTAACTCTATTCACGATAAATTTTGCAAACAGCATCCACATATAGAACTGAATGTACCTGTAAAATTATATCATTGTACGACACGTAGTTCAGGAAATATGACGTCATAAATTTGGGGAGCAAAATAACTGATGATGGTCGAAGTACAGAGGATATAAAATGTAGAGTGGCAATGGCAAGGAAAGCGTTTCTGAAGAAGAAAAATTTGTTAACATCGAATATAGATATTTAAGTGTCAGAAAGTCGTTTCTGAAAGTATTTGTATGGAGTGTGGCCATGTATGGAAGTGAAAAATGGACGATAAATAGTTTGGACAAGAAGAGAATAGAAGCTTTCGAGATGAGGTGCTACAGAAGAATGCTGAAGACTAGATGGGTAGATCACATAACTAATGAGGAGGTATTGAATAGGATTAGGGAGAGAGAAGTTTGTGGAACAACTTGACAAGAAGAAGGGATCGGTTGGTAGGACATGTTCTGAGGCATCAAAGGATCACCAATTTCGTATTGGAGAGCAGCGTCGAGCGTAAAAATCCTAGAGGGAGATCAAGAGATGAATACACCAAGCAGATTCAGAAGGATGTAGGTTGCAGTAGGTTCTGGGAGATGAAGAAGCTTGCAGAGGATAGAGTAGCATGTAGAGCTGCATCAAACCAGTCTCAGGACTGAAGACCACATCAACAACAAATAAAGAATCGCGGACGGCGTTAGTGGTTAGTCCTATTTCGTATGGGTTCCACAAATTAGAGCAGTATTCCAGGATGAGGCGCACGAGAGTTTTGTAAGTTACCTCCTTCGTAGCCTGATGTATATCACTAGTATGAAGAACCGAAGATTGCCCTGAGCTTCACCTACGGTTGAGCCTATATGATCGTTCAATTTCATATCCCTACCAATAGCTAAACCCAATTATTTGTATGAACTAACCGAATCCAGTAATGTTGCGTTAATATTTGACGGTGATATTGGCCACGTGGGGGACGCTCGCTTTAGCAGTGAGTCGAGAGTTTGTGTTGTTGTACGCCGTATCGTCCGTCGATCAGTGTGTGACCGGCACCCTGAGATGTAGGTTTCCGCGGCGCAGCTGCCGGCCTGCATTATTAGTGTGTAGGGTGGGGAACAGCTGCTCTGTTAGTAGAGCGATGAGCCCCCAGCCCGGACCGCGGGCCGCTGCGGCTGCATTTTTAACCCGGTCCGTGGCGCCACCTGCATGCATATTTGAAGGCGGTAGCTCACCGCCTTGCGTCATTCAGCCCGGCCACGCCGTCTGCTGTCGCGCAGATTTCACACCTGTAGATCGCACTCCGCACCGAGCGAGAGGGCGCAGTGCTGAAGGCACTCGCAATCGAAGGCAAGTGATGGGAAACCTCTTCCAAACATCCAGATTCAAATCCTCCGCGGCTGCCCCAAATCGCTTTAGGCAAACGCCGGAATGGTTCATTTGAAAAGGACGGGGCCGATATTTTCTTCCACGTCCTTTCCCTACTCCGAACTTGTAATCCGTTCTAATGATCTCGTTGTCCACGGGACGTTAATCCAATAAGTCTTCCTGCGTTTGAGTTCCGCTTAGCTGTCGCTCAGTTTCTCGACTGTTGAAGACTAGCCTCTTGATAGCTGTACGCCGACGGTGAAATTTTAACTAAGAAATGAAATAAGTATAGCCTCCAGATTTCACATCTTAACTCCACACTCCGCAAATCGGTGTATGGTACATGGAGTAGGGCTTTTGGAGAACCGAACTCGGCCGCTCGCTATGACAGAGCGGTTCTAGGCAGTTCAGTCTGGAACCGCGCTGCTGCTACGGTCGCAGGTTCGAACCCTGCCTCGGGCATGGATGTGTGTGATGTTAGGTTTAAGTAGTTCTAGGGGACTGGTGACCTCACATGTTAAGTCTCTTAGTGCTTAGAGCCATTTGAACCATTAAATTGTTCATTTGTGTTTTATTTTACATTTCTGTGAATTTTTTAAATCGCAATTCTAGGCAATGCATAGACTATTTGAATGCAGGATCACAGCTATAAACCATTATTTGCAGTGAGTTAGCTGCTGAGCGTGAGCATATTACTACATCGAGTTACTTCTTTTAAACAGGGCCGTGCATAGCCCAATTACCTAAGGTGTGAGCAACATTAGGTAAAGTCGCAACTGATCTGCTCGAGTTGGATGCTGTTTAGATGCCTACTATTCAGCAGATAGGTAACGTCCCACGGTGAAGTGGTGCGTGTGTGCTAACTGCCTGTATCGAAACAGTGCAGTAAGATGGGTCGGCCTGGAGACGCGACAGAATTGCAGAAAGGAGCTACCGTATCCATTTCTCAGTCCCTCAACACTGTTGTTCCTAACTGTCCTTTGGGCGCTTAACCGTTATGTACCACATCCGCGTTTCCTTGCAGCTGCGTACTTCACTCTAATGTGAATGTCATTTTTATCCAATATTACGAGAAAAGCGTTCGATAGGAATCCTCTGCACAGCAGGACAAAAATTACAGTGTTAAGAATGATTATCGTACGATGCCCAGACGGCTCACTCGGTGACACTGTTTTTCTAAAATATATCGCCCTTACTTTTGATGTTAATATGATATTTCACCAAGCGCCGTAACCTAAATTGTGTGCTGTAGTAGTCCATCCTTCACGTTCATCAACTGTCCTAAGTCCTCCTAAGGTTCTCCTGTAAAGGCTGTGCTTTCTGTAAGTCGTAACATTGGGGGTGGGGGTGAGGGGGGGGGGTGTACCTGTTCCATTCGAACAAGACTGTTTACACTTTCAGCTGTTTGTAGGTTCATGTTTTCATTGTCACTTTACGGGTGAGAATTTATAACGTAAAAAAGGATGCTGCTTGCAAAACAAAATCACGATTAACTTCGCTCAGTGTGGTAAGTGGGATGAAGTTACGAGCCGTTTCTGATTAATCCGCCCGATTCCGCCATCATCTCCTCAAAATCAGACCACGGCGACATCGATTAGTTATAACAACAAGACCAGCACAACTTCGGTGAGGGGCCTCTCGAGCATGTCAGTTGAAGGGCGGCCCAACTTGCTGGCCTGTTGCTCGGCGACAGATTGAGCGTTAATTAAACCACACAGCGTCCCGGCGAGCAAAGGGCTTTCCCGCGCAGGGTGGGAGCGGTTTGACCGGCAGACCGTGAAACGCCCTCCGGCCGCTCCACACTCCACAGCGTGTGTAGGCGAGGTGGCCACAGGAGCTATATTTGCACTAGCTGTGTTGTTTCTTGTTGTGATAGCCATTGTATATGCTGTTATAGTAGCGCTAATGGCTGTAGGTGATAAGGATAACAGTCACATTGAAGTTGGCCAATCAGGTCGTTGCGCGTAAGAAATCAAACACTTGAACGCGCCAACATGCGGCAACGCGCACAGACATCCGTGACGTGGGTCCGTGAGGTACCACTTGTTGTATCCTCATCACCAGTTAAAACGCGCCATTTTCGGAAGTATTAAATTTAAGCTGTATGAGCAAAAACTACGTTCGGCTTGACGAAACCAAAGGAGGGACACGTTTGGCGACACTTGTCTCTGAGAGGCTGCTTGAATTTGCGGACGCGACGGCCCGCTCGGCTAACTTCAGTGCTAAATACGGCGGTCATTCCAAAAGAATTGCACACTATTTTTGTCAAAATACAGTTTTCACTCTGCATGTGTGAAAGTTTTACAGTGTGTAGATACATCCTTCCCGCTTGTTTTCAAACTTAGTTCAACCTGTTCCCGTCAGTGGCGCCGTCACAGCATGTCTTCAAGATGGCTGCTACACTTGACGTTCGTCAGAACCAACGTGCTGTCATAGAATTCCTGTGCTGTGAAAACGAGACAGTGGGAAACATCCACAAGATACGTCTGTACGCGAGATTTCCACACTCCTAAACATCCCTATGTCCACTGTTCCCGATGTGATATGAAGTGGAAACGTGAAGGGACACGTGCAGCACAAAAGCGTACAGGCCGAATCGTCTGTTGACTGACAAGAGACCGCCGACAGCTGAAGGCAGTCGTAATGTGTAATAGGCAGACACATATACACACCACCACACAGGAATTCCAAACTGCATCTCGATCCACTGCAAGTACTATGACAGTTAGGCGGGGGCGAGAAAACTTGGATTTCATGGTCGGGCGGCTGCTCATTAGCCACGCATCACGCCGGTCAAAGCCAAACCACGCCTCGCTTGGTGTAAGGAGCGTAAACAATGGACGATTGAGCAGAGGAAAAAAGTTGTGTGGAGTGACGAATCGTGCTACACAATGTGACGATCCGATGGCAGGCTGTGGGTATAGCGAATGCACGGTGAAAGTCATCTGTCAGCGTGTGTTGTGCCAACAGTAAAATTCGGAAGCGTTGGTGTTACGGTGTGGCCGTGTTATTCATGGAGGGGGCTTGCACCCCTTGTTGTTTTGCATGGCACTATCACAGCACAGATCTACATTGCTGTTTTAAGCCGGCCAGAGTGGCCGAGCGGTTCTAGGCGCTACAGTCTGGAGCCGCGCGACCGCTACGGACGCAGGTTCGAATCCTGCCTCGGGCATGGATGTGTCTGATGTCCTTAGGACACTTAGGTTTAAGTAGTTCTAAATTCTAGGGGACTGATGACCGCAGCAGTTAAGTCCCATAGTGCTCAGAGCCATTTTGTTGTTGTTTTAAGAACGTTCTTGCTCCCCACTGTTGAAGAACAACGGGGATGGCGATTGCATCTTTCAGCACGATCGAGCACCTGTTCTTAATGCACAGCTTGTGGCAGAGTTGTTACACGACAGTAACATCTCTGTAATGGACTGGCCTGCACAGACTCCTGACCTGAATCCTATAGAATACCTTTGGGATCTTTTGGAACGCCAACTTCGTGCCAGGCCTCACCGACCGACATCGATACCTCTTCACATTGCAGCACTCCGTGAAGAATGGGCTGCCATTTCCCAAGAAACCTTCCACCACCTGACTGAACGTACGCATGAGAGAGTGAAAGCTGACATCAAGGCTAAGGGTGGTTAAAATGGTTCAAATGGCTCTGAGCACTATGGGACTTAACATCTATGGTCATCAGTCCCCTAGAACAGAACTACTTAAACCTAACTAACCTAAGGACATCACACAACACCCAGTCATCACGAGGCAGAGAAAATCCCTGACCCCGCCGGGAATCGAACCCGGGCGCGGGAAGCGAGAACGCTACCGCACGACCACGAGCTGCGGACGCTAAGGGTGGGGCAACACCATATTGTATTCCAGCATTACCGTGGAGGGCGCCACGAACTTGTAAGTTATTTTCAATCAGGTGTCCGGATACTTTTGATCACACAGTGTATCGTGAGCATGAAAAACACCACCGCACACTAACACAACCTTTTTCTAAGGCATTCGCCAAATTCAAATCCTTCTGTCGGATTAGGGCAGGGTATAGCGTGATCCATCCCTCCAAATTACACGTTTCTAATCATCTGTTGTCCACTGGCGTCTCTCTTTACACCGCCTCTTCCGTCGCTTAGCAGTGATTACAGAAATGTGTGGATTACGAAGAGCTGCTCGACATTGTACCTCGTTCTTTTAACTCTCTACACAGTCCTTTGCTAGGTGGACCCCTGATATCACTTTGGGACTTACGAGTGATTTCTTCCGCTTATTTCATTTAATGTTTTACAGCCGTCCTCGGCAATGCTTGACCGTCCCTATCTGACAGCACATCAGGTCTGTCCGGTCTTGTTTTATCTGCGGTTTCTCCTTTGCGTTCCTATTTCTTAGTCACATCACGAAAAGCTAACATGGGCGGCGTCAGTATGGTTGAAATGAGCCTGCAGGATTTGTTACTAAGTGACACTCAATGACCCGTCCACTTTCGAAATCACTGATCTCTCTTGACCGACTCATTTTGCTGTTACTGCTTCTCTATCGACAGTAAATAGCGCCTCGCATCCTTTACTGTGGTGGGTCCGCCTCTTGTGGCATCTGTAGGTGAATTCAGCATTAGACAGTGCAGATTACATTATTATTCTATACGTCGACTTGTGGACATTAATAAAAAACAGTGTTATCGAGAAACAATTTATAAAGGAATGATAGAAGCAGCATGTAATTTTGCTAGATACGAGGGCAGTTCAATAAGTAATGCAACACATTTTTTTTCTGAAACAGGGGTTGTTTTATTCAGCACTGAAATACACCAGGTTATTCCCCAATCTTTTAGCTACACAACACTATTTTTCAACGTAATCTCCATTCAATGCTACGGCCTTACGTCACCTTGAAATGAGGGCCTGTATGCCTGCACAGTACCATTCCACTGGTCGATGTCGGAGCCAACGTCGTACTGCATCAATAACTTCTTCATCATCCGCGTAGTGCCTCCCACGGATTGCGTCCTTCATTGGGCCAAACATATGGAAATCCGACGGTGCGAGATCGGGGTTGTAGGGTGCAAGAGGAAGAACAGTCCACTGAAGTTTTGTGAGCTCCTCTCGGGTGCGAAGACTTGTGTGAGGTCTTGCGTTGTCATGAAGAAGGAGAAGTTCGTTCAGATTTTTGTGCCTACGAACACGCTGAAGTCGTTTCGTCAATTTCTAAAGAGTAGCACAATACACTTCAGAGTTGATCGTTTGACCATGGGGAAGGACATCGAACAGAATAACCCCTTCAGCGTCCCAGAAGACTGTAACCATGACTTTACCGGCTGAGGGTATGGCTTTAAACTTTTTCTTGGTAGGGGAGTGGGTGTGGCGCCACTCCATTGATTGCCTTTTTGTTTCAGGTTCGAAGTGATGAACCCATGTTTCATCGCCTGTAACAATCTTTGACAAGAAATTGTCACCATCAGCCACATGACGAGCAAGCGATTCCGCACAGATGGTTCTCCTTTGCTCTTTATGGTGTTCGGTTAGACAACGAGGGACCCAGCAGGAACAAACGTTTGAATATCCCAACTGGTGAACAATTGTGACAGCACTATCAAGAGAGATGTCAAGTTGAGCACTGAGTTGTTTGATGGTGATCCGTCGATCATCTCGAACGAGTGTGTTCGCACGCTCCGCCATTGCAGGAGTCACATCTGTGCACGGCCGGCCCGCACGCGGGAGATCAGACAGTCTTGCTTGACCTTGCGGCGATGATGACACACGCTTTGCCAAACGACTCACCGTGCTTTTGTCCACTGCCAGATCACCGTAGACATTCTGCAAGCGCCTATGAATATCTGAGATGCCCTGGTTTTCCGCCAAAAGACACTCGATCACTGCCCGTTGTTTGCAACGCACATCCGTTACAGACGCCATTTTAACAGCTCCGTACAGCGCTGCCACCTGTCGGAAGTCAATGAAACTATACGAGACGAAGCGGGAATGTTTGAAAATATTCCACAAGAAATTTCCGGTTTTTTCAACCAAAATTGGCCGAGAAAAAAAAAATGTGTAGCATTACTTATTGAACTGCCCTCGTAGAAGGAACTTTAAATTTGACATCCAAAAGCAAAGTGCGCGGGGTAGCCGCCCTGTCTATGGGCGCCTTGCCACGGTTCGAATCCTCCCTCGGGCATGGGTGTATGTGTTGTCCTTTTCGAAAGTTAGTTTAAGTTAGATGCAGTTGTGTGTAAGCCTACGGACCGATGACTTCAGCAGTTTGGTTCAAATGGCTCTGAGCACTATGGGACTCAACATCTGAGGTCATTAGTCCCCTAGAACTTAGAACTACTTAAACCTAACTAACTTAAGGACATCACACAGATCCATGCCCGAGGCAGGATTCGAACCTGCGACCGTAGCGGTCGCGCGGTTCCAGACTGTAGCGCCTAGAACCGCTCGGCCACTCCGGCTGGCCAGGTGCTTACTACCACGACCTCCAACTCCAATAAACACAGTCAGAATAATAACCTACCATTACTACGGCTGTTATGACAGAAGCACCAATTAAGCATGAAACGTCAATTTCTCAAAGCTGGATGTCTGAAAATCCGAAATAATCGTACATCCACGCAGCCATAATGTCTAACTTCCACACTTCCATATATGGTACAGCAGCAAACGAAGAACATTTTTCGTGTGCTACAAAAATGCATGAAATGGTTTATTTCGAGGTATTTTGACTGTTTTGTACCGTCCTTAATCAACATGACGCTATACATTGGATATGAGGAGTTGATAGTAGCTGTTTTAGCCTTCGCGTGCAGGTTCCGAACTATTATCGCATACCTTGCTTGCGTGGGCGCGCGCGTCGGCTATGTGGGTCAGACAGACAGGCGCAGCCGGAAGCACGCATCGCGCACGCGGCGCCGCGCGGCAATTAGCGAGACGTGCGTCGGCCCACGCTCAACACTCACGTAACAGCGCCAGACCGAGCCCGTAAGCTGCACTGCGCATGCGCCGGAAGCCGCCACTGCGCTTGACTGCGTGCCTTACGTAACGCCCATTACAACTCGTGGTTTACAGAACTTATTCCTTTGGCGCATAAGCGCCGTGCTAAAGTTTTAACAGTCAGTCTGAAATGATCCCTGCTGCCATTGTGATTAGTCATTCTTTGTGGAAAAGATTTGATTTCCATATAAGGCATTAAGAAAAAATCTACATCTATAATCTATAAATCACTGTGGTCCGCATCGCAGTGGATACTTCCCATTCCAATCGCGTATGAGGGGCATGCAGAATGCTTCCCTATGCTCGCTGAAATTAGTATCGGCCGCTATAGGAGCGGAGTGTAGGAGGCTGTTGTGTTTTCCAAGATTCCTTACTTGATACTCATTCTTGAAACCTTGTAAGCAGTCTTTCGCAGTACAGTTGAATCTGGCTTCGAGCGTGTGACAGATTGCTCAGCAGTTCCGTGTCGCTTTCCCTTGAGTCAAACATACCTTGTGATCATTCATGGTACCCTTCTCTGTGTACGTTCAATATCCGTTGTTAGTTCTGTTTGGTATGGGTCCGACAAACTGGACCAGTATTCCAGGATTGGCCGCACACGTGTTTTTACGCAATTTCCTTCGTATATATGTCCGAGTGCTTAGCTTGGTGGTAACGTGCTCGCCTATCATGCAAGCGGACCAGGATTCGATTCCCGTTCGAGTAGTTGATTTTCTCCGCCCGGGGACTGAGTGTTGTCTTGTCCTCCTCATCATTTCATTCTCATTCGCTTCGCGCACGTCGCCCATTGTGGCGTCGAATGAAATAAGACTTGCACTTGGCGGCCGGCCGGCAGGAGTGGCCCCGAGCGTTTCTAGACGCTACAGTTTGGAACCGCGCCTCGGGCATGGATGTGTGTGATGCCCTTAGGTTATTTCGGTTTAAGTAGTTCTAAGTTCTAGGGGACTGATGACCTCAGCAGTTAAGTCCCATAGTGCCCAGAGCCATTTTTGAATTTGGCGGCCGAACTTCCCCGAAGAGGGGCCTCCCGGCCAAGGAAGCCATACGCTCATTTCATTTTTTCCTCGTATATAGATTGCGTTTTCCCACAATGAACTGAAGTCTGCTTTACCGACAACTGAGTCTATGCAATCATTTAGTTTCCAATCCAACGGTTTCGACCAAGTTTTTCGGGAGGCTTCCCTTGATCATTGCACGAATGCCGGAATTGGCAACCCCCTACCAAGTATTCCCAACTAGGATTCTCTTCACCCCACTCCAAATTTACTGGGGTATTTGGCTGAAAAAAGTGGTAGGACAGAAAGTTGTACAGCAGCACGCCCAACTCATATATACAGGGTCTAATAAAACTATACATACACATTTTTAGAGGATTTGTATGAGATAAAAAGAGATTTTTTATGTGACAAAAGACACAGGACCACAGTTTCTCCTTCTAATGTAACTGATCAATGACAAAGTGTGGTAGGCGTCCGACATGCCAGAACCAAATCGTTGCGTAACTGCTACTGGAACATTCTCCAAAATTTCCAGTCGTACTCCACAGAGTAAGATATGCAAATTTCACCCATCGAGCATTTTAGGCAGATGACATGGCCCAATCAGATGGTGATGAACAATAGTACCCCACACTTATGGAAAATCTCTGTTGATTGTGGAGAACAGGAGTTGCCTAAGGATTTTCCAACTTCTAGACATGACTATTGTGCTGTGAACTCTGGCCTAAGGGGCGTCCAGCATTAAGCCCTTCAAGGACCTCTAATGTGGAATGGCGCACCGGTGAGATTTGTGCCACATAGCAAAAGTGTTTCTTTTTTATGACATCTAATAATTGTTTAAATTTGTATGCATAGTTTTATGTATGTAAGAGTGTATGGCCAGCATTTCATCTAAGACAATGGGGTGGATGTCTCCTACATTTGTTACAGATACTACTTGCTCTAAGAGAAACAACACTATGGCGGTTACAAGCTTATGCCTCCCATAGGAGTGGACATACGGGCAAAGAAATGGTTTTATACCTCTGACAAGTAGGCTGCTCAGCACAATAAGCATGTTGTGCACGTAGTATTGGCATGCCTCACAGGGGCTACATATGCAGGTGGACATGGCTGAACACAGAGAAGGTAAGAGGAGATGGATAATGAGAAAGGAGGGTGGATGAGATGGGTAGAGAAAGTGGGAGGAGAAAATGGACAGAGATATATAGAGGAGATAGAGAGAGGGACAGAGAGAGAGAGAGAGAGAGAGAGAGAGAGAGAGAGAGAGAGAGAGAGAGAAAAGAGAAGAGAGAAAAGAGAGAGAGAGAGAGAGAGAGAGAGGAAGAGAATGAGACAGATGGAAAGGAGGTGGAGGAGAAAGGCAGAAAGGGGGAAGGAGGGGATGGACAGGGAGATGGAGACGAGCAGATGCACAGAGAGGGAGAAGGAGATAGAGAAGGGGATGAGGAAATGGGAAGAGAGAGGAGGAAGGAGGTGGAGATGCAGGAGACATGTGTAAGGTGTAAGAGATAGTGGGCAAGTAGAAAAGGAAGATGATGAGAAGGAAATGGACAGAGATAGGACTATAATGATACAATATGGACAGATGGAGGGGGAACAAAGATATGGTTGTAGACAGGGTATGGAACAGAAGGATGATGAAAAGCGGAAAGAAGAGGTGGAGGGACAGAGTGTGGGAAGGAGGAGATGAATAGATAGAGCTGCGAGAATAAGATGGACAGGGACTTGGAGGGGGGGGGGGGGCGGAAGGAACAGGTGGACACAGAGAGGGATGAGGAGAAGACTTGTGGAATATACGTACGCAAGGGAAGATGCGGGAAAAGGTGTGTGTGTGTGTGTGTGTGTGTGTGTGTGTGAGAGAGAGAGAGAGAGAGAGAGAGAGAGAGAGAGAGAGAGAGAGAGAGAGAGAGGGGGGGGGGGGGGAGGGAGGGAGAGGGAGAGAGCGAGAGCGTAGGAGGAGGTTTCGAGTTGCAGTATTCGTTAGATAAACCCAGAAATTTATACGAGTTGACTGATTCCAATTGCGACGCAGTAATAGTATTCTTAAGATATCGTATGAAGTTTTATATTTAACTTATTTTCTTTTCGACTGTGGGAACATCTGCTTAAACAAAGTACAAGAAAGTCGAGATATGACCGTCATGTAAGTGCTTAGCGCTACGTCATCGGTGGTCTTTTAGTTAGCGTCATGCTTGACATGAGGTCTCAGACTCCATTCCTGGTTACCACCTCATTTTTTAGGCGGGTTGTTCGAAAACGGGAACACTCAAATGAGTAAACTAGAAAAGAAGCTGAATTTCAAGCCAGCGATATGACGTCAAACTGAAAGATTTGCATTAGGATGGCGCCCACACGATGCTTGTTTATAGTTACTTCGGGAATAAAACTCTGCCGTAAAAGAGTCGAACTCAGACTCTCACGGCGAGTTCCGAGTTCGGGTTTTGCACACAGTTTTAAATAACTAAAGTCTTGCTCAGCTTGAGGGTTGAGGAAAGCTGGCCAAATGAACACAGGAGTGATTTACTAGATATGCTTCTAGTCCAGGAGCGCCGTTCCCTTCCACAGACCTTTGACCTCTTTTATCTGGCTAGTTCAAATGGTTCAAATGGCTCTGAGCACTATGGGACTCAACATCTGAGGTCATCAGTCCCCTAGAACTTAGAACTACTTAAACCTAACTAACCTAAGGACATCACACACATCCATGCCCGAGGCAGGATTCGAACCTGCGACCGTAGCGGTCACGCGGTTCCAAACTGAAGCTATCTGGCTAGTTACAGGGAGACCTACAGATAAACGGGGACTGTCAACCGTAGTGCAGCTAGGCATCTTTCAAATTAAAAAAATTTGCAAGCGGTGAAGAAAGTGATAAGAGGCAAAAAAAATCCTTGAACTAGCCGAAGTTCGAATCCTGGACCTTCGACTCCGCATTGTGGAACTTAATTACTGACCCATCGAGACACATGCCTCCTCTGTAGCGAACATTACGTGATGTGTGTACTGAAAAGGTATTTCTGTATCATCAAAACATGTCGGATGCTATTTGTCGATTGAATGTGTTTTTAACGTATTAAAAAAAAACCGGCCGGTGTGGCCGAGCGGTTCTAGACGCTTCAGTCTGGAACCGCGCGTGACCGCTACGGTCGCAGGTTCGAATCCTGCCTCGGGCATGGATGTGTGTGATATATATATTAAAAAAAAAAAAAACCACGGCAACGATCAGAACGGCGGTCTCTGCTAATATTGGCTCGCAGATATGAACAGCAGGTCTGATGCCCGATAAAATATTTGCCTGGAGTGAAACGTGCGCAGCCAGTGACAAAGCCGTCGGCAGGGGAGGCCGGTGAGTAACGCCCCCCGCGCTGTGAAACTCACTGTCAGCTGTCCTTCCCAGCTGTCATTGTCTCGCAGAGGTGACGTGATGCCCCGTGATGTCCGCAGTTCAGCACCTGCATGCAAAAGCACGGCCGCGCTGTCGCATTCACATTCTCTCTGGTGCCTGCCTTCTACAAGGAAGCTTATAATACATCCTTCGTAAACGTCAGTGTCGTTACACACGGAGCACCCATCAGCTCTCGTGGGTAAGTATTCGGAGGAGTCTATAGAGTGTGGTACTGTTAAGTATCCATTGCGGCATCTGCGTGAAAAGATTTGGGGAAGCCAGAGAAAAATAAAAGTCAGAACGGGCGGACGTTCAATTGCATAATACTTTCCACTCAAAAATAAAAAAATTGTTCATCATTTACCTCTCTATGGTTCCATAAGAAAATAGGTAAATATTTTCAGGGTCATCTTGTTGATATGATCTGTTCTGGTATCAAATCAAGACGATTCTCTCTTTTAGCTAAACGCAAAAAGAGTTCTCTGGTGTATAGCCGCCGAAAATAATACAAAGGAAAAAAAATTAACCCTCTATAAATACTTTTTTTCAGGCATTATTGAGCACTGAAGAGTCCGAACTTGAATACTCTGTGACCGTCATCAATCAGGTGCTAGTACCCGTAGTATCTATCGCACAACGTCGTTTTAATGTAATGGGAGGCAAGTCGTGTACGCTAGAGGTCTTAGAAATGTGTGAACCCAGTGCTATGCGATACATTTTTTAACGGTTTATACTTGCGTTTCTGAGGTTTCTCTCTCAGATTTATCTAACCTAGCATAGAAAACTGCATAGAAACTATATCCAGGTAAGACAGCCTATGTTGGTGCACAGTTCTTGATCGCCTGATCGTCTAATAATAAGTTGCGTTAGTTACACAACGTCTTCGCACTCACGGAGTGAACCCTGGTAACACTTCATGCAGATCGTCTGTCACATTGAGACGTTACGCCCGAAGGTTCTAAAGGTGACATTTGTGAGGAACTGCCTGTGGTTCATGCTTACTGTTCCTTTTATTTTCATACTTTTTTTGTTTACACGCCAACTACCGTAGGATCGAATTGAAGAGCTAATCTCCAAGATCATGGAACGTATCGGTACATGAAATTACAACGTAAAAGGTAAAAAAAAGTTTATGAACCTAAAACAAAGTCAGGCCACAAGTAAAGGCAATAAACAATAAAATATAAGAATCAGCTTAATTTTTCATGGAACTCCTCGACAGAATAGAAGGAGTGACCCATGAGCAAACACTTCAGTTTCTATTTGAAAGCGCGTGGATTACTGCTGAGATTTTTGAATTCTTGTGGTAGCCCACTAAAAATAGAAGCAGCATTAAACTGCGCACCTTTCTGCACAAGAGTTACGGAAGTCCGATCCAAATACAGGTTTGATTTCTGAAATGAGTGAAAGCTGCTTATTCTTGGGAATAAGTTAATATTGTTGACAAGAAACGACAGTAGCCCGCATCTCGTGGTCGTGCGGTAGCGTTCTCGCTTCCCACGCCCGGGTTCCCGGGTTCGATTCCCGGCGGGGTCAGGGATTTTCTCTGCCTCGTGATGGCTGGGTGTTGTGTGCTGTCCTTAGGTTAGTTAGGTTTAAGTAGTTCTAATTCTAGGAGACTGATGACCATAGATGTTGAGTCCCATAGTGCTCAGAGCCATTTGAACCATTTTAGAAACGACAGTAAGGAATGTATATATTGGGCAGCCAATGTCAAAATACCCAGACTCGTGAACAGGAGTCGACAAGAGGTTCGTAGACTTACACCAGTTATTGCCCGAACCGCCCGTTTCTGAGCCAAAAATATCCTTTTAGTGTGGGAAGAGTTATCCCAAAATATAATACCATAAGACTTAAGCGAATTAAAGAACGCAAAATAGACTAATTTTCGTGTCGAACGATCACTCACTTCAGATACCATTCGAATAGTAAAAACGGCAGCATTAAGTCTTCGAACAAGATCCTGAACGTGGGCTTTCCCCGACGGTTACTATCTGAACACCTAGACATTTGAACTGTTCCGTTTCACTAATCATATGCCCATTCTGTGAAATTCAAACGCTGGGTTTTGTTGAATTGTGTTAGAAACTGCAAAAACTGAGTGTTACTGTGATTTAACTTTAGTTTATTTTCTACAAGCCATGAACTTATGTCATGAACTCCACTATTTGAAACCGAGCCAATATTCCACACAACATCCTTTATTACCAAGCTAGTGTCAGCAACAAACAGAAATATTTTAGAGTAACCCGTAATACTAGAGGCCGGTAAATAAGGAACAGGAGTGGCCCCAACACTGAGGCCTCGGGCTCCCCCCATTTGATTGCAGCCCACTCAGAACCCAAATCACAGCCATTCTCAACACTGTGAATAATGACCCTTTGCTGTCTGTTGCTAAAATAAGACGTCAACCAATTGTGAGCTACTGCCCGTACTGCGTAATGGTTCATCTTCTGGGGCAATATTTTGTGATCAACACAATCAAATGCCTTAGTTAAATCAAAAAATATGCCTAGCGTTAGAAACCTTTTGTTTAACCCACCCAGTACCTCACAGAGAAAAGAGAATATAGCTTTTTCAGTTGTTAAACAACTTCTAAAGCCGAACTGTACGTCCGATAGCAAATTGTGTGATATAAAATTATCAATTATCCTTACGTACACAAACTTTTCAGTAACTTTAGCAAACACTGATGGCATAGAAATAGGTGTAAAATTGTCTACATTATCCCTTTCTCCCTTTTTATAAAGCGGCTTTACTACTGAGTGCTTTAATCGTTCAGGAAACTGACCATTCCTAAAGGAAAAATTACAAATATAGCTAAATACAGGGCTAACATGTGCAGCACATTACTTTAATATTCTGCTAGGCGCTCCATCATATCCATGAGAGTTCTTAGTCTTCAGTGATTTAATTATTGACTCAATCTCCCCCTTATCTGTATCACAGAGGGGTACTTCAGACAACGATCTCGGAGAGGCATTTGCCAAGAGAGTTATATGATTCCCTGTAGAAACTAAATTTTTATTTAATTCGCCAGCAATGCTCAGAAAATGATTGTTAAATGCTGTACATGTATTTGATTTATCAGTAACAGAAATATTTTCAGTACAAACTGACATTATATCATCGACATTGTGCTGCATGACCAGACACTTCCTTCGCTACAGACCATATGCTTTTAATTTTATCCTGTGTGTACCACATACTCTTTGCCTTCCTAATAGCATTTTTAAGCACCTTACAGTACTGTTTGTAATGGGCTACTGTAGCTTGATTGTGACTACTTCTAACATTTTGATATAATTCCCACTTTGTTCTACAAGATATCCTTATCCCTCTAGTCAGCCACCCGGGGTACCTATTACTGCTAGTACCCCGTTTACAACGTTCTAATGGAAAACAACTCTCCAAGAGCATGAGAAAAGTGTTAAGGAAAGCATTATATTTATCATCTATGTTATCAGCAATATAAACATCCTGCCACTGTTGTTCTTTGACACGATTTAAAAAACTCTCTACTGCTGTTGGATTAACTATCCTACATAGTTTATAATTAAATATGACATTTGTTTTCGTCCTAAAGCCTTTTAGTGCTAAAATTTGTGCATCATGGTCTGAAAGGCCATTCGCCCTTTTACTGACAGAATGCCCATCTAGTAATGAAGAATGAATAAAAATATTGTCTATGGCTGTGCTACTGTTACCCTGCACCCTAATTGGAAAAAACACAATCTGCATCAGATCATATCAATTTAGGAGATCTACCAACATCCTTTTTCTTGCACAGTCATATACAAAATTAATACTGGAGTCACCACATATAACCAATTTCTGGTATTTCCTATAAACTTAATCAAGTGCCTTCTCTAGCTTGAGCAGAAATGCTCTGAAGTCAGAGTTAGGGCACCTATAAACAACAAAAATGAGAAGTTTAGTTTCAATAAATTCAACTGCCCCTGCACAACATTCAAATATCTGTTCAGTGCAGTGTCGTGATACGTCTATGTACTCAAATGGAATAGTGTTTTTTACGTACATGGCCACTCCCCCACTGTGCAAGGAACTGCTTCAAAAACAACCAGCTAATCTGTATCCTGGTAAAAGAAGCCTCTGAATTGTCAAATTATTTAAGTGGTGCTCCGATATGCCAATAATTTCAGAGTCAACATCTATAAGCAATTCACTAACTTTATCTCTAATACCTCTTGTATTTTGATGAAATATGTTATGCTAACCGGGGACCTAGAAACGACGGGGAGGCTCCGTCCCCGCCGCAGGCTCAGTGGTCCACAACCCCTCGACGACTACCGCAGTCCACTTCACCCCTCCGCCGTTCCACACCGAACTCAGGGTTATTGTGCGGTTCGGTCCCCAGTGGACCCCTCAGGGAACGTCTCACACCAGACGAGTGTAACCCCTATGTTTGCGTGGTAGAGTAATGGTGTACGCGTACGAGGAGAACTTGTTTGCGCAGCAATCGCCGACATAGTGTAGCTGAGGCGGAATAAGGGGAACCAGCCTGCATTTGCCGAGGCAGATGGAAAACCGCCTAAAAACCATCCACAGACTGGCCGGCTCACCGGACCTCGACACAAATCCGCCGGGCGGATTCGGGCTGGGGACCAGGGGCTCCTTATCGCCCGGCCAGCCGTGCGTTAGACGGCACGGCCAACCGGGCGGGCTTGATGAAATATGCTAATTCCTTCTCTACTTGGAAACATGACGTCCTCTGAAGATGATTCCTTAGTTAGAGGAACTTCTTTTAAGCATGTATACCTATCAGCTTACTTCAATCTCAAAAAGGTGTAGCTCTAACACCAACTACTATAGGACATTTTCCATGAGTGATCCCACCACCACCCATTACACTGTCACCTATAAGCTTTACCAGCCTCCCCCTCCCATACCTATTGAGGTGCAGGCCATGCCTAGTAAAACCCGATCTACTGATAGACTCAACTGGCACCACTGCAACGTGACCGATGCCCTCTGCCTTCAGAGGCAGAAAGCCACACTACACAACCACTTATCACCACAACGACACAAACAGCTACCATCAAATCAAAAGTGTCCTGACACCCCTGATTAATGCGGATTTGACCGCTAGATGTCACGAGAGGCGGACCCGCCAGTATAAATGGAGGCAGCGAATATTTTGTTGTCAGTAGAGAAGCAGTAAAATCAGTATGGGTCGGTCAGGAGAGCTCACTGACTTCGAACGTGGACCAGTCATTGGATGTTACCTGAGTGACAAACCCCCAGCCCTGCTAGAGCTGTTCAAGTCTACTGTTGATGATGTGACTGCGGAATGGGAACGCGGAGAAAGAGCTGCAGCTAAGCCAAGACCAGGGCGACATCATATAGCCGGCTGCGGTGGCCGATCGGTTCTAGGCGCTTCAGTCGGGAACCGCGTGACTGCTACGGTCGCAGGTTCGAATCCTGCCTCTGGCATGGATGTGTGTGATGTCCTTAGGTTAGTTAGGTTTAAGTAGTTCTAAGTCTAGGGGACTGATGACCTCAGATGTTAAGTCCCATAGTGCTCAGAGCCATTTGAACCATCTGACATCATGTACTGACGGGCAGCGACAGTCGGTTTTGCGGTGGCGGGTTGTGAAAAAATGTCCTATAATCAACGGAAGACATTACTCGTGAGTTCCAAAGTGTTACCAGCGGTCCAGCTAGCTCAACTGCTGTGCGTAAGGAGTTAAAAAGAATGGCCTAAACTGATCCAGCAGCTCCTCACAAGCCACGCATTTTCGTAGTCTACGCTAAGCGACGCTTGATGTGGTGTAGACAGCAACGCAACTGGAGGATGGATGACTGGAAACGAGTAATTTGGAGTGATGGATCACGCTATGACCTGGGGCAATCCGATGGAAGGGCTTTAGTTTCGCGAATGCCTGGAGAGCGCTAGCTGCCATGATGTGTAGCGCCAATAGTAAATATGGAGCAGGTGATCTTACGCTAGGGGGCTATTTTTCGTGGTTACTGCGTGATTCTTTTACTGCGCTTAAGAAATCGCTAATTGCGAAAGCATGTGGGAAAAGAACTGTGTACTGCGTACAGGAAAAGCACGGTTCGGAGACGATGATTGTATCATCATGACGATGAAACCTCTCATGAATTGCGGGGAGGTATAAACAGGTTTTATAGCAATGTTTATTCCGTCCAGTAGTGGAACAGTTCGAAGAGGATGATTGACTCAGCAGGACAATGCATCGTGTCATAAAAAAGCACCAGTGAGTCAATGGTTTGTGGCCGATATCATTCCTGAAATGGACTAGCCTGCTCAAGGTCCCGCTCTGAACCTAATAGGACACCTTTAGCACGCAATCGAGCCGGCTTCGTCAAAGGCCGCAGCGGCCTACATCACTGCCTTCTCTGGTTTTGGATCTTGAGGAAGAATGGACTGTCATTTGTCCATAGATATAAGACATCTCACTGTGAAAGTGTCCCCAGTGGAGTTCAAGCAGCCATAAAGGCGAATGGTAGGGACCTGCATAGTAATGTCCACTAATGAGTCCGAGCGATCTAAGGCGCTGCAGTCATGGACTGTGCGGCTGGTCCCGGCGGAGGTTCGAGTCCTCCCTCGGGCACGGGTGTGTGTTTGTCCTTAGGATAATTCAGGGTAAGCAGTGTGTGTAAGCTTAGGGACTGATGACATTAGCAGTTAAGTCCGATAAGATTTCACACACATTTGAACACTAATGAGTCTCGGGATATTTTTGATCAGAAAGTGTATACACACATTACTTACGATACCCACGAAGGTCGAGTGATGATCACTTTTGTTGAAATAATACTGACTGAAGTTGCTTAATACGACTATCTGTACAGTCTCGCCGAACTAGTACGTGGGCTCCGCTTCAAATTTTTAGAAACGACCAACAGATGACGTTATCGAGATGTGACATCAACACTGTTTTATAATTTGTTAGAAGTCCCGAAAAACTGAAGCTGACGTACTGGTAGCGTAACTTGTTAAAAGTCGTCGTTTAACGAAACAATGTTGTGGAGGAATGGAAAGTTCACGAGAAGGTTTCCGTTGGATAACTCAACAACACATACTCGAATCGCTTCGTTCGACCTTTGGTAATCAGCCACCTACAGTTTACAACTGTTTTTCAGAGCTGCTGTGTGGGCTAGTTGGGAGACGTATCCAGCTAGAAAGTGAACCGCGTTCCTACTCAAGTCGACGCTTGTCATTCTTACCCGGTGCCACGGACAAATATATACTCCGTGCCGCTACCTAATGCTGGGAAAGACAGTATGTACTCTATGGCACTTACCAGTGGAATCTCAACCCGCGTTAAGGGGGTTCGTTAAGGAATCCGTCTGTGTACCTTCGCTTCCAACAAATGTGGGTGAATTGCGACACTGCAGACTGCATAGCATCTGAAACGTCCCCACAATGTATTTACCTTAATAGTGTTCAAAAGTCATAATATATATCAGTTCACGACATCCAGTCTTACAAATTTACCGTCTCTGATGGACACACTTCCAGATCATCCGCTCTCAAAACTCCGCCATCTCTCTCCCCACATCCACGACTGCTGGCGGCTCACCTCCACCTGCGCAACGCTACGCGCTGTTAACATCCAACTGCCCAACACTACAATAAGGAACAACAATGCAAACCAGCCACAGACTGCACACAGCACAGCCAGTGATTTTCATACCGAGCGCTACCTGGCGTTACCAACATAAAAACCTAAACAGCCTACTTACACATCATCTGCGAGTGAAGGAACTCCAGTCATGCTTGCAAACCCACGAGACAAGTTTGACTATCATTTGTATGTTTATCGTGCGTCTAGTAGTGGCCACATTGGTAGTTTGTGAAAGGTAAAAGAAAATATTGATCCTAAACGCAACTATAAAATGTACATCAAGGTTACATGTGGCTCCGTGTAACATACAGGGTGTTTAGCAGTACGGACCAAAACATGAAAAAAATGTCCATTAAACGCGGGCTCTAAAACGCACGCCGTAAAGGCTATGAGCATTCGTTCGTGAATCACGTCTCTTCTACTGCAGGCACTTTGCTATTACGAACGACCTTCCAGAATGCAGTAAACAAATGAGAACACATTCCTCTGTTATTATCACATTCAGTGAACACCTGAGAGTGTTGTCACTGTGAATCGTATTCACATTTCTGGCTAAGTACAGCATATCCTTTACTTCTAACGCAACCAGTGTCGTGATAAATTTGTGACATGCTTTTACATTTTAGTTTTATCTTTGAACTTACCAGTACAACGAAAGCCGACTATTCCGCACGGGAAATGGCAAACACAAGACCTTCTGTTGCGGTCTAACAAATGGATATTGACGGCAAATGGTTTAGCCACAGCCTAAAGACTTGAAGGGTTGTTACAGGAAGTGGATACTACACTCCGTTGCAAAGTGAATTATCCAGACTACGCAGGAACTTTTCGAAGCTACACTCCTGGAAATGGAAAAAGGAACACATTGACACCGGTGTGTCAGACCCACCATACTTGCTCCGGACACTGCGAGAGGGCTGTACAAGCAATGATCACACGCACGGCACAGCGGACACACCAGGAACCGCGGTGTTGGCCGTCGAATGGCGCTAGCTGCGCAGCATTTGTGCACCGCCGCCGTCAGTGTCAGCCAGTTTGCCGTGGCATAAGGAGCTCCATCGCAGTCTTTAACACTGGTAGCATGCCGCGACAGCGTGGACGTGAACCGTATGTGCAGTTGACGGACTTTGAGCGAGGGCGTATAGTGGGCATGCGGGAGGCCGGGTGGACGTACCGCCGAATTGCTCAAC